>NC_134848.1:22647267-23942267 GCF_965363235.1 Mytilus galloprovincialis | reverse complement strand
AATGTTCGTGAATGAAAAGTGTTGAGACGTATATTTTTGGTTGCTTAAAGATTAGATGGTCATATTCATGTATGTAGTTGCATGTTTGGTTCATTTTGCTTTTGCTGATCTTTGATGTAGCCAAACCTACAGTTATACATGTATGGATCTTTCAATGTCATGATTCAGACAGTAGTTCATATATTTTGTTGAACACTAATACAAGTGGATAATGCCATCAACGAAAAAACATGATAAGATGGTTCCCACGAAGAAAGGAACTTTCACAGCATCCAAAATCTAATAACAGTAAGACCCAAACAATTTGAGTCTTTAAATTTATTGAATTGGTTAAGAGATTTGTATTATTTTCAATTTGAAATTTCTCACTTTTGTGCAATAATGTGTAGTGAAGACAAAACACCACAACTATGATTTATATCAACCAATCAAATACCTTCATCTTTATGCATAATGTCATTAGGATTATGATACATATGAAATTGAAAACCTACCATGATAGTCTGTCTCTTCAAAAGTAAATATTTATATTTGATTTGTAGTTATTGGACGAAAATGTGCTAAAAGCTTTTTTTTGTGATACAAATTTCAAATGAATCACAATGCTATCTTATTTGTCTATCTATCCTATTGTATAACGTATACATATTGTATAATAATTTCCCATGGCAACTTTCTCGACTCCTCTCCTTAATCATAACGAATTTCTTCCCCTTGCTTGATATCACGCTTGAAAAAAAGGCAAAGTCTTGAGTACTTGTTAACCACAGTAAGTTTCATTTTACAATTGCATTCCTCTGTACCTTCTTCTGCGTCATTTACCAGACCTTTCCTAGCCTTTCACATACTGTATTTGAGGCATCAATCCTTGACAAAAAAAACAAGCATTCCGTGAGTATGCTTAATACAAGAGATTAACACATTTAATTGGCGTGGATTTTACAGGAAAAAATAATATAAAGTTTTTGTTTCAATTACAATTGAACTTTTTTATATTAATTTGATAGTTAAGTTATGTTGATCTGCTATATGCATTTGTATCTATTAAACTTGACCAACTTATTAATGTTAGTCAGACCGTACGCGTAAGGTCCGACCGTATGAGTATTTTGAAAAAGTACGCGTACGGTCCATATAATCATACGGTCTGGAACATAACAATAAACAAATAGTTAATTCCACTACGCTGTTAAATAATTTTGACGTTTGTGGTTCAGCGTACTTTCTATTTTACAATTGAAATATAACATAATGGGTACATCTTCACATGTGAAACATGAGGGTCGGGCGTGGATAATCCCGTTCCCTCTAGTTAGTTATTTCTGACGTGTTTATAACTGAGATATATGACTCTATTCACCAAATATAATCATAGCGATATAGTGGATTGACGATGGATGTCAAGTTGAACTTTAATAAAAGTATGAAATATATTTGTTCGTGTTTCTTTTTCTGAATATGATCAGCATCGTCTGGTTGTATACTAACGTGTTCACTTAATTCTAGAGTGGTAGCAATGCTAGATACAGGAAAGGAAGCATCCAGACAGCAATTAAGCTAGCTAACAAAGACTTCTACCCAATTTTTTTCTTAATATTACAAGTACTTTTAACTCTGCCTGTCACATCAGTCTGTTGTGAGAGATCGTTTTCATGTTTAAGGCGAATGAAAACCTGGGATCGGGCTACAATGGGTGGTGTCAGGCTGTGTGGGATTGCCATGCTCCATGTGCATATGAATAACCCAGAGGACATAAAACGTGTGTAGAAGCTTTGCGATAGTACAGGTCACAGGAGAATCGGAAAGTTTTGGTTTTACTTTTAATGTTTTAAAAAAGACTCATTTCTGTTATATTTTTTTCGTTTTTTTTTTTATTATAAATACATTTACATCATCTTCCTATAATAATGCTGAAATAAGCTTCACCCGTTTCAGGCACCCCAACCGCTAACACAAATTTCGACTCGCTTCGCTCGGCTCAAATATGTTTGACTCGCTTCATTTGGACATGCGCTACGGTCTTGTCGTTCTGGTGCAGATTAGCATCTCTGTCTTATATAAATGTGTATTGATGAATATTTCTTTGCATACATTCTACGATATTTCTCGAACGTTAATACATAGGCAGTTACTCTCAAAATTTAGACTAAGTGATAATTCCCTAGGCATTGAATTAGGAAGGTACAGAAACATTCCAAGAGCACAAAGATTATGTAAAAAATGTGAAGTCCTAGATGATGAATTTCATTTCTTTTTGTATTGTGACATTAACTTATCTTTGCGTTCTAATCTTTTTGCTTAAAAGACTATGTCTTGATGCATTCAATAAGGCAGCAACCATTTGATTTTCTGGGGGGGGCTATGGTTTTTTTTGGAAAAAAAAGTTTGTTTCCAGTTTTTGGAGAAAAAAATAATTTTGTTTTTGATTCTGAGAAAAAAAAAATGTTTGTTTCACCCTCTGCTGCCACTATATGTAATGCTAAAATTGAAAGAAAAAAAATTGTTTTCGACTTGTCGCGAAAAAAAAAGTTTGCACAGAAAAAAAAACCATAGCCCCCCCCCCCCCCCCCCCCCAGAAAATCAAATGGTTGCTGCCTAAACTTAAACACATTCTAAACCCCATCCCTGAACTTGTTTGTCATATTGGAGTCTTCATAAAACAGTCTTTAGAACTGAGGGAGTCACACCCGTGTCAGGCAAGGTTATGATGGTGTTTTTTACATACATTTATAATTTAACTCTAATGTTCTATTATTCTATATATTGTATTGTATTATTTTGTATTTCATTGTATTACATTGTATTACATTGTATTTCACTGTATTGCATTGTATAGTATAAAATTATTGTTTGATTGTATTGCTTGACCCTCATGGGTGTAATTTTGCAATAAAGATTATACTAAAAGAATATCTTTTGCCTATACATTGCATGTCATAACTTTAAAAGAAAAGAAATTTGAACTTGGCTTCAGTTGTAATAAAGCCCAGTTCGATTTTGAGAACCTTGACACCTCGATTCGTATTCAGAGCATCTTGCGACAGAAAAAGGTTATGACTTCGACACTGATTTCACTATTATGTGTTTTAGATATTCATCTCACTTTACTTCTCTATGAGAAGTATTGCATTCTATGTCGAGAGGGAACCGGATGGTATCACGTTATCAAATCTATAATTTTCTTGGATCCAAATGCCACGTGACGCATCTTAATTACAAAATAATTTTGCCGCATGTGCTGCTGAAAGTATTGTAAATGTGTAAACGGAAGGGTTTATAAGTTGTGTATTTTCTGTGTCAACTTTTTCTATATAAATGCACCTACCTATAACGTGACTCTGAACTTTGAAAGATACTGTTAGTATGTTAATGTGTAATAATTCTATTATTAATTAGACAATACGTTTAACCACAAACGTCAAAATTATTTAATCGCGTAGTGGAATTGAATGTAGGACAGAAAGTCACAGGACAAAAAGTCAAAGACAAAAAATCACGGGCAAAAAGTCACAGGACAAAAAGTAACAATTAATTTTTTCTGATCATTTTCTTTGAATCAAAAATGCTTATTTTTACAAAAATATTTTTGTGTTTTTCTTGATGTATTGTATATTAACCAACTTTGAAAGCAAAATTTATCAAAAAAATATCAAAGATGATCAAATAATTGTTAAGAATACAAAATGTCAAAGTATATTTGCACTCAAATGGCTTCATGGTGCCAAGAAATATGTCCTTTGCATGATTAAAATAACATAAATCTTCATTTTTCAAGTAGAATGATAAATTCCATTAACTTTAATATGAATATATGTATTAAAAAGTAAATATTTTCAAGATATTTCTCTTATATATTCCAACAATTGTCAAAAATTTATTTGTGACTTTTTGTCCTGTGACTTTTTGTCCTATCAAATTTGTGACTTTATGTCCTGTGACTTTTTGTCCTGTGACTTTCTGTCCGTTTACCGTGGAATTGACTATAAAAAACACAAGTACTAGTTTTTCAAAAAAGGGCAAGTCGTCTCTTAGCTGATGAAAATGGAAAGTGCTCTCGCTTTGTAGATTAATTTACTTATATTTCAGTGTGCTGTATTGCAATCACTAGGATACGATGTTGCCGCTATAGCTGCAAAGGAGAGCGAGCCAACGCAACTGTTTTGGACACCAAGAGGCTTGGAATTCGTAAAAGACATGCAGTTACAAAAAGGATTTCGAGAATCTGTATTCAGTTAGTAATGATGAGTTAAATATTATAATATTATATACCATATTTTTTCAATGGTTGACTGGAGAGTTAATATTTTCAATCAACGTACTTGTAATTCACCAACCTTGTAAAATACAGTCAGAAAATACACTTAATTATAATGGTGTTTGAGACATTTTACATGACAGCATCATGACGAAAAAGATTAAGCAGAAATATAATTCTTTTCAGAATAGGAAAAGGTGAAAAATTCGAATCTGATGATGATGAGCCGAAATGTGTATGTAGGAAAGGCTACCATGAAATTATTGTTCAAGCGGTAGTGGATCATACATTGAGGTAAATTATATTATAAGCCATAAAAATTGGAAAATATACATAAGACACTGATAAATATAACACTTTTATTGCTCGTTTTGTACTTGTAAAAACGATTAAAAGGGCACAACATGGAAATTAATATGTGTCTAGCTACATGGATCTGTAAAAATGTGTGCATTAATATACAAATGTCAAGTATCATTTACATGGGTTCACTTTTATAAATTGTTATTTGGATGGAGTGTTGTCTCATTGGCACTTACACTACATGTTCCTATATCTAATTATTCAACTCATCTGGAAAAACTTACTTGATAACTAATATTGAAACTCAGTTTATTACAGGTACGGATCCAGTCATATCAAAAGCATCAGTTGATAACGGTTGGCTCCTAGGGGATTCTGGTTACACCTTGTCGTGGTTGATTACACCACTGGGTAACCAATCAACACCTCAGATGATACGATTTCAGAAAGCACATTGTAAGATCAGGAGTACAGTGGAGCGGTCTTTTGGTGTTATGAAGCAAATGTTTAGGTAAAATACTTAAATATAAATCTAACAAGAGGACTATTGGATTCCATATATATTCTTTCATATTTTGTGCCTTTCCATCATAAACAGAATGGTATTGACCTCAAATTTCTCTGCCTACTGTCATCTTGAGCACTGCCTTCCATAATATAATCAAAAGTACTGCCTTTCACAACCTCAACATGTGGTTCTAATACAACACCTACACTTTCATTCTCAACATTAATACTATCTATCTCAAGCCTGAGTACTTGATCTGAAATTCTACTTTTATCCTTTAATGTTGGCCTCCCAGACCTCACACCAGAACCATTTCAAATATTTTTGCTCTTAACAGGATCATATTAGTAAATATTTGAATATAGGAGTTTAATCTCAAGACAATTATTCAGAGGATCTTGTTCAAACTTAAAACGAAGATTGTTTTGACAAGTTTAAGCTATGAAAATCCACGTTCAGCCACAGCACTTGATGGTGGCATGGGCAAGATCAGACACATAACTGCAAGTATGTTAACAAATATTCTATTCAATCTCTGCTGGAGTAAGTCCCAATCCGTGCTACCAGAAAGATCCATGAAAGAGCAATACTAAATTAAACGGTAAGATTAGAACATTTTGTTTTTTGTTAATAATTTAAATAAGCATTGTTATGTTGTTTGATTTAAGCATTGAAAAATAAATGACTGTGGTACTTCTTTTGATATATTGTTTGATTCAATAGCCAAATAAAACTTAATTTTAATTCTACTTTTTACTCAAGGCATTTATTTATAAAGGAGGGACGAAAGATACCAAAGGGCCAGTCAAACTCATAAATCGAACTGGCTAAAAATGAAATTTTGAGATTCATTGAGCATCTGAATAGTTTAATAATAGCATAAAACACAAGTAATTTATTGATGTAAAATATGTCTTGTCTCATAGATAATTCTTCAGGTGGACCATAGGCATGCGTTTTCTATTTTAAATATATATGAGTGTGTATGCGAATTAATATTGTTGACTGAGCGGCATTGTGTCGCCAGGGATGAGTGGAATTCGTTGCTTGAAACAACTGGAACGTTTTTGGGTCCTTTTTGTGGGTGACGATCCCTAAGATGGTCCCAACTATAGGATTCATATCTCAGAAACAACAACAGGACAAGTCTAAATAAAAAGAGATAAATTGAATATTTTTTAATGCACTAAGATCAATAACTCGTGGTTTGAAAAAAGATGTTTTTCTTTTTTTGATTCTTGTTTTGTGCTTCAAGTCAATAGGATGTGTTATCAACCCCTGTTACATAGTCTGAGTTTTTAATTATTTGCTTTTTAATTGTGTATTACCCAACTGTTTTAATTGTAGAGGCGAGATTCATGCAACATTTTCAAGAGATAGGCGGAATTATTGTAGAGGCGAGATTCATGCAATATGTTTAAGAGATAGGCGGCATCATCTTCATTAATTAAGTGTCTGCCACACCAGCCCAGAACATTTAACTCTGATCCTGATGAATTTTGTCCGTATTTTTCTTTTTTTTTTCGTTTGACGTTTGTTTCTCATTGTTGAAAGTTCCTGTCGTGAAATTGGATGTATTTTTGTCTCATTGTCATTTAAACCACAGAAAATCATTATATTCATGTTTGCAAAACCAATTATTTTTATATCTAAAGGAAGTTTAATACCTTTTTTTCAATGAACTATATGTAGACATTCAAGACATAAATTGAAGTAAGTAACGTGTTTAATAACCTGTGTGTTCAGTGCAGACGAAACAGCATTTATAAGGAATGGGCATAATTCTTTGGTTTACTGGGTGATATTATTCCAGGAAAAGGCCTTAACATTGTCTGCATTAAACGGACACCCAAGGTCATATACGTGTTGGTTCTTGTATAATTGTCGTATTTCTTTCTGTACTTCTTCACCCACCACCTGTATCAGAATATTTCTTGCTGCTTATGATTTTATTAAAGAGATATTAAAATCCTTTTCTGTACTGATAATTTTTAGGGAAAATTAATTCTGATCGCCGCAAACTGTTCGGCTGTCTTGGTGTAGACGTCTAAAAATGAAGTTAATAATAGCATATATTAATAATCTGTATGATTTCAAGACATCAACCAATGAAATGTTGTAATCTTTTATTATCTTAAGATAAATACATTGATTTACACCCTATAATAAAATATTAAATTTAACTTTATAAAAGCTTAGCAGTACATAAAACATAATGATTCTGTGTCCAATCGATTTTGTACAATTAGACAAGAATTTCATACGTGTTAATATAATTAATCATTACATAAAATACATAAAAAAGAAGATGTGGTATGATTGCCAATGAGAAAACTATCCACAAAAGAACAGAATGACACGGACATTAACAACTTTATGTCACCGTACGGTCTTGTACAATGAGCAAAGCCCATACCACATAGTCCGCTTTAAAAGGCCCCGATAAGACAATGTAAAACAATTCAAACGAGAAAACTAACGGCCTTATTTATATAAAAAAAATGAACGAAAAACAAATATGTATCACAAACATACCACAACCACTGAATTACAGACTCCTGACCTGGGACAGACACATACATAAATAATGTGGCGGGGATAAACATGTTAGCGGGATCCCAAAACTCCCCCTAACCTGGACCAGTGGCATAACAGTACAACATAAGAACGGACTATACAAATCAGTTGAAAAAGGCTTAACTCTTTAGATGGACAAAAATACAAGTGGACGTGGCAGGGTACTTATACAACCCGACACATAAAGACACAATGAACAGATCTGAGAGTACTCGCAGTTGTCTGACAGCTAGTTCAAAGCCACGAACAACTAATACAAATATCAGGCATCTTCAACTAAACTATCAATCCGTACACATCCAACATCCAATGGATTTAAAGACGTCAATAACAGCCAGAGAAAAAAAATGGTCATTTAAGTATAACTATGCACTTTTATTTATTATTTCCAGTTACTCATATGTATATTTTCCGTGACATTTTATTTTGACTTATTTTTAATTGTGTTTTTAGGGTGATTACATGACACAACTTGGGAACCAAGACAGCATATTCCAGAAGCTGATTTCAACAAATTCATAAATCCAACCATAAGTGATGAGTTCAATGTTCATGGAAAGGGTTTAATACTAGAGTTTCCAATCAAAGTGCAACCAAATGTTACATTCAAGAAGGTGTTCTTGCCCGATATCCATACTTCAACTGTATCAGCAAAAATTATTCCTGTAGAGAAGATAGTCATCACCTCTTCAAAAACCGTTTTCACATTATGAATAATTAACATTATATTTTATCCACAAACCACATGTTATGTTTCACTCTTTGCTGCTTTTGACTTATTGTCTCCACTTTCGCTACAAAAGTTTCAAAATTCTGTCGGCTTTATATCTCAACAGACTCCATATCATGTTAATAAACAATCTGTAGATTCAACATATGTAGCAGTAACTGTAACGTTGCAATGTAGTAGTAAATTTTTATTGAGATTGCTCAACATCTCTGAAGATACAGAATAGTCTTTTACTACTACACTAAATTCTCAATTGACATTACTCCAGTTTTTGACAAGTGATAGAGTTGAGAAATAAACATCACCTCTGTTCAAAAATTCACAACGTTTACAAGGGAAAATACTGCAGCGGGTCAAAGAGATAGCAGTATGACAACAAGTTGTACACAATTACAGTTTTTAAGAATGAATTAGAAAATGTAGCTTCTTTAAATTGCAAAATATCTAAATACAACCATAAAAAATTAAAGCTTGAAAAAAACCCGCAAAGATCTCTTTAACTTATTTTTAAATGAACAAAATCAGAGTTTAGACATTTGCGAAAATCGAACTGATCCATGATGGCTACATCTTACAATATGCTAACGCCAAGCCATTATGTTCGACGTTGACCGCTCTATGTCTCTTAGTAGCTCAATGTTAAGGTCTTCTGGAAAATCTGTAATACAATAAAATGAGAAATAAAAATGTATCTGTGGTATGATCATACTTTCTTTAAGTATAGTATAAAAACCCTAGAAATCAAATGTTTTTGAGATAAACAAAAATACAATTTTAATTCAATTTCAACTTCATTTGTGATACTGATCATTTTTACAATAATTTATTCCATCCAGACTGGAAACTCCTTTTTAAAATTTATGAAGGATTAATAAGTATGGTTTACCTATTATACAGATATAAACTCTATCCTGTATTAAACACTAATTAACTTGTAGCAGGTTATGTTCAAGTGTGTACAATAAAATCAGCCAAATTTGAATTCATTTAAAACAAGGTTTTAATACTTAAAATCGCCTGTTTTTTTGTTTTTTTTTGGAACAGCGAGTTATGTCATGACTATCAATTTCTTTCTGAAATTACACTTATCTTATAATGCAGGCAATCACACAATATCTTTCAAACCAAATAAATTACTTGATGTTTAATATAATTTCAATACCTTGTAGCTCTGAGAGGATCTTTTTAGGCTTGACCAATGATACAGATAGTAGTTGACATGTGTCGCAAGTCATGCCATGGTTATGTGAACACACGGCTTGTAAGCTGCTGTCATTTGGATATGATAAGTAAGATGAACAAATGGGAGCTAGATTAATAAGTATTGTGTGATACATAAATTTTATATGAGAAACGAACATATTGAAGTTGTTCAACAGGAAATACAAGCATTAAGCAACCTCTTGTGACTTTCATGTTATAGATATGTATATACAATTCAAAATAAATAAGGCTGTTAGTTTTTTTTTTGTATGAATTGTATTTCATTGTCATTTTGGGGGCTTTGCTCATTGTTGAAGGCTGTACAGTGATTTCAATTTCTGTGTCATTTTGGTCTCATGTGGAGAGTTGACTCATTAGCAATCATCCGACATTTGTTAAAATAAATTGATTCAAATTCATTGTGAACAGATAAGTTGTTACTGTTTATCTTAAAGGTCAACTCGATTGACAAAAAGCATGTTTAACTGACCGAATAGAAAGAAAAAACTGGCAACAACTAAAACGCACGTGGAAGTAACATTAACAGAGGTTGATTTAATTTTGAATGGCTATTCGAAAAATAGTAGCAATTGGATGGCTATTCAGGCCTATGTTAGACGGCAAGTTCTACTCCCACCAGCTGCCAGGAATTTGCCTGGAACCTTGAAATCTGAAAAAGTCAAAACGCATGTCCGACAAGATTAAAAAAAAAAGGCCATGAAGGACGGTTTTGTCACCACCAGTGAAGATATGAAAAAATATAGCAAATCTTTACCATATACGGAAAGATACATTCACATATTGGAGTAAATTTTTTACTAATGATTTAAATTCTGTTTATGAATAAGTGATGGAGTGCATAAACAATCCTACTTTAAAACGACTACACTCTGGCAGAACTGTTTTCTTGAAGCAATATCCAACCCCGCTTGGATATGCTAAAGATGGAACTCAATATTCTGTTTTGAAAGTTGTAGTCGAAACCAGACGGGTCTAAACATGCGACAAATAAATCACCTGGTGTAAAAAGAGGCACCACTGAACATAATCAAAACATGCCAGGTAGCAAAATCCTTACATACAAGTTCATCAGGGGATTCTGAAGAAGACCAGCGTGTGTTGCTTGACTTCAAAATGCTCCCTGCTCACATCAGAAACAACGCCAATCTGTCAATTGTCGAGTTTGCTGGCACAAAATTTAAAGTATTTGCTTCCTCTGGACAACAATATGTTCAGTTTGTTTCTAATGCAATCATAAAGAAGCTTGTTAGCAGTCTACCGAATATAAAAAGAATTGTCATTTGCGAAGAAAAATATTCTTTTACTCCTGATGATTTCAAGGCCAGTACTAGACTTAAAAGAGAGAAATAAGAAAAAATAACCATTGCCCATTTGAAAGAAGAAAATGAAATTGTAAGCAAAGAAAACTTCAGCAAACAGGCTGCTGTTTCTACTATGTCAGGCAAAAAACTCATCAGCAAGTTTCTAACTGAACAGTTAAAATATGTAGATCTGGGGCCGGTTGTTCAACTTGTCGTTAGCACTAACGCACCGTTAAATTTTGCTAACGTATCGTTAAAATTTAACGTCTCGTTAATTCTGTTGTTCATCTCATAGTTACTCTTAACGCTCCTTTATAATGTTCTTAACTTAAGTGAAATTTAACGATGGTAGGTAGCAGCGTTAAACCATTTAACCAAGGTATTATTAGAAAATGGCTGCTTTGTTAATGCCACCACTAAGACCCAGAAAGAAAGAGTTTTTAGAGGAACTATTTCACATTTAACAAATTTTAAATGCCGATAAACTAAGAAGGAGGTATAGATTTGGCAAGGACTCAATTGCTTACCTTTGTAATCTTCTACAAGACAGACTCATAAGGACAACTAATAAAGCAACAGCACTGACTGTGAACAGCAAGTATGTACTGCGTTACTATGCATCCGGCTCATTCTCGCAAGTTATCAGAGATACATTAGGGTATGACAAAGGAACAGTTTCTCGTGTTGTAAGTGATGTGACAGATGCCTTGATTGACATTAAGGACGATTTTGTGAGTTGTGAATATATGTTGATAACCTCCCCTTCATGAGACAAAATTCCGTGACAATCGCCTGTGAAATATTGTCTCAATACTCAAGAAATACAACCAAAATATAACCTCCCTTTAACAGACATATTTTCGTAGTATTTATCTGTGAAATTTTGTCTATATACAGGCACAAATTTGTCCTTTTCTTGACATTTTTACATAGACGAGGACAATATTTCATGATACATAGTTATGAAATACTGTCTTGTGGTACAAAATTTCATAGGACAATATTTTGCTTTACAATACAGTTAATAAACTAAAATTATATAAATGTCTAAAAATATAACTTAAACACGCTAATAAATACATTTAAAAGTTCTGTTAGATTTTAAATAGAAATGCGATAAACAAATTAGCTTCATCAGGCGTGTGCATCTCACGAGGTGAAATCGGATGTATGACAAAACACATTTTTGTAGCTTAATCTATACAAGATTTGAGGAAAAGTGTAACATATTTATTGATGTTGAATAAAATATGTTTGTAGCTACAACTACATATTTTGGCCACGAGCATCACTGAAGAGACATGTATTGTCGAAATGCGCATCTGGTGCAAGAAAATTGGTACCGTTAATTTTTTTACTACATAAAAGAGGGACGAAAGATACGTAAGGGACATTCAAACTCATAAATCTAAAACAAACTGACAATGCCATGGCTAAAAATGAAAAAAAAAAAAAAAAGATAAAAAAAAAAACAATAGTACACATGACACAACATAGAAAACTAAAGAATACTTAACACGAACCCCACCAAAAACTCGGGGTGACCTCAGGTGCTCCGGAACGGTAAGCAGATCCTGCTCCACATGTGGCACCCGTCGTGTTGCTTAAGTGATTACAAATCCCACAAATGATATTGGATATGTTCCTTACGTCGTTACTACAATCACCTTTCATGAATGTGACCTACCGAATTATTTTGTTCTCTTGGCTGGGATAAGTTTTTGGAGTTGACCAATATGAAGGAAGGCTTGGAGCAGCTTTTCTAACAATTTGAGGTAAGTTTTTTCTAATTTATCAAATCGATACGTATTTTTTCAAGGAACAACAGCCGCAACAACTTCAAACTCAGCAGCCTCAGCCACCTCAAATTCAACAACACCAACAACCAACCATTCAAGATCTTATGCCAACGCCATCCCCTTATGCTGCACAACCCATTACAGTCATTGGATCGTCTAACAACAAGAGACCCAGCACGTTACCACGTTGTGGACTACCTAGCAAAAAACCAAAAGGGGGAGAAAACTTCGATCCCATGGAATTGTTCAACCAATTAAGAATTGACAAGTTCTTTGATACGTACTGTAAATATTGGCATTAAACAAAATACGACTTCGGTACTTTTGGAAACTAAAGCCAAAACTGAAGTTTTGTTAACAGACAAATTTTCAACATATGTCCATGTCATAGCATAAAGGCTCAAAAAGCAGCTTATAGAAAGTCAAAAGACCCCAAACATTTAGATTTAGAGGCGTAAATATATATTGTGACCTGACTGAAGATGAGGCATTGTTTCTTGGTATAAGCCGAAATGAGGACACAAGCTCATTTGTCAAATTTAGTGATAATCAGAAGGTGGATCTAATCAGAAGAAAATTGTATTCCATGACAAGGACTGGTCAAAAAGAGGAGCCTCCTAAAACCCCAAAAGGTTTTATAAATATTTTTGCTTGTATGCTGAACTTGAAAACTTTAATCTATTAAGTTAACTATGAAAGTTGAAAACATAAATAGAAACGGCATTAAAAGTGAATGTTTCTCTCTCTTCCTAAAACTTCACTTATCTGAACTCAAATGTTTCGTATCTATACTTATATAGACTGTCTTAAACATTAATCGTCTTCACAGTATATATCTTAAATGTTCGGGATTTATTATGTTGGTTTTTTTTGCAGATTATTAGTGCTCTGTTGAAGTATTTGACAGAAGAACGTGTATACAACCATCAGGTTCCCTTCAGATTCGGCGGCAGAAGAATAAAAAAGCTGAAAAATATTAAACTTAACAATATTTTTTTGAAATATAAATTGTAAGTTTAATCTTGTTGCTCATCTGTCGATTTATAAGGAATGCTTATTTTCGTGTAACAATTAAAGTCTATCGTCGCTGGGCTTCCATACTGTTGTAAATTACAATTTTTTTCAAGAAAAATATACCTCACGAACTGGGTCACCATCAACACGCCTTAGACCTGGAAATGTTATCTTATACAATGACGGGGTCATTTGAAGAAAAAAACTTTTTATAAATGCAGTCCGGAACACATCTATTGATGGTTATGCCGTTCCAAGATCCATAGTGTATGTATTTTGCTACTTCAAACAGATAGCTTCAGGTCGTAAAATATATTAGACGTAATCTGTAGAGTTACAAGTCGATCAGTATCCCGTTTTCCCAAAAACGCCACAGCGCCACGCGTTTTTGGGGTGCCTAAAACATCTCTCTCTCTCTACTACTCTAATTGTTTTTAGACACAAGTATTTTTTCGACAATGTACGTAAAGGAGCTTCACAACGGGGGAATAAATACTGTTGAGCCAGAATTGTTTTTAGACACAAGTATTTTCGTACATGGTAAAGGAGCTTCACAACGGGGGAATAAATACTGTTGAGCCAGAATTGCTTTTAGACACAAGTATTTTCGTACATCGTAAAGGAGCTTCACAACGGGGGAATAAATACTGTTGAGCCAGAATTGTTTTTAGACACAAGTATTTTCGTACATCGTAATGGAGCTTCACAACGAGGGAATAAATACTGTTGAGCCATACTTGTTTTTAGACACGAGTATATTTTCGACTATGTACGTAAAGGAGCTAGGTCAGATACAAGTCTTTTAAAAAGTGATGCCAGCTACAACAAAACTGAAAAGAAAAAAGCCGGAGGTACAAAACCCTAATGCCGGACAATAGAATTTCCCCCCTGAAAATGACTCCAGACAAGTATGCCTATCCCTTCCGCCAAGGAAAGTCAAAGGAAACAGCGAAGGAGCAACTGTCGAGACTACAGGAAATTTCGGTTGAGAAAGGAAACTCAATTGAAATCACACAGTGGAAATTTTGCCTTGCAACAGGTCACCTACGGACCCCTCAAAGAGTTGTTGCAAGGGTTCTTAACGTGGCACTCTTTTCACACGAGGCATCGGATTTAACGTTCCCCTTCTGACCGGACGTGACTTAAATTTGATACACCCCGCACAGCCAAACGGCCGCCCCACTTCTGCCAGCGTTCTACAGCCGGTCGGGAGAAAAACATCCAGCACAGCCAAACGGCCGCCCCACTTCTGCAAGCGTTCTGCTGACAGTCGGGAGAAAAACCAAGTGCCCATATTTCTATACCCCAGCCACCCTTGGGGTACATAGGATAACATGATTAGAATTTTTCATTAAATTTATTTTATTATATGGTAGTTTGTGTATGTTATAACATGACAAATTCATTATATATTCGCCAAGTGTAAGTTGTGTCAAGTGCTATGTTGTAAAAGGTATGTAATAACAAATCTTACTGTCAAATTAACAAATGCAATTCATATATATTTACTATTAAAATCTTAACTTTTATTTACTGTTTAAAACCTTAATTACACACTACATGCGCATCAGCTTGCACGGAAACACGATTCTTATCATAACCTTAGACAAACATGAACTATTGAACCAGGGATGACCATTAAACTATTTATACTTCAGTCTTACAATTGTATAACCATGGACAATTTTAAACTTTTGAACAAAGGATGACCAATAACCTATTTTTACTTTACAGTATTAAATTACATACCATTTAATTGTTGCTGTCTTTTTCTTTTGTGTAAATATTGCGTATCATAAAAAGTCATCTCATATTTTAATACATTTGAGTACGGTCGATTGTGTATGGTGAGATATACATTATACACAAAGAACTCGAATGGTGCACAGCTTGAAGAGCATATCACGAATTAGCTGCATAACATTAAACAACTATTACAATTAAATTAAAATCGTTTCCGACTAACTCTTCTTTTTAACATTATAATAATTGGCTATTGACTGCAGTTGAATTTGATCGTGAACATCTTGAATCCCATGTTTCATACATTTCTACTCTCATTTCAACCCGCAATCAAAGAACTTTTTATCATAAAATATTTTTGATGTGATCTGTATAGTAGCAATTCAGTCACTGTAATATGTTTGTTATTTAATGTATAGCAAATACATTTCTCGCAGGGAAACTGCTGAAATAATATCTATGCATTACTGTGTTTGGAAAGTACAGTATAAACTATTTTCTTATAAATATTTTCTTCAGATTAATATATTAGGATCTATGGATTCTGAGTCTCGATGATTGGCAGAAGAGTAAAATAAGAATCCCCACTTTTGTGGTACAAATTTCGCGAACTCTATATCCAATGATTCTGGCACAAATGCCATGACAAGCCTGTCGGAGACAAATTTGCTCCGTGATGACAAATTGAAGGGAAGCATTAGCGTTATGAATTCGTATACACTGTGCAACCTCAACTGCACCATAATTTTAGGAAATCAGTGTTTGGTATGTTCGGGAGTTTACATTTTTTTAAAAATGTAGTGCTTGGAGAGAATGCTAACAGAAAATAACTTTGATGTTCATCTGCATTTCATCAATAGTACTCGCGAAAACATTACGAGATGTTGTAACAATTCTGATTAAATTAAATTCACTTCAAATGTTAACAGAACACTACATTCAAAAAGTCGAGAAAGATCAAACAAAGAAATACAACAACTCTCAAAGCGAATGTCCATTTAAGGAGATTCGATGACGAACATGACTATTTCATTTCAAAATCGTTTCCGACACATTCTTCCTTTCAAATTATATAAATCGTCTATTGCCTGCATCAGATCGTGAACATCTTGAATCCCATGTTTCATACATTTCTACTGCTTTCATTTCAACCCGCTAACACATACCTATTTATCATAAAATATTTTTGATGTGATCTGTATAATAGCAATTCAGTCACTATGTAATATTTTTGTTATCTAATGTATATCACATACATTTCTCGCAGGGACTGCCATGTAAATTCTGATTCCTTTGCTGAAATAATGTATATGCAAAACAGTATAAACTATTTTCTTATAAAAAAATTCTTCAGATTAATATCTTAGGATCTATGGGTTCTAAGTGTCGATGATTGTCACAAGATTTGATCCGTGATGACAAATTGAAGAGAAGCATTAGCGTTATGAATTCGTATACACTGTATAAAAAAATGTAGTGCTTGTAGATAATGCTAACAGAAAATAACTTTTATGTTCATCTGCATATCATCAATCGTACTTGCGTAAACATTACGATATGTTGTAATAATGGTGATAACATTAAATTCACTTCAAATGTTAACAGAACACTACATTAAAAAAGTCGAGGAAGATCAAACAAAGAAATACAACAACTATCAATGCGAATGTCCATATACGGAGATTCGGTGACGAACAGAACTTTTTATTTGATAGCTTTTATTTTAAAATCGTTTCCGACTAATGTTTTTTTTTTGCATGATAATAAGAATGTAGGACAGAAAGTCACAGGACAAAAAGTCACAGACAAAAAGTCACGGACAAAAAGTCACAGGACAAAAAGTCACAATTCATTTTTTCTGATTATTTTCTTTGAATAAAAACCGCTTATTTCTACAAAAATATTTTTGTATTTTTCTTGAACTATTGTATATAAACCAACTTTGTTAACAAAATTTATCAAAAAAATATCAAAGATGATCAAATAATTGTTAAAAAAACAAAATGTCAAAAGTGGTTTGGCACTTAAATCGCTTCATGGTGCCAAGAAATGTATCTTTTGCCTGATTAAAATTAAATAAATCTTGATTTTTCAAGTATAATGACACATTTCCTAAACTTTAATATGAATATATGTATTAAAAAGTAAATATTTCAAAATATTTCTCTTATATATTCAAACAATTGTCACCAAATTATTTGTGACTTTTTGTCCTATCAAATTTGTGACTTTATGTCCTGTGACTTTCTGTCCGTTTACCGATAATAATTGGCTATTGCATGCAGTTGAATTGGATCGTAAACATCTTGAATATCATACATTTCTACTCTCATTTCAACCCTCAAACAAAGAAATCATAAAATAAATTTGATGTGATCTGTTTAGTAGCTATTCAGTCACTATGTAATATTTTTTTTTTATTTAATGTATATTACATACATTTCTCGCAGGAACTACCATTTAACTTCCGAGCCCTTTAATGAAATACAATTATCTGGTGAAACATATGACGACAAAATCACGATTTCAATTACCTATACCATATAATGATAACTTATGAAGATACGTCGATAGAGTCTAACCAGATGCTCCACAGGGCGCATCTTTAAACGACCGCATATGTCGAACCCTGACCAGTTGGGGCAAGTATGAACACAACATTTAAGGGAAGCGTCTAAACAGCCGCATTGGTGCACTAAGCTCATGAAACTGCACTAAACCCATGAAAGGATGGTGCTATGAATGAAATAAGCATACCATCGGACGTAGTTTTTCATGAAGGTCTCCAAAATATCTGCTTCCATGCCTTGAACAATATGTTTTGTTTCAATAAAAGGTACTGTTAGTTTGATCCAAAATAATCCAAGTATAAGTTGATGTAATTGGAACAGAATGTGAGAACTTGAAAATGAAAGTAATGGCAAGGTTAAAGTCCGAAAGTTTGAAACTAATGACCGGTCAAAATTTAAAAAAAAAACAAGTCAAAATATTGTTTCCTTATTTAATATAGAAAACGCTAAATGAGCTACGAAAGTCTTGCAAGGCATCTTAATTTTGTAGACCTGATTGATTATCTATTAATTCTTGATATTTTCAACTCAATAGCATAAACTTACAACTCGGAGGTATCAGAACAGGTTTTCTGCTTTTTTTTAACCTGCCTCATCAAGCTAATCATGGTGTTCATCATACATGTCATATATCTTTTTCTTTTCTGAGGGGAATTGGATGTTGTTTCTCTACCTTCAATGGCTGATGATTTTCCTCTACCTGTCGAGGATTTTCCTCTACCTCTTATCCCTCCTCTGGTGATCTTATTACTAAAAAATATACCAAAATGAATGAATAGTGTTAATGGATTAGTGATATTTACATTTTACCTTGTTAAACAAGTAGAAACCCCACATGAATGGTGTTTCGGTACAAACAATAGTTTAAAATAACTAAGCCTTTCTATTTTTGAAGCAAGTAATCAGATAAAATAGTCTGTTGTTAATTTCCAGCAATTATTGGGCTGCTACATTTTTAAAAATCCTTGAAATTTACCTTTTCAAAGTCGCGTCACCGTTTGTATTGTTTGGTTTATTACCTTCCATCAAAGGTCATCACAATTTAAGTTTTAATAGGTCATTCGCATTTAGACTGGTCAAAATATAACTAAAATATACAAATAAAATGATACATATCCAGTGTGGAATTCTTAAATTGCTAACATGAGTATATTAATCATGTGTACAGTGTTAATTATCAATTCAAACCATGCCACAGCATTTGCATAGATGTTAATGTAAAGCATTCATTCCATGTAACATTGAATTAGTTAATTTAAAAAAAACCAATCATACTTAGGTGGCTTTTTGTTATTTGTATTTGGGGAAGTATCTCTTTCACACATTACTGGTTTCCATTCTTAATCTATTTATAGTGATAACGGAAAATGTGGATAATAACTATTTACACATTCACATCTGCTGGTGTAAAATGAATCTGCATTTGCTCAAGCATTTCCTTTTGCTCTCTTGCCAAATTTCTGCCGCTGTCGACTGCAGAGTTGAAAGTATCCTTCTCCGGTTTCAGCAGAATGACTTCCTGATCTGTTGTAACCTCAGGCATTGAAGGCAGCTTCCTGCTATAACTGTATGGTGGTACATCTGTGATTGGGGGGCCTTCAGAGAAACGTTTCACCATAGCCACATGCGTTGATAACTATACTCTCCTTCCTCCTAATGAGGAGGAGAGTGTCAACTGGCTCATAGATTAGTTCCTTTTGTAATTGAGTGGCAAATTTCTGAACAATTTTCTCGATTCGACTTTTTGATTTTTGAAGTGCATTTTTTTTACAATTTCTTTCCTGTTGCTTATTTATATATCTTCTCCTCTCCCCTCTATTCTCTAAAGCTAAAAAAAAACGTAAATATAAACAATTGAAATGACAAACATTTCCGTAAACTCTCAGATCTGTTCATTGTGTCTTTGTGTGTCGGAATGTTTAAGTACCCGGCCACGTAACTTGTATTTTTGGTCATCTGAATTTTATAGTTAGTTCTTATATTGTACTCTTTGAGGGGTCCGTAGGTGGCTTGTTGCAAGGCAAAATTTCTGTCCCTATCCAATATACCCTCATTTCAGTGGCAGTCCAAATTTCCCCGACCATCATCCTAGATGGCCTCTATTACAACAACCTACCTATTGTATTTATTGTGAACTTGTTCTCGTCCTGAATATGCATGAAATATTTGCCACTGGACGTTGAGCAACCAACAATCCAGCATACAGTATAAAAAGAAGATGTGGTATGATTGTCAAAGAGAGAACTAACCACAAAAGACTAAAATGACACATACATTAACAAGTAAAGGTAACTGTACGGGCTTCAACAATTGGCTTTTCTCATCACTTGGCGTCCTTCGTCCGTAAACTTTCACAAAAATCTTCTCCTCCGGGCAAAATTTAACCAAACTTAGCCACAATCATCATTGGGGTATCTAGTTTGAAAATTGTGTCCGGTGACCCGCCAAATCAACCAAGATGGCCGCCACGGCTAAAAATAGAACTTAGGGGTAAAAATGCAGTTTTACCATTCAAGGCTAAACATGCTAAAGTGTTCACATTTTATATAGTTTTCATACTTTTTAACCTGATCATCAATAAAATGTGTGGAACCATATATCTCAGTCTGGTCATAGTTCAGGACTGAAACTTCAGAAGGTTTTTCTGTATCATTTGTGGGACCATTTACCTTAGTCTGGTCGTAGATCAGGCCTGAAACCTCCGATGGTTGTTCTGTTTCATATATGGAACCATTTACCTTAGTCTGGTCGTAGATCAGGGCTGAAACCTCCGATGGTTGTTCTGTCTCATTTGTGGAACCATTTATTTACCTTAGTCTGGTCGTAGTTCAGGGCTAAAACCTCAGAAGGTTGTTCTTTCTCATTTGTTGTACTGTGTATAAGTTATAAGAAACTATATAAATATTCCCCTTTTAATGAGAATATCAGCATATGCATTCACAGGAATTGAAATAGTCGTTGATTTGATAGGTACCACAAATCCTTGTGGTCATAAGACAATTGCTAATTGATTGAAGTACCAAGGAACTCAAGTACCAGTATTTCTATGATTTGATGAATGTCTTTGATAATGAACAAGTCATTGGTAAGACATAGTCAATAAAGCCACGAAATAAGGTTTCAATGTTGAATTTCTCCTTTATTACTGCACATACAGCAATAAAACTTTGTAAATATATATATTATGTCATAATGAACATATTTAAAACATAAGTAAAAAATCGCCAATGTTCCCTTTAAATGCATTTCATCAACGAGTTTGCAGTAATAATTATTCATTCCATCGTTAGAATGTCCAACAGCAAGTGCAACTCCTAATTGTATTTCAGAAGGACTGCGATACTCCCCTTCTGGAAGGCAACTCTACATCATGTAATGACTCCTTCTGGTTTTGAGTTAAACATTTTTTCTGCTCCTTTAAATAATTACAGAGAAGACAGATTTTCAAAGTACTGCACTTTAAGAGATTTTTCAGGAGTCGGTAACTGCTTGTTCTTAACACTTTGTCAGTCTGCCATTTGCACCTTGATAACTCACCCACCCTCTGGGTGGTTCTTCTTTTGTGCTTTGTTGAGTCGTTCACTATATTCAGTGCACACTGTAGATCTATAGGGTTGAAAGCAATCGGAGCAATGTCATCATGTGCCCTAATAAATGTTGTTCCAATTTTTGCCCCAGCATCATGTAGTTGTAAGGTTTGAAGAAGTTGATTGTTGTATCTTTTATACAGGTATGTTTCTTGTTTCGCGGGCAGGGTCATCGGACACATTAGTAAAACTAGATACCCTAATGATGACTGTGGTTTGGTTAAATTTGCTTTAGTAATTCCAGGAGAAGATTTTAGTAAGATTATAAAAATATACCAAAAAATGTTAAAAATTGACTATACAGTGCAATCAGATGCCCAACAGGGCGCAGCTTTATACGACCACAGAGGTCGAAACCTGAACAGTTGGGGCAAGTATGGATACAACATTCAAGCTTGACACGGCTTTGAATTTGGATTGTGATTAAATAGTTGACACACCATAGGTTTCTGACACAGAATGAATGTGGTCTAAGAACTTATTTTTTTTAAATGGAACATTTACCTATTATGATCCAATATCCAAAATCTAAATACATGGATAGATTCAGCATATATTAACTTTAATCCAAACAAGATTATCTAGTACATGTGCGTCAATTTGCATTGAGCACAAACTATAGACATGCATATTTTAACATGTCGATAGGAGGTATACTTTATCGACAATCTTGAACTACATTCAATTTAATTGTTGCTACTTTGTCTTTCATTTACTGTCTCATATCACAAAATGTCGTTTAAAACGTAGATATATTTATATTATTGATTATTAATCCCAAGAAAACGTCAACGGAAATTAGAGAGAAGATGCTTCCTACTCAGGCATTTGCGGGATTTTCATAAACACAACACGGAAGAAGTGCTAAACATCATCTCTCAACTGGTAGACAACATGCATTATAATGTGGTGGTTGTCTTGGGGAAAGACTATTTCCCTTAAAAGGACACGACCTGGACTTAGGCTTGAGTACTGTTATTACCTACACCAATGATTCACTTGTGTTGGTTGCCACTGCCACTGGCTCCTAGCAATGGCTCCTCCATTGCTAGTACCTCCAGCAATACTTTGGGCTCCACCTTAACAGGTCCTTCCTGGGCAGGCACTTCCCTCCTGTCCCTTCTCCTGTTGGTGGCTTTATCCAGTATGGTAAATCAAAAGGCTGGATGCCCACTCCCGGCTGGGAGTCACCATACCCACTACTCTCCTCCTCACTACCCTTGCTGGAGCACGACATGAAGGACTCAGAATCAGACATTCTGAAAAATATGAAAAAAATAAACAAACATTAGTTAAACTGACAATTTACGTATCTAATACACAATAATTAAACCGACTATTTACAGAATGTGGTAACCGACTCGTTTTCTCCCCTCCTTTATTTTTTGAGGGTGGAGTAGGATAGAAAAGTTGACAGTTTGGGCAAAAGTAGGGATCTATTTCATTGGTCTCTTGGATGGACATACCTATACAGGTTATATGGAACCATTCCCTACAGTTATCGCATTGGACCATTGTCTTACCCGTGTCTAGGCCCCGACACACACAGCACTGAGGGGTAGTAGGCTTGATCTTATTGCCTGTCAAGACGTCAACACCTTTTTAAATTGGTCCCTACATGTTTCTAACCAGGCAGAAATCTTCATATCCCCACATGGCTTGAGTCTGTCATGGTTAGTATTGAAACCCACCCGTTGGAGTTTCACCTTATACACGTACCCGGTAACCTTACTAATTATTATACCTGGCCCAATAGCGATCATTATTCAAATAAATGAAAGTTTTGGTGATTTTATGATTTTTCGTCTTGCGTTGTCAATTTTGTTTGTCACTGTTGTATTGAATTCACAGTCGACACACTTTTTCCATTTGTTCGATTGACAGAGGTAATTCACCTATTCTGCGATAAAATAGATAAAAACATTTAAAAAGTTGGATTGTAAATAACTGATTGAACGTCCATAATTTTGTAATCAAATAACTTGATAAATCAAACCATGCAAACATTATTTGTGTACCTGTTTTAAAAATGGAACATTACATATATTCACTTGACATTATATAAAATTGAATTTTCATTCACTTGATATAATATAAAAAGATCTTGTCAATATAACTAAGAATGAAAACAGGATAAATGATGGAGACCATGCAGCAAACAGCAGGAAATAGTTCAACTCAAGGTATCCAATCAAGTGAGAATTTTCCTACACATGTATCTTTGAAAAAGATAAGACTGGTTGTTAACTGATGTCTGGCATCAAATTGAATTGTTACACATTGGTTATTTTGAGGTCCTTTAAACCTGTAGCTTGCTATTCGGGGTGAGCCAAGGCTCTTGCTTGAAGACAATACTGTAAACAATAAGTGCTTACTTTTACTTTATTATGTCTTTGATAGAAAAGTGCCTCATTGGTACTCGTACCACATCTTATTTATAATTATCAGGGCCTTCGTTTTGCACTGTCATTTAAAAAAAAAATCCTTGTTAATTTTTGACAAGCAGACATACATATATTTTGTCCCTGGAAATATAACTTGACTAACTCCTTTTAAATTTGATTTTACCTATAATACTAGCAGTCTTGACCGGATTCAAAACAGGTTTGTTCAAACTATCTTTTTTCCTCTTCAGAACCAATCTACCACTGCTGGTTTGTTCTTCGTCTTTAAAAACCAGTGCAAGGATCCCATTTAACAAAGTATTGCCAGGCAATTTGGACCTTTTTGCCATACAAAGTACTACTTCTCTCTTTTTTTGTCCACCAACACAGTTTCATATTTGTCTGGACAATAAGGATCCCTGAATGGGCTAAATTCTTTCCTTTTTCTGCATTCAGACTAAAACTTGATGTAGAGCCTGGTGTAACATTTACCTTCAAACAATATTGTCTTTGAAGGTAAATCGTATAACTACGAATGTCTTGTAAAAGAATTAGGTATAAAGGAGCACTCAGGTAATCTCGCATACAAAGACATCATTTGACAAGGATGAGATTTTAGCAAATCACGAGGAGTCCTTCATGGCTTCAATAAACATTACATTGAACACCAAATTGGAGGATTTACCTTGCTTGTATTGGATACCAAAGTTTCATAAAATTCCGTACAAACAACGGTATATTGCTGGCTCATCTTCATGTTCCACTAAAGAATTGTCCAGTAGATTGACTAAAATTCTATCCGCAGTAAAAGAGGGTTTTTAGAAATACTGTGCAACTGTAAATCCCATGGGAGATTAATTTCTTTTACTTCAGTTCATCTGGTTTTTTTTAATCCATATGTCTTGTAGTGTGAAGATGAATCCTCTATTTCTGTTGGTTCCGGGATAACTGCTAGCACATCATGAAACTCATACCAACCAACACTTTGTCTTTGATTCTTCTAGGCAAAAACAAGTAGTTATTATCTTTTTGTACCCACTCGATGCATACATTGTACAAAGATGTTGCTCTCTCTAGTATCCTCTACAACACCTGGGTATGGTTTCTTGTCAAACTTGATGACTGCATATTTTTCCACAAATTTAGACGGATCTGGGACATCTTTCCAATGTATGTCACTATAGTCCTGACTCAATTTCAGAAGGATTGCCAATAGTTTCTCCAACTTCCTTTGCGTTCTTAACTTTACCAGATTCTTCATCCATCTGCTTTGCATCACCCCAGATGACCTCTATCGTATCAATCTACCTATTGTATTTATTGTGAACTTGTTCTCGTCCTGAATATGCATGAAATATTTGCCACTGGACGTTTAGCAACCAACAATCTATCAATCTTTCACAGAAGATCGGCACCGTTTGGTTGTTAATTTTTTTTCCATTGTGCATGCATTATTGTTTGGTGTGTGTATATGTGTTTGTATTTCATTTATTGCTCTGCTTTTTTCCCCTTGGCAGTCGTGAATAAGTTCTTTTTTAATATTGTTTAAAAGTACATTTGACCATAATAACTTCCTTAGCATTGTCATATTCTGGATATGTGTCACTTCCACTGAGGTTTCGTAAGTGATCTTAGAACTTGTGTTTAATATTCATCATTGATTTTGATTTCGTATGCGTACGCATTGCTGCAAGACAGAGGTGCATAGTACTTTACAATGCCCCCCACCCCGCCACCCCCGTGTATTGTAAAGTTCTTGTCGTTTTTGTTTCATTGATGAGCCAGATTCCCATTGTAACTTTTAGAAATTTTGAGTCCTTGATGCTCTTCAACTTTGTACTTGTTTGTCTTTATGAATATTTTGATTTGAGCGTCACTGACGAGTCTGATGTAGATGACACGCGCGTCTGGCGTACTAAATTATAATCCTGGTACCTTTGATAACTATTTGTCCTTGCAATATTCAACTTTATGGTTTTCGATATCTCCATGTTCTCCACACCCTTGACACATTTTCCTTCTTTTAAAATATCTTGCGATACGCATGCCTGATGGAGAGCTTGTGCTTTAATAGCATGTCTTGTCTCGCCCACTTGTTTTTTCATTTCCATGATCATTTCATTTAGTTTACAAATGGGTTTTCCCCCACTTTCCTCATGTTCATTGTCTAGTTTAGTGCAGGCGTCTCGCCTTATTAATTATATGTCCTTTGAAACTGTATTTACTACTTCTTTGGCACCGCCCAACATATGTTCCCTAAAATCCCGGCGTATTTTCTGATAAATTTTGACACTTTGTTGTCAAAGTATTTCTCTGTTTCAGGGTCCCCGATAAAAGGGCCGAATGTTGCCTTTGCAATCCTTGCATATGTAAGTAATTCATCATTAGAATATCTTCTTAGGTCTCTGTAAGGTATATCACATCCAATAAAAAGGCATGTTAATTAAAAAGTTGCATTGCTTTTTGGATTGTTGTGTGATCGCATTGAAAATGTGGTACTACACGCACATGTCATTTCTTCAACATAATTCCTCTCGGCTTTCCAAAAGCGTTGTTTTCGTCTTTCTCAAGCTCTTTCAAAATTTGTCAGTCACACGTCTGTCGTAAGTCCTGGTTCCTGTCTTCTTTGTCTCTATTCTTTACACTTATCTTCGAAATCGTTTTAGTTCACTATTAAAGAGAGTGATTCTGTCACATATTTGTAACAGTAGGTCTTGTACAAATATAGTTTTATGTCTCCGCCCTCAAGTTTCACATATCTCGGTTATGGTTCACCACATTGATTTTGTTAAGCAATTTGTCGATGGTTTGGTAACATTACGGTCGAACATTTCCTTGCAAACGTTTCTCCTCAATCAAAACTGTAGTCATCTTAGTTGTACAAAGTGAAAGATTTCTTACGTATAACGTATTTAAAAAAATTGTCTTTTTTTCATTTCAAGATGTACAACATATAAACTGAGCAGGAAATTATTGATACAACACTTGTAAATACAATATATCTAGCAGTTGAAATGCTGTGGAACAAAATGCTACTTAATGCAGTCTGGAATTATATAAAATGATTGCCAACAGTAAAAAAAAAAAGGCAAATGAACTGAAATAATGCAACTGTTTTATTAATTATCTTTGTTTTGGATGTATCAACGTCTGTATGTTTTATTTTTTTCATTGGCATTCGTGAATGATTTCATTTCATTTTTTTTTAATGAGAATTTGAGGCAATGTGGTATACAGGGTAGAAAAATCAAAACTTTGAACAGATTCAAAATCACCAATATAAGCATGCAATTTATCAAGTACTTCCAACGAGTTCTTGACACTCCAAATGTAATTAATTCTACTATTTTCGAAAGCCTTATTTGAATAATTAATTATCAGGTTTTTAATTTACCAAATGTGCTGGTAAGAATAATAGACAATTGAGTAGTGGAAAAATGGCTTGAAGACGAAATAAATCTATATTTGTAAGGTGTTTTGTGAAGCTTCGGAAACCAATACTTAGTTGGAACTTTCATTGTATTTGGCTCTGCTTGTAAAGCGGTAGCTAAAACTTTATGTTTGTTACAGATGTCGTTTTCTGAAAATGGAGTCAGTTGGCAAGTTGGTGAATTGGTGATTTCTTTTTTCAGAACCTCAATGTAAAATTTACGTCAAACAATAACATTATTATTAGCAGCTTTATCGGCCGGGACAAAAACAATTTCCTTGGCTAGTTCTTTTAGTTTATGTTTAATACGAGAAATAGGTTTATTGTGGTTATTGTTAATAGTAAAATGTTCTTTAAAATGTTGAATACGTATATCAACTATCTTCATTACTGAATTAAAAAAAGAGTCCAAAGATTTTTTTGTCAGTAGGTTTCAGAAAAGGAAACATTGACCGAATAAAGAGGAGGGAAGTAACTTTTCTTCTAATTTGCGCAATCGTATGTTTTATTTTTGGCGCAAATAATACCATGTAATTTGAAAATAGGTTGGGCAAACGTAGCATTGTAGAAAAAGGTGTGACGCAAAAAGAAGCAAACGGATCTCTCCCAAAACGCCTTCAATAATTTCCAGTTGTTTTACCTTATTAATTTGTGATTCCCATCCACATGCCACAACGCGTTAGGACCGGAAACTTGATATGACCTCCTCCTGATTGATCGGCGCCACCTTATCGCCACACCAGCCTCGTCAACTCCTATCAGGCTTTCAGGAATGCGTCGCCTTGGCAAATTGACGCCTTCTGTTTGCAGAAAAACTTGTACCATTCTTTGACCTAGAGATCGGTTGCTCTGTGTTATTCTCCTAACACGAACATCTAAATCATTATCACTTATGTCAGCATAACGCCTCCTCAGAAGTATTCTGTAGTCCCTGAAAAATATATATTCGTTTTACCTACATCTAAAATAGAAGGTCTTATTTGGCTAATATAATCTCGTACAATTTAAATTACAACTATGAAAGATTCAAAAATTGCTTCGCATAGTTTGCGAGAGGTGGCATGGTTTAAGTAAGATGCATGGTATAACATCATCTTGGATTGTACAATCCCAGTACAAAATCCGTCTATTTATTTATCAATTAATAATGAAAACAATTCAACAAATCATTTAGGACAATGGTATGTGTCAAATTGATGTTGTAAGTGAATTTTCCTCTTCACTAATCAAAGTCTCTTTAAAAGCATCAGATTTCCTCGTGTGTCTAGAGAAAAAACTGGAAATCTGCAGAGGTGTCAAACATTCTGTACTAAAAAAATTCGTGAACCATTATTCTGTGTAGCATAATTTTTTTCTTCTGCTTATAGGAAGATGTGGTGTGAGTGCCAACGATACAACTCTCCATCCAAATAACAATTTATAAAAGTAAACCATTATAGGACAATGTACTGCCTTCAACACGGAGCCTTGGCTCACACCGAAACAACAAACTATAAGGGCCCCAAAATTTCTAGTGTAAAACCATTCAAACGGAAAAACCAACGGTCTAATCTATATAAAAAATTACGAGAAACGAGAAACACGTATCAATTACATAAACAAACGACAACTACGGTACATCAGATTCCTGACTTAGGACAGGTACAAACGTTTGCGACAGGATTAAACTTTTTAATGGTACCAAACCTTCTCCCTTTTTTTTAACAATAGAATAGCATCACAACACGATAACATATCAAGTTTGATTTGTTAAATCTCGGCTAAAAATGTCCATGCAAGACTATGTTAATGCCTGGTCTCAAAGAATTTGTTGTTTTATTCGAGTCTTAATGTCTTCTTTAACAAGTAGGTGTACTACAGGTCATGCACTCCATTTTTATTGTTTCAAATTTAAATAAGAAATGTGTATGTGAGCAAGATGCATAAAGTGGGCCAATATGGACTTTATATATAAAATAAATATGCCAAGAATTCACTTACTCTTCCCTCTACTTCCCCTTGAATTTCTTCTTCTTCTGCATCAATCTGTAAATATATATTATATGATTTATTGTATTCATGCATGGTCTTTGAAATAAAAGGGCTTTGCTGTTTGTTTTTGTTGAACTACTATTCCTTTATTTGATCAAGATTGAAAGTATCGAGGCACAGGTATCTTGCATGTCAAGAGTCAATGTAATAAACAGCTGCGATACAGTGCATAATCCAGCTGACCGACTGTCCTTATTATTTTAATTGCCATTACAGGAAAATTATCATTATTTTAGTACAAAGTTTCATAACTTTTTTTTTAATGTGTCAAATTTATATGGATCCAGCAATATTTGGTGCAGATACTGGGTTAATGTTTCCTCAATGCTCTTCAACTTTGTATTTATTTGGCTTTTTAACTATTTTGATCTGAGCGTCACTGATGAGTCTTATGTAGACGAAACGCGCGTCTGGCGTATACAATTATAATCCTGGTACTTTTGATAACTATTTACACCACTGGGTCGATGCCACTGCTGGTGGACGTTTCGTCCCCGAGGGTATCACCAGCCCAGTAGTCAGCACTTCGGTGTTGACATGAATATCAAATATATGGTCATTTTTATAAATTTAATGTTTACAAAACTTTGAATTTTTCGAAAAACTAAGGATTTTCTTACCCCAGGAGTAGATTACCTTAGCCATAGTTGGCACAACTTTTATAAATTTTTGATCCTCAATGCTCTTCAACTTTGTATTTATTTGGCTTTTTAACTATTTTGATCTGAGCGTCACTGATAAAATTATAATCCTGGTACTTTTGATAACTATTTGACCATACGGTTAGAGCAATTTTTCATGAACCAAGTCCCATATCCCTGGAATGATACATGTACTGTCAAAACCAATAAAGAGCTTCTGTTATTGGTCCTAACAATATGTAAATGTTTAATGTGGTTTGGTCAATGGAAACTTGATTTATGGTACAACATGGAAAAATGGTAAATGTGTCATGAATAAAGTCCAATTAATTAGGAATAAAAAGTTCAAAATCATTTAAACATTCGGAGTTCCAAGTAATTGATCTTAACTGTGTTGAAGATAAACGAGATTTGGTGAAAGGAAACTTGTGATTGTGTCAATTGTCAAGAAATGCAAATTAAAATATGTTTATGAATAAAGTTTTCCAGAAGTTCCAGAATTTAACAAATCTGTGTTTTTCAAAGTGACAAAACAAAGACACAACTTATGGATAAGATACAATTGAATTGTACATATCAATTGTTTACAGTTTCATTTGAGTTTTTATTTAATCGATGACATAATTTGAAAAGGTTTCATTAAAACTATTTTTACATTTCTCTCATGTTTTTATGATCAGTTTCCGGTTAATTGAAAAGTATATATTGAAGAAAAGAGTACAATAAAGTCCTGGAAACACGTGACTTTTTAGTACGAGTATGGATAGTAAACCCCATATTGACAAAAACAAATGCCTGTGCATTTCAGGGGCAGTAACCCAACATTGGGTTGTCGGATTTTTCAGAATAATTTCGTGCCAGCAGTTAGTGACCTGTTGAATAAGTTGACTCCTTATCTATTTTACTATAACATTGAGAATGGAAATGGGGAATGTTTCAGAGACAACAACCCGACCAAATAAAAAAACAACAGCAGAAGGTCACCAACAAGTCTTCAATGTAGCAAGAAATTCCCGCACCCGGAGGCGTCCTTCAGCTGGCCCCTAAACAAATATATACTAGTTCAGTGATAATGAACGCCATACTAATTTCCAAATTGTACACAAGAAACTAAAATTAAAATAATGCAAGACTAACAAAGGCCAGAGGCTCCTGACTTGGGACAGGCGCAACGGCGGGGTTAAACATGTTTGTGAGATCTCAACCCTCCCCCTATACATCTAACCAATGTAGAAAAGTAAACGCATAACAATACGCACATTAAAATTCAGTTCAAGAGAAGTCCGAGTCTGATGTCAGAAGATGTAACCAAAGAAAATAAACAAAATTAAAATGTGAATTGTTCTTGAACAATTGAGAGGTCTTTCCTTTTGTAATGTAAAATACATGTTCCAATAGAGAGGTCTTTCCTTTTGTAATGTAAAATACATGTTCCAATAGACGTAAAATGTATTGAAAAGCTTTAAAACACACTGAAAATACTTTAAATAAGGTCAAAAACACATAATTCGCTATATGGGACTTGACCTTGACCTTTGACCTTTGTCTATATTTACGAATGGTGTCCTTATACCGATGATAAAATTTAGTAAATGTTTTGACTAGTTTGTGATATCGAAAACCCTGGTGTAATAATTTTTCAGTAAAACATAAATTTCTCTCGACAAAATCTAAAACATTGCTACATACACGAGCGAATCGTACAAGTTGGGATATATAAACACCGTAAGATAGTGACAAGGGAACGTCACCATCTAAAAATGGATAATTAACGATAGGAAATGAAAAATCATCCCTTTTATCATAAATTTTAGTATTCAGCTTTCCGTTAGTGATATAGATATCAAGATCGAGGAAAGGACAGTGTTCATTGTTAGTATTAGCTTTATTTAAAGTAGGTTCAACAGGATAAATTTCATTAATATACATACTGAAGTCGTCATTATTGAGAGCCAAAATATCATCCAAATATCTAAACGTATTATTAAAGGACAAAGTATGATGAGGACCGTTTCTGGCCCCCCTTTTCCCATATTTTTTAAACTTTGAAGTTGAAACCCATAACGCCTGTGGAATGAACTGTAGTATCTGCTCGTCCACGTAGAACCTTATTTTTAGGTGTTATGTACTCAAATATGTTCAAACTTAGACCTTGAAAAGGCTTAAACGACGAAAAGTGTAGAAAATCTAAAATTTCGTCATGTTCGGAGACGAAATTTGACATCAGCGCCAACGTAGACCATCTTGTAATTTTCAACCACCAACTGTTCTCTTCTGTATCTTTCACATAATAAAATATCATGGTGGTCTACGTTGGCGCTCATGTCTAAAAATTTGAAAAATAATCCGATTGTTTACAATTTTGACAAGTCATTATAATACGTCAAAGGGACCGGCACGAGTACGAAATTATTCCGGGAAACATAATTGATCAAAATATATCACGTACGGATAGTTTTACGTCGTATCCAGTCATCAAGACATGTCACTCTCTTGAAGAAATATGTTGTACATGAAATTAGACCCACAATGATAAAAATAGTCTAACACTGTACAGACAAATACAGAGTTGTGTCCCTTGAAATATGGTGAATTAACTTTTAGTCATTATTATTTTCAAATATTCAACAAAATCTTAAAATGAATTTTATAATAAGTTCTCAATACATTCAAACTCTTTTTGTAGTTCTGAAGAAAATCATTTCCTTAAAACTTATACATTTTGCACTTTGAAATTTTCTATTTAACATCTACAGAAAAATAGATTTATATATCATATTTATTTCGTGCACAATAATGTATATATAACCGACCGTGCAAGAGCTGTATAGCCAGTCAAAGTCGTTATAAACTTCCTTTTGTGAAAGTATTTAGGACTCTAAATGTGCATCACTTTTAGTTAATAAAATATTTAAACAGAGAATTAAGAATACTAAAATGATTTGCTGATAGACAAAAATCTCTGTTTACAGTACTAAACTAATGCGCTATGCATGTGCAGGTATTAAATCAAAGTATGCTATGTAATTATAAACATAATTCCATGTAAAGAGCAGTTGATACTGAAATTAAGTTCACGACACTTAAGCTATACTGTGAATTATGTATTACCAGCCTATTCATATATCGGTACTATTGTAATAGAAACATGCACTTTATTTTATTTCATATAGTTTATTAGTTAATGTATGTGGGTTCTACTTTGTAAACTATTTTACATAAAATTATTGTCTAAATGTTCTATACATTTTTTAAGCGTAGGACATTTCAAATATGTCAAATGAGCACTGTTATAAACTATTGAACTTGTCTGTACAGTGAGACTTCAGCAGTTGCCAAATTATATATATATGTCTAGTAGAGTTATATAGAACATCTTAAGAGTTCGGACAAAGGTCAGCCTTCGTCAGCAAATCTTTAGTTTGTTACAGTCGGTTAAGGGTTACTAGGACATTCAGAACTTAGTATATAAACTGATCAAGCCGCTATAATATTAATAGCGAGTTTCTTGATATTCTAGGTGAGTCTCTTGGTTTTGAAAATAATTTAGATTTAAAACTATTTTTCTTTTAATTTTATTTTGAAAACAAAAAAAAAAGTTTTTAAGTAACTAATATTTTAATTCAGAGGTTTATTTAAACAGTAATTATTAATGTTATTATTTAATATGAAACCTGAATTGTTGTACTATTTTATCATTGTTTTTAACTTACTTTGACTTCAAAATGTGTACTTAGAAATTATATTGTATTTATCTTAATGTTTTCTTTATTAAACTAATAGCGAGTTTCTTGATATTCTAGTTTGGTATTCTTTCTCGTTGCTGGTTCCGGCCTCCTACCGTGAGCCTCCCCCTAGATTGTGCCATAGCGATTTACAATTGTTGGCTATATACTTTGCAATATGGTCAAACGACCGCCTATAAACAAGGCAATATTACATTTTTCCATATAAAGGAATATGTCTTTGTTTAAATTTTGTAATGCCAAATTAAATATGTTGCTTCTGAATTTAACTTACCCTTATGTCATACTTTTCACTTATGTCATTACTCATGCTATTTGCTTCACCAAATTTCAGTATATCATCCTGAAAATAAAATTAAACCATATAATAACACTTATTACAGAATAATATTATTATGTTTATCAAGTTAAAAAGAAATCTTGTGAAGTGTATATATAGATTTAGAGGACTCAAAGAACAGTTTATATTGAGATTAAAGATGATTAGCCTGCTGTCTAATTTTCTTATATAAAACGAAGCATACATATACCTCTTGGTCAATAACTGTTATATCAGCCTAAACCTAAACCCTAACCAATAATTCAATTTACCTGTATCACTATCTTCAGTCAATGGCATTGTATTAAAAATAATCAAGAATATCTGTCCAAAAGAAACCATGCTCAGATGTTTAATCTCTTTGTCAGATTTGTGATGCATTGTTGAAGGTAATTATCAATGCAACCTGTGTTCAATGAACCAAAAAATTCAGACCAAAACCCAAATTTAATATTCTTGTTAGAAATTCCCCATCAAGTTGACTATGTTTGATCTGCATAGTTTCAAGTTGATGCAATAAAACTTACATAAACTACCCTGAGCAATAACTTAAAACCTGAAAAAAAAGCTGTTTCACACAATCCCATTTCCACTTTCAATGAACCATGAAATTTGGACAAGAACCAAAATTTTCAGTACATTTTAGAAAATCCCAATCATAAAGACTATAAGCTGATGCACAAATAACTTTGTCATAAACTATATCGACCAAAATATTTAACCTGACATTAGACATACAGACGGACAAACATATGGACAAAAGCACAGACCAGAAAATATAATGCTTCTACTACTATGGTGGGCTGGGCTTAAACATTTGGATGCGCATGCAGTTCTGTTATCATCATTATTGAACATGTTATAAGGAACTCAAAAAGTTTGACAATATAAAAAGGAAGATGAGTTACGAGTGCTAAAGAGACAATATTTACTCTCCATCTAAGTCACAATGTAATTAAGTTAAATAGTATAGGTCAAAGTACGACATTCAACAAGGAGCCTTGGCTCACATCGAACAACTATCTGTTAAGGTTCCCAAAATGCCCAGTGTAAAACATTGCAATCAAGAAAAACAACAGTATAATCTATATACAAACAATGTAAAGAAAAACACCTGTAAACTACATGTTTGTATTGTTGGACAGGTCAGTGTGTAAAAATTATTACTATGATCACAGTAGTATAATTTGCTCCACATCTATCATCTACTGACCTTTTTAAAAATCAACAATCAGTTGTAAACTTAAACAGTTTGTCTGTACCATGAAAATCATGATATTCAAGGCGCAGATTGATAAATTCACTGAAATTGATGATTTATTTTTTCCTGCATTTAAACTCCCCCAAGGGTGACTGGGGAATAGAAATATGGTCACTTGGTCTTCTCCCGACCGGCAGTTTGAAAGATCGATTCCAGGGTTAGATTCAGAGGTACATGTATCTGACACTTCATCTAGACACTGTCTGCAAATACCTAAACAAAATATATATAAAAAATATATCTGATGAATTCTGTTTATATGGTAAACATAAAATACATTTGCACTAAACAAATGTAAATATTATAATACCCCTGCTGCAATCTAGTGTTTAAGGCAAAATATTGCAAGGATCGAAACAGATATTTGTATGTATGATGAAAATTAATTTTACATAATGGTAATGTATGTTTAACCAAGCATTTAAATGAACTGTATTTTTTTTATTTAATCTATATCTAAAAACCTACAAAATGACCTATAGCCTATAGCTATACATTAATAATTTAATTTTGGATGTAATGCGTCTTCTGATTGGCTGACGTTATTTTGTTATGAGCCCATAGACATAATTAGTCATGTGACCGTGACGTTCTATATACTAGTTATAACCTTCGATGAATTGAATTATCAATTTTTAGATCTATTATAAATTAAAGATTATAAAACATCTCAGGTACATTGTTGTTAATTCAACAACATCATTGATTAAATTAGTAACTTCTGTTAAAATATCCGGCACATTTAACTTATTTTTGTCAACATTCTCTGTGTAGCCTATACACGTTTCCATTTTGACCTCGACGGAGCCGTCCAAGAATTTCTGGTCAGTCTTTATCAATGCTAGCGTTACTGTTTTCGTGTCTTCCTCTTCTACTAAATTAGATTTCATGTCTGTAAATTCTTCTTCTGTTTTATCAAGAAAGTCTACTACACAAAAGCCATCTTAGTTGTTTTCTTTTTCTAATGTTACATAATTATCAGCTTCATATGTAGTTGCGACTCCGTTGGCATTTCTTTCAGGAAAATTAATATCATTAGTAATGTTATTGTTATCATCCCATTCAATCTAATCATCCGAAATGACAGAATATTCAGGTATTTTAACAGGTTATTCTTTCTTTCCTGCTGGAACTTCTTGCTTTATTTAAAAATTGCAACATTTTTCAGTAAATTTAACCACTTTTTGGATATTTATACAGATGTTACCTATATTGATAATGTTCCACATTTTACTGTAAATTTGACAACTCTTTTTTTATTATTGTATATGATGTAACCTTAAATTGGTCATTTAATCAAGTCAATTTTCTAATAAGTTTTGACTATTGTATTAGAAGTAAAATTGAACAAACCACAGCTTTATTACATCTTTTTACATTTTTTCTTTTCTAATATGTATTGACAATTGTATTAGAAATAAAATTGAACCAATCATGGCTTTTTTTATTTTTTTAAAAATATTTGTCAGTTAATTTAGCCACTTTTTGGATTATTGTATTAGATGAAACCATAAATGGATCAAACTTTTTAAATATTTGTATAGAATGAACGCTAAAACTGTCATTGGTGTATTGACATTTTTCCACATTTTGCAGTAAATTTATAATTTTTTTAATATTTGTATATGATCTTACCTTAAATCGGTCATTTGATCAAGACAATTTTCTAATATGAATTGCCAATTGTATTAGAAGTGAATTTGAACCAACCATGGCTTTATTATTTTTTTTAAATATATTTGTCAGATAATTTAGCTACCTTTTGGATTATTGTATTAGATGAAACCATAAATGGATCAAACTTTTAAATATTTGTATAGAATAAACGCTAAAACTGCCATTGGTGCATTGACAATTTTCCCCATTTTGCAGTAAATTTATTATTTTTTTATATAATTGTTTATGATGTTACCTTAAATCGGTCAATTGTATATAATGTTACCTTAAATCGGTCAATTGTATATGATGTTACCTTAGATCGATCAAGACAATTTTTCTAATATGTATTGACAATTGTATTAGAAGTTATTTTGAACCAACCATGGCTTTATTAATTTTAAAAAAAATATTTGTCAGTTAATTTACCCACTTTTTGGATTATTTTATTAGAAGAATCCATCAATTGATCAAACTTTATAAATATTTGTATATAATTATCACTAATCTGCCAGTTGTGTTTTGATAATTTTCCCTAGTTTACAGTCAGTTTATCATTTTTTTTAAACTTTTACATGATGTTACCTTAAATCGGTCATTTGAACAAGACAGTTTTTTAATATGTATTGACAATTGTATTAGAAATAAAATTGAACCAACCATGGCTTTATTAATTTTTTTAAAAATATTTGTCAGTTAATTTAGCCACTTTTTGGATTATTGTATTAGATGAAACCATAAATCGATCAAACTTTTGAAATATTTGTATAGAATGAACATTAACACTGTCAGCGGTGTATTGACAATTTTCCACATTTTGCAGTAAATTTATAATTTTTTTAATATTTGTAAATGATGTTACCTTAAATCGGTCATTTGATCAACACATTTTTTTATATGTATTGCCAATTGTATTAGTAGTGAATTTGAACCAACCATGGCTTTTTTAATTTTCCAAAAAAATATTTGTCAGTTAATTTAGCCACTTTTTGAATTATTTTATTTGAAGAAACCATTAATTCATCAAACTTTATAAATATTTGTATAGAATTATCACTAAAACTGCCAATAGTGTTTTGATAATTTTCACTAAAACTGCCAATAGTGTTTTGATAATTTTCACTAAAACTGCCAATAGTGTTTTGATAATTTTCCCTATTTTACAGCAAATGTATCATTTCTTTAATACTTGTATATGACGTTACCTTAAATCGGTCATTTGATCAAGACACATTTTCTAATATGTATTGACAATTGTATTAGAATAAAATTAAACCAACCATGGCTTTATTAATTTTTTTTAAAATATTTGTCAGTTAATTTAGCCACTTTTTGGATTATTGTATTAGATAAAACCATAAATCGATCAAACTTTTTATATATTTGTATAGAATTATCACTAAAACTGCCATTGGTGTTTTGATAATTTTCCCTATTTAACAGTAAATTTATCTTTTTTTTAATATTTGTTTATGATGTTACCTTAAATCGGTCATTTGATCAAGACAATTTTCTTCTATGTATTGACAATTGTATTAGAAATAAAATTGAACCAATCATGGCTTTTTTAATTTTTTTAAATATATTTGTCAGATAATTTAGCTACCTTTTGGATTATTGTATTAGATGAAACCATAAATGGATCAATCTTTTAAATGTTTGTATAGAATAAACGCTAAAACTGCCATTGGTGCATTGACAATTTCCCCCATTTTGCAATACATTTATTATTTTTTATATAATTGTTGATGATGTTACCTTAAATCGGTCAATTGTATATAATGTTACCTTAAATCGGTCAATTGTATATGATGTAACCTTAAATCGATCAAGACAATTTTTGTAATATGTAATGACAATTGTATTAGAAGTTATTTTGAACCAACCATGGCTTTATTAATTTTAAAAATAATATTTGTTAGTTAATTTATCCACTTTTTGGATTATTTTATTAGAAGAATCCATTAATTCATCAAACTTTATAAATATTTGTATATAATTATCACTAATCTGCCAGTTGTGTTTTGATAATTTTCCCTAGTTTACAGTAAGTTTATCATTTTTTTAATACTTTTACATGATGTTACCTTAAATCGGTCATTTGTCATATGTTTAATAATATTTTTTCTACATTTGCCTTTAAATTTGGTAACTTTTTTGATAGTTTTAGAAATCAACCGTATTCTATAGATAATTATATTGATAATATTTTTTCTACAATTGCCTATCAATTTGATAGGTTTTTTTTTTATTATTTAAGAAATCTACCATATTCTATAGATAATTATATTGACAGTAAAAACAGACCTGTCATTGGTTTAATAATATTTTTTGTACATTTCCCTATTAATTTGATAACGTGTTTGATAATATTAGCAATCGACCATATTCTAAAGATAATTATATTGACAGTAAAAACAGACCTGTCATTGGTTCAACATTATTTTTTTTCTACATTTGCCTATGCATTTGATCACTTTTTTGATAATTTTAGAAATCGACCATATTCTATAAATAATTATATGAACAGTAAAAACAGACCTGTCATTGGTTTAATAACATTTTTTTGTACATTTCCCTATAAATTTGATAACGTGTTTGATAATATTAGAAATCGACCATATTCTATAGATAATTATATTGACAGTAAAAAAAGACCTGTCATTGGTTCAACATTATTTTTTCTACATTTGCCTATACATTTTACACTTTTTTGATAATTTTAGAAATCGACCATATTCTATAGATAATTAAATTGATAATATTTTTTTCTACAATTGCCTAAAATTTGAATTTTGTTTGATAATTTCAGACATCGACCATATTCTATAGATAATTATATTGACAGTAAAAACAGCATTGGTTTAATAATATTTTTTTCAACATTTGCCTATCAATTTGATAGTTTTTTTTTATAATTTTAGAAATCGACCGTATTCTTTAAATAATTATATTGACACTTAAAACAGACCTGTCATTGGTTCAACATTATTTTTCAACATTTGCCTATACATTTGATCACTTTTTTTGATAGTTTTAGAAATCGACCATATTCTATAGATAAGTATATTGACAGTAAAAACAGGCCTGTCATTGGTTTGATAATATTTTTTCTACATTTGCCTATACATTGATCACTTTTTTGATAGTTTTAGAAATCGACCATATTCTATAGATAATTATATTGACAGTAAAAACAGACCTGTCATTGGTTCAATAATATATTTTCTACATTTGCCTATACATTTGATCACTTTTATGATAATTTTAGAAATCGACCATATTCTATAGATAATTATATTGACAGTAAAAACAGACCTGTCATTGGTTTAATAACATTTTTTTTGTACATTTCCCTATAAATTTGATAACGTGTTTGATAATATTAGAAGTCGACCGTATTCTATAGATAATTATATTGACAGTAAAAAGAGACCTGTCATTGGTTTAATAACATTTTTTTTGTACATTTCCCCATACATTTGATCACTTTTTTGATAATTTTAGAAATCGACCATATTCTATAGATAATTATATTGACAGTAAAAACAGACCTGTCATTGGTTTAATAATATATTTTCTACATTTGCCTTTAAATTTGGTTACTTGTTTGATAGTTTTAGAAATCAACCGTATTCTATAGATAATTAAATTGATAATATTTTTTCTACAATTGCCTAAAATTTGAAATTTGTTTGATAATTTAAGAAATCGACCATATTCTATAGATAATTATATTAACAGTAAAAACAGCATTGGTTTAATAATATTTTATTCAACATTTGCCTATCAATTTGATAGTTTTTTTTTATAATTTTAGAAATCGACCATAGTCTAAATTTATTATATTGACACTTAAAACAGACCTGTCATTGGTTCAACATATTTTTTCTACATTCGCCTATACATTTGATCACATTTTTTGATAGTTTTAGAAATCGACCATATTCTATAGATAATTATATTGACACTAAAAAGAGACCTGTCATTGGTTCGACATTATTTTTTCTACATTTGCCAATACATTTAATCACTTTTTTGATAGTTTTAGAAATCAACCGTATTCTATAGATAATTATACTGATAATATTTTTTCTACAATTGCCTAAAATTTGAATTTTGTTTGATAATTTAAGAAATCGACCATATTCTATAGATAATTATATTGACAGTAAAAACAGACCTGTCATTGGTTCAACATTATTTTTCTACATTTGCCTATACATTTTATACCTTTTTTGATAATTTTAGAAATCGACCATATTATATAGATAATTATATTGACAGTAAAAACAGACCTGTCATTAGTTTAATAATATTTTTTCTACATTTGCCTATAAATTTGGTAACCTTTTTGATAGTTTTAGAAATCAACCGTATTCTATAGATAATTATATTGATAATATTTTTTCTACAATTGCCTATCAATTTGATAGTTTTTTTTTTATAATTTAAGAAATCGACCATATTCTATAGATTGTTATATTGACAGTAAAAACAGACCTGTCATTGGTTTAATAATATTTTTTTGTACATTTCCCTATAAATTTGATAACGTGTTTGATAATTTTAGAAATCGACCATATTGTGTAGATATTTATATTGACAGTAAAAACAGACCTGTCATTGGTTCAACATTATTTTTTCTACATTTGCCTACAAATTTGATCACTTTTTTGATAATTTTAGAAATCGACCATATTCTATAAATAATTATATTGACAGTAAAAACAGACCTGTCATTGGTTTAATAACATTTTTTTGTACATTCCCCTATAAAATTGATAACGTGTTTGATAATATTAGAAATCGACCATATTCTATAGATAATTATATTGACAGTAAAAACAGACCTGTCATTGGTTCAACATTATTTTTTCTACATTTGCCTATACATTTGATCACTTTTTGGATAATTTTAGAAATCGACCATATTCTATAGATAATTACATTGACACTAAACACAGACCTGTCATTGGTTCAACATTATTTTTTCTACATTTGCCTATACATTTAATCACTTTTTTGATTGTTTTAGAAATCAACCGTATTCTATAGATAATTATATTGATTAGATTTTTTGTACAATTGCCTAAAATTAGAATTTTGTTTGATAATTTAAGAAATCGACTATATTCTATAGATAATTATATTGACAGTAAAAACCGCATTTGTTTAATAATATTTTTTTCAACATTTGCCTATCACTTGGATAGGTTTTTTTTATTAGTTTAGAAATCCGACCATATTCTATAGATAATTATATTGACAGTAAAACAGACCTGTCATTGGTTCAAAAATATTTTTTCTACTTTGCTGATATTCGTAAGAAGCATTTCAATGTCAATAATATGTATGATTTATTCAAAAATGTTCCTTTTACAAATATTGTTGCATTTTTAAAAGAAATTGGAATTTATTATAGAATATAAAACTGTTATTATATGTAAATCGTTTTTAAATTTTATCACGTTATTTTACTGTTGATTTTTATTTGTATATAATCAATTTGCTTTAGTCAAGAATTTTAGTATATTGAAGGACGTTTTGTCTTATTTTAAAAATATGTTTTAAATTGTTAAAATATTCGAATTAGCTCTCGCCGCGATATAGCCTTTTTGTGCTAATGCGGCGTAATGCAACCAACAATCAATCAATCAATCTATATGTGCCTAAAATTTGATATTTTTTTTGACAATTTAGGCAATCGACCATATTCTATAGAGATTTATATTGACAGTAAAAGCAGACCTGTCATAGGTTTAATAATATTTTTTTTACATTTGCCTAAAATTTGAATTTTGTTTGATAATTTAAGAAATCGACCATATTCTATAGATAATTATATTGACAGTAAAAACCGCATTGGTTTAATAATATTTTTTTCAACATTTGCCTATCAATTTGATAGGTTTTTTATAATTTAAAAACTCGACCATATTCTATAGATAATTATATTGACAGTAAAAACAGACCTGTCATTGGTTTAATAATATTTTTTTTACATTTCCCTATAAATTTGATAACGTGTTTGATAATTTTAGAAATCGACCATATTGTGTAGATATTTATATTGACAGTAAAAACAGACCTGTCATTGGTTCAATAATATTTTTTCTACATTTGCCTATACATTTGATCACTTTTTTGATAATTTTAGAAATCGACCATATTCTATAAATAATTATATTGACAGTAAAAACAGACCTGTCATTGGTTCAACATTATTTTTTCTACATTTGCCTACAAATTTGATCACTTTTTTGATAATTTTAAAAATCGACCATATTCTATAAATATTTATATTGACAGTAAAAACAGACCTGTCATTGATTTAATAACATCTTTTTGTACATTTCCCTATAAATTTGATAACGTGTTTGATAATATTAGAAATCGACCATATTCCATAGATAATTATATTGACAGTAAAAACAGACCTGTCATTGGTTCAACATTATTTTTTCTACATTTGCCTATACATTTGATCACTTTTTTGATAATTTTAGATTCGACCATATTCTATAGATAATTATATTGACACTAAACACAGACCTGTCATTGGTTCAACATTATTTTTTCTACATTTGCCTATACATTTAATCACTTTTTTGATAGTTTTAGAAATCAACCGTATTCTATAGATAATTATATTGATAATATTTTTTGTACAATTGCCTAAAATTAGAATTTTGTTTGATAATTTAAGAAATCTACTATATTCTATAGATAATTATATTGACAGTAAAAACCGCATTGGTTTAATAATATTTTTTTCAACATTTGCCTATCAATTGGATAGGGTTTTTTTATTAGTTTAGAAATCCGACCATATTCTATAGCTAATTATATTGACAGTAAAAACAGACCTGTCATTGGTTCAATAATATTTTTTCTACTTTGCTGATATTCGTAAGAAGCATTTCAATGTCAATAATATGTATGATTTATTCAAAAATGTTCCTTTTACAAAAATTGTTGCATTTTTAAAAGAAATTGGAATTTATTATAGAATATAAAACTGTTATTATATTTAAATCGTTTTTAAATTTTATCACGTTATTTTACCGTTGATTTTTATTTGTATATAATCAATTTGCTTTAGTCAAGAATTTTAGTATATTGAAGGACGTTTTGTTTTATTTTAAGAATATGTTTTAAATTGTTAAAATATTCGAAAATATGTAAAGTATTAGTGTCCTTATATAGAAAAGAATTTTTAAAAAGTTCAAATTAAAAGAACAAGTTGAATTAAGAATTGATAAATGACACCCGTGCGGACCCTAGCCTCGTACACATATTTTCTTTATGACCACAGGTAAATAACTTTGCATAAATCCGAGGTTTAGAAATATATATCTTAAACGTGTACATCGATCACAACCCAATAGATGAAAAAAACTATAAATACCACCTGTGAATATTAGTGATAATAACTTTCGATGTAAACACTTGATGTAAAATTGACACTTCTCATTAAGAGTGTTTATAACAAAATATTAAGAAAAAAATCAAGATTTTCTGAACACATTGAAATTAATCAAAAAGAAATAGGAAGAAGGAAAGAAGTTAATATAGAGAATATATTCGTTTACCGTAAACTAGTTGATTCGAATGGAAGACGAACTCCATTATTTTATTCCAAGTCGTAAACTATACAGATGAAAATATAAAAAAAAACAACGTTATAAACTTTTCATGAAAAAATTGAATTCAAAGAACCTTATTGATTAAGATGTAATAACGTTTTGTGGTTTAGAACTGGAAATCATCGGTTACGTATAGAAACCGGTAGATGACTTGAAAAATGTTGGACAGAAAATATAAGATTTTATAGTTACGCTCGACGAGAGATAAGTGATGAATTTCTCTATATTCTAAACTGTACACCTCTAACAGAAATTTGGACAACTTTTATTAAACCCTACTGTTTAAGCGGCCGAGCAAGTGTTTTCAATTCGGCAGTTTTTTGTTAAGTATTGAAAACGTTTTTGGAAATCAATAAGAAATTTGAATACAGTCAAACAATTACTAGTTTACATCAGTAGTAAATTTTCATGAAAAATGATAAAAAATTATTATCAAAAATATTAGGTCCTCTTGCTTATTAACCGTAAATATATTTCCATCACTGTCAATGTACATTTAATAATGCAATATTTGAAAGCATGTTTTGAAGCAGCATAATATAAGATCATGTGCTGACTGTTGTTATTTTATATTCTTTTGAAGTAGATATTTACAAAAAAAACCCTGATGACTTCTGGTTTTGAGTTCATTTGACATATGCATAAACTGACACTATTTTCTAGTATACATTATTTTAAATGGGGCAGGTGAAAATCGCAAATGATATTGGTTTTTTTCATGTGGCCTTAGCCATTTTGTACTAGTTTTTTTTTATATCTCTAACACATTATCAATTCCATGTAAAAATAACCAAAAAAATCCACCATTCCGTTAGGAAAGAATAATCAGCAGAAAGGACATTAACCGTTGCCAATACAACTGTATACAATTGACCTATGCAGAATCAAAATATATTGAGCACGCATGAGTAAATTTAGTAAAAAAACTTCCAAGGAAATGTTGTGTAGTAATCTTCTGCATGTCTAATATCAAAGACCATTGTGGTTACCATTCAAATGACCTCTACACGAACTTTTCCTAAAGCAATAAAATTAAACAAATGGGGAATGTGTCTATGGGATTGAAATGATGGCCTCACTTATATATATGCACTCATTAGATTGTTACTTTTTATCAAGTGTCTGTTTGCGATGCGCCAATGTATAGTCATCAATGTAGTGATGGATTGTTGTACGATGTAGATATCATATAAATTTAAAAGGGACATAACTGATAAAAAAAAAGAGGCTACCTAAATTTTTAATTGATCAGATCTTTGCAGTTATAAGTAGTGTGTAAAACATATATAAGACTTATACTATATAAGTTTCATAACATTTGGAAGAAAGTGGAAACTAAATTCAGCATTTTGTTCCCTCCATAAAGTGGCATAACTCTAGAACAGTAAAAGTGACACCACCAAACATGATGCATATTTTGTGGTAATATGCATTGTATATAAGCTTCAATACATTTGAACGAGACCGTGCATTGACTTATAATGGTTTACTTTATAAATTATTACTTGGATGGAGAGTTGTCTCATTGGCACTCACACTACATCTTCATATAACTATTTAGTTAGGGAACAGACACGAACAATAAAGCCTTTTTTCCTCTTGTAAATGGTTTTACTCTAGAACAGTTAAAGTGACACCACTGAAATTAACACTTGATCGGTATTGTGTGGTATAAGAATTGTGTACAAGTTTCAGAGTGTTTGAGATTGTGGTAAACTGAAGTAAAAGAGATATTTTGTTTTTTTTGCACTTTTCTTATTTGAAAGGGTCATAACTCTAGAACGGTTTCAGTGACACCACTAAAATTCAAAGTGTTTTGTGGTACTGGTAAATACCATTAATTATAAGTTGTATAACATTTGGTTAAAGTAAACTGAAGACTAACTTTCGGACAGACCTATATGTACATGGGCAATTCTTCATGCATCCAATAGGGCAGGATATAATAATCTATTTCAATAGAATGGGACTCAGAAATGAGACAAATTACAACCATAAGAATATCTATTAAACAGACCTAATCACAATCTTAAACATTCTGTAAATGATGCAAATTTGATACCAAAATACACAGGAAATAGCATGTCAATGAGAAACACCGATTTTGTAGCCAATATTGTTTGGGTATTATCAAAATCTAAGACTACTGGATCCTTGATGAAGGGATATTAAAGATGACAGTAAATCTGCATAGAATAAATTTATTTTACATATATATGTATGTATATTATACTATAACATTAATATTATAATACAGTTTTATGAAAGACATGTCATTTTGAACAAGAGGCTCTCAAGAGCCTGAATCGCTCACCTGGTAAACAATGCCTTATTGAACATATTGAACCATGCCAGGCAGACATGTACAGCTAACAATTCTTCAATATTACAAATATCAGGGGCATTATACCTGAAAAACCAGTTACCAAATTCGGCTGAAAATTTCAGGACAGGTAGACCTTGACCTAATAAATACTTTAACTTCTTGTCTTATTTGCTCTAAATGCTGGAGTTTTTGAGATATAAGCCAAAAACTGCATTTTACCCCGTGTTCTATTTTTAGCCATGACAACCATGTTTTTAGACGAAATAGAAAATAAAACACAAACTTTATTTTATACACCCTACTGATCGTTCAGTTGAAGTTTGGTTGAATTTGGTTGAGTACTTTTAGAGGAGAAGATTTTTTAAAGTTAGCAAATATGATGAACAAATTGTGAAAAATTGTCATTAAAGGACAATAACCCCTTAAGGGGTCAATTGACAATTTTGGTCATATTAACTTATTTGAAGATCTTACTTTGCTGATCATTTTTGCTGTTTACAGTTTATCTTTATCTATAATAATATTCAAGATAAAAATTTCCTTAAAATTACCAATTAAGTGGCAGCAACCCAACAACTGTTTGTTTGATTCATCTGAAAATTTCAGGGCTGATAGATCTTGACCTAATAAACATTTGTATCCCCTGTCAGATTTGCTCCAAATGCTTTTGTTTTTGAGATATAAGCCAAAAACTGCATTTGACCCCTATGTTCTATTTTAAGTAACGGCGGCCATGTTTTTTGACGGATCAAAAATCGAAGCACACACTTTGTGTAGTATAATCTAAGGAACAATCATGCTAAGTTTCATTCAAATCCATTCAGTAGTTTCAGAGGAGAAGATGTTTGAAAAATTGTTAACGACGACAGACGACGACGGACGCCAAGTGATGAGAAAAGCTCACATGGCCTTTTAGGCCAGGCGAGCTAATAAAAACAGTAAAACTGTAATTATCTAGAACATCTATACGCATATAAACAATAAAGATATGAAAGTTACAAAACAACTTGACTTAATACATGTAATTTGAATCGTTGATATACAAGCTACTAAATGAAAATATTATGTGGTACTAAATGGAGCAACTGGTTGCCAGACATTTGTTATTTGTATTTTTAATATTTAGTTTCTGAAATATTAATCAAGACTGAAACGAACCCCAAAATTGCATGAGCAGAGAAGTAATTTTTGGAATAAAATATCTTCACTATTACAAATTTTCTTTCTGTATTGAAATAAATCTTTAAAGTTCTTCATGTCTGTAATCAGTCTTGTATACCATTAATATTATTTCCACAGGTACTTTATGCTTGTACACCTTCTTATTCTCTTTACTTTATATATTTTGAAAAAAATTCTGTATTATCTATTCTGTAAAGCTCACTAAGACCCTCATGCATCATTTGCATTTTTATTACAATTACATAATATTCACTGAGTATCAAATTTAATAACATAAGTTGGTGTTACCTATATATACAAACTATACATTTAGTAATATTAGGCAAAATATACAAATTCAGTTGTACAGAAATACATATATAGTATACAGATAAAGAGTCAAAAAGATTTTTTTTATTTTACATGTTTTTAGTCCAAAATTTAAAGTTGATGAATAAAAATAAATAATAAAGTTCACATTTCCAAATGTTTGTCAAACTAAATAGTATTGAAATTAAAAAAAACAATGTTCCTTTAAACTTTTTACAAGTACAATAAAATCATTTTTGGATTGAGTGCTAATCTATTTTAATTAGTTATTTTCTCATAGCCCTAAGTTTAACAATAGGGTAGGTTGTTAGCCATTACTTTTAAAAACATCCTTGTCTTGAATAGTTGATAAAACAAAGTTTTCCCAAAATAAGTTATGATAATAATTATAATAGAAAAGATCTTTCCAGCATATTGGTCACTCCAGCAAAAACAATTAACATAATTTAAAGAAAATCTTTTCATAACTAGAATATTAACCATGTACATAAAGGCAATGTACTTTTACAATTATTTGTCTAAGTCAATGCATGATTGGAGTATACCACCATTGTGGACCTAAATGTCAAGACTTCTGTTTGCACATTGATGTTTTACCTCCTTTGATGTTAACTCACATGACCTAGTTTAAAAACAAGATAATTAGAGACAGATAACCAATCTGTAGATTATGGTCATGATGATGGACATATAATTATAAACAGACCAGATTGTATCTGTATTCTTAGTCTACAATTCATTAGAACATAATTTCACATCAACACCAATGAAAAACAATCTATCATTGTCTCTTCCTATAACTTGTGGTTCACTTATATCATCTAAGAGGAAGGGCTTGCAACAACTCACTCGTTCTGAAACGTTCCAAAACCCATCTGTATATGCAACATCACTGAACAAATCAAGTAGTACCCAAGTGTACATTTTACCACGCCAATCATGTTCGAAAATGGATTTCACACGACCAAAGACCATATCATCTTCTTCCCTCACACAGGGATGCTGGTCTTTTAAATTCCTGACAAAGTAAACATGTGATGGTGACTGTTTATTGCTGGAAACTCGACTGGTTTTTCCATTTACTTTTTTCTCTACACTCTTCAAAGCTAACCCTTGTTTGTTCATTCTTGAAGTTAATGCAAAGTCATAAACCTCAGACATGTCATCTAGTACCTTTTCCTCTAATAATGTTTGGGTCTTCTTCATGGTTTCCTTTTTGGGCTCATTTAAGTTGCAAATGTCTTCAAATTTACCAAGTGTTAAATCATCTGTATCAACAATGTCTGACATGAGCATAAATACACACCAGTCATATATCTGAAAATTAAAACAAAATGTTCTATTAACATCTGGTATTTAATTTGATTGGGCTACTGAAAACTTGCATATTCGTGGAGATTTGATGTCGTGGTTTTGACAAATCTCTGTATACAAAGCGTTAAAATATGATTCATGGTACATTTGAAATGGTGGTTTATCCGTACCCATGAAAACCACAAAAAATGGTATCCAACGAATAATAATGAATCCACAGTAACCAGTTTCAGTAAATTTTGGATTAGTTAATATAAAAAGTATTTTTTAATTTTATCTTTTTGATTGAATTTGATTCGTATACTCATTGAGATGAATTTAACATCACCTTTTCTGGCATGTAAAGAAAACAAAATTTTAGTGTCTACAACAACGTATATAAATTCATATAAATATAAAAAAAATGACAAAAATATCAATATTACATATTATAAACTCATCTGACAAAAATACCAGGATTAAAATTTGATAATTACACCAGACACGCTTTTTGTCTACAAAAGACTCATCAGTAAAGCTCAAATCAAAAAATCTTTAAGGTGATACCTAACACTACAAGGAGATAACTTTGTAAAGTCGGCTAAATGTTTTAATTACGTTGTGTTGTAAAAGGAATATAAGCTTCTCAATGATCAAAATTGAATTTGTCAAACTGCTACAAATGTATATAACCAGTGTAATTTTTCTGACAAAACGCTTGGTTCAAAATGTTTGCAATTTTTATATTTTTGTTAAAGGGTCAATGTAAATACTTTGACAAAATTTTATGAAAATTAAACGAGCCAAATTAATTTGGGTGAAAGTGTTGGGTACCACCTTGAGGGCCAAATATTGTATAAAGTAAAGAGCATCAAGGACCAAGAATTCCCAACACTTTTATGAAACATAACACCGTTCTTTTCAATTGATATTTCACTACAGTTCTTTTAATAGTTTTATTTTTATTTAAATGCAAAACTTAAAGACAGACAAAAATTACTTTTCATGAGAACACAAATAAAATTTCAATAAAACTTAGTTGGTGAATAAAAAATCCTGTAAATGTCATGATTGAGTACTTACTGCATATGTTTCCATGACTGTAGATTCAATTCTGTGTTTGTTGAGTACTTGTCTTGTAATCCAACAGTTAACCCTCTCATAAGGAAAAAGCCACCTTCCATACAATGGACCGTATCTGGGAAATCCCTCCGGAATATGATGTAGAAGATGCATGGTTATGGTCTATTAAAAATAATATAAAGGAACATTAAAAAAACAGTTTTTATATATTTGCAGGAATAGATATTTGAATTGTTATCAATATCCTTTTAAATATAGCGACATACAATGTACTATATAAAGAATAATGGCACACTTGTACATGTAGATTTAAGTTAATCTTTACTCTTATCCAAGGTATTGGTAGTGTATGTTGACAACACAAGTTCATGTTGCATTTTGTAGGAAATGTTGAAAACCCTGAATCCAAAGAGTAGGTCCAGTAAGGACAGATTTTGGCTTCAAATTTCAGGTTCATCTGACGAAAGATTTTGACCACTTATAACACTTAAGTGTCTATTTCAATTGAATCAATTAGTTGATGTGAAGATTTTAACTGAATCAGTCATAAAAAACGCACCAATTCAAGCTGAAATATCAAAAATCTACCAAATATGCTGAAAAATGTAATTTTTCAGATGTGTTTTGTCAAAAATGAAAGTGGCCGCATCAATGTTCATCCTCAACCTTTATATATGTTACCTTCTAAATTTGTCCTTGAATCAAATTTTATAGTAATAAGCATTGAAATAAGATTCATATGTTTGGTTGGGCAAACCATCATCAAACATTCAAAGAACGATTGCCTAATTTTTTTTAACTTGTGAAGAACAAAACTCTAACATAAATGAGTAACGTCACCAAAATTCAAACTTATATGAGTTATATAATAAAATTGAGAATGGTCAAAAGCAAATTCTCATTTTTTTCTTTTTTCATGTTTGTTTCATGTTTATGGTAGGACAAAGACAGCTTACTTGTAAGGATAATGGGAAATCTCTTTCAATCAAAGCAAGAGCTTCATGGGTTTCTTCCTGTAACTGTTCTAAATCAGCAACTTTGTATTCTTCTTTTGTAAGCTTTTTCAATACGTCAAACAACTTCAGCAATGTACGCTCTTGTTTTGGTCCCAACAAACCATGCAAACACCATGCAGCAGCATTACTTGTGACAAACTGAAAGAAATACATATTAATATAAATGTTTACATATGAAATGTATGAAAGATGACATGTTGATTCTAAGTTGTAACTATAGAATTAAAGATTGACACAATTTTTGCAACTTTAGACAGTAGAATACAGTATACATGGTATATTTACAACTGGCTCACACGTAAGTTGAGTACCAGTATGATCATGATGACACATATATTTGTCTCATTGACTCTCATTACCATGATAACACCATAAATTAATTCTAAATTAAATAAAGGGCTGTGGTTTAGCGCATGATACGCCCGTTGCTCTTTTAATTTGTCTTTTATGCTTTAAATGAATTTATATGATCAACTAGAAATATAAATACAACTCAAAAGAGATGTTACATTAATATATTCACCAAAGTTTCATAAAATCCCCGTTTTTTAAGTATGAAAATTTATTATTTAAGAAAACGAAAAATCTCAAATTTATAAAAATGGAAAGGGAGCTTATGTCAATAGATATAAACAATTTATCAAAGTTGCATAAAATTTTGTGAATTGTCCCAAAATTGGAAAATCCTCTCTTTATTAAGCATAAAAATTCATAACACAGAAATGTAAAATCTGAACTTTATAAAAATTGAAATGGAGCTTGTACATCAATAGATATATACAATTAACCAAAGTTTTATGGACAAATGGCGAAAGCCTTTTTGAGTTATTGTCCGAAGTGTTGATTATCCCCTTTTTAATGAATAAAGCCCCATAAATCCAAAACTTAAAATCTGAAATTTATAAAAGTTGAAAGGGAGCTTACATCAATAGATATAATCAATTCATCAAAGTTTCATGGACATATAAGTCCCGTCTAAAAGACAGGCGTATAAAAATGGTGAAACAGTTAGAAGATTACGCATGGACAAATATCCAATTGTTCAAAACATTTGAAAAAAAATAGACAAAAGTTTTGTTATTCCACTTTTGAGGACGCAAATTTAAGCAGAGATGCAATTTGGGTAATATATATATGAATTGAAAATCAAATTGGTGTACCTATATAACATGTATAATAAAGAAGGATACAACTACAAAATAAACACAAAATGGAAATATTTGTCTTGATCATAAAAAAACTTAGTTGAAAAAACTGTCAAAAATAGGTGCAATTTGGGTACCGTCACATAGTTAATAAAATGCTATAAACATAATGTAATTTATGTAACTGGAACCACACATTCTATATTATTACAACATACCTGAAGTTTCCCATGCATAGTTCTAAGTGTCCATGGCTTGGAGAAATGTTTATCTGGGTGGTAGTCAAAACCAGGTGGGTATTGCAAACTTTTGGCTCTCTTATCTGCAAGTGCTAGAGCTGTACAGTCTAACCTCCAAGGGGCAGGTGGTAATACACATTGTTCAACATTATTACTCTTTTTCTTTTTGTGCTGCACATTATTCGGAGTAACTGATTTTCTTTTCTGACCCACTACTTCATTGCTGGAACCGTCTGTTGACTCTTCCGTCACATCTGTATTTTCTTTCACCCACGTGTCTTTAAAACGATCAAATTCTTGTTCGCATAGCCTTACTTTCTTGGAATCATCTTTTCCAGTAATTGTATCCAAAACATTACCAATTACATCAGCAATTGTGTGCATTCCATCTGGTTGCATCTGTTCTGATCTATTGTGATATGGTAGTTTCATGAAGCTGTATGTACCTTTCAAACCCGTTCTTTTTTGCATATTGTTTTTTTGGTTTTTGTTTGGTAGATCATCATACTGCTTCCTTAGGTCATACTCTTCTTCGTTGGTATACATGTGCTGAGTTGTTGAAGATTCTTCCCTCTTTGATGCATAGTTTGTGGTATCTGATCGTAGATGATGGTTGGTTGGTAAAAATGATCTGTTGCTTAAGTGGACAACTTTGTGAAGGTTTTTACAGTATTCCCCAGTTTCTCTGCAGTATGGGCATCCTCTTAATGCTGCCTGACTTGACACATGTAACAGCTTGCCAAATGCTGGTATATCACACTGGTATTGTAATAGTGCCACTTTAACTTTGCATGGTGCTCCTTTGTAGGTGTTAAAAAGTTTACATTCAGATAATGTCAATAGTTCATCAACAATTAATTCTAAATACGGATCAAGATGTTTTGGTTCTTCTGTTTTGGTTCCAGGAATAATACCAACAAGCATCATTGGGCCAAGAATTTGTCTAACATTTACAGGCAAATTTAACCATGTCAAAATTAGTGGCCACATTGACTTTTGGGTAGCCATACTTTTATTCGGGTTAAGTCCATCTGTAAATAAAGCTAATGGAACAGTTAATGATTCCTCCATGTTTTCAAAGACTCCCCCTTCTTCATACCAAGATTCATATATGGATCCATCTGTAAAATCGCCAAGTTTTCCATTTGCAACCTCCTGTTTGGAATACAAAAGTTTACAGACATTGTCTGTGCCATACCACCTAGCTAGTCTAGGACCTAAGGGCATATAGGTAAACGTCTTTCTTGGATTCTGTGAGTTGGTCAAGTACCTATCCTCATCACAAACAGAACACTTTATATTGTCTGAATGATCTAGTCTAAATATCTGGCAGTCATTGACACAACAATGATAGGTTGTTGTTGGTATTAAAAGGTGTTTCACCATGTCATGCGCTTCTTTGTAACTTTTGGGTAGCTTGTTTGGTTGAGGCAGTACTTTTTTTTCATTTGACAAACACATGCTCACTGCAGACTTTGACATGCCATTGTTCGAGCAAAAGGTCACAAAATGGCGCAACACTGATTGGAGGATTGTGGTTTTACTTCCATCATACAATGGTTCATTAAGTCTGGGTTCCTCATATGGTCTGGTAGTGAAGTTTATTGTGGGCTCCTCATTTTTCCATGAAGTGTTCATTACGTTTATCATCTTTGCCTGGTGTCTTCTATTAGCCCTATCACCAGTGAGACCACCTAAAGAAAAAAATTTGAATAAACAAATATCCTTAACTATGCAATGGCATATGATATATGTGTTATTAAAAAAAACCATGAACTATATTGTACCATGGAAGTGTTATAAACAGGAATATTTTATAAAAACAAGTCAACAGTTAAATTAATATTTAGTAAACATATATTTATTTACTTTTGCAGAGAAGTATTCGAGAGGTTGCCAGCTGTTCAACAAATATTGGAGTCCACCTGATTCAAGATATGTTTCCAGAATTAAAAAAGACTCCAAGATCAACAAAGAAACTTGCAGCTGCCATATCCAGCAGAAGAAGAAACAAAAGGCAGTACTTGCAACTGAAGTAGGCATACAACTAATATAAATTACCTTCCAAACTTTTTTGGGACCTTAATCAACTCACTGCTTTAAGCAATTTTGTTAAAACTATTTTATATTTAAGTATTTAGTATAGTACATTATTGATTTATACGTAAAAAAAATCAAAAGTTACAAGATTCTAAATCAGCCAATGCAACAGATTTTATCAGGACGAGGCTTTACTCAAACAAGTATCTTTGTAAATTACCTACGCATGTACCAGTCATCCAGTAATGTTGAAAACAAGGCTTATTTTAAATATAATTAATTAATTAACTTTATTTCAGTAACTTTTCTAAATATCATTCTTATATGTCATGTGTCCCACTATACAGATTTTACTACCTTTAACAAATTGTCAAGTTGTCTGGTTTATTTTCCCAATTGGCCTCTATCATGTCCATAGCTATTCATTTTTTCTATTGAACAAAATTTATTATATGATCTTCTCTATTTTTAGAGACAAAGCAGGCAGTCAAGGTAAAACTGTAAAAAGACTACTGAAAGACCGCAAGGATCAAAAGTAAGTACCGTCAACTTTCTCAGTTTCTGTGTACAGCCTTGCAATTCAGAACTTTAGATAAAGTTAAAACTTAATTGTAATTGGCAAAATGGTTGTATGGATTTGGATGGAGAAAACTCATTGAAGCCCTTGATTCAAAATTTGAAGAAAATTTAAGAATATTTTTTGAAAAAAATTACATGCACTTAACCAAAAATTTAAATTTTAAGTTAGATTGAGAATTTAATTTTAGTATCCAGCTGAAAATAATATAGTTTTACCACTTAAACATGTTAAATGCAATGATGATTTTCCAATTTTTTGTAGAATACTGTGTTTAATTTAATTTTGGATGTAAGGCGTCTTCTGATTGGCTGACATTATTTTGTTATCAGCCAGTCGACATAATTTAATGATGTGACTGTCACATCATCAATGTTTTTTCATGGTTATACGGTTTTAAATTTAGAATTAAATTAGAAGAAATTACTATAATTTTATTTGGTCTTTTTACTGTTTAATTACCCACTTCATGCGTTATTCAATGTGCACCAAATGTTTTATGTTTTTTCTTCATAGACAGAAACATGACAAATGTACCAGGATTTAAATTTAGTACGCCAGATGCGCGTTATGTCTACATAAGACTAATCAGTGACGCTCAAATCAGAAATATTTATGAACCTAAACAAGTACAAAGTTGAAGAGCATTGAGGATCCAAAATTCCACAAAGTTGTGCCAAATACGGCTATTTATTGTTAATTCACATTCATAAGACAAAAGAAGAAATAATGCAACAGTTTTCTTTGTATTCATAATTCTCTTTTTTTCCAGATTACAACTTAATGTGCCCATTGGTTCACCACCAAGTATAGAAACTACAGAAGACTTGGTGTCTTTGTCCCCAAGGCCAGCATCGCCTTATCAAAATGAACAAGATTCATTTGAAGAGACCACTACAGTGGAAGAGACCCTCAACATCACAACTATAGAAGAGAGCTTCAACATGTCACCATTGAGCTCACCTACTAGTGCCATTCCTTTAGCACGTTTAGCAGCTAAAGACCTATCTATTGAAGACTGTGACACATCAGATGAAGAAATGGACAAAAGGCTGATAGACTTTGTCAGGCATTAAATTACATTTGTGTAGTCCACTGACAATGACTGAAATCTGTATCAAATAGTAAATGTATTTATATTTTGTACATACATGTATATAGCATATAATTATTTAAAAGCCTAGGTACTTAATATATTATAAATTGTTTTGGAATTAAATTGAATCATTCATTGAACATTAACATGCTTTATTCCACAGGGGTATACATGTACATGTATTTTTTTATTTGTGTTCATATGTAAGACATTCGGATTGTAATAACTTGCATCAGTTCAAATGCTTTTTGACTTCTTTTCAAGAACTTTTTTACACCATAATAAATTTGAAATTGGTCTTACTTAAGATAATAGTCAGAGCTGATAAACAAATATTTTTCATTTAAATTAGTGCTATATCATGAATATGTGCATGCATGGACACTTATTTTTATTATAAATAAATATTTAAATGATAATGAGTAGTTATTATTGCTTCTTTTTTATAACCTTTGATTTACAAACACTTTGTACATGTTGTACTTGAAGTGTTTTTTCAGTTATTGCAGATGATGTTATAAAATCTGATGCATGTCTATTCAATCCATTAAACATGTTGAAATAAGCATACGCTTATTTGAATACAAAGTGTCTGGAGTAGACTAAATAAAATTTGTATCCAACATGTCCAATATGAAAAGGAATATCATAAGAATATCCAACTTAAATTTATTTGATGAAATATCATTTTTTTCACAATGCATTAATACTTGAAAGCATATTATCAGAATTTTATTGAAAATCTTATGCGAATCAAGTATGCCAAAAAAAAAATCAATGGAGGAAAGGGTTATTACAATACATTTTTCATTTTTATTGAAATCATAAACAAGAGTGCACAGGCTGAAATGTCTCACCTTCTTTACTAATCATAGATATTATGTTGATAGACCAAATATAAAGTTGTTAATGTTTTTGTCATTTTGGTCTTTTGTGGATAGTTGACTTATTGGCAATCATACCACATCTTCTTTTTTATATAAAGCTTTATTACAACTATCACATAAACTCAACATTAAGTAAGAAAACAAAACATTGATCAATGAACCATGAAAATGAGGTCAAGGTCAGATGAACCATGCCAGGCTGACATGTTCAGCTAACAATTCATCAATACAACAAATATAGTTGACTTATTGCTTATAAATTCAGAAAAACAGACCAAAACACAAGAACTTAACACTGAGCAAAAATCCGTGAAAATGAGGTCAAGGTCAATTAAAACCTGTGTAACAGACATATAGATCAAAAAATATTTCCATACACCAAATATAGTTGACCTAATGCATAAAGTATTAGAAAAATAGACCAAAACTCAAAAACTTAACTTTGACCACTGTACCATGAAAATGAGCATGATGAGGTAAAGGTCAGATGACAAGGGGCAAGCTGAAGGACGTATCTGGGTGTGTGAATTTCTTGCTACACTGAAGACCTGTTGGTGACCTTCTGCTGTTGTTTTTTTATTTGGTCCGGTTGTTGTCTCTTTGAGACATTCCCCATTTACATTCTCAATCTTAGTGACTTTATAAACAATTAAACCCTGTCAGATTTGCTCTAAATATTTGGTTTCAGATTTATAAGCCAAAATCTACATTTCAATCTTATGTCCTATTTTTATCCATGGTGGCCATCTCGATTGGTTGGCTGGGTCAACGGACACATTTTTAAAACTAAATCCCCTAATAATGATTGTTGCTTAGTTTGGTTAAATTTGACCCAGTAGTTACAGAGGAGAAGATTTTTGTAAAAGATTAGAAACGTTTACGAAAAATTGGTAAAAAAATAAGGCCGTTAACTTTCTGCTTTGAATTGTTTTACATTGTCTTATCGGGGCCTGGTATAGCTGACTATGCGGTATGGGCTTTGTTCATTGTTGTAGGCTGTACGGTGACCTATAGTTGTTAACGTTTGTGCCATTTTGGTCTTTTGTGGATAGTTGTCTCATTGGCAATCATACCATGAACAGTTTATCTTTATCTATAAAAGTATTCAAGATAATAATCAAAACAGCAAAATTTCCTTAAAATTACCTTTTTCAATGCAGCAACCCAACTAGGTTATTCGAATGACCTGAAAATTTCAGGGTTGATAGATCTTGACCTAATTTACAATTTTTCCCTTCCCCCAGATTTGCTCTAAATGCTTTGGTTTCAGAGTTATAAGCTATATTTTCTTACCAAACAATTGGACTCTCTTGGCCTGTTGTATCTTGTCTTTCAGCTGTGCAAAGTGGAAATCAAACATCTTGACCTACAATGTACATGTACAAATAAAAGTAAAAAAGTTTAATAGTGAGAGAGAAACTGAAATCTAAAGAAAAAAGTAGTTTCTAAGATATGAAACATAACTTTATTTGCTGTTTTTCCTATAAATTCGTTCCACCTGAAAATCTTTTATTTGTATTTACCAGCAAAATTTTATTTTATTTTATTTTTTCGTTCCTACCAAAAATCTTTTACATTGTTATATTTGTATTTCCCGCACAAAACTTTTTTTTACCGGAATCCTCTGGTTTATCTTTACCGTATAAGGTCTAGTCTGTTTGGTATCACATGAGCGTTTGACATGAACACTTGCATTTAGAGTTTCAAAGCATTTGTTTAAAATCGATGTTGAACGCTTTGAAATCATACGACGTACTTTACTCGGTTTCTTTATACTTGAAGAGCAGGGTTCATTTACAAAAAAGTTTGTTTCATACAAAATTATCAACGTGTGTATAAACTATTTTATAAACGGACGTTGTATTCTATATCATATTCATTTTGTGATCCGTTGATCAGGATGATTATATTAACAATGCCTTCAACCAGCATTGCTATATATTATTTATATCTGACATGAACCAAAGATGACAAAAGCCTGTAAAATGGAGAATATTTGGCAGTAAAATCAACCAAGTTTATCATACAGATCATTTATAAATGCAATGTAAAATATGTGACAATTGAGTTTTATGTCTTGTAGCATTTTTTATTGGAAACGTAGGTACACACGAAAATTTAAACATTCTAGGGACTTTTTCTACTAGTAACCTATGTCTGCCTGGACATATTTTACCTATGGTCTATGGTCATTTGATGGTAGGTTACACTAAACCAAGTTTCTTGTGAAGAAAAAAAAACATTTTAAAACAACAAACACTGGACATGCTGAAAACCAACATCAAATGAACAGGCATTTTCAGATAAAAAACTTTTTAACCAATATGCCATACATTTGTACTTCAAGCTGCTGTCGAATTATTTAACCACTGAAATTGGTTCCATAAAATCAGGCTCCACAGATTCTGTACCCGATTTGTTTGAGACAGAATGGTTATCGTGTCAGTTATGAATATCCGCTGCATCATCGTCAATGATATCATCACAAGTCATTACATGTGCCTGAATCTGTATAAACAGTTAACTAATAAACTTTTTTGTTTGTTATTTGTCTTAAAATTGACACTAGACGACAGCTTAAAGTACTCCTCCGTGACTTCATGGATACCTGTAAACAATTTCCATGTTCTTTATCATTAAATGGTCACATGAACGCTTGACGGGAAGCTAAGAAAAACCGAACTTGAAATGCGTAATTGACCCAGACTTTAAATCATTTCCGGAAAGGACCCAAAGTTCGGGATCGCGTCAATAGAAGTATTAAAAAAAAAATTCTTCAAATTTAAAGCAATAAAATTTTCACAGTCGGGAGGATTTTCAAGGGTCGGTCGGTAAACTGCAAACAAACAATATTTTAATTTAAGCCTAATCAGTCAAACAAACTTAACAGCAGAAAAACAAAATAGAAATGATGTGAAACTCATTATTTACAATGTAATTATTGTAATTGACCATGAATGTTTAACCCTGGGACATTTTATGTATGTGCCTGTCCCAAGTGACGCCAGGAGCCTGTAATTCAGGCATTGTCATATGTTTAACTGTATGTGTTACATATTTGTTTTTCGTTATAAATACGGCCGTTAATTTCTTGTTTATATTATTTTACATTGTTTTATCAGGGCCTTTTAAAGCAGACTATGCGGTATGGGCTTTGCTCGTTGTTGAAGGCTGTACCATAACTTATAGTTGTTAATGTCTGTGTCATTTTGCTTTTGGTCTCTGGACATTTGTCTCATTGGCCATCATGCCACATCTTCTTTTGTTACAACTTACATGTTAATAATTAGAACCTTATATAAGTACCTTTAATATTGTACATGTTGTAAGGACATTGAACTAATGTCAGTATGAAAAATATTAAAAAGTGGTGTTCGTATAAAATCAGCATACGTATTCATCCTTGTATTTTTTATAATGAGGTACAAGATAATTGTGAAAGTCTGACTCTGTGCGGAATTGTTTTAGGGTTTGTCTGACATTTGATCAGTCAGACATAGGCCGTGTTCCCATTGACCTAAACTCGGTGTTGTGTAAGTGTAACTCACACGTAAACTAAACAAAATTACGTTCCCATTGATAAAACTCAATGTTTACATGTAGTGTAAATCATGTTTTGTCTACATGCAGTCGATACTCGATGTAGGCCTTGTGTAGATTCAGTGTACATAAAACTAGGCATTTAAAACATTAGTTTCGGCGTGCACATTTAAAGAAGAAACGATTTTTGAATAAAATTGATATTTATAGCAATTATTATAATAAAAGTTCTTTACAGAAATATTTGTCTAAACTTGATAAACAATGTATATTTCTTTGTTTTGTTTAGAAATAAAACTTAACGTAGCTTTATTAAGCCCTTATCAAGACTCAAAGCAGCATCATTGCCGAACACATAATTCATTTGAAAATTAAGGTATTTCCGAATAAACTCGACTTACACAGAAATATTTGCCACTGGTCTTTACTCAAACAACGATTCACTCATAAATGCATTACTAAAAAAGTGTGAGGTAAATGTATTGTTTGTGCAGTATCTCGGATCCGTGAAATTACACTTAAAAAGTCAACAACAAAAAACATTACCCCCCCCCCCCCTTTGCCAAATACTTCTTGGAGAAGAGTACCATTTGAACAAACAGAAAAGATAGCAATCTAGTGATCCCTAATATATCAATCCTTCTTCTTCGTCTGTAAGCACGCTGTTGCAGCCTACGTTTTCTAATGCGTAATCGAGACATCTTTAGTATCTTTAAACTACTGCAAATCATCAAAATGGCTTTCATAAAGAAGCAACCACTTAACTTCAAAAAAAGGGGGGTATTTGTTTTATTTATCTGAGTCAGAATTATTTCCGCGCAAAAGTTTTACGGGTTGTTTTTTTGATGCTGGTAATCAAATTTTTTTTCTTTAACATTTAACACTATAATGTATGGGGAAACTCTTGATTCAGAAGATTTTTTATCATCTATAGAACCAGAATTGTTTTCTTTATCCAATTACTGTTTGGAATATTTCCATCCCCCCTATTCAGAGTCAAATGGTCGTTCCCTTACTGCTAGAAAGGTTGTCCGAAAACTTTTCATTCGATTCTACGTAATGAACATTTAAATGACATAGAGTTTACAAGTGTGAACAAATCAATGTACAGGTAATTAAACAAGGTGTATAGATGTGAACAAATTTAATGTGAAACCAATGTCCAGTACATTAAACTAATTGTAAACATGTTTACTGTACATGGAGTTTGGTGTGAACACGGCCATAGTTTGGGATACACTGACTGGAATAAAGTATATAACTTAAAATACAAAATATCAAAAGTATAGATAAATTTATTCAACCCCACAAACAAAACATTTCATTGGACCTAATATTTGTAAATTACAAGTTTATCAAAAGTTTTTCAGTTTTCCCAGGACATGATTGGTCATGCTGGTCCGGTAAAGATCAACATTAATATTTTTGACAGGACCAAAGGAACTTTTACCAGACCGAGGCTGCAGACAAATCTGAGTCCATTCGCTTTAGTACCTGTTCACACCCAGGGTCAATTGGCCTTGATTTTTATTTTTATTTTATATTGGACGAGTGATGTAGTCTTTCGGAACACTGGATGTTAGTCGGAACACTTCTGGTCTTTCTATGACCACCTTTCAAATACATGCGCAATAGCTATGACCACCTTTCAAATGCATGCGCAATAGCTTACAAATCTGTTGAATATGCATTATCATCTTAAGTTGCTATAGAGATATTTTACGTATGATCTGAAATTTATTATGATATAATATTTTCTTGCACACGATTACAAGCTGCTAATATTAACCTACATGCGTAGTATTTTATTTAGTCAAACGATGTAACCAGCTGTGTTTAGATATGAGATAAGATTTCATGTAAACAATGCGCTTAAATTTATATTCTGAACGAGAATAATTAAAAATAAAATCTTTAGAAAGAGTTTTAGTAGCATTTTATTTTAGATTTTACGTTTAGTGAAGATGTACATGTTGTAAAAAGCAAGCTATTTATTTTTTTATACTGAAATTTAAGGGAAGTCTTTCTTGCATATGATTAAATTACAGTTATTTTTTTTAGTTAAATATTGCAACTTTAATTAAAAAAAATGGTTATTAAAAATAAAATTAAATAGATATTGAATATGAAAAAATAAAATATTTTGAACGAGAACAATAAAAAATAATATCTTTAAAAAAAGTATTAGCACTTTTTGAAATTTTACGTCTAGGATAGACCAAGGACATGGAAATATAATCATAAATACTTGCCTCAAATAGGTGTAAAAACGAGGATTTAAAAAAATCTTTTATTGAAAATAACGTTAAAATTAATTATGAAAGTTATGTCCGTATTTATTTTCATTAATATTGCAAATTTAAAGTTATTTTCTTTGTTTAAAGCAACATTATTTACTTTTTTTAATAACCTCTGAATCCTTTTCGTCATTAAAATGCGACTGATAAGTATAGATATTCAATATGAAGGGGGAAAAAAATAACCGTGACTGAAATCTAAATCTAAAATTTATTTTAAAAAAATACACATTTGACCATGCAGATGTAAGAAATGATACTTCAAGCAATGAAACAACGAATTAAATGTGCCACTTTAATTACGACTGATAACCTAAAAATGAATCATGCATGCATTTTAGCAGACTTAACCAGGTCGGCGATCAGATATTGAATATAAAAAAAAGAAGATATCGGGTTTGGTGTCAATGAGACAACTATCTGCAAGAAACCAAAATAACACAGAAATACAAACTATGGGTCACCGTACGGCCTTCAACAACAGGCAAAGGCAAAGGCCCCGAAATGACAATGTAAAACAATCAGTCAAAAAAGAAAATTAACAAAGTCCGTATCATCGTATGCGTAACTTAGTTGCTCACCAGAGGAACTTTACGCAAGCGTTTAAACACGCGTTCCATAAGTTTGAAGTACGTCGAAATGCAAAGGTATACGCTTGGTGAACGCTTTTACTTCAGGAAAATTTTAATGGAACATAAAAAAAAATCATTCAGCTCAAGCGTTTGTCAAACGTATATACATGTACCTGTAAACTTCACGCACATAATATACACGCTACATGAGCGTTGAAAACGCTACAGATAAGTTTTAGACACGTTAAGGGCACATTGCATACAAAAATACTCGTCGCCTTAAAGCTTTCATTTAGGAAAAGAAGTCCGATACGGGTGAAACTTCATCAAACCTACAGAAGATATTACACCCTCTCTAACCATGCAACATGGGACTAGACATAGAAGTACAGGAACTACTCACATTAGTTTGAGCTGTACAAGATCTACAAAAATATCCCGCCTGCCTCAAAGGTGCATATAGGATCAACCATGGTCCAGCACTAATGATACAAATACCAACCAGAGTTACAATGACGTGGTAGTAAGTCTTTAAAGGCCACCGAGCGGCCTCCAAAAATGAAAAAAAAACCTACTATTTAGTCGGCTATTAAATGCCCCGACCATTAAGATTTAAAAACAAAAATCAAATTAAACTAAACAGCCTTATTGATAACAAAATAATTTATGAAAACAACTTGACCGACATGAATTATGAACAACAACCACTGTACTACATGTTTCTGGCTTTAGAATGGACATTGGCACATAAACAATGCGGTGGCCATAAACCCAACCCTCCCAAATGAACCAAACCTTAAGGACAACACATTGCAAGAAAAAACTGTAAAATATCAGTTGCAATTCGCGTCCCTAAAATTATGGGTACGGTGCACAATAATCACTTACATAAAAACAATAGACACAAATCACTGAAATAATCGCACTTACCGAAAGCTATTTCAAAGCTAGTGAACATGTAGACGAACCAGTGGACATAGACGGACTGGTAAACATGTAAACAGACGGGCGAATGTGACAGACTTATTGACAAACATTCACATATAGACAGACCTGCAGTTGGGAATGTAGGAAGACCAAGAGAAACGCTAAGGTACGCTTTACGCACACCCAATACACGCTTTAAGCTCGTTGTGCACACGATACAGATATGATTGACAGGTTGAATGCATCAAAATTACTAGCGTTTTGGTAGCGTGCATGATTTTTTTTACCTCGGCCGACGTACGTCGGATCTATACGTTGATGTGTGAAGCCGGTATTACATTATTTAAACCACTAAACAGGCAATGTCAGTTTCTAATTCTTATGCACAACAAAACAATATTTGTTTTGCCACAACCAATTTATTTAATATTTTACCCTAGATTTGCATAGACAATGATAGATATACATGTACTAGAATTCTGGAATTCAAAATGTACAATGCATCTTTTTTTATGTCTCTTAACAACCTTTATGGAAAAAGTGTTTCTTGAATTAGTGATTTAGAAAATCACTCATTTCAGTAAGTCTTCTGACTGGTATACAGTTTTGTAATTTGGAGTTTAGTATGTATACATATATGACGTCCATTATCAGTGAAGTTACTGAACTAGCTAGTATATATATTTGTTTAGGACACGCTGAAGGACGCCTTCAGGTGGGGATATTATTGCTGCATTAGAAACCGTGTAGTACACGCCTAAATCGTGAAAGTTGGCAGGTATGTATTTGGTGACCTTCTGCTGTTCTCTTTGACATATTATGGGCTGATCCATGGACACTCTGGCCACTCTTTTATGGAAAAACAATGGATGATTTATATACATGTATATAGGGTCAAATCACTGTAGAGTGAAGCATGACTGAAGAGGCCCATCTTATGGCAGTCAGCGCCCCCTCCCTTATGAAAAGTTCTGGATCCACCACTGCATATTCCAGGATTCACAATTTCTATTTTCTATTTTTTTTGCATATACTTTTTTACAATTTACAGTTTGTACAATGTACATCATTGCTTTTAGTTTTATTTAATTTCAAGGCCAAGCTGACTTGTTTATAAAAACAAAAACAAAAAGAAAGTTTTCAATATCAAACCACAAAAAACAAGTATCACAACAGTCAGTAATCAATGAGAATTATAGTACTCTATACTTCTTCTTCTTTAGGGTATCAGAAGTCCATCATTATCTGGATTATTTACTGTTTTTCGCTGTAACAAGCCTTCAACTTTAAAATGTTTCAAATTAGTTTGAAGAATATACACCATATAAAACTCTGAATAAGTTCATTCTACTTCAATTTCGTGAATATTCATATATATTTTTATGTTTTTAAATGTAGGGCGAACGGTGACTCTATACCATGTAGGGGCGAACGGACCTGATATCGCTGCAGTGCAAGTAGGCGATACAAAACATAATGATTCATGCAATATAATGCTTTCATAAACTTAATAAATCTTACCTGTAGAAAGTCATAAGTTTCTCTGTCTTTAAAGGCTACTGATATATCCAATTTATATCGATGGTCTAATAAATATGAGAAATTAATTTTTGTACGAACGGATGCTGAAGATGAAAATATCAAATATGGCGCTTGTTCCTATACCACGTGATTACTGTATGCCCAACAGGAGGGGACCACATACGGGATCTCTTTTTATACAAAGGCTGTCAATCGTATTTTTAAAAATCATTTGTCAAACTAATATTAACAAAAATTCGATTGTTTGATTCCACATGCATGACAATTAAATTTACGCGATAACACACAATAACGGTCTTAATTTTATTATAGAGGTTCCCTAGTTTCGCCTCAATAGCTAATCATTTGGAAAAGTTTAAAACAATGATTTTTAATAGAATTTTCTAAATCTTTATTTTTTTGGAATTTTTGAGAATGATATCATACAGCTAGGAGTTTTTAATAGTTGATCACATTTAAACAAACTTATTTTCGATCGTAAAACTTGGTGTTGATTAAATTGTAGATCTCGTAACGTTCTGATTTTTCAAGTAAAAGCTACGCTTCACATTTCTTAAACCGTGCATCAATATTTTAATGTTTTATATAAATTTCTTAAATGTCACGTGTTTTGTTCATTCATTTGTTAAAAATTGTGAAACATGCGACTTTACTTATAATATACGCATTTAACTAAATTCGATAAAATTTGAAAAAAATAAACGACATCAATCAAAGTTGTTTTGCTTGAGTGATTTACCTATACAAAGCTCTGGTCTCAACGATGTTTAAAACGAATTGATGCCAGTTTGAAATAGTTTAACGGGGGCGTGGCCTATTAGTTTGACGTACATTACCACTAACTTGATTTCAATTGATTTACCGCAAAGAAATCTATTTGACTGGCGTTAAAATGAATTGAAATAAATTGAAATGAATTGAAATTATTTTTTAATTTTTGTCAATCTTTATCAAATGACAATCAATCTCATTTAAATAGCGTTAACACGTTTTTGTCCGTTCAAGCTAAATTCGGGTTACTAGTGTTAGAAATCTACCATATTCAATAGATAATTATATTGACAGAAAAAAACAGACCTTCCATTGGTTAAATAATATTTTTTCTACACTTGCCTTAAATTTTATACCTTTTTTGATAATTTTAGAAATCGACCATATTCTATAGATAATTATATTGACACTGAAAACAGACCTGTCATTGGTTTAATAATAATTTTTTTCTACATTTGCCGTAAATTTGATAACTTTTTTTTATAATTTTAAAAATCGACCATATTCTATATAAATTATATTGACAATGAAAACAGACCTGTCATTGGTTTAATAATATTTTTGCTACATTTGCCTATAAATTTGATAATTTTTTTGATTATTTTAGAAATCGACCATATTCAATAGAGAATTTTATTGACAGTAAAAACAGACCTGTCATTGGTTTAATAATATTTTTTCTACATTTGCCTTTAAATTTGACACCTTTCTTGATAATTTTATAAATCGACCATATTCTATAGCTAATTATATTGACAGTAAAAACAGACCTGTCATGGGTTTGATAATATTTTTTCTACATTTGCCTATAAATTTGATAACTTTTTTGATAGTTTTGGAAATCGACCGTATTCTATAGATAATTATATTGACAGAAATCGACCGTATTCAATTGATAATTATATTGAAAGTAAAAACAGACCTGTTATTGGTTAAATAATATTTTTTCTACATTTGCCTATAAATTTGAGACCTTTTTTGATAATTTTAGAAATCGACCATCTTCTATAGTTACTAATATTGATAGTAAAAACAGACATGTCATTGGTTTAATATTTTTTTTACATTTGCCTATAAATTTGATAACGTTTTTGATAATTTTAGCAATCGACCATATTCTATAGATAATTATATTGACAGTAAAATCAGACCTGCCATTGGTTTAATAATATTTTTTTCTACATTTGCCTATAAATTTGATAACCTTTTTGATAATTTTAGAAATCGACCATATTCTATAGAGAATTATATTGACAGTAAAAGCAGACCTGTCATAGGTTTAATAATATTTTTTTTACATTTGCCTATAAATTTGATAACTTTTTTGATAGTTTTAGAATTTAACCGTAGTCTATTGATAATTATATTGACAGTAAAAACAGACCTTTTATTGGTTTAATAATATTTTTTTCTACATTTGCCGTAAATTTGATATCTTTTTTGATAATTTTAGAAATCGACCATCTTTTATAGAGAATTATATTGACAGTAAAAGCAGGCCTGTCATTGGTTTAATAGTATTTTTTTTACATTTCCCTTAAATTTGAATTTTGTTTGATAATTTGAGAAATCGACCATATTCTATAGATAATTTTATTGACAGTAAAAACCGCATTGGTTTAATAATATTTTTTTCAACATTTGCCTATCAATTTGATAGGTTTTTTATTATTTTGGAAATCGACCATATTCTATAGATAGTTATATTGACAGTAAAAACCAACCTGTCATTGGTTTAATAATATTTTTTTGTACATTTCCTTATAAATTTGATAACGTGTTTGATAATATTAGAAATCGACCATATTCAATAGATAATAATATTGACAGTAAAAACAGACCTGTCATTGGTTCAATAATATTTTTTTCTACATTCGCTGTACATTTGATCACTTTTTTGATAATTTTAGAAATCGACCATATTCCATAGAGAATTATGTTGACAGTAAAAACAGACCTGTCATTGGTTTAATAATATTTTTTCTACATTTGCCTATAAATTTGATAACTTTTTTGATAGTTTTATAATTTAACCGTATTCAATTGATAATTATATTGACAGTAAAAACAGACCTTCCATTGGTTCCATTATATTTTTTCTACATTTGCCAATACATTTTATACCTTTTTTGATAATTTTAGAAATCGATCATATTCTATAGATACATATATTGACAGTAAAAACAGACCTGTCATTGGTTCAATAATATTTTTTCTACATTTGCCTATAAATTTGATATCTTTTTTGATAATTTTAGAAATCGACCATGTTCTATAGATAATTATATTGACAGTAAAAGCAGACCTGTCATAGGTTTAATAATATTTTTTTTACATTTGCCTAAAATTTGAATTTTGTTTGATAATTTGAGAAATCGACCATATTCTATAGATAATTTTATTGACAGTAAAAACTGCATTGGTTTAATAATATTTTTTTCAACATTTGCCTATCAATTTGATAGGTTTTTTATTATTTTAGAAATCGACCATATTCTATAGATAGTTATATTGACAGTAAAAACCGACCTGTCATTGGTTTAATAATATTTTTTTGTACATTTCCCTATTAAATTTGATAACGTGTCTGATAATATTAGAAATCGACCATATTCAATAGATAATTATATTGACAGTAAAAACAGACCTGGCATTGGTTCAATAATATTTTTTTCTACATTCGCTGTACATTTGATCACTTTTTCGATAATTTTAGAAATCGACCATATTCCATAGAGAATTATGTTGACAGTAAAAACAGACCTGTCATTGGTTTAATATTAGTTTTTCTACACTTACCTAAAATTTTATACTTTTTTTGATAATTATAGAAATCTACCATATTCTATAGGAAATTATATTGACAGTAAATCAGACCTGTCACTGGTTTCATAATATTTTTTTCTTTATTTGCCTAAACATTTGATAACTTTTTTGATAATTTAAGAAATCGACAATATTCAATAAATAATTATATTGACAGTTAAAACAGACCTGTCATTAGTTTAATAATATTTTGTCTACATTTGCCTATAAATTTGATAACGTTTTTGATAATTTTAGAAATCACCCATATTCAATAGATAATTATATTGACAGTAAAAACAGACCTGTCATTGGTTTAATAATAGTTTTTCTACACTTACCTAAAATTTTATACTTTTTTTGATAATTATAGAAATCTACCATATTCTATAGGAAATTATATTGACAGTAAATCAGACCTGTCACTGGTTTCATAATATTTTTTTCTTTATTTGCCTAAACATTTGATAACTTTTTTGATAATTTAAGAAATCGACAATATTCAATAAATATTTATATTGACAGTTAAAACAGACCTGTCATTAGTTTAATAATATTTTTTCTACATTTGCCTAAAATTTGATACTTTTTTTGACAATTTTAGAAATCGACCATATTCTATAGATAATTATATTGACACTAAAAACAGACCTGTCATTGGTTCAACATTATTTTTTCTACATTTGCCTATAAATTTGATAACGTTTTTGGCAATTTAGGAAATCGACCATATTCTATAGATAATTATATTGACAGTAAAAACAGACCTGTCATTGGTTTAATAATATTTTTTTCTACATTTGCCGTAAATTTGATATTTTTTTTTATAATTTTAGAAATCGACCATATTCTACAGAGAATTATATATTCAGTTAAAGCAGACCTGTCATAGGTTTAATAATATTTTTTCTACATTTGCCTATCAATTTGATAATTTTTTTGATAGTTTTAGAATTTAACCGTATTCTATTGATAATTATATTGACAGTAAAAACAGACCTTCCATTGGTTCCATTATATTTTTTCTACATTTGCCTATACATTTTATACCTTTTTTGATAATTTTAGAAATCGACCATATTCTATAGATACATATATTGACAGTAAAAACAGACATGTCATTGGTTCAATAATATTTTTTCTACATTTGCCTATAAATTTGATAACTTTTTTTTATAATTTAAAAAATCGACCATATCTTATATAAATGATATTGACAATAAAAACAGACCTGTCATCGGTTTAATAATATTTTTTCTACATTTGCCTATAAATTTGATAATTTTTTTGATTATTTTAGAAATCGACCATATTCAATAGAGAATTTTATTGACAGTAAAAACAGACCTGTCATTGGTTTAATAAAAATTTTTCTACATTTGCCTTTAAATTTGACACCTTTCTTGATAATTTTATAAATCGACCATATTCTAAAGCTAATTATATTGACAGTAAAACAGACTTGTCATTGGTTTAATAATATTTTTTCTACATTTGCCTATTAATTTTATACCTTTTTTGATAGGTTTAGAAACCGAAAATTCTCTACAGAAAATTATAAGGACAGTCAAAACAGACCTGTCATTGGTTTAATGACATTTTTTTCTACATTTGCCTATAAATTTGATATTTTTTTTTATAATTTTAGAAATCGACCGTATTCTATAGATAATTATGTTGACAGTAAAAACAGACCTGTCATTGGTTTAATAATATTTTTTCTACATTTGCCAATTTTTATTGTTTTTACCTTTTTTATAATTTTAGAAATCGACCATATTCTATAGGTAATTATATTGACAGTAAAAACAGACCTGTCACTGGTTAAATAATATTTTTTCTACATTTGCCTATACATTTGATAACTCTTTTGATACTTTTAGAAATCGACCCTATTCTAAAGAGAATTATATTGAAAGGAAAAACAGACCTGTCATTGGTTTAATAATATTTTTTTTATATGTGCCTAAAATTTCATATTTTTTTTTAAATTTAAGAAATGGACCATATTCAATAGATAATTATATTGACAGTAAAATCAGACCTGCCATTGGTTTAATAATATTTTTTTCTACATTTGCCTATAAATTTGATAACATTTTGATAATTTTAGAAATCGACCATATTCTATAGATAATTATATTGACAGTAAAAACAGACCTGTCATGGGTTTGATAATATTTTTTCTACATTTGCCTATAAATTTGATAACTTTTTTGATAGTTTTGGAAATCGACCATATTCTATAGATAATTATATTGACAGAAATCGACCGTATTCAATTGATAATTATATTGAAAGTAAAAACAGACCTATCATTGGTTCAATAATATTTTTTCTACATTTGCCTATAAATTTGAGACCTTTTTTGATAATTTTAGAAATCGACCATCTTCTATAGATACTAATATTGACAGTAAAAACAGACATGTCATTGGCTTAATATTTTTTTTACATTTGCCTATAAATTTGATAACGTTTTTGATAATTTTAGAAATCGACCATATTCTATAGATAATTATATTGACAGTAAAATCAGACCTGCCATTGGTTTAATAATATTTTTTTCTACATTTGCCTATAAATTTGATAACGTTTTTGATAATTTTAGAAATCGACCATATTCTATAGAGAATTATATTGACAGTAAAAGCAGATCTGTCATAGGTTTAATAATATTTTTTTTACATTTGCCTATAAATTTGATAACTTTTTTGATAGTTTTAGAATTTAACCGTTTTCTATTGATAATTATATTGACAGTAAAAACAGACCTTCCATTGGTTCCATTATATTTTTTCTACATTTGCCTATACATTTTATATCTTTTTTGATAATTTTAGAAATCGACCATATTCAAGAGATAATTATATTGACAGTAAAAACAGACCTGTCATTGGTTTAATAGTGTTTTTTTTGCACATTTGCCTATAAACTTATAACTTTTTTGATAATTTAAGAAATCTACTATATTAAAAAAATAATTATATTGACAGTTAAAACAGACCTGTCATTAGTTTAATAATATTTTTTCTACATTTGCCTAAAATTTTATACTATTTTTGACAATTTTCAAAATCCACCAAATTCTATAGATAATTATATTGACAGTAAAAACAGACCTGTCATTGGTTCAATAATATTTTTTCTACATTCGCTGTACATTTAATCACTTTTTTGATATTTTTAGAAATCGACCATATTCCATAGAGAATTATATTGACAGTAAAAACAGACCTGTCATTGGTTCAATAATGTTTTTTCTACATTTGCCTATAAATTTGATAACTTTTTTGATAGTTTGAGAAATCAACCGTGTTCTTTAGATAATCAAATTGATAATATTTTTTCTACAATTGCCTATAAACTTGATATTTTTTTGATTATCTAAGAAATTGACCATATTCTATAGATAATTGTGTTGACAGTAAAAACAGACCTGTCATTGGTTTAACAATATTTTTTCTACATTTGCCTATAAATTTGATAACGTTTTTGATAATTTTAGAAATTATCCATATTCAATAGATAATTATATTGACAGTAAAAACAGACCTGTCATTGGTTTAATAATAGTTTTTCTACACTTACCTAAAATTTTATACTTTTTTTTATAATTATAGAAATCTACCATATTCTATAGGTAAGTATATTGACAGTAAATCAGACCTGTCACTGGTTTCATAATATTTTTTTCTTTATTTGACTAAACATTTGATAACTTTTTTGATAATTTAAGAAATCGACAATATTCAATAAATAATTATATTGACAGTCAAAACAGACCTGTCATTAGTTTAATAATATTTTTTCTACATTTGCCTAAAATTTTATACTTTTTTTGACAATTTTAGAAATCGACCATATTCTATAGATAATTATATTGACACTGAAAACAGACCTGTCATTGGTTCAACATTATTTTTTCTACATTTGCCTATAAATTTGATAACGTTTTTGACAATTTAGGAAATCGACCATATTCTATAGAGAATTATATTGACAGTAAAAACAGACCTGTCATTGGTTTAATAATATTTTTTCTACATTTGCCTATACATTTTATACCTTTTTTTATAATTTTAGAAATCGACCATATTCTATAGATACTTATATTGACAGTAAAAACAGACCTGTGATTGGTTTAATAGTGTTTTTTTCACATTTGCCTATAAACTTATGACTTTTTTGATAGTTTAGGAAATCGACCATATTCAAGAGATATTTATATTGACAGTAAAAACAGACCTGTCATTGGTTTAATAGTGTTTTTTTTTCACATTTGCCTATAAACCTATAACTTTTTTGATAATTTAAGAAATCGACTATATTCAATAAATAATTATATTGACAGTTAAAACAGACCTGTCATTAGTTTAATAATATTTTTTCTACATTTGCCTATAAATTTGATAACTTTTTTGACAGTTTTAGAAATCGACCATATTCTGTAGAGAATTATATTGACAGTAAAAACAGACCTGTCATTGGTTAAATAATATTTTTTCTACATTTGCCTATAAATTTGATAACTTTTCTTTATAATTTTAGAAATCGACCATATTCTATAGAGAATTATATTGACAATAAAAACAGACCTGTCACTGGTTAAATAATATTCTTTCTACATTTGCCTATAAATTTGATAACTTTTTTGACAATTTTAGAAATCGGCCATACTCTATAGAGAAATATATTGACAGTAAAAACAGACCTGTCATTGGTTTAATAATATTTTTTCTACATTTGCCTATAAATTTGATAACTTTTCTTTATAATTTTAGAAATCGACCATATTCTATAGAGAATTATATTGACAATAAAAACAGACCTGTTACTGGTTAATATTCTTTCTACATTTGCCTATTAATTTGATAACTTTTTTGATTATTTTAGAAATCGACCATATTCTATAGAGAATTTTATTGACAATAAAAAAAGACCTGTCATTGGTTTAATAATATGTTTTCTACATTTGCCTTTAAATTTGACACCTTTTTTTTGATAATTTTATAAATCGACCATATTCTATAGCTAATTATAATGACAGTAAAAACAGACTTGTCATTGGTTTAATAATATTTTTTCTACATTTGCCTATTAATTTTATACCTTTTTGATAGGTTTAGAAAGCGACCATTCTCTACAGAGAATTATATGGACAGTCAAAACAGACCTGTCATTTGTTTAATGACATTTTTTTCTACATTTGCCTATAAATTTGATATTTTTTTTGGATACTTTTAGAAATCGACCATATTCTTAAGAGAATTATATTGAAATTAAAAACAGACCTGTCATTGGTTTAATAATATTTTTTCTATATGTGCCTAAAATTTGATATTTTTTTTGATAATTTAAGAAATCGACCATATTCAATAGATAATTATATTGACAGTTAAATCAGACCTGCCATTGGTTTAATAATATTTTTCTCTACATTTGCCTATAAATTTGATAACGTTTTTGATAATTTTAGAAATCGACCATATTCTATAGATAATTATATTGACAGTAAAATCAGACCTGTCATTGGTTTAACAATATTTTTTTCTACATTTGCCTATAAATTTGATAACGTTTTTGATAATTTTTGAAATCGACCATGTTCTATAGATAATTATATTGACAGTAAAAACAGACCTGTCATGGGTTGGATAATATTTTTTCTACATTTGCCTATACATTTGATAGTTTTGGAAATCGACCGTATTCTATTGATAATTATATTGACAGAAATCGACCGTATTCAATTGATAATTATATTGACAGTAAAAACAGACCTGTCATTGGTTCAATAATATTTTTTCTACATTTGCCTATAAATTTGAGACCTTTTTTGATAATTTTAGAAATCGACCATCTTCTATAGATACTTATATTGACAGTAAAAACAGACATGTCATTGGTTTAATATTTTTTTTACATTTGCCTATAAATTTATAACTTTTTTGATATTGTTAGAAATCTACCATATTCAATAGATAATTATATTGACAGAAAAAAACAGACCTTCCATTGGTTTAATAATATTTTTTCTACACTTGCCTTAAATTTTATACCTTTTTTGATAATTTTAGAAATCTACCATATTCTATAGGTATTTATATTGACAGTAAAAACAGACCTGTCACTGGTTTAATAATATACATTTAATAACTTTTTTGATAATTTCAGATAAAGGCAACAGTAGAATACCGCTGTTCAAAACTCATAAATCCATGGACAAAAAATATAATCGGGGTAACAAACTCAAACCGAGGGAAACGCATTAAATCTAAGAGGAGTACAACGACACAACACTGAAATATAACACACTCAGAAACGGACCAAGCATCAGATAAAATGCCACGAGAACAACAAATATAACATCAAAATAAAGTACATCAATTTGGAATAGACAAGTACCTTGACACGTCTTATCGCAATGTGCATTTACACTCAAAAATAAGAGAAAACAAACGACGCAACGTCAAAATGTAACACATACATTGATTGATTGTTGGTTGCTTAACTCCAGTGGCAAATATTTCATGCATATTCAGGACGAGAACAAGTTCACAATAAATACAATAGGTAGGTTGATACGATAGAGGCCATCTGAGAAGTTGGTCGGAGAAATTTGGACTGTCACTGGAAAATGAGGGTTTGTTGGATAGGGACATGAATTTTACCTTGCAACAGGCCACCTACGGACCCCTCAAACGAGTTGTTGCAAGGGTTCTTAACATGCAAAGAGCATGGTACTCTCTTTACACGAGGCATCGGATTTAACGTCCCCCTTCTGACCGGACGTGACTGCGAACTTGATACATCCCGCAAAGCCAAACGATGCCCCAGTTCGGCAAGCGTTTTACTGCCGGTCGGGAGAAGACCAAGTGATCATATTTCTATGCCGAAGTGTAACACATACAGACACGAACAATAGTATAACAATGGCCATCTTCCTGACTTGGTACAGGACATTTTTAAAGGGGTAAAAAAATGGTGGGTTGAACCTGGTTTTATGGCATGCCAAACCTCGCACTTTAATGGCCATGTTAAATATAACATTGAAATGACAACACATTATTACAGGACTACAATGCAAATAAATAGGAGAACATATAAGACAAAGAAACACATGATTAATAGATAAACAAAAAGCATCAGGTTTAAAATCCAATGCGCCAAAAACGCGCCTTGTCCAAACAAGACTCACCAGTGACGTCCAGATATAAAAGATCGAAAGTGAAAAAAAAGTACAAAGTTGTACACCACTGAAGATCAAAAGTTGAAAAAGATTGTGTCAAATACGGCTATGTTTTTATGCTTGGGATAAGAACATCCTTATTATTTAGAACAATTAATGCTTTTGAAAACAGTAAATTTTATCAAATGAATATAAAACAGATATACATAATGAAACAGAAGTATTAACTAATTACAGAAAACTAAACCCGAATACATAATGCTAAGACCAACACAGAATAGACACACCCAAATCAGTCCAGGCCTAAAAAATTCGACCATATTCTATAGAGAATTATATTGACAGTAAAAACAGACCTGTAATTGGTTTATTAATATTTTTGTACATTTGCCTATAAATTTGATAACGTTTTTGATAATTTTAGAAATCTACCTGATTCTAAAGGTATTTATATTGACAGTAAAAACAGACCTGTCACTGGTTTAATTATATTTTTTTCTACATTTGCCTATACATTTGATAACTTTTTTGATAATTTTATAAATCGAACATATTCTAAAGAGAATTATATTGACAGTAAAAACAGACCTGTCAATGGTTTATTAATATTTTTTCAACACTTGCCTAAAATTTTATACCTTTTTAGATAATTTTAGAAATCTACCATATTCTATAGGTATTTATAGGTAAAAACAGACCTGTCCCTAGTTTAATAATATTTTTTCTATATGTGCCTAAAATTTGATATTTTTTTTGATAATTTAAGAAATCGACCATATTCAATAGATATTATATTGACAGTAAAATCAGACCTGACATTGGTTTAATAATATTTTTTTTCTACATTTGCCTATAAATTTGATAACGTTTTTGATAATTTTAGAAATTGACCATATTCTATAGATAATTATATTGACAGTAAAATCAGATTTGCCATTGGTTTAATAATATTTTTGTCTACATTTGCCTATAAATTTGATAACGTTTTTGATAATTTTTGAAATCGACCATATTCTATAGATACTTATATTGACAGTAAAAACAGAACTGTCATGGGTTTGATAATATTTTTTCTACATTTGCCTATAAATTTGATAACTTTTTTGATAGTTTTGGAAATCGACCGTATTCTATTGATAATTATATTGACAGAAATCGACCGTATTCAATTGATAATTATATTGACAGTAAAAACAGACCTGTCATTGGTTCAATAATATTTTTTCTACATTTGCCTATAAATTTGATAACTTTTTTGATAATTTAAGAAATCTACCATATTCAATAGATAATTATATTGACATAAAAAACAGACCTGCCATTGGTTTGTTAATATTTTTTCTACACTTTCCTTAAATTTTATACCTTTTTTGATAATTTTAGAAATCTACCATATTCTATAGGTATTTATATTGACAGTAAAACAGACCTGTCACTGGTTTAATAATAGTTTTCCTATATTTGCCTATACATTTAATAACTTTTTTGATAATTTTAGATAAAGACAACAGTAGAATACCGCTGTTCAAAACTCATAAATCCATGGACAAAAAATAAAATCGGGGTAACAAACCAAAACCGAGAGAAATGCATTAAATCTAAGAGGAGTACAACGACACAACACTGAAATATAACACACTCAGAAACGGACCAAGCATCAGACAAAATGCCCCGAGAATAACAAATAATATCAAAATCAAATACATGACTTTGGAATAGACAAGTACCTTGACACGTCTTATTGCAATGTGCATTTACACTCAAAAATAAGAGAAAACAAACGACCTGTAATTGGTTTAATAATTTTTTTTATGTTACCTTAAATCGGTCATTTGATCAAGAAGAAAACATGAACCAACGACAGCTTTATAAAAAAATATCAACATTTTTCATTCACTGTAACCACTTTTTGGATATTCATTCGGATGTTACCTTATTGATATTTTTTTCATATTTTACTGTAAATTTGTCAATTTTTTTGATAATTTTTTTGATGTTATTGATAATTTTTTTCATATTTTACTGTAAATTTGTTCATTTTTTTGATAATTTTTTTGAAGTTACTTTAAATCTGTCATTTGATCAAGAAGAAAACTTGAACCAACCACACCTTTATCAAAACATTTCAAGATTTTTTATTCAATTTAACCACTTTTTGGATATTCATTCGGATGTTACCTTATTGATATTTTTTTCATATTTTACTGTTAATTTGTCAATGTTTTGATAATGTTTTGATGTTACCTTAAATCTGTCATTTGATCAAGATTGATTGATTGTTGGTTGCTTAACGTCCAGTCGCAAATATTTGATGCATATTAAGGACGAGAACAAGTTCACAATAAATACAATAGGTAGGTTGATACAATAGAGGTCATCTGGGATGATAGTCGGGAATTGGAAAATGAGGGTATATTGGATAGGGACAGAAATTTTGCAACAGGCCACCTACGGACCCCTCAAAGAGTTGTTGAAGGAATTTTGTTGATGAAGTATGGTATTTTCGGACGGATGGGCAGCATATTACACTCTTAATGATGAAGGGTTTAACCATTTCACTGTGTCCCTCAAGACAACATGTCGACAGGTATTTCTTTAAATGCTTATGGCCGTCAATGTACAAGAATTTGAACTACTTCATATGTTTTTTTTGTATTTAACAATAGAGAAATTCATACCATGTGACAACCTTGCATATGTTTTGGATAATTGAATTTGATGTAACCTTAAATCGGTCATTTGATCAAGAAAATTCTCTAATATATATTGACAATTGTTTAAGAAGTACACTGGAACCAATTACAGCTAAAAACTGCAACATTTTAATTTCAGAAAATTTTACCAATCTTTTTATATACATTTAGATGTAACCTTTTCTGATAATTTTGTTACCTGTATTGATAAGTTTTTGACATTTTACTGTAAATTTTGTCGATTTTTTTTTATAATTGTATTTGAAGTAACCTTAAATCGGTCATTTGATCAAGACAATTCTTGAAGTACACTTGAACCAATTACAGTTTAATCCAAATTGCAACATTTTTTTTTTGTAAATTTTACCACTTTTTATATTCATTTAGATATTACCTATACTGATAATTTTGCTACCTATATTGATATTTTTTCCTCATTTAACTGTTAATTTTTTCGAATTTGTAGATAATTGTATTTGAAGTAACCTTAAATCGGTCGTCTGATCAAGACAATTCTTTAATATGTCTGGACTATTGTATAAGAACTAAACTTGAACCAAGTACAGCCTAATCTGTAAATTGCAACATTTTTCAGTAAATTTTTGCCACTTTTTTTTATTCATTCAGATGTTACCTAAATTGATAATTTTGTTACCTATAATGATAATTTTTCCACATTTTACTGTAAATTTTGTCGAATATTTTTCGAGTATTTGAATTAACCTTAAATCGGTCATTTGATCTAGACAATTTTCTAATATGTATTGACATTTGTATTAGAAGTACACTTGAACCAATTACAGATTAATCTAAAAATTGCAACATTTTTCTAAATTTTACTGTAAATTTTGGCGATTTTTTTTATAATTGTATTTGAAGTAACCCTAAATCGGTCATTAGATCAAGGCAATTCTCTAATATGTATTGACAATTGTAAAAGAACTAAACTTGAACCAATTACAGGCTTATCTAAAAATTGCAACATTTTTTTTAGTAAATTTTACCAATCTTTTTATATTCATTGAGATCTTACCTATACTGATAATTTTGTTACCTGTATTGATAACTTTTCTACATTTTACTGTAAATTTTGTCGTTTTTTTTATAATTGTATTTGAAGTAACCTTAAATCGGTCATTTGATCAAGACAATTCTTTAATATGTATTGACAATTGTATTAGAAGTACACTTGAACCAATTACAGTTTAATCCAAATTGCAACATTTTTTTTTTTGTAAATTTTACCACTTTTTATTTATATTCATTTAGATATTACCTATACTGATAATTTTGCTACCTATATTGATAATTTTTCCTCATTTAACTGTTAATTTTTTCGAATTTGTAGATAATTGTATTTGAAGTAACCTTAAATCGGTCGTTTGATCAAGATAATTCTTTAATATGTATTGACAATTGTATAAGAACTAAACTTGAACCAATTACAGCCTTATCTGAAAATTGCAACATTTTTCAGTAAATTTTTGCCACTTTTTTATTCATTCAGATGTTACCTAAATTGATAATTTTGTTACCTATAATGATAATTTTTCCACATTTTACTGTAAATTTTGTCGAATATTTTGTTAATTGTATTTGAATTAACCTTAAATCGATCATTTGATCTAGACAATTTTCTAATATGTATTGACATTTCTATTAAAAGTACACTTGAACCAATTACAGGTTAATCTAAAAATTGCAACATTTTTCTAAATTTTACTGTAAATTTTGGCGATGTTTTTTTATAATTGTATTTGAAGTAACCTTAAATCGGTCATTTGATCAAGACAATTCTCTAATATGTATTGACAATTGTAAAAGAACTAAACTTGAACCAATTACAGGCTTATCTAAAAATTGCAACATTTTTTTTTTAGTAAATTTTACCAATCTTTTTATATTCATTGAGATCTTACCTATACTGATAATTTTGTTACCTGTATTGATAACTTTTCTACATTTTACTGTAAATTTTGTCGATTTTTTTTATAATTGTATTTGAAGTAACCTTAAATCGGTCATTTGATCAAGACAATTCTTTAATATGTATTGACAATTGTATTAGAAGTACACTTGAACCAATTACAGTTTAATCCAAATTGCGACATTTTTTTTTGTAAATTTTACCACTTTTTATATTCATTTAGATATTACCTATACTGATAATTTTGCTACCTATATTGATAATTTTTCCTCATTTAACTGTTTATTTTTTCGAATTTGTAGATAATTGTATTTGAAGTAACCTTAAATCGGTCGTTTGATCAAGAGAATTCTTTAATATGTATTGACAATTGTATAAGAACTAAACTTGAACCAATTACAGCCTTATCTGAAAATTGCAACATTTTTCAGTAAATTTTTGCCACTTTTTTTATTCATTCAGATGTTACCTAAATTGATAATTTTGTTACCTATAATGATATTTTTCCACATTTTACTGTAAATTTTGTCGAATATTTTGATAATTGTATTTGAATTAACCTTAAATCGGTCATTTGATCTAGACAATTTTCTAATATGTATTGACATTTGTATTAGAAGTACACTTGAACCAATTACAGGTTAATCTAAAAATTGCAACATTTTTTCCAAATTTTACTGTAAATTTTGGCGATTTTTTTTATAATTGTTTTTGAAGTAACCTTAAATCGGTCATTTGATCAAGACAATTCTCTAATATGTATTGACAATTGTATAAGAACTAGAATTGAACCAATGACAGCCTTATCTAAAAGTTGCAACATTTTTTTTAGTAAATTTTACCAATCTTTTTATATTCATTTAGATGTTACCTATACTGATAATTTTGTTACCTATATTGATAATTTTTCCACATTTTACTGTAAATTTTGTCAATTTTTTTAATAATTGTATTTGAAGTAACCTTAAATCGATCATTTGATCAAGACAATTCTTTAATATGTATTGACAATTGTATAAGAACTAAACTTGAACAAATTACTGCTTAATCTAGAAAATTGTAAATTTTTTAGTAAATTTTATTAATTGTTTTATATTCATTCATATGATACTTAAATTGGTAATTTTGTTACCTATAATAATAATTTTTTCACAATTTACTGTAAATTTGTCGAGTTTTTGGATAACTGAATACGATGTAACCTTAAATCGGTCATTTGATCAAGACAATTCTCTAATATATATTGTTTATACGCAAATGTAGAAATAATATTATTAAACCAAAGACAGGTCTGTTTTTACTGTCAATATAAGTATCTATAGAATATGGTCGATTTCTAAAATTATCCAAAAAGGTATAAAATGTATAGGCAAATGTAGAAAAAAAATAATGGAACCAATGGAGCGTCTGTTTTTACTGTCAATATAGTTATCAATAGAATAAATACGGTTAAATTCTAAAACTATCAAAAAAGTTATCAAATTTATAGGCAAATGTAGAAAAAAATATTATTAAACCTATGACAGGTCTGCTTTTACTGTCAATATAACTATCTATAGAATGTGGTCGATTTCATCAATTGTAAAAAAAAATATCAAATTTTAGGCACATATAGATAGATTGATTGATTGTTGGTTGCTTTACACCGCATTAGCACAAAAAGGCTATATCGCGGCAAGAGCTAATTCGAATATTTTAACAATTTAAAGCATATTTTTAAAATAAGACAAAACGTCCTTCAATATACTTGAATTTTTAACTAAAGCAAATTGATTTATATAGTTTTATATTCTATAATAAATTCCAATTTCTTTTAAAAATGCAACAATATTTGTAAAAGGAACATTTTTGAATAAATCATACATATTATTGACATTGAAATGCTTCTTACGAATATCAGCAAAGTAGAAAAAATATTATTGAACCAATGACAGGTCTGTTTTTACTGTCAATATAATTATCTATAGAATATGGTTGGATTTCTAAACTAATAAAAAAAACCTATCAAATTGATAGGCAAATGTTGAAAAAAATATTATTAAACCAATGCGGTTTTTACTGTCAATATAATAATCTATAGAATATGGTCGATTTCTTAAATTATCAAACAAAATTCAAATTTTAGGCAATTGTACAAAAAATATTATCAATATAATTATCTATAGAATATGGTTGATTTCTAAAACTATCAAAAAAGTGATTAAATGTATAGGTAAATGTAGAAAAATAATGTTGAACCAATGACAGATCTGTTTTTAGTGTCAATATAATTATCTATAGAATATGGTCGATTTCTAAAACTATCACAAAAGTGATCAAATGTATAGGCAAATGTAGAAAAAATAATGTTGAACCAATGACAGGTTTGTTTTTAGTGCCAATATAATAATCTATAGAATATGGTCGATTTCTAAAATTATAAAACAAAACTATCAAATTGATAGGCAAATGTTGAATAAAATATTATTAAACCAATGCTGTTTTTACTGTCAATATAATTATCTATAGAATATGGTCTATTTCTTAAATTATCAAACAAAATGCAAATTTTAGGCAATTGTAGAAAAAATATCAATTTAATTATATATAGAATACGGTTGATTTCTAAAACTATCAAAAAAGTAACCAAATTTAAAGGCAATGTAAAAATATATTATTAAACCAATGACAGGTCTGTTTTTACTGTCAATATAATTATCTATAGAATATGGTCGATTTCTAAAATTATCAAAAAAGTGATCAAATGTATAGGCAAATGTAGAAAAAATAATGTTGAACCAATGACAGGTCTGTTTTTACTGTCAATATAATTATCTATAGAATATGGTCGATTTCTAATATTATCAAACACGTTATCAAATTTATAGGTAAATGTACAAAAAAATGTTATTAAACCAATGACAAGGTCTGTTTTTACTGTCAATATAATTATTTATAGAATATGGTCGATTTCTAAAATTATCAAAATCGTGATCAAATGTGTAGGCAAATGTAGAAAAAATAATGTTGAACCAATGACAGGTCTGTTTTTACTGTCAATATAATTATCTATAGAATATGGTCGATTTCTAATATTATCTAACACGTTATCAAATTTATAGGGAAATGTACAAAAAAATGTTATTAAACCAATGACAGGTCTGTTTTTACTGTCAATATAATTATCTATAGAATATGGTCGATTTCTAAAATTATCAAAAAATTGATTAAATGTATAGGCAAATGTAGAAAAAATATTATTGAACCAATGACAGGTCTGTTTTACTGTCAATATAAAAATCTACACAATATGGTCGATTTCTAAAATTATCAAACGCGTTATCAAATTGATAGGGAAATGTACAAAAAAATATTATTAAACCAATGACAGGTCTGTTTTTACTGTCAATATAATTATCTATAGAATATGGTCGATTTCTTAAATTATAAAAAAGCCTATCAAATTGATAGGCAATTGTAGAAAAAATATTATCGATATAATTATCTATGGAATACGGTTGATTTCTAAAACTATCAAAAAAGTTACCAAATTTAAAGGCAAATATAGAAAAAATATTATTAAACCAATGACAGATCTGTTTTTACTGTCAATATAATTCTCTATAGAATATGGTTGATTTCTAAAATTATCAAAAAAGTTATCAAATTTATAGGCAAATGTACAACAAAATATTATTAAACCAATGACAGGTCTGTTTTTACTATCAATATAAATACCTATAGAATATGGTCGATTTCTAAAATTATCAAAAAAAGTATCAAATTTATAGGCAAATGTAGAAAAAATATTATAAAACCAATGACAAGTCTGTTTTTACTGTCAATATAATTACCTATAGAATATGGTCGATTTGTAAAATTATCAAAAAAGGTATAAAATTTTAGGCAAATGTAGAAAAAATATTATTTAACCAATGACAGGTCTGTTTTTACTTTCAAAATAAATATCTATTGATTTGGTCGATTTCTAAAATTAATAAAAAAAAGTTATCAAATTTATAGGCAAATGTAGAAAAAATATTAAACTAATGACAAGTCTGTTTTTACTCAACATAATTCTCTATAGAACATGGTCGATTTCTAAAATTATTAAAAAAAAGTTACAAAATTTATAGGCAAATGTAGAAAAAATATTATTGAACCAATTACAGGTCTGTTTTTACTGTCAATATGATTATCTATAGAATATGGTAGATTTATAAAATTATCAATAAAGTTATCAAATTTATAGGCAAATGTAGAAAAAATATTTTAAAACCAATTACAAGTCTGTTTTTACTGTCAATATAATGATCTATAGAATATGGTCGATTTCTAAAAGTATCCAAAAAAATATCAAATTTCAGGCATATGTAGAAAAAATATTATTAAACCAATGACAGGTTAATTTTGACTGTCAATTCAATTCTCTATAGAATATGGTCGATTTCTAAAATTATCAAATTTATAATCAAATATAGAAAAAATATAATTAAACCAATGACAGGTCTGTTTTTACTGTCAATATAATTCTCTATACAATATGATCGATTTCTTAAAGTATCAAAAAAGTTATCAAATTCATAGGCATATGTAGAAAAAATACTTTTAAACCAATTACAAGTCTGTTTTTACTGTCAATATAATTATCTATAGAATATGGTCGATATCTTAAATTATCAAAAAAGGTATAAAATTTTAGGCAAATGTAGAAAAAATATTATAGAATATGGTCAATTTCTAAAATTATCAAAAAAGGTATCAAATTTAAAGGCAGATGTAGAAAAAATATGATTAAAGCAATGACAGGTCTATTTTTTCTGTCAATATAATTACCTATAGAATCAGGTCGATTTCTTAAATTATCAAAAAAGGTATAAAATTTTAGTCAAATGTAGAAAAAATATTATAGAATATGGTCGATTTCTAAAATTATCAAAAAAGGTATCAAATTTAAAGGCAAATGTAGAAAAAATATTACTAAACCAATGACAGGTCTATTTTTTCTGTCAATAGAATATGGTCGATTTCTAAAATTATCAAAAAAGGTATAAATTTTAGGCAAATTTAGAAAAAATATTATTAAACCAATGACAGGTCTGTTTTTACTTTCAATAAAATTCTCTAGAGAATATGGTCGATTTTTAAAATTATCAAATTGATAGACAAATGTAGAAAAAAATGACAGGTCTGTTTTTCCTGTCAATAAAATTCTCTAGAGAATATGGTCGATTTCTAAAATTATCAAATTTATAGACAAATGTAGAAAAAAAATGAGAGGTCTGTTATTACTGGCAATAAAATTCTTTAGAGAATATGGTCGATTTCTAAAATTATCAAATTTATAGACAAATGTAGAACAAATATTATTAAACCAATGACAGGTCTGTTTTTTTTTGTCAATATAATTACCTATAGAATATGGTCGATTTCTAAAATTATAAAAAAAGGTATAAATTTTAGGCAAATTTAGAAAAAAATATTATTAAACCAATGACAGGTCTGTTTTTACTGTCAATAAAATTGTCTAGAGAATATGGTCGATTTTTAAAATTATCAAATTGATAGACAAATGTAGAAAAAAATGACAGGTCTGTTTTTCCTGTCAATAAAATTCTCTAGAGAATATGGTCGATTTCTAAAATTATCAAATTTATAGACAAATGTAGAAAAAAAATGACAGGTCTGTTATTACTGGCAATAAAATTCTTTAGAGAATATGGTCGATTTCTAAAATTATCAAATTTATAGACAAATGTAGAAAAAACATTATTAAACCAATGACAGGTCTGTTTTTACTGTCAATACAATTATCTATAGAATATGGTCGATTTCTAAAATAATCAAAAGAGTTATCAAATTAATAGGCAAATGTATAAAAAATATTATTAAACCAGTGACAGGTCTGTTTTTACTGTCAATATAATTCTCTATAGAACATGGTCGATTTCTGAAATTATTAAAAAAATTATCAAATTTATAGGCAAATGTAGAAAAAATATCATTGAACCAATTACAGGTCTGTTTTTACTGTCAATATAATTATCTATAGAATATGGTCGATTTCTAAAATTATCAATAAAGTTATCAAATTTATAGGCAAATGTAGAAAAAATATTTTTAAACCAATTACAGGTCTGTTTTTTCTGTCAATATAATTATCTATAGAAAATGGTCGATTTCTAAAATTATCCAAAAAAATATCAAATTTTACGCATAGGTAGAAAAAATATTATTAAACCAATGACAGGTGTGTTTTTGCTGTCAATATAATTATCTATAGAATATGGTCGATTTCTAAAATTATCAAAACAAATATCAAATTTTAGGCAAATGTAGAAAAAAATATTATTAAACCTATGACAGGTCTGTTTTTACTGTCAATATAATTCTCTATAGAACATGGTCGATTTCTAAAATTATTTAAAAAATTATCAAATTTATAGGCAAATGTAGAAAAAATATTATTGAACCAATTACAGGTCTGTTTTTACTGTCAATATGATTATCTATAGAATATGGTAGATTTATAAAATTATAAATAAAGTTATCAAATTCATAGGCATATGTAGAAAAAATACTTTTAAACCAATTACAAGTCTGTTTTTACTGTCAATATAATTATCTATAGAATATGGTCGATATCTTAAATTATCAAAAAAGGTATAAAATTTTAGGCAAATGTAGAAAAAATATTATAGAATATGGTCAATTTCTAAAATTATCAAAAAAGGTATCAAATTTAAAGGCAGATGTAGAAAAAATATGATTAAAGCAATGACAGGTCTAGTTTTTCTGTCAATATAATTACCTATAGAATAAGGTCGATTTCTTAAATTATCAAAAAAGGTATAAAATTTTAGTCAAATGTAGAAAAAATATTATAGAATATGGTCGATTTCTAAAATTATCAAAAAAGGTATCAAATTTAAAGGCAAATGTAGAAAAAATATTACTAAACCAATGACAGGTCTATTTTTTCTGTCAATATAAGTACCTATAGAATATGGTCGATTTCTAAAATTATCAAAAAAGGTATAAATTTTAGGCAAATTTAGAAAAAAATATTATTAAACCAATGACAGGTCTGTTTTTACTTTCAATAAAATTCTCTAGAGAATATGGTCCATTTTTAAAATTATCAAAAAAAATATCAAATTTATAGGCAAATGTAGAAAAAATATTATTAAACCAATGACAAGTCTGGTTTTACTGTCAATATAATTATCTTTACAATATGGTCGATTTCTAAAATTATCAAAAAAGATATAAATTTTAGGCAAATTTAAAAAAAATATTATTAAACCAATGACAGGTCTGTTTTTACTATCAATAAAATTCTCTAGAGAATATGGTCCATTTCTAAAATTATCAAAAAAAATATCAAATTTATAGGCAAATGTAGAAAAAATATTATTAAACCAATGACAAGTCTGGTTTTACTGTCAATATAATTATCTTTACAATATGGTCGATTTCTAAAATTATCAAAAAAGGTATAAATTTTAGGCAAATTTAGAAAAAATATTATTAAACCAATGAAAGGTCTGTTTTTACTGTCAATATAATTATGTATAGAATACGGTCAATACTAAAACTATCTAAAAAGGTATCAAATTTAAATGCAAATGTAGAAAAAATATTATTAAACCAATGACAGGTCTGTTTTTACTGTCAATATAATTACCTATAGAATATAGTCGATTTCTAATATTGTCAAAAAAAGTATCAAATTTACAGTAAAATATGAAAAGAAATATCAATAAGGTAACATCCGAACGAATATCCAAAAAGTGGTTAAATTGAATGAAAAATGTTGATATTTTTTTATAAAGCTGTGGTTGGTTCATGTTTTTTTTTTTATCAAATGACCGATTTAATGTAACATCAAAAAAATTATCAAAAAATTGACAAATTTACAGTAAAATATGAAAAGAAATATCAATAAGGTAACATCCGAACGAATATCCAAAAAGTGGTTAAATTGAATGAAAACTGTTGATATTTTTTTTATAAATCTGTGGTTAGTTCATGTTTTCTTTTTGATCAAATGACCGATTTAATGTAACATCAAAAAAATTATAAAAAATTGACAAACTTACAGTAAAATATGAAAAGAAATATCAATAAAGTAAGATCCGAATTAATATTCAAAAAGTGGTTACATTGAATGAAAAATGTTGATATTTTTGATAAAGCTGTGGTTGGTTCATGTTTTCTTCTTGATCAAATGACCGATTTAAGGTCACATCAAAAAAATTATCAAAAAATTGCCAAATTTACAGTAAAATATGAAAAGAATATCAATAAGGTAACATCCAAATGAACATCCAAAAAGTGGTTAAATTGAAGAAAAAATCTTGAAATGTTTTGATAAAGCTGTGGTTAGTTCAAGTTTTCTTCTTAATCAAATAACCGATTTAAGGTAACATAAAAAAAATTATCAAAAAATTGACAAATTTACAGTAAACTATGAAAAGAAATATCAATAAGGTAACAACCGAGAGAATAGCCAAAAAGTGGTTAAATTGAATGAAAAATGTTGATATTTTTTGATAAAGCTGTGGTTGGTTCAAATTTTCTTTTTGACAAATGAGATTTAAGGTAACATCAAAAAAAATTATCAAAAATTGACAAATTTACAGTAAAATATGAAAAAAATATCAATAAGGTAACATCCGAATGAATATCCAAAATTTGGTTACATTGAATGAAAAAGGTTGATATTTTTTGATAAAGCTGTGATTGGATTGGTTTATGTTTTCTTCTTGATCAAATGACCGATTTGAGGTAACATCAAAAAAAATTATCAAAAAATTGACAAATTTACAGTAAAATATGAAAAAAATATCAATAAACTAACATCCGAATGAATATTCAAAAAGTGGTTACATTGAATGAAAAATGTTGTTATTTTTTTATAAAGCTGTGGTTTGTTCATGTTTTCCTCTTGATCAAATGACCGATTTAAGGTAACATCAAAAAAATTAATGGTCCGTTTACCTTTTTTTTTTTAACCTGATCAGCAGTAATTGTCAACTAATTATTGTTACAACACATTTTTACGCTGCAATGTTTATGGAATATGGTCGATTTAAGGTAACATCTGAATGATTTCTAAAACAAAGTGTTAAAATTTAATAAACATTGTATTTTTTTTAAATGCAGGTGTAATTGGTTCAAGTTGACATCTACTATCATTGTCAATACATACTAGAAAATACTCTTTCTCAAATGATCAAATTAAGGTAACATATAATACAATTATAAAAAAAAGTTGTCAAATTAACTGAAAAATGTAACATTTTCAATAAAGCTGTGGTTGGTAAAAGTTTACTTCTAATATAACTATCAGTACATCTTTAAAAATTATCTTGATCAGATGACCGATCTAAGGTAACATGTAATAAAATTATCAAAAAAATTGCTAATTTTCAGAAAAATGTGGAAAAATTATCAATACACCTATGGCAGGTCTGGTGACATTCTCTACAAATATCTTGAGAATGATTTACAGTATTATGATTGTAACCGATTTCCGTTAGATTAAAATTGGTTGAAAACTCCTCAGAATGAACGGTTGCACCAGGTTTAATATGAGCTCTTAAACATCTCAACTCCTCGTATTCAACATCATCTTCATTGAAGGATTTGTCTTGATTGATGGCTGCCTCCAACTTTTACTTTGCGCTGCTTTGAACTTTTTTCTCATCCCTCACGTCCAACTTACTTTAACACTGTTTAGATCTTTTTCCAGATTCTTCTCCTCTTTGGTTTCCTCCGCATTTGGGATCCCGTACTCTGTTAGTAATTTGAGGAATGCCATATGAAGAACTATAATAATCGACAAAGAGATGGCCCAAATAGAGACTGTAACATGCGACAAACCCAAAGAAGGAAGAGACTCTCGACACAAAAGGTCCCCTGAAAGAAATAGACCAATAGCTTGATACTTTGTAAGTATTATTCAATGATTTGTTCACCTTATTAAAGACGGGTTTTGTCAGCTAAACCAAACAAAAAGAAAACCAGTGTATGTTCTGAAATTCTTTTTTATGTAGCTACAATTACATAAAGTTACCGTAAGATCAAGATCCTCATCACCTAAAATTTATGTGTCTAATTTGTCTATTACCAAATTTTTCATAATTTGTTTTCTTAAGATATTTTAGATTTTTAGCAAGCAACAATAATTCCTCTTTCTTTAAATTATCAAACACCTTTAGGTCTGGCGTTTTTAAAAATTTACCGCCATCAAGTTTAATCTGCTGTGTTCTGTTGATAACCTAATTTATGGATGCATTGACACTTTGAAAATTGCAAAACGTGAAATACCAAAAGCTGATGTACAAAATTATAAGCAGCAAACATAAGTGCAAAAGTTTCTGCAGATTGTTTATGATGCTAATAATTTTGAGGAGGATGTTAGAATTTTATACAAATTGTTCCATCTTAAGCTGAAAAAGACATTATCTGCAAAGGATTTATTTCCGATTATTTATTGGTCAATTGTAGAGGGGTTTTCTAGTGTCATTTTTCAAAAAGTTTTATCAAAAGACACTGCAAGGAAACTTTCCTGGTCCGTGTATATCTGCGTCCATTCGTTTTTCGTTTTGAAATATCAAAAACAAAAAACGAAAGTGATTTCATTTTTCGTTTTTGATTTCTTAAAAAACAAAATGAAAAACGAAAGTGTTTTCATTTTTGATTTCTTAAAAACCAAAATGAAAAACAAAATAGTTTTCGTTTTTCGTTTTTGATTTCACAAAACAAAAAACGAAAAACAAAAGTATTTTCATTTCACAAAATAAAAAAACCAAAAACGAAAGTGTATTTAATTTATCTTTCCCACACTGTTTATATGTCATTAAAAAAATGACGATGTTGTTATTTGTCATTCATTTAAAGGTTGATCAGAGATAAAATTACAACAATGTTGTCGATTTTTGTTACATATTTTAATATCGAAATCAAAAAGGGTGAACACAGTTCGTTTTAAGTATGCATAAAGCACTTTCTTTTTATTATTGTTAGTTTTTGACAATACAACTGGTGCGAAATTTAACGAGGACGAAAAAATGGCGGCATTAGAAACATTCGTTACTGAGGTTCAAGAAATGGTTATGCAAGGGATGTCACACAAAGACATCGCTATTTCTTTAGGCAGACAATATCAAATCGAAAGAGGGTGTTCCGAGAGAAGCAGAATTATAAGTGCGGATTTATATTCATTGTCATCTACGAATATTATTTTTCTTTCGTCTTTGTTGCGCGTAATTTTTTAAAACGTTTTTTTCTAGGATTGTTTCATAATATTAAGGTACGCACATTATTGTCGCATTGATGTGTCGAAATAATGCACACAGCAATGTTAAGCAACTCTGCTAAAAATCTTAACAGATTACCTATATTATCTTTGTATACATTTACTATAACTCTATAATACTAGATATAATATCGTATTAATAATTATGAATACAGACCAAACTAGCATCTGGCGCGCGCGCGCGAGAGAGAGAGAGAGAGAGAGAGAGAGAGAGAGAGAGAGAGTGTGTGTGTGTGTGTGTGTGTATGTGTCTGAAATACATCTTTCGAAATGAAACGAGCTTGCATATCAAGTCGTAATAAAGATCGTCAGCACGTCAGAGCAATCTCGTGCTTTACCTTTAGCATTCGTGATTGTAATTACGTAAAGAAACATGTTACATATTATAGTCTTTTTCTATCAAACTTGTCTGAAGTATACTCTATCATCTTCATACAGTATGTAAATGAACTTATTAGTGATTATTTCCCGTGTTTATTATTGTAGCTTAAAGCAACAATGAATATAAGCAAAGAAAAGCAACTTAGACGGCTTTTCAGAAATTTTGCCGACCACTCAATGTTCAACAACGCAGTGGTCGAGAAAAGGAAGAAGTTGATTCTTGTGATGGTAAATATGAATATATTTTAAATAAACAACCCAGTAATTATATAAGTAACATATAAACGTCTTTCCATGTTTTCGATAGTTCGGTATTTTACTACCGTGTGACACGGGTGATCCGTTGCGGTGGAATTAACGAAGAAAAGAATAGAAGTTAAATAGAATGAGATCCTTTGTTTTTTTATAGAATTGTTTTTCGTCCCTCTCATTCAGTCTATCACGTTCAAAGAGTACGTAGCTGATGTATCCAGAACCTTTCTCTCTGTTTTCTCCTTTCGGAGTCCCAATTTTGGTTTACCTCAATTATTTGAAAGGTGATATCAATCAAGCGTATGTCCTCTTCTTAAGAGGTGTCTCGTAATTGGACAGTCTCTTCCTTTTATATAAAACGACCGGTGATTGTTAAGTCTTATGTTGAAATTAGTTTCTGTTTCACCAACACACTGCAGTTTGCAAGTTCCACAAGTCAGAATATAAATACTATTTTCCGTTTTACAAATAGAAGTAACATAGATGTTGTATCGCTGCATTGATACTGTGCTGCTGAAAGAGTGGTCACTGTTGGCGGCTTTACAACACTTACAATTGCTTCTACCGCATTGTTTGTAACACTCAAATTTAGAAGTTTTTTATTTCTTTACATTTGATGTCACAAGTATGTCTTTGAGGTTTTTGGGTCTGCGATAGGCAATAACAGGATGTGATTCTTTCACATGTAAGGAAGTCTTTTTCGACACCAGTGCTTTGGGATAGAAGGTAACAACATACGGAATTTTAATCTGCACGGGTCCTCTTTTACATTTTCTCTGACAGAGACGGACAAATTAAATTTATAAGTCATGTTTCAGAAAGAAAAAAAATCTGTTGGAATTTTTCCAACAGAATATGGAAAACGTGTAATTTTTCAGTTGCTCCCTCTAATCCGTGAGAAAATCCCCCCCCCCCCAAAAAAAAATAAAAATTACAGCACTGGTGTTTTCAGCATTAAAGAGCTTGATGTTTGATCAATGTGCAAACACTCAGGACATGGAATATACAGTTGCTAGATCACAAAAAAGAGAAGAAATGACAGATGATACAATTGAAGGTATATGCAAATTTTTGTGAGGGACAGGATGATTTGGGATATATATTTAATATAAATAGTTTTTCTATCAACTGTCTATTTCACGACAATTAAGAATATTGAAATATAAATATAAATATAGATATGTATTGAGAAAAAAGAACAACATTTCAATGACAAAAAGAATATCTGCAAGTGTATTAATACAGTAAAACAACATGTAATCAATATTACTTTTTTTACATCTTAAATCTGAAACAGTCAAATTTAAATTAAACTAAATTATAATCCTGATACCTTTGATTATATTTTTATTACCTAATTATATATTTAGTTTTTTTTAATAACATTGTCCAGCATTATGTTTTTTACATTTACAGGCATAAAAAAGGATACTTTAGATACTGACATCAAATAATTATTGAGTCCCCAGTCTATCAGGAGCAGCTTTGTGGCATTATTATAGATGAAGTACATTTGCTTGGTATATTTGATGCTATTTTAAGGACCAATCAATTGAAAATCCGATTCAAGTTTGACTATGATATTAAATTTAGCACTTATGTGGCTTTTTGGTGGTTGAAAACTTCTTTGTTTTCAAAAGTTAACTACCTTTGGTAAATTGTACAGACATTTTAGGTGAACTGAGGGAAAATGCATACACGGACAAACAATAGACTTATAAGTGTTTACCATGCTCGACCCAAACAGTGTTTTCTAAACCTGATTCAGTTGTTAGATTGGTTATATGTACCGTTGCATTTGGCTTAGGTGTCAATATACCTGATATAAAGGATGGTGTACACTGGGGAGCATGTGATTCAATACTACAATACTGGCAAGAGGTGGGAAGGGCAGGGAGATATTCTTAAATAGACGTAGAAATTGATGACTAAGATTGAAATAAATTCATAAAACACATTTAAACCGAACAAGTTGTTATTTTTGGCATCTGTTTTTGTAGGATCCAATATATACCGTATCAGGTCATTAGCACACTAAAATGATGACAAAGGCAGTTCTGAACGTGATTATAATGAATCGTAACGTTCCTGTGGTTCATGAAAAGGGGGAAAAACGGGAGCGCAGTTCGGTTGATGAGAAGGTAGAAGCTACTGGTGCCATGGCAGGGGTTCAGATTAACCAATATCAGTTTGAACCGTACAACTCAAATGCTGACAAGTCTGAACCAGACTTCTACCTGTATGCCTATTAGTCAATTAAAGTACACATTTTCTGCCTCAAATGGTCAATTTCGAATTCTTGTCACAACAGTATCATCTGTAACCATATATCTGACACAATTTAGCCAATATATATACAAGAAGTGTTCAAACAAAGCCATATTTCCAATAGTTGCATGTATGCAGATACCAGTTTGAGATATAAATTCACTTAAAATGTTATAGAGATGACTGCTAATATCTGATTTTTGCATAACTTCCAAGCATAGTTATTGTTTTCTATATCAAGAACTTTAAAATAATAAAATCATAGCATTTACAACTTAAATTATTTGTTTTATGACCCCGGGGGAGGCAGTTTTCTCTGTTTCTTGCAACTAGGGCCTCAAGTTTCCTAATCATTCTGCTGTTTCTAGTAATTTGGAATGTTTAGTACATATTCAGTATAGAACAAACTATTGTAAGTTTTGTTGAGATATTTTTGTTTTTCTAGCTTGTATTTATTATACCGTGGTGATATAAAAGTAGATTTAGGAGTTGCGGCTTACTTTTGAGTTAGGCCTAAATTAAAATATTGTTTGTTTGCCCTTTTCCGACCCTATGTTTTGAAACAGGGTAGGTAGGTAGGTAAAATATTTTATTTTTTTCCCCAAAAAAATAACTTGGCTCGGTATATTATTTGTCATGGGTAGGCAGGTAGGTATAATATTTTATTTTATCTATACAAACTCTGCATAATGTCATTTGTGTCCGTTTTGTTTTTGCAAATAAGTTTTCTGGGACTATAAGTTTAAAAAAAAATATCACGTAGAATGTGAAGCTAATTCATATGCACAGTACTATTTTGTTTTCAAAATATCAAAATATAGAGTTGTGCCGCATATCTTCAACGTTTATATGCCTAGAACTTTGAAGAGTTTGAACTTGCACTTATATTCTGTACTACGTACCTTGTATGCTTACTTAAGATTTTCTGTAAAAGATAACTTTGTACTGTCACTACCGATTAGATATGTCCGGGCAGACATACATTACTAGTAGAAAAAGTCCCTATAGTGTAAAAAACATTGTGTGTGCCTTTGTTTCCAATTAAAATGCTACAAGACTTTAAACTCTAACAATTGTCACGTATTTTACATAGCATTTATAAATGATCTGCATGGACAACTTGGCGATTTTACTGCCAGATATTCTCCACTTTACAGGGTTTTGTCACTTTTGATTCATATCAGATATAAATAATATAGCGGCATCGTTAACATAATCATCCTGATCTGCGGATCACAAAAGGCCATCCCTACATAGAATAAAACGTCCGTTTACAAATTAGTTTGTACACACGTTGATAATTTTGTATCAAACGAACTTATTTACGTGATTTCAGTAAGCGTTCACATGCTGAACATCGATTTCAAACAAATGCTTTGAAACTTCAAATGCATGTGTTCATGTCAAACGGTCAAGGGATACCAAACGGACTGGACCTATACCTTAAAGATAAAAGCCGAGAATTCCGGATAAAATTGTTTTGAGCGGGAAATACAAATATAAGATTTTTGGTAGGAACGAAAAAATAAATTAAAATAAAATCTTGCTGGTAAATACAAATAAAAGATTTTCAGGCGCAACGAATTTATAGGGTCGGTCGGTAAAGGGCAAACAATCAATATTTTAATTTAAGCCTTATTGAAAGGACACAAATACCCCATAAATAATATTCAGGAAAGATCTATTAGTTTCAATAACTGCAAAGAGTAAATGTAACACTTCTTTTAAACAATTTAACTTACAAATATGCAAATTTTATGAATTATTTTTGTATCCACGACTTTAAGTTAACTACTAGTATGCATACTGTAAACTGTAAATTTATGCTGAGTCATCATATTTAAGGCCTAGGATTCTATCAATCTTCATTACATATTTATAAAACTTCATATTTGAGTTACTTTCTTTAAAATCTGTGAAATAAAGCAAATTTTGTTAAATTCTAAATGTTCCCCTTTTTCACCCTATATAGGTTGCAATTCTGTAATTTCCCATAGGAATTCTTTTTATGGTTTAAAATGTACAACTTTTACTATAAAGTTTTGAAAAAAATCTTATCCTAGAATTGAAAGTTCATATGCAGCACATTTTTTTTCAAAGGTCAAAATTTATGTCTATGCGGCATATTTTCAACGTTTATATGCCCTGAACTAGGATTTAAACTAACACTAATTTTCTCTACTACCCCTACCTGGAATGAAAGGTTACCACATATTTCAATGTTAACAATATGAACATGTATAATTTACTGGTAGCATTCCTAAGTTATGTCTCTGTGAGATAGAACACAGAGCATAACTGAGAAGTAGTATGTACACAAAATTAATTTTTCCTTGAATACTCAAGTCCGCCCCCAAAAAAACAGCTGTATTTACAAAGTGCAACCTACAAGGAACTCGTCGAAATTTGGTAAGTTTCCCCTCACTGCTTTATTAAGAAAACCACAAAACTGTCCAAGCAAGAAGTCGTCTTCTCTACAGAGTTAGTCATTGGAACTGTTTTCATCATGAAATTTGAAGCAGTTTACACATACACATTCAATTAACTTTACTTTAGATCTTCTGTTTGCATTAAAGATTTCACTTCAGCAAATTTCTCCCCGTATAAATTGTTTTCTAGGTTTATAATAGATAAAAAAAATTACCAGTAGTCACATCTCAGTATTTTACATGGAATATTTGCTCGGTAAAAAAAGTTTTGTGGTTTTGTAAGATAAAATCGTTGTTAGATTTTAAAGCACATTTTTTTTCATTCCTGTAAAAGATGTTAATCTTCTAATGATGAAGACATACTTTTTCAATAAGTTTAATTGAACTCTGGATATATATATATATATGTGTGTGTGTTTAGGGGCCAGCTGAAGGACGCCTCCGTGTGTGGGAATTTCTCGCTGCATTGATGACCTGTAATTCAATGACATCATAATAATTAGAATGAACTCTAATCTAGAATAAATAATGATAAAATCGATCAAAGCGTTACGTTTTCTCAACCCAAGCTTAAATATCAATATTGGTGTGGAATTAAAAAAGTTAGTTTAGTTTCTGCTTATTTGTGATCTTTCCTCATTTTAATCAAGGGAATAATTGAATAATTATTTCTTTCAATATAACTTAAGCCAAGGCGTGTGTTTTCAAGGTTTTGCATGATCGTATAATTTGAAACGCGAAACATTTGTTTCTTTAAAAATGACGATGGTGACTGCTGTACCCATATTTTGACTATTTAGTTTTGGTCGTTTAGTTCACACATCAATGTAAATAAAACGAGACTGTCACACAAAGTGAGATGTTTAGCGCTATAAAACCAGGTTTAATCGTTTTTGAGTTTTTCTCATCACTTGGCGTCCGTCGTCGTTAACTTTTAGAACTAAACTTGGCCACAATCCTCATGTGTGTATCTAGTTTAAAAATGTGTCCGTTGACCCGGCCAACCAACCAAGATAACTGGCATGGCTAAAAATATAACAAAGGGGTAAAATGCAGTTTTTGGCATATAACTCAAAAAACCAAAGTATTAAGAGCAAATCTGACATTGGTTAAAATTGTTTATCAGGTCAAGATCTATCTGCTCAACGACTTCCAGATGAATCAGAAAACCCGTTCTTGGGTATACTCTTCAAACAGTCATAAGAAAAAATATATTCCACCCTAAAAATACAGAACCTTGAAATTAGCTAATTTATTTATTTTTTTCATTATTTTTACAGAGATCTTTTCTTCATAAGAAAAATATGCTAGACTCATGTGAAGTCCTTGAAGTGACTGCTAATTTTTAGCAGTACTCCAAGGACTTTTATGAAGAAAACATGTCATCATCAGAAAGTGGGAGGTGCTGGCTGGTATAGACAAGAAAAGGATGCTACATAAGCGTTTCAAACAAGGTAGATTTAATGACATAGAAGTTATCGTCAGCTTAAAGCTAAAGTACAGCCTTCAGTAATGAGCAGACCCGTATTGCAGTATGTCTGTTTTAAAAAAAGCCCTGTTTTCCAGCAGGACTACAGTTGGTCTTCAAATTTATATTCAGTTTTACTTTTTCAATTTTTGTTTCAAATTTTTGTGGGTTGATAAGCTGCTATCTCATTGTAATTGTTATTTTCTAAACAATTATTTTAAATTATACATTTTAATTCCTTATTTTAGATAACGAATATATGGAGTCCACTTAATCAAACTGAGGTGGCTTTGAAGAGGCATTTTTTTAACCCCCTAGTTTTTACCATAGACCAAGCTGCATCCATTTCCAACGGGGTCCGAATTTCATTAAAGAAAGTTGGCATTATAAGTGTATGTATTAAAATTCGATATGTCTTTACTTATGTCGCAAAATAAACCGACTATTTCAGAGTAATATTCACAGAAAATAACATCTTTTAATCATATGTTAGCCAAATATGTTATAATACGAATAACATAGTAACCAACATACATGTACATATATTGTTCAATGAGGTGCTTCTCGAGGTTAGCCTTAAGATTAGAGGAATTACAGTAGGTCTTACTTAAGTTATCAGGTAAACAAGACTGGTACAAAAGTGATGACAATAGAAGACTTTTTCTCACGAATAAAGGCTCTGTCTATAATATCAACCACTCTTTCAAATGCCAAATCATACGCTGATTTATCAGTGGATTTTGGTCTATATGACAAGTATGTGGTCAGACATACTGCGTGATACACTGCATTTTAATAAAATTCACCATTTCATTGTCGCATGCCCTAACAGCAGCATCTTTATTATTGGCTAACCGTTCATCAGATGATTGATTGATTGTTGGTTGCTTAACGTCCATTGGAAAATATTTCATGCATATTCAGGACGAGAACAAGTTCACAATAAATACAATATGTAGGTTGATACAATAGAGGCCATCTGGGATGATGGTCGGGGAAATTTGGACTGCCACTGGAAAATGAGGGTATATTGGATAGAGACAGAAATTTTGCCTTGCAACAGGCCACCTACGGACCCCTCAAAGAGTTGTTGCAAGGGTTCTTAACGTGCAAAGAGCGTGGCACTCTCTTTACACGAGGCATCGGATTTAACGTCCCCCTTCTGACCGGACGTGACTGCGAACTTGATACATCCCGCACAGCCAAACGGACGCCCCACTTCGGCAAGCGTTTTACTGCCGGTCGGGAGAAGACCAAGTGACCATATTTCTATACCCCAGTCACCCTTGGGGTCTTTATCAGATGAACAATTTTTAATATATAGAATAAATGCATGTCATGTTTTTCAGATATTTAGAGCATTGCAGGGCACAACTGAAGGGTGTAGATTAACAACGCTTAAAACAATTAACCAAGGCATTCACACCATTGCCAAAGCAGTTCAAGACCTAGAAAAGAAAAAGAAAATCATGCTATTGAAAGAAATCTTTTTTAAAATTACTAATAGCAGTGAAGACAATGCTAGGGTTTTATATCCTATCCATTTCGATAAAATAAAGGAATTTGGCAGTAAGTTATAAACTATTATAAAAACAAGCTGTCAGGCAAATATAAATAAAATAAAATGTGGTATGATTGCAAATGAGACAACTCCACAACAGAACAAAATGACACAGAAATTAACAAATATAAGTCACCATACGGCCTTCAATAATGAGCAAAGCCCATTCAGCTTTAAAAGGTTCCAAAATGACAATGTAAATTGATTCATACGAGTAAACTTAAGTCGTATTTAAACACTTTTTTTTAAACGCAGCAGATATTAGCAAGACGAGTCTAAATTTATATATATATATATATACACGAGTCTAAGAATGGGCACAACAGTGCTGATGATTATAATATGGTATTAAACAAAGATGTTATAAAAGGATTCAAAATCTATTCAATAGAGAAAGACAACAACCTCCGTAATTTATGTACAAAAAGACAACGAAAAACAACTATGTAACACATCAACAAACGACAACCACTGAATTACTGATGTTACCTTAAATCGGTCAATTGACCGAGATACTTGATAATATGTATTGACAAATGTATTTGAAGTCAATATGAACAAACCAAACCTTCAATTATAATTATAATTATAATACTTTTTTAGTAAATTTTACCACTTTTTGGATAATTCATTCAGACGTTACCTTTAATCGACCATATTCTTATAATAATTATAGATAATATAACAGCAAACCTGTTTTTGGTATATTGATCATTTTCATGCATTTTACTGTAAATTTGACAATTTGTTGATAACTTTATTTGATGTTAACTTAAATCGGTTGTTTTTGAAGTCAATTTGAACCAACCAAACCTTTATTATAAAATTGTAATTATTTTTCAGTTAATTTAACCACTTTATGGATTACTCATTCAGATGTTACCTTGAATTGATTATATTCCTAGAATAATTGTATATAATATAACAGCAAACCTGTTATTGGTATATTGTTTATTTCTCGACATTTTTCTGTAAATTTGACATTGCAACAGGCCACCTACGGACCCTCAAAGAGTCGCTACAAGCACATACGGGCCCTCAAAGAGACGCTGCAAGGGCTCTTTACGTGTAAAGAGAGTGCCACGAGATATCGGATTTAACGTCCCAATTCTGACCGGACGTGACGGAGATAGAATAAGATTGCAATATACAGGATTAAAACATAATTTTAGCATCCTTAATGAAAATGGCGACATTTCATCGAACATGCCATCCACGTTTCACTCAACCTATGATGTCGCCAATACGACAATCGAGTTAAATGAAAAACAAGAAACCGGGGTTTGAATGGTAGGATGATTTTAATTATAGTGATAGTAACTGCGAATTTACACATCCCTCACAGCCAAACGAACGCCCCACTTCTGCAAGCGTTTTACTGCCGGTCGGAAGAAGACCATATTTCTATTCCCCAGTCAGCCTTGTGGTAATTCTAACTGTGATATCATTTCGTAATTTATTGGTGTCGAATACTGATTACTGTTAGTTCTTGAATTATATTTGAGTACACGAGTCCATAACCAACCTACACATGTATTGTATTATAACATATTCTTTATGATATTTTATTATATAAAATAAACAACAATTTTAGGCAGTTGACAGAGATCACAAAGTCTTCATATAATGTGTTTCTTCATTGTAGGAAATGAAGGATGGGCTCTAAAACTGAAAAAAACCCTTAAAAAGATTCACCAAAACGGTAAACGACTTTCAATATGAAAAATCTTAACTTTAATATAGAAGTGTTCTGAAGGCAAAATAACATTTTTAAGAAATTATAGTCTTCTCAATTGAGTCCTTCGACAAATCACATCCACAATGTTTCAAACTAAGGTCAATCGATGCTTTTGCACGATGATGAAAATATAATATGTATTTAGTTCTTATATTTGTTTTACATGCATTTGTCAAATTATATTGTAGAATGTAGAAAAGGAAGCAACTTCCCACAACATACTAGGTTTTTCAATTTTCCATTATGGTAAGCTAAATATTATTTATTATTTTCTTTGTACTTTGTAATAAAGTAAATACTTGTATGTAATTATTATGATACTGAACTATTAATTATAATTAGGGATTATATATATAAGAGAGGGACGAAAGATACAAGAGGGACAGTCAAACTCGTAAATCGAAAATACACTGACAACATATGTTTTACTTCTTTTTGAATTTTGGTATTTATACTAGGTGCTGCAAGATAACTGTTGATATAACTATCAACTGTTGTGCTATTTTACGATGGGACTTAACTCGATGTGTTCAAAACAATGCCTAGTAATGTAAAAAAAGATGATTGAATCTAGATGAGAAATGGAATCCGAAACCGATCGCTAGTACATCATTTCAAGTAACAGAAACTTTCCTGACAGATAGTCATCTGATTTAAATAAAAATAAAAGCAGTTGACTAATTTGGCATTAATGCAGAAAACATCATACATGGTGGAAAACAACTTCAACAATATTTGCAACATGGTCACTTGGTCTTCTCCCGACCGGCAGTAAAACGCTTGCCGAAGAGGGGCGTCCGTTTGGCTGTGCGGGATGTATCAAGTTCGCAGTCACGTCCGTCAGAAGGGGACGTTAAATCCGATGCCTCGTGTATAGAGAGTGCCACACTCTTTGCACGTGAAGAACCCTTGCAACAACTCTTTGAGGGGTCCGTAGGTGGCCTGTTTCAAGGCAACATTTCTGTCCCTATCCAATATACCCTCATTTTCCAGTGGCAGTCCAAATTTCCCCGACCATCATCCTAAATGGCCTCTATTACAACAACCTACCTATTGTATTTATTGTGAACTTGTTCTCGTCCTGAATATGCATGAAATATTTGCCACTGAACGTTAAGCAACCAACAATCAATCAATCAACAATATTTGCAGTCGGGGGAAATTTGGACTGCCACTAGAAAATGAGGGTATATTGGATAAGGAAAGAAATTTTGCCTTGCAACAGGTCACCTACGGACCCCTCGATTTAGGTTGTCAATGATAGAGGATAATTTACATCACCTTTAACTCAGGATAAAGGACATATATAAATAGAGGAAGCGGAAGAAAATACAATGATCAACCAATTGAGGATTTCCAGAATTACATGCAAAGTATAGATGAATTAGAAGAATTAGAAGAAAAATAGGTTTATAAATAAAATTATGTTTTGTTTGCTTCACATAATCCCCTTTGATGCATTTCATCGTACTTTTGTAAGTGTAAGTAGGCAAATCAGGTAAACTTTTGATCAATGAAAGTCTTACGAGATCGTAGAACCGGTTTGATCATTCGGAATCTTGAAGTTAATACAATTTTTTTGTGAACACGAGTTGAGTTTCTGTTCCGGAGTTGTAACGTTATACAACAGTATTTTAAAAAAATAAACTGTTATTACAGAGATATTTCTTAAAAGCCTTTACTGATGCAGACATACATAATCCTTACCAAACATTGCTAACAAGTTGCACATATCATTTTCACATCGTACTTTATAAGGTTGAAATTTAACCTGATTACACATGAAGGTCTTAAAATGCAAATTAGGTGAGCATAATGTGAGCACTAAAAATAGACATATAAAACTAACCTCACTTGCCAATGTTCATATGAGCTTTTTATTTCACATGTCCATTTTATCAGGTTGCTTACATGAGCAGCTGCTCACAGTGTTTCACATGTGATAATTAGTTGAACCATATCCGTTTCAATTATCTAATTATCTTCAACTTAAAATTGTAATATTTGTCATGAAATAGAAATGATAACTTACAAAGATTTGACCACATCTACACTGCAAATGACAAATTCCAAACTATGACATTGTCAAAATGGAACAAACATATATGGCTTAATACTTTCCATCTCCATCTACCTCCATGTTGATGCAGTAAACTTGAATTTACATGACTAGGCAAGGCAAATAAGCTTGAAAATAATATTGAAATGTAAGTTGAATTTGATGATAATATATAACATATATAAAGGTTGAGGATAAACACGGATGCGGCCACTTTCATTTTTGACAAAAATCATCTGAAAGTGACATTTTTTTGGCATATTTGATTTTTCATTTTTAAGCTTGAATCGGAGCGTTTTTATGACTATATCAGTTAAAATCTCACCCAATCGACTGATTTAGTGAACTGAAATAGCCACTTATGCGTTTAAAAAGTGTCCAAAATCTTTCGTCAGACTAACCTGAAATTTAAGGCCGAAATCGGCCCTTACCATCTTCATTTAACATGTCATATGTTGTAAAAATGTTCATCATGAATAGTAAAACAATTATTTTCTTCTTACAAAACTTACTGTCCAAACAAATATTCTGTCCAACTTGTGGATTTTTGATAGATTTTACACATTAAAAACAAAAATCTTACAATGCTTCATACTGGGATTTGGTTTCCACTTTCTTTTCATGTACATACATTTTATTCTTAGTTAAACAGCAGTAATTAAATCATGTTACTTTTGAAAGACCAAAAGGCTACAGAGTTTTTTCATTATCACTTGACCTTTTTCTTGAAAGAAAGGACTGTTCCAATGAATTCTCAATCACTACAATTGACATCTAAGAAAACATTGTTGAACCTCTGGCAATTCCATTAGCTTAGTCAATGGCTTAGCAAAATGGATGAAGTAGCCAACTCGTTCAAAATCCACCAGCTGGTAATGTTTTGTAACATGTTTTATACCTTGTGGCGAATTTTACATGTACGTGTTGATTGAAATACTACGAATATTTCTACTGGTTTTTAATACATTACAAATAAAATTGATTAACAGGTTAAATCTTGTGATCAGGAAAGCAATTGCAAATACACTCTGTTTAAAAAGAAGATGTACAAATAGATGTTTAGTGTCACGACTGATATATGGCATACCCTGTGATAGGATTGTAGATATACTCATATACATGTATTTAAATTGTGTTCAAAACTTTCTTCAAAAACAGAATATGTTTTTATTTTTAAATCATACAATATTTCGAGTTTCTTCTACAAAAGACTCATCAGTGACGTATGTCATACACTTATCCATGAATTACCTTTATACCGGAAATTTACCTTTATCCATTACCCTTAACGAGGAAACAAAACTTTTCTAAAATATTTTTCAGGGGGTCTTTAGATATGATATATAGTAAAGTAATAAATACTTTAAGATGAGTAGTATTCTGATAATTGAAATAAAATGCACAAATATTGAATTAATTCTTATTTGCAAAGGGAGAATTCATTAAAATGTGTATTTAATGTAAACTGCAACGTATTACTCTTAACCGGAAATGTATTTACTCTTTTTATCTAGAAAGTACAATAATGTAAATATTGAATGCACAATTTTTAAGGGGTATGGCTTTTATACAAAATAAAATGCATTCCAATACAAAAATGCACATCAAAGACCAAATCAACTTAATATAACAAATATTTATAAATAATTAAAACCCAAATGTAATGTTATTTCCGTAAACAATCTTGCAGTTTTAATGTTCAAATTTTATTTTTTGTGTCATTCAACGGGAAGACATTGTACCTCCGCAAACAAAGTTTTGATGTGTACATTCACGAATAAATCTGTCTGTTCGTCGACTAAACTTATGGGGTGCATTTTAAGCGCAACTTACCCCTAAACGGCTTGGCAGATATTTGATGAAAATTTCAACAGTTGTATAACACTACCTGATGATGTGCAGAAAGGATTATCATCCCGGTCTAACATGTTAAATGTGAGAAAATTAAATCTTCTTTCTTTTATAACAATGTCCTTGACTCCTTCTACTATGGGCTTAACGTCAAGAATTTTATGAGGCTTTTTTGCCGAACCTAGCCTGTCATACAGATACAAACATTATCTATACTATTAAACGAGAAGACCTCATTTTGTGTGTCGCTTCTCTTCCTTCCACGATAAATTAATCATTATGCCTCTGTGTTCTATAGGTAACATGCATAGTCGCATTTGTCATCCATTCTTATGATTGTTCAGATTGAAATATATTTGGAGAAAAACGACAAAAAAGGAGTCCGGATATTGATTCCGACATCATACTGACTTTTAGTCATAGATAGGACTTCCGGTTTGAAACATCCACAAGTACAACCAATCGTATGATAGATAACAAAAATGAAAAATAGATAAGCCAATCAGAGCTATCTCCATTACATTGTGTTCAGATCTCAAGAACCACAACTATTATATCTCCTTAGACAGGACAATTATTTTTCGCGTTTATCTACACGTAAACTACGATTATACTACTTTAATATATAGAGACTCTCTGTATTCTGTCTACTGTTTAAAAGGGGTCATACCAGTTGTATAATTGAAATAAGTAAAATATGTGAAAACAAGAATGTGTCCGTAGTACACGGATGACACATCGGCACTATATATACTGAGTTTCGAGTTGATTGGACTTCAACTTCATCAAAAACTACCTCAACCAAAAACTTTCACCTGAAGCGGGACAGACGGATGGACGAACGAACGAACGAACGAACGCACATACTAGAAAACATAATGCCCATAAATGAGGCATACCGTAAATTTATTGTTGAAAGTGAAAGTAGTGATTTAGCAAAAATGAAAGTAGAGATTAGAGGGAGGCAGGACCTTTTTCGGGACGTCGGGATCGATTGTTTTAAAGCTCGGGATTTGGGGATTGATCCTTACGGGATATCGGGAAATGAGTTTCTTTAAATTCTGCATCTCGGGTTTCATGTTTTTAAGCCCGAAATTTCGGGATCAAGACCCCTCCGACCACCCCTCAAATTAGCTTAGTCGGTCTTAATCATTTATACAAGATTCATATCCTACCATTGACATGTTAATAAGACTCTCAAAAATAAATGGATTGTCTTAGAAGCATATTTCATTAGACTAATAATGGTCTTTATATAAGGAGTTACATTTAGTTCATGTTTGAAGCGGTGCAAATTTTAAATTTAATTTGGCTATAACCAAAAGATGCATTGTAGCAAAGGAGAAGAATAATTATGGTCTGAGGCCAGAAACACGAAAATAATTGAATATAACAGAAAGGAAACAAATATCCGACTTTGGAAAAAGGTGTCTTTTATGAAATTCTCCATACATAATATCTTTTACCAAAAATCATCCTACAACAGTTTTCGGTACTTATACATCTTCGGATTTCAAATGTTTGGCTTTGAGCGTTCCTGATGAAGGTAAATCCAGAAAAGCGCTTCGGACGCAATAAATTATTTAACGTGTTGTTTTATATTTTCCACAAGCTGTATATGCCCGCGATTTCGCGGGTGTGTTCTAGTAGAGTATAAACAAATCCAAGTGTAAAGCAACATCATATCATAGCATCTCCTTCTGCATGCCTCGGCATATTGTCATATCTTTATTATAAACATCTAACATGGTTAATAACTAAGTTGCAAATTCTAATATCCATAGATTGAAAAATTAATAAACAGGATAATTACAGAAATGTGTACAATTAAGGTTTGAGATAATCAATAGCTGAATTCATTTGATGAACAAATTCTGTTCACTTGTTTTACAATTTTATTAATCATTAAAGATAATTTTGATTGTAGATGTACATGACATGCTTATTACAGCATGTGGAGGAACAAACAGGAGGATGAAGGCAACACAAACTTAAGTAAGAGAATGCCATACCTGGACTTTCGGCTTGCATGGTATTAATTTATATAGCTTTTGGAGATAGATTACCATGCTGGATTTGAATGTAAACAATGTGGTCCAAACCCTGAAATCATGGATGTAACATCATAAGGACATCGAACATATACCAAAACTGGTACAAGTGTAATCCAGATACATTGCAGAAACAGAAATTTGGCAGATAAGTATACAAATGTATACCATTAATAACAAACTAGGGATGTTACCTAAAAGAAGATATATCGTTCTGTCTCACATTACCATTTATGGCATCTGACAGACAAAAAAACCAGAACAAATACATGTGGAATAAAATTTGATGTTCTTCTTTAAATTTTACACGAATGTTTGACACCAAATATAGTTTATAATTCAGTGTCATTTAAACATACCCGTAAATGGATTTATGTCAGTAGCTGTTAATTTATCTTTTAAATAAATTTGTATAGATCAACAAATGACTTAAAATTATATTTCTTATAGATATAATATATATTTCTTATATCATTAAATAAGTAACAATATTTTTCGAATGATATCTGAAATGGCAGTCACTGTTGCATACCATTGTACTATTTAACCATATGCTCCACATGGCGCAGCTTTAAACGACCGCAGAGCTTGAACCCTGAACGGTTGGGGCAAGTATGGACACAACATTTAAGCTGGATTCAGCTCTAAATTTGGATTGTGATTAAATAGTTTGACACAGCATGAATATGGTCTAATGAACTTAAATTATTTGTTTTGCCTTTGAGCAATTCACTTTGCTGTTGAATATTAATCCTCTCCAAAAAATGTTTGATTGTTTGATTGATTGTTGGTTGCTTAACGTCCAGTGACAAATATTTCAAGCATATTCAGGACGAGAACAAGTTCACAATAAATACAATAGGTAGGTCTAGAAATAATAGAGGCCATCTTGGATGATGGTCGGAGAAATTTGGACTGCCAACCTTCCTTTTGTGGTCATACACCTTGTGTCAAAATTTCATAGATTTCTATTTACTTAATCTAAAGTTATAGTGCGAAAACCAAATGTCATCGGACGACGACGACGACGCCAACGAGGTACCAATATACGGCCAATTTTTTTTTCAATTTTTGCGGTCGTACAAAAATACTATAATGTATTAAATTTTGGTAATATGAACAAAACTTTCATAGAAAATATTCACATATCTTTTTTCAAATCCCGACAAGAAAACGTCAGATGCTATCATTACCTATATCAGTAAGGACACCAAGAAAGACAGCTTTGACTTTGACAATCTGATATTAAGAGTATAGAATCATTGTCCAGCACTGATTCCCTTATTGGAGTATTTCAACTCTATTGATGCCACACAATATCCTCCAAAGGAATATAAACCTTTGTTGGAAACCATCGCATCAAGATCTGCCGTGTGTGCAAGTGTTCATTTAGGTGCATTGGTTTTGCTTGAAATGTTTTTAGAAGAAGATATCATACTGACATCAGAGGTTTTCATATAAAATTATATCATGAATTCCCTGTATTGTTCCAGCTTCTTGAGTTTCTGGGTGAAATCCGTTAATCGAGAGCATTTTTAATAGAGCCTTAGGTCGAAAGTGATAAAAATAAAAAAAATCATCAGACAAACAATAACGATCATTTGTGAGGAAAAAAACCTTTTTTGACAGTTAATTAATGGTTACCATAGAAACTATTGAATCTTAGACACTATTTGAGGTGAAAAAACAGGATATTCCGACATGAAATATAATATCAGAATAAAGAATAGTGGTCATTGCAAGTAAATATTTTATTATATAACCTTATATATATAAAGTATAAGCTAAAAAAAATTTTTTAAATTTTTTTTATTTATTGTTGCTATTGTAACAGGAAAATCAAAGGGTTCAAGTTAATAAATGTTACAAAAAAATTAGCAATTTTTGGGTCAAATTTGTTAAAAATCCAGATGTATATAATATTAAATATGGTACTGACAAAAATGAATGACTATCATATAATTCAAAGTATAAATAAAATTGGGTAAGACTATTGATCTTTTTTTGGTGGCAGCTACCCAACATTATGCTGTTTCGGAAGCATTTTTGTACAAACACTACAAATTTTGTCACCTGATAGGGGTCACATAAAAAAAATGCACATATGATTTAATTTGTACGTCTGATAAAATAAGTGTCACATAAAAGTGTATTCAATTGAGTAGAAAAAAATGCATAAAATCTCCATGACAACCTACTCAGGCTGCAAATATACAATGTACAAAAAAGAAAAACGGCCAAAAGACAAAAAATAGTATATAAATGAGAAAATGTGTCCATGGGACACAGATGATGCCCCGCTTGCATATAATGTTACTTCAGAAATGTTTGGAAAGTTTTAATTATTGTAAAAAATTGAGAAGAAATACATTTAGCAAAAAATAAAAACTCTTAATTCTTACATTAAATAACAGCATTTGCACATGTATTCAAAACAATACAATAAATCGAAATAAGTAATTACGAAATTTTGCGCATTTTATAATGAATTAATTGATGCACGCAGAAATTTCTAAATCTTCAGTATAGGGGGCAGTATTTATATAATTTGCTAATTATTTTATTTTTCAAGTGGCAGCATAAAGACAAATTTTCATGCAGCGGAACTCTATATTTCCCTTACCGCATTTTCGCGCTGGAAGCTTGTAATTCACATTCAACTCAAATTGGCCGAAAAGCAACGTGTTACATTTTTTTTACCTAGTACTTTTATTTTCAAATTTTATTTATAGACCATATCGCGGACGTGAAAGAAAGCACTGTAAAGAAAGTTTTGTTTTTGTATGAACATCCATATGTTTATATTTAAATGAGAAAATGCTTATATAACAGGAATATCAAATCAAGAATATCAGAGTTAACATCATTTTTGTCGAGGATTGAATACGTCCTAGACGTTTTCACTGTGACAGTTGTTTTGAGAAACAAATTTATTTCTTTGAATGCAAATGCATGACCGAATGTTAGTCTGACTACTTTAGCTATGGAATTTCAATATAATAAAATGACAATATGTAGTGTATGCTTTAATTTGTTATTATGTGAGTGTATGTGTGTAGTTGATTATGCATATACGTGTTTACAATATTCAAAACTACATCTCGTTTTCACTCTCCATAACAACATTCCCGATTTTCAAGTTACTAATAGGTCTCTGATCTGTGCCGATTACCAGCGTATAGTAAGTTAATGTATACACATATACAGTTACCCCAATGTATATACCAAATACTTCCGAAACCGATTCTTAAATTGTTCTTTTAAACAGTTTTGTAGAAACATTATAATTTATAGCAGTTCTTGCAAGCTTTAAGTTGGTCAGCTAGTAAACTCACTCTCCGACCATCACGACAAGCTAAGTAGTTACTTTTAGTTTCATGGGAGTTAAGCACTGATTTACTATGCCAAGATACTTTTATACTTCATTTTTTGTTAAATTTGGAGAGTTGCATTCAATACTCTTCCACACAATTTACCATTATTCCGACATCTTGAAAACATCCTTTTCTGGTGTACGGGAGATATCTCCCATAACAACAGACGTCGATTTTCCCGTTTTCCGCTAGAGGCGTTCATTTACGTACCTCTCACCTTAACTAGCATTTATTTAACATATCCTGTTAGACTTGCTTGTGCTACTTTTGACATACCTAAATTAAAAGCCTCAGCATTACATATATATGTTAAGCCAAATTTTGAAAATATATTGAGGAAACAATACAGTGATTTTTTTCCCTCCTTATCTTCAAGAAATTATGCAGAAAAAAGAAAATGAAGAAAGAACTCCAGAGGTTCAGAGAGAGGAATCTGAATCATAAGAAGGTGTGTTGCATACCACATTTTTCACATTTGGTGTTATTTAAGATTCCTTCTGTTACATGGTTTTGCGAGAAATGAACATGTATAATGATCTTAAAAAGACCTATGACACTGCATGGACTTATGATATGGGGTTAAAAGGCAAATGCCAAATTCTATTTCAAATTTCAGTCAAACAGACAATTGCATGCTTATGTGTGCTCCTGCGGGTAGTATTTTTATCTGTTGCATTACTTAGATTTAAAATAAACACGATTTAGAGATGGAGAGAATAAAACTTGGCAAGATGGTAAAACATATCTTTGTTATTGTAACTGTATTGAGCTCGGAAGGTGTCTCTGTATTATTAGTTACATAGTGTGTTAGTGAGATAATACGGTAAATATGGGGTCCGTGAATTCCATTTGGGGTGACAGCAAAGCTATTCCCCCTAAATAAGTAAGAGAACATTCTGCTGATTATGCTGCTTCTTCATTGGAAAAATTTGCATCTACGATGAGTGATAGGACTAGCAATGAGAAACGTTTTCAACACATGAATGGTGCGACGAAATATTTCTGAACTTTGAACTGCATGGTGACATGCTAACAGTTCATAGTTTTCAATGTATGTGTAAGGGTTCCATAGTTGACACAGTACGTGGTCTGTAAACGGGGTATTTATAAGAACTATGTACACGAAAACATAAATTGACTAATGATGACAATACTGAGAGTGAGGTTTCTGAAAGTATGGAATTAAGGTACCTCGGCCCTTTGACAGTGCGACGACGACAAGCTCATTGGAAACGGTCGTTATTGGGGGCTTAAAACACTTTTGTTTATCAAAGAAACATTTGATTTTTTCGACTAAGCAGGGACGGATAATGATAATACAGACAAAAAAATCAGCTGAAATTCTTTTAAAGGTGATTTTTTAAAGAACATGATGACAGACAGTCAAGTCGAAAATAACTGTCTAAAATATGCTGGAAAAATGGCGAATACATTGTCTTCCATTTATCACTAGGAACTTTAAATATTCAAGATAAATACAAGCACAGTAACTTACCTCATGGAAAAGACTTCAGACGTCAGATTCATTACGGTCAGACCTGGAGAAGATATTTTTGGGGAATAAGTCGGTCAATTCAAGGAAGCTTGCATCCCTGTCAAGCTCACAAACAAATGAAAATTTTAACAACATGCTTGCTGCAAAAGCTGTTTTGGCTTTTAATCTAAAGTACTATAATTTAGCAATTGTTGAGTGTATTTATTGTTGTAATTTCTGAGAAATAAAAAAAATGCAAGATTAATAACTTTAGTTTATTGATGTGAATCAGGATTTCAAGGTGACCGATTAATTTAGCTTGTTGTTATAATTTTCGTTAATTGGAAAACATTCAGTATGGAGATTATAATTTGCAGTGTTCAATAAAATTGATTTCGGCCGGGCGTGATTTGGGGAGATTTTGCTCATCTGACAGCATATAACATTACGTCGGAACCTTTAATTTGTTGTTTTCCACTAACTGTGGAAATACAGAAGTTTTCGTATTGTTTGTGTACATTTTCTCCTTTCTCCGAGGAAATTCATGTATGATGTTAGTTACAACATTTATTATGTTATGGAATGGCTCGCAGGCCAACACTTCATATTAATGGAAGTGAAGTTCCTCTGCAGTTAGTTTTGGTTCTTCACACATCAACGCAGGTGGTCTTTGGATCTCTTTTAATGTGTCTTGAAGAACCTTTTTGCAGTTCATTTTTTTTCATGTGGCTGGTGATGATGCCTCTGGCCTCTAGTTCATCTACTAGATCATCTGTTTTTAGATTTACAAATGGATTGGATGTTGTCTTTTAAGTTTGTCCAATATAGCCCTTCTATGAATTTGACTCTGCTATGTTCAAGAGGTTTGACAAATTTTTGGAATTCACTGCAAAGAAATTTTTGGAATTCACTGCAAAGAGTTTTATGATCATTGGCCCGTAAGTTTGTATGTCATTTTTCTTTAAAGGAATGTCTATTTCCTTCAGATTAGCTATTCTTTCTTGTATATAATTTAGTTGGTCTTTGTCTGAACTTTTGGATTGACCAAGTATGTAAAGTTTTGGCCTTTCAACCATGGATGCTACGTCAATTGGTTTTTTAGTAGGATATTTTTTTTTAAAACTGACGTATGTGTGATTCAACAGATCTGAGTGGTCTTGCCGTAACTTCAGATGTCTTGTCCTTTCCATGGTTTTAAGTGGTTGAAGTTTTGAAGTGTGATATTTCTTCATTTATCCTGATATATCTGTAAAAATCTGTATTTATTTATATGTAGTTGAACATTATTAACATGTTTATACAGTCATGGTTTAAGTTTTAAATATTTGCCACCATTTTTTATTTTGTGATAAGGTTTTCCGAGATAAATATGTAACAAATAAGGTAGATGATTAGAGGACACAATAGTTCAACACAGTGGAAGTATGTAGACACGAAGGAAAACCCTGCAGATGTAGCCTCACGAGGGGCAAGCGCAAATGATTTGTTGAAAAACTCAAATTGATTTACCGGACTGAAATTTTTAAGGACACTTCATTCTTTCGACGCAGATGTGAGTAAACCCGATTTGTAACTTAAGAAACCTGAAATACGGATAGTGAAAGCATTTTCTACTAAAATGGATGTTACTGAATTTGCGTCTATGATTAAAAGCTTGGAATATTTTTTTCTAATTGGAATCACGTAGAGCGAGCTGTTAGCATTTGCTTACTAAAGGACACACTTAGATCCCAGAAAATTGACGTAGCATGGGCATTGATGGACCAATTCAGTTTCTTAATTCTTATTTGTATTAACGACCTCACTGCATTAATCCATTTGGATAGAGTGTCTACGTCTTCCTTCTCGCGCTTAGCCCATTGCCTGGCATAATCCTCGACTGAATCCATAAATATTTTAATTTATAATGAAGGATATTGCCTAGGTTGACGCCATCGAGACCTTTGTTGGCAAAGGAAAGGTTTACAAAAGATCTTTTCTCTTTTTCATCTTTTTCAATGCGAACTGGCTTGAAAAGTCTGTGACTTGCAATCTCTTTTTCGGATTATTTTTAAATCCATGTTTGTTGTACAGCTATAAAATGATTCATAATTGTCAATGGCATTTGTAAGCAACTAAACTATCCCCACCAAAGTTCCCGTAAACTTTCGTCGTCATAAAAAATATCTGGCATTACAATGGAAAAAGTAAACAACTGATACCGGAAGTAACTTGCACAAAAGGCATTATTATGGGTGTTGCGCACAAGATGCCCCTGATATGGGTTATAAGCTGTGGTGGGAAATTATGGCTTGTGTACTTCTGCCCATTATACAAAAGCTATCATATCAATGCTAAGTATATGATGAATTTATTTATTGTAAGCAGAAGTCCAAAGACATTTAAAATCAGAGGAATATACCTCTGATCCCTCAGCTTATAAGCAAGTTGTTGCCTGGTCATCAGGAAGATATACCAATTACAGGAACCAGATGAGGAGAAAGGTATGACCTAATAATTCTTATATTATTTTTATATCTATAAATACTTGAATTGGATTACTCATTTCGAATTTTTCTCTAAGTTTTCACTTAATAAACCATGATTTTAAAACTACGTTCGTAATCTAGTTATGCGCGACTGATCCAGAAGCTTGCAGGGGTTCTTTGGAATTTTCAGCAAATTGAGATTAAAAAACAAATTCAATACAGTTGTGTCTTTTCTAGTGCATATATTACAACAACAAAGAAAGAAATAAGATAAATGCACTAAAGCTTTTTAAAATTTAAATGAAATTCTGTAAAATTTCATGACTGATTTGGCGAATTAACATAATTGCAAAACACGTCATACGAATGGAAACATTCATTTGAAAAAAATATTTTGTTACTTGAACTCATCATATTCGGATAACATATATTATTCTAATATGGATGTAGGTGCTATATTATTATATTATGTTGCATTTATATGGCGGCCAACTCCTTAGTAACAACATGTGCTTTTGATGGTTATTGCAGTAGTGTTTAAACAAAAAAATGTGAATTAAAAATCGTGATTATTTGGTTTAAGAATCAAAAGGATTAAACACATTATATCTAGGGGTTAATGATGTATAAACCGGGGCTGTTATTCAAAAACTTTCAATTTTTAACCGGATTTTTGTGACAAAAATGTCGGTTATTGAGTTGGGGATGTACGGCGGGCGGTCGGTCGGTCGGTCGGGCGGGAATCAAATGTTGTCCGTGCATTAACTCATGAACCGTTCAACCAAAGCTTTTAAAATTTTAATATGTTGTTACTGACAACTAAATGAAGGTCAAGTTCAAAAATGGCGATTTTGACTTTTACCGTTCAGGAGTTATGGTTCTTGAAAGATTGAAAAATGGAGTTTACAGTCGTGTCCGTGCATTTACGCATGAACTGTTCTACCTAAGCTTCCCAAATTTTAATATGTTGTTACTGATGACAAAATGGAGGTCAAATTCAATAATGGCGATTTTGACTTTTACCGTTCAGGAGTTATGGTTCTTGAAAGATTGAAAAATGGAGTTTCCAGTCGTGTCCATGCATTTACGCATGAACTGTTCAACCTTAGCTTCCCAAATTTTAATATGTTGTTACTGATGACAAAATGGAGGTCAAGTTCAATAATGACGATTTTGACTTTTACCGTTCAGGAGTTATGGTTCTTGAAAGATTGAAAAATGGTGTTTCCAGTCGTGTCCGTGCATTTTCTCATGAACCATTCAACCAAAGCTTTTGAAATTTTTATATGTTGTTACTGATGGCAAATTAAAAGTCAAAATCAATTATGACGATTTTGACTTTTACTGTTCAGGAGTTATGGTTCTTGAAAGATTGTGAAATGGCGTTTCCATTCACGTTGTTGCATTTACTCATGAACCATTCAATCTAAGCTTTTCAAATTTCAAGATGTTGATACTGATGACAAAATGGAGGTCAAATTTGATATTGACGATTTTCAGTTTCACCATTCATCAGTAATGGTTCTTGTGATATTGCCAGGACACAAATAAATATTAATAAATCCGGTTTGCTGTCGTTGTGACAGCCTCTTGTTGTTTTTGATTTAATCGCCCTGGTTCACACAACAATAACCTCTCGAAAAATGTGTTTAACCCTTATAACAAATGTAAAAATATACTTAATATGTAAACATTATAAAAATAAGGAGTTCTGGTATAATTGATAAATTATACTTCTGTGAAGTTCCTTTATTCAATGGGGGGATTGAATCTGCATCTGTATGCTTAAATACAGCTTATTTATATGTCATGTTTTCAGATCATCCAAGAACAGAAAAAAAAAAAAAAACATTTTAGGAAGACTTGATAAAGCGGAATTTGCCAGGGTCATTTTACTCTTATGTAATTAAGGTTAGGCCTGCCGTTTGAAGATTTAGCTGACCGATTCGGAATTACTACCACCCATGCTTCAAACATTTTCACCACATGGATTAAATTTTTTCCAGTACTATCAGAGCTTTGGTGTTTAACCCATCTAATGAGGCTGTAAAAACAAATGTACCACCCTGTTTCAAAGAATCAAAATATATTGATGTCCGTCACATCATTGACTGCACTGAAGTATTTTTGCAGAGCCCCAATAACTTAGAGGTTGCAGCTCAGACTTCGAGTGATTATCAACACCATAATAAGCAAAATACTTAGTGAGCATCAATCCTTCTGGCTTAAATAATTATGTATCAAAGGGTTTTAGTGGTAGATGTAGTGATACATATATTATAACAACCAGCATTGCCAGACCTCAAAACAATCACTCATTATAAAACATGTCAGTTCTAGCAAGGTCTTTTTTGACAGTTCTCACTAAACGAGATTTCCAGTTCTTCTTCTATTTGTTCAAGTGCAAGTTTCAACTCGGTTGCGATATCAGATCCAAATGGCAACTTTTATACTTTATTTATAACGGTCGATATATTGTCAAATTTGATTAAATGGTCATGGTCACACTTTGACTCATAGTTTGGCACTTTAAGGTCCCATTTTATACAGTGGTGAGCACATTCTGAGTTTGGTGTTGCATGTAGTTTACAGTCCCCTTTCGAGTATTCCTTGTCAAACTTCAGGTGTTGAAAAATTTATGTTTCTTCTCCAGAGATAAAATATATTCATTGGTTTGGCCAAACGGGACTATCAGTTCGTTTTAATTTTCAACGATTTAAACGTAGAAATGCTGCTTCCTATTAAAGTTATCTATCTTCAGAGCAGACGCGCGAAGTGGTGGTTGTGATACATATTTTCGAAGTTTTAATTTTATTTGAATTGTTGGTGAATGTGAAAAGCTCATCAAAATAGAAATATCTCAGAATTTCTAGGAGTAGATATAGAAGATTAAATGTCAACTTTCGGTTCAGGCCTTAACCTTGTGCAAAAAACAGAGCGGTTGAACAATTTAAATAAAGGAGTAGGTTCAGTAAGACCCCTTTTTGGCCCCAAAATATAGCAGTTTTACAAAATTGTTAAAATGTAAACCTTTAGTTATTTATTGGACAGTAGAATGCTTCTGCTACATAAATATGGGCTGTTTTTGACAATACAATGCACATATATCCGGTACTAGCACCATTAAGTCATGCTAAATTACTAAAATCCTCATAATTCTAGCATTTTAGTTAAAATTTTAGACGGTTTTCGTGTAAAACGAAAGTGGCCGCATTCGTGTTCATCCTTAATATTGAAATGTAAGTTGTATTTTATGATGATACATAACATATATAAAGGTTGAGGATGAACACGGATGCGGCCACTTTCATTTTTACCAAAAACCATCTGAAAAGTGACATTTTTTGGCATATTAGGTAGATTTTTCATATTTGAGCTTGAATCGGATCGTTTTTAATGAATAAATCTGTTAAAATCTTTCACATAAACTAATTAATTCAAATAAAATAGACACTTAAGTGTTTAAAAAGTGGTCAAAATCTTTCGTCAGATGAACCTGAAATTTGAGGCCAAAATCGGTCCTTACCGGACCTACTCCTTTTAAAAGTTAGTTAAAGATTAAGGTTATGAACCAGGGGAAGTGCTATATGTGATATATGAGAGAGAGAAAAGAAGTTTAAACATGACAACTTTCTAAGTAATGAGAAATTGTGGTGTTATGTATAGTCGATCATGTACTAAATTGAAGAAAAGTAAATCCGACACACTAAAGCTTCCTGGACAAAACAAGATTATTGAAGTTGAATATTATCTTCTCCACAAGGACACTGAGCATACAAATGCAGAAGAAAAAAGTTGTATCTGGTTCTGTGCAATAATAGAGTTCCGAACATCAAAGAAGTTGTTTGCCTGTGGAAGGATTCAATCTCGATCAGTCGATTCAACAACTGCTATATACCTGACATGGTATGTACATATTCACAGACAGATGTTCTGTTTTAATTTGCTTACACGACCAGTTCTTAAAACATGTTCTTAATTGTTAATTCTCCAAGTCATAAATCAATATTATACAAATTGAACGACATCATATAGCATTACAATCAATTTAACCAGCAATATCCGCCTTAAGAAAGTGGAAAGCTCATACAATCAGGTTAGTCAATCAGGACAGGATTATTGCTGATAAAGTCATTAAAAGAAAACAACAGTATTTGGTACATATAAAAAAGTAGATGTGGTATGATTGCCAATGAGACAACTATCCACAAAAGACCAAAATGACACCGACATTAACAAATATAGGTCACCGTACGGCTTCAACAAAGAGCAAAGCCTTTACGGCGCAGCTTTACAAGGCACCGATAAGACAATGTAAAACAATTCAAATGAGAAAACTAACGGCATTATTTAAGTAAAAAAAATAACGAATAACAAATATGTAACGCATAAACATATTCAACCCTCCCCTCACCTGGGACAGTGGTATAACAGTACAACATAAGAACGACCTATTCAAATCAGTTGAACAAAAATACAAGTGGACGTGGCCGTGTACTTATACATCCCGACACAATAAATAGATCTGACAGCTAATTCAAAGGCACTAAAAACTAATAAAAATATCATGCATCCAAGACTAAACTGTCAATCCGTATATTTCCAACCTGTATGGATTTAGTGCAAAGACGTCATAAACAGCCAAAAAAAACATGACCTTGTGCTATGCCAAGTTACAGGTATCGACAGATTGTCGATCCATGAATATGTATATGTATATAACGTACTAGTAATTATTAGTTAGCTTTTAATTTACTGATAACAAAATCAAAGATAATACTAAAAAAAACAGTATTTAATGATCGTATTACAGTGTTGAATAGGTAACCTTTTAGAATAAGTTTATTAAATTTCAAAGCTGGTAGGCCAAAAAAATTCTCTAGAGAATAAGTTATTCATAACCCTATGGTACTTGGTCTTCGAAATACATTGATATATATATGTAAAGCAACACCATACAATACTTAATCATTTGGTATAGTTTGTATTTCACAATGTATGAAAAACTGATCTCATGTATATGTAAAGCAACACCATACAATACTTAATCATTTGGTATGGTTTGTATTTCACAATGTATGAAAAACTGATCTCATTCAGATGAAAAACTTGAATAGGGAGTGCACAGTGACTAAATTAATTCATTTCAGGGTTTGTTTTCAAACAACAAATATTAAATGTGATTGAAACGGTACCCCACATTTGTTGTTTCTTAATTGTGTAAAAAGTGTCAAATTGATTTTATTTGCTTGTTTAATTGAAAAATCTGTGAATAATTTTTTTTAGAGTTAAGATTACGCTTAAAATGACCTAGCCTTAATTTTACCTCTAATCTTTATTTGTAGCCCCCTACCCTAGTCCTAACACAACCTATTACTCTTACCCTTAACCTTCCCTGTTGTCTTGTCCATACCTCCAACCTGAACCCTTATAAAAAAAAAACATTTATTACATTCTAAGTATTTTACCTGGAACAGGTTTGGAACAAACAAAGCTCTCACAATTGGGACACCAATCTATCAACAAATTTAACAAATTTGGATTGATATCATTGATGGCATCTCTTTCAAAATCAGTTAATTGTGAATGAACTTTGTTGCTGTTTTTTTTTTTTTTGGTTATTACTGGTATATCAGAAGGTCCAACATTCTGTTTAAATATTTGGGAATCTCTTTCGTTAGAGGCCACATAGAATTTAAACTGGTGGTATCTTGCTGGTATTAATGTTGCTATTGGACCATGAACTATCTCTAACTAGCAATGATCATCTGAAATGACCCAATAAAACTGATAAATTATACAGGGACTTTTTGTTTCATTTTTTTGCTGTCCTTACCATGGCAATTTTGAAATTTTTCATGATTATAATATTGCACATCTACAAATCAAAGTGTGACAGAAAGAAAGACAGAAGGACAGATGTAGATAAAACTAAACAACGTGTCAGGTTAAAATTGATCATCTCACTTGTTTAGTACCTATATCCGCTGCACCGATAATACACTGTGAAATAATATAAGATACATTGTAAACTAGAAAGTTTCTTTTGAGATATGACAATCATGTATGAGATGCCCTGTGCATTGTTCATAATGATGGTGTTAATAATAATGACTTGTGTCAGTACATCTTAAAAAATTATCTGGAACAAATGACCGCTTTAAAATAACATCAAATACATTGATTGAAAAGTTGACAAATCTGTCATTTACAGCAGTTAGTGTATCGTCAATTGATGCGTTATCAGATTTAATACCATTGCATTTGTCCTTAATTAACGAGTTAAGCTCGGAAAAGTGATTGACGGATTTCGTAGTTTTTGGCGGCATTTTCAGTTCCGGTAAATATTTAAAGTTATATGGATTCGTCGATCTTCAAAGTTATCTTCATAGTAAACTATGGAATCATCCGTTTAAACCGGTCGATGATGATCGATTTTTTTACCTTGCAGCACATTTCAGTTCATGCATTGATTCCTGCACAGGAAGTACAAAGCAGTTTTGACTTTGGAGAACATGTACAGGATTTTCATCAGGCTTGTTTGACAATAACGCATCCAGCTTTTCATCAATGGTGTCTTTTTCATGATAGCCTTCCCCACTTTTGTCGCTGAGGTTTTGGTTTCTCAGCTGTTTTTCTTTGGATGACTTGAGTTTGAGTCTACATTGCTCTAATGAAAAATTATGAAGTTGCTTCAAGCATAATAGAGATCCTTCCAGATTCAACTCTCTCTTTGGGTAGTCCACAAAATTTGAGATTATCATTTGATAAAAATGTGATTCCTCGTAGACATGATAGCCCTATCAGTTGTACTAAGGTCATAAAAAAGAATAGGTTTGTTTGCCCAACCCCTGCCTACCAAGAAAAAAGTTGCCTACTCAATGTCTTTTATTGTTTCGATGCCTCGTGTAAAGAGAGTGGTAAGCTCTTTGCACGTTAAGAACCCTTGCAACAACTGTTTTGAGGGGTCCGTAGGTGGCATGTTGCAAGGCAAAATTTGTATCCCTATTCAATATACCCTCATTTTCCAGTGGCAGTCCAATTTACCCAGACCATCATCCCAGGTGGCCTCTATTGTATCAACCTACCTATTGTACTAATTTTGAACTTGTTCTCGTCCTGATCATGCATGAAATTATTGCCACTGGACGTTAAGCAACCAACAATCAATTTTATCCGTTAAACGTACAGTAGAAGTCCGTTGTTGAATTTATTTTCTAGACATCCAACGGATATATAACGAACACGTATCAGATATAAAACGGAATCGAAACGGACGAGTTCGTACAAAATGGACGTTCAACGGACATTTTATCCGTTGGACGTCCGTTCAAAGTTTTGAAAAGGCTCAAAAATTTCCACCGGACAGAATGGACGTCGACGGATAACACGTACCCTTAACTGACATGCAACGGATATGGACGGACGTCTAACGGATAAGAACAGACGTCTAACAGATATGAACGGATTGAAAAAAAAAATATTCGTTAGACGTCCGTTCGAGCTATCCGGTAAGGTGTGTCGAAGGCTTTAACGTTCTAGTGAAAAGATTGATGTCCAGAATTGTCACGTGAAGCAGATTTGTTATCAGATAGATATTGTTACATGAACTAATTTTAATATTGATATAAAAAAATATTACGGTATTTGATATGGTTTTCATTAATTGCACGCAGCAGAAAGTGGCCTTTGTCTGTCAGCATCAAGGGGCCCATACAAAAACTCATAAAATTGTACATGATGAAAAGTGTTGATGGTTGTAATTCCCATGATTAAATAATTAAGGTTCATGTGGAACTCAGGCTAAAATGGCCGTATTTTCATTTCAAAAATTTACTCGAGTACAGACAAACCTGCGCATCTGTAAAACTATTCAGGCAAAGCATGCCCTAGATAAATGAATTTTAGTATGTTTTATGTTTTAGAAAAATAAAAACTCCCCAGGACTTTGCCGTGCACAAATAATACAGAAGGCCAACACGCGTTTATAATAGAATCAATAGAAGGCAACAAAATATTGGTTGATTGGTGCAGAAGACCAAGAGGTCACGGGAAGTTAAAACTCAAACTCAAAGTAAGTACTAGTAGATTAGGCAAAGCTCAAAGATTAAAATTATATAATATGCATTTACATAATCTTTAAGTACAGAAATTTTCTATGGAAAGAAACAAAAAAAATGCATCTCATATGTTATGATTAATTTAAATTTCCTTGGTAAGACATACTAGTAGTACATGTATTTTTGAGAGTGTCATTTAGGCTTTTAAGAGTATTATTCGGGATGTCTTACTTAATATGTTTAATAGATATTTTGCTCCTGGGTTTAACATGGTAAAGATTTATAAGCCAGAAAAATGATGAAAATCAGCAAAAATAAGTAATAAATTATAACAAAAATTGACAAATCTCAATACTAGTAGTATAGTCTTTTCTTGGATTTTTTTTTTCAGAAAAAGGTGATATTGAGGGAGCTAACATTTTGGAAGGAGTACCTGATGAGCCTTGTACGACTGAGGAAGGGATTGGACACATATGTTTTAGGAGATATGTTGTGTATAAGTTCTACCGTTTCCCGGATCGTGACCACATGGATTTGTTTTTACAGAAAGAACTGGATTTTCTTATCAAGAGGCCCACTAAGGTCCAATAAATTCTAACCGAACGTGACTGCGAACTTGATACTTCCCGCACAGCCAAACGGACGCCCCACTTCGGCAAGCGTTTTACTGCCGGTCGGGAGAAGACCAAGTGACCATATTTCTATACCCCCGTCACCCTTGCAGGGGGGATTAAATAATGAAAATCTGAACCCGTTTCTAAGTGAAGTCTTTAAATTAACTAAAAATAGATATTAAGGCAACATATCACCAGCCCAGTGTAAACACTTCGGTGTTGACATGAATATCAATAATGTGGTCATTTTTTTAAAATTTCCTGTTAACAAAACTTTGAATTTTTCGAAATACTAAGGATTTTCTTTTCCCAGGCATAGATTACCTTAGCCGTATTTGGCACAATTTTTTGGAATTTTGAATCCTCAATGCTCTTCAACTTTATATTTGTTTGGTTTTATAAATATTTTGATATGAGCGTCACTGATGAGTCTTATGTAGACTAAACGCGCGTCTGGTGTACTAAATTATAATCCTGGTACCTTTGATAACTATTTCCAGTGGCAGTCCAAATTTCATCGACCATCATCCTAGATGGCCTCTATTGTAACAAGACTTACCTATTGTATTTATTATGAACTTGTTCTCGTGCTGAATATGCATGAAATATTTGCCAGTGGACGTTAAGCATTCAACAATCAATCCAGTTAGTTTGAGCTTTGGGCAGCCTGCCTCATTGTCATCTAGAAAGTTTAGGACATCAAGAAGTGCAATGCTCTAAGGGATGGATTTGTTATCCCTAAAAATAAATCCTCCCTTAAATTGGGCAAAACATTCCTGAAATACAAAATATGAAATAATTAATGTTTAATAGCCTGAAATAACATTGTATGTGAGTAAAGATCTAAAAAGTATATATTATGATGAAATATGTTGTCTAGCCTTTAATGCTCATGACCTAGACCATTATCTTTTTTAACACTTTCTCATAAGAAATTTTGATTAATTGATAATGAAGTGTCCAGAGGCAAATAGTGGCTACATCGTTAGTTGACTTACAAACTTAAAAGAGTTATAATATATTTATTTTAACTGATTCAGTCATTTCTTTTAATTGTATCCATAAGCCTTTTCCAGTCGGATACAAAGTATTATATTGGCATTTAAAAGCTATTAAATTATTTTATGGAAATAATTTAACAATATATATATATTGACTTAAAATATGTTCATACTTGTACATCATCCAAAATAATGAAAAGTGGCATAGGAGTAATTATCTGACTATGAACTAACTACATTCTCAACTCCTACAAACACTGACACTTCCTATTTATCATCCTGCACTTACGTCTTCATCTTCATTCAAGAATTTGTCCAGATTGAACTATCTCCCCTGAAGCTGATCTAACAGCCGATCCCCTTGTTAAATTGTAGCTTTCAAGTCCATACTGTAGTCTCAACATCGATTGAATGAAGACATCTTCACAACAACTGGGCGTAATCCTCAGCCCCTGATTCCAGCAGGTTTCTTACTAGTTTCTAATAGGTCTTCGATCCCAAGATACATCCTAACCTTATCTTTGGAGAACAATTTGAGAACTCTGCTAGCTGCTTGATTCCTAAAAATAAATTTCAAATATACTTATTACAGTACAATGGTGTCCGGTGAGTGGTGTGCAATTTCTTCATTAAGTATACATAGGACTACATAACGGTTTCAGGGCATGCATGAAGTTTCAAAAATTCCATAGTTCACAGACAGGTGCTCCACACAACGTTTATATGGCATTGATTTTTGACGTCACAAAGTAAACTAATAAATGACGTCATATCGACGCTGTATGAAAACCATTTTCTTCTGTTTCCAAATAAATTTCCATTCCACATTCAATATATATAATATATTCCTGCAAATAAGGCACAGTTTATCAATAAATATTTTATATAACTTAATATTATGTTTTAACGGCAAATATAGACTGGTAAATATTTTATTTTCTCTACACTTTCGAAAGCAAAATATTAACGTTACAACTCAGAAATGTCTAAATACAAAGGGCCATAAAAGTGCATCTAATCACCGTATGGAATAGGATGTGTAGCATAAATACCTCTGTGCATTATAAGCTTTGAAAGTAGTGTTTATTTATCGAATGTGATCCATAATTCACATAGATTTGAAATACAAAAGAAAACGCAAATCTGAAATGGACATATATGTCCTCTTGGGACTTTGCCGGTGGAGGACATATATGTCCATTTCGGACTCAGAGGGTTAAATAAAGGCTATGTAGTATACCGCTGTTTGAAACTCGTAAATCGATGGACAAAAAACAAAATCGGGATAACAAACTAAAACCGAGGGAAACGCATTAAATATAAGAGAAGACACAACATTAAAATGTAACACACACAATAATAATGCTATGACCTTAAATGCTTTTTTTGGTTTTATTTCATGTGCACATCTACATCCACATCCACATCTAGATGACTGTCTTTCATTGATTATAAATGATATTACTGATTAAGGACAATTTTTATGTTGAAGTTGTTAATGATTTAATACGAATTATTTTCCACGCATCATACATAAGGGATTCATATATTATCAACGACTATATTTTCTCCGCTGTGCATCTTTCTTTTAAATGTCTACTTTTTGTGATATGAATCTTTTGGGATATATACAAATAAAATATATAATCATTGTAACCTACGTGGTAACTTGTCAATTGTAAACTAAATATCAAATGTAAATCATACAGTATGTGTGCCCCATGTTGTTTGATTTTTTATCAATTTCAAAATGGTGTATAGTACATTGTATATTAAATTAGAATATCAATTATCAAGAGTCTGAGATATCCTTAAATATGCATATAGCTATAGTAAGTAATTTAACCTTATTATATCATTTGCTGTGTTGGGATTTGCCTTTTCTAGTTGTAATAAAGATGATGGCTTCATCAAAAACAATGGTACTACATCCTTATCTTCGCACTGAAAAATAATGCTCAACAGCAGATCTATTTTTTTCTAATTGTTAAACTCTGATAAGCACATATATTGGGATGACAATACCCTTACTGGAATAAAAAGGAAAAGAGATTATTGAGTGTGAAATAGCATTTATTTTGCTTATCTGTGCACACATACAGGAAAAACTTGTGTTAATGCAAGTGGAAGTTTATCTCAAGAACGCTTTGCAGAAAATATGAATGCATGCCTACTGAAAATCGAATTATTACAGAAAAGTGTCTATCCCGAGTAGTAGAATATTAAGATAGATATACAATTAGATGAAAATTATGTATACATGTAACATTTATATACAAATATTAATATCATTCATAATAACAAACCAGAGTATACTAATGTGTATCATTACAATATAATAGTTTAGTAAGTTGGAATATCGAGTCATTCATTCATCATCCATACACCAAATTGTGTCAGAAAAAATATAGACCTCTTTTAGTAAATGTCATTTTAAGGTATAGAGATGTTATTTTTTTCCTGAGAGACAAGTGCATCTGAACTTGTGGTCATTTAATGTTCAGTATTCAGTATTTTGAATTATATATTGTACAATTTGTATTATCAAAGCCGCCTACGGGTGCGGGGGTTTCTCGCTAAATTGAAGAACCATTGGTGTCCTTCGGATGCTGTCTGCTCTATGGTAGGGTTTTTGTCGCTTTGATACATTCACCATTTCCTTCTCAATTTTACAAAACTGTTATCAAAGGAAAGGGATTTTACTCTAAGGAATGGTGGCCCATCTTAACCACATTCTTTCATCGTGAACCATATTAATTTTGTTGTTTAATCACTCTCTTAATCGAAAAGAAGACTGATATTCATTACTAACTTAAATAAATCGTACAACATACCAGAAAGCTGTCTGTAAAGACTTTACACAATCAGAAATCAATATGTAGACTTCAACAAATCAATACAATTAATAGGAATTGGTGTAGAAACTCATAAAAACAGATAATCAGCAACAAGATAGGTATAAACAGTTTATATTGAAAAACATTACATACCATTTTCTGATTTAAGAAAGGATAACAAATATCGCTGCACTAATGATATGGACTTCTGAACCCAAGCTTACACAAAAACAGTCAAATGGCTAATCTGTGAAAAAAGGTAATATAGTTAGCTTTAACACTTTTAAGATCACATGGAGTGCCTGTTATCTTCCATTTTAGAACAACCCTAATCATTAACAGAATGTAGGACATAATTGAGACAGTTTGCGAAGACTGATGATTGATTGAATGTATTCCGAAATATACTTGATAATGTGACAAAAGTTCAATAGTAAGACCAATTTTCATTATGTATTGGCCAAATAAAAAAATGCATGTTATATATTTACACCATACCCTTCCTATAATAACTTTGTTCAGCCTTATTACATGATGAATAGAAATAAACGTGGTGTAGTCGCCGTGAGAACGTGATGGTCGTAGTGATGTCGTAATAACGGTGCTGTGAGATCTCTCACATTCTCTCCGAATAGAATCAATTGTTTGTTTTACCCTCAGCTGCCACTATATGTAATGCTAAAATTGAAAAAAAAACATATCCCCCTCCCCCCGAAAATCAAATGGTTGCTGCCTTAAGAAATGTGCTTGAATGCTTGAGTTCCCGATCTTTGTCTGTACATATTTCAAGTTCACATTTTGTTACATAATCAAAATTATCTTTCAACCCTTTCCTCCTCCGTTTCTGAAATTTCTTCAACCCTTTCGTCCATTGTTGCTTAATTTTCTTCACCCTTTCCTTTCTCTGTTGTTGAATTTTCTTCAACCCTTTTTTGCTCTGTTTCTTATATTTCATCAACCCTTTCCTCCTTTGTTTCTAAGTTTATTACACCCTTCATTCTTTTTTCCGTCCGCCTTTATAGTTTGCCTTTTTCTCCCTTTTGCATCTAAGCTTGAGACTGTAAAAAAAAAAAAAAAAAAATTGACAACATTTTAGTGTTTATGTTAATGTTTAAAGCAGGGTTGGCCAGTATTACTCGGGCAGGAAAATCCTAAGCTGGACAATACTCATATACATGGGTAATACTGGGCTAAAAATAGAACACAGGTTAAAATGCAGTTTTTGGCTTATATCTCAAAAACTACAGCATTTACAGCAAATAAGACAAGAAGTTAAAGTATTTATAGGTCAAGGTCTACCTGTCCTGAAAATTTTAACCGATTTTGCAGGTATAATGCGCCTGAATTGATGATTTTAAAGAATTTTTTTCAGTTTTTGGTTATTATCTTGAATATTATTATAGATGCAGATAAACTGTTAATAGCAAAGTAAGATCTACAAATAAGTCAATTTGACCAAAATTGTCAATTGACCCCTTAAGGAGTTATTGCCCTTTAAAGACTTTTTTTCACAATTTGTTCATCATGTTGACTTACTTTAAAAAATCTTCTCCTTTGAAACTGCTGTATCAATTTCAGCCAAACTTAGGCTAAATGAGTTTCAGAGTATCTAGTATAAATTTTATATTTTATTTCTTTGTATGTCAAGAAACATAGCTCCTATGGCTAAAATAGAACATAGGAGAAAATGATTTTTTTTTGCTTCTAAAGAAAATAGGACGATTCAAAGAACATTTAAATAAATTGAAAACCCAAAATAATCATTGATGAGAGATTTAACCAAAAAAATTAAGGTGAGCGATTCAGGCTCTTGAGAGCCTCTTGTTTTTTTCTTCTTCTTCTTCTTTAAAAAATGAACTTGTCCGCAGCGTTTCTCCAAAACTGCTTGTCAGATTGACTTAGGATTTCATAAAATGGTAGACTAATATGTCTAGGTGAGCCATAAATCTTTCGTTTGTGCATTGGGGTCTATTAAGGGGTATTTTGGGGGTAGAAAGCAGGGAGGGTTTTACTATAGAACCCTATGGGATTTTATTTTCAAAATTTTTTAAAAGAATATAACTTGAAAACTGTAAGTGATAGATACATACAGTCTTCAGAAATGATTATAGAACAATAAAATAAATCACACGAAATATAGGGGATGCCCGGGATGCCCTGGGGGGCATCCCCACCCCCTTCAATTTGAGAATGTGCTATTATCTTGTAAACGGTCCAGATCCCCACCCCTAAACCATATATATTCTTGTAGGGGACAATTAAACAAATCAAATGAAATAAAAGGGAAGTCCCTAGGGGGTCACCCCACCCCCACTTGTTTGAAAACTTGTAAACTGTCCAGATCCCCACCCCTAAACCATATATATTCTTGTAGAGGACAATGAAACAAATCACATGTAATTAGATGGAAGTTCCTGGGGGTCACCCCTACCCCGTTCATTTTGAGAATGTTCTATTATCTTGTAAACAGTCCAGATCCCCACCCCTAAACCACATATATTCTTGTAGGGGACAATAAAACAAATCAAATGAAATAAAAGGGAAGTCCTTAGGGGTCACCCCACCCCCTCTTGTTTGAAAACTTGTAAACGGTCCAAATCCCCACCCCTAAACCATATATATTCGTGTATGGGACAATGAAACAAATCACATGTAATTAGATGGAAGTTCCTGGGGGTCACCTCCTCCCCGTTCAATTTGAGAATGTACTATTATCTTGTAAACAGTCCAGATCCCCATCCCTGAACCATATATATTCTTGTAGGGGACAATAAAACAAATCAAATGAAATAAAAGGGAAGTCCCTAGGGGGTCACCCCACCCCCTCTTGGTTGAAAACTTGTTAACGGTCCAGATCCCCACCCCTAAACCATATATATTTTTTTAGGGGACAATAAAACAAATCAAATGAAATAAAAGGGAAGTCCCTAGGGGGTCATCCAACCCCTCTTGTTTGAAAACTTGAAAACAGTCCATATCCCCACCCCTAAACCATATATATTCTTGTAGGGGACAATAAAACAAATTAAATGAAATAAAAGGGAAGTCCCTAGGGGGTCACCCCACCCCCTCTTGGTTGAAAACTTGTAAACGGTCCTGATCCCCACCCCTAAACCATATATATTCTTGTAGGGGACAATAAAACAAATCAAATGAAATAAAAGGGAAGTCCCTAGGGGGTGACCCCAACCCCTCTTGTTTGAAAACTTGTAAACGGTCCAGATCCCCACCCCTAAACCATATATTTTCTTGTAGGGGACAATAAAACAAATCAAATGAAATGAAGGTAAAGTCCCTGGGGGTCACCACCACCCCCTCCTGTTTGAAAACTTGTAAATGGTGGAGATCCCTACTCGTAAGCCATATATATTCTTAAATGGGACAAAAAATCAAATCAAATGAACATGGGACCATATGAATGGGGAGTTATCGGAGCTTTGTTTGGGAGACTTCGTAACAGCATCCTGTTACAATTACTTCTTGTTTAAAGTTTGTGTTTAATTACCCGGCCAACCATCCAAGATGGCCGCCTTGGCTAAAAATAGAACATAGGGGTGAAATGCAGTTTTCGGCTTATAACTCAAAAAAACCAAAGCATTTAGAGCAAATCTGACATGGGGTAAAATTGTTTATCAGGTCAATATCTATCTGCCCTGATATTTTCAGATGACTCAGACAACCCATTGTTGGGTTGCTGCCCCTAAATTGGTAATTTTAAGGAAATTTTAGTGTTTTTGGTTATTATCTTGAATATTATTATAGATGGAGACTGTAAACAGCAAAATTGTTGTCACAAGCTTAGACGGTCACAAGGTCCAGTGGAAAAACACCCAGGCCAATGATGGACCTGAAATATGTTTTGATGGCATACCATATATAAATGTTGGATGGATGACTAAGGATTGTCAAAATGGACCAGACAGACATGAGAAAAAGAAGGCCAAATATAAAGACGAAAAGGTAATAAATGTTTTCACTTGAATATTGTGTTACAGACAAGCTTATCAAATTATATTATGAAAACCTTTTCAGTTGATGGATATATTGTCACAACTAATTATAGTTCCATTGTCTTATAAACTATGTTTCATTATTAAATGATTAATTTTAAAGTAATTTTAAAAATGGTTAAACTAATTTTAATTTGTTACATGATTATTATTCAGATAATGATTATTTCAGGAAAAAGACAAAGAGGACCATGGATACATAAAGAAAACAAGAAGACACATCCAAGACACCAAAAAAATAGATTGTCCAGCTAGGATAAGATTAAGAATTATAGTAAAATTCCCCCCGTTTAAAGTTAGTATAATAAACTTTAAATAATAAAATAAAATTAAAAAACACAAAATAAAAACAAAATTTATACCAACTCATTCAAAAAATAAAAAGCAAAATCTGCAATTTAAAAGTGACCAAAGACTAGAATTGACAGAACAGTCCAGGCTTTATCTTACCAAAGTGAAAAAATATTCATTTTAAAAATGTATTACAGACCATTACACACGACATATTGGTAGGTGAAGGTGGTCAATAAGAAAACAAAATTTTGTCATTAGCATAAAATTACATCCATTTATATTTTACATACCTTAATTTCTTCAGTTTGTTATCTTTATCAACAGGTTGACAATTATGAAGATAAATGGTACAGGAAACAGTCTTCCTTAAATCTGAAATCACAGATTACTAATGATTTGAATATTGAGAAGCAGCTGCAATTTCACTTGTTACTGCCGGACAGAAATGGACACAAATCATTTATTGGATGAGGTATCATATTTAAATTTGTTGTCTTTTTTTTTATTTTAAATCTTCCGTTGACCATGTTATTGTAATGTAATCTATAACTCAACATCGAAATTAAAAATTAAATATCATAGTGAACATGAGCACTATATTTCAATTTGATTGGAATTCAACTTTTTCAAAAAGTAATTCTATTAAAAACTTAACCTAATTCAAGACTGACCGACGAATTTGCAAGCAAGTGTAGAGTACCAAAAATATGATACTCATAAATGTGGCATACAAGGATTATTCGCAGAAGCAAAAGCAACTAATTCAAAGATGTAGATGCTAAGCACAAAAATAAAAATTTATACTTTTTAATGAACAAAGTTTTGTTACAGCTTGCTGGATTCTGTCAGCCTGTTGACAGTAAAATAATCTTAAAAATAAAACAGCTGACAATTGAAGAAGGAGTAAGGACGGTCCAAGAAATGAAAAGACACATCAGAATGTTTGTCAGCAGAGATCTCTGTCCAGGTCAGCAGATAGACCAATGCAACAGAAGATATTACCCTCATGACAGAGACATTAAAAATCACATAGACAGAGCCCTGTCATGCACCAGGTATTTTTCAATCTGAAAATAGAAAAAGTATATATTAACTGTTATGATTAATAAATAATGAGAATGTGTGCCAAGTACATGGATGCCCTACTCGAATTATCATTATCTATGTTCAGTGGACCGTGTAATTGGGGAAACATCTCTAATTTGGCATTAAATTAGACAGATCATATCATATGGAACATGTGAACTAAGTTTCAAGTTGATTGGACTTCAATTTTATCAAAATTACCTTGACCAAAAACTTTTACTGACGGAAGAACAGATGCACAGATTGATTGATTGTTGGTTGCTTAACGTCCAGTGGCAAATATTTCATGCATATTCAGGACGAGAACAAGTTAACAATAAATACAATATGTAGGTTGTTGTCATAGAGGCTATCTAGGATGATGGTCGGGAAAATTTGTACTGCCACTGGAAAATGAGGGTAAAATGGATACGCAACAGGCCACCTACGGACCCCTCAAAGAGTTGTTGCAAGGGTTCTTAACGTGCAAAGAGCGTGGCATCGGATTTAACGTCCCCCTTCTGACCGGACGTGACTGCGAACTTGATACATCCCGCACAGCCAAACGGACGCCCCACTTCGGCAAGCGTTTTACTGCCGGTCGGGAGAAGACCAAGTGACCATATTTCTATACCCCAGTCACCCTTGGGGTTCAGATGCACATATCAGAAAACTATCGTAGGTTATCAATGTCATCAGTCAGTTCCAAGACGGCTATCCGTCTAATTTACATAAGATGGAATGTCCATCCTCAGTTTTAAAGACGGATTTTCCATCTTATATTGAATTGAAATAAACAAGACGGAAAAACTGTCCTTAATATTTTGTCAAATTCACTAGACAGTTTTTCCATCTTATCCAAAACAAACATGCTTTAGACGGAAAAACGGTCTTTAATCATTTATAAACTCATAAGACGGATAAACCAGTCTCTGGTAAAAAAGGTACCTTTGAAGACGGTGAAACCATCTTCTTTTATTTATGGTCATGCACATAGTTGTTGAATTAGCTGCTAAATAAGCACAGTTCTTTTTATACGAGTTTAACCAAAGTTTACCATTCATTAAATATGCAAGCTGCTGACGATGAACATTTGGTTAAGATTTCATGGAGCATCAAAGGATACCATGCTTTCCATATAAGACCACCAATAAACATAGACTTAAATATAGAAATAGAAAACAACAACCGGTATGATGAGAATGCTGTCTTGGTAAAGATTCCAGACTTAGTGGATTTACCGGAACATGTTCTTAACCAGCTGCCAGAGGGAAGCAATCAACGACCTTTGAGGCAGCTGGCAGGTATGTCAACACAATGCAAATCAATTTGATCTTGTTTAATACTGTCATCACTATTGAAGGACAGAGGGATGGAGCGTTTTAAAGCCAGGGAATTCGAGAAAACCCTTATCGCGATTAGGGATCACCCATTTCTGAGGCCTGCATGTCAGGGGTTTCTTGATTACCAGGGCATTTTATTTTTGATTATTTGATTACAAAGGGCATTTTATATGGTTATTTGATTCCCAGACCCCCTTTTTGATTATTTGATTACCAATTTTGTAGCAAGTTTAATGATTACAACCAGAGTCTTAGATGCATTGTTAAGTCTCTGTTACAACTGAAAACCTAAGGACAACGACCAAAAACTTGATGATTACAATGTCCAAATATTTTAATGATTATTTGATTACTGGTTACCCCCCCTCTCCCCCTCTATATTGTTCGGTAATCGCGAATCAAATATTTATTTCAATGGGAAATTCGGGATTACACATTTTATTTCATGGGAGTTCAAATAATAACCCCTCCTTCCCACCCCAACGATCAGTTTGGCAGACTGGCAGACATTCAACCAATTTAAAAAAAAATCGAAGCCGGCTGGCCAAGAGGCTGGCCATCACATTATATCTCACGACTTCAGGGCATATGAAGGGGAGGGTGTTGAACATAGAATTCATTGATCAATCTAGAAATGGCAGGGACAAGTAGAACATGTAAATTACATTTCAGGACCTGCATGCGTTACCGTCATATTGCTAATTGCTATCAGTGCTATCAGTATAAACATGATATATTATTTTTAAATTACTAAGTTGAACATGTTAAAACTAATATAGTCAATTCTCCATTATATACACATCCTCAGTATGCACGATATGAGTTTTAATAATAGTGGTTGAACATTTTTTGAGTTGCGATTGGTTACAGATTACACAAAATATGGTTTGTGGTTAATTTCTATCTTATTTCATTTTTAATCATACAGATATGGGAATGATTTGGATCCAATAACATGTTTTACCCCACCAACGGTATTGCCCCTGTTCAGATTGTCAGTAACCTGCTACTTGGTGTGGGTTCCACCTGTTGAAAATCAGGCAGTGACCTCGAAATGTTATTTATTATAAATTTACCCAATTTTTATGTTCTGGTATGTGTTCCACCTATTTGTATTATTTATTTTTTAATTCAGATTTTTTACACGACATCACCTTACACTTCACCTCTATGTTCTAATTAAAGAATGATAACATGTGTTTTCTTTTTTCATTCGTAGGAAGGCCAGTAGGAAGAGTACCAGCTAATGTATGCAAGGCATTTAAACAGCTACTCCAGACGCAAATGGCCAAAAAAGTGATTTGCAGGTATACTGGCATGGCTGCTCCGAGTCGCAATCCCCCCTCACACCAAAGATTCCACAGGACAAACAGGATATTTGATATACCTGGTGGAGGAGCTGAACTTAGTTGTGATTATTTCATTTTGATAAATAAATCACACTTCAGAGAAGCCATGAGAGTTCTGGAAAACTGCATTCCATTCCAGGATCTTGATGCAAGGCTTTCTGCATAAACTTTATTACTTCCAATAAAAAAGTTGAAATCTGACATTTGTTTAAAGTTTTATTTTCTTGAACTCCCAACAATGGAATAAATGAACAGTTAACATAGAAAAAGATCACAAATTAAAGGAAACACATGTAACAAATAAAACATAACTGCTATAACTTAATTTGATATGTAACATCAAATTTCATTGGCTGAGCAAACTAATTTATACTGTATAATATCAGTTGAGGATCCTACCATAAATGGAAAACATTATAAAGATAAAATAGCCATGAAATCTTCATTTCATCTTCAGGAATAAATCTGAGCATTGGTCTTATAAAGAATGTGTGTTATGCTACAACAAATATATCAAGCTTCAGGAGTTTATTTTATAAGACCTCAATAAGATTTCATAATTTAACCAAAAGAAAAGGCCAAAAATTGGTAAAAATAGCTAACAATAAAAGATAACAATAAAAGATAACAAATAATTAAAAAAACACCAAAACAACATTAGTTGTATGCAAGTCGTGCTAAGCTTACCCCCAATCATGCCCCACTTTTGTCTATCGTTATATATACTGGATAATTCAAAGTTCCACGAAACATGAAGTTGATATTTGAGGGCGACAAAAATCACTTTAATACACTTTATGGTACATATATATAAAGCTGTATACCAAATTTGAAATTGATCAGATCAGTTGGAGCGAAGAAAAATATGGCAAAAGTTTAAATGTGGACGGATGGACAGAGGGACGGTAATTTGAACCATGAAATGTTTATGGCAAATATAGACACACTCAAAGATTTTCACATAAAAATGGTATGGATTTACAAAGCATTCTGCATATTTGTATTTCAATGTTTATAAATAATATGTCAATTGATGACAAAGCTCATGTTGTACTAAATAAAACATCCGAGATGGTAACCACATGGAGAGCAGCGAGCAAATTCTAGTCCTGCTTTGGTCTTTGACGACACAGGTTTTAAAATCACAACATGATAAAAATGCAAATTTCTATATATATCTATCAATACAACAAGTAGTTGACCAGTTGACTAGACTTAAAAGAAACAATATTAATTTGCAACAAGAGTATTCATTTGGTACATAATATCACAGAAAAATAACAAGTAGAAGTTTATAATAAATATATATCTTTGATATAAATAATTGGAGAAAAATACTAAGGAAACAAATCTTTATCTTAATCTGGATTGATAGTGTTGAGATACCACAGTAGCAGAGGTCTAGGACATGTGCTGTGGTATCTTAACTCTAGCAGCAATCCATATAATAGACTTTGAAGCTGGAAGACACTATTGCAATAACATTTTTATGCTTAGTTTTACTTTAGTTATCAAACTCTCATTTACTCTTGTAAGGGGGTGTAAAAGGTATTATCCCCGGCTTGGAATAAATGTCAGCTGTTGATTGGCTGTCGACACGTTGGTTCAAAACCCATGGCCCCTGGATGTTGGTAAGCAGCTTTGTGGGGAGGTCTTATTTACGTCATGTACGTTGTCAATGTAAAGACTACACAATATTTTGCGTAAAACAAGTAATTTTTTCACATTATTAAGATTATCCAGGCTTCTGAACCTCGTGTTACAATACTCCCTCCCTGTTGTTGCTTTTCCATAATATTTATTTCAACATTATACCATGTTAAAGTTATTTCACACAAATTTACAGAAGATGTTTAAATTCAGGCCATTCTGAACTGAAATATGCATGAATGAAATTCTTTGATATGTGTTGGGGGAACTTAACTGCGGTACTGTAGCTCTTAATGTCGTTTTTTGTGGACCATAGATCTACGGATCTGACCTGATTAAAAACTTGCTATTTTGCATTATTCAGAATAAATTAGCCAGAATAAATACCTTTCTGTTCAGTCTTTTGTTTTGCCATTTGGGATAAATATGGAAGGATGTAGATTAATAGTTCCGGTAATAAAATAAATCCTCTTGGAACTCCAGAAATATAAGTGAATTTGTTATCAGTACACAAAGTGCGACTCAAGCCTGGGTCGCAAAATCGCAAGTTTTTAAACGGGTCAGATCCGTAGCTATATGGTCCACACAAAAAAAGGACCTTAAGAGCTACAGAACTTAGCTATGGGGGAACTATGACGTTGTCGAAGTTACATATTCGCGCTAAAACAGAAGACATCAATGTACAGCCAAAATCTAATGTAAAATGACGTAAAACTATGGTACTCTGAGGATTGTACCAAAGGTACATCCTCGACCTGTAAATGGTTGTATTTTCTGCATAACTATCATATTTATTTCAACGCGTAATGAAAAAGACGTTGGAATTGCGTCGCTTACATTTTATTTATGATGCATGTACTTTCCGTATTGAAGCCAAGCCGGGGATAAATCTGTTTATTACCCTTATAGCCATGGGAATTGAGATTGTACCACCCTTCAGCACAACTGTACAACCTTCGGCTACGCATCAGGCTGCACAAGTGCTTCAGGGTGGTACAATATCAATACCCACGGCTTTAAGCATAGATAACTGATATACTACAGCTGCTGGATATTTAGTCAACCTCTCTACCTCGCCCTCTACCTCTCCCTCTTCCCCTACCTCTCCCTCTATTACTTCCTTCCACTTCTACTGGTTTGGGTTTTTGTAATTGTCTTTTCTTTCTGGTAAATATTCTCTTCTTCATTGACTCTACGCTGACATGATCTTCCTCAGGAGGTGACTGAATATCCAGCAGCTGTAGGTTGATCAGCTGGGATTGTCTGACATTTTGTCCAGGCAGAAATCCCATCTGATCAGGACCTTTTGTTGGGGATGGCTGCACTGCAGTTTTCAGTATTTTGGCTTTATTTAGCCTTTGAATTATAGATTCCTGATTAGCATGGAACATTGTATCATTAAATGGCATTATAACATTATTTGATTTAAAATTATCAAGTAAATTTGTAGAGCCAGTATAATGCACCTCATTTTTGTGCTTCACAACTAAGAAATATTCTGACTCATCATGATCCTCCCCAAACTTTGTAACCTTCTCCATTAGGGAGTCCACATTTCTAATAAATTTTTTTCTGTCAGCCATCTGTCTCCTTCTTTTCATCTGTTCTGGCGTCCCAGATTTAACGGCAAATCGCCCAGTTCTTCCATCTCTTTTGGTATCTGAAAAATAGAAAGACATATTTAACAGGTTCGGTCCAAATATGTTTTAGCTATCCCCCTTTGTCATAATTTACCTTAAATGTCTCTATCTTGGTTATTTCTGTGAAATGCATCTTTATCATATTATATAACACTTCTGAAAAATTGTGTATAAAAATGTTTAAATTCCTTTGATATGTATCTACTGTAGATTTTTATTGGACCATTAAAAGAAAGTAAAACAAGAATGTGTCCATAGTACACGGATGCCCCACTCGCACTATCATTTTCTATGTTCAGTGGACCGTGAAATTGGGGTCAAAACTCTAATTTGGCATTAAAATTAGAAAGACAACTCTTGCAAATGGGAGATAATTATGCAAACTGAAATCTCACAAAAGGTATTATTCAAAGTATGAAATTCATTTGTTTTGCCAAAGTGGCAGAAATATTGCATTTGGATTTTATCATTTCAAAATGGTGGCTGTGTGAAAGGCTGCAGCTTAGTTACGGCAAGACAATCGTGAATTTTTAGTAAAAGGATAGCCAATCACATCCATTGTTACAAACAAATAGTATTAGAATAATAAACATCATACTGTGAAAGTACTGGATCACAATTTTTGCTAGATTTTGCTTATGTCGCTCAAATGTATTTGGACAGGACCTGTTTAATATTTAGGGATTATTTCATTTCAGTACCAAGCTAACTTAAGTTGGAGGGTATATCATGTATTTTAAACATGACCACCTGTGATCAATTTTATTTTTCAAAGTGTAAATTGTTGTGAAATGAAGGGAAAAACCTCAAAGAAAATGTAAAAGGCCAAAAAAATGGGTTTTTTTTCACAATCTTCAAATTTAGGTAGCTAGTGAATCCGAAGAACTAGGAATTAATTTAGTGCTTACCTTTTGACATGCCAGCTTTTTCATTTTCATCTACATGAATCTCTGCTAGTGGTTCTACTATAGGATCACCTATCATTGTTGGAGATCCTGAAAAAATAGTGAAAATCAAACATATTATTCATTCCAATAACTTTATTTCAGAACATTTTACAAAAAAGATGAGTGATTCAGGCTGTCTTGAACCTTTAGTTGTAAAAAATATCAAAAACCTGTATTTGTAAAAAAATAAATAAATAAATCCAGATCTTAACATGGGTTAATGATATTATATCATCTTTTCTTAACAATTAATTGCATCAATTATGTGAACATGTAGATAAGTAGAAACTAGCCCTATCCTTTAATTTCACTTTCCGTTACATAGATGACGTTTGTCCTTGAATAACAACAGATTTCAAGACTTTTAACATCTCATCTGTCTACTAGTATCCTATTGAACTTGAAATTAAGGACACGACAGACATACCAAAGTCAACTTCATATTTGGATTTATTTCTCGAAACTGACCACGAGGGATATCTCATAACTAAGTTATTCAATAAGTGTGATGACTTCAACTTTCCCATTGTCAATTTCCCTTTCCTTAGTGGCAACATACCAGCTTTACATATGGTGTTTACATTTCTCAGCTTATCCGTCACTCTAGAGCATGTATTACTTATCATGACTTTCTAGAGAGAGGGTTGCTGTTATCACAAAAACTGCTCAGTCAGGGTTTTGTCAGGGAATGGCTGGCTTCTTCATTGCGGACGTTTTACGGTCGTCATCACGAATTAATTGACCGTTACAATGTAACAGTGACACAAATGACATTATACATGCTTCCATTGTCATAAACATGTCTTGTTCGTATCCTGATTGTGACACATATCGGATTGACTTTGTTAGACCTCACGACGGATGCTGTTGACAGAGCAGGAACTGCTTACCCTTCCGAAGCACCTGGGTTCACTCCTGGTTTTTATAGGAGTTCGAATGTATGTTTTTCCTTGAGCACAAAGTCTGCTTGTATTGCACATTGATATGATGCTTAAAACAGTTCTTCTTACCCAATTTTGGAAGTACAGGGGACAGTTCTAGAGATGGATCATAATCATGATCAGCATATGATGAATGTGATGAGGATGGTGGTGGTGTGATGATGCTACCTGTCAAATAAAATAATAACACTTTCACAGTATTTTTTTCAAAATTAAAAAATGCAGAACTAAAATCAGAGTTGAGCATTTTCGTTATGAAAGTGTAACATGCTAAAAGTAATTTTTTTCTTGTAATCAAATAATTTGGCTATCACTGTTGATATGTTTTTTTTTTGTATAGACGTCAATGTTAAATTTATAGCGTGCAATATATTCCCATACAATAAAAGGACCATTGCATGAATATTGTGGAAGATTGTCCCTCATAGATAATTTCTGTCTCAAAAAGAATACAAACAAGAAAATCTATATTAATCATTCTTTTTTTGACAGACTCACAGTTTTAGAAAATTTTGACTTTAAATATATTACCTATTGAACATGTTGAAGCTTCTACATGTGCACTGCTGGAACTAAGTACCAATTCTCCATTGTTTTTTTAGCTTCCTCATCTTGGATACGTTCCAAACCTTCCTTGATCTTTACATCAATGTCTCTAATGCACAAGTTATGAAATGATGAGTATTCTGCCTGCTCTGCATAAGTAACATATACAGGGGAATTTAGTGTTGGATCAGATGGCGGTTCCTGTTGAAGAAGCATGTCTAAAATTCGGTATGACCGTTTTCTGCTTGCATCTGAGGTGAATTTTGAAAGATCTGGACACAGGATATCTCCAGATATGGATGTCAAGGCAACATATTTGTAAAGGAAACCTGTTTTCCTTAGCTGTAACCTCCATTCGAATATTTCTTCATCAAGATTTATATTTCTACCATCTGTGATACTTTGAGATTTAATTTGTGAGAACACATGATCCCTTATTTGCTTCAAGTACTGGTGATTTCTACATGTGCTGAACCACATTTTGTCTGTCGGAGTTCCCCTCTTCAACCATATCTTTAAAGATTTGTTTTCTTCCTCTAAAATAAAGTCGTATCCCTGACCTTTGCTAGGGTGTCCTGTTTTTGACATAGTAGCATTTAACCTTACAAACTGTTTAACCTTTTCAGGCATAATATGCTGAACAAATTGGTCGTATATCTCAATGTCTTGGTACTTGGGATGACTCCGACCATGGAACAGTTCCTTAGTCATCCATTTTGCAGATTGTAGGAGGGTCCAATTGTTCCGCCTTGTAGCCATTCGAAAATTTAATATTCCCTGAGTATACTTGCAAACCATTTCAAAAAGGTACATATAATTGGAATTATATCCTTGTTTCTTCAATTAGTTAAATATCCTTCTGCCGATGGGTTTTCATTTCTTCCCTTTTCATATGCTACATATGGTATAACAAGTTCACACATTGTGCCAATGTGAAATGAGAGGATCATTTGCCATGCTTTGTGATTGTCAGAACATTTCTTAGCCGATTTCTGTGCAGCTTCACTTATCCATCCCATCTTTTGGGCAAAGTTTTTCATGAAAACCTCCCAATTTAGTTCCATAAAACTTTTAACTAGGTTCATCTCGTAGTGTCCATCACCAGTTAACAATAAAACCCAATCAAACTCGTAGTAGAATGAAACTTTACCTCCATGCACTTTCTTAGCATGTTTTTCCATTTCTTTTATACTAAGGCAACCAACATCACATTCAGAACAATGTAGATATTCTTCAATAAGCCTTCTAACTAAACTGTGAGGAAGCCCATCACAGCAAATGACTGTCCAATATCTCTTACCAGAACTAACATATCGCTTTATGCCCGCTTTCTTACCAATATGCCGCAAAACATAGAGAATGTTTTCGATAGAGTTCGGATTAGCAAGAACCGGGTCAAGTACACTTACATCAACACCCTCAGAAATATGATTGCTAGTAATATGTTCATATCGATAAACAGACTCTAATGAGTGTTTGTCTTCATTAAGCCCCTTATTGTTTCTTTTCTCGTATAATTTTGCTGTACATTTCTTTGACTTTTCTTCCTCTTCAGATTCTTTTTGAGCTACTTCTTGATTTTTTCTATATTCTGACATAAGAATGTGACACACTGGACATTTCCTCTTATTCTTTTCCAGCAATAAATTGCATTTAGGACATCTTACTGACTCATTTAATTCTTCCAACTCTTTAACAATTTGGTCAATGTTGTCCATAAAGTTACCTGTTTTGTCATCTAGATACAACTGTTCTTCAGTTAGATTAATGACAAAGTCTATCTGTCGATAAAGCTCTTCATAATGAACGCTTTTCAATTTTTCAAAAAAAGGTGTATCATTGTCTTGATCATCAACTTCTTCCTTGAGAGTTTCATCACATAACTTTAATATTGTATCTTCGTTGCCTGCTGATTTTAACCATTTCCCGGGCATCAGTTCTTCTACTGTTTGAATACTCTCCGTATCATCATGGCTATGAACAGCAGCTACTGCAACATTTGTAATAATTGAGGATTTGATTCGATTTTTTACCCTGATGTTCCAATTTCGTCCAATTACTTGCTCATTGTCAAACATAAATATGACATCTCCTTCTGGGCAAGGAGTTTCTTCTGTGCTTTCAATATCTGATAAAAAATTTGACAGTGTGGAAAATTTGGCTGCTGGTACAGAAGTTCCAAAGATATTGCAGACATTTTTGTTTTTTGAAGCTGAGAAAATAACAATGTTTTGTAAAAATGACCACTGGCCTATAAATGAACTATCAAACAGACGATACATACATTCCATGACTGTGATTGATTCTGGTAAACTGTTCATAACTTTTGATTTTCCAAACAACCAAAATAGTAGTTCTACAATAAAATCGTCAAAGCAATCAAAGTATTCCTTTAGATAAAATTTTGAAAGTGAGGTTTTATCATTGTATGGATGCAGTCCTTTAAATTATTCTATTTTTGATTTCAAATCAATTTCTTCTTTGACATTGTCAATTTGTTTTTGCAACAAGTCTTTCTTTTCGTCAAAAGAAAGTGTTTTAAATTCTGTGAAAATTTTATCTACCTTCGATAAAGGGGTTTGGTCTGAAAATGAATCCACATTGCAGTCTGGATAGCATAAATCACAGTTATGTGAGTGTTCCACAAATGTCACTGGTGTATCATGTTGTTGTGAAATCTTCCTTTTTTTAGTAGGTGTGTTTCGATATCGTCTTAAGGAACATCTACATGCATTACATAGTTGAGTTGGATGAATACTTGTGCTGTCTAAATGATATCAATGTTGTGGCGTTGCAGCAATTCGGTAGCAAAGCATGTTTTTTTCACAACTACTCTCTTGTTTGACCCCTTGACCACATAATCTACACAACTCTTTCAATTTAATTTGGTGTGAATGCACACACAAGTCTGAAAAAAATTGATTTCAAAATTATACTTTATCAGATATTTTATTCAAAATTGTTTATAAGACATCTTATAAAGATAATCCAATACCTTATTGACTAAAGTATAAGATATCTTATAATACTTCAAGATATCTCACATTTTCTGAAATATATTTAAGATATTTAAAAAAAAAAGAAGAACATATATAAGATTTATGGCAAGCTGTATTTACATTTAATATATTTGTTTTATAAGGTATCTTCTAAAATTTATGAGATATCTTATAAAATATATTAGGTATCTCAGGAACATTATGAGATATCTTATACAACTAATCAGATATCTTTTAGCAATAACAGAACATTATCGGCCTAGAAATATATTGAACAAATGCCCCTCCTGAGCCCCCTCCACCAGAACCAATATAAACCCCTTTATTCTGACCCGACATGGTGCCAAGGAACAAAATAAAAACAAAATTTTGGAAATCTTCACAGAAATAAACTAGAGGCTCTAAAGAGCCTGTGTCGCTCACCTTGGTCTATGTGCATATTAACAAAGGACACAGATGGATTCATGACAAAATTGTGTTTTGGTGATGGTGATGTGTTTGTAGATCTTACTTTACTGAACATTCTTGCTCCTTACTATTATCTCTATCCATAATGAACTTGGCCCGGTAGTTACAGTGGAAAATACTTTGTAAAAAGTTACAAAAATTTACAAAATTTATGAAAATTGTAAAATATTGACTATAAAGGGCAATAACTCCTTAAGGGGTCAATTGACAATTTTGGTCATGTTGCCTTATTTGTAGATCTAATTTTGCTGTACATTATTGTGGTTTACAGTTTATCTCTATCTATAATAATATTCAAGATAATAACCAAAAGCTGCAAAATTTTCTTAAAATTACCAATTCAGGGGCAGCAACCCAACAACGTGTTGCCTGATTGGTCTGAAAATTTCAGGACAGATAGATCTTGACCTAATGAACAATTTTGATCCTCATCAGATTTGCTCTTAATGCTTTGGTTTCAGAGATATGAGCCAAAAACTGCATTTTACCCTATGTACTATATTTCAGCATATCGGCCATCTTGGTTCGCGGGCGGGGTCATCAGACACATTTTTTACACTAGATACCCTAATGATGATTGTGGACAAGTTTGGTTAAATTTGTCTTAGTAGTTTCAGAGGAGAATATTTTTGTAAAAAATTACAAAAATTTACGAAAAATGGTTAAAAATTGAATATAAAGGGCAATAACTCCTTAAGGGGTCAACTGACCATTTTGGTCAAGTTCACTTATTTGTAGATCTTACTTTGCTGAACATTATTGCTGTTTACAGTTTATCTTTATCTATAATAATATTCAAGATAATAACCAAAAACGGCAAAATTTCCTTAAAATTACCAATTCAGGGGCAGCAACCCAACAACGGGTTGTCCGATTCCACTGAAAATTTGAAGGCAGATAGATCTTGACCTGATAAACAAATTTACCCCATGTCAGATGTGCTCTAAATGCTTTGGTTTCAGAGATAAAAGCCAAAAACTGCATTTTACCCCTATGTTCTATTTTTAGCCATGTCGGCCATGTTGGTTGGCAGGTGGGGTCATCGGACACATTTTTAAAACTAGATACCCTAATGATGATTGTGGCCAAGTTTGGTTAAATTTGGCCTGTTAGTTTCAGAGGAGAAGATTTTTGTAAAAAATTACAAAAATTCACGAAAAATGGTTAAAAATTGACTATAAAGGGCAATAACTCCATAAGGAGTCAACTGACCATTTTGGTCAAGTTGACTTATTTGTAGATCTAACTTTGCTGTACATTATTGTGGTTTACAGTTTATCTCTATCTATAATAATATTCAAGATAATAACCAAAAGCTGCAAAATTTTCTTAAAATTACCAATTCAGGGGCAGCAACCCAACAACGTGTTGCCTGATTGGTCTGAAAATTTCAGGACAGATAGATCTTGACCTAATGAACAATTTTGATCCTCATCAGATTTGCTCTTAATGCTTTGGTTTCAGAGATATGAGCCAAAAACTGCATTTTACCCTATGTACTATATTTCAGCATATCGGCCATCTTGGTTCGCGGGCGGGGTCATCAGACACATTTTTTACACTAGATACCCTAATGATGATTGTGGACAAGTTTGGTTAAATTTGTCTTAGTAGTTTCAGAGGAGAATATTTTTGTAAAAAATTACAAAAATTTACGAAAAATGGTTAAAAATTGAATATAAAGGGCAATAACTCCTTAAGGGGTCAACTGACCATTTTGGTCAAGTTCACTTATTTGTAGATCTTACTTTGCTGAACATTATTGCTGTTTACAGTTTATCTTTATCTATAATAATATTCAAGATAATAACCAAAAACGGCAAAATTTCCTTAAAATTACCAATTCAGGGGCAGCAACCCAACAACGGGTTGTCCGATTCCACTGAAAATTTGAAGGCAGATAGATCTTGACCTGATAAACAAATTTACCCCATGTCAGATGTGCTCTAAATGCTTTGGTTTCAGAGATAAAAGCCAAAAACTGCATTTTACCCCTATGTTCTATTTTTAGCCATGTCGGCCATGTTGGTTGGCAGGTGGGGTCATCGGACACATTTTTAAAACTAGATACCCTAATGATGATTGTGGCCAAGTTTGGTTAAATTTGGCCTGTTAGTTTCAGAGGAGAAGATTTTTGTAAAAAATTACAAAAATTCACGAAAAATGGTTAAAAATTGACTATAAAGGGCAATAACTCCATAAGGAGTCAACTGACCATTTTGGTCAAGTTGACTTATTTGTAGATCTAACTTTGCTGTACATTATTGTGGTTTACAGTTTATCTCTATCTATAATAATATTCAAGATAATAACCAAAAGCTGCAAAATTTTCTTAAAATTACCAATTCAGGGGCAGCAACCCAACAACGTGTTGCCTGATTGGTCTGAAAATTTCAGGACAGATAGATCTTGACCTAATGAACAATTTTGATCCTCATCAGATTTGCTCTTAATGCTTTGGTTTCAGAGATATGAGCCAAAAACTGCATTTTACCCTATGTACTATATTTCAGCATATCGGCCATCTTGGTTCGCGGGCGGGGTCATCAGACACATTTTTTACACTAGATACCCTAATGATGATTGTGGACAAGTTTGGTTAAATTTGTCTTAGTAGTTTCAGAGGAGAATATTTTTGTAAAAAATTACAAAAATTTACGAAAAATGGTTAAAAATTGAATATAAAGGGCAATAACTCCTTAAGGGGTCAACTGACCATTTTGGTCAAGTTCACTTATTTGTAGATCTTACTTTGCTGAACATTATTGCTGTTTACAGTTTATCTTTATCTATAATAATATTCAAGATAATAACCAAAAACGGCAAAATTTCCTTAAAATTACCAATTCAGGGGCAGCAACCCAACAACGGGTTGTCCGATTCCACTGAAAATTTGAAGGCAGATAGATCTTGACCTGATAAACAAATTTACCCCATGTCAGATGTGCTCTAAATGCTTTGGTTTCAGAGATAAAAGCCAAAAACTGCATTTTACCCCTATGTTCTATTTTTAGCCATGTCGGCCATGTTGGTTGGCAGGTGGGGTCATCGGACACATTTTTAAAACTAGATACCCTAATGATGATTGTGGCCAAGTTTGGTTAAATTTGGCCTGTTAGTTTCAGAGGAGAAGATTTTTGTAAAAAATTACAAAAATTCACGAAAAATGGTTAAAAATTGACTATAAAGGGCAATAACTCCATAAGGAGTCAACTGACCATTTTGGTCAAGTTGACTTATTTGTAGATCTTACTTTGCTGAACATTATTGCTGTTTACAGTTTATCTCTATCTATAATAATATTCAAGATAATAACCAAAAACTGCAAAATTGCCTTAAAATTACCAATTCAGGGGCAGCAATCCAACAACGGATTGTCTGATTCATCTGAAAATTTCAGGGCAGATAGATCTTAACCTAATGAACATTTTTACCCCCATGTCAGATTTGCTCTAAATGCTTTAGTTTCAGAGATAATAGCCAAAAACTGCATTTTACCCCTATGTTCTATTTTTAGCCATGTCGGCCATGTTGGTTGGCAGGTGGGGTCATCGGACACATTTTTTAAACTAGATACCCTAATGATGATTGTGGCCAAGTTTGGTTAAATTTGGCCTGTTAGTTTCAGAGGAGAAGATTTTTGTAAAAGTTAACGGACGACGACGGACGCCAAGTGATGAGAAAAGCTCACTTGGCCCTTTGGGCCAGGTGAGCTAAAAAAAGAATTTTGAAAATCAGCCTAGATATAAAAAAAGGTGAAAAAATTAATCTCTCCTTTTTGCCCCTTCCAAGCCCCCTCCACCGGAACCAACATAAAATCCTTTATTCTGACCTGACATGTGTCAAGGATCAAAATAATAAAAGAATTTTGAAAACCGGCCAAGAAATAAAAAAGTTGAAAAAATTATGCTCCCCCTTTTTGCCCCTCCAGAGCTCCCTTTACCGGAACTAACATAAAACCCTTTATTCTGACCTGACATGTGCCAAAGAACCAAATAAAAAAAAGAATTTTGGAATATGTTATGTTTATATATATACTATAGACTATAGTATAGTACAATTGTATTATATTATAACAGGGTTTTGTTCCACCCAATAGCAATCCACCCAGGGGCGGATACAGAAATTTCAAAAAACCCAGACAAGTGTCACACTTTAAAAATGATTTTCTATTGTTTCAAAACAATTTTGTTCACTCACAAAAATGGGGGGGGGGGGGGGGGGGGGGGGGGGGTTGCGTGGCGGGGGCTTAATCTGCCATTGTCACCATATACCGGTATGCCTTGAACTAAAGTATCAAAAAATGGTCCTTCCCCCTATAAAAAAATGAAGGTTTCCTACTATATATCAATTAATGCATCTTCATCTACATATCAAGATCCAAACAAAAAAGTCAATCAACCATGAAATTAAAAAAAAAATCCCCCTTTGCACTTTCCGGAGCCCCACCCTACCACCAACTTAAGGTTCTTCTACAGTCAAAATCCCAGCCTGTTTATAATGTCTGTTTGGAGCAAACTGTAATCTGTTATATCATATATTATACATCAAAATAATCGTCTTTACTCACACTATATGAATATGACATTGAAAAAGCATAAATTCACAACTATAACTTATTATTCAGAAAAATGCACTCCCCTATAAAAAAAAAATTCCAGAGCATTTATATTATCATTTTTGCTTGTAAAAGTATGCAAAATGTGTTCGTAAAACATCAATGCAGGGCAAGCTGTCCTTTTTAGAAATAAAACCTATTTAAAGTCAGTCAAACGAAAAATGTGTTGAATACTAAAATGAAAGTACAATTTGAAGGACATATAAACCTACTTTCACTTTCATGTTAACATTTTGTTTTTCTTTCTGGTGATCTAATTAGCAATTTTTAAAAATGTCTAAAAAAGGACAGCTTGCCCTGTATGGATTTTTAAACAACACATTTATCATATTTTGATAAATAAAACGAATAGTTCAAAACTGCTCTGGACTTTTTGCAAAAAAAGGGGGCTGACATATAAACCTACTTTCACTTTCATGTTAACATATTGTTTTTCTTTCTGGTGATCTAATTAGCAATTTTTAAAAATGTCTAAAAAAGGACAGCTTGCCCTGTATGGATTTTTAAACAACACATTTATCATATTTTGATAAATAAAACGAATAGTTCAAAACTGCTCTGGATTTTTGCAAAGAAGGGGGGCTGTTTTCCTCAACAATAAGTTATGTTTGTGAATTTATGGTTTTTCAATGTCATATTCATGTAGTATTCATGAGTAAAGACAATTATTTTGAGGTATAATATATGACATAACAGATTATGGTTTGCTCCAAACTTTTGACTTTAGTGAAACTTTATTGTCTTTAAAACCCCCTGATTCACAGAAAATTATGGGGAACAAAAGGTCCCCATTGTCTGTTTTTCAGTTTGAAACTGTTGCCTTCATCTGGTGCCTATGCATTTCATCCTTTAGGACCTCATACTATTTTAATGCAGCCCTCCCCCTTTTCAAAATGTAATAGAAAGGCACGTCCATGCTGACTCTGAGTAACGTAAACATAATTAAAAAATTAAGAACGATTATCCGTCTACATTGATTTAATTTGAGAAGACGGTAAATCCATCTGGTGTGCTTTAGTGTGTAAACGGAAAGTCCGTATAGTTTGCTTTTATTTGTAGACGGAAATCCTGTCTAGTTTGTTTTTAGTTGTAGACGGAAGATCCGTATTATTTATTTTATGTTGTAGACGGGGAATCCGTACAGTTGTTTTTATCTGTTTTTTGTTCAATTCGGTCGGCTTCGGTCGCTGTGTTAAAACATTTAAATGCCGTTTGTATTAGGTTTTTTCATTAATTTGGAATGTTTTCTTTCTGATTTGCAATTATCAAATTGATAGAAACACGCAAACATAAAATATTTGGACTTTTCTACCCACCGATATCGACACTTGTGTCCTCCATTTTGGTCAATTCTGGATTAAAATAGCCGGAAATCTCGCGAGATCTCGTAAAACTCGAACGGAGACTACTTTAGACAAGGGGGTTTCCAATATATTTCTAATAATAGGTACGCTCAATATATATATATATACCGAACGGAAGAAAAACTGAGATCCGTATTGATAAGACGGAATATCCGTCTGATATAAATAGACGGATAGCCGTTTTGGAACTGACTGTTAACCCGGAATGTGATTTTTTTAACTTAAAAGTTCAAATTATCAAAATGCCTGAAAATTTAAATAACTAATAAATTTTATACCTGAATAAAAATGCAATATTGGTGGATTAAGTAGCCCTGTAACGTTATCTTTTGTGGCAAAGATGTAGTAAGGGGACTTTTTTATCATAGCTGGAATGAAGTATATACAAGTGAAATTTTATTCACAGTAAGAAGTCAAAAGGTGAATTCATGAAGGAGGTGGTTCTTCTGGCAGGGCCTAATTCGTCTACCAAAACTAAGCAGAAAAGAAAAACTCCACTAAAATGGCCATGTTATGGCAGCTATGATATTTGAAAAAGACTGGGAAGAGGAGGAAGTGATGGCATCGTTTTACTCAGCCTTCAGTTTCCTTCCACAAACAGTAAAGTGAGTATACATGTAGATAGTCTCCCATTGCTGGACCTTGTTATCAAGCTATGTTTATAAAGTGGCTGGCATTTATCCTGGCACTTTTGCGAGAAGTATCTGAGTTAGATATAGTCGTCATGAGGTCCATTTTGTCGGGGTTGGGAACAAAAGAATCTTTATCACCATTTACTATAAATAGAAACTTATTTCGATTCCATAAAACATACACGTATATATATATATAAGTACGTCTGAGTCAGTGACAACCCTACAACAGATGTATCCATCGGATCGCCATCAATGATGGTGATACATGGCTGTGTACATAATGTATATACAACTCGTCTAAACATCAACCCAACAATGTTAGATCTGTAAATTTGCTTTCGCAAATTTTTGGTTCTTCCCTCGCCGGGATTCGAACCCATGCTACTGTGATATCGTGACACCAAATCGCCTGCACTGCAGCCGTCCCGCTAGACCACAAATTTACAGATCTAACATTGTTGGGTTGATGTTTAGACGAGTTGTATATACATTATATACACAGCCATGTATCACCATCATTGATGGCGATCCGATGGATACATCTGTTGTAGGGTTGTCACTGACTCAGACGTTTATAAATATAATTATTTTCTGTGACATTATCTTACATTCATTTGTAGGATCCTTTACTATAGATAATTTAGCTGATCTGTAACAATAACATCTTCATGCCTTATATATCATGTACTGCAGTACGCCGCTAGATTAAAACTGACGTGGAAAGGTAACACACGGCCAGCGAAAGCTCTTTTTATGAGAGCCCAGGTGGTCGTGTGGTCTAGCGGGACGGCTGCAGTGCAGGCGATTTGGTGTCACGATATCACAGTAGCATGGGTTCGAATCCCGGCGAGGGAAGAACCAAAAATTTGCGAAAGCAAATTTACAGATCTAACATTGTTGGGTTGATGTTTAGACGGGTTGTATATATATATATGAACCAAACTTACACAGGAGATATGTCACTAGATACATAAAAGTTGAATGCACATAATATTGATAATAAGGAACATCAATTATTATTTAGATATACATATATAATTCATTGAAAATAAACTAAATTTCATCCATGTACATTGAAGGAGACAATTATGGCAAGCCGTTCTCGTCAAAACTATGTTTGACCCATTTTTCGAAAAATTTACACACTGAGATTAAAAAACCTAAAACCTCAGATTGGGAGTACCATTTTTAGTACTTTCTAAATCAATAGAACCAGTGGGGTTTTAAATGTAATTAGATGCATGGTAAAATTTTAAACGCAAACTAGATACAAAACAAAAAAAAAAACTACACAGAATTGTAAGGAAGAAAAGTAATGAAACTTGACATAACGGAACGCTGGAATATGTTAACCAACCCATTGAATTACCAAATACTACCATATATATTCATGAAAAACTGTAGGTTAAACAAGAATTTATAGAGAGCTTGAATTCCTGTACAAGTATTTTTAAAATATTTAATTTTTACTACTAAACACAAAAGACAAAATAGCATTGAATGCCTTAAATTGGTGACTTTATATAGTTAGCAATGTAGCCATGATCTAGTGGATTGATACCTAATACGTTTAGGCAGATAACAGCAATGTGTTTGAATTCAGGGTTAAAATACATAATTTTATTAATGTTGGGTTCTTTCAGATTATTCAGCAGCAAGGGGAGGAAATCAACTCACTGAAAGCAGAAAATGTGATCCTAAAAGCTGAAAACTTTATTTAGCGAGGTAAACATTTTTTTTCTAGTTCATGTCTCTTATTTTTTTTAACACGATTTTTTAACAAAAAACAATTTGCTTCAAAGTTCAAGGCATCTTTCTGAGAGAGAAAAAAAATTAATATACATGTACTTGAAATTGACTTGTATGAACAATTTTCTGAACTGTAAAATGAATATATATATTTTATGTAAAACAAAGTGAAATTAATCTATTTCAAACCATAAACTATTTCTTTTTAACATTTCATTGTGTCGTGTATGACTAGAGGCCTTGGTATTCTGAACCATTAACCTGGTTTTAAATATTTTGATATGAGCGTCACTGATGAGTCTTATGTAGACGAAACGCGCGTCTGGCGTACTAAATTATTATCCTGGTACCTTTGATAACTATTTAAACATTTTTATGGTTAACAGTTTTTTGACTAGTCGGTCTTAACCATGTGGTAAAATGGTTTTAACCGGAATGAAAAGCATGTTTTAGAAATTTTCAAAATGGCGGAGAAGAAACTAGATGCAGTACAGTGAACGGGAAAGAGAGGTAATTTCACCTTGTACCTTTCAAATGAGGAGGTAAAAAAGGGTTGAAAGGTGAGAAGTCAACAATTTTGCACAAAAATAAATCGCATTCACACAAGTTTTATAACACAAAGTATCATGTTTTGTTATAGCTGTGAAACCCTCGTGTTGATTTAATGCTTACCATTAAAAAATTCTATTGAAAATCCACAGCCCTTCCCCTTGCACTCTCAAATTTGAATACGTTTTAGATCATGCTGAGCGTGGTGCGAATTTGTGTAGTGTGATCACTTCGGCAAGCGTTTAACTGCCGGTCGGGAGAAGACAAAGTGACCATATTTCGTTTCCCAAGTCACCCTGGGGGGGATAATAAGTTGAAATGTGTGTCAAATCTTGCAAATGTTGCTTCAACATTTACTTCCACCACTGTGGCCTCTCTGTTATACCACATGGGATAATAAAAGTATGAAACTGCTTTTACAGCATTAAAGTGAGATGAAAGATTCTACAAATTCAGTGAAAACAAGTGAAAACATGAGTTTAGTCATAATTTTTCATCAGAGCAATGTAGATTCAAACTCAAGTCATTCAAAAAAAAAAAAACAGCTGAGAAACAAAAACTTCAGCGACGAAAGTCGGCAAAGCAATCCTGAAGAAGACACCATTGATGAAAAGCTGGATGAGGTATTGTTAAACCAGCCTGATGCAAATCCTGTACATGTTCTGCAAAGTAAAGAGAAAGCTGGTAAAATTGATTTAATTATTTATTACCATGGACATTATTAAAGCAAAGGAAATAATATTTGGGCATGTAAACTGGAAAACGAAATGTTATCACCTGACTTTCATCCCTTTTAAAGTACTTCATGAGAACATTTTTGGATTGAAATACAAAGAGGAAAAAAAAATTGGCGTACCGTTTCTGTTGTGCAAAAACGTTTAAGGTTTTGATAATTTTACACCAGCCAGTAAAAACTGACTCAGATCGATCTCTTTAATTATATAAACCTTAAATTGGAAATGTGACTGATAATTTATGCGATGTAATTTTCCTGCTGAAAGCTCATTGGTTGTCAGCTGAACTAAGATATTTTTTCTCTATCCTCCGACCATAAAAATCTACGACATTTTAGACTATTAATATACTGAGTGCCAATGAAAACGCAACAGTTTTGTTTTTCCAAAAAATCTTATAATTTTTATTTTATTTATATTCGAACTTTGTATAGTTGGTTTAAAATGACTTTTAAGACAATTTTCGACAACTTTACGGTTGAGTGATTTTTGGAACAAATGCGAAGTAAGGGTTATTTTGAACAAACAAAAACCGAGTTCACCGCTTTTCAACATACGCACCATTTTCACGATTTTGTCATTTAAAGCTTGGCTAATGTCATGAATTTTCCCGCCCTTATTGTTGGGAAACTGCAATAAACATCTGAGTAAATGCCAGTACTTTCCGACAACCAGCGACATGCAGTTTTGGGCATGATCGAACGAAGCCTTTCACAGTATACAATTACGAGAAGACTGAAGTTGTAGCCTCTACAATAACCCAAATCATCCACAAATTCAACCAAAATGGATCATTTAATGATAAGCCACATCCCGGGGTACAAAAAGCAAGAAAAGCTCAGCAAGACCGATACATTTGGCCTTTCACATATCCGATATCGACTATGATGGCTGTCCAAGTGTCAAAGAGTTCAATGTTGGTCACGGTAGAACCTTTGGAGCAATTCAGTTGAAAGCACCATTTGCGCAGAAATTGTTTAAGAGCACCACAGTCTTTCCTTAGTGACATTTTAACGGCCGTCTGGCGTAAATATCGAATTCTGTAGACCAAAAACCATTCATTATGTACAAAAAACGTCAATGGTGGTTACATAGACATTTGGCACCCGCCTAGGCTAAAAGTCATGCTTTTCGCCGGATTTTGGTCCGATCGACCAAATTTTGCATCAGATTTGACATGTTTTAGACGATGAAAACCACCTCCAATATCATAAAGTCAGCGTAAGTTTGCTTTGCGGGACAAGTGGAATAACATTCTTCGGGATCACATTAAACGTCAGGGATGATCAATTTCACGGCGCTGTCGAGATTGCGCTGCACCACGGGGTTGTAACACTTTTTTTAGGACTGCTAGTTGATGATTCGACATTGGATGTTTCGTTTACCTATTGCGCCCGAAAGATGACAATAAAACATTTTTGTTTGATATGGATATATTGTTAAAATAGTTAATTTTCAAGAACAATTTATTTTGAGAGATTATCATTTTTTATATAAATTTCATTTTTGAAAAACCAAGTGTTGCGTTTTCATTGGCACTCAGTATATAAAATAGAGCTACATATAAGATATAATCTTTATATTTAAAGACAATTTATAATTTATTGATGCACACAGATACTTTGACATTTATATGGTAAAAATATCAATACTGATAATGGTTTGTTTATAAACTGGATTGTATTTGAAAAGAAAATCAGTGATTCAAAGGCGTTTTGATAAATAAAAAAAATGGCTTGTCACTGACCACTATAAGAGAGAGAGACGAGAGAGACGAAAGATACCTAAGAGAAATTATCAAAATTTAAATGTGGAAAACAAAATTACAAAGCCATGACAAAACACAACGAAACAAAGTAGTTTCTTCATGAAAAGTTTCACTCACATTGTTTGAAATCTTTCGAACACTCTTCAATTGCTGTTTAACCTTTGACTGCAGAATTAATGAATTGAGACCATCAAATTATTTGATTAACATATAATGCTGTCTACGATATCTTGGGCTATTATTGAATACGCAACCTATAACATATGGTCTTTCAGACGTTTCATTGATTGATTATTGGTTGCTTAACGTCCAGTGGCAAATATTACATATTATAAGATGAACCAAAATCTCATGGCAGGCAGCCTTTTGCAAGAAAGGACAGCTATACTGTAAAGTTGTATAATTTTTTATTTACGGCCTCAATAAGTTGGCATGATAATTCAACTGTTCAATAGAAATATTTTTATAAAGCCTGTGATAAGACGCCCCAAGCGCACAAGAGCAGTTGCTGTGGAAGTCAGAGAAAAGAGGAGGGGACGAGTTATTACAAAACATCATCACAACTTGACACCTATGTCAAACATGATTACAAACATGGCAAAAAGGAAGATGGTGGGGAAAATAACGTTTTCCTTTGATGACACAGAAGATGCTGCGAGGAGTGAAAAGTCACTTTTCGGGGATAATCTTAGGGGCTGCTTGGTTTGATTGTTAAGTAGTTAGACCCAGCGTTGTAAGACACATAAAAGAAAACAAACTTTTATATTTGGTTGGTAGATAAAATTTACCTCAGTTTGGTGCCATTAATGCTAAACCAATGAAATTTTATTTAGTCCTGAAGGCTTCTGACAATACATTGCATACAGACAGCTCAGCTTTCACCATTATTTCAACTTGTATTTGTAATACTAACACGTTATCTTATATGAATAAAAAGAGATGTAGGTTAAAGGCTAATCAGACAGAAACCTAAAATACAAGAAAAGTCAAAACAAACTGTGTCAAACATCTGAATGTTATTATATCGCCTGTATATACCATATATGGTAAGACCTTAAGTATAGATTATGTATTACCAAGATTATTTACTATGTAACACCGAACATAGTCAACAGAACAAATTTGTTATTGTGTCGCCTGCCCAATATGTGGGAAGTGACATATAGGTATCACTTTTTTGTCCTCCGTGTCATATTTTTTTAACTCCTCCAACACCTGAATTTTCATGAAAGTTGCAATGAATGATCTTCATGAGGAACTGTAGTGCACCTCCTATTTTGTCCCCTGCCCCACTGCAACGGAGGAATCTAGTAATGATCTTCGTCCATCCGTCTGTCCGTCAAATTTTTTATATATTGTATATAAAGAAATACTGGCCCTACCTCTTTTAGCTATGGGCATATTTACCACTTCCTGTTGGAAAGCGTTGTGTTGATAAATGAGGATGGACAATCTGAGAAGACTGATTTAGCCGACATGACCTTTAATCCCCTTACAAAGGTGAGCAATATGTGATTGATTGATTGTTGGTTGCTTAACGTCGAGTGGCAAATATGTCATGTATATTCAGGAAGAGAACAAATTCACAATAAATACAATAGGTAGGTCTTGTCATAATAGAGGCCATAAGGGATAATGGTCGGGGAAATTTCGACTGCCACTGGAAAATGAGGATATATTGGGATAGAGACAGATATTTTGCCTTACTTGATACATCCCGAACAGCCAAACGGACTCCCCACCTCGGCAAGCGTTTTACTGCCGGTCACCCTTTGTGGGGCTAAATGTGATTGACATAGAAGGTAAAGGTCATTATTATTGCTGCCTCAATGAGGATCGAAATGTAAATGTCACAATTTTTATGATTAGTGGTGCTGTATTGGATGCAATCTGTACATGTGCAGGTTCTGAATTAGGCCGATGCAGTGCTTCTTTTGATCTATAAACACTGCAAGGAATATGGGAATGATAAATACGCATGTACCAGTAATAAAACTGTGAGTGGAATAAGCGAAAACGTAGCCCCTGGACCCCGGGAAAAGTCAGTGAAGCAGCATATACGTCATATCAACCGAAACAAATAAAACTTTCAGATTTTGATCCCCGGCCAGAGTCGATGAGGAGTGCAAATGATGAGAATCTTAACTGTTTTGTAAGAATTCCAAAATATTCTGGCATAAGTAGAGAAAAGAGTTCAATGTGCGAAAGTTAACTGAAAACATCATACCAAGACTATGAAATGTCCAAAGACAGAGAGGGAATTTTACACGTTCCAAAGTAGATGATCTTTTCAACAACATAAAAAGGGAAAACGTCCATTATCAATCGGCTAGCATATATATGATAACAAATACAGAATAACAAGCCGGATCTAATGAATGGCATGGATTGATTGATTCTTAACGTGCATTGGAACTCTCTTCACACGAGACATCGGATTTAAAGTCCCCATTCTGACCGGACGTGACTGCGAACTTAATACAACCCGCACAGCCAAACGGACGCCCCACTTCGGCAAGCGTTTTACTGCCGATCGGGAGAAGACAAAGTGATCATATTTCTATTCCCCAGTCACCCATGGGGGAATGGCATGCAAGCCGATGGTTTAGGATAACTGCGTCCACAGCCAAACAATGAAAAGATTTAAAGCCTTTATTCGCAACTCAATTTGGGGAATAAATCAATATAGCTCACCAGATATACTGTATTGAGTAGAGAATGAAGACCAGGCAAGGTCAAACTACTCCTCCTTTATGAAACTTAAAACCGAATACATTGAAGATGGAAAAAACTGGATTTTGGGTTAACAATGTGTGGCCAGAACTAGGATGTAGTCCTGATGGACTTGTTACTGATCCAGTAGAGGTTCACAACATGGTCTTCTGGAAAATAAATGTCTTAAGATATTTAGATTAATTGATTGTTGGTTGCTTAACGTGCAGTGGCAAATAGTTCATGCATATTGAGGACGAGAACAAGTTCACAATAAATACAATAGGTAAGTCTTGTCACTTATGACTCCATTATTGAATTGAAAACACATTAATGATCAATAAAAAAAACCATCACAACTCTGCAGTAGATAAATGGTTGTATCTAAAGTCTTCTGTCTACATACTTAATCAAGATAAGAGATGTAAAATGAAAAGGTAACCATGTAGAATTATAAATACAACCTGATTGTCATTTTCCAAACATAATGTAATCAATGAATGTTTAGGTTGGTGCCATAGTAGAAAGAGTGACGACACAGAGGACACAAGAAACCATAAAACTTCGCCAGGTCTATGTTAAAGACAACACAGCTGAAGTTAAGATCAGTTTGCGGAGAAGTTTAGCTGAACACACTATCGAAGTGGGGAAAACCATGAAAGTCACATTTCTGAAATTAAATCTGCATAAGGGAGAAATTAGCCTACAGACTATACCACAAAGCACTCTTGAGGTAAATGTTATATAATTCAACATACAATCTAAAATATAAACAAAAATTTCTCCACAGTACCTATATGCCCCACTTGCATGTATCTTTGGACCATACGTGGGTCACAAAGGAAACTTTGTCCAATATTATTGCAAGAAAAAATATGCCATGTTTCTATATAGTATAATCAAAACAACAATCTAACATTACAAATAGATGATTACATCAATAGTAGTGTGTTTTGTGTGGTTCGAAAACATTTTCTGGCTCATGTTTACATAAGGACCATAAAAGGGGTCTATACAAACAAGGTCTATTTACTTTAGGCCTAAGTCTATTTACATAGTGGCTCTTATCAACTCTTAAGTAAACAAAGTTTGTTTACATAGACTAAAAATAAACAAATCATCCAAGTTATGTAATGTACAAACTGATCCAAAATGAGTAAAAACTGAATAAAAACTACTCCAAAAAAAAAAGGGAGGAAGGGGAGATTGATAGATTGATTGTTGGTTGCTTAACATCCAGTGGTAAGTATTTCATACATATTCAGGATGAGAACAAGTTAACAATAAAAAAAGAAAGAAAAAAAACAACTCTTTTTTTTTTTTTTTTTTTACTATCATATTTCTTTATTGAGATCATCTCTAGTTATATTTTATTTGAATCGAAAAACACAAAAAATATTATGTATTTTTTTCCCGGAAAATAAAACACACTCCCACCCGAAACTGATATAGCTGCCGCCATCTTGAAATTGTGAAAATGAAAATGCTGCATTCATTTGTTATCGTAATATGTGTTGTTGTTGGGGTTTTAACCAAGGTTATACCCATCACAAATATTTGTGAGAGTCGGGATGGTGTAATGAGGTGCTCTTACAGTGGTGAGGGGCAGTACATCTCCCTTCAAGAACTGAACAACGATCGAGAGATACGTTTTGAAAGGTTTTTCTATCAATGAACACTTTGTATTGGGATAGTCCGAGATTACTCTGACGTCAAACGGCTGTTTTGCCAGACAAGCTGGGGCCGTGGGACGTCAGAGCTCGTCCCATATCAAAAAGTGGATATTTGCCCACCCATGCGCTGCTTCGTCCTTCTGGTTCCGACTAACAGCCTTGGAATTATATAAATCAGGCATCAATCTGTTCATTTTTCATTTATCTCTTCATTTATGAAAGTTTCACTACCTGCCAACCTTTATTTTTCCATATTTTATCAGTTTTTACAGAGTCCCATCGATTTAGACATTTTTAGCTGTTGCACGTTTATTGTCGTCGTCTTTCAGAGACAGATATATATTTAATTTATATAAGAAAAACAAATGTCTAGCATACATTATTTACATGATACATTATGAAAATTGTTCATCCTTAATTGAGGTACATGGTGATTGTACCTCATCTACAGATTGTTCACTTGAGTTTCCAACATCTCATCCTCCTCCACCCCCACTTCTTGATTCCATGGGGGCTGGTTCAAGAAGTTGTCAGCCATTTTAGTTCTGTAAATTATTTTTTTTATTCTAACAAAATTGATTTTCCTCTAAGTTCAGTATTTTAGTGATTTTACTTTTGAATCCTTAATCCTACAAACTTTCCATCCCTTAAATGTTTACGAAGAATTTACGAAGCCTAACGTTATACATACAATCAAAACAATGGTTACACAGGTAGATATAATAATTTTGTCATTTGAAGTATGTGATAGATATTTTCGAAAAGATGTATACCATTACCTTAATTATCAATATTAATTAACGAGAACCGTATACTCTTTCTGGTTGGTAACAAAGAAAGGTATTACCGACTTTTGACAAGCAACGTAGATGACTGAAAGATTACAGGTAAATATTACAGGTCATTAGGTAAAACGGAACATAATTTTGTCATTTATAGTATATGCAAATTGTGTTTTGAAAAAAAAAGTCACGGACAAAAAGTCACAGGACAAAAAGTCACAATTCATTTTTTCTGAATATTTTCTTTGAATAAAAAACGCTTATTTCTACAAAAATTGTTTTGTATTTTTCTTAAACTATTGTATATAAACCAACTTTTTAAACAAAATATATCAAAAAAATATCAAATGTTAAAAAATCGAAATGTCAAAGAGACTTGGCACTTAAATGGCTTCATGGTGCCAAGAAAAACATCTTTTGCATGATTAAAATTAAATAAATCTTCATTTTTCAAGTATAATGACACATTTCCTAAACTTTAATATGAATATATGTATTTAAAAGTAAATATTTCAAGATATATTCTTATATATTAAAACAATTGTCAATAAATTATTTGTGACTTTTTGTCCTACCAAATTTGTGACTTTATGTCCTGTGACTTTCTGTCCGTTTACCGAAAAAAACACATTGCAGTCGTACAGGACATATCATAGTTGAACGTGCAAACGCTGTATAATCCAAATCAATGTCTTCAATGTTAATCAGTGTCTCTTATTTACCATGTATTAAAAGGGACATGTTTTATACGAAAAAGGCGTATTAAACAGTTAAACTGAATATATTGTGGTCATCTTCAGTATGTAATAATTTCATTATTATGAACACTTACGCTTCATCCTCTTAACCTGTTTCCTATACGTTGTAAAATACTGAAAAGATAAGTTAGTAGTTTTCAGAATCATACGATTGCATATAATTTGCTTGTATATTAAAACAAATCCGATTATATCCGGGTCACTCAGGTAAGCTGAAAATAAGTTTGTCATTTATAGTATTATACAACCACATCCACGCTACATTTAAATATGACCTTTGGCAGCCACAGTGGCCGGATGTTACTGTGTTATAATTTAAATTGGGATTTAAGCTTCCCAAGTTTACAAGTTAAAATTCATTTAAGTTCACTGCAATACCAGGCCGATGTAGGCCAATCCATTTTCCTGTACCCACTTCTTAAGGTAAACGGACCGAAAGTCACTGTACTTTAAAGTCGTTAATTTGATAGGAAAAAAAGTCACAAATAATTTTTAGACAATTGTTAAAATATATTTTGAAATATTTCTTTTTATTACAAATATTCATTTTATCATTTAGGAAATTGCTCTTAAACCTTGATATATGAAAATGTTTGACATTTTAATTAAGCAAAGGGTATATTTATTGCGAAGATGAAGCCATTTAAGTACCAAGCCACTTTGACATTTTTAGTTTTCATCACAAATATTTTATCATTATTGATATTGATATTAAATTTTAATAACGAAGTTGCTTCTTTTCAACTTCAAGAAAATACGAAAAGAATATTTTCAAAATAACTGTTTTCTTGTTCAAAGAAAAATAATTTCAAAATTAAAATGTGACTTTTTGTTCTACGACTTTCTGTCCTACTTTCCTTCTGAATACAGACATTTCGTCCTCACACTGGGGGTACTCTATATGGTTTTGCTGGGGGTACTCTATATGGTTTTGTCAACAGGTTGAGAAGGTCCTGAGAAATGGCGTCCTCCTTATGTGGTAATAACCACTGTGCCTTTACCATGATAATTTGACCACGATACTGAGGAAAACCATCAGGGTGGTCCTCTTTGGAGTCGATCATGACATTCAAGTGATCGGAAAGAACGTGACGACGCACGTTGCGTGTTGCAACATGAACGCACTTGCACGTTTTGAACCCTTGCAACTTATCTTTGAGGATCCGTAGGTGGCCTATTGAAAGGCTTAATTTCTGTCCCTATCCAGCACGCCCTCATTTTCCAGGGGCAGTCCAATAAAGAAGTATACCGCTGTTCGAAACTCTCCCCCAAGGGTGACTTGGGAATGGAAATATGGTCACTTGGTCTTCTCCCAACCGACCGGCAGTAAAACGCTTGACGAAGTGGGGCGTCCGTTTAGCTGTGCGGGATGTATTAAGTTCGCAGTCACGTCCGGTCAGAATGAGGACGTTAAATCGGATTTGTCGTGTTAAGAGAGTGCCACGCTCTTTGCACGTTAAGAACCCTTACAACAACTCTTTGAGAGCCCGTAGGTGTCCCTATCCAATATACCCTCATTTTCCAGTGGAAGTCGAAATTTCCCCGACTATCATCCCTTATGGCCTCTATTATGACAAGACATTCCTATTGTATTTATTGTGAACTTGTTTTCGTCCTGAATACGCATGAAATATTTGCCACTAGACATGAAGCAACCAACAATCAATCAATCGAAACTCTAAAATCGTAAGAAAATTACAAATCCGGTTTACAATCTAAAACTGAGGGAAACGCATTAAATATTTCCCCGACCATCATTCCGAATGGCCTTTTTTATGACGAGACATACTCATTGAATTTTATATTAACTTGTTCTCGTCCTGAACATGCATGCAATATTTGCCACTGAACACTAAGCAACCAACAATCAATCGTGTTACAAGACAACCTCTCACCGGACAGTACTGGTCCCTCTGGTTCGCTATCCCTGTCATTTTCTCTGTTTTACTCCTTGGGCATAAATATAATGCAGGCTCAGCTGCTACTTGGACTGAGTTCACAGTTTTTAGGATTGTGGCGCTCCAAGCACTTTAAGTGTATCAACCAGTTGGGTAAGTTTGGTTTAAGAAAAGAGACTTCGGCAAGCTTGGCCTCTGGATGTGTCTTCTCCATCCTGTGGATCTAGAAGAACACCCTCACCATCCTGCTCGCTCATCTAATAGGGATGGACGTCGACGATATATGATTGTTTTAATCACTAACCAAAAAGAATCATTAAAATGAAAAATTTAATTAAACTCTTCCCTCAAAATCTTTTAGAAACATTTCTTATTCATACAAACATAGACATGCGCAATAAAATAATATTCAATTTTAGAAATAAAATGTTTATCAGTAGTAAAGTTTTCTTTTCTTTGGAAATGTCACTACACTTTTAATTTTCTTTGTACAAATGGATTGATGAAATTTGCAAAATTATTTGTATCCCTATGCTGAGTAAATTTTAAAGTTTGTCAGTTTCATATTAATTAGTTCAAATATATACTAGTATATTATATATAAAAATTGATAAATAAATAAATTAATGTGTATTAATTGATGTGTGGCTATCAACAATGCCCGTCTTGGGGAGATGAGTTTTACTGTGAGATAATGGAGGAGGTCGGACTTTATCATCACGTCGTCTTTCTTCAATGACTTCACTAAAGCTCATTAGACGCTTCTTTCTAAAAAAACAAATCCTCAAATAATTATTGAACATAACCTAAAAAAATAATAAATTGTTCTTCTACAAAGTCTACAAACAATTCTTCATGAACATTATATCAACTCAAAAACAAACAATTGTATTTGCATAAAATAACACCCGAGATATAAGTTTCTGACAACAAAATCCTACATAGTTATCAAAGGTACCAGGATCATAACTGTTAATATTTTTTATTGTGCATATTTAAACCCACAAAACTCCTGGGATGGACCGTGCAAGGGCTGTATAGCCAGTCAAGGTCGTTAAAAACTTCCATTTGTTGGATGGAAATGCATCTCTAATAGCTGTCACCACATATGATGGAAAAATTCTTCTATTTGGCTTTGTACTCTTTGAACTTGGGAGACTGCCAGGAGGGTTGATGGGTTGTAAAACCCTCTTGGCATTCTTCATCAGAGAACATATAAACTGGCTTTGAAGCCTCTGTAATCTTGTCCATCTTAAATGCACTTAGATCATGCTTTTCAAGGGCTATCAGTCTTCTTTTTGCTTTCTGGAAGAAAAAAAAGATTGAACATATGGAAGTGTAACATTTAAAAGATTCATTTAGTAAATACAATTTTCTGCAAGAATTAAAAATAATGTGATGTTTGGTTACGTACAGTACTGAAACAAAGAATCGGGTTTGTATGTTGATAATTATAATACATTAGTCATTATCATTAGATTAAGGATATCAAAGAACCTCAAGAAATCATTTTTTGTTAATATCAAACTAAGTTTAATTTTGAACCCTTTGGATTATAATGTAGATTAATTTAAAAACAGAAGCCAAAATTAAAAATCTAAATACTTGGATTGATTCGGCATATAAAAGAACATCTATAATTCATTTCTTTTAATGAAATCAAACAATGTTTTATTTTGGGCCCTTTGGACCTCATGTGAACCAATTTAATAAAGGCCCAAATTCTAAAACTTGAAGCACGGTTAGATTCAGCATATTAAAGAACCACAAGAATTCCAGATTAAAACATCATTGAAATTGGTCAAGAAATAAACAATTTATTCATAGTTATAAGTATAAGAAAAGTATTGTTTTTGGCCCCTTATTCCTTAACAGTATGGGCCATAACCCTCAAAATCAATCGCAGTCTTCCTTTTTTGGTATGGAACCTTGTGGTAAAATTTCAGAAAGAGACATACACTTACACATGTTACACACAGGTTTTTGAATGAAGGTTTCAGCTTCAGACCAACATAAACAGTATGATCTTTAAGTTCCATTATTGCATAATAGACCAGACTGTTGTACAACATTGTGTGAGGAGATGGGTGGACTCTGAAAATTCCTCACGGAACGACATTGACCAGGCATCAACATCTACATTTCTAGTGAAAAGTTTCAGCGAAATAAACACCAGTTTGTATTACGAAGTATGTTTTGAACATGGCAACGGAATGCCATCATGTCAGTGTCTTGATTGATTGGTTGGAACATCATGTAAGCACTTAATGACAGTCTTTAGAAATGTACTATATTTCAACTGGGATGCTCTACCATCAGCCTACAGAGAAAGTCCATATATTTGTTTGAATGTTGAAAGTTTTCCTTTGGACTCGGAAGCGGATCATTCAACAACAGATGATAATATTGTGGAGGTAACCATTGGAAGTTCAGAGGACATGTCAGTTAGTAGCTTGTTTATACCACCTAAGCAGCAGTTTAACAAAGAAAGATACAAAATATGTAACTTACTGGAAATTACAGAGGAAAGATGCTATGCAAGTGAAAACTTAAAACTATTAAAGAAGATTTCAGCTACCCTAACATCTTTGGCAAGTGAGCCAAGATAGGACATGCCAAAAGAGGGGGAATTTATTTAAGACACCAGTGAACCAATATTGGAACCAACGGTAGCAATCAGACAGATACAAGAAGTGCTGTGAGAAATATACATATGAAGGAAGGAATAGATAAACTCATTGATAAACATTTATAATAGACCTTATAAATTATTATATACAGTACATTTACATTTGTTCTCGAAAAAAATCATAAAGATCTATTCACTTAAACTAAAGTTATTGTCCGGAAACTAATGTGTCTTTGGATGACGCAGCTGACAACAAGATGAAGAGCTATAATCCAAAAGTTCCAAAAAGTACAGCCAAATCCGTGAAAGGAATCAGAGCTTTGCACGAGGTAGATACATTCCTTAATTTATAATAATTTTTTAATGTTTTGTAACAGCAAATTTAATAACACAAACAAATCCGTATTTTCATGCCAGTACCGGAGTACTGGCTACTGGGCTGGTGATACCCTCGGGGACTAACAGTCCACCAGCAGAGGCACCGACCCAGTGGTAGTAATAACATTAACGGTACCAATTTTTCTGCACCAGATGCGCATTTCGACAATATAAGTCTCTTCAGTGATGCTCGTGGCCAAAATATGTAAAATCCAAAGCTTATATAAAAGATGAAGATAACATTGCCTATGTAAAATTTTAAAATCGTTTGTATGTACATTGAACGACAAATTTATGTGACGTATAAAATTTTCTGACGTCAGACACTCAAATCAATGAATGTGTTCGTAGATAGTAGATGTTTTTGTGTTCTGTTAAATTGTTCCTTTTAAAATTATTATACGATGATGACTGATGTACCCATATTTAGACTATTTTATTTATTGTGTCTGTTTATTTAACGCATCAATGTAAAATATAACGGAATTTGCTTTCATCGCATCTTATATGGTTGATAATAGTTGTAAGAACAGGCGTTTCTTAGTTAAAAATGTTATTACAAAAATAAGAATATGATTTTCAATGACAAAACTCTCCACCAGAGACCACATGACGTTGAAGTTAGCAAATATAGGCCTTCAACATCGTTTTATTCATTCTGTATTTCTTGATAGCTTATTACTTATACCTTAAGGAATGTGAGAGAGACCTAGCCTGCTTGCACACTAGCGTCGTGAAGTGACAGTCGAAAATATATTCAAGACTTTAAAGCTAATTCAGGAAGGTACTCGGTCTCGTACAGGTTATCACAAATTATTCAAAGATGTTTATGATACTTTGAACGGCGTCCCGAGAAGCCTTTGTAAGGAATTTATTAAAGGATGTGCGTGTAAGAAACCTCAAAACAACATAGCACCGTTGACACCGATTTCATTCAAATTTTTATGCATAGGGGTCAGCTGGATTTAATTGATAAGCGTGAAGATCCTGACGGTCCATTTTTGCTGGATTGGACATTAAATTGATCACTTTTCTAAATTTTACTTTTTTTGCCACAGGAACGCAAATCCGCAAGAAAAGATTCAGGCACTGAAAAAGCAAAGGAGTAGGTCCGGTAAGGGCCGATTTTGGCCCCAAATTTCAGTTTCATCTAACGAGATATTTAGGACACTTTTTAAACACTTAAGTGTCTATTTCAATTGATTCGATTAGTTTATGTAAAACATTTTAACTGATTCAGTCATTAAAAACGCTCCGATTGAAGCCTAAATATGAAAAATCTATCAAATATGCCAAAAAAACGTCACTTTTCAGATGGTTTTCGTCAAAAATGAAAGTGACCGCATCCGTGTTCATCCTCAACCTTTATATATGTTATGTATTATCATCAAATACAACTTACATTTCAATATTATGAATAAACACGAATGCGGCCACTTTCATTTAAGACGGAAACTGTCTAAAATTTAACTAAAATGCTATAATTGTGAAGATTTCAGTAATTTAGCATGACTTTATGATGCTAGTTCACGATATATGTGCATTGTATTGTCAAAAACAGCACATATTTATGTAGCAGAAGCATTCTACTTTCCAAAAAATAGCTAAAAGATTACATTTTCACAATTTTGCAAAACTGCTTAATTTTGGGGCCAAAAAGGGGTCTTACTGAACCTACTCCTTTACGAATTTACAAAAGAAGAAACCAAAACAATCATATAAAATCAGCAATTATGACAGTTCAGTTGTAAAGGAAAACCAACATAATGAGGACAAATTAAAACCTAACATCTTCAACTTTTGACACCGACACAAACAGAAAATAATGATAATGCCAACCAATTAAAGACAAATCTACATTCAATAATTGGCATTAAAATCAAACACGTTTGGGAAAACAACTAGGCGCAGGAATGGAATGGCAAGGTTTTATCGTACTATTATGAATTTTAACGGTTCATTACCAGAGATTTGATATCGATAAATGGATTCTTGAAAACGAATATTGAATGTTGAAATCATATAATTAAAGTTGAAAATCGAATGTTCAACACGAAAGTTCAATACCGAAAATTGAATGTTGAACACATACGTTTAGATTTAAAAACGAATGTTGTATTTTAAAAAATCGAATGATGAAAGTTAAAAATCGAAAGTTGAAAAAAAAAACGTTTTTCGAAAGTCGAATATTTAAATGTTTTAATGACTATGTCTGTAGCAACCCTACAAAACTGCATGCAATGTTTCTTTCGGACCGACGATTCAAGTGAGACTAAAAGGCGGTACACATTTATACTATTTCCTTGGTATCCTAATTACACATAATACCAAACACAGGTAAAAGCAAGTGCATACTAGATTTTTCTATCAAGATTAAGAATAGAAATGAGAACATTGTCTGAGACAATAACCTGACCGAAGAGCAGAAACAAGAGGCCAGTAATGGGCCTTCAACACAGCGATAATTTTTTACACCAGGAGGCGGGCTTCAGCTGGCCCACAAACAAAAATATGTCCTGGTTCAAGGAAATGGACGTCATACTTGACTCAAAACCTAATAAATGAACCCAATTGAACATTGATACAAGACTAACAAAGGCCTAATTTGGGACGGACGCAAAACTACGGCGGGTAAACCATGTTCAGTAACATCTCAACTCTCCCCTATACCTCTAGTCAATGTAGAAAAAAATGATTGATTGATTGTTGGTTGCTTTACGCCGCATTAGCACAAAAAGGCTATATCGCGGCGAGAGCTAATTCGAATATTTTTACAATTTAAAGCATATTTTTAAAATAAGACAAAAGGTCCTTCAATACACTAAAATTCTTGACTAAAGCAAATTGATTATATACAAATAAAAATCAACAGTAAAATAACGTGATAAAAATTAAAATCGATTTAAATATAATAACATTTTTATATTTTATAATAAATTCCAATTTCTTTTAAAAAAGCAACAATATTTGTAAATGGAACATTATTAAATAAATCATACATATTATTGACATTGAAATGCTTCTTACGAATATCAGCAAAGTCAATACAATTAATTAAAACATGTTTAATAGTATACTTGCAGTTGCAAGGAACACATTGTGGTTCATCTTCATTTTTTAAAAGATACTCGTGTGTTATTCTAGTATGACCAATACGACATCTAGTAATAACACACTGATCTTTTCTGCACATAATATTATCAAAAGGTTTGCCTAAATTAGGTTTAATTTCATGCAATTTATTATCTTCTTTTTTACTCCATTTATTTTTCAATATATTAAAAACATATTCTCTAATATTAAATTTAAAATCAGTATATGGTATATCACAGTTAGATAGAAGGTCACCCAGGGCATTCTTTGCCTCAAGGTCTACAGCTGTGTTTCCAAGGATTCCAACATGACTCGGAACCCATAGAAATATTATTTCTTTCAGAAGAATTTTTTAATTCCTCATTACATATAAAATTTTCAGGATTGTTGGGTTTTTAATTTTAGTATTTCGTATAGCTTGTAAGCATGAAAGTGAATCCGAACATATAATAAATTTGGATTTATCTGAAGAATCAATAAATTTCAAAGCCAAAATTATTGCTTCTGCTTCAGCAGTAAAGATGGATGCATCAGATGGCAAACGGAGGGTTGCAGCTCTGTCCCTGAAGACAGCAGCAGATGCAACTCTATCACCATCTTTTGATCCATCAGTATAGACAGTTGAAAAATCGAGATAATCGGCTTAATTTCAGCATAGTGTTGCTGAATTAAAAGAGGATTTGTTTTATTTTTATTGTGTTCACGGAGATCAAATATCATTTTTGGTTTGGGAAGTTCCCATGGAGGACATTTGCAAGTTTGAACTTGAGCAACAGATTTTAAATCAAAAGAAGCTAAATGTGGTTTTAAACGTAAACCTAACGGAGGAATTTTATTTTCATGTTTTGCAAAAATATCTTCATAAATCGGATTAAAAACACAGCTGTAGGCAGGATTATCTGAATGGGCTTTTAGTTTGACAGCATATTGAAGTCCAAGCTTCAAACGTCTGTCAGTGAGTGAGTGCTCATCAGCCTCTACATACAGACTCTCAACTGGTGAGGTTTTAAATGCGCCAAGACAGAGACGCAAACCTTGGTGATGCACAGCATCGAGAATCTGTATGTAGGACTTCCTTGCAGAGCCATACACTATAGAGCCATAATCTAGTTTAGATCTAACAAGAGATCTATATAAATTGAGTAAAATGTTGCGATCAGCACCCCAGTCAGTGCTGCCGACAACTTTTAAAATATCTAAAGCTTTTAAACATCTCGCTTTTAACATTTTGATATGGGGTAGAAAGGTTAACTTTTTATCGAAAAGTAAACCAAGAAATTTGGTTTCATCAACCATTTTAATTGGGTTGCCGTACAAAGTTAGTTCTGGTTATATTGACAGTAAAAACAGACCTGTCATTGGTTTGATAATATTTTTTCTACATTTCCCTATCAATTTGATAATTTTAGAAATCGACCATATTCTATAGAGAATATTATTGAGAGTAAAAACAGACCTGTCATTGGTTTAATAATATTTTTTTCTACATTTGCCTCTAAATATGATAACCTTTTTAGATAGTTTTAGAAATTGACTGTATTCTATACATAATTATATTGACAATAATAACAGACTTGTCATTGGTTTAATAATATTTTGTATACCTTTGCCTATAAATTTTATACCTTTTTTGATAGTTTAAGAAATCGACCATTCTCTACAGAGAATCATATTGACAGTAAAAACAAACCTGTCAATGGTTTAATAATATTTTTTCTACATTTGCCTATAAATTTTATACCTTTTTTGATAATTTTAGAAATCGACCATATTCTATAGGTAATTATATTGACAGTAAAAACAGACTTGTCATTTGTTTAATAATATTTTTTCTACATTTGTCTGTTAATTTTTAATTGATAAACAAGGTTAAGTAGATAAGAGTATAGAAAAATATGTCAGACAGATCATGAGGTGTCGAGCCCCTAATAAAAATTACAGTATTTTTATAATAAGTGTCACTATGCAATGGCTTGGGCTCCTGACGATGGACATGGCCATGGTCAATTAGTTAATTCTAATTGGTCTTAATAGATGTTCGAAACAACTTATGATCTATGGAGTTGGGGTGCTGGGATAGGCTTTGACAAAGATTTATTGAAATATTAGGGCAGTCCCACCAGTGATCTGTTATGATTTTATATTTTATACAGTTTTATAAACAAACTTGTATTATATAAATGCAACTAGCGATGGATATGATTTAACTGAACTGTGTAACATCAGATAAGTCATTCGAAGATGATAAAACATTTAACGTGTGCCTATACACTTCGTTAGTAAAGTTTTTTGACAAACAGCTGTAAAGTGTGTAAATTAAAGTGTAATATCTTATCAACATGAGTAACTTGAGATAATTGATAGAGCAGAACAAAGAAGGGTATTTTATCAATGAACCCAGTGTAATTATGATGATAAACAAATGTTTACAAATATATCTTTATTTAAAGTTGAGAAATAAAACCATCAAAGATAATCTTTGATATTTGTTGACGATAAGTAGTCATCATTAATACATTATAATTAAATGCAACGGTTATTATCGGCAATAGCAATAGTGCATTGATAATGTGCTTTGTATTTCTATCAAAATAGATATTAAATTTGAAAAATATCTATACCGAAAGGTTTAAGGGTTGATTAATTATGTCAATTTATGTTAAAGTTGTAATACATACATAATACAAGGAAAGTAAATGTAATCAAAGTGATGGAAATCACTCATGGAAAGATTAGAAGAGTAGTTTGAATTATTTCATATTTTTGTTTGTGATGATAGTGAGCTCTGTACGGAAGATTGAGTTGACTGAATACTTGTTTTGGAAGATTTTCTTGGAATTAATATTTTATCGGTAGGTTCTGTTTCAACAGGCAGCATTTTAAAATTGTCCGCATCAATTGGCCAAGTCATGCGAGTGTGTGTATTCTCGTGACTGAATGAGCGGATAACTTTGCTGGCGTACGATGGGTCTGTTTGAAACAAGGAGATAATTCGAAACAAAATCTATCTGTTCAGCTTCTGGGTAACTGATGTTTCTTTGTGTTTTAATTTTAATACTATTTTTTTCTATAAGGTAAACAGGGCAGTCCCTAGGCGATGAAAAATGGGATTCACCACAGTTTACACATTTAGAAGATTCAGAGTTACAGTTTGTTCCCTCGTGTCCTTCATCAGAACACTTGAAGCATCTCTGCTTACCACGACATTGTTTGCTTCCATGACAAAACTTTTGACAAGTAAAGCATCGAATTGGGTTAGGGATAAACATGTCAACTCTGATTCCGAAGCAACCTAAAGTAATAGATGGAGGAGGAGTTGGAGTTCTAAAGGTCAAAAAGTATGTATTTAATTTAATTATATTTCCATTCTTTTTAATTGGAAATCTAATAACATCAGTTACACCTTGGCTTGAAAGTTCCTCACCGATTTCGTTCACGGTGAGGTCACCAAAATATTGACTTCTGTTTCGAATGATCCCCTTACAGCTGTTCAAACTGTTGTGCGGAGAGGCAGAAACAGGAAAGTTTGATATTGTAGACATTGTAAGTAAATTTGTTGATTGACTTTTGTTGGAACATTCAACCAACAAATTGCCAGATCTCATTTTTGAAACTTTTTTAACAGTACCAGCAACGCTTTGAATTTGTTTGTGAATTACAAAGGGCGATATTTTTGAAATTGGTTTGTCTTCTGTTCCTTTTATTACAATAAATCTGGGCCAACTGTCATCTTCCCGACAGGGCTCTGAATCGTCACATTTTCCTTTTTTATGTATTAAAGCTGATTTAGAGGGTTTGTTTTGTCTCGCCACATGAGAGGAGAAAGATTCACCATTCTTGTCATCCACCCACCTCGGAGCTACAAGGGCGATGCTGTGTTTCCGTGGCGAACCGGGATCAAGTGCTAATGCTGAAAACGAGCTCCAAACATAATGTAGCTGGTCCTCAAAAGCAGCACCCAAGATCCACGGCGGAAAGCACCAGACGTTCCAAGAATAGTATACTCAAGCAGAGCGTATCCATCAAGCGAAAAAGAAAGCGTACCACTTGATTGACCCATGAGCCATCGCCTTCTTCAGTTATCCGAAATATAAATAGCTTAATTTAAAATACATGTGTATATTATGAAAATTGTTACAAGAAAGCTTATTGATGAGGATTAGCTTATTGATTTCGAAGCCAAAGCAGCTTATTGATCTAATGTCTCGTCCGTCCTGGTATTTTCTGACCGTAAGGAGTCTGGCTATAGCCCTCATCCACAAGTATCTCGTCAACCACCGACACGGGTAGCAACCCACGGCAAACGGGTTGGAGAGCCTATTTTATTCAAGACATTGGGCATCTCACGATGTTTGGATCAATTAAGTCTGGTCTCTTTCGACCTGTCCAGCATGGGTAACCCTTCCAGGAGACGAAGCTCCACCTGGCATAGCTCTTAGGATCACTGAGGCACGCAAGCCCTCCGACCACGGCAAGGATGGCGATCCACCGGAGGGTCGTTTGTTTATGTGTTTCATATTTGTTTTTTTCGTTCATTTTTTTTTACATAAATAAAAATTGTTTTCTCGTTTGAATGATTTTACATCGTCTTATATGGGCCTTTAAGAGCTCACTATGCGGTATGGGCTTTGCTCATTGTTGAAGGCCATACCGTGACCTTCAGTTAGGAGATAACTGTATTGTATTTTAAGCTCCGACGGCATTAATTGGGGATTTGATGCTCGCAAATTAAGTTTACTGGCCACGTAAGCGAGACAGTAAACGGGTATTTGCGACCATCAAATCCCCAATTGATGCCGTCAGAGCTTTAAATACAATATTGGTATCTCCATTCTAATGAAACTGACAGAAAACAATGTTTAAACATGTATTTAAAAATCTGTCATATGCCGTCTGCGCTTGCGCGTACGTCCCATAGCATCAATTATCAATTGATGCCATGAAAAAAAGTGACATTATCCAATCAAAATGACCGTTTCAAACGTTATTGCATTAGAATTGTTAATGTTTGTGTCATTTTGGTCTTTTGTTGATAGTTGTCTCATTGGCAATCATACCACATCTTCTATAGAAATATGGTCACTTGGTCTTCTCCCGACCGGCAGTAAAACGCTTGCTGAAGTGGGGCGTCCGTTTGGCTGTGCGGGATGTATCAAGTTCGCAGTCACGTCCGTCAGAAGGGGACGTTAAATCCGATGCCTCGTGTAAAGAGAGTGCCACGCTCTTTGCACGTTAAGAACCCTTGCAACAACTCTTTGAGGGGTCCGTAGGTGGCCTGTTGCAAGGCAAAATTTCTGTCCCTATCCAATATACCCTCATTTTCCAGTGGCAGTCCAAATTTCCCCGACCATCATCCTAGATGGCCTCTATTACAACAACCTACCTATTGTATTTATTGTGAACTTGTTCTCGTCCTGAATATGCATGAAATATTTGCCACTGGACGTTAAGCAACCAACAATCAATCAATCTTCTTTCTATTATTGATGGAAATATATTGGAGTTATTTCTCATGATTTTACTTGTTTCAAATTTGTACCTGAAAAATATTTGAAATAAATCTAAAACAAAATTATATAAGACTGCTCTGATAGATTATGATCATCTTAAGTAAGATATATATTTTTTTTTGTTTTGTGTGATCTGAAATGACAAACTTTTTATGTGTGATTTGAAATATTAAACTTATTATGTTTGATTGATTTATTTCACAGTGTATTCTCTTAGTGTAAATGCTTCATTTGAAAGATGAATCGATAGAATACTATCATTTTTAATTTAGACGCCCTAGCCACCTTAAGTTTACAATACATTGTAATAGTGTTTTGAGACTTAGTTTTAGAACATACATTTCTGATTATTGGTAGTAGAGCTAAACATCAGTTTTTTATCTTCAATCCGTTTATTCACCATTTCATCAGATACACCTGTTTAATTAAATTTTATAATGAGTCAGTATACACAAATAATTCAATATTTAAGAACTTTGAAACAGGGTTTTAAAGAAGTTAATTTCTTGTGACGTAATGAATAATTGATTGTATCTAAAGGTTTTGTTCAGTTAAACATCACTATAAAATAGATATTTAACATGTAAAAGTTTAATAAATGATTGATTTATTCTATAGAAGTTAATAACTTTAAGAAGATGTATATAATGAAACATACTTAAAAAGTATGCAAAACATATATCAATTTATGAATAATGTAGTTTATAAGATGAAAAATACCTAATAATGGTTTTAAAAGTTCTTGCAAGGTTGTACTAATTGTGTTATCAAGAAAGATGGCCTTTTTCATTCTCCCAGGTAGACTCTGACCTGAAATATATACATTTCAAAGTTAAAAATTTTCCCCTTAAAAGTTCCCTTAAATACACAATTTGATAAAAGTGAATTTAAACAGTTGTCAGGCCAACAGAAGAAATAATACAATGGGACTGTTCAAATTACCAAATGGAATTGTAATATATTCACACATAGCAATTCTAAGAAGTCATAAGTTTTATTTACCCTAAACATAGCTTTGGTGCTATACTATCAAACTTGTTCTCATATTCAGAATGAATAAATGAACTTTATTCTCACAGAACTACATGTCATAGTTACAGAGAAAATATATATATTTACAATTACATGCATGTATATAAAACCATGCACATGTGTGAACAAAAGACGTAACTTAACTGACTTTCACCTGTATTAGTTTTATAAACTTACATATTATTTTCTGAATTAAACAAACAGAAGAGTTTAAAGTTATATATTACAATGATTGTTTACATATAAACAGGAAAGTTAAGGACTTCATGATTTTCTTTCTAAGTGGCCGTTTTATGGGATATAAACTTCAGAAAAAAATATTATTAACTAAAGAACATTTTAAAAAATTGAAATTAAAACAACTGTTCTTGTATCTTTATCCACTCCTTATCAAGTGCAATAAAGAACAAAAAAATACCAACAAAAAGCAACTTAAATTAATTAACTAACTTGAAAACTTTGCTAAAAAGGTACACCCATCACATTCTTTAACAACACATGTTTTCTTAAGGTTAAAATTTCAACTGTTTTGCATAATTGCAATACAAACATTTATTCATAAATCATAATAATAACTCATTTAAATCAGAATCAAACAAAAATATCTCACTGAGCTTGTTCCTTATTCTACTACCATAATGTAATAAAGCATCAGTCAAGAGATCTATTCTATTTTCCGGTGTCATTTCTTTTGTTATTCTCGAGAATTTCCCAAGGTAGGACCATAGTCGATCCAAACTCTCACCATCAGTAAGACCTATGCCGCTTGTTCGTCTTGGACCATATAAAACCTGTAGTAAGTATCAATAATTGAACATTCACATCCTAAACTCATGCTAAGTAGTTTTAGAGGAGATAACTTTTTTAAAAGTTAATAAAAATACAAATTATGAATTTTGGTTTAGGGGAGATATCTACAAATACATATTCGATAATACTGATTGCAAGATATTTGTGTTTTAATTTTTCAATTAATAAATTATACAAGAAATGTAAGCTCATATTTTGAAAAGCAATAAAAGTACAGATGCAATTGTAAGCAATGCTGATATTAAAATATTACTGATATGAAAGTTCTTGTTCTATTAAATTTTCTATGCAATTCACTTTTTCAAGGCATATCTAAATAGTGAAAACTATACATTCATTTTCAATTCATCTTGAACATAAAAAACACAATCATTCTATACTGATTGCATAATGATCCAGGTAGGATAAAAGTGTTTACACTGAAATCGTTTAAAATAAACCTATAATCTTCAATTTAAAAATTTACCTGACAACTCATTTTATGGCCACATGAATGAAATATTGGTATAGAAAACTTGACTTTATCCAAAACTGAGAAAGCTGCATGTTTCTAAAATAACCAAAACCATAAATAAATGATTAAAAACAATTGTGAAATTAGTCAAAATGCTTATGTTTTCCTTAGAATCAATCTTTTTTCTGCTTCCCCTTACCATTTTAATTGAGATAAAATAGAGCTTAAAACAAATATTTAATCTATGATTACTGAAAAATTACCGTAGAAAATTAAATACAACTACTTTGCAATTAAGTTGTTTATAAAACATTTAAGTAGATCTACCCACCTTTAAATGACTGTGTAGATTGCAAGCAATGTCATACATGACATAAATTGGATTGCTGTCATCAACTGGTTTTTCTTCCAGCAATTTGTTTAACAAATAAACAGAATACCCCAATCTGGAATAAAAGCAATTTTTCATTAGTTTTCCATCATGCTAAAATGTAAACAGAACCATTACAAAGGTTTAACATTTTTTTTTGTCTGCTAAGACCATCTTTCACTCGTAAACTGTTCTAAAACGAAATGTAAAACCTGCTTGCATATACTCTTATACAGGGTTATAAACAATATTACAGTAAAAGTAAATTGCAACTTGATAAAGTAATGTGGTAAAAATAATTGTCTACAAATTTCATATTACAAAATGTTACTGAGAAAATGTTGAATTTTTTAAATAAAGCTGTGGTTGTTTCGATTTTAATTGTAATACTTTTGTCTGATCAAATGACCGATTAAAGGTAACATCATAAGGAATTATCCAAAAAGATGTTAAATGTACAGCAAAATGTTGAAAAATTATCAATATAGCTAAAATCGCAATGAATATCCAAAAAGTAATAAAATTTACTCAGGAAATGTGGCAATTATTAAAAAAAAAATGTGGTTGGTTGAAGTTTACTTTTAATACAATTGTCAACACATATTAGAAATTTATCTTGATCAAATATACGATTTAAGGTTGCATCAAATAAATAATGAAAAAAAAATGACAAATTTACAGTAAGATAATGAAAAATTATCAAATTTCAATGAATATCCAAACAGTAGTAAAGTTTACTGAAAAAAATGTTACTGAAAAAATGTTGAAACTCTTAAATAAAGCAATGGTTGTTTCAATTTTACCTCTGATACATCTGTCAATACAAATAAAAAAAATGTCATGATCAAATAACCGATTTAAAGTAACATCGTATACAATAATCAAAAAAGATGTCAAAAGTACAGTAAAATGTTGAAAAATTATCAATATAGATAAAAGCTGAATGAAAATTAAAAAAGTAGTAAAATTAACTGAAAAAAATGCTACTGTAATAATGTTGTAATTTTTAATTAAAGCTTTCGTTAGTTAAAAGTTTACTTTTAATACATTTGTCAATACAAATTAGAAAATTGTCTTTATCAAATGACCGTTTTAAGGTAACATCAAATAAATTATAAAAAAAAATGACAAAATTACAGTAAGATGTTGAAAATTATCAGTTTAGCTAAAATCTGAATGAATATCAAATAAGTAGTAAAGTTTACTGAAAAAATGTTACTCAGAAAATGGTGAAATTTTTAAATAAAGCTGTGGTTGTTTCAATTTGACTTCTAATACATTTGTCAATACAAATTAGAAAGTTGTCTTGATCAAATGACCGATTTAAGGTAACATCATCAACAATTATCAAAAAAGTTGTCAAATGTACAGTAAAATGTTGAGAAATTATCAATATAGGTAAAATCTGAATGTACATACAGAAAGTAGTATAGTTTAATTAAAAAAACATGTTACTGTAAAAATGTTGCAATTTTTAATTAAAGCTTTCATTAGTTCAAGTTTAATTTTAATACATTTGTCAATACAAATTAGAAACTTGTATTAAACAAATGACCGATTAAAGGTAACATCAAATAAATTAAAAAAAAAATGACAAATTTACAGTATGATAATGAAAAATTATCATTATAGCTAAAATCTCAATGAATATCCAAACAGTAGGAAAGTTTACTGAAAAAAATGTTACTGAAAAAATGTTGAAACTCTTAAATAAAGCAATGGTTGTTTCAATTTTACCTCTGATACATCTGTCAATACAAATAAGAAAAATGTCATGATCAAATGACCGATTTAAAGTAACATCGTATACAATAATCAAAAAAGATGTCAAAAGTACAGTAAAATGTTGAAAAATTATCAATATAGATAAAAGCTGAATGAAAATTTAAAAAGTAGTAAAATTAACTGAAAAAAATGCTACTGTAATAATGTTGTAATTTTTAATTAAAGCTTTCGTTAGTTAAAAGTTTACTTTTAATACATTTGTCAATACAAATTAGAAAATTGTCTTTATCAAATGACCGTTTTAAGGTAACATCAAATAAATTATAAAAAAAAAATGACAAAATTACAGTAAGATGTTGAAAATTATCAGTTTAGCTAAAATCTGAATGAATATCAAATAAGTAGTAAAGTTTACTGAAAAAGTGTTACTGAGAAAATGTTGAATTTTTTTAATAAAGCTGTGGTTGTTTCAATTTTACTTCTAAAACATTTGTCAATACAAATTAGAAAAATGTCTTGATCAATTGACCGACTTAAGGTAACATCATTTACAATTATGAAAAAAAAAGTCAAATGTACAGTAAAATGTTGAAACATTATCACTATAGGTAAAATCTGAATAAATATCCAAAAGTAGTAAAATTAACTGAAAAAAAATGTTACTGTACAAAGTTATAATTTTTATATAAAGCTTTCGATAGTTCAAGTTTACTTTTAATACATTTGTCAATACAAGTTAGAAAATTGTCTTTATCAAATGACCGATTTAAGGTAACATCAAATGATTTGTAAAAAAAAGACAAAATTAGAGTAAAATGTTGAAAAATTATCAGTATAGATAAAATCTGAATGAATATCGATTAAGTAGTAAATTTACTGAAAAAAGGTCAATAGAAAATGTTGAAATTTTTAAATAAAGCTGTGGTTGTTTCAATTTGATTTCTAATACATTTTTCAATACAAATTAGAAAAGTGTCTTTATCAAATGACCGATTAAAGGTATCATCAAATAAATTATGAAAAAAGTGGCAAAATTACAGTAAAATGTTGAAAAATTATCGGTATAGCTAAAATCTGAATGAACATACAAAAAGAAGTAAAATTAACTGAATAAAAAATGTTTACTGAAAAAATGTAATTTTTAATTAAAGCTTTCGTTAGTTCAAGTTTACTTATAATACATTTGTCAATACAAATGAGAAAATTGTCTTTATCAAATGACTGATTGAAGGTAACATCAAATAAATTATGAAAAAAGTTGTCAAAATTACAGTAAAATGTTGAATAATTATCAGTATAGCTAAAATCTGAATAAATATCTAATAACTAGTAAAGTTTACTGAAAAAATGTTAATAGAAAATATTGAATTTTTAAATAAAGCTGTGGTTGTTTCAATTTGACTTTTTATACATTTGTCAATACAAATTAGAAAATTGTCTTGATCAAATGACCGATTTAAGGTAACAATATATACAATTATCAAAAAAGTTGTCAAATGTACAAAAAAATGTTGAAAAGTTATCGGTATAGCTAAAATCTGAATGAATATCCAAAGAATAGTAAAATTTACTAAAAAATGTTACTCAGAAAATGTAAAAATTTTTAGATAAAGCTGTGGTTTCAACTTGACTTCTTATACATTTGTCAATACAAATTAGAAAACTGTCTTGATCAAATGACCGATTAGAGGCAACATCATATACAATTATCAAAAAAGTTGTCAAATGTACGGTAAAATGTTGAGAAATTATCAATATAGGTAAAATTAACTGAAAAAAATTGTTACTGTAAAAATGTTGTAATTTTTAATTAAAGCTTTCATTAGTTCAAGTTTACTTTTAATACATTTGTCAATACAAATTCGAAAATTGTCTTTATCAAATGACCGATTTAAGGTAACATCAAATAAATTATGAAAAAAGTTGTCAAAATTACAGTAAAATGTTGAAAAATTATCGGTATAGCTAAAATCTGAATGAATATCCAAAGAATAGTCAAGTTTACTGAAAAAATCTCACTCAGAAAATGTTAAATTTTTTTAAATCAAGCTTTCGTTAGTTGAATTTTGACTTTTAATACAATTTGTCAATACAAATTAGAAAATTGTCTTTATCAAATGACCGATTTAAGGTAACATCAAATAAATTATAAAAAAAAATGACAAAATAACTGTAAAATGTTGAAAAAATATCGATATAGCTGAAATCTGTCAAGTCAAGTTTACTGAAAAAATGTTACTTAGAAAATGTTAAATTTTTTATATAAAGCTTTCGTTAGTTGAATTTTTACTTTTAATACATTTGCCAATACAAATTAGAAAAAATATATTAATCAAATGACCGATTTAAGGTAACATCATAGACATTTATCAGAAAAAATCTTTAGTGTACAGTAAAATGTTGAAAAATTATCAATATAGGTAAAATCTGAATGAATATCCTAAAAGTGGTAAAGTCTACTGAAAAAATGTTACTCAGAAAATGTTATTTTTTAAATAAAGCTGTGGTTTCAATTTGACTTCTTATACATTTGTAAATACAAATTAGAAAATTGTCTTGATCAAATGACCAATTTAAGGTAACATCATATACAATTATCAAAAAAGTTGTCAGATGTACAGTAAAAGGTTGAAAACTTAACAATATAGCTAAAATCTGCATGAATATCCACAAAATAGTAAAATTTACTGAAAAAATGTTTTCTAAAAAAATGTTGAAATTTGTAAATAAAGCTGTGGTTGTTTTAATTCTACTTCTAATACATTTGTCAATACAAATTAGAAAAATGTCTTGATCAATTAACCGATTTAAGGTAACATCATATACAATTATGAAAAAAGTTGTCAAATATACAGTAAAATGTTGAAAAATTACCAGTATTGGTAAAATTTGAATGAATATCCAAAAAGTAGTAAAACTAACTGAAAAAAATGTTACTGTACAATGTTGTAATATTTAATTAAAGCTTTCGTTAGTTCAAATTTACTTTTAATACATTTGTCAATACAAATTGGAAAATTGTCTTTATCAAATGACCGATTTAAGGTAACATCAAATAAATCATGAAAAAAAAATGACAAAATAACAGTAAAATGTTGAAAAATTATCGGTATAGCTAAAATCTGAATGAATATCCAAAGAATAGTCAAGTTTACTGAAAAAATGTTATTCAGAAAATGTTAAATTTTTTATATAAAGCTTTCGTTAGTTGAATTTTTACTTTTAATACATTTGTCAATACAAATTAGAAAAATATATTGATCAAATGACCGATTTGAGGTAACATCATATACATTTATCAGAAAAGTTCTTTAATATACAGTAAAATGTTGAAAAATTATCAATATAGGTAAAATCTGAATGAATATCCAAAAGTAGTAAAATTAACTGAAAAAAATGTTACTGTACAATGTTGTAATTTTTAATTAAAGCTTTCGTTAGTTCAAGTTTAATTTTAATACATTTGTCAATACAAATTAGAAAATTGTCTTTATTAAATGACTGCTTTAAGGTAACATCAAATAATTTATAAAAAAAAACCCACAAAATTAAAGTAAAATGTTGAAAAATTATCAGTATAGATAAAATCTGAATGAATATCCATTAAGTAGGAAAATGTACTGAAAAAAGGTTAATAGAAAATGTTGAAATTTTTAAATAAAGCTTTCATAGTTCAAGTTTACTTTTAATACATTTGTCAGTACAAATTAGAAAATTGTCTTTATCAAATGACCGATTTAAGGTAACATCAAATAAATTATGAAAAAAGTTGTAAAATTTACAGTAAATGGTACTTGCTGCAAAAAACAGAAAGTCAATTGAGTACGTAGTATTGTTAAGATATCATTTTAAATTGTTACATATTTTCGTATCTGCACTTTTCCATGGTTAAAATTAGAGATAACTGTATTTTAAGCTACGACGGCATCAATTTGGGATTTGATGGTCGCAAATTAGGTTTACTGGCGACGCGTTAGTGGAGACAGTAAAAAGGTATTTGCGACCATCAAATCCCGAATTGATGCCGTCTGAGCTTAAAATACAATATTGTTATCTCTATTCAATTGAAACTGACAGAAAACAACGTTAAAACATGTTATTAAAATCTGTCATATGCCGTCTGTGCTTGCGTGTACGTCTCATAGCATCAATTGTCAATTAATGCCATGCAAGAAAGAGACATTGTCCAATGAAAATGAACGTTACAAACGTTGTTGCATTAGAATTGTAAATGTATGACTTGAAGTTGTTTTCTGTTAGTCTCATTATACAGGAGATAACTGTATTCATGTATTGTATTTTAAGCTCTCTTAACATCAATTGGTGATTTGGTGGTCACAAATATCTGTTTAATGGCTCTGCTAATGCCTAAAAAATAAACTTGCTACCATTAATCACCAATTGATGCTGTCAGAGCTTGAAATATAATACAGTTATCTTCTGATTCCTAAGTCTGGAACTTTCCAGTATTTTATGAAATAAATGTATACTATAGTAGTTTGACTTTTTGTAAATTTTGTATCTGTTTTGTATTATCTTTAGAAAAATCAAAGCACCAAAGGCGCTGTAGGCAGTTAAGTAAAAAAAAAAGCAGAGGCAAACTTGGCAGAAGTTTATATTATAAGACAAATATTGTTGCTTCAATTTGTTTTTTTAAAGATTTTTTAAAAAGAACAAACATTTAACAATCATATAGTGTACATTTATGTTCATTTATTGAATTAATCATTGAGGCAAATAATTCATATTTTGTCAAAGTTTTTAAAAGCAACACATGCCGGTATATCAAGTATATTTTTTTCATGGTCATGAGTCTGCAGTGGTACAAGTTTGCAATGATTGCAGTTCGTTAACATTAGTATTGCATGGTTGACTGTTAGAAGTTCAAATTGACTTTAGTACGAGCTTGTAAAAGTATGAATAGACTTGCTTCCCTGGAAAGAAATCTGAGTTTTTGTTCAACAGTACACTAAGTTATCAAACAGGAGTGACCCTAAGGACTCTCCCTATATTTCATTTAATCAGTTTTCATACATGAATATATATGGTTTAATTTAACGGTGGGGTGACTGCAGGGACTCTCCCTATATTTCATTTTATTTGTTATACAGTACCATACATGAGTATATATGGTTAAGGGGTGGGGATCTCGGCCGTTTCCAAGTTCTCAAATAGGAGGGGTGGGGTGATCCCCAGGGACTCCCTCTACATATTTCATTTGAATTGTTATATTGTCCCATACATAAATATATATGGTTTAGGGGTGGGGATCTCGACCGTTTCCAAGTTCTCAAATAGGAGGGGTGGGGTGATCCCCAGGGACTCCCTCTACATATTTCATTTGAATAGTTATATTGTCCCATACATGAATAAATATGGTTTAGGGTTGAGGATCTTGAATGTTTCCAAGTTCTCAAACAGGAGGTTGAACAGTGACCCTAGGGACCCCCACATTATTCCTTTGATTTGTAATATTGTCCCATACAAGAATATATATGGTTAAAGATTGGTGATCTCAACTGTTTCCAAATTCCATACCGGAAGGGGGGAGTTGCCCCACGAACTCCACCTACCGTATATTTCATATGATTTGTTATATTGTCCCATACATGGTTTAGGGATGGGAATCTCGGCCGTTTCCAGGTTCTCAAATAGGAGGGGTGGGGTGATCTCGGGGACTCCCTCTACATATTACATTTGAATTGTTATATTGTCCCATACATAAATATATATGGTTTAGGGGTGGGTATCTTGAATGTTTCCAAGTTCTCAAACAGGAGGGGTGGGGTGATCCCCAGGGACTCCCTCTACATATTTCATTTGATTTGTTATATTGTCCACTACATGAAGATATATGGTTTAGGGTTAGGGATCTCGACTGTTACCAAGTTATCAAAAAGGAGGGATGGGGTGATCCCCAGGGACTCCCCCTATATTTCATTTGATTAATTATATGTTGTCCCATACATGAATAAATATGGTTTAGGGGTGGGGATATCGACTGTTTCCAAGTTCTAAGAACATGAGGGGGTGGGGTGACCCTGGGGACTGCCCCTATATTTCATTTGATTATTTAGTCTCATCCATGAATGTATATGGTTGAGGGGTGGGGATCTCATCCGTTTCAAAGTTATCAAACAGGAGGAGGTAGAGTGGCCCAATGGACTCCACCTATATATAATATGATTTGCTTACATTCAGGTATCATATATATAGTTGCACTACTTGTGTCTGTCCCAAGTCAGGAGCCTGTAATTCAGTGTTTGTCGTTTGTTTATGTGTTTCATATTTGTTTCATAGTTATTTTTTTTATATAAATTAAGGCTATTAGTTTTCTCGTTTGAATTGTTTCACATTGTCTTATCGGGCCTTTTATAGCTGACTATGTGGTAATGGTATGGGCTTTGCTCATTGTTGAAAGCAGTACGATGACCTATAGTTGTTAATGTCTGTGCCATTTTGGTCTCTTGTGGACAGTTGTCTCATTGGCACTCTTCCAGCTATTTTAACTGACCCATCAAAATTGAGAAGAAAAAAAAATACCCCTTGAAATTGCAGTAATATGTTTAACTTTAAAAGCATCTAACAAGCGTTACCAAAATTTATCACTGATAAAGAAAATTTATACTGCAACTAGGAACATATATTTTGTTAGATAAACTGTTTCCAGCTGTCACATTGTATTGGATTTTGACATTAAAATTTGTGTACAAAATGTGTTCTGCTTTTTTTCTTTTACATATATCTTTTGGTTTTCAATTCTAGTGTTTATATTTATTTACCATGCATAGATGTATTTTGTCACCTGTCTGGATTTTTTTTTAAATGATAGCCGAACCCGGGATTACCGTTATCCGCTTCCGGAATCTGATCCGATATTGTAATTGTCTTCCCCGGCAGCCATTTTATTTTCAATGTTGTTTTTGACAGATGGAGTGAAATACAATTTTACTCGGATTTACACATTATTTGTCGGCGATTTTCTGTATCAATCTAGCGGTTGAACAAATTGAACATCGCTGTCATGGATAGTAATGATGAAAATAAGTTTGAGATCGTTTATTAGAAAACTTTGGAAAAATGTTTGGAAAAAGTATTTTTTTTTATTTTCTTTCACGGTCCGTCGGGCATGTCGGGCGTACCTAGTAACCAAGTAGAAAGTCCGACTGCAAAAATGGAAGGTCGCAGACCTCGGACCACCGCTAATTTGAATCCCTGCATCCATATTGAAAAGATACGAAATTTCGTATTCTAATTCAAAATTGCCGCCAACAGCGTGATCAGTCGAACTTATTTTCATAGACTTCTGACGTAGTTGACTACGTATTGATGACAAACAATATTCCTACGACTTTTGCAATTTGGGAAAACTTAACTACTTGTCTTTAGAGATTTTCGGCGATTAAATATTTCATACATTTGTTCTTTGACATCTTAGCCAAAAGCTCAGGGGATAATAAAACACATAAGGATTCCTAATGTGCTCTACTTCCTATGTGCAACTTCAAAACTTTTGGGAAAATCGACGATCATTTAAGGTTTTTTTGGTCATATTTTTTTGTAATCCAGAATGAAAAGTATGAAAAAAATGTCCAATAAGTTATAAATAACATAATATCCAGCTAGATAATAACAATGGCACGTATTTCAGCATTTATTGGGTAGCACACAAATCCAGGGTGCTCGCATATGCCAAAAAATCCTGTTAATCTTTTTTTGGGGAACGAGGTTTAGAATTGCTGGTTATGAAATATTGGTTGATATGTAGATTGTTTGTTGCTCAATATCCAGTAGCAAATAGTTCATGCATGTTCAGGACAAGAACATAATTATCAAGTGGCAAATATTTCATGCATGTTTAGGACAAAACTAATAAATGAATAAAGGATAGTCAATCTAAAAGTTCAGGGAGAATTGATAAAGTTTAAAAAAATGATAAATTTTCTATATCGATGGGAGTATTAGACGAAGTATAGTATATAATTTGAAAATTGTTTTTAATAATGTTACAGATGTGGTATGATCATGTTTTCCATTTGTGTTGAGATCTTGTGTGTTTGTAACCTGTGTTTCCGTGGCGAACCGGGATCAAGTGCTAATGCTGAAAACGAGCTCCAAATATAATGTAGCTGGTCCTCAAAATCAGCACCTAAGATCCACTGCGGAAAGCACCAGATGTTCCAAGAATAGTATACTCAAGCAGAGCGTATCCATCAAGCGAAAAAGAAAGCGTACCACTTGATTGACACATGAGCCATCGCCTTCTTCAGTTATCCGAAATATAAATAGCTTAATTTAAAATACATGTGTATATTATGAAAATTGTTACAAGAAAGCTTATTGATGAGGATTAACTGAAGGGCTCGACATGACCAGCCGATTGATCGAACCGGGTCCATCCGACCTCCCGTTTAGATGATATCGAAGCCAAAGCAGTTTATTGAATTATAGTCTCGTCCGTCCGGGTATTTTCTGACCGTAAGGAGTCTGGCTATAGCCCTCATCCACAAGGATCTCGTCAACCACCGACACGGGTACCAACCCACGGCAAACGGGTTGGAGAGCCTATTTTATTAGCTCACCTGGCCCGAAGGACCAAGTGAGCTTTTCCCATCACTTTGCGTCCGGCGTCCGTCGTCGTCCTGCGTCCGTCGTCGTTAACTTTTACAAAAATCTTCTCCTCTGAAACTACTGGGCCAAATTAATCCAAACTTGGCCACAATCATCATTGGGGTATCTCGTTTAAAAAATGTGTGGCTTGACCCGGCCAACCAACCAAGATGGACGCCATGGCTAAAAATAGACCATAGGGGTAAAATGCAGTTTTTGGCTTATAACTCAAAAACCAAAGCATTTTGAGCAAATCTGACATGGAGTAAAATTGTTTATCAGGTCAAGATCTATCTGCCCATAAATTTTCAGAAAAAATATTATTTAACAAATGACAGGTCTGTTTTTACTGTCAACATAATTATCTATTGCATATGGTCGATTTCTAAAATTAATAAAAAAATTATCAAATTTATATGCAAATGAAGGAAAAGATATTATAAAACCAATAACGGGTCTGTTTTTACTGTCAATATAATTATTTATTGAATATGGTCGATTTTTTAAATTATCAAAAAAATTATCAAATTTACAGGCAAATGTAGAAAAAAATATTATCAAACCAATGACAGGTCTTTTTTTTAAGTCAATATAATAACCTATAGAATATGGTCGATTTCTAAAACTATAAAAAATAAAGGCAACACTAGTATACCGCTGTTTAAACTCGTAAATCCATGGACAAAAAACAAAATCGGGGTAACAAACTAAAACTGACGGAAACGCATAAATATAAGAGGAGAACAACGACACAAGAATACAATGTAACTAACACACACAGAAACGGACCAAGCATCAGACAAAATCCCACGAGAATAACAAATATAACATCAAAACCAAATACATGAATTTGGGATAGACAAGTACCGTGACACGTCTTATCGCAATGTCAATTTACACTCAAAAATAAGAGAAAACAAACGACGCAACGTTAAAGTGTAACACACACAGAAACGAACTATAATATAACAATGGCCATATTCCTGACTTGGTACAGGACATTTTTAAAGGAAAAAATGATGGGTTGAACCTGGTTTTGTGCCATGCCAAACCTCGCACTTTAATGGCAATGTTAAATATAACATAAAAATGACAACATAATATTACAGGACTACAATACAAATAAATAGGAAAACGTATTAGACAAAGAAACACATGACTAATGAATAACAAAAAGCATCATGTTTAAAATTTAATACGCCAAAAACGTGACGCCCAGATATAAAAGATCGAAAGCGAAAAAAGTACAAAGTTGTACAGCACTGAAGATCAAAAGTTGAAAAAGGTTGTGTCAAATACGGTCAAGTTTATATGCTTGGGATAAGAACATCCTAATTATTTAGAACAATTAATGCTATTGCAAACTATTAAAAAAAGTTATCAAATTTATAGGCAAATGTAGAAAAAATATTATTAAACCAATGACAGGTCTGTTTTTACTGTCAATATAATTATCTATTGAATATGGTCGATTTCTAAAATTATCAAAAAAGTTATCAAATTTATATGCAAATGTAGAAAAAAATATTATTAAACCAATGACAGGTCTGTTTTTACTGTCAATATAATTCTCTATAGAATATGGTCGATTTCTAAAACTGTAAAAAAAAGTTATTAAATTTATAGGCAAATGTAGAGAAAATATTATTAAACCAATGACAGGTCTGTTTTTACTGTCAATTTAATTACCTATAGAATATGGTCGATTTCTAAAATTATCAAAACAGGTATAAAATGGTAGGAAAATGTAGAAAAAATATTATTATTATTTAACCTATTACAGTTCTGTTTATACTGTCAATATAATTACCTATAGAATATAGTCGATTTCTAAAACTATCAAGAAAAGTTATGAAATTTATAGGCAAATGTAGAAAAAATATTTATTAAACCAATGACAGGTCTTTTTTTACTGTCAATATAATTACCCATAGAATATGGCCGATTTCTAAGAATATCAAAAAAGGTAAAAAATTGTAAGAAAATGTAGAAAAAACATTATTTTACCAATAATAGGTCTGTTTTACTGTCAATATAATTATCTATTGAATATGGTCGATTTTTTTAATTATCAAAAAAGTTATCAAATTTATAGGCAAATGTAGAAAAAATATTATTAAACCAATGACAGGTCTGTTTATACTGTCAATATAATTCTCTATAGAATATGGTCGATTTCTAAAACTGTAAAAAAAAGTTCTTAAATTTATTGGCAAATGTAGAAAAAATATTATTAAACCAATGACAGGTCTGTTTATACTGTCAATATAATTACCTATAGAATATGGTCGATTTCTAAAATTATCAAAAATGGTATAAAATTTTAGGCAAATGTAGAAAAATACTATCTAACCAAAAACAGCTCTGTCTTTACTGTCAATATAATTATTGAATATGGTCGATTTTTTTAATTATCAAAAAAGTCATCAAATTAATAGGCAATTGTAGAAAAAATATTATTAAACCAATGACAGGTCTGTTTATACTGTCAATATAATTCTCTATAGAATATGGTCGATTTCTTAAACTGTAAAAAAAGTTCTTAAATTTATTGGCAAATGTAGAGAAAATATTTATTAAACCAATGAAAGGTCTCTTTTTACTGTCAATATAATTACATATAGAATATGATCGATTTCTAAAATTATCAAAAAAGGTATAGAATTTTAGGCAAATGTAGAAAAAATATTATTTTACCAATGACAAGTCTGCTTTTACTGTCAATATAATTATCTATTGAATATGGTCGATTTCTAAAATTATCAAATTTATAGGCAAATGTAGAAAAATTGTTTTTTAACCAATGACAGGTCTGTTTTTACTGTCAATATAATTCTCTATAGAAGATGGTTTCTCTAACTATCAAAAAGAGGTATAAAATTTTAGGCAAATGTAGAAAAAATATTATTTAACGAAAGACAGGTCTGTTTTTACTGTCAATATAATTATCTATTGAATATGGTCAATTTCTAAAATTATCAAAAAAGTTATCAAATTTATAGGAAATGTAAAAAAAAAATGTTATTAAACCAATGACAGGTCTGTTTTTTTACTGTCAATATAATTCTCTATCGAATATGGTCGATTTCTAAAATTATCAAAAAAAGGTATAAAATGTTTGGCAAATGTAGAAAAAATATTATGAAACCAATGAAGGCTGTTTTATTGTCAATTTGATTATCTATTGCAAATGGTCGATTTCTAAAATTAATAAAAAAATTATCAAATTTATATGCAAATGTAGAAAAAAGATATTATAAAACCAATGACAGGTCTGTTTTTACTGTCAATATAATTATCTATTGAATATGGTCGATTTTTTAAATTATCAAAAAAGTTATCAAATTTATAGGGAAATGTAGAAAAATTGTTATTTAACCAACGAGAGGTCTGTTTTTACTGTCAATATATTTATCTATTGAATATGGTCGATTTTTTAAAGTATCAAAAAAGTTATCAAATTTATAGGGAAATGTAGCAAAATTGTTATTTAACCAATGAGAGGTCTGTTTTTACTGTCAATATAATTCTTTATAGAATATAGTCGATTTCTAAAAATATAAAAAAACGGTATAAAATTTTAGGCAAATGTAAAAAAATACTATTTAACCAAAAACAGGTTTGTCTTTACTGTCAATATAATTATCTATTGAATATGGTCGATTTCTAAAATTATCAAAAAAGTTATCAAATTTATATGAAAATGTATAAACAAAAAAAATATTATTAAACCAATGACAGGTCTGTTTTTACTGGCAATATAATTCTCTATAGAATATGGTCGATTTCTAAAACTGTAAAAAAAGTTATTAAATTTATAGGCAAATGTAGAAAAAATATTATTAAACCAATGACAGGTCTGTTTTTACTGTCAATATAATTACATATAGAATATGATCGATTTCTAAAATTATCAAAAAAGGTAAAAAAAAATTTAGGAAAATGTAGAAAAAATATTATTAAACCAATAACAGGTCTGTTTTTACTGTCAATATAATTCTCTATAGAATATGGTCGATTTCTAAAACTGTAAAAAAAGTTATTAAATTTATAGGCAAATGTAGAAATAATATTATTTAACAAATGACAGGTCTGTTTTTACTGTCAACATAATTATCTATTGCATATGGTCGATTTCTGAAATTAATAAAAAAATTATCAAATTTATATGCCAATGTCGGAAAAGATATTATAAAACTAATGACGGGTCTGTTTTTACTCTCAATATAATTATTTATTGAATATGGTCGATTTTTTAAATTATCAAAAAAATTATCAAATTTACAGGCAAATGTAGAAAAAAATATTATCAAACCAATGACAGGTCTTTTTTTAATGTCAATATAATAACCTATAGAATATGGTCGATTTCTAAAACTAAAAAAAGTTATCAAATTTATAGGCAAATGAAGAAAAACTATTATTAAACCAATGACAGGTCTGTTTTTACTGTCAATATAATTATCTATTGAATATGGTCGATTTCTAAAATTATCAAAAAAGTTATCAAATTTATATGCAAATGTAGAAAAAAATATTATTAAACCAATGGCAGGTCTGTTTTTACTGGCAATATAATTCTCTATAGAATATGGTCGATTTCTAAAACTGTAAAAAAAAGTTATTAAATTTATAGGCAAATGTAGAAAAAAATATTATTAAACCAATGACAGGTCTGTTTTTACTGTCAATATAATTACCTATAGAATATGATCGATTTCTAAAATTATCAAAAAAGGTAAAAAGATTTAGGAAAATGTAGAAAAAATATTATTAAACCAATGACAGGTCTGTTTTTACTGTCACTATAATTCTCTATAGAATATGGTCGATTTCTAAAATTAATAAAAAAATTATCAAATTTATATGCCAATGTAGGAAAAGATACACCGAAGGAAGGTAAGGTGTACATTCTATGCAAATATCTATAAAATATGGTCGATTTAAGGTAACATCTAAATGAATTATCCAAAAATTGGTAAAATTTACTGAAAAATGTGGCAATTTCTTAATAATTACGTTCAAGTTTACCTTCTAAAACAAATGTCAATACATATCAGAAAATTGTCTTGATCAAATGACCGATTTAAGGTAATAGAATAATACTATTAATCAAAAAGTGATAAAATTTACTGAAAAATGTGGCAAATTCATAACAATTATGTGGTTGGTTCAAGTTTACTTTCAAATACAATCGTCAAAACATATCAGAAAATTGTCTTGAGCAAATGTCCGATTTAAGGTAACATCAAATACAATTATCCAAAAAGTGGTAAAATTTACTGAAAAATGTGGCAAATTCATAAAAATTATGTGGTTGGTTCAAGTTTACTTTCTAATACAATTGTCAATACATATCAGAAAATTGTCTTGATCAAATGACCGATTTAAGGTAACATCAAATACAATGATAAAAAAACTGTCAAATGTGCAAAAAAAATAATACACCTAAGGTAGGTTGGGTATACATTCTATGCAAATATCTATAAATTATGGTCGATTTAAAGAAAAATCTACATGAATTTCAAAAAAACGCGGTAAAATTTACTGAAAAAAGTGGCAATTTCTTAATAATTGTGTGGTTGGTTCAAGTTTACTTCGTATACAATTGTAATTACATATCAGAAAATTATATTGATCAAATGACCGATTTCAGTTAACATCCAATACAATTATCAAAAAAATTGCTGAATTAACTGTAAAATGTTCAAAAGGTATCAATGTACCGAAGGAAGGTAAGGTGTACATTCTAAGCAAATACATGTATCTATAAAATATGGTCGATTTAAGGTAGCACAATACAAAGATTTTTCATCCCCAATCAGACATCTTTAAACTGATGTAATTCCACTCATCCTTCTTTAAACTTTATAAATGAGGTACCATAATAACAATACGTTCAGATAGTCGAGGAAGCTCAAACAAAGAAATGCAACAACTAGCATAGCGAATGCCCATATAAGGAGATTCGATGACGAACATATCTATTTCATTGATTTCATTTAAAAATCGTTTCCGACTACTTTATAGTTCTTACATTAGAATAATTGATTATTGACTGCAGTTGAATTTGATCGTGAACATCTTGAATCCCGTGTTTCATAAATGTCTACTGCTTTCACTTCAACCCGGAAACAAAGAGCTTATTATCATAAAGTATTTTTGATTTGATCTGTAAAGTAACAATTCCGACAATATTTAATATTTTTGTTATTTTATGTATATCACATACATTTCTGACTAAGTATCAAACACTCTGCAGTAATTCCTATAAACTCAACATCAGGGCGGCTTATGCGTCAAAAACAGGCAGCCAAGTCTGAAGTAGAAAAATGTGCAGAAAGTGATAAAAAGACTGGGTTAGATCATACAATTACAATTGATAGAGCATTAACAGTATATAATACACAATTTTAAACAGCATGTTGGAAAAACAAAGTTTTCATATGTATGGTATCTTATACTGAAAAAGATATATATACAGAATAGTTTTGAATGATGAAAAAAATATATTTTTTGTACACACAAAATAATTATTCGTATTTTAAAACACTTGAAGAGTGCGTATTTACAACATATTCAGAACCATAGATATACATATATTTTCATGACGATCGGAGTTTTAACGTACCAACAATCTTGAACTATATTTTCCTCATATTTTCATGTCGATACTTTACCGACAATCTTTAACTACATACAATTTAATTGTTGCGACTTTGTCTATCATTTTAGTGTTCATCCACACGAACAGTCTTTCCTTTATAAACGTAGATATATTACTAACACCTCATTTATTGCATCGGTGTACTAGTAAATACATTGAATTAACAAACTAGAACCTCCTACTTGAAGATAGAGTGTAGCATAACGTTATTGTTCATATCTCTCATCAATCTATATTTGATTAATTGGACTAGTCAAAAATTATATTAATTTAAAAGTTAACTAATCCCTACATTTGGAGAGTAATATGTTCCAACAAAAATACACAAAAACTAGCATAGTGTATTCCCATATAAGGAGATTTGTCAACGAACATAACTACATCGGTGATTTCTCTCTTATTTAACGCACATGCTACGTATTCGGATTGTAAGTTCGAACAATTAACTTCTGCCTGCATATTGGTACATTTTATTCGTGTACTTCATGAATCAAATGATTCATTTCAATTCATTATTTTGTTTCAAGTATGTTGCTATCATTATAGCCAGCTAACAAAGAGCTCATTATCATAAAATATTTTTCACGTGATCTGTAGAGAAGAAATTCCATCAATGCGTAATATTTTTGATATTTTATGTATGTCATAAACATTTCTCTGAGGTAACGACCATTTAACCTCAGGATAGTCAATGGAAATTTGAAAGAGATTTACTCTGAAAGGCGAGTCCGCTTCCAAGAGTGTGACGTTATAGTGTTTTAACCTCGAAAGTTTGTTCAAAATGACGACATATCACGCTCCTTAAAGGTCACAAAGAATGTTTCGGAGACTACAGCGGTATAATATAGAACTTATGTACAAGTAGGGCAAATATATGTATATAGCAGATATATTATCTAGCGCGTATTTGAGAAACACCGATTATACTACATATAGTATAATCTGATCTTATACCTCTAAGTTTAATTTTGTTTTACATTGCGAAACAAAATGATTTTGTTCTCCACAATTGTCGCATTTTTCCCATTGTGCCTTTAATGCACTGTTTTCCAAGGTATAAACAATTTCAAACTGAGTTACAGAACTTCTTCAGTAACCTGACAATCTGAAAAATCATCTTAAGATAGATATGGTGTCTTTCGCCATTGTGAATTCTGTAATACAGGAAAACATCGGTCTAGATCCTAAATAGAATGTGCAAATAGCTTTGTTCTTTTCGTCAACTGGAGCACGTCCAGAGATGAGATGTGCAAAGTACCTTTACTGTTCTTCAAATAATTGACATTTCTCTGATCAGATTTTCAAATTATGTGCTTTAAGTCTAGACAATATCCTTTCTACCTCAGGCATAGATTACCTTAGCTGTATTTGGCAAAACTATTGGGAATTTTGGTTCTCAATGCTCTTCAACTTCGTACTTTATTTGGCCTTTTAACTTTTTTGAATTCGAGCGTCACTGATGAGTCTTTTGTAGACGAAACGCGCGTCTGGCGTATATACTAAATTTAGTCCTGGTATCTATGATGAGTTTATTCTAAACCTTCCAGGGTTCCATCGACACATTTATCCATTAACAGCATAACGTCCCAGAACTCCCAGTGTGTTCCAACGGCATGAATATCCCTTGATCCTACTATAAATGCTGTATTTTCAATGACATATGATGCAACCGGAAGTTCGGGGGAACGTTGTGCAAGATCAAGACTGCAGAAGTATTCTGTGAAATGCGTCGAGCGCTTCATCAATCCGAGGTAATGGGTAGGCATTTTTCTGGTCATTGGATTTAAGCCTCTAAAATCTACTCGAATTCTTAGTTTGCCGTTTTTCTTTCGGAATAATGACTCTCTAGATTCAACATAAATTTTGAGTGCATCCGACCACTGGTTTGGTATCTTATCCACAGTGGTCAAGATAGTAGTAAATTTCATTTAAAAAATAAAAGAAAACAAATATTAACTTCTAATAAAGTTTACTAGTAAATAATTTGACTTTTGAATCGTGAAAAAAGTATCATAACGCCAAGTTAAATTGAACTAACTGATCTCAAATTTCAGACCAAACTTATCAACCTATGACTGGATTTAGGACTTCTCTTACTTTAACATGAGTTAACTTAGATTATGACAACTCTGATGGATTTATGTTTATATAACGTATTTGCTTCACTTGTTTTTTTCAAGTCCCCATTTCATCAGTCAGGAGATTTGTCCATGATCAAATTGTCTTTTTGTCAACCAGAAAGGATATATTTCATTTGTAGTGGTAGATACAGTAGTCGAAATGTTTTCTTTATGCAAACTTGTCTTCATTAATTATAAAATTTAAGGCATCTCTAGTCTTTACACCTTTACATTCTCTCATAAGAATTGGCAGTCTTTTATCTTCATCCTAATATTCCAAATGTTGTCCAATATCTCTAGGAATGGAACTTTGTTTCTTTGCTACACCAGGTGATACAACTGTATCTGGTATAACCCTTAGGTTCAATTACGCAGATGGTCGACTATAGATACATATAGAGTCTTCTTGTAAATGTTCCTCTAAGGGACAAAATCATGTAGGTTCTCCAATTTCAACATCACCTGCGTTCTATTTTGGTGTCTGATTTGAAAGGATCTTCTTCTCCTGCAGAAGAGTGTTCATTCTGTTGTTCCAAAATTGGGTTGGTTTCTTTTTACAGCATTAGTGGACACATGAATTTAACACTTTGCGACTGGTGTGCTTGTATTTAAATGAAATCTTGTGAAATTCCATCCTTGCCTTGTGTAAGTGATTTTGAGGATTGTAACCACCGTTTGTGTGATGATTGGTGTTGCACCAGTTCATATCCCCAGAACAGGCTCATCATTATTTGTATTTGGAACATTCGGATTGGACTGATTTCTCAGCTGACAATTGGTTGGAATAAGCATTCACATTTTAAGAGCTTGGTAAAGGAAGGTCAACAGGTACATCCAATTTTAAATCAAAACTGCCTATGTTTCCCGAGCCTCTTTTACGATTATTCTTTTTGAGTAATTGCGATCACAATTTGTCATTTTCTAAAGTTTTAAGTTCTGATAAAAGTTTAATCATCCTTTTTTGCGATTCATTGGTATAAATTGTGCATTGGATCAATGACAGACATACGAATTGGATGAATGTAATCAAATACGCATAAAGATGAGTATCAAATGCGTAATTGACTCCTCATTTTTTTTAGTCTATTTTTGATGTAGCTTCTTTAATTCTCTCGAGGTTATGAATATGATCAGGTAAAGAGCGAGATCTCCATTTGAGAAAACCTTAGCCTCAATAATTGTTTTCCCCGACTTCTACAGGGAACTTCTGTGTGCATTTGAAGCACACATTTATTGCACCGTGCCCTAAAAACCACATAGCTTTCTCGTAGCAGGTATATCACATCCAATAAAAAGGCATGCTAATTTAAAAGTTGCATCTTTTTTTGGATTGTTGTGTGATCGCATAGAAAACCCGGTACAACAAGAACTTATCATTTCTTCAACAAATGGGTTAATAAATGTGTGCAATTTTTTAATCAACAGCATTGTCCTATATTAGTTATAAATAAAGTTGAATTCTTTGATTCGCTGTTTTACGTCATGCCCGCTAACAAATTGAAAACTGTACCTATACGCCTTATTTTAGTCCAGATTTTTAAAGGCAGTGCTTTAAGGCCTGACTTTCAAGTCATGAGGTTCATCTTTCCTTACGCAAATCTTTGATGGGGGTCATTTTGCAAGAAATAGATCCGGAAATGTTTAAATTTCTCCCCTACTTTTTGTGGTATGTATTGGTTTTTGTTCCTTTCATTTACATTGGGAAATAAAGAAACGATCAGTGTGTATTGTTCGTTTTAAAAATCTGTTTATTAATGTGTCTTTTGCATTGTAAGCAGTCAATCTGATTACAAACTATCATTATTCGAATTCCGTGTGGAAAGAGGTCCGTTCAATTTCGAGTACTATTTGCGATCTAAAGATATTTTTAAATCATTTCACTCGTTGATATAACATGATATTATAATTAAAAGTCGACTGACCGTGAATTATATTGCATAATATACAATTTAAAGTATTTCTGTACGTGAAGCCGTATGACGTTATAGTTATTTCGGTCTCAGTTATGTAAAATATGAAATTATCGTTCCTGAATAGGGTTCCACTAATTAAAGACAAGAAGCGTCAAAAAGTGATAAGAAGCGACAATAAAATTAAAATAGCGATAAGAAGCGACAATATAATTAATTTGGCGAGAAGAAGCGTCAAGAAGACTATATAGCGACTATACATAAATAAAAAAAATCTCATTGCAACAACTTATTCCCCATAGATATTAAAAAAAACATGCATTATTTTTTATTATAGGGGCGGTTATAAAATAGTTATCAAAGGTACCAGGATTATAATTTAGTACGCCAGACGCGCGTTTCGTCTACATAAGACTCATCAGTGACGCTCATATCAAAATATTTATAAAGCCAAACAAGTACAAAGTTGAAGAGCATTGAGGATCCAAAATTCCAAAAAGTTGTGCCAAATACGCATTTTTTATATAACTGTACATTGATAGATAAAAAATATGTTTTTATTAAGAAGAAAGGGATTAGTTTTTATTAGATATAAAAAAAATATATATTTTATGCACACGCTAAAAATTGGCCATCAAAACAAATTAAATTTCAATTTCCTTTTAAAGAATTTATTGAATCAAAACCATGCAATATCATTTCCTTTCTAACAGTGAAATTCTTCTTTTTCATAGGGACATATTTGATAGGTGTAGCTTCACCCTATCACATCAAATGAGAATAGCCTCGTGAGAGAATTACGATTCGCTTGTCCCTTGTTAGTTATTGTCGCTTCGTCACTAAATTAAACTTCTTGTCGCTGTTTGTCTCTAAAATTCTTCTCGTCTCTTATTAGTGAGACCAGTCAGTTCCGTCCTTAACTTCCGTTTTTGCACTGCAAAACAATCACACAATTAACGATGCCTAGTCCTTGTTGGTGTGTACCTGAGTGTCATTTAAGAGGAGGACTTGCATTTCTAAATGACTTAATAAGAAGGAAAAGTTGGAAATAGAAAGGGATTAGTTTTCATGAATACGCCATGGCTCAAACGTAGATTGTCATGTGCGATGCAATCGTAGAACCCATATCAATCAGCTGTTGTTTGCAAGGCACATTTTACTGAAAACGACTACGTTCAGGAAACTATTCATGGTAAAACTTTATTTTCTTTAAGAAATATATACTGTTATTGTATCGCCATGCAAGTAAACCAAAGTCTGTTTGCAACCGCAATTATCGTTTTAGAATAAAAAGGGGGATGCATTCAAGACGTCATAACTTTTGGGATTACGATTCAATATCATCTGTTTGACATTTTTTGGTTAATACTACAATTGTATGGATTTTCTACAAGAGATATATTATACTGATAATTATTTTAGCAGTAATTATGTAAATTTCGGTTGTAATGACAAGAATTCATGAGCTATGCCCCGGGCTTTCTTGAAAAATATCAATGACAATGTAAACAGGAACAAAACATTGACATGAATGATGCTCTCCACCTATGTTATAGTTATTTAGGTATGTGTGTTGCACAAGTCTTTCACAAGTTTCAAAAAAGCTAATGTTATAAAACTTTTTTCAGGGCACATACCAACTTTATAGAGACTTGTCTACTGCCATGCTTTTCCATCCTATTTTCATGCACCATTTGTAAGCAAGAGACTGAATGGTTTACAAACTTAAAAATCAGGACGGTGTCCCGTTAAACCAAAAGAACTAAACTGGATGAATATTGTAGGAGAAATCTAGAGGAAAGTTTTGATTTGTGAAATTGATTTTCCTGAACAGATGTACATTCATCCTGCAGGAAAGATTTATAACTGTCCACCACCAACTGACGAGCAAATGTTGAGCTTCACAGATTTAATTACTCAAACACCATAAATGCCTGTTTTCAGCACAGATTTCACAAATCATGACACAGCTGTGCATTTTTATGCCCCACCTACGATAGTAGGTGGGCATTATGTTTTCTGGTCTGTGCGTCCGTTCGTCCGTCCGTCTGTCCCTCTTCAGGTTAAAGTTTTTGGTCAAGGTAGTTTTTGATGAAGTTGAAGTCCAATCGACTTCAAACTTGGTACACATGTTCCCTATGATATGATCTTTTTAATTTTAATGCCAAATTAGAGTTTTTACCCCAATGTCACGGTCCACTGAACATGGAAAATGATAGTGCGAGTGGGGCATTCGTGTACTGGGGACACATTCTTGTTTATACCTGTTAAGAGTCGAAAACTAAATATTATTTTTATATAAATAAACATATATTGTGTCATTTTAGAACTTATATTTTTCCAAAGGATGCATGAATGAAAGTAGTGAAATTCATTTTGCCAATTTTGCAGAGAAAATAATTCATTAATTTATTTATTTCTCCTGAATGATTGTTTTTTTTATAGTACTTATTGGTTGTTACAAGTCTTGTGCATTGCTGTTTGAATTGATGGTATGAATGCATTTTCAGTTTCTTACACTTGTTCATAAAAATATTGTAGTTCTCATATCTTTGTCTAATTGCAAATGATGGATTGTAATGTGCAATAAAGTTAGTCTGATTTACATCTTCCCATTATTTTTGTGTTAAAAACACTATTGCAGCACCGTTTTTGGTAGATCTCGAAATAATGACTTTAAAACAATATGATTGATAGACGAACATCCTCTACGTTGGAAAAATATATCAAGCATCACAAACTAGGACAATTTAAATAAAAACTTGACAAGGTGCAAGCTGTGAAACGCCACATTGCCACTTATTGGGTAGGGACTAAATAAACCCATAGATCAATGAAATAACAGTTTTCAATTCAATTTTTGGATTGAGTTTTGAAGAGGTAATTCATCAACGCAAGAATTTTTATTATGAATTGACAAATTTCATCAAGTCCACAAACAGCTGCTGTCAGAATCATTAGACCTCATCAACTGTGTGTTGAGTGTGGACTGAAACTAACGATTGTTGAATGTTTAAATCGAATGTTGAAAGTTGAAAATCGAATGTTGCAAACGAAAGTTTAATGTTGAAAACGAACGTTGAAAATTGAAAATACAACGTTGAAAATGAATTTTTGATATTGAAAACAAATGCTGAATGTTAAAAACGAATGTCGAAAGTTGAAAATCATAAGTTAAAGACAAAAATTTAAAGTTGAAGACGAATGCTTAATGTTGAAAACGAATGTTGAAAGTTGAAAATTGAAAGTTGAAAACGAAATTTGAATGATGAAAACGAATCTTTAATGTTGAAAACTAATGTTGAAAAATTGAAAGTTGAATGTTGAAAACGAATGTTTAATGTTGAAAACGAATGTTTAAAGTTGAAAATCGAATATTGTCAACGATTGTTGAATGTTGAAAATCGCATGTTGCAAACGAATGTTGAATGTTGAAAACGAATGTTTAAAGTTGAAAATCGAATGTTTTAACGATTGTTGAATGTTGAAAGTTGCAAATCGAATAGTTTCAACGATTGTTGAATGTTGAAAAGGAATGTCGAAAGTTGAAATCCCCAAGGGTGACTGGGGTATAGAAATATAGTCACTTGGTCTTCTTCCGACCGGCAGTAAAACGCTTGCTGAAGTGGGGCGTCCGTTTGGCTGTGCGGGATGTATCAAGTTCGCAGTCACGTCCGGTCAGAAGGGGACGTTAAATCCGATGCCTCTTGTAAAGAGAGTGCCACGCTCTTTGCACGTTAAGAACCCTTGCAACAACTCTTTTGAGGGGTCCGTAGGTGGCCTGTTGTAAGGCAAAATTTCTGTCCCTATCCAAGATACCCTCATTTTCCAGTGGCAGTCCAAATTTCCCCGACCATCATCCCAGATGGCCTCTATCGTATCAACCTACCTATTGTATTTATTGTGAACTTGTCCTCGTCCTGAATATGCATGAAATATTTGCCACTGGACGTTAAGCAACCAACAATCAATCAATCAATCGAAAGTTGAAAACGAATGTTGAAAATCGAAAGTTGCAAACGACAGTTTAACTTTGAAAACGAATGTTGAATGTTGAAAACGAATGTTGAATGTTGAAAACGAATGTTGAATGTTAAAAACGAATATTGAAAGTTGAAAATCGAATGTTGAAAATCGATCGAAAGTTGAAAACGAATGTTGAAAATCGAAAGTTGAAAATCGAAAGTTGCAAACGACAGTTACTTTGAAAACGAATATTGAAAGTTGAAAATCGAATGTTGAAAACGAATGTTGAATGTTGAAAACGAATGTTGAATGTTGAAAATCGAATGTTGAAAACGAAAGTTGAATGTTCAAAACAAATGTTGAATGTTTAAAACAAACGTTGAATGTTGAAAGTTGAAAACCGAATGATGTCAACGATTGTTGAATGTTGAAAAGGAATGTCGAAAGTTGAAAACGAATGTTGAAAATCGAAAGTTGCAAACGACAGTTTAACGTTGAAAACGAATGTTGAATGTTAAAAACGAATGTTAAATGTTAAAAACAAATGTTGAAAGTTGAAAACAAATGTTGAAAATCGAAAGTTGAAGACGAATGTTGAATGTTGAAAACGAATGTAGAAAGATGAAAATTGAAAGTTAAAAACGAAAGTTGAATGTTAAAAACGAATGTTTAATGTTGAAAACTGAAAATTCAATATTGAATGTTGAAAGCGAATGATGACAGTTGAAAATTGAAAGCTGAAAACGAATGTTGAATGTTGAAAACGAATGTTTAATGTTGAAAACTAATGTTGAAAGTTGAAAATCGAATGTTGTCAACGATTGTTGAATGTTGAAAACGAAATTTGAAAGTTGAAAATCGAATGTTGAAAGTTGAAAGTCGAATGTTGTCAACGTTTGTTGAATGTTGAAAACAAATGTTGAACGTTGAAAACAAATGTTGAAAGTTGAAAATTGAATGATGTCAACGATTGTTGAATGTTGAAATTGAATTTTGAAAGTTGAAAATTGAACATTGTCAACGATTGTTGAATGTTGATACGAAATTTGAAAGTTAAAAACGAATATTGAAAATCGAATGTTGCAAACGACAGTTTAATGTTAATAACGAATGTTGAAAGTTGAAAATCGAATGTTAAAAACGAAAATTTAAAGTTGAAGACGAATGTTGAATGTTGAAAACAAATGTAGAAAGATAAAAATTGAAAGTTAAAAACGAAAGTTGAAAGTTAAAAACGAATGTTTAATGTTGAAAACGAATGTTGAAAACTGAAAATCCAATGTTGAATGTTGAAAGCGAATGTTGACAGCTGAAAATTGAAAGATGAAAACGAATGTTGAATGTTGAAAACGAATGTTTAATGCTGAAAACGAATGTTGAAAGTTGAAAATCGAATGTTGTCAACGATTGTTGAATGTTGAAAACGAAATTTGAAAGTTGAAAATCGAATGTTGAAAGTTGAAAATCGAATGTTGAAAGTTGAAAATCGAATGTTGTCAACGATTGTTGAATGTTGAAAACGAATGTTGAATGTTGAAAATGAATGTTGAAATTGAAAATACAACCGTGAAAATGAATGTTTGATATCGAAAACAAATGTTGAATGCTAAAAACGAATGTTGAAAGTTGAAAACGAATGCTCAAAGTTAAAAATCGAATGCTGAAAACGAAAGTTGAATGTTGACAAATGAATGTTGAATGTTAAAAACGAATGTTGAATGTTAAAAACGAATGTTGAAAGTTGAAAATCGAATGTTGTTAATGATTGTACATGTCGAATGTATAAAAACGAATGTTGAAATTTGAGAACAAATGTTGAAAGTTGAAAACAAATATTGAAAATGAATTTTGAAAATTGAAAAATCGAATGTTGTCAACGATTGTTGAATGTTGAAAACGAATGTTGAAAGTTGAAAACAAATGTTGAAAACGAATGCTGAAGGTTAAAAACGAATGTTGAAAGTTGAAAATCGAATGTTGGAAACACAAGTTGAATGTTGGTAACGAATGTTGAATGTTGAAAACGAATGTTGAAAATTTAAAATACAACGTTGAAAATAAATGTTTGATATCGAAAACAAATGTTGAATGCTGAAAACGAATGTTGAAAGTTGAAAATCATATGTTAAAAACAAAAATTTAAAGTTGAAGACGAATGTTTAATGTTGAAAACCAATGTTGAAAACAAATGCTGAATATGAATGTTGAAAATTGAAAATCAAATGTTGTCAACGATTCTTGAATGTTGAAAACGAATGTTGAAAATTGAAAACGAATGTTGAATGTTAAAAACCAAAATTGAAAGTTGAAAATCGAATGCTGCAAACAAAAGTTGAATGTTGAAAACAAATGTTGAAAGTTGAAAATCGAATGTTGAAAACGAATGTTGAATGTTGACAACGAATGTTGAAAAATGTTGAATGTTGAAAATCGAATGTTGGAAACGAAAGTTGAATTTTGAAAACAAATGTTGAATGTTTAACACAAACGTTGAATGTTGAAAACGAATGTTGAAAGTTGAAAACCGAATGATGTCAACGATTGTTGAATGTTGAAAAGAATGTTGAAAGTTGAAAACAAATGTTGAAAATCGAATGTTGCAAACGACAGTTTAATGTTAATAACGAATGTTGAAAGTTGAAAATCGAATGTTAAAAACAAAAATTTAAAGTTGAAGACGAATGTTGAATGTTGAAAACGAATGTAGAAAGATGAAAATTGAAAGTTAAAAACGAAAGTTGAATGTTAAAAACGAATGTTTAATGTTGAAAACGAATGTTGAAAACTGAAAATTCAATGTTGAATGTTGACAGCGAACGATGACAGTTGAAAATTGAAAGCTGTAAACGAATGTTGAATGTTGAAAACGAAAATGAAAAGCAGCTGTTTCAGTATTCGCACAAGAGTTATCTATCTTGAAAACATAATCACAAAAATGTCGGTATTGATATGAGTATTTCCCGGTATGCATAAATTTTGTCCACCGAAGTGAAACCTCTGAAGTATGTGGTCAGTGGTCTCTGACATGGCCAATTCAACTATACTAGTCAACAAAAGAAACGATACACGACTTTGAAATAAAATTTATCAAAAAGTATTTAATATAAATCAAAATGAGATACACTATGTTAAAAAGCTTTCATTTATAATGTATGCACATGTGATAATGAAAATCAAAACTTGTCGGAAAGTATCTAAATTTCGTGTAAATGATCAAAGTGTGCAAACTAGTTTTGCGGAAAGTTGAAAAAAAAATCTACACATTATTTTCTAAGCACTAAATTAAATTTCAAATTTGTTTAAAAAAATTCAATATGATAATCAAGTTATGTTCATGATGTTACTTATGGGTTGAAATATTGAGTTTTCAAATTTTTTTGGGAAAAAGTGTTTTTTGAAATCTCAAAAACCTCCAAAAAAATATTTTTTTATTTTCGTCTCAAATCAATGCTTTAGATATGAAAACAACACACAGTAAATTTGGAACCTTTTGGATGAGTTTTAAGATTGCAACCGCTTTTTGAATATCACTTTACACATAATGTCTATGGTAAATCTGTTGATAATGTATACATTTTAACGATTTTTCGTGGGACCAAACTTTGCTTAACAAATAAACGAAGAAACTGTATGATTTTTTAAAACAACTTGATGGAAAACACTGTCTTTACCTTTAAATGAGGGGTTGGCATCATAAGTTGGCACTACTGTTTTTGAAATTGTCGTTTTAAGTAAATTTTGAAAGAAAAAAAATCGCGAAAAAAACGTCAATAAAGTAAAAAAAAATATTTTTAACATATTTATATTTCCATAATAATTAAGTATTACTAACTTGAATATTGGTCCAATGAATGGAAAACTTTATCTTTTATTAGAAAAAAAGTCTTGTGTCGTTTCTTTTGTTGACTAGTATATTTTTAAAAGAAATTTATATTAAATATGATTAAATATATAAATGCATTCACTATATATTATAATACTAATAGCTAGAACAATTTCAGGTTATAAATGTGAGTTTTTACCAGGGCATCAGGGCTCCATAAACTTTCACCAAAGAGCATTTATTGGAACTATTAAATGAAAATTCATGACAGGATACTACAGATATGCCCGAAATTCCAGCATTAACTTAACTTACCATCAATTTAAACAACATGGAGCAAACTGTGGAACTTTAATTCAGTCGCTTTTAGTTCTGGAATCAAATATCATTAGTCAACCTGAAGTCGTTAGTGATATAAATAATGGAGTACATCATGATACAGGATCTTATCACACTACCAAGGTTTCCTCAGGCATGTTTCCGCATGTTCAAGCAGTGGCAACGAACGTTCGGAGGCAGATTTTAGAAGGCAAGTACATCAATCTGGCTACTTTACTTAACAATCAAGAAAACGTACAAGATTATAAAACCGTTGATGAATCTGACGGGTCCGTTCTGTTAATCACTCATCGCGATCCTCGCCTTCAAAGAAACTTGTCTATTCAAGAATTTCTAGAAGCTTTTAATATTTACAAAAATATTATTTGTTAAAAGCAAGACCGACGCATCGAATTTGATATCATTTTTCAAGATGTCATTGATATTTCTGCAAGATATAAAGGTCGCGTTTTCTACGAGTATCACAAGGCTTTCGCAAATAAGGTCGCTGCTATCAAACTGACCCACAGTAAAGTTGTAGATTTGTCCATCAGAGACGAAAAACTCTATTCATTCATCACAAGTGGACAAATTAATAAGGAATGTGAAACATGCGGTAGTCTTGGGCATCTCACAGCTGGTTGTCAAACGTTACCAAGCTTTGGGCAATCGAATAATCGATCCAAACCAACTTATTTAGTAAGTAGCAGTATAGCAGTGCAAAAATTCAAACCAACCTTCCAGCCGCCCCTAAACCGCCGATTTATCTAATGCAGTGTTAAAACTGCAAAGTCCAAACATCAGCATCATGTGCAAATAATTATATGCGTACCACAATCTTCTTTGAAAGCGGTGATCTTCAGAAAAAAGTTGCAATATTCCTGCCACTAATTCAAGATCTGTTCAAAAGTAGGGTTTTTCAAATGAGTGTTTCTTGTGACCGCCAAGAAACTTGTCACAGTTATTTGGAATTCTACCTGTTTTCTGCTAAATGCAAGATTATAAACAAAACTGTCCGTTTAATAAGTGTCAAGAGAGATGCTGAAGCATTTAACTGAATTTTGCTTGCTCAGTTCCAAAATTTAATGACTGTCTTTACTATGCACATAGAAAATAAATGAAGAGAATTGAACAATTATTGATATTCAAGGTCACAATTGGACTTCCAAGATTTTAGACTGTATTAATGTGCATATGTTAAGGGGATTTACTGCATTGCACATTGCCATTATTGCATTATGCTTTACTACTTACATATACGCCTTTAAGCAGTGTTTTTTAAAAATTAAGATCAAATATTAGAATTAATCAAAATGATATTTTACACAAAGGAAAGCATTGTATAGATATACACAAAAAAATATAATGATGGTATGGCTGCAAAGAGAGATAATTGGACTGGTACTGTGACCTTGTAAGAGCAACTCTTACAAAACATGACACTTCATACATATAAATAACATACTATTCAGAATAAAATACCTTTAAAAGGAGAAAGTTGAACTTAAACTTCCTGATTAACGCATCTAAATGACTACATGGATGCAAATGATGTGCAGAAAGAAGAAATCACTCAATAATCTCTTCAGGGAAAATGGCTTGTGCCTCCAGCTTTATGTCTATAACAAACGTCATTCACTGATAGCCGAAAAACCTGGTTCAAGTATTGCTTTTTGAAAGAAAGCAACTTGTTTAATACATTCATGATCACAGAAAAATGATAGACACATATTCACTGCTGCTTCAAACTAAGAATTAAGGATCGTAAAATATAATGACGTCATCAGTAAAGTAACAATTCCATCAGTTTTAATATTTGTCTTTTTATGTATATCCCATACATTCCTCCAAGGTCCGTTTTCCAAACACACAATTATCAGAACAAGAAAAGTTGTTAAATTCTGTTCCGAAGCGCGCGACAGTTGAGAAAAACAATAAGGGGGTGGAGCCTAACTATGTACCTTTTACTGCAAGTGTTGAAGTTAATCAACAGCGACCGGATTTGTTAGCTCAATACAATGAGCAATTGATAAACAACCAAAAGCTTTACTTTGAACAGCAGAAATCTATTAATGAGCTAGCCAAATCTGTAATTGAAATTAAAAACGCGGTTCTCCACAAAACAGCTGATCCGATTGCGCCCATTGCGCCGCCGCAGTTGAGAAACAATAAACGGGGCAAATTTCCGAATACATTTTATGACAGTGTTTCGGAGGAGGAATCGGAACGGGACTATGAGTCTTCTCATGAGGATGGGGAGGATATGGCGGAGGAACCACCTCAACAAAGAATAAAAGTTACGACGAAAATGTCCAAAATGGGAAAAAAGAAGAAAGTTGAGAACATTTTGTTTAAGAAACCAAAATTAGGATCGCCGGTACACGAGGAGATAGCAAAAATCGTTAATCGAGGGCCGGAGTCTGCCGTAGATCATAAAAATAAAGAATTTCAGGATTTACTGGACACATTTGTTCGGCCAGAGAATTGTGAATTTCTAGAGGTTCCTTACGTGAATAAAGTGCTGTGGAGTGTTAAGGAAACATCTAAACGTCTGAAAGATAATGACAGATACATGCAAAGAACCCAGGGATATCTTGTTAAAGGGATGATACCGGTTGTTCAGCTGATGGAAAAGTCTTTGAAAAGCTATGAGTCCATCAGCATTGCCATAATATGCCTGTTGATCCTTCTTTCCATGATAAAATGGTTGCTTCAGAATTTTTGAAATTTTGAAATTTTTGTTAAAGGGTCAAAAAAAAAAATTGTCAAAATTTTAAGAAAATCAAACGAGCCAAATTAATTTACTGAAAGTGTTGGGTAACACCTTAAATGACTAACCTATAACATAAAATACACAAACAGAATTAAAAAAAAATGTTTTTTTGTTTTTTTGATTTTGAAATTATTGTAAGTCCTTTAACCTCATTCCTAGATTTTACAGTATATGTTTGTAATTTCAATTGTTTATATTTTACATTTTTCAGCTATAGAGAGTAAAGAGGAGAAAATATGTAAATAAGCACCAGCTAAGAAATTGTAAAATAAATGCACTTCAAAAATCAAAAAGCCGAATCGTAAAAAAATTACAGAAATTTGCCACTAAATTACAAAAGGAACAAATATATGAGCCAGCTGACACCCTCTTCCTCATTAGGAGGAATGGGAGTACAGTTAGCAAAGCCTGTGGCTATGGAGATATGATAAAACGTTTCTCTGAAGGCCTTCCGATCACAGGTGTACCACCATACAGTTATAGCAGGAAGCTGCCTTCAATGCCTGAGGTTACATGCCACTGCTGGTGGACGTTTCGTCCCCGAGGGTATCACCAGCCCAGTAGTCAACACTTCAGTGTTGACATGAATATCAATAATGTGATCATTTTAATAAATTTCCTGTAACAAAACTTTGAATTCTCAAAAAAACTAAGGATTTTCTTATCCCAGGCATAGATTACCTTAGCCGTATTTGGCACAACTTTTTGGAATTTTGGATCCTCAATGGCCTTATAAATATTTTGATATGAGCGTCACTGATGAGTCTTATTTAGACGAAACGCGCGTCTGGCGTACTAAATGATAATCCTGGTAATTGTGATAACTATTTACACCAGTTCAGGAAGTCATTCTGCTGACACCGGAGAAGGATACTTTCAACTCTGCAGTCGACAGCGGCAGAAATTTGGCAAGAGAGCAAAAGGAAATGCTTGAGCAAATGCAAATAAATTTTACACCAGCAGATGTTAATGTGTAAATAGTAATTATCCAAATTTTACGTTATCAATATAAATAGATTAAGAATGGAAACCGGTAATGTGTGAAAGAGATACTTCCCCATGTTCAAAATAACAAAAAGCCACCTAAGTATGATTGTTTTTTTTAAAAATTAACCAATTCAATGTTATATGAAATGAATGCTTTACATTAACATCTATGCAAATGCTGTGGCATGGTTTGAATTGATAATCAACAATGTACACATGATTAATATACTCGTGTTAGCAATTTAAGAATTCCACACTGGATATGTATCATTTTATTTGTATATTTTACAGCAATATTTTGACCAGTCTAAATGCGAATGACCTATTAAAACTTAAATTGTGATGACCTTTGATGGAAGGTTATAGACCAAACAATACAAACGGTGAAACGACTTTAACCAGATAAATTTCAAGAAGTTTTAAAAAATGTAGCAGCCCACTAAATTGATGGAAATTAACAACAAAATATTTAATCTGATTACTTGCTTCAAAAATAGAAAGGCTAGCATAACTATTGTTTGTATCGAAACACCATTTATTTGGGGTTTCTACTTGATTAACAAGAAAAAATGTAAATATCATTGATCTATTACCACTATTCAATCATTTTGGTATATTTTTTTAGTAATAAGATCACCTGAGGAGGGATAAGAGGTAGAGGAAAATCCTCGACAGGTAGAGGAAAGTCATCAGCCATTGAAGGTAGAGAAACAACATCCGTTCCCTTAGATAAAGATATACGACATGTATGATAAACACCATAATGAGCATGATGAGCCAGCTTCAAAAAGGCAGAAAACCTGTTCTGATACCTCTGAGTTGTAAGTATATGCTATTGAATTGTAAATATCAAGAATTAATAGATAATCTATCAGGTCTACGAAATTAAGATGCCTTGCAAGACTTTCGTAGCTCATTTGGCGTTTTCTATATAAAATAAGTAAGAAATATTTTGCCTCGTTTTTTTTATTTTTATTTTGACCGGTCATTAGTTTCAAACTTTCGGACTTACCTTGCCATTACTTTCACTTTCAAGTTCTCACATTCTGTTTGAATAACATCACCTTCTACTTGGATTATTTTGGTTCAAACTAACTACCTTTTATTGAAACAAAATATATTGTTCAAGGTGTAGCAGGAACAATTCGAGAATGCGGACCACAGCTAATTCTAGTTTGTAAACTGATGTGTGCGGAAAACGACTGATGCCAAAAGTGATGAGCTGTAATAAATCTAAGTAAATAAAAACCAAAAACTGAAAACAATATATAATTTAATTAACAAAATACAACATTTATTTATGTAAAGCCAAAAGGGTAGAAATGGAGCATTCAAGAAGACTTCAATTTACCGTACTGAGGAGGCATGTAGCAAATGCACTAACCTATTGGATACTGGTTGGAAAGCCTGGCTTTCCTTAGTGGGACTGAATGTCAGTCCTCAGAGGATTCAAAGTAAGAATCTAAAAGAAGTTATATAAAATCTATAAATCTCTCACAGAAGGTATCCAGAGAATTTGCAACGATGCAAATATTAAACTTTACAATTAAGATAAATATCTTGAACTAATGATTTCAAATAGAGATTTCTATAATTCTAATGTTACCAAAAATTTAATGAAAAATCATTCTTGTGACATTTATAACAAGTATATTTGGAATGTAACAACCATAATGAACTCTACTAATTTTTTGATGGATGCTTTTTTTCCCCGTAAAACTTTTCAATGAAAACATTTATTAGTGGCACTACAGTTATCAACAGACTTCATTTATTTATCTTCTTTATCTGTTTTATAGCTTCAGTTGATAAATTTATTATACTTTAGACAACCACACCGCTTAAACTATTATAACTATTTATATAAATAAACAAATGGCATTTTTCCTATAAAATTACAAAAAAACATAATTATCATTCACAATATTTCATAAAAAAAACGTATAGAATATAATATTTCAATATAGACTATATTATTGTCAAGTTTTGGGTATTCAATGAACCTATGAAATAAATAGATCTTTAAATCCATTTTTAATAAAAAAAAATAAAAAGAATAAAACAAGATTCGTTTTTTAGTCAAAATCACAAACTACATGATTCTTTAATACTACTTATTAAATGTTTCACTCAAACACCTATTAATAAATTGTCATCACTGAATCTAATATGGGGAGGAGTTAATTCCTAATCACCATGACACTATAAATTTTAATTAATCTAATTGGCTAAAATATACCATATAAAAGCGTGTGACAAACCAGATTCGTCATCCTTGACAAATATCACTGAAGAAAACAATCATGGAGCACATGTATCTTTACCATATACGGAAAGATACATTCACATATAGGAGTAAATTTTTTACTAATGATTTAAATTCTGTTTATGAATTAGTGATGGAGTGCATAAACAATCCTACTTTAAAACGACTACACTCTGGCAGAACTGTTTTCTTGAAGCAATATCCAACCCCGCTTGGATATGCTAAAGATGGAACTCAATATTCTGTTTTGAAAGTTGTAGTCGAAACCAGACGGGTCTAAAAATGCGACAAATAAATCACCTGGTGTAAAAAAGGCACTACTGAACTTAATCAAAACATGCCAGGTAGCAAAATCCTTACATACAAGTTCATCAGGGGATTCTGAAGAAGACCAGCGTGTGTTTCTTGACTTCAAAATGCTCCCTGCTCACATCAGAAACAACGCCAATCTGTCAATTGTCGAGTTTGCTGGCACACAATTTAAAGTATTTGCTTCCTCTGGACAACAATATGTTCAGTTTGTTTCTAATCCAATCATAAAGAAGCTTGTTAGCAGTCTACCGAATTTAAAAAGAATTGTCATTTGCGAAGAATAATATTCTTTTACTCCTGATGATTTCAATGCCAGTACTAGACTTAAAAGAGAGAAAAAAGAAAAAATAACCATTGCCCATTTGAAAGAAGAAAATGAAATTGTAAGCAAAGAAAACTTCAGCAAACAGGCTGCTGTTTCTACTATGTCAGGCAAAAAACTCATCAGCAAGTTTCTAACTAAACAGTTAAAATATGTAGATCTGAAGAACAATCTTATAGTAGACATCGACAGTGAAGCATATTTGTCTGAATGTGAATGCCAGAATGATGACCATTGCCAGTGTGACTTGTACGCAACACCAGTCAGATTTTATTTTAAGAAAAAAACATAATTATCATTCACAATATTTCATAAAAAAACGTATGGAATATAATATTTCAATATAGACTATATTATTGTCAAGTTTTGGATATTCAATGAACCTATGAAATAAATAGATCTTTAAATCCATTTTTAATAAAAAAAAAAAAAAAAAAAAGAATAAAACAAGATTCGTTTTTTAGTCAAAATCAAAAACTACATAATTCTTTAATACTACTTATTAAATATTTCACTCAAACACCTATTAATAAATTGTCATCTCTGAGTCTAATATGGGGAGGAGTTAATTCCTAATCACCATGACACTATAAATTTTAATTAATCTGATTGGCTAAAATATACCATATAAAAGCGTGTGACAAACCAGATTCGTCATCCTTGACAAATATCACTGAAGAAAACAATCATGGAGCACATATATCTTTACCATATACGGAAAGATACATTCACATATAGGAGTAAATTTTTTACTAATGATTTAAATTCTGTTTATGAATTAGTGATGGAGTGCATAAACAATCCTACTTTAAAACGACTACACTCTGGCAGAACTGTTTTCTTGAAGCAATATCCAACCCCGCCTGGATATGCTAAAGATGGAACTCAATATTCTGTTTTGAAAGTTGTAGTCGAAACCAGACGGGTCTAAAAATGCGACAAATAAACCACCTGGTGTAAAAAAGGCACTACTGAACTTAATCAAAACATGCCAGGTAGCAAAATCCTTACATACAAGTTCATCAGGGGATTCTGAAGAAGACCAGCGTGTGTTTCTTGACTTCAAAATGCTCCCTGCTCACATCAGAAACAACGCCAATCTGTCAATTGTCGAGTTTGCTGGCACAAAATTTAAAGTATTTGCTTCCTCTGGACAACAATATGTTCAGTTTGTTTCTAATCCAATCATAAAGAAGCTTGTTAGCAGTCTACCGAATTTAAAAAGAATTGTCATTTGCGAGGAAAAATATTCTTTTACTCCTGATAATTTCAAGGCCAGTACTAGACTTAAAAGAGAGAAAAAAGAAAAAATAACCATTGCCCATTTGAAAGAACCCATTGCTCCGACACTTATCAAGTCCAGTATCAGGGTATCAGGGTGAAATAAAAATTGTCTCTCTGTATCATTACGTTTAGGTATTAATAACATATTTTAAGAATAAACTCCGTATATATAACACAATGCTAAGGTAGTTCGAATACTGTCTGTATACTCAATTCGAAATCTGTATATAGAATATAACAGACAAGAATGTTTTATCTTCCAAATTAAAGGAGCTTTGAAGAGCATATTAATCAAGAACAACCTTTGATGGTGTAATGATGATATCCCGCCAAAATATTTCGGTAGAGATCTGAAAAAAGCATCACACAGTATAACTGACTTAAATAAACCTTGAAACCAAATCACTTTGAGTATGATATTGATTGTATTTTAACCTAAATGTGCATATTAAATTTCAGAATTTGCAAGATTTTGTTGGCAGTCTTGAAGGTGCCTCAGAATTTTTTTAAAATGTACTTTCTGAACTGACAACAGCCACTGTCATCGCAAATAAACTTTGCTCAATTCATCCAATCAAGTCTGGTGAAAAGTGTACCTCTTCATGTAGTTCAAGTTTAACATTTATGAAAAGCATAGGAGATGAGTACACCTGGGCAAAAGAAGCTCTTCAAGATCTTGCAAGTAATGGCATTGAGGCTAAACATTTAACAACAGATCCAGATAGCTCTGCTTATAGAGCTGCAGATGACTTGTATCTTGAAAATACAACATCTACAGAACCAGCACACTTTCTAGATACCAGGCATTTTTTAAAATATCACAGAAAAAACATCAAAAATAATAAAGAATTGGGAGAAATAATGCCTGGTAAAACTAAAAAAAGACCGTAAAAAGCTTTTGAACAATTTTGCTTTGGATTTAGCTGAGAGATGTCAATCGGAGTTTACCCAGGCCATGGGAAAATATGGTGGTGACTTTACCAAAGTGATTGATTGTTGGTTGCTTAACGTCCAGTGGCAAATATTTCATGCATATTCAGGACGAGAACAAGTTCACAATAAATTTTTACCAAAGTGAAGAATAAAACCTCTTTCACCGTTGATGCCATACCCGCATGTTACACTGGCAATTATGAACTTTGTCGTAGACATTCCTTTGTTAACAAGGGTGGAAAAAAGTTCTGGTTGTCCAACAGAGCTTTCTTACCAAATAGTTTCAAAATTAGAAAATTGGATCAAAATTTGAATGCCATAAGAAAGTGCTAGCGCTTTAAAAAAGACGAGATTGAACCTAAATACTCAAAAAGTCCAGGGATTTAACAGAACACTGCGTAGATCACTACCAAAAAATGTTACCTATACAAAAAACTTTGAAGGTCGTGTCCATTCAGCTATTCATAAATCTTGGTTCTGGTGAGTCTCTCCTAGTGATCTGTAAGCAACTTGGAGCAGAAATCGGTCCTGGGTCTGCTGCTGAAAAGAAACTTAAAGCTATACAAAAACAGACAGGATGCAGAAAGCTTATAAAAAATCAATGAAATATAAAAAAGGAGCAGTCTAATACTAGGAAACATTTGTATAAAATTTATGAAAAACATCAGGAAGAAAAATGTTATGAGAAAAACAAGCTTATGCGGCCAGTAAAACGTACCAAAACGCAAGCCGAGGACCATCCCTACGCCAAAAAACCACGAGTTGCAGTGACAAAGAAGTGTTAATTTATAAATAAAGCATTCTTTTATATGATAGTGTGGTTCATGACATTTTGCACATAATTTTGCCCTTTACAATGAATACGTTCCTGGTTTGTACCGTGGGGATCAAGTCTGGGCATATCATTGTGGATTATTCTTTTCTTAATCATATATGCTAGTCTATATGCTCTTTCTTTTTTTTGCACCCTCCCTTGGCCAGTTTACATTCATGACACCGTATCCCAATTTATCATGATGCGATAATGTGTTTACCTTATTTGCTTATTTATTTTCTTAATGTAATAACTTGTGTTTTAGCCGTAATCGTACAAATACCAGCAGTGCCATAGTTTATTTACAAGAGGAGCCATATTTATTTGTGTATTGGCGGTCTGTGACACGAGATTGCCTGTGAACATAACAAACGTTTTGATTGGTCGATCCATTGACCGGAAAATTATAAATAGAAGGTTGACGAAACGAAATTTAGAATTATTCTCAGATTTATTCTCATCGTCTGCAAGAGCAGTCGCAATTTAGCTGTCCTGATGTCTTTATAATCTAGTGTTAAGGTTTTAATGGTTTTAAGAAAAACTAAACCTTACACATGGCAATTGTTTGTTTCAAGTTTTTACGAAAAACTAAACCTTACACATGGCAATTGTTTGTTTTCAAGAAGAAAACGACCTTCGACCTACGGGAAAGTCCGGTCAGCTGTCGTTCCACTTAGTCAACTTTCTATAAATACGATGGGAGAGGTTTTCTGGAAACCTACTTTCATTTTAGTAGAGATCGAAACCGTTAGAGACGATTACGGCAAATTGTATATAAATATAAATGTATGTTTTTATGATCAATAGTAAATATTTGATTATATAGATGTTATGTAAAATGCATCTGAACTTTATACCTGACTTAGTTATTATTTCAACCTTATACCAACTCAAAGGATCCATGCAAATTATGTTCGATCGAGCCTCCTTATTCAATTAAACATACCACTCGGTTTAAGGGGCGAAATTGTTACAGTACCAATCAGAAAACTTGGGACTTACACATTCCCCAATTAGCGGGGGCAATTAGGGCATCAGTGAATAGATCCACCGGGTTTACCCCCAATCGCCTCATGTTGGGCAGAGAGGTAAACCTCCCTGCTGAGTTAATGTTCAGGGCACCAAAAACAGGGCCACGTCCAGACCTGGCAGGTTATGTGGGTGGCTTGGAAGAGGCCATACGGTCTGCCCATGAGGTTGCGAGGGCAAACCTCAAAACCTCTCAACTAAGAGCTAAACAAGCTTACGATCTCAGGGTAGTTGCCCGTCAGTACAAGGTAGGAGACGTTGTCTATAAGCTGAACACAGCTTCACTGCCAGGTAAATGCAAGCAGCTAAGTCCTATGTGGAGGGGACCAGGGGTCATCCTTGAAATGATATCACCTTACCTGTATAAGGTAAAAATGAGGAAAGCCCTCACCACAGTAAACCACGATCGTTTAAAGCTGTGTAGGGATAGGGAGCTTCCAGCATGGGTAAAACGGGCAATAGTAGAGCTTCAAAGGGGAGGGGTGGCTCAAGATATGCAACTTAATTACCCAGCAACCCCTTCACAAGATAGTGTTCAACAGGACAACAGCACTAATGATGTAAGAACTGTACATGTACATAGAAAACTGAAACCAGGAACTTTAAAAACATACACAAATTTAGAGGAGGAAAGGAACTGTAAAATTAAAGCGTTAAAGAAATCAAAAAGTAGGGTGATGAACAAGGTGAAACAACTAGCTGTGAAACTTGAGAGGGAACAAACATACGAACATTTGGACACTTTATTTCTAATTAGGAAAAAAGGGTCAACAATCATACAATCTTATAGATATGGGGAATTGAAAAGCAGATTCATGGAGGGATTGCCATTGACCGATGAGGTACCATATGGCAAGAGGAGGAAGAAGCCAGCAATGCCAGTGGTCCAGAAAGATGCTGTGATAGAGCTCCTTACACCAGGAAAGGACAACTTCAGTTTTGGTGTAGGGAGCGACAGGACACTGGCGGAGCAACAAAAAAGGCAACTGGAGGACCTCCAAATTGCCATTAATTCTCCGGATGTCAATGTGTAAGTATCATTCAGAGAATTATACAACTAAAGTCCACTCAAACTGAAAACAAATTTGCTTAACAGATATTATTTCTATTTATTTGTGATCAAATATAGTAACTTATTATTAAGCCCAGTAAGTTCAGAGTATTAGATTTTTCTACATGTTAAGATAAGATAGTTACTTATTATTAAGCCCAGTAAGTTCAGAGTATAAGATTTGTTTACATGGTAAGATAAAACATCAGATGCCAAGTGATGAGATAATAGATAATTATTGTTTACTCCACCAAACATGCCAAAAGAATACTTTTACGAAGTTTGTTAAATACATTGCAGTATCAAATGTTCTGATAAGAGTTTGTTTTATTGGCATGAATGTGATTTATATTTTTCCAGACAAGTCCTCCATGAATCACCATCCGCCCATCAACCACAACAGCTTGAATTACAACAGATTGAACCACAGCAGATTAAACCACAACAGCATGAAGCTTTCAGATTGATGGTAAATCACCAGATTCCCAGATGTTATTCATGAGCTGCAAGGGAGCTTCTAGCGAGGAATCTGGCAAGTGTTTTTAGAGTTGGTAGTGAATATTATCAGGCTCACAAGCTGTATCATGGGCTTTTGACAGAGATGTTTTAAGTTCTGCAAGAGAAAATAGTTTATTATAATTTTCACCATTTTTTTATTTAAAGTTTAATTTAATTTTTTCTTTTTGTTTTTTAACTTTTTTAAAGTCTTCCCTGTAGTTGTTACAAGAAGAAGATTTCGCAAAAGTTTCACCAAGCTTGTTGGCAATATCCTTTTCAGATGTTAATAAATCATTGCCGTCATTCAAATGTTTTACAGAGGCTTTAGAATTTTTACCTTTTATTTTATTTACCATATTCCAAACTTTTGTCATCGGAGTGCGAGATGTAATACCCGAGACAAATTTTTTCCAGGATGTTCGTCGGGCTTGCCTACAAGTCCGCCGTGCCTTAGCGCGAAAAATACGGAAATTACTCAAGTTTTCTGTCGTTGGTTGTTGATTGAACCGTCTTTTAGATTTTTTACGGTCACCTATGGCTTGATCACAAGCGTCATCAAACCATGGTTTACTGGGATGTTTCGGATTTGCCGAGGTCTTAGGAATAGTTCTGTCAGCAATTGACGTTAAAACTGTATTAAAAGTTAAAATTGGATCTTGCACAGTCTCAAACATCTTTGACTGAAGTTCCGCTTGACAGAGATTCTGAAACAAGGACCAGTCCGCCTTGTCAAGTTTCCAACGTGGTACTCTCTGTTGGGCAGAATTACAATACTTCAATAAAAAAAAAAAAAAAATTTCAAGTAGCAATTTTTAGCCTGTGACGCCTATGATTGATTGATGGTTGCTTAACGTCATGTGGCAAATATGTCATGCATATTCAGGACGAGAACAAGTTCACAATAAATACTATAGGTAGATTGATACGATAGAGGCCATCTGGGATGGTGGTCGGGGAAATTTTGACTGCCACTTGAAAATGAGGGTATCTTGGATAGGGACAGAAATTTCGCCTTGCAACAGGCCACCTACGGACCCCTCAAAAGAGGGGTTGCAAGGGTTCTTAACGTGCAAAGAGCGTGGCATCGGAATTAACGTCCCCCTTATGACCGGACGTGACTGCAAACTTGATACATTACGCACAGCCAAACGGACGCCCCACTTCGGAAATCGGTCGGGAGAAGACCAAGTGACCATATTTCTATACCCCAGTCACCCTTGGGGTGAGTGATGCCTATGACGCGACCATACAAGGTTAAAAAGAAAGCATTAATACTAATTTTAATTTTGGGAATACTTAATAGTCTGCATCACACTCTTTCTCCGATTCTCGTTATATATTTTATATATATACTTTTTCGGTCTTTTTGAAGATGTTGTTTATGCTGTATTTAGACCCTTCTACAACGAATTTTGTTTTAAATGCATACGTATAAAAAATGCGTTTTTTATCCGACGCAATCATTTGTTTGAACTTAGTTTTCAATTTAGACTTGTTTGAATATATATATATATATGAGAGCCCAGGTGGTCGTGTGGTCTAGCGGGACGGCTGCAGTGCAGGCGATTTGGTGTCACGATATCACAGTAGCATGGGTTCGAATCCCGGCAAGGGAAGAACCAAAAATTTGCGGACGCCCCACTTCAGCAAGCGTTTTACTGCCGGTCGGGAGTAGACCAAATGACCATATTTCTATACCCCAGTCACCCTTGGGGTTGTGCCAGCATTGTGAAGGTTTCCAGAGTTATCGACAGGTGATGAACAAAAACTTTGCCATTAGGAACAGACTGAAATATTACATTTTAAAGACTCCACAAATAAAATAACTGAACAGACTATTACCAGAACAAGTTCATGATCAGACCGAAGCATCCTAAAGACAGCCAAATTGAAAAACATCAAAATAGGAAATACTTGGTTAATAATAATGCCTGGTAAAATGAATCTCAACATATGTCCTTTGATTTGAATTCCAACTGGTACATGACAATTTATAAAGATCTTTTGCATTCAGTAAATGTAAGAAGTCATATCAGAAACTAATTTTTTGTCTTACCTCTTTGATAGATATAGGAAGATGTGAGCTTCAATAACATCATCTCTACTGATCATCTCAAGTTGAGTTGTGTGCATTCGGGCTGTATGCCTTTTAATATGTAGTTAAGCAGGTAATTGTTAATGCATTTCGGACCTGAATGTCCAATTATAATAGCTAAAGAAGACATTCTGCCTATATACATGTAATGTTTTTTTTCCAACAGTTCTGAATTAAGTGAGAATCCTCCATTTTCAAAAACTGGAGTGATTCTAAAAAGAAGAGAAAAAAATTCACGACATGGTCCTCCAGCATCAACTCCTGCTGCACCAATGAAATCTATCTTCAGTTGCCTTAGCCACTCATCTTCATTTGCAGATTCCATTTCTGCCATGGCTGTCTTTATGAAAAGTCTTCTTATCACTGAAATCTCCCACACATCTACAACATCCTTCCTGATTCTCATGACTTCATCTTGAAATGATCTAAATGAATGAAATAAAGGTGTAATTTTTTAGTTTTTGTATTTTATTGATGTTTCCTAACCCTGAATTTTATACCTTTTTAAATTTTCTTAAATGGAAGGAAGAGTCATAGATGTATGCTTTAAAGGATGTTACAATTTACAGTTATTTTATCCCTTATAAATCTACATTAATCTTTATATAATATTTAGGTGGAAAAGGGTAAAGTGTTATTTGATAAAGTTGATTGTTTTCTTAAATATTTATTTTAAATATAAACTAGAGGCTGTTTAGAGCCTGTGTCGATCACCTTGGTCTATGTGCATATTAAACAAATCTAGATAAATTCATGACAAATTTGGTGATGGTGATGTCTTTGTAGATCTTACTCCACTGAACCATTCTCATTCCCATGTATGTAACCTAATTTCCCATGTATGTAACCATTGTAACCTGATTCCCCATGCATGTAACCATTGTAACCTAATTTCCCATTTATGTAACCATTGTAACTTCATTATCGATGTATGTAACCATTGTAATCTGATTTCCCATGTATATAACCATTGTAACCCGATTCCTTATGCATGTAACCATTGTAACCTGATTCTCCATGTATGTAACCATTGTAACCAAATTTCCCATTTATGTAACCATTGTAAATTCATTATCGATGTATGTAACCATTGTAACCTGATTTCCCATGTATGTAACAATTGTAAGGGAGCAACCATTTGATTTTCTGCGGCGGGGGGGGGGGGGGGGGGGGGGGGGGCTATAGCTTTTTTTTACAAATTTTTTTTTCGCATGCGGCGAAAAAACAATTCATTTTTTCCATTTTTTCGCGACAAGTTCAGAACAACTTTTTTCTATCAATTTTAGCATTACATAGAAAGATATTAGAAAATCAAATGGTTGCTGCCTAACCTGATTTCCCATGCATGTAACCATTGTAACCCGACTTTACCATGTATGTAACCATTGTAACCTGATTTCCCATGCATGTAACCATTGTAACCTGATTTCTGATGCATGTAACCATTGTAACCCGACTTTACCATGTATGTAACCATTGTAACCTGATTTCCCATGCATGTTACACTTGTAACCTGATTTCATGCATGCAATTATTGTAACCCGACTTCCCCTAGCTTGTTACAATTTTTTACTGGATTCCCCATGCACAGCCATGCATGTAGTGTGCAACAGAAAAAGCCGCTATTGCATATCATTTACTTAAGGTCCATGTGTGTAACCAATGTAACCAATGTAACCATTGCTTCATTGAGGGTAACAAAACAAGATACCTATATTCAGGTACACATTTTGGGCCATATCTATAGACTTTACTTAGATAAATAACAACGTATCAGATCAGCACAATGAGGATGTTAACTTTGACGTATGCCTTTTAGTGCTTCTTCATTACATTGGTTGTTTTATAGTGAATAAGATGATAACACAATGTTGACTGCTTTAACCCTATTTTTGACATTTTTACTCTTTGAGTATGTTTGTTTTGTTCACGCATCAATGGAATTTGATGTGACTGTCATACACGTGAGAGGTAAAGCTAGCTATACAGCCAGGTTCAATCCACAATTTTCTACATAGAAAATACCTTTACCAAGTCAGGAATATGACAGTTGTTATCCATTCGTTTGATGTGTTTGGACTTTTGAATTTTTCTCGGAGTTCAGTATTTTTTTGTTTCATACTTTTTTTACAGAAACATTAACAAGGGAATGCAGATGTTACTGGATCCATAGCAATCGACAAACGATAATTAATTTATATATTAGGATAATTGATTTATTCACATTGTTAAGTTCTATCCAACAGTTCAATATGTAAATACACTTAACGGAAGAAACTTATGTCATTGTACTGTTTCATAATAGTTTTTCTACACTTACCTAAAATTTTATACCTTTTTTGATAATTTTAGAAATCTACCATATTCTTTAGGTAATTATATTGACAGTAAAAACAGACCTGTCACTGGTTTCATAATATTTTTTTCTTTATTTGCCTATACATTTGATAACTTTTTTGATAATTTAAGAAAGCAACAATATTCAATAAATAATTATATTGACAGTTAAAACAGACCTGTCATTAGTTTAATAATATTTTTTCTACATTTGCCTAAAATTTTAGACTTTTTTTGACAATTTTAGAAATCGACCATATTCTATAGATAATTATATTGACAGTAAAAACAGACCTGTAATTGGTTTAATAATATTTTTGTACATTTCCCTATAAACTTGATAACGTGTTTGATAATATTAGAAATCGACCATATTCAATAGATAACTATATTGACAGTTAAAACAGACCTGTCATTGGTTTGATAATATTTTTTCTACATTTGCCTATAAATTTGATAACGTTTTTGATAATTTAGGAAATCGATCATATTCTATAGATAATTATATTTTTTGCCTAAGTCTGATGGTTTTCTTCAATTTTAAAAAGAGAGAATGCTGTTAAGAATGATTCAAAATTATAAATTCATTTTCTAGTGTAAGGATGATAAATTGTGTTCTATTGTCTTCAAGAATGATTCCCACTTTATAAATATAAGCGACAGTGATGCTGATACTAGTGAAAATGAGGTACTGGTAATTAGATAAGCAAGAACATGTTTCTCATCTCACTTTTTCATAACAAGCTGATAATTTTGTGGAATAAATCCGTCTCTTAGTTGAAATTTTGTGTTACTAGTTTAGTAACCATTGTGCTTTCCATGACTACATATTTTTATATTTGCTTCATAGTTCATGAGCGCAAGAATTTAATTGATAGTTGTTGAACTGTGATTTACAAAAAAAGACATTACTCATTTATTGATAATCTTTATAATTGCATCATGTTAACCTATAAGATGTTCATTTGTACCATTTGTATCAAGTGGTATTGACTGCAAAGAATCTTCTTTCATTCAAAGAGATTATATGCCCTGGCCAGTTATGATACAATGAGATTATTGTGTCACCGTCTTCATCAATTGGAGAAAAAAAACCAGTTCAAAATGTTATTTAAGTTTCAGAACCAATTATTGAAACCCAATATAACATTAATTTTAGGGAAACGTTGGCAGATGTTATGAACATGTCCCCTAGAAAATCGGCTGTTGAAAAAAAAAATTATGACATCAATTCGAGAGGCAACCCAACAAATAGCGGAATCAATGACTGAAAATGATGACCTACAGACCAAACTTGCTTCAGGTAAAAAGCCAAAGACACACATAGGCTAATTCACCAATTATAGTTTAAAACGACAAGAATTTCTTATGGAAGTAAAAAATGCAAGACTAAAAATTAGTACTTTCATCATGTGACAGAAGTAATATCTTCTTTTGCCAAGAGGCTTCACATTCCTTGACAGAAACTTTTACTTGGCTCATCTCAGTAATTCAACTGAAAGGAGATAGTACACCAAAGACAATTATAAATTGCCGAACATTAAAGCTTGTTCTCAAATTTATGCACTTTTTTTAGATAAGCTTGGTACTGACCATTCTCAAAAAATTGTTAATTCGCTGTTTCATCATGCTATAATGGACAAAAACAAGAGAAATATCTTGGGATATTTTTTTTTTTAATCGGATAGCAAAACAAGAATTGTAACAGCCTCAACAGCATTTGGAATATCTAGATATCCGATATGTTATTCACTGGGGAGCACATAGAAGTCTGAATGGTTTTATGTAGGAGAGTGGTAGGGCAGGTAGAGATCGTGATCTGCATTCTCCCTTGTTTATTATCATAACATGAATATATCGGTATCAGCTACTAATGTGCCTATGCATGATTACTGTAACCTTAAATTGTTTAGAAGGCACTTCCTAATTATGTATTTTACTCCAGAGGAAAACTGATATAACTATTCATCAATGTTGTGATATTTGTTCTAAATTATGTTCGTGCTCTGATTGTAATATACCCTCATTTGGGTTTATTCTAGATAAAGTGGACCATGCATCGTTATGTCCTTAAGAAACACCTTTTATGGTTTTGGTCTAGTAAAATTTGCCAGCTCTCTGAGAGAAGTGAACTATGTTGGGTAGGGCAGGTGGATCCTCTACTCACTGATTTTATACTCATGCATGTATCGGAAGGAGACTCTTTTGAGTTATTTATTTTTCTATATTTGATATTCCCGTCCGATCTTACTTGCGTTTCATCTATTCAAGTAAATTCATTCGTTTTTTTACATTTTGAAGTTATTAAAAAAAAAAATTAAGAAATGCAAATCTGACTTTAATATCTCTAAATACACTAACTTAAAGATAATTTTAATAGTTGAAAGAGAATGAATCGACTGAAATGTCACGTGTACTGTAACACGGAACAATATAACAAAGTTGATGAATAGAACCAGAGTTGAAGGTGAGGACATTATATTTGCAGCAAAATCCAAGTAATTCTCTTATTCTTCTAACATAAGATATACTTTTATAAAAATTAGATCACGATGACGCATTACTCCACATCTAGTTTTGTGTCTCTCAGGTTAAGGTTGAAAAGAAGTTAATACAATTACTAAGGCTATAAAGTGTTCTAATAGAAACAATCAGATAAAAAGAATGATAGGAAAAATGTTCAGGGCGGTGATAGTGCTCCCTAGCGCGAGGAATCTCCTTTGGGTAATTTGTATCCCAAATTTCAAAACCCGCACATGTATCTCACAAGTAACTTATATTTCTTCTGTTGATGTACAAATCTTGTATATAATTTTGAATTAATTGGCTCTTATGTGCAAAGAAACATCAGTTACACAGAAGCTAAACATTATAGCTGTTTCAAATGATCTTCCTTTTTCCGAAAAAAAAAAACCCCCATCGTAACCACACGCTTCACTTTATCCATTAGATATCTAAAAGTATCTTTCTGACTGGACTTATGTCATACCATACATCTGCTGATTCTGTAGTTTTAGATACAAGCTTTCATGAATGTGACCTACCAAATAAGAAGACTACTTGTCGGAATTTAAAGATGAGCAACACGATTGTAGAGCATGATCTGCTTACCCTTCCGGGAGTACCAGAAATCACCTCCAGTTTTTGGTTGGCTTCGTGTTGCTTTTTTAGTTAGTTTTCTATGTTGTGTCATGTGTACTATTGTTTTAATTTTTCATTTTTAGCCATGGCCTTGTCATTAAGATATTGACAACTTCTGACTAGGAACAAATAATTTCGAACACAACTATGGTTCAACTTTCGTTCTTGAGTTGTATTTCAAATTAATTGATCAATTTTTAATGAGGTTTTCTTTATTTTCAAAAGGATTTGGGGAAGAAGACTACAACATATATTGAAGGATATTTTCATAGTCTGGTCCATGGTGGACCAGCACCAACATTTTTAGTGAATGTTTGTTTATATATAAATGTTGCATTATAATCATCTGAATAAATATCAATCACACAATTCCAAATTCACTAAAAGTCGAGAAAATTAATGAATCCCTTAGCGAAAAACTTCAAGAACCCCTATATCCGGGTTGTCGTACAACACTGCTCGACTCCTTGCTTAGATTCTTCATCAAATTAACAATGGAATTTAGAAACAGCACAAATCATGTGCCTATAAAATGAAAAGACAGTTTTACCAACTCCCAACTGCCTCCCTGAATCATATATAAAAGCATATTCAGATGATCAAAGCGATAATTATTGAAACAAGATAGGAGACTTAATTCTCACAAAAGTATGGCAACTCGAGAGTCCATGTGGCCAATAATCCTTAAATGGCTCAATTTGCCTGTTAGTGTCAGAAATATTTTAGGACCAATGATGTTGGTTGGCATTGTTCCGGGTACACAGACAGAAGAGCCAAAAAACGGAGATCAATATTTGGACTTTTTAGTGGATGAATTGCTACAACTGACAGATTGCACAATATGTAATGCCTACAGAGGAGCTCCTACATCAGTCCGAATATCACGCCTGCATTACATGTGTGATATTCCAGCATTTAGCCAAATTTTGCATGTTTCAAGCCCTATGTGCTTATAATTGACTGAAATAATCCAAACAAGAAGTAATTGTAACAGGATGCTGTTACGAAGTCTCCCAAACAAAGCTCCCATAACTCGCCATTCATATGGTCCCATGTTCATTTGATTTGATTTTTTGTCCCATACAAGAATATATATGGCTTACGAGTGGGTATCTCAACCATTTACAAGCATTCAAACAGGAGGGGTGGTGATGACCCTCAGGGACTTTACCTACATATCATTTGATTTGTTTTATTGTACACCCATACAAGAATATATATGGTTTAGGGGTGGGAATGTTGACCATTTACAAGTTTTCAAACAAGAGGGAATGGGTTACCCCCTCGGGACTTCCCTTTTATTTCATTTCATTTGTTTTATTGTCCCCTACAAGAATATATATGGTTAAGGGGTGGGGATCAGGACCGTTTACAAGATAATAGCACATTCTCAAATTGAACAGGGTGGGGGCGACCCCCAGGAACTTCCCTTTAATTTCATTTGATTAGCCTTGTTATCCCATACAAGAATATATATGGTTTAGGGGTGGGGATGTTGACCGTTTACAAGTTTTCAAACAAGAGGGGGTAGGGTGACCCCCTCGGGACTTCCCTTTTATATCATTTCATTTGTTTTATTGTCCCCTACAAGAATATATATGGTTTAGGGGTGGGGATCTGGACCGTTTACAAGATAATAGTACATTCTCAAATTGAACGGGGTGGGGATGACCCCAAGGAACTTCCATTTAATTTCATTTAATTAGTTTTATTGTCCCATACAAAAATATACATGGTTTAGGGGTGTGGATGTTGACCGTTTACAAGTTTTCAAACAAGAGGGGGTGGGGTGACCCTCTAGGGACTTCCCTTTTATTTCATTTCATTTGTTTTATTGTCCCCTACAAGAATACATATGGTTTAGGGGTGGGGATCTGGACCGTTTACAAGATAATAGCACATTTTCAAATTGAACGGGGTGGGGAGGACCCCCGGGGACTTCCCTTTAATTTTATTTGATTTGTTTTATCGTCCCATTCAAGAATATATGAGGTTTAGGGGTGGAGATCTGGACCGTTTACGAGATAAAAGCATATTCTCAAATTGAAGGGGGTGGGGATGACCCCCAAGGGACTCCCCCTATATTTCATGTGATTTGTTTTATTGTCCTTTAATCATTTCTGAAGACTACATGTATCTATCACTTACAGTTTTCAAGTTATATTCATTTGAAAATTTTAGAAAATCAAATCCCATAGGGTTCTATAGTAAACCCCTCCCTTCTTTCTGCCCCCTAAAATACCCCTTAATAGATCCCAATGCACAAACAAAAGATCGATGGCTCAACTAGACATATTAGTCTAACGTTCTATGAAACCCTAAGTTAATCTGACCAGGGGTTTTGGAGAAACGCTGCGGACAAGTACATTTATAATGTGGCGGAAGAAAAAGAAAAAGAAGAATAATAAAAATAATAAGAACTGAGCAAAAACAATAAGTCTCCAAACTTTGTTTGGGAGACTTAATTACAAAAGCAATTCAAATGAGAAGAGTGTTTTTGTCATTTTAACAATTGACTAAATGCTATAACTTTCAATTATCTTGATATATTACAATTGTTAACACTAGTAACCCGAATTTAGCTTGAACGGACAAAAACGTGTTAACGCTATTTAAATGAGATTAATTGTTATTTGATAAAGATTGACAAAAATTAAAAAATATTTTTAATTCATTTCAATTCATTTCAATTCATTTTAACGCCAGTCAAATAGATTTCTTTGCGGTGAATCAATTAAAATCAAGTTGCTGGTAATGTACGTCAAACTATTAGGCCACGCCCCCGTTAAACTATTTCAAACTGGCATCAATTCGTTTTAAACATCGTTGAGACCCGAGCTTTGTACAGGTAAATCACTCAAGCAAGACAAACTTCATTTATTTATCTTTTTTTTTCATCAAATTTAATCGAATTTAGTTATATGCGTGTATTCTCAGTTAAGTCGCATGCTTCACAATTTTTAACAAATGAATAAAAGAAATTTAGATAAACACATTAAAATATTGATGCACGGTTTAAGAAATGTGAATCTGTTGAAAATAAAATAGTAGTATAACATAATTTGAATTTGCCAAAATGCAGTAGATCTTTATCTCACATATTCGTTTTAAAAATTGCTAATTGCTATGAAAACTCGTGGAATCTAAGTAACGTGTGATACCTTGCAATTGCTTACGAAACTTTAGGTATTCCTGAATATTTATCGTTTCTATTTTTCTGTTTTACTATTTTGTACTCGTAAATTAGATATGTAACGGAAATAAAAGTAACATCACAGAAATTATTCATTGCGTATATAATTTAAATCTTATATTTTCGGTAGACAACAAATATTCACTAGCTGTATATTAATATATGAAATTGCTTGTAATGAAAAACAATGTTTTGTTAAATAATAAAATTGATGAAGATAATGTTGACATTTGTTGAATTTTAATAATAAACAGTTAAGTCTTGCTCAAAATTGTAAATAAAGTAACAGATCAATGAGCTTTTAAACTATGTTAAACTGTAATACCGGTCGCTGGAGCAAAACAGGCGTAAATTGTGGAAGAGCATATAGTAGACGAGCATATTGAAGCGTTGTTACGATTCGTATATTATCGTGCTATCTACACCTTGACGTACAAAAATTCTTGTAATAAATGAACATGTATCCTGTATATATGAGATAAATTTTAGTTTGCGATAACAACGGGTAGGTTTAGTTAAACGATCTTGACTGGCTATTAGTCGGCATTCTCTTACGCCTTTTAATATGCTCTAGCGTTAAATCCAGTCTGTTAAGACTGTTTTGGACAAACCTAGACAAATCATAAAAAGTAACGTTTAAAAGTTTCAGATCGGGTCAAGATCCGTTTAGTGTGTCAGAATGATATTAGGAGTTACGCCCTTTTATGTGGAAGATACATTGTATTATAAATGCTAAAATAAAAAAAGTATATTATTTTTAATTATGAAACATAAAATCATTCGTTGATATTATTTAAAAAAAAAAAGGAATTCATTCATTTGATTGTATACCTCAAATTTTGGGCACCTTGATTGGTTAATAAAATTATCTTATCTTATCTAATCTTATAAATTTCATACGTCCAATTCACGTTTCTGGATTTTACTTCATCAGGAACGATCAATAACGCAAAATACAAATATTTTATATGTAAGATCATTTATATAGTTAATTTCGTTATCCTCTTTAGGCCGCATCAAGGAACTGTGTCTCCGTTTGAACTAAGCTTCTGAAACTGCTCTTAGGCCGTGAAGTGAGAGTGATTAAACTATAATAAAAACAGAAATGAAGGACCCCGTCAAAATCCTCATAGATTTAAACAATACATATGTATGACCTAAATTTAAGTGTAGCATTGAGTATATGTACATTTGTTTGTAAATGCGCTTATCCTATCTTTCATTTGAATAAAAAACTTGTTTAATATAAATATAAATATGTATTTATTTATTTGCTTGTTCAGATTGCACTATTATAAATAATTCTTCTTCGTCTTCTACCTCTAAACTGTAAAATTAGCGTATGTATGCGTTGAATATACGGTCTATAAAGATTAAGTTCGATGGCAATTGTTAATAATCTAAAGGTAATAAAATGAACGATCCATAAAATAACGTGGCAATTACAATGGCTATTTCACATTTATATCATACGTTCACTCGTAATGGTATCATACATGTTCCTCCGTGTGTGGTGTATAAGTTTTTAAATCATGTTTTATAGCTTCTTTCAAACACTATTGACGACGTTGTTCAAACTACATGCACATATCACAAAACCGCAAATTTAATATAGTTAAAAAGATTATACGATATTGAAAATGCATTTTTTTCTATCAACAATGTAGGGTCGTGTATGTGTAACTCTAAGTGTTTACCTAAAATGTATTGATTTGAAAAAGAATAGATTTGTTCTCAAATATTTGACAAATGAAACATTTTCCGAAAAAAAATCCACATAATAACGTTTTGTCCTTTAATTCTTTTTTGGGGTGTCCGTTAAAATACCGCAAAAGTCCCCCTTAGTGCACTTAGAACAAAAAAATGCACTCAAGGACCTGATGGAATGATACAATTGACACAAAAGGCATTGCATATATATGTCAACGTTTTAAAAATAAACAATTTTATAATCACATTTAGAAAGTTATTTTATATTTTATCGACACGCGCCACACTCAGTTGACAGTAATATATAGAAATTCATGTTCATTCAACCTTGACCCGTTTTGAATACACTAGTATACTTATAAAGAATGTATATATTATGTTATTTCATGTTGTTCTTGGTTTTTTGTATGGTATAGTTATTACTGTCATATCTATTTTGCTTTTCTGACTGTTATAGTTTTTACTTCTATGTAAGAGTGTATTTTCTTCTTATTTTTGTTTCTTTTAAGTTCGTTTGCTTGTTCCGTAAGTTCACTTTTTTAAGTTCTGTTGAAATGTTTTATAAAGATATTTTGAAATAGTAAAAAATGTATAGAGATTTTATTTTAACCAACACATACTGATATAATAGAAGATACACATATTTCGCAAAGTATAATAGTTTATTACATTTTTGTTGAGCCTTCCGACTTTTGTTGCAATAGCTATCTACAAACCACAAAAAATTACTCTTTACTCTGTGGGTAAAGTGTTTGAAATTTAAATTACTTTCTTAACTATCCTGGATTTCTAATAAACTAGGACAGAAGCTTGTTTATGATTAAGATAGCTTAAAAAAAATGTTTATCCGTATTTTTATTTATAACTGATTTTTTTGGTTTTCAAGTTCTGTAAGCTGATAAACATGCACTCTGGTTAGAGTTTAAAAAAAATCACATTTTCCAGTCGGGGCCTTTTAGTGATCGGTCGACTATATGGAAGGGGTTTTCTCGTTTTTGAAGGCCTATAATTGCTTACATCCACTTCAGTTTAGGAGGTTGAGCGTACACACACATGCATGCTTATCACGTCATCTTCTTTCTGTGAAAATCCCAAGTCAGTGGCTTGTAGTTCAGTGGTTGCCGTTGGTTCATGTCTGGCATATTATTTTATTTTTGGTTTTTGTAAATTGTTGTTTTTTCTAGATAATGCCGTTAGTTTTCGAATTTAATTTTTCAAAACTTGTTTATGTTGGGACCTTTTATCATGTATATATATATAGCCGATTATAAGGTATGGTCGCCTAATATAGCTTACATGTGTACATCCAATTAATTTGATGGATAGTTGTATAATTGCAAATTATATCACATCATTATTGAATATAAGCTTTGATAAGTTGGACAAGCGATTGTACAGGAAAGGCCCAAGTGATAGTACAGTAAACTCGTAAGCGATTGTACAGTCAATTAATTTATCCGATATTGAAAAAAATATAATTTGTGAATCTCTACTGGTGCAATGGCTTTCAAACTTTCAGACAGGTAAGACCATACATCAGAAATAGTACTTTTAAAATTTCTGGACTCAACGATGTGTATTTCAATGATTATTGACATTTTTATCGCTGTTGTGTGACAGTTCTGATCGATATATTAAAAGCTCCTCCATTCGACGAAAAACGTTTGTATGCATACGTCTTTTATTATTTGATTGGTTCATATATACATATAGAATGTTTTGAATGTCTAGAAGAAACGTTATATTGTATCATTTGATTCACTATTGGAAAACTTTCCATGTTGCAACTTGTTATATTTTCGAATGACGAAAATGTAGAAACCGTACAGTTCCGTTCCCACACAATATAATAATGATGTAATCGGGTTTTTAAGATCCCCACGAATGCCACATTTTCCCATCTTAATGTCTATCAATCTCTTATGAAAGTATGTACAAATGTAAATTCCTGTGTTGTTAAGATGGACATAAAATAAAATTATTCTTTCATCAAGTTGAAAATAAACTACTCTAAATCATTAAGTTTATTGGTGTCTTCCTCCTATTCCCACTTTTTAAAAATACTATTCCTTCTATTCCCACTTGCAAATAACAATAGATGTTTTGATAAATAATTTGTTTTTATAACAATCAGGGTTAATTAGAATTTCACCTAAGATTTACCTGTATTTTTTTTTTAAAGCATAACATATTTGGTACACTGTTTAGGTATAATACCTTGTTTATTTGTAAAATGTTTCTTTTTTCATCAAATTGATACTTAAAAATAGAGAAAAATTATGATAAATAGATTGGAGTTAGATTTATTTTTAAACTTTTGAATTTGTACTTAAAAATGATGTCTGCTTTACTAATAAATCATGATATGAATAATATTATAACCAAGTATAATCTTATATGTATATATATATCTTCATTCTCACAAACCAAATTACAGAAAGGTATAGAGATAATTATACATATTTCAATACAATTACATAAATAAATAATGTATGAAAGTAGATAGAGGCATTCACAATTGTTCACCCAGAAAAGTTCAATTTGTTATTGATCTCCTTAATAAGTTTACAAAGTTCGTTCAGTTCTGTACATTTTGGGGAATTCATGATCATTAAGTCATAAAACTTCAATGTGTTTGTTCTATTTCTATAATAATAATTGTAAAATGCAATACATTGTTTTCTACAATTATCGAAAGCTGAACAATTAAAAATGTAATGGTATTCATCACCAATGGCATCTGAATTACACAATACACATTTTCTGTTTTCTCTTTCTATGTTTTGCCATCTTCCAGTTTCTATTGGAGATTTCATGTTCAAAGTTCCAAATTTAAGAAATAAGGATTTCTGCCGGTCATCCAAAATAAATATTTCTCAAACTCCAAAGTAACTTTATATAAACGATAATTTCATGCTTTTGGTGATTCCTGTTGGCTTAAGATGTGGAATAAAAGTATACTTTAAAATATGATTACTTAGACCAATAATCAAAGATATAAAATAATGGGTGAATATATAGTTATCAAAAGTACCAGGATTATAATTTTATACGCCAGACGCGCGTTAACTGTTAACTTTACTTCATTATTTATCTTGTTTAAAAAAAAAAACCACCAGAATTTAAACAGATGCAAAAACGACTTATTACCTGTTCTAATAAAAAAAACCTGGTCAATTAACAGTTGATTAAAAAATGTTTGTACAGTAAAATCCTTTGTTTGCACAAGTTTTCCTTCTATTCCCACATGAAATTTTACCTTTTCTTACCAGATTTATAAAAAGTGGGAATAGAGGGAATGAACCAGTTTATTCTACAACTATCATAAACTTATCAATTAGTAACGATCAAATGACAATTGTTTATTGGATAAGGTTGACTGAACATTGATGTTTGGGAATTTGCAATAAGCCTTCGGTCACATGGCATGCGCTGATAAAAAAGAAAGTCAATTTCAAAATTATGATATATATTGATACCCAAATTTATATTTATGAGTTATATACTTATATCTTCTCATATCCATGTTTGTGGTCTAATAACATCGTTTTAATGTCCTAAGGGCAAAAACTTTGTTCTTAATGCACCAATGATTTGTATAGTCCTTCAGTGCACTAAGAAGTCCTTTGCGGTATTTCTACACACCGTACAAAATTTAACTGTGATCAAAATGTTAAAAAAAATACCCATTTATTATAACAATTTTTAAATATTTAAGATTAAATTATGCAAGGAAAAGTGTCTTTGTTTTCTGTCAAAATGATTTACCTTTTTTGACATAAAGTTGTCGATAAATAAATTGGATATGCATTTCAATAGCATATTATCAAATTGCTGAAAGATCACCTACATTTTCTTAACAGGGAATCCGTTAGTATTGAAACCCCCTGTCCTTTAGGGTGAATGGGGTATAGAAATATGGTCACTTGGCCAGTCTTCTCCCGACCGGCAGTAAAACGCTTGCCGAAATGGGGCGTCCATTTGGCTGTGCGGGATGTATCAAGTTCGCAGTCACGTCCGGTCATAAGTGGGACGTGAAATCTGATGCCTCGTGTAAAGAGACTGCAACGCTCTTTGCTCTTTGCACGTTAAGAATCCTTGCAACAACTCTTTTGAGGGGTCCGTAGGTGGCCTGTTGCAAGACAAAATTTCTGTCCCTATACAAGGTATCCTCATTTTCCAGTGGCAGTCCAAATTTCCCTGACCATCATCCCAGATGGCCTCTATCGTATCAACATACCTAGTGTATATATTGTGAACTTGTTCTCGTCCTGAATATGCATGAAATATTTGCCACTGGACGTTAAGCAACAAACAATCAATCAATCATTCAATCAATCCCTGTCCTTAATAATTCAATTTGTCGTTCTGCATTATTTTGGCGTAAGAAAGACGCACACATTCAGGCTAACGCCCTTAAGGTGTATAGAAAATAGATATAGGAAGATGTGGTGTGAGTGCCAATGAGACAATTCTCCATCCAAATTACAATTAATGAAAGTAAACCATGGTAGGCTTATGTACAGCCTTCAACACGGAGACTTGGCTAGCAACGAACAACAAGCTATAAAGGGCCCCATGATTACTAGTGTAAAACCATTCAAACGGGGAAAACAACTGTTTAATAGTTTTGTATTTTATATAACTTTCCTGCCCTTACACCCACACTAATATAAGCTGTGATTTCTGTGTGAATAAATTTTTTTTAAAGTTTCAAATGAAGTGCATGGATGTAAGAAATGATAGGCAACCGCAATGCCTTCAATAATGAGAAGAAAACATAACGTATAATCGGCTTTAAATTGTCCCGCTTGATCATTATACGTTGTTGTTTCCTATAGAGAAATAAATTATCGATTTAAATTATTTTTTACATCATAAAAAAGGGTACAATATCATAAAATCAATTTTGTGAAAAGCGATGAAAATTTAGTAACCCCAATATAAATTTGAACCCCTCGTAATCTTTCCTGGGTTTACGAGCACAAAATTCAAGGATCCCTAATTTTTTTAACTGTCTTTATGAAAGTTAGCACCGACTGTTAGCTTTACACTAGTAAGTTTGTCTTAAAGATAATTGGCTTTGTGTTAAAACTGTCGTTACGTTGCTGTCTTGCGGACGAATACCCGAAATCTCTGTGTCATCAGCAATCATACAGAAATGACTTTATATCGGGTTATTTGGTTATTTAATACTCTGTTCTTTGCATAGAAATAATTCTTCGTTAATCTGAGCATTGATTGATTGATTGTTGGTTGCTTTACGCCGCATTGAAAGAATACTTCATATCACAAGATATAAATATGGATACAAAAAAAAATCTAAGCGAAATTGATAATACCGCAAAGCATGAATAAATGTGTTGTATTTCAGTAAATAACACTTGTTTTCGTTTGATTGTAAACATGTTGTAGCCCATCATGCATTGTTTCTTGTTTAGTGGATTGGTAAAAAAAGCGCCCAAAAAAAGAGTTCAAAATAAATTACGTCACACGTTAATACATTATAACAAATGCTCGGACATACGTATGGTAATTCGGCAACACTCCTTTTGCGCCAATTACTGTTTTTCAGGGGTATCATTTGCGCCAATTTTTTTTTTTTCTTCAAATGTATCAATTGCGCCAGTTTTCGGAACTCATTTGCGCCAATTTACCTGAACACATATTGATCGTACATATTAAAGATTAATATATATTTAGTATCATTTTTGTCTGAGTGGAAATCTTGCACATATACATGAGACAGACCCACAAAAGTTAGAGCGTCAAATACTACGAACAGCATGCAAAAGAAAAGCTACAGAAAATATATCCGAAAGACCAGCTGAGATCATATGTTCGGAGCTATTTCATCATGAAGAGGAACATCTACAGAAAAATGACTTGAAGTGCATAAGACAGTCTATGTACAGAGAGAGAAGATAACTGTACCCTGCCCAACCAAAAAGTTCAGTAGAATTTCAAGAAATTTTAAGCGAGGTAGAGTGATCACAAATAAAGAAGAAGAGTTTGTTTTAGTATTCAGGAATGGACATTTAATTTATATTCCACTTTTAGTTGCCTTTTGCCTTCCAAATCAGGAGACTGTTTCTTTGTTTGAGGAATGTTTTCTTTAAATTGGCGCAATCGTATTTTCTATTTTTGGCGCAAATGATACCATGTAAATTTTAAACAGGCGGCGCAAACGTAGCATTAGAGAAAAAAGTTGTGGCGCAAAAGGACGCATTTTTGGCGCAAACGGATCTCTCCCGGTAATTCATGCATATCCTAAAAGGTCGTGTTCTCGATCTATTAAAACGGAAATGACACGGCCGGGTATTGTAAAGGTTTGAGGGACTTTTAATGTCAAATTCATATCCCTGGGCAACGAAATTATCGATTTGTTAAAAAAAAAACACCGTGTTTACGCTGGTGTCTTCCTCGAATGCCAACATTTCATATGTTACCTATTCCTTGAATGCCAACAAAAATATTTCTGTTTTTATAAGTATTTAACTTTAAAAAATAATTGGTGAACTTGATGAAATTGTAACATTTTATCCCATTTTGATAAGAAAAGTAGCAAAATTTAAGGGTTAAATAATTATGAATATAAAGATAGAAAGAAAATGATTTTTGTTACTATTTATTAAAAAATAAATAAATTTGGGAATGAACAAGTTTTATTAACATAAGACATATATATAAATATAACATTTATATTTAGTTAAATATAATTATTTCAAACTAAAAGAGGATATTAGAGATTTATTTTGTTCCATATTATTATAAATATTTATTTGTTACGTATATATACATGAATTATATGAATATTTTAATTAAACAATTAACCATAAAATAGGGTAACAAGAATTTAGTCTATAGCGGATTGATTTTTTTAGTTGTTTGTGGCTTTGAACTAGCTGCCAGTAACTGCAAGTTTTCTCAGAGGATGTACTTTACAAGTGTTTTTTGTTTGTTTGGATATACAAGAACCTGACCACGTCTATTCTGTGTAATATTTCTATTTATTTACATCTGATAAGTTAAACCGGTTTCATCTGATGTGTATAGTTAGTTCCACTATGTGGTATGGGCTTTGCTCATAGTTGAAGACTGTACGGTGGCCTATACTTGTGAATTTCTGTGTCATTTGGTCTCTTATGGAAATTTGTCTCAATTCCAATCAAACTACATTACTTTGTTTTATAAGAACACCGATGATTTGCGAACACGATAAACCCCGTACCAGTATCATTTTATGAATCACTTGCAAAAAAGTGTGTATTATTATTACCAAGAAAAATATCCTGAACAAACTGAACATAATACATCAATAGTATTCTAACACGCGATACAAAGTTTCAAGAAATTTAATCAAGTAATATGGTAGGATGTTACAGCACACAAAACTATAGAAATATTGAAAAAAAACCTTCAAAGTCCAAAGAGGCTTCACATTTGTGTAAACTGGAATTTCTCACAATATGCACATGTGATGCAACACTTTTCAAAGTTTCATTTTAAGAGAATCCATATTCGTTCAAGTAGTATCATCAGAAAAAAAATTCAACAACGTAACAAACATGAATTAGATTTTAACTATCTGTTTAATTATGCCTCGTTCACACGGACATTTAATTCGAATAAAAAAGAAGCGTGTATGTACGCGATTAGCGAATTCGATTCGCATTCGATTCGAATTCAATTCGAATTAAATAAAATTGAGAATGGAAATGGGGAATGTGTCAAAGAGACAACAACCCGACCAAATAAAAAAACAGCAAAAGGTCACCAACAGGTCTTCAATGTAGCGAGAAATTCCCGCACCGGAGGCGTCCTTCAGCTGGCTCCTAAACAAATATAAACTAGTTCAGTGATAATGAACGCCTTACTAATTTCCAAATTGTACACAAGAAACTAAAATAAAATAATACAAGACTAAGAAAGGCCAGAGGCTCCTGACTTGGGACAGGCGCAAAAATGCGGCGGGGTTAAACATGTTTGTGAGAACTCAACCCTCCCCCTATACCTCTAAATGTCCATTTTTGATAAGCATGCTCTCGTGTTGTGATAACTTTTTGCACCTATTCCTCGAAAGCCAACATTATTTATAGGTAAATTGTCGGTAGATCAAAGGATGTTGGCATTCAAGGAATAAACCTATACGCTGACTTATAAAAGTGTTTTAAAATTAGTCTTTCATGCTGTCTAGTCTGAGCAATGTTTGTAGGACGTTATAAATAAAAAAGGAAAACCGTCAAAACATTATGTGAACGGAAAATACATGGGCGTTGCATACGTGTCTCAAACGATTTAGAAAATCTAGAATATGTGTGAATAATGAATATTTATATTATTTAGACTTTAATATTGTTGTTTTTTGAATATTGTATCTACAAGTTCATGACGATTTAGAGCTTGGCATTTCGTGTAGACACATGTTTCTTGTTGAAGACTAAACATGCGGTCTTGATTTATCTATAGTGTTTTTGTCGTTTGGTTGCCGTCAAATTGAATTATATCCCATATCTCTTATATTATGAGCTTTAACATCAGCTTATAAGAATTCATTATTGAAAGGTTTATTTGTAATTTTATATGAATATGCCGTAATATATTTATCGGTGTGAGCTGTACCACATCATGACTTATATATGAACTTTATTAATTTCGATCTAAAAAAAGTTCCTAGAAATAGATATTTTAAAAAGTCTTAATAAATTCCAATGATCACAAATCTAATCTAAATCCATTTTTTCCTGATTCTAACATACGTTGTTCCTTTTTTTTTGGTTTAATTTTGTAGTAATTTGCTAGTCAGTCAGATTCGGATTCCGGGTGACATTGCGTACGCTTTGTCCTTTGATTTAAAAATACATAATTTTAGCATTATTATTTTTTTTATCTTTGCTACGCTCGATGTTTTTGCTTCCGCTGTATCAAAGCTAGTGAATGAGTCAAAATGTCCGTACAATGTATAGTAATATTTCTTTTCATGACTTGTTCATTCTTCAATATAAGCGTTGGCTATTTTTATCTGACAATATCAAATTTGTCTAGAAAGTTCGCTGTAGTGTTCCATAAATGTCTTAGGGCTTAGTGCACCAAAGCGGCCTGGGTGGGTTTTAGACGTACCGGCAAGTCCCTGGACCACAATTGCACAACCGTCCTTTTGATGATCAATTTGTTAAATTGCTGGGACTATCATACTAATAACATAGTAGTCCCCGTTAATTTCAGAGCTCTACCGTTAAATAGTAATTATTATTAATGTTATTATTTTATTTTTACGCTGTCTTAATTTGTAAATAATTATTTAAGTATAATATGTATAGTATAGCGTCGTGTAAGTCATTTTTGGGCTAGACATTGTTTGCTTTATAGTGTATTGAATAATTTTTATTGCAATCAATTTATAATTCATTACAAGGAAAAAGTGGACCGTATGTCATCGCACACAAGACAGCTGATTGGATAAATATGATAGGCTGTTACGCCTACATTGATACTGATGTCCAATCGAATACCAGCAGACACCTGTCAGTAAAAACAAATTTCAAGCGTGGATAAATTAGAGATTTATTTGTGTATTCGATATTTGAAAAGTAAGTTAAACTATTCGTTTAATCTTTTTTAGGTGAATTTCAAAAACTGTTTTTTTCACTTTCTTATAGGAAGGTATTCAAATATGAGCGTACCACATGTAACGGAATTTTACAAGCATTTTATATAGCGAATTGTGTTTTCCGGAACCAGCACACAAAACTATAGAAATATTGAAAAAAAACCTTCAAAGTCCAAAGAGGCTTCACATTTGTGTAAACTGGAATTTCTCACAATATGCACATGTGATGCAACACTTTTCAAAGTTTCATTTTAAGAGAATCCATATTCGTTCAAGTAGTATCATCAGAAAAAAAATTCAACAACGTAACAAACATGAATTAGATTTTAACTATCAGTTTAATTATGCCTCGTTCACACGGACATTTAATTCGAATAAAAAAGAAGCGTGTATGTACGCGATTAGCGAATTCGATTCGCATTCGATTCGAATTCAATTCGAATTAAATAAAATTGAGAATGGAAATGGGGAATGTGTCAAAGAGACAACAACCCGACCAAATAAAAAAACAGCAAAAGGTCACCAACAGGTCTTCAATGTAGCGAGAAATTCCCGCACCGGAGGCGTCCTTCAGCTGGCTCCTAAACAAATATAAACTAGTTCAGTGATAATGAACGCCTTACTAATTTCCAAATTGTACACAAGAAACTAAAATAAAATAATACAAGACTAAGAAAGGCCAGAGGCTCCTGACTTGGGACAGGCGCAAAAATGCGGCGGGGTTAAACATGTTTGTGAGAACTCAACCCTCCCCCTATACCTCTAAATGTCCATTTTTGATAAGCATGCTCTCGTGTTGTGATAACTTTTTGCACCTATTCCTCGAAAGCCAACATTATTTATAGGTAAATTGTCGGTAGATCAAAGGATGTTGGCATTCAAGGAATAAACCTATACGCTGACTTATAAAAGTGTTTTAAAATTAGTCTTTCATGCTGTCTAGTCTGAGCAATGTTTGTAGGACGTTATAAATAAAAAAGGAAAACCGTCAAAACATTATGTGAACGGAAAATACATGGGCGTTGCATACGTGTCTCAAACGATTTAGAAAATCTAGAATATGTGTGAATAATGAATATTTATATTATTTAGACTTTAATATTGTTGTTTTTTGAATATTGTATCTACAAGTTCATGACGATTTAGAGCTTGGCATTTCGTGTAGACACATGTTTCTTGTTGAAGACTAAACATGCGGTCTTGATTTATCTATAGTGTTTTTGTCGTTTGGTTGCCGTCAAATTGAATTATATCCCATATCTCTTATATTATGAGCTTTAACATCAGCTTATAAGAATTCATTATTGAAAGGTTTATTTGTAATTTTATATGAATATGCCGTAATATATTTATCGGTGTGAGCTGTACCACATCATGACTTATATATGAACTTTATTAATTTCGATCTAAAAAAAGTTCCTAGAAATAGATATTTTAAAAAGTCTTAATAAATTCCAATGATCACAAATCTAATCTAAATCCATTTTTTCCTGATTCTAACATACGTTGTTCCTTTTTTTTTTTGGTTTAATTTTGTAGTAATTTGCTAGTCAGTCAGATTCGGATTCCGGGTGACATTGCGTACGCTTTGTCCTTTGATTTAAAAATACATAATTTTAGCATTATTATTTTTTTTATCTTTGCTACGCTCGATGTTTTTGCTTCCGCTGTATCAAAGCTAGTGAATGAGTCAAAATGTCCGTACAATGTATAGTAATATTTCTTTTCATGACTTGTTTATTCTTCAATATAAGCGTTGGCTATTTTTATCTGACAATATCAAATTTGTCTAGAAAGTTCGCTGTAGTGTTCCATAAATGTCTTAGGGCTTAGTGCACCAAAGCGGCCTGGGTGGGTTTTAGACGTACCGGCAAGTCCCTGGACCACAATTGCACAACCGTCCTTTTGATGATCAATTTGTTAAATTGCTGGGACTATCATACTAATAACATAGTAGTCCCCGTTAATTTCAGAGCTCTACCGTTAAATAGTAATTATTATTAATGTTATTATTTTATTTTTACGCTGTCTTAATTTGTAAATAATTATTTAAGTATAATATGTATAGTATAGCGTCGTGTAAGTCATTTTTGGGCTAGACATTGTTTGCTTTATAGTGTATTGAATAATTTTTATTGCAATCAATTTATAATTCATTACAAGGAAAAAGTGGACCGTATGTCATCGCACACAAGACAGCTGATTGGATAAATATGATAGGCTGTTACGCCTACATTGATACTGATGTCCAATCGAATACCAGCAGACACCTGTCAGTAAAAACAAATTTCAAGCGTGGATAAATTAGAGATTTATTTGTGTATTCGATATTTGAAAAGTAAGTTAAACTATTCGTTTAATCTTTTTTAGGTGAATTTCAAAAACTGTTTTTTTCACTTTCTTATAGGAAGGTATTCAAATATGAGCGTACCACATGTAACGGAATTTTACAAGCATTTTATATAGCGAATTGTGTTTTCCGGAACCAGAGACACTGCCGGAACGTACTATTTTCAATATTTCACAAACCTCTGAAAAAATTAGATCATACAGGTTTCATCTACCATGTGCATAAAAAGCACTATCAAATTTTATTTGTAAATTGTAAAAGATTAAGAATATTTTTGTATATGTACTAAATAATCTGAAATAAAACAAAACATATTTCTCCCGGCCTGAATTCAATCGTAATCTGAAATAAAACAAAACATATTTCTCTCGGCCTGAATTCAGTCGTAAGCAAATTTTCATACTTTTTTTTTTTATCTATTTGCAAATGACGAAGAATTCTCCTTAAACTGTGATTCATTAATATTTAATATTACTTCCATGATTAAACCGACAGACTAACTTTAAAGGACAAAATACAAGCGTGTACTACCAGCCAAGGAAATGAGTTTAATTAAAGTAACTAATCTAAGTGGTCATCGATGTGTAATATTTGACACTGGGCATTATTTGTGGACCAATGCAATAAAAATAATGTATACTATCAATCAAAATTAAATACTTTTGAATGTAACAATATGCCACAAATTCATTTGATTCACTGAATTTTTATATTTTTTTTTATCTAAATGAAAATGTAATAAACTGCTCCCGTCTAATATAAATAAAAAGATGTGGTATGTGTGCCAATGAAACAACTCTCCGTCAAGTCACATGGTATAATTTAATTAGAGGTCAAAAGTACGGCATCAACACGGAGCTTTGGTCCTCATTGAACAGCAAGCTATAACGGTCCCTAAAATGACAATACAATTAAGATGGAAAACAAAAGTATAATCTATAAGTACGGTAATTTCGCTACGTTTATTCGTCAATTCCGAATTACAAGTAAGCGTCTCACTGTTTATCAAAATGAGTAGTAACACTTGTGCCTAAACAAATCTGATTCGAAACTGAAATATAAACCATTAGATTTTATCCATCGTGTCTTAACTAACGTTGTTTGATATTTTTTCTATGATATGATTAACTCCTGTATTTATTTCGTGCTAAACATATAACGATAAAAAAGATCAATGGATTTATCGACATCGGTCTTTATATGTATATAATGGTCAATATAAACTGTCAATTAAATTTTTAAAATATACTTATATTGTTGTTGAATTTATTTTAAAAATAAAATGATGTTTTTTGTAAATGTAATAATTCAACCCGGTTGAACCTTTTAAATTTATATAAAAGATAAAACATGGAACTTCATTCATCATACGTCCATTACGTTCACGAATGGGTAACTGATATTAGAGTATAAGGCAGCATATCATTCGTTAATAAACTTCAGAAAAAAAACGCAATTTGTAATCTGTGGTTTGAATTTTCGTCAGATGTGCCACTGACATAATGGCTGTATTATGGGTGAAATATTTGCCACTAGACGTTTAGTAAAACCCATTCAAATCCAAATCAAACCGCTCTATTTGATGCAAAAGAAACGTGACAGGCAGTGCTATCGAGGTATATGATCAGATTTTTTTCAGCCATCAGTGCACATGATAAATAAGTGATGCACGAAAAAAAAAAAAGGAGATGTAAGATATACGCCAATGAGACAGCAACCGAACTACGGAAATAACCGAAAGCCATCTAAAGGGAGACGTGTCGACTTCAACATTATGTCTTATAAGTGCTATCAATTATTTATTTCGGACAGAACTCGGACATCGTAGAGTCTATACATTTGTAACATATTGGACTTTCATGTTACGTATCGCATTGAAACATGAACGCGGACCTCGATGAGAACAAATGGATTGACAGTTTGCAAGTTTACTATTTTATTTTCAACAGAATCACATTTTTTACCGTGCATCAATATTTTAATGTTTTTATTTAAATTTCTTTTAAAAATGTCACATCTATTGTTCATTTGTTAACAATTGTGAAGCATGCGACTTTACTAAGAATACACACATTTAACTGAATTCGATAAAATTGGATGAAAAAAAACCCGATAAATAAATAAAGTTTGTCTTGCTTGAGTGATTTACCTGTACAAAGCTCGGGTCTCAACGATGTTTAAAACGAATTGATGCCTGTTTGAAATAGTTTAACGGGGGGCGTGGCCTAATAGTTGGACGTACATTACCAGCAACTTGATTTCAATTGATTCACCGCAAAGAAATCTATTTGACTGGCGTTAAAATGAATTGAAATGAATTGAAATGAAGTAAAAATATTTTTTAATTTTTGTCAATCTTTATCAAATAACAATTAATCTCATTTAAATAGCGTTAACACGTTTTTGTCCGTTCAAGCTAAATTCGGGTTACTAGTGTAACTGATGATTTAAGGTTTACAGTTGGCGACTATGTAAATAGTTATCAAAGGTACCAGGATTATAATTTAGTACGCCAGACGCGCGTTTCGTCTACATAAGACTCATCAGTGACGCTCATATCAAAATATTTATTAAGCCAAACAAGTAAAAAGTTGAAGAGCATTGAGGATCCAAAATTCCAAAATGTTGTGCCAAATACGGCTAAGGTAATCTATGCCTGGGATAAGAAAATCCTTAGTTTTCGAAAAATTCAAAGTTTTGTTAACAGGAAACTGTTTCTTTACCAATGGGGAAAAAAGAAATTCTTTGTAGCAGAGGTTTTATTGTTCTGTTGATTAAAATGTTTTGTTTCTGTTCTCATTGGCTCTCATTTATTATGAGCAAAGTGATCTGCAAGAGTTTAATGAAGTTTTTCCAAATCTAGTCATCCCTTTCACTTTTACTTCCTGTCGTGTATGATCAATTCTAAATCAGTCAAATCATGAGCTCCACAATGAATAATTATAAAATGAGGAGAAGGTAAAAAAACATCTCTTTAATCTGCGTAAAAGGAGAACCTGTGTTGGTAAGAGACTATAAAGACAATAACAAGTGGACACAAGGAGTTATCGTTCATAATTTTGGACCAGTAACTTATCAAGTCCAAGTTTGAGATTTAGTATGGAAGAGACATTTGAATTTGAGAACAAGAGAATTTGTACCGCAGGAAAGTAAAGACGTACCAAACATACTCTGTACTTGAAAATGCCAAATACGATTTTAGCCTCAAATTTCAAGTTCATTTGACGAAAGATTTTGACTATTTTTTTTACACGTAAGTGTCTACTTCAATTAATTCAATTAGTTTATATGAAAGATTTTAACTTTTTAAATGGTTGTTAAAAGTTTTAAAGTGATCGCATCCGTGTCCATCCTCAATCAACCTTTAGGTATTTTATGTATTGTCATTAAATGTAACTTATATTATCAATTTTAAGGATGAACACGAATGTGGCAACGTTCGTTTAACACGAAAACCGTCTGAAGTTTAACTAAAAAGCTAGAATTGTGAAGATTTTAGATTTTTTAGCTTAATATACAAAAACTTATGATAGATCAAAAGTCGAATGAAAACATTTTTTATTATTATTAAGTTATACAAATTGAATTAATACAACATTGCTTTACTGTAATTATCTAATTTTTGTACATTATAAATCTTTTAAATTGTATAAAATTCTATAAATAAAATTTGAAGATATCAAACCAGGATGATTTGAAGCAAGACGAAATAAACCAATATACATTCCTAACATTAGGTGGCAACCATATTCGAGAGCACTTGAAAAGGTGGTTGAAATTCAGTAAGTATACTGTAAATTTAATAAGTAGTTTTATTATATTACCTAACATATATATATACTTAAATAAGACAATTCAGTTGTTTTTGAAAAAATCCGGTCAAGGGTGACATCAGGTGAGAGGCCTGATGGGAGGATGATCTCATCACGATTCACGATATTTTGTTTTATGACGTCAAAATTTTACGGGAACCTGTGTGATATCCAGCAATGGCGGACAAATAGCAATAAGGTGTAATGTATTCACATTAGCACATCTTATTTCCATGGAAATTGGTTAACCCTCCCCTCAGTTCTGTTTTATTGACTGAAATTATATACAATAGTTCAAAGTAAAATAAGCGTTTTTTATTCAAAGAAAATAATCAGAAAAAATGAATTGTGACTTTTTGTCATGACTTTTAGTCCCTGACTTTTTGTCTGTGGCTTTTTGTCCTGTTACTGTCTGTCCTATATTCTAACCAACCAAGGGGAAGACGTGATATCGACATCCACTCCAATATCTAAAGAAGGAGTGGCTTTAATTAACTTGATCTGGAGTCTAACTTACTTTCCACTCTATTCAACAACATGTATCATTGAGCGTGCAACCCCCACATGATCAACCGCCAACTCGACAGAGTAAGTAAGTCACACTCAAATATATACAAAATTTAGTCCTGGTTTCTACGATGAGTTTATTCACAATACAATAAGTGACAATAATATTTTGATACGTCACACAGGTAACAGAAAAAAATTTGTCGTTCACAGTCATAATAAATGTTAGTTTGTTTGCGTGTTGATTATTAATACAGGATATTGACTATTAACTCGGAGACATCAAGGGTGTAAATTTCGAAGGCCCAGAATTCAAATGTTAACATTGAATTTTTCTATGTAAATATTTATTGATAAGATAAGATTAACCCCTAATGTGACTATCATTTCAAAAATGAACATGTTGGGGTGCACCAATATACTGGTGGATCATACACATTAAAGAAGAAGGCAATTCATATTGTGGATTTACATCATGTAAAAACTTTGACTTTCTCAGAACGATGGGGTGCAGTCTTAACTTCCCATTTTAAAACCAGTAGGCCCTGAAAAAGTTCTATGGTATTCAATTGGGTAACACACTGAGCAGCTCCTTCAGGATTTGATAGTGTCCCTCACTCTGGACGTTATTTCAAAGTAATATTTGTCCATGGACACAATTTCATATGAAAAAATGTCTTTGAGTATGAAAAAGTGTCCATAGACATGGACATTATTTAAAACTTATGATTCTGTCCCGGGGGATTTTTTTTTATCTCGGAAAAGTGGCTTCAATCAATAAATTACACAACTCTCCAACATGTTCTAAAAACCTGGGCAACGAAAATGAGAAATAAGTTTATTGTGGCAAGAGGTGCTGGCGTTAATGATTGAAAAACAGATTTTTTTTTTCAATGGTATAAAGTATAAACATGAAAAATTTACTGGTAAATATATACATATAAAATAGTTTCTGGATCATTGACATTCAACCCACATGCAATTTTTTTTAGCAAATTTTCATACTAAACAAAATATAATACCTTTCAGTAATTTAAAAACATTTGACTTCCCAAATGAATATGTTTCCACTTTCCCCGACATATTCATCTTCGCCATTAATTTATTTGTCATCAATCTGCAAATCATTAATGACAAAGTAAGTTGAAGTACACATGTAGGGCTATATAAAATGGATATGCATGGTGAAATTCCTTTTTGTTTTTATTGTCACGCAAGTATACATCTGTATCGACTATTTATAAAGAAGGATGTTATCATATATGGATTTGCAAGAAATACCTAAAAAATACTAGGTAATAATTATAAATCAACAAAGTTGACACAAATAAGATACAAAAATCATTGAAAAGTAATATTCATAATCCTGTCCATTATTTCATTGACTGACCCTTAATCAACTGAAACATTCTCAATTTATGTTTAACCTGATACAACATACAACATACAAAACACATTATATTTAAGAGAAGAAGTCAGAAGCCACGAAGCAATACATGGAAAGTGAAAAAAATAAATCATTATGTTTTGGTTCTTATTTCATTCATATTGGCTCAAAACAAAAAACAAAAAATTTTATTTTTTATTTGTACTTTTTTTAGGTATGAAAATTCTGTTGTCATGGAAACCATCAATTTGGTAACAAAATTATGAAAATGCAGCCATTTTTAAACCATAATATTTCAAAATACATACATTTTTAGATAAATCTGTATCTTTTCATAAATACTATAAGAATACACCATTTCAGATTTATCTTACTAATTATTTTAAAAAGCACCAAATTGGTAACCATGGCAACATGAAAATAACATATTTTGCAATTTTTCGGATTTGGCTAAGTTAGCAATTTTCAAAGAGCTCTAAAATCTATCTACAACCACATCCAGCCGAATGAGTGACATGTCTCAATTCATATTGGACCCAATTAACCAAAAATAAAATAAAATTGGCTGGCAAATCAAAATTGAATTGAAAAAAAAAAATATCAAAAGTTGACATTTTTGAAATTGTGAAAAAAAAGTATGAAAATGAATGACAAAGCTCTATATTGGTTGGTCTTGATTTTTTTTCAGACAAAGTATTTTTTATCATTTTATCCTTCTTACATACTTGTTATTTCAGAAATTATAAGTTATTCTCGTGCATCTGTCAAAACTATGCCACTGTGCTATCAAAAAGTTCGGGAAAAATGAAAAAAATAGTAAATTTTTAAAAAATGAAATTTTTTATTTTGTTTTTCAAAAATTAATTAGATCCATGTTATAAAACTAATTTGAATCAGAATTATGTTGCAACAAAATGTTTTCAAGGTATATTTCATAAAATCTGGGTGGTCTATATAAACGCTCATGTAACTAACATAAGGAATTCAAAATTGTTGATTTGACATTTTTTCATCAAATGGGTGAACTTAAAAGTTCTTTTAATCCAAACTTGTTGGTGTGTTTTATAGGAGTTTGAATACATTGCAAAAATGAGCACCCCTGTATACAGTTGGGGTATGATATTATACACTTACCTACAAATGTATTTTTATTGATTATAATTTCACAACAGCTGGTTCCATTTTTGTCTTGTAAATGTTTTTCATTTAATGTGTTTGCACTTTAGGTTGAGACAATTGATTGACTATACCGTTTTGATAATTTAAATAAGGAATCAAGTCCTTTAAGTTTGAATCAACTAGAGTGAATGCTAGAAGAACAAAAAAAATAATAAGCAGAATAGAAATTGAACTTATTCCAGTAACTGCATGGTAAATGTTAGGTGAAATTTTTCCTTTTACAAATTAGAATATAATATGGTATGTCTGTATGTATTGGATTAATTTGATCTGGTGTTCTCTAATCAACAAATTGTTTTAAAAAAGATTTACATGTCTTAAAGTGACCGCAATAATGACAAGATAGACAACAGTGATGCACTTTCAGATGCTCTCTAATGAAGGATCATCTTGGCAGCTGTATCCATCCTTTTATTTATCTTTAGAAAGTTTGAAAATTTTACAGCTATCAATAATAAACAGAGTCATAATCAGTTAATAAATTTATTTGAACATGAGAAATGAATATAAAATTCAATTACACAAGTTACAAACAAACTACACATTTAAAAAAATTAGAAGACTAAACTGAATTTATCCCTGCAGACTACCAAAATACTGAGCACTGAATCCAAATCTATACTACCAAAAAAGGTCAGCCAGAAAAGCACACACCTGGTATTAACCAATTAATGAAAAAAAAGATGATATCTATATCCTAGTTATGAAACAAACAAAAAAACCTTTAAAACAATATGATTCCTTATTTTTGCTTACATTAAAAAATTATGACTGATGAAACCTTGTAAACATCAACTTGTTACTCCTTATATACACACTCTGATGTGATAGATGTGATAGATAATTACGATTTTATAAAACACATTTGACATTTGTTTAAGATAAATTAATATATAAACTTCGCATTGATATCGTTATTTTCAATCTGGAAGCTTGCAACCGTCGTGCCTATTCCAAAACCAAGTAAAGATCATACGGATCCTATTAATTATCGACCAATTGCTCTTACCAGTTGTGTCTGTAAAACACTCGAACGGATGGTCAATGATCGCCTTGTTTGGTTCTTGGAATCCAATGGGCTATTAGCCAATATCCAGTGTGGATTCCGACAGGGCCGCAGTACTCTTGATCATCTTGTTCGATTCGAATCATTTGTCCGTAATGGTTTTGCGAAAAATGAACGTGTGGTGTCTTTTCGACCTTGAGAAGGCCTATGATACTGCATGGAAATATGATATTTTAAAAGATCTATTTGATATGGGGTTGAAAGGCAATATGCCTAATTTTATTTCTAATTTTCTCTCTAACAGACAATTTAATGTTAGAGTTAATTCGACCATGTCTAATCTGTATGATCAAGAGATGGGTGACCCTCAGGGCAGTATTTTATCTGTTACATTATTTAGTCTTAAAATCAACAGCCTTGTTGAAGTTTTAAAAAGTAATATTGAAGGTTCATTGTACGTTGATGATTTTTTTAATATGTTACAGAGGCAAAAATATGAATAACATAGAAAGACAATTACAACTATGTCTTGGAAGAATTGAAAAATGGGCCTCGGAAAATGGTTTTAAATTTTCCACGTCAAAAACGGTCGGGATGCATTTTTGTAACAAAAGGAAATTGCATCTTGATCCAGAACTCACTTTGTACGGAAACCAAATTTCTTGGGTTAATTTTCGATAAAAAGTTAACCTTTCTACCCCATATCAAAATGGTAAAATCGAGATGTTTAAAAGCTTTAGATATTTTAAAAGTTGTCGGCAGCACTGACTGGGGTGCTGATCGCAACATTTTACTTAATTTATATAGATCTCTAGTTAGATCTAAACTAGATTATGGCTCTATAGTGTATGGCTCTGCAAGGAAGTCCTACATACAGATTCTTGATGCTGTGCATCACCAGGGTTTGCGTCTCTGTCTTGGCACATTTAAAACCTCACCAGTTGAGAGTCTGTATGTAGAGGCTGATGAACACTCACTCTCTAACAGACGTTTGAAGCTTGGACTTCAATATGCTGTCAAACTAAAAGCCTATTCAGATAATCCTGCCTACAGCTGTGTTTTTAATCCGATTTATGAAGATATTTTTGCAAAACATGAAAATAAAATTCCTCCGTTAGGTATACGTTTAAAACCACATTTAGCTTTTTTTGATTTAAAATCTGTTGCTCAAGTTAAAATTTGCAAATGTCCTCCATGGGAACTTCCCAAAACAAAAATGATATTTGATCTCCGTGAACACAATAAAAATAAAACAAATCCTCTTTTAATTCAGCAACACTATGCTGAAATTAAAGCCAATTATCCAGATTTTTCAACTGTCTATACTGATGGATCAAAAGATGGCGACAGAGTTGCATCTGCTGCTGTCTTCAGGGACAGAGCTGCAACTCTCCGTTTGCCATCTGATGCATCCATCTTTACTGCTGAAGCAGAATCAATAATTTTGGCTTTGAAATTTATTGCTTCTTCAGATAAATCCAAATTTATTATATGTTCTGATTCACTTTCATGCTTACAAGCTATACAAAATACTAAACTTAAAAACCCAACAATTCTCCAAATTTTATATGTAATGAGGAATTTAAAAATTCTTCTGAAAGAAATAATGTTTCTATGGGTTCCGAGTCATGTTGGAATTCTTGGAAACACAGCTGTAGACCTTGAGGCAAAGCATGCCCTGGGTGACCCTTTATCTAACTGTGATATACCATATACTGATTTTAAATCTAATATTAGAGAATATGTGTTTAATATTTAAAAAAATGAATGGAGTAAAAAAGATGATAATAAATTACATGAAATTAAACCTAATATAGGTAAACCTTTTAATAATTTTATGTGCAGAAAAGATCAGTGTATTATTTCTAGATGTCGTATTGGTCATACTAGAATAACACACGAGTATCTTTTAAAAAATGAAGATGAACCACAATGTGTACCTTGCAACTGCAAGTATACTATTAAACATGTTTTAATTAATTGTATTGACTTTGCTGATATTCGTAAGAAGCATTTCAATGTCAATAATATGTATGATTTATTTAATAATGTTCCATTTACAAATATTGTTGCATTTTTAAAAGAAATTGGAATTTATTATAGAATATAAAAATGTTATTATATTTAAGTCGTTTTTAATTTTTATCACGTTATTTTACTCATATTGATTTTTATTTGTAAATAATCAATTTGCTTTAGTCTAGAATTTTAGTATATTGAAGGACTTTTTGTCTTATTTTAAAAATATGCTTTAAATTGTAAAAATATTCGAATTAGCTCTCGCCACGATATAGCCTTTTTGTGCTAATGCGGCGTAAAGCAACCAACAATCAATCAATCGATATGGACCACGCACTGATTGGTTAATTTACTGATATTTCTTGTCATCTATCATGCCATTGGCTCTTAATCAAACTCGGATTTTTTTGTAGAAAGAAGGGAAGTTCCAAAGATTATGTTTACTTTCGTTTTAACTTTACACACGTGTTCACTGGGAATTATAGAAACACAGAGTGCTTAAACTTATAATTTCGTCAGATAGTTTTACTACTGAGACAGTCAAGAAGATGTCGAAAAGGGTAAGGCATTAAAATAGAACCATCAAATAGCAAATATAAACCTTTGCATTAAACTATAAAGCAAAAAAGTGTCCCCCTTTTTGGTTGGACATTTTTTTTGATTAGATAAGGAATTACTAAAGCCTGACTAGACCTGGCCCGCCTTCCTGGCAGTCTATGGGCCCCCGTCATGAAAAATTATGGATCCACCACTAATTAAAAGATAAAGATGCCAAAGTTACTTTACCTTTTTGTATTCTTGAGGGTAGTAATGCCTGTTGACTTCAGGTGTTAAAGTGATTTTCGGCATACATACTGTACATAAGAACCACATAGAGATACCTAAGAACCATAGACAATATAAATAGACTGAATCTTAAGAACCATAGACATGATTATGGAGTTCAGTGTAAGTTAAGGATTAAATTATTATTTTTTATGTTTTTAAGTTTCCATTTTTAATGTGCTATGCAGATGATGCCAAGACATGAACAAGGTCATTAAGTCAATAAAGATAGACAAACACTTTGCAACAATAAAATAAAAACATTGATATACTAAAAAACATAAGCAATGTTTGAAATCTTAAGAGAGCAACTCTAACAAAAGCAATACATTATTCAACAGACAGACACTATTACAGACAGGTAACCATGTCATATAATCTATGAATAATAAACATGTAACAAATGCTACCACCTGATACACATGTGCTTTACATTTATAAAATACTCATATTTTGAAGGAGTGGCAACAATGAATATAGACAATGCCAATGCCCACAATATTAGGAAGGTAATGGTTCATTGCTACGTTTTACAGAAATTACGGGGTTTTGACTTTGATAAATTGTTGAAAAGCACAGTTATACAGACTTTTAGACAATAAATGAAAAATAAAAAAGTCCCAACTGTGCTTTCTCAATAATATTTTTACAGTGTGTTGTACTATTTTTGGGACAAATTATATCAGAATTATATATAGAATACTTCATCAGGTCTAACTCAAAATATGGACAATTTCATGTTAACGGGGTCTTCAAAGCTTTTGACAGCTTCCGAAGTGCTATTTTTTTTTGCCTTTTTAAGCTGGACCTAATCACTACTTTACATTATTATTTATGACCCAAATTTTTTTTACAGTGTCATTTCACCCCCAACTTGCTATATTGATTGATTGATTGTTGGTTGCTTAACGTCCAGTGGCAAATATTTCATGCATATTCATGACGAGAACAAGTTCACAATAAATACAATAGGTAGGTTGTTGTAATAGAGGCCATCTAGGATGATGGTCGGGGAAATTTGGACTGCCACTGGAAAATGAGGGTATATTGGATAGGGACAAAAATTTTGCCTTGCAACAGGCCACCTACGGACCCCTCAAAGAGTTGTTGCAAGGGTTCTTAGCGTGAACAGAGCGTGGCACTCTCTTTACACGAGGCATCGGATATAACGTCCCCTTCTGACGGACGTGACTGCGAACTTGATACATCCCGCACAGCCAAACGGACGCCCCACTTCATCAAGCGTTTTACTGCCGGTGGGGAGAAGACCAAGTGACCATATTTCTATACCCCAGTCACCCTTGGGGTATCAACTTGCTATATATACGAGGCATAAAACATTGAGAAATAAATTTGAAAGGGGTATAACAAAAATTTGCCAGTAACACACTGTTCACACTAAGGACTATATTCGTACACAACGAAAATCAAAGGAAGATAACTGTGTACTCGGACCAATTAATTTTTTTATCATTCGTTGATTTTTAAATGTTGTCCCTAAGGATATTGACCTTCTGTATTGAATTAACATGTATTGTAGAATATTATTTTTTTACTCCAAATCAGTTTATTTAGTGTTGTTATAGTGTGAGTAGTGTTCTTGTTGCTATATTATTCTTCTTGCAATCTTAACATTTCAGCAATAAAGTAAATAAAGTGTTAAATCTTGATCCTCTCATTCTCATTATTGGTATGGATGGAATTCCCTTGTCTCTTAAATATGTCGCAGCATATAATGGGGATCACCTGACCCGTCTTTATAGAAAAGATTTGACACAAATCTTAATAAAGTTTCAGTTTTTATATCATCCTTTTCTTCTAAAGTAGTAATATTTTTTTTTACAAATATCAGAAAACTGTATTAACGGGTGCATTGCACATTTAAAATCAAATGTTTCATTATGTTCTAAATCGGACTTTTGATTACTAAGCAACCTGTTTGCTTTACTTTCTGTGCTGCTTCTATCAGTCATAAAACTTTTTGTATTATCTATTATTTCAGAGGAATCATCTTTGGATAGGCACATACACGTGATCCCAACACTCCCACTACCCTTGGACAGTAGTATAACAGTGTAACCTAAAAATGAACCATAAAAATCCATTGAAAAAGGCTTTACTCATCAGATGCACAAAAATACAAGTGGATGTGGCCGGGTACTTTGATGTACAACGCAACAACAAAAAGTACAGATCTGAGAGTACTTGCAGTTAACTGAAAAAGACATTTGACAATGTGACTGCTCAAATAGTTCATATGCAGTATATATAATCATGTCTTGTAACCTTGATATCCTGTTGAAATATTCATTAATACACTTTAGGGCATCCTTTTTTTAAAGACAAAAACCCAACTTATTAGAATTGAAAAACAACAAACTGATTAGAATTGAAAACTTTGAGGCATTAAAAAAGCACCACTCCCACTACTTTTGGTAATCAATGGGCCTCCTGATAAATCATTTCTTGATCTCCCAATTTATATGATATGTTTATCTTTCTCTTTTTGCATGCCATATTAATATATAAGGGATTATCATTTTCATGAAATATGTTTTCTTTCTTTCTTGAAACAAATGTTCTGAAATGTGGAACAGAGGCCATGGAGAAGACAGGACAAAATCCGCATGTGAAAGGTGTCAAGGGGATTTCCATTCTGCATGCAATGGACTGGTTTCATATTGTTAATGGCATTGTCCCAGATTACATGCATGGAGAACTGCTTGGTGTTACCAAAAAAATGTTAGGTCTAATGACATCTTCATCAAATTCTGGAAGTCATTTTTTGTCAAGAAAAATATTAACAAAATTGACGAAATGTTAATGGATATGAAATCTACAGACGCCATTACTAGACTACATATGAAGCTGGAAGAACATTTTCACAACTAAAAAGCGTCTGAATTTCAGATTTTACTCTTTTTTTATCTGTTACCGAGCATGCAAGATTTGCTTTCTAAACAGTATTTAGACCACTTGGCAGTTTGTAGAAGGAAGTTATCTACTCATTGGGGACGATATTTCCTTCAATCAGTTAAAATCTACAATTTAACAATTTAAAAGACAAAATAACATAACTCTAAATCTGCACAGAAATTTTGCCTTCCAACAGGCTACTTACGGACCTCTCAAAGAGTTGTTGCAAGGGTTTTTAACGTGCAAAGAGCATGGCACTCTCTTTAAACGAGGAATCAAATTTTAATGAACTAATTCTGACTGGCCGTTAGTGCGAATTTAATACATCCCGTACGGCCGCTTCGGCAAGCGTTTCACTGCTGGTCGGAAGAAGATTAAGTGACCATATTTCGTTTTCCCAGTCACCCTTGGGGGAAACTAACATAACAGAAAGTATAATTACATGGATGCAATCAATAATATATAAAGGTAGCTTTTAGCGCCACAAACAATAAGACATGTGATTACCAATTCAATTGATGCACTTTAATGTAGATTAAGCAAAGGAGTATGTCCAGCAGTAACATGAAAGTCATATGCATGCAACATTATATAAATAACACATAGCAGAGAGGGTGATAGAGCAGATTAGTACCCCGAGAAAACATTGTCAACCGCGGCGAAGCCAAGGTTGACAATGCCTTTTCGAGGAATTCCAATCTGCTGTATCACCCTCTCAGCTATGTGTTATTTAATTTATCATACTGAATGTCCTATCATTATTGGCATTTACAGATTACGTTTATTTTAAAAGTATTTTCTATGACGTCACGTTCATGACAACGTTACGGATTTTAGAAAAAAAACAAAAGTCAAGCAAGATGTTTTATTTTATTTAATTTAACAGTCGATAATAAAATCTGAGCCAAAACGTGGAACTTAGGCATTGTATTTAATTCTTTAATGTAAATTCAATTCATTGTTCTTTGAATTATCGATTTCTGATTGGTCTAGACGAGAGGGTAAGGCAGCAACCATTTGATTTTCTGGGGGGGGCTATGGTTTTTTTTTCTGTACAAACTTTTTTTTTCGCCTGCGGCGAAAAACAATCTATTTTTTTCGCGACAAGTCGAAAACAATTTTTTTCTTTCAATTTTAGCATTACATATAGTGGCAGCTGAGGGGGTAACAAACAATTTTTTTTTTGCAGAATTCAAAACAAATTATTTTTTTCTCCAAAAACTGGAAACAAACTTTTTTTCCAAAAAAAAACCATAGCCCCCCCCCCAGAAAATCAAATGGTTGCTACCTAACATTTAAAAAAAAATGTCACCCGCTCAGCCATGTGATAGAGTAAATTGACACCCTCGTCTTAGCCAATCAAAACAGGGCATTTAATGTGAAGTATAATAAACTTGATTTCTACTCAAGACTTACCACCCTACAAAAACCAAATCTACTAAAGAAATAGCAGATTTAATTCTTATGTGTGTTTACCTGTTTAAGGATCACCAAGAATCTTACAGTCTGATATTGGAAAAGAATTTTCAACCTCAAACCAAGTAGATGCTATTGATGTTTTAAAAACACGACAAATTCATGGGCGTCCTCATCATCTCAAAAGCCAGGGCCGGGTAGAAAGGTTTAACAGAATGTTAACAGAGTATTTTATAATTATTCATGGGCGTCCTCATCATCTCAAAAGCCAGGGCCGGGTAGAAAGGTTTAACAGAATGTTAACAGAGTATTTTAGAATTCAGTTGTCTGAACACAAACACTGGCCTTCTGAGTTTTACTATAACTACAATAACAGAGTCAACAAAGCCATCAACTCATTATCAGTTATTTTTCCAGCGACCAGATTTCGCTCCACTAGTAGATTAATAGGCCGGTTTCTTTAAAAGCAAATTGTTAAATGGAGAGATATATAAATATGCTAAATTTTGCAGAATATTAGTGAGTGTTCAATTTAATTTATCATTTTTTGAATTCTTGATTTCAAATCCTAGTACTTTTTTATATTTTTTTGTGTTTGTAGTAAAGTAGCTGTGATCCTTAACTTCATACTTTTTTTGTTAAAGTCAATTACAATTTCCAAAGAAAATAGTTATCAAAGGTACCAGGATTATAATTTAGTACGCCAGACGCGCGTTTCGTCTTTATAAGACTCATCAGTCACGCTCAAATCAAAAATATTTATAAACCCAAACAAGTACAAAGTTAAAGAGCAAACGAGTATAATGTTGTGTAATATAGTATAATGGACGTGACATTACTATGTAGACAGTCCGGTTCCGGGGATGATCCATTGATAACTACCTAACTCAGGACAAGATCTCGATAGTTACCAGGTGACGAGAGTTGGCGGGAATATAGAGCAAGAGAGATATTGCCACAGTAGACTAAGAGTAGAAGATATTCGGTGAGTTAGTACAATTAGGAGCGTTGCATTGTATGACGAATATCAGTATTAAGTAATAATACTCGGAAATCACATCACTGACCCTGCTTGCAGCGCCAATGATGTGAAAATCCGTGGATGGTACCAGCGGGATTCGAACCCACAATCTCGGGATCTAAAGGCAGCGCTCTCACCAATTGAGCCAAAGAAGATCTCCCCTAGCTAACTAGTTAGACTACCTTTATATCCCCAGGTCTACAACAATAAGCATAACGAAGAAAAATAAAATAAATACAAGACAATGATTCCAATAAAGATGTCACAAAACTATTAATAGACTTTTAATACTTTAACATTTGAAGATATTTGTAGATCGTTTGTTTCCAGAACTTTTTACCACAAAACAATTACGCCTCCAGTACTCTTAACACGGTGGAGGGAAATGCAACAAATCTAAACTGCCCAATGATCGGAAAAGTACCGTTATAATGCAAAGATATATTCTTCATTCTATCCTTCCATATCCGACCCCAGAGTGTGGAAAGATGATGTAGTACCAACGGTAAATGAGTATTTAAGAAGACCTGCTAAACAGTTATAGACCACCCACTTCAATCATCTTGTCTCATGAACATTTCAAGTATCACTTCGTTCATGAAAATTTGATGTATCAGACTATATGCATATTCCTTCAATTTATATAAACTCATCATAAATACTAGGACTAAATTTTGTATATACAACTCATCAGTGACGCTCGAATAAAAAAAAATTAAAAAGGCCAAATAAAGTACTAAATCGAAGAGCATTGAGGACCAAAATTCCTAAAAATTTTGCCAAATACAGCTAAGGTAATCTATTTCTGAGGTAGTATAATATAATATATTTTCTGAGTTGCCTCCCATGCAAAGTTTAAAAAAAAAAAAATAAAGCAAATTTGTCGCCTCCATTCTTTAACAGCTTCAAAGGAGTATACACAAGAAAGAACAATGTTCAATAAGTTAACTTTAACACAGAGAAAAATCGGCAGATCTTCTCAAAATTCGAAGAATTGGTAGACAAGCTAGGATTTCCGTGCTCTCTTTAATAATCCAATCTAAATACAGCTTGCTAAATAAAAATAGTAAAGAATTGGAACAACATTTAGATTTCTTATATGTGAAAATTATAATAAATTTTCAACCGACAACAGAGATGTAATAGAAAATGTATACTGTGACTCGGTTCGCATGTCTACATTAAGGCACTGGGCTGCTGGCTGATATTCTAATAAAAAGTGTTTCTGCACAGGCAAACAGAAAACAAGAGAATGAGTCAGATCTAACTTAAGACCATACTAACTATAGAGAACGTACTAAAATGTAACAACATACTACCACCAAGTCATCAATACAGGTTATAATAATAGACTAGTCATCAATACAGGATATAATAATAGTCATCAATACAGGAGACCATTGTATCAATCACTTTTGTACATGAACATCCAGAAGGTTGTATCAAGTGCAGTAGTGTTGATAAGTCATTACTAGAAGTATCAGCTAGATTTCAAAACATTAATTCCATCCCAGCAGAACTAATCGATGGAATAGATTATGCGTTATCACGAGCTCAAGAGCAAATATTGACACGGAAAGCACTTTGAGTGCAAGATTCACTCCCGTATTACAAAAAAAACTGAATAAAGTTGAAATTATGGGTGAACGTGGAAGAAAAGTGCCTGTTATATTAACAGAAATAATGGGTCTATACTAGATAAAAACAAGTGTTGCTGAAGTCATTAAATTTCTGTTTGCAAGATCAGGATAATGATGAGGCAATATAAGAGGAAGTGACTACCTAAGAAAGTTGAGTGATGGTAGTTAGGCTACCTTAGTTGCTATAGGGAAAACTGTGTTGCTATGGTTATTCAATATTTGGAGAGAGAACAACACAAGGATTGTATAAATACTTATTGTTCGATGTTTAGTGACTCCATGTATATGATGTTCTGGTAATAGAAAATATTTGAACTTGATTACTGGTCTTCTTTGGTCATTACGGTCCATGGAGACCCTTCTGTGCCTCAGAATTTCATCAAAACAGTTTGGGAAGTTTTCATTGGTATTACACCAGCATCACCGTACTTTTTTTTTTATGATATCTTCATTTTCTATCTCTATTGTTATATTGTAAACTATCATCTTTTGTTTGCTATGAACCTATCTATTCCATGTAACAGAAGAGCCTCTTTTATTAAAAAGGGACAAAAAAACAAAACAATAATAAATATAAAACATATGTCAGAATTAACAAAGCCTCCAACCTATGATGAACTCACTAATACTACAATTGTATGAACACAAATTCTAACAATTGTTCCCCCTAAATTGACAAAAGGGAAGCCCAACACATCAAAACTTTACACAGTGCTTCAGTACTACAAAACAAAGGTCTATTTCAATTTCAATGTCAAGCAATTTGAAATGAACTATTATTTTCATGGAAATATGCATATTTTGCATTTTTTAGGATTTAAGTAAATAAAGGTCTTGGAATTTCCCACATTTTTTTTTGGAGCGGGTACATCCAACTATATATCTTCTATATATTAATCAAGTGATTAAATAAAACCTACCCATTATGCATTGTTTTGGAGCTTAATGTCTGTAGAACAATTACTGAATCTGCTGAACCAAATCCACGCAAACTATAAAGACTTAAAAAGACCAACTTTACTGCTGTGGGAGAAGAAGACCTCATACAAAAACTTGTGAAAAAACACTTCAATATCATGAATGGAAAATTAACAAACACAGTAACCAACCAGTTAAAAAAGGTTTGGGATGACATTACCATGAAAGTTCGATTGGAGTTGCTTTTCGTACGTCAACAGAAATAAGCGGAGAAATACCACAAGAGTGATTAAGGCCGTTATACAACTCACTGGAGTGAGGTATTCAAAACTGGAGGAGGACCAGCTCCAAAACTCTTAAAAATAATAATTTGTTGTGGAAACAGGTTCCGCTAGTTTATTTGGTCAACACTTCAAGTTTTCTTGACACAATGTGTAAAATTAAAATTTGTCAATGGATTTTTATATTTCAAACAATGAACCTCAAAGTGAGATTTTTGCTATTAAACGGTTATTCATAATAATGCAGTTATATTAATATCACTAAATCTGACAATCTTTCAAACCTTAACCTAAAAAAGATTGACAAATTCTGCTAACGATAGAACAATGATAAATTTACTTTTTTTTATATGAACTTTAGTTGTTCATTTCAATTTTTTGTAATTTGGTCTCATGTGGAGAGGTGTCTCACAAAATTGAAATGTTAATATTTGAAATTATGGGTAATTTGTACATTTGTCCTATGATGTGTACTTGCTGCTAATGTCAGTATCAGTGGACTAATTGTGATATAAAAATTATTGGGTCAGTACGCATGTCCGCAACTGACATGCGCTAATGCATCTAATGGATCTAACCCCCCCTTTCATTCACCAAATTGCACGGGATTGTTTTCGCAGAAAAGCACGAGGTTTTTTTTTGGCGAATGAATACATGTCATTGTTCAAAACTTTAACAGTTAGTTTAGCCTTTTTGAACGATTATTGTGAAAGTGTGAACAGAAAATGTATTGAAACTTTAAAAAAAAAGCTGCACTATTATTTACGAAATAATTCATTGCAAATTTGTTAATTTTTTTAACCTTGAAAACCCTTTACGTATAATACTGTTTGGCTGTTCTGTTTTACCCAATTTTGAAAATATAAGTAATATATATTTCAATGATTATTTATTTTTTAATCGCATTTCTCACTTTTATATTTTTTTCCAATGTTAATTGTATTCGTCCTGAGGCGTACAAGAAGCTTTTAAACGCCCGGTATTTGCATTCCTTTTTTTTGTGTTTACGGAAGCATACTTGTGACGTCACCTTGTTTCGTTGCCATGCCAAGACAATAACATCATTTTGCGGAATTTTCGTTTTATTAAATTAAATCATGCAAAATAAGTTAAAAAAAACTGATTTTTTTATGTTGCTGTAGAATAGTGATAAATATAATATTGTATCTGAATCTTGGCCGAAAATTGAGAATATATAGTAGTTTAAAAAGTTGGTCATAACGCGGAACAGCCGTTTTTGTGTATCACTGCATTTGCATTAAAGGTAGATATATTGTTGTTTTACTGGTTAACGATAATAGGTCGTCATATTAGAATGATATATGAAGCTTTGAGTTTTTAAATCTAAATCACTGCTATTACAGATCTGCAATCAATCTACCACATACCTGAGAGTACAGGCAATTGTATGGGGACCAGAACATCTATGCCATGGCGTTGTCAGTTTGTTTTGGATTTATGAGTTTGACTGTCCCTTTGGTATCTTTCGTCCCTCTTCTATGCACCAGGACTTCAGTGACTTATTCAGGGTTTTTGATTGATACAGAATACCCATTTATTGGAGTAAGTGCTGATTCAATTGCAAACTGTTCATGCCATGGAAAAAAGGTGTGGAGGTTAAGTGTCAATACATTTTTTCTATTAGTCAAATTTAAAAAGAAAACATAATCAACAAAGCAATCTCATTTAAGACATTTTATCCCGCCGTAGACTTGTCAAATCAGTAAGACAATATATGCAAATGTAAATTAATCATTCATTTTTTTACAAATCAGTCAGATGATAGAGGGTGTTTAATTGAGCAGGATAATCATTTTTGAAGCTCTTAAGTATTCGACAAACATGTAAGTTTTAAACCAAAACTTTAAAATTACATACAAACTGCTTGTTTTTGCATGATTTGCATGGTTTGTAATTTTGAATTTATTGATTTTAAAGATAATACCTTGAAGTTTGTTGTGAAAGAAAGAAAAATATCTCAAATATAGACCTACATGTAGATAGTTTGTGAAAATATTACAAAAACTGTTATATTGCACATTACAGAAATGGCAACTGGTGATAACTTGACTCTGGGTGGTAATTGGCAGACATTTTACAGTTTTGATAATTGTCGTTATGCCATTATGTATAGATACATTACTGGAAATTATTGTGAAATACTGCCAGACAGCACTATTTCCGATACTCTAGCAGATCATGTTCACTATTTAGGTGAGGCTTGTACCGGCTGTGTATGTAGAAGATACCCTAGTATAATTGTTACAGCAAGTTCATGTGCAAATGATTCAACTGATTCTGTTATTATGAGCATGACTGGGTCAGATAAATAAGAAAGTGTGAATAACGTCACAACATCTATACAAACATCTTACATGACTTTTGAAAATAACCCTGAAAATCGTGTTTGTTCTCGTTCAGATGAAACAGAATTACCCAGCGAACGAGAGGTTTCTGTTGTTTCACATTCATTTTAGTGATGATGAAACACATATGTCCTCTTTCTCTAGGACAGATATGTACCTGCATGAGAAGTCATTTAAATCTTTTGAGTTTGATGACTTTGACAGCAAGTTGCTATTTGAGTCTTTTTTTGAAACATTTTTGTATAAAATTAATGGAAAAATCTTAATCTTTATTCAAAATTTTCTTCCATCTGGCAAATTTTTTGAACCTTCAGATAATTAAATCGAGTCGATCAAGTCATGCCCGTCGAACAATATTTCAGTAGAGAGAGTATTTGGTCAACTTGATGCGGAACTGAAACGTGCTCCACACTGTAGCTTACGCACTGTTGCATCAAAATTGTTGTATAAAAACAATAAGACAGCTGAATGGTTAAAAAAGAAAAAAAAAGAGTCGGAAAATGGTGAATTCTTAAATGAGCAGTACGAAATAATTCAAAATTTAGTAACTTTTCAAATTGAAACAGAAAAAAACTACATGAAAATAGACTTAAAATAATAGAAGAAAGAAAAAAGACTCCAACAATAAGAGAGCAAAAAAGAAGGCTAACAAAATGTAAAATGCTTAAAAGAATTGGAAACTATTGGAATTTGAAAATCAAAAGATAATCGAAGAAAATATTGGCAAAATTAGAACTAAAAAGGATAAACTTTCAGCTTTGAAGTAAAAAATATATATGGTAAAAGAACACCACAATCTTGATCACAACAACAAACATTTAATATTATTCAGTTGGAAAGGAAAAAATTTATTGATGCATGGACGAGAGGCGCAGCTCCCGATTGACTTATTATACGGTCCATCACCGGATGAAGCAGAACGAGTTGAGCCTCATGGTTACGTAGACAGTACAGCAAAGCCTTTGGAAGATTCACCAAAAGGCTAGAGACAAAACGGCTGTAGCTAGCACGAGACAGAAAACGCAATATGATCTTCATATTTTTAAAAATAAATACACGGTGGGCCCCCCAGTTTGGCTCAATATCAAAATTAGAAAGAAAGGACCAAGTCCTAAGTTGTAAGACCGATGGGAGGGTCCCTATTTAATAATAGGGGTATTATCAGGTTTACTGTATACTGTACAGAAGGCGGCCGGAGCCAAAAAAAAAAGGTTGTACATCACGATCGGTTAAAACCGTTCCAGGGTGAATTCACCAGCTAGTTATATATATCTCTTGAAGCAGTTAGTTGAAATTGATATGACTTTGTTTTCCCAACTCATATGAAGGTTTATTATATAGGACATAGCTTACTATTTGTTGTATGTATATATATATAAACGGATACACTTAAGGGTTCAAATTTTTGTGTTATAGCTGGAATTGGTTTTGTAGCGTGTCTTGTCTTATTGTGTATGTCTGTGTTGTTGCTTGGCAGTGGCAGGAACTTCTAATTAGCAATAAAAAGGTGCAGCTCCCCATGATTTTTATCTGTCCAATTCTTAATAGGATATACATTTTATTTATTGCAGATGAATATGCTTCGAGCTAAGGTGCCATTTACTGTCTACCAGTGCTCAAAGTGTCCTGTGGGTTTTCCAACCGCTGCCCGGTTACTAACGCATGAGGAGCAGGTACATGAACCACAAAATGTATGCCCGTTTGCTTGATGTGATGTGTCGTTCCCCAGACAAAAGCCAGACCGTATGCACCGCCATATCCAGCGTGTGCATCCTGTGTTGAGGAGAGGGTCATCCGTAGGGCAGTCGCCAGTCAGTGATAGGGGAGACACTAACAAATATTGATTACTGGGCAGTACCTGTGCCAGATGAGACAATGACACAAGAAAGGTGCTGATAACAGATGGGTTGCCGGAGAACGTTTCAGACTGGGAAGAGCCAGATGTCGAGTTGATGGAGTTGATGGAGATGCAGGGATCGCCCGGTACCGGTGTCTACTGTACCGTCAGGTTCCTGTTCCTGTCATGTCTTTCGTTCCGTCCAGTTCCTACTCCGTTTCTGTCATGTCTACTGTACCGTCCACTATTCCGGTTCCCCTCATGTCTTCCTCTTCAGATTTCCTTGCCGCCCGGATTCCGGACTTTCCCAGGAGCCCCACACGGGAGACAGAGGCATAGTATTATGTTATTATCTATTAAAATTGTCATAATGTTTTTTACTATGTATATGTATATCTATCTATGTGATATGAAGTAGTGACAGTTACCGTATTTGTTTGTATATAACCCACGGTCGGGTCGAGCACTTTTTGTAAGGAGGGGGTAATGTGACGATTTTAGAAAACAGATGTGCGTAATTTTTTTTTAATAATGTTCACTTGTTTGGGAAGTATTGTTTACCAAACCTTGTGAAAACGTTATGAATTATGGAGATTACATGTTTTAATTTAATTAGGTTGACATTGTTTGTCTATGTCTCTACCACGACTGTACTTAGTATTATTATATATAGCAAGGAGTGTGTGTATTTAATGTCATAATTACCTTTGTATAGTATAAATGTTTTTATATCGTAGGTTCCTGAATAACAGAAAGCATGGTTTTATGACCGGTAGCTTGTAATAAAGACGTTAAGTGCAAAGATATATGTCTATACTGATGGATCAAAAGATGGTGACAGAGTTGCATCTGCTGCTGTCTTCAGGGACAGAGCTGCAACTCTCCGTTTGCCATCTGATGCATCCATCTTTACTGCTGAAGCAGAAGCAATAATTTTGGCTTTGAAATTTATTGCTTCTTCAGATAAATCCAAATTTATTATATGTTCGGATTCACTTTCATGCTTACAAGCTATACGAAATACTAAAATTAAAAACCCAACAATTCTCAAAATTTTATATGTAATGAGGAATTTAAAAATTCTTCTGAAAGAAATAATATTTCTATGGGTTCCGAGTCATGTTGGAATCCTTGGAAACACAGCTGTAGACCTTGAGGCAAAGAATGCCCTGGGTGACCCTCTATCTAACTGTGATATACCATATACTGATTTTAAATCTAATATTAGAGAATATGTTTTTAATATATTGAAAAATAAATGGAGTAAAAAAGATGATAATAAATTACATGAAATTAAACCTAATTTAGGCAAACCTTTTAATAATAGTATGTACAGAAAAGATCAGTGTGTTATTACTAGATGTCGTATTGGTCATACTAGAATAACACACGAGTATCTTTTAAAAAATGAAGATGAACCACAATGTGTTCCTTGCAACTGCAAGTATACTATTAAACATGTTTTAATTAATTGTATTGACTTTGCTGATATTCGTAAGAAGCATTTCAATGTCAATAATATGTATGATTTATTCAAAAATGTTCCTTTTACAAATATTGTTGCATTTTTAAAAGAAATTGGAATTTATTATAGAATATAAAACTGTTATTATATTTAAGTCGTTTTTAATTTTTATCACGTTATTTTACTGTTGATTTTTATTTGTATATAATCAATTTGCTTTAGTCAAGAATTTTAGTATATTGAAGGACGTTTTGTCTTATTTTTAAAATAGGCTTTAAATTGTAAAAATATTCGAATTAGCTCTCGCCGCGATATAGCCTTTTTGTGCTAATGCGGCGTAAAGCAACCAACAATCAATCAATCAATGTTTTCTAAAGATTCTAAGTCTTGAGAATAAAGTCTCATAATACATTTTAACTTTAAATAAGAGAAAGGTGCGTCAACTCGGCAGAAGTGGCCGTTTGTATGGTATAGTTAGGGTGGTCGTTTATATATCTTTTTATGATATAAAAAGAAAGTTACGAAAATAGTGACGTGTTTATTTGTGTATTATTTTACATGTATTGATATGGAGAGTTGCTGATATAATCTGTGTTTCCTGAATGTTGATTTTTGGTGTAACTGTTTTAGAGTATTATTATCTGTTTGTCTTGTCTATACGGACTATTGTTAATTGTTGATTGTTGTTTTAAGAGATTTATTGCTGTTTATCCATGGTCCAGTTGTTTTTAATATTATGTCTTGTTAATAAAAGTTATACACCAGAAACGATTTTTTGTTTCCATTCAGAACATCAAACTGAAGACCGAGCTGATAATTGATAAGATTACATATAAAAAGCCGATCCGACTTACACACACACATATAAAGAAACTTGGTGCCGACCTAGAAACTATGCCTTGGTGATATGCAGTTGTTGTAGTAGTAATTCAATGTGTAAACCCGAGCAATCAATGGTTTAGTACCTAATAGACAAATTACCGTTTCCAAAGTATATCCCGAAATATCAATCAGAATCGTTATTTGCATGTCACTCCAATATTAAACAATGATAACTATAACACCTATGTATAGAACTATGACACATGAAACACTTGCAAACGCACTATAAAACGGTTGATTTATACCACAGCCAGGATGAATTCAGTTAACAAACATACTTTTCAAATATATCTTTGTACAACACAATGAAGAAATACAAGTCAAATGGAACTGTCAATCTGCACAGCGCAATGAAACAAAACAAGTCAATGGCACTAACAATTTGCACTATCTGTCAAATTGATCACTAGGTAGCAAAATGAAAGTTGTCCTATAATAATCACTTTAATATAACAATAACAGAATATTCCAGTATGGCAAAATGAATTATTTACACTAGACACTACTCAAATCAATTAAACCAACTATACTAAATAAAGTAACAAATTGAACACGATATATTTTCATAGTCAAAGAGCTTGTCAAATAGCTAGTCAAATAGCTATCACTTATTTATTCCCTGAATATATTATTAGAATTCCGAATTTTAGCACTATTATAAATAATCCACACTTCACATTGAATTCACTAGTTTAATCCAAAGAACAAATAATACTCACTATTCACACTATATAGAAATTAATTATAACCGCTCAGAATGGCCTATACACTGACACTGAACTGCTCTCTTTGCGGTCTTACTACCTAAATGGACGAGTCCAAGTCCAAATTTCAGGGTTGTCAAGAAGGTTTACTTATCACATGACTTAACAAGTCTATTATCAATAAAAGGGGTGTTTCAGTACTTAGCAAAGTGTGCTCCTTATTTAGGAGGAACTAAATATAACAAATGAACAGATTGACATGCTTTAACCCTTTTCACTCCCCGGAATTATTGTGTACCAAAACAAAACAGGTATTTTCGTGACATTACCCACGCCTCTAAAACCATGCGTCCTCGCATGACTCCTTAAATACATCTGACATGCTGAGAAATCATTTATTTCTATTGGACATATATACAACAAGACAAAGCCTTTTCCCGCTTTGCCACTTCACAGTACCAAAAATGGTTAGATTCTAACCATATATATCTTCTAACCACAACGTCAGACACCATACTATACGACAATAATGTCAGGTTTCCCTTTTGTCCATCGGGTCTTAACTGACGACATCACAAAGCACAACCCGTAGATACAAAGTCTACCTATATGTCCAAATTCCAGGCAGCCATATCAAACATTTTGATCTTCCTTCTTTAAAATATCCTTGTTTCTAACATTAACCTCTTTCCTATTAACGTCTGTTATTTTGAGTGTCACTGCCAAAGAATAAATTAAAAAGGTCCCTAATAAATTTTACCTCTGCAGCGGTCCCAAGGAGCCTACTCTTAACGAAATCTGCAGGAGGGGTCTTTTACATGCAGCAGGGCATGACATGTGCCTGTACATGGGGCCTCGGATTTAACGTCCCATCCGAAGGACTTTAACATAAAAGGACTGGACATTACAATAAACACAGAGAATAAATATTTATATAAGCAAACTCTTGTTGACTTTATTTAACGAAACAAAATGAATGTCAGTACACTGTAAACTGTCTATAGTGAATCAGATGGCACTTCTCAATGATTTTGATCTTTTTTTATAATTTTCTTCATATTCAGTAATTATTTTAATGTACTTGGTCACCAGTCTTAGTTCCTTTACAGACTGCTCCTTCGCACCAACCGTTTCCGTTCCTCTTATAGTGTGAATCTTAGGTGTATTTACTAATTGAGGGGCCAAAGTCTTTGTCAATTTCTGTCTAAGATCCTGTAATTTTCCTCGTGGCGTGTGCACCGGAGTTGGTCTCGTAACCTTCCTTATTATTCGTCCAATCTCTACAGTTGAAGTTGTTGGCTTATCAGCCATATAAGCCATCTCCGGAGTTTCTGGATCCCCAACTTTGTCAACACTGTCTTCATCACTTGTTATGTCCTGCAATATACTTTTTGGATTGTCCACTTCTTCTTTGTCGTTATCTTCCTCTGAGCTTGAAGACTCAATATCATTATCAACCTTCTCGGGGTCCTTCTGATCTATCTTGTTGTGGTCTTTGTCAATTCTATTTTCTTAGGAACATATGCTTAGCTGAGTTGTTGCATCTATTGAAAAAATACCATTCCTATACAGGATAAGTAGCCCTTCTGGAAATTCACTGTTCACTACTATTCAGACGTTTGAGAAGAATAGTAGTGGGTTTGGTGCATTCAGTTACTTTAAAAAGTGTATTAGGTGTAGATGAATAGTGCTGGGACATCCTACATCCTTCAAGAAGATAGGAAAAGTCACAAACTTCACTGTAAGTTTCGTCTCTCAAACCATCACTGGAAATTGACATTTTGGAGTGGAGATTTTACCCAAGGGAGATAAGTTAGCTGATATTTAGAACAGCTTTACATTTTGAATAATAATTTTAAGAAAGAAAATGTATTTGTTTTCTGATTCTTGAAGATGTCCTTCGTCCTGTCTGAGTCTCAGTTGGAAGCACAGTTTTACAGAACCTGCCGTCAAAATCATCATCTAAAGCTGATGATGGTACGTTTCTATTTAGATTCCTGTGATGTGGTGTCTGAAAGATTTTGTGAATAAATTCGGATATGATTGTCCCTTCTTCATCAGCTAAATCTTTTTTTTCCTCTGGGTGGTAATTCAAATTCAATACACATATAACATCTATTGCTTTGATAGTTACTATCTTTTGCATTATATTGTTCAAATATTATAGATATATCTTTGAGGTAATCCTAAGAGAACCAAACTGTTTCCTATTGTCTATTAATAGTTCTCCTCATTCTTTGAATTCTACTAACTTTAAAGGTTTTCTCTAGCTTATCAAAAAAGCATAGTCATCAAACACAGAAAGGCCATATTCCACATTTCTTGGAGTCAGATTTAAAACATTGTTTGAATTACAGGGATCATGTATCTGTCGAACTCTGGCAATGAAAAAAAATGAGTCATAACCGATAATACAGTCTATATCTTCATCAATATCAGCTAACACCACATTGTGTGTCAGAAGTGTTCTCCAAATTTCAACGTTCAATTTGCCTATTCCTCTAACTTTAAATGGTTTACCATCGGCAAGTGTCATAAAATTGAGAATGGAAATGGAGAATGTGTCAAAGAGACAAGAACCCGACCATAGAAAAGACAACAGCAGAAGGTCACCTCATGCTTGTTTGTGTTGGACGTAATACCACGTTGTTATTATCGTCAAACACATATTTACCTGATTTAATCAGTTGAAATGCAGACTTAGCATACGGATTACTTTTCCTAGGTCTCTGTGGCTTTGTCTTTTTAGTTATGCTACATTTCATCGGTTTGAAATCTGAAGGAAAAAACAAGTTTTCAATATTTTCCTCGCTATAAAATAATTTAATTTTGGATGTAACGCGTCTTCTGATAGGCTGACGTTATTTTGTTATAAGCCCATAGACATAATTTAGTCATGTGGCAGTGACGTCATCAACGTTTTTTTCATGGTTTTCTACGGTTTAAAATGAAAATTAGAATTAAATTATAAGAAATGACCGTAATATTTTTTCTGTCTATTCGAAATAACATAAAAAATGTGGTGCACACTGTTAACTATCCCGATATGCGCGTTATTCAGTGTGCACCAAATTTTTTATGTTATTTCTTCATAGACAGAAAGAATATTAGTCATTCCTTAAAAAAAAACAGTACCTGGTGTACATTTTTCTATGTTGTGATGTTATGCTATTGATTCAGAAGAAGGGAGAAGGTTTGGATCCATTAAAACGTTTAATCCCGCTGCAAATGTTTGCACCTGTCTTAAGTCAGGAATCTGATGTACAGTAGTTGTCGTTTGTTTATGTAATATATACGTGTTTCTCGTTTCTCGTTTTGTTTATATAGATTAGACCGTTGGTTTTCCCGTTTGAATGGTTTTACACTAGTAATTTTGGGGCCCTTTATAGCTTGTTGTTCGGTGTGAGCCAAGGTTCCGTGTTGAAGGCCGTACTTTAACCTATAATGGTATATGTATATAGTAGTTTCATTAGGAGAAGGGTAGGAATCCTTTGCAGGTAGTTTATCAGAAAAGTTCAAATTTATAAACAGTGAAAAATACTCAAGTTTATATATAGAAGAACAGATGCAAGTGATTGAATTTTGCGGAATTTACCGTCAATTGTGGTATACAAAGAAAGTGTGTACGGTCCTCAATCTCGCATCATTAACAAAGGTGAAGAATTGGAAAAATTCAGTTAGATACAGTTGCCTTCATTAGATCATCAAAGTATTGCAACTAGAAACAGTTTCCGCTTCGAACGAATTCTTCTTTCATAAAGCCTACTCTTAGTTCTGCATCAACAGAGAGGGATGGGCAGATCTTAAAATTTATTTTATCCAATAAAATTATAAAATTCAACCCAAACAGCCTATTGAAAAATTGTTGAAAACTGACATATGAAGGGGTTAAAAGCACTTCACTTACATCATATAATGCCCAAAGTGTAAATTAGAGATTCAGTATAGAATGCCAGGGTAAAACGCCATTATGTTTGATAGTTGCGATGCAGGCTTACAACGTCTAATATGGGAAACGTTATGTGTTCATAAGAAGATTCTTGAAAAAGTTTACGAGGACAAACGACGACGGATGCCAAGTGATGGCATAAGCTCACATGGCCCTTTAGGCAAGGTGAGCTAAAAAAGGGGGAGGGGTTTTTCACATGTCGTGCTGCATCTCAAAAACAATTTATGATTTTTGCTTTAAACCTTACACACTTCTTAGTTATATTAATCTAAAGATCTGTATACTTTTTGATTTTGATAGAAAATTTCATTTTAGAATTATTGAGATTTTTGTTTATAAAAAGGGGTGTTTCACATGTCGCGCCTTATGTCAGACACTATTTATGATGTTTGCATAAAAAATCACACACAAGAGAAGGGCGTATAATGTCCTCATGGCGCAGCTGTTTATTCTTATCTTTTCTCATTTTCTGTTTAACGAAAAATTATCAAGAGGTGTCATATCCTTTTGTTTAGTTGATAATAAATGGTCCTACAATAGATAAACTCATCATAGATAGCAGGACTAAATTTTGTATATACGCCAGACGCGCGTTTCGTGTACTAAGTGCACAGAAAGTTGAGAAACTGATGTCCCATGAATCTAGTAAAGCTCACATCAAAAGTGTTGGTGTCATTAAAGAGAGAGCACTTATTGCTTGAGGAGAGAAAACAGAAGATTAGAAAAAAGTATTGAGAGTTTGAACAAAGCTGTTATCAATAAATCACCAATCTTGTGCTTAGCAGGGAGACTTTTTCGGATTATGTTTGACTCTCGAATTTGGACAAGGCAAAAGGTCTTGATATTGGACAAACATATCTTAATTCAAACAGTGCAAATAAATTTTCCAAATACATTGCATTTACTTACTGGTTTCTGTATTAGAGAACATATCAACAGATAATACATATGCAGTGGACAGTCTTCTTAGAGTGCCAATACACTTAGAGAGTAAAGAGCAGAATCAGCTATACTGTCAACCATAAAAATACATTGTGGGGTTTGGAACTGTATTTTAAATCCTAGTACAAGTTCAGTATCTTACAGTCTGATAGTTGCGGATCTCACTCCATAAAAAATACATTGTGGGGTTTGGAACGGTATTTTAAATCCTAGTACAAGTTCAGTATCTTACAGTCGGATAGTTGCGAAACTCACTCCAGTAAAAATACATTGAGTAAGCCTGACAATTAACTTGGGACTCATTCAACCATTCTCATAAAAACAACTGCAAGAAGTGAAAATAACTGACAGAAGCCAAATTCAAGCTTGATAATGAAGTTTAGAAAATAGAATGTAAGTCTGTGAACAGTTATTGAAAAAATATCATTTAATTTAAACAGGGAACATCTGAGATTGATGTTTTGGGGGAAAGGGTATGTAAAATGTTCCAGCAGATAAAGCCTAAAAAAAATGTCGTCATATTACTGTCGCCGTCGTATTTATGTGTATAATAAATGTTTCATTGGTTATTCATCAGTTTTTTTTATTTATTTCATTCATTCCTTTTATACTCCGCACCTGCATACGGGGTATATATCTCCCAATTGATACGATATTCCCGTGCTTGCATTTCCTATCATGATTTTCTTGATAGAGGGTTACTGCTCACAAGGAAGTTATCAAACCAAGAGTTCCAAATGGTGAAGTTGAAATCATCCCTTCGTAAATTTTACGGACGCCATCACGAGTTGGTTGACCGTTATGGAATAACCGTTTCACAAATGATATCGGATATGTTCCTTACGTCGTAACTACAATCCCCTTCCCTTTCATGTATTTGACCTACCGAATTGGACTATTTACCGGATTTGTAATCACATAAGCAACACGACGGGTGCCGCATGTGGAGCAGGGTCTGCTTACCCTTCCGGAGCACCAGATTTTAGATACGGTACTTCTAATCACGAAATGGGTTATCTGGAAAACTAGAAATATCGCAAAATATCAAAATAAAAGGATAAGTAAATCGTTGATTTTAAATATGATAAAACAAGAAATGCAATTTTTGCTCAAATATTTTAAACCGAATACGAAAAACGAAGCCTTTTCTATTATGTGTTACATTTTTTGTATATTTGTGTGGTCAGGTCAGTGCAATGTCCTCTTTGAAACTAATTGAATAATTATATGTATACTGCTCTCAACTTCCTTCATGTAATTTCTATTGTGTATGTAATTCAAGTTTATCATCTAATTGTAATTCCCGGTAGTTCATTTTGAAAATATAAAAAGGGAAAATAAAAATAAAAAGATTCCTGTTCAACATTTAACTTATTTAAATACGCATCTTATCAAAACATAATGATGTATAAAAAACAAATAGAAAATGTTTAAATTAAGCATTTTATTACCTCAACCATATGTACTGAAACTTAAACACAATAATTACTACCTTAAACCACAGTCTCAGTAACTACATTACTAGGTGTATCAGACAGAATACACGACATAAAAACTTGAAATTTGGACTGCCACTGGAAAATGAGGGTATCTTGGATAGGAACAGAAATTTTGCAACAGACAATTTTGCCTTACAACAGGCCACCTACGGACCCCTCACAAAAGGTGTTGCATGGGTTCTTAACGTGCAAAGAGCGTCGCACTCTCTTTACACGAGGCATCGGATTTAACGTTCCCCTTATGACCGGACGTGACTGCGAACTTGATACATCCCGCACAGCCAAACGGACGCCCCACTTCGACAGGCGTTTTCTTCCGGTCGGGAACACCTCTTCGTAAATATGTCCAAGTCTACATAAAACGGTAACTAGAAAGCCAGTTCCATATAATATATAATTGTTGTTTATTTTCTAAAAATGTATTTCAGTTTCTATACGACTACAAATTATTTTTGGGCTCATATAATGCTATTATGTCGTCATCGTCTGAAGACTAATCTGGTTTCCGGATAATCCAGCTTTAAATTTTATTTGATTTATGGCTGCTCTATTTACCATCAAAAGCACAATGGCATGTCGTAGCGAAGCAGTCGCTGCCATTGCGACTTTGTAAAAAAACATAAATGTCCGATAAATGCAACAGAATCAAATGAAACAGCACCTACCTCAAAAACTTCATTTTAATTAAATAGTATCAGAATTTGAAGTGTTCACCTAACGAAATAATCTCTACCTTGAACATTTTCGTTCGTATGAGGTCGTGTTTTTCCATGATGTGAATTCGCCAATGCTTCATGAAATTTCACGGAATTTTATTGAAATTTTATTTTTATACATTTTCGAAACTTTTGTGCATTTAATTTATATCTCTTTTTTTTTCATAAGAATAGAACCAATTGTTATGCAATTGTTTTATTGTCTCAATTTGCTGAAAATCCCAGTATCCATGCAAAAAATGTGTATCACGCATGAATAGATTTCAAAAGTAGTTTCGGAAACATTGTTTATCACGGAAACATAGTTTATCAAAGTGTAAACCAAGAGAAAAAATCCAATTGACCAATCTAATTCAAGTATTTATTGATATGAAAATGATATGAGAAGTTTATTTGTTGTATGTACAATGTGAGTTTTCTTGAGTGTTTAATCATTTTTTTATTTTACAGCGATCATTTCTATATAAGAACAAAATGCTTACCCAGGATAGCCCAAAATTGGAAGTGACTGCAGATTTGTGACATTCGTTCAGGGAATTTTATGATGAGTTTATATGTATAGTGAAGGCTGATAAATGGGAGACCCTCAGTGCCTTAGGGTGGCAAGGTACGCACATACCAAAAAAAATTATGTTATTACTTATAATAAGAGAGAATTCAACATTAAAAAAACTGATCTTTTTTTTTCAATTGGTCACTGAACTTTGAAAATGAGGTCAAGGTCAAGGACAGGAGACTGGCAGGAACTTCGTATTATGAGGCATCTATATACAAAATATGAAGCACCCAGGTCTTCCAGCTTTTAACGAGTAAGCTAACGCCGCCGGATCACTATTCCTATGTCGAGCTTTCGGCTACAAAAGTTGCAGGCTCGACAAAAAAATACAAAGCGGATAATAAGTAAAAACACAAATACTGAACTCCGAGGAAAATACAAAAAGGAAAAGCAAAAGGCAAAATTAACAGTCCAAACACATAATACTAGTAGTGTGTTAAGGTTGTTCTTGTAATCAATATACACACCAAAATTATTCTACTCAATTTGACCTGGTATCGGCATTGGCGGATAAAAGGGGGGGGGGGTCCATGGTATGGACCGCCCCTTTTTTTGGCCGATCAATGCATTTGAATGGGACATATAATTGGAATACACACCCCTTTTTGTCCTGGGTTGGGACCCGCCCCTTTTAAAATGGCTGGATCCGCCCCTGTATCGACCACCCGCCCTTTTTCTGTTTTTAAATGGCTGGATCCGCCACTGAATCACATTACACTGATTTTGTTTATATTAACAAAACATAATAAACTTCTTTTACATAGAAAATCATAACAGGCATATACATTTCAACATCTATTTACATAGTTCTTTACAATACAAACATCATATTTATAACCGTTGTCACATATTCAATTTGAGATCTGTTTCTTATTTTCCAATAATCATATGTTCTAAACGAATATTTTCCAATTAACAAAATAAATCATACAAATTAACAATATCAGCATACAGATTAGGTCCCTGTTTGAATTTTACTTAATTTGATTTCATGCTGAATCTATTAAACTGTATCTTATACATGTACCATATTTATGTTGTGTTAGAAACCTATTCTTTTTCAAATGTTTAATCTCATTACAAGTTCAGAGATGTATCATGCTTAAATGCTTTGTTCAAACTTGCATTTTCTTCTTCATCTTCCACAAAATTTGTTTGTTACTGAGATAACTGGTGTTAACCCTTTTAAATAAAACTATAATGAAAAGATTAGCAGAATAAGTGGATTATTATCTGATGTCGCTCATTTTCAAGATGGCCACCAAGGATGGCAAAAAAATGTCATTGGTAAACATGTAAATGATAATTAGAAATAGGAAAAAAAGTGGTATGATTGCCAATGATAACAAATGACATACAAGTAAAGCTATAGGTCTTCATATACCATATGGCCTTCAACAATGCGCAAGACCCATGCTGCATATCTCTTCAGCCAAAAAATGTCAAAAATAAGCAAATGAAAAAATATGAAAACTATAAACAGCCTGATTTATAAATGTATGTTTTGTGGTTTTCAGAGCTAGACTCACAGCTAACTGAACTTATACAGCAGTCAACATGTTTGTATTGACCACATTGCAGCAACATAGATATATAGGTACCTGGCAAATATTACCTTGTTAGCATACTAGGCTGAAAGGGCCATACAAAAGTCAATCTCTTAGTGTCTGTTAAAATTATCTCTACATTGCAACTGTTTACAGTTTTCTCTTTTAAATCATTATTTTGATAGCTCTAGAAGAAGTATCATACATTTATGTATATACATTGTAAAAACTATCAAAATGTCAAGATCTAACTACCCAAAATTTTTCTGAAAAATTGGACGTAACATATATGAGCTATTGTCCCTTAAATGTGTAAATATGCAAATTTTCATAGTTTATTGCTAATATCTGACAGCTATATCAATATAATATAAGAACAAATTGCAATAGTGGTCAGAAAAAACTTTTTTTTTACAGTCTGAACTTATTCTGAATTGTGTAACTTATTTCAAAATTGAAATATGTGTTTTTTTGTCGTTTTCAGGTGCACAATTTGTCAATACAAGCTATTTCGGCTCCTGGGATTTGTAATGAATAATTTTTATATATGTATGATTATTTTCTTAATGTATTAAATGAAACATTAATTATTCTTTTCCATTTGTTTTCCATTTGTTGTTATACTTATCTATAAGTTCAGATCTTATCATATGTCAGATGCTAAAAATTAGACAGCAAAATTGAGAAAATTTAAATATGCAGGCTACCCCATTTTGTTGTGGCATATACTAGACACCAACATTATTTGTCGAGCTTAATATTTTTTTCGATTAAGTATATATAGTTATACTTTGCAAGTAGATATGTTGTTTAACAATAATAAACGGGTAATCTGAAAGATGACCAAAATCAGCCATTTTGGACTTGAATCTAAATAGGACATCCCCCAAGGGTGACTGGGGAATAGAAATATGGTCACCTGGTCTTCTCCCGACCGGCAGTAAAACGCTTGCCGAAGTGGGGCGTCCGTTTGGCTGTGCGGGATGTATCAAGTTCGCAGTCACGTCCGTTCAGAAGGGGGACGTTAAATCCGATGCCTCGTGTAAAGAGAATGCCACGCTCTTTGCACGTTAAGAACCCTTGCAACAACTCTTTGAGGGGTCCGTAGGTGGCCTGTTGCAAGGCAAAATTTCTGTCCCTATCCAATATACCCTCATTTTCCAGTGGCAGTCCAAATTTCCCCGACCATCATCCCCGATGGCCTATATTGTATCAACCTACCTATTGTATTTATTGTGAACTTGTTCTCGTCCTGAATATGCATGAAATATTTGCCACTGGACGTTAAGCAACCAACAATCAATCAATCTAAATAGGACATATTGAAACGGTAAGGTTATACATACACTTAATAAACAGCATTGGTATTTTGTACATTCTTACACTTAAAGTGATGTATTACTAGGAACAACTATCAAAAAAAATATAAATGTTGCCATGTTTTTTTTATTTAAACCATCGAAATATGCCAAAAAAGGCTTATTTTTGCTGCTTTCGAGCAATTTCAGCTGTTAAAAGATGGCGCCCCAAAAAAATCAAGATCGGTTCAAAATTTCCCAAAAAAAATGTGTGGTTAATAAGATTAATAAGGTGCACCAATGTGCCAAATATGAACTCATTTGGCAAGAGTGGCATTTGGACGGTTTTGCATGGTTTTCTGGCAGATTGGCTCTTTATACACTAAAGCATGTAGTCGTGCCTGGTCTATACCATAAACTGTCAGTCCTGGAATCATTTCCTGTAGCTGTTTCTTAGTATAATCTTTTGCCAATATTGACAACATCTGTTTTTTCATGTTGAAATCATTGGTATTATCATACAGTTTTACTATTGTGGTTGTTAAATCAGGGACTGGTGAAACCTGTTTCTCCATCTTTATCAACTCTGTTAACACACAAGTTGATAGGAATAAATTATGTTAACGAGTTGTAAGTTGAAGAAGATTGTATACTAATGAGGAAAGCCTACAACGTCGGCATAGTAAAATGTGTTCCTAATAAATGCAAACAGCAAATGGGTTTTGGCAGAAATAAACATGATAATGTGTGGTAATATCAGGATTTTTTTACCTGGAAAAATCAAAACACATAAAACAGTTCCTGAAGTTAATCTCCACCAAGGACAAGACACAGACATAGAAAATGATGAAGACTCGTCCAGATTATCCTCTTGTCATTCAGAAAGTTTTGATTAAAAGCTGTTCTATTGCTCAAAAGTTGGATGTGTCATTATACTTGCTACATTGAATGGACTTAAAAACCATCTATTGATGGCTATATGTATAGAAACGCATTTTTTTAAATTGCAATGGGAAACAATTTATGATAAAATCAGACACCAGTGGGCCCGGCTGTGCAATGAAGTGGTCTTTACAATAAAAAAAAAAACCCAACGTCAACAAATGGGACTGAATAAGAATTTACAAGTAATATGAGATGGGATTTAAAGAAAGACAAGAGAATATCAAGTTTTCCTTATTATTTTTTATTATATAAGTATTTGTCGCATATTATTAAAGTACTAAGCAATCACTCTTTTGAATAGAAGGTTAAGACACATATAATAAATGAAAACTAAGTATTATTAGAATATGTTAAAATAATTTTGTTTGTACAATCATGACGATATAATTTTATGTTTCTAGAAAATTAAACATTTGAACAACTTATTATCTATCTTTTTTTATTTTTGCTTTACTTCCATTTATATCTCCAATTGACTTTCTTCCTTGTAGTAAACATTGAATTTAAGTTCAATATTATCGATATGCGAATAGGGCTGGTTTCACTTTATACGTTAGTTCACTAGATATGTCACCTTAAAAGACTTAAAAACCCCGCCAGATTATTTATGTATGTGCCTGTCCCAAGTCAGGAGCCTGTAATTCAGTGGTTGTCGTTTGTTTATTTGTTACATATTTGTTTTTTGTTCATGTTTTTACTTAAGTGAGGCCGTTAGTTTTCTCGTTTGAATTGTTTTCATTGTCTTATCGGGGCCTTTTATAGCTGACTATGCGGTATGGGCTTTGCTCATTGTTGAAGTCCGTACAGTGACCTATAGTTGTTAACGTTTGTGTCATTTTGGTCTTTTGTAGATAGTTGTCTCATTGGCAATCATACCACATCTTCTTTTTTATATTGTATACAGTTATTGTGTTATGTTTATGCTACAATGTGTGATTTGATTCCGGGCTGTTAATTTTGTGTTACATTACGCTTGCTTGAATCCAAAGTTGAATTTGTGTTATAAAATTAATAAAAAAATTATTTACTTATATTTGCTTAAATTTCTTTCATAATTATTTTGTTTAAAAAAAACGGAATTCATACAGATTCAAAAACAACTTATTACCTGTTTTAATAATTAAAAAAAACACTGGGCCAATAAACGGGCACAGGACATTTAAGCGAAAAAATTAAAACTACCAGGGAACATTTGAGCCGATAGCCCATTGTAGCGAAAATTTATATAGGATAGACATTTTGGTTTACAGCCTCTTAAACAACCATCAAACACTAGATCTCGTTCTGTCAAATCAACTATTACTATTGTACAGCTGACTTGGCATCACATCTCCCTATTGATGTAGATGAAGTTAATGAGTATCAAGCTTTTTCAGCAGAAATTGGCTCTCCTACAAGGCAGGTCCTTGAGGGAGAGGTTGTAGCTATGGCAAAAGATGAGGACGTGATGGAAAGTATCTTGCCACAGTTGTTAGGGCAGGATCTCCCTGGTTATTGTAGCAACTTGAATGTCAGACATGCCATTTCAACTACCAAACCAAAAACAGATGACGATTCCAGCCACAAATCATTTATCCAGGCCCTGTTTAACTGAAATAAAAGCCAACAAGTTATTTTGCAAGAGTTGGGGCATTTGAACAAACCAGTTACCACCTTGTCTTCGGACATTTCATTTTTGAGAGGGCAAATTAGACAACAGGAAAGGATAATTATTAGGCAGCAGAGGTTATAATCCTGGTACCTTTGATAACTATTACTGGACCGTCTCAACACCACTAATAACTTGAATAACAGAATAACAAGACCTAACGCTAGAACTACTCCATGCATTAGACCCACTGTCAAGAGGACCCAAAAGAAACAGATGAAGTCCGTAGTTGTGAAAGACAGTTAAAATTAGGTTCAACAAAGTTGTAGTTTTATATTTAAGTAGAAATTTCAAGAAATGTTATGTGGATTCTTTAGTATCAAAAGTTATTAAAGGTTAAAATTAAAAGTTATTGGAAAAATGTATTTATACTGAAAATATATTTTGGAAAAGTTGAACAGTTAAGAAGTTATTTATTTATTAATAATCCAAAATCTAAAAGTAAAATTTTGGGTGTATTCTTTATCTTGAAAAACATGTTGAAGTGATTGTAAATGCTCTTTTGTATTGATGTTTTCTGGTCTGTGCTTCCATCCGTCTCCGTTAGTTCGGCTGTCCTGCTGCAAATTTAAGTTTTCGGTCGAGGTAATAGTTGATGATGTCGCGATTTCAATCAACTTGGCAAACCTTTCTTCAACACAGTATTTACATGGCATTTGACTTGAATCAAACATTTGTATGCTGGTCATTTTGCTGATTTCATAGTTGATTTCATTGATTAAATCCATAACGATTTTATAAAAATAGAGATAATTGTTTCAGTAATGTTGAATTTTATTTCTGATGCAGACGTCATTAAATCTTTTGCCGTTCAACTGCGTTGAACAATTTGATCGATTCATACATAAACGATAACTTCAACTGTTTCATTTAAACTAAAACCAGGTTACGAAACGACATGCATTCAGATATTATTGTTTGTATCACAGGTAATGGAAAATAAATTTGTCGTTTATAGTATTGTTGTGTTTCTGTTATGGGCGTTTATCCTCAAAAAGTCAACTGGGATAAAATCGACATTTCTAAGTACGAGGCTGAGTTAACAACTAGACTTGATCGTAATCCAATTGATTATACTGCTGATCCTTTAGCCATTGAAAAACTATTGGACATCATTAAACAATCACAAGATTCAGTTGTTACTATAAAGAAACCCTCAAAACAAAGAAACAAACACATTTGGAATGATGAAATTGGTCTGGCACTTATAGAAAACAAAAAGGCACTTTATCAATGGAGACAAGAGGATAAATCTGTTGATGGAGAAACAATGCAAAAGCGTAAGAAAACAAAAAAGGCACTTCGAAGAGCTAGGCGACAGGAGATTGCTAAACAAAGAGATGAATCTATGCAAGCCATTATGACGGCACAACGTAGTGACAGTAAAATGTTCCACAAATTGGTAAATGCGCAAAGAAAATCAGGAAAAACCATATTATCAGAGCTTAATGTACAAGGAGAAATTCACACGTCAAAGGACGACATTCTTCAAGGGTGGAACAAACACTTTAAACAACTTGCAACACCACAAACGTCAAACGAAAATGTGGAATATACAGATAGAGAATTTGATATTGACGTTATCGAAGAAATCTGCAAAAACAACGCCTCACCTATAATTTTTACAGAAGAGGAAATTTGTCAAGCAATCGGCAAACTTAATACCAAAAAAGCTCCAGATATTTACGGCATCACGGTAGAGCATATAAAATTTGGAGGAGATACATTAATTAAGGCAGTTACAGCAATAATCAATCATATATGTTCAACAGCATCAGTACCCGATTCCCTGAAATTAGGTATACTTACTCCAATTTTCAAAAACAAAGGCATACTATCTGAAGCAAAAAATTACCGTGGAATTACGGTTCTACCAGTTATAGGGAAAATTTTAGAATGTCTTCTCCGTGATCTTATCAGGGACTTCATCAAAATTCTACAAAACAGGCTTCAAAGGGGATTTACTCCCACAGTCTCCCCGCTCTACAGTGCTCTTATTCTTCTAGAATCTATTTTGGAATCTCTCGATCAAAAAACATCAATCTTTATAGCTCTTTTGGACGCAAAGTCTGCTTTTGATGTTGTGAACCATAACAGCTTGTACCGAAAGCTATTCCTGTCAGGTGTAGGAGGTACACTCTGGCTACTAATACGACAGCTAAGTACTAATGCACTCACTTCTATCAAATGGGACGGTCTTACCTCTGAACCATTCCTTATACAACAAGGAGTTAGACAGGGTGGAATATTAAGTACTGAACTGTATAAACTTTACGTGAATGATGTACTTGACCAACTAGAGGACAACGGGTTAGGAAAATATATTGGAGACATCTACTGTGGAGCACCAACATGTGCCGATGATATTGCCTTGGTAGCAAACTCGCCAACAGAACTCCAAGTAATGATCTCAACGGTGGAAAATTACAGCAAACACGAAAAATATGTTCTTCAACCTACTAAGAGCGTCGTCTTAAAAAACAAAGGCAGTAACAGTAGCGCCAGTTCTCTCCAAGACTTCTCAATTAATGAGCAGGCAATTATTCAACCAGACTCAGCGGCACACCTGGGTATTAAACACAATGCTAACTTTAAGAAGACCATCACCTCTCACATAAATGAAATCATATCGAAAGCAAGAAGAAGTATGTATAGCCTGATGGGCGCAGGACTCCATGGCAAAAATGGACTTAACCCTACAACAAGTCTTCATATATTTCATACATACGTTCTACCGGTGTTAACATACGGCTTAGAAATTCTCCTCCCAGATAAGAAACAACTAGATAATATAGAAGTATTTTACCGAAAATCATTAAAGCAAATTCTATCCATGCCAACAAATACAGCAGATGTTGCAATATATACACTTGCGGGAGCTATTCCTATTATTGGGACAATTCATAAATCAGCCCTCACCACATTCAATAAAATCTGCAATATGGATTCATCCGTGGAAAAAGACCTTGCGGTAAGACAACTTGCTTTAGTTGGATTTTCCTCTTCTAGCTGGTTTGGAAAGCTTCGAAATCTCCTTGCCATTTATGAACTCCCATCAGCACAGGATATTCTTGATAACCCATACAGCAAGGAGCGCTGGAAATCAATAGTAAAAAAGGCTGTAGACAATTATTACAGAGCTCAAACTACATCTTCCGCTCGTCTATACTCATCGCTTCGCTTCTTATCCACCAATAATCTGCTATGGAATAGACCACATCCAAGCTTAGCCAGCGTAAATACCTCTTCTCAAGATATTAGTAGATTACCGACGAAGTTGAAACTGTTGACAGGTACTTACTATTTACAAAGCAACAAAGCTGCCTTCAACCAAAACACAGTTGATCCAACATGCCTATTATGCAAGGGTAAGCCAGAAACAATCGATCATTTCCTTATGGATTGTCCAGCTCTGCATGAAATCCGTTCACCTTATCTACAAGAATTAGATAATTTTATTGGTAGTATTGATGTGTGCATGAAATGTAGTATCCATAGTAACATCACACTAGACACTAACTTTATATTAGACCCTAGTAGCTTTATTTGTGCTTGTGGTTGTAAATGTAAATGCATGGATTTCTGCTACACTGTAGAATACATCACAAGGAAGCTTTGCTTTGCTCTACATGGACTACGGTCCCGTATTATTAAAAACCTTCCGCCAAGCAAGCGTAAGGGTCTTTGACAGTGACCAACACTCATCTCACGAGGCGTATGTAGTATGTCTTTTTAGGTACATATAATTATATATATAAACATTATTCGTCATTGTGCGAAGTGCTCCTTTGAAGGAGGGATTTTCTCAAACAGAACAGAACAGAACAGAACATGGCTACAAACCTTCTGTTATAGTCAGGGAATCAGTCACTTGATTTCGTTGTCTTCGAGGTACCAAGATTAGCTCGTCTTGTTGGGTTGAACTCAAGCATCGAAGTGGGGTTTCCGGTCTTATGCATTGTGAAGTTATTGTTCCTCCTAATCGGAGCACCTTGATATTGGACTTTACCACACTCCATTCCATTTTCTTTGGGAAAGTTTCATAATCTTTTTTTGAATCCTAAGGGAGCTACCATTTGATTTTTAGGGGGGGGATAGGATAACACATTTTGTCCTGCATTTTTATACGCCCGGGACGGGACGTATTATGGTATACCGTTGACCGTCCGTCCGTCGTCCACACTTCGGACAATAACTCAAAAACGCTTTCACTAATTTCCATGAAACTTAAGTGAATTGTTTATATCTATTGACGTAAGCTCCCTTTCGTTTTTTTTTAATTTCAAATTTTAAGTTTTGGATTTATGGAGCTTTATTCATAAAAAAGGGGGGATTTTTAACACTTCGGACAATAACTCAAAAAGGCTTTCACCAATGTCCATGAAACTTTGGTGAATTGTTTATATCTATTGACGTAAGCTCCCTTTCGTTTTTTTTTTAATTTCAGATTTTAAGTTTTGGATTTATGGGGCTTTATTCATAAAAAAAGGGGGATTTTCAACACTTCGGACAATAACTCAAAAAGGCTTTCACTAATGTCCATGAAACTTTGGTGAATTGTTTATATCTAATGATGTAAGCTCTCTTTCAATTTTTATAAATTTCAGATTTTAAGTTTTGGATTTATGGGGCTTTATTCAAAAAAAAAGGGGGATTTTTAACACTTCTGACAATAACTCAAAAAGGCTTTCACCAATGTCCATGAAACTTTGGTGAATTGTTTATATCTATTGATGTAAGCTCCCTTTCAATTTTTATAAATTTCAAATTTTAAGTTTTGGATTTATGGGGCTTTGCTCATAAAAAAAGGGGATTTTTAACACTTCGGACAATAGCTCAAAAAGGCTTTCACCAATGTCCTTGAAACTTTGGTGAATTGTTTATATCTTTTGGTGTAAGCTCCCTTTCAGATTTTACATTTCCGTGTTATGAATTTTAATGCTTAAAAAAGAAGGAATTTTCCAATAAAAGACAAGTTAAAAGAGCAACGGGCGTATCATGCGCTAAAGCGCAGCCCTTTATTTTTTTAGTTGTAATCTCTGTCCTGCCTTTTAATTTTTCACTCTATCCGGTCCTGCTTTTTTTTTTTTTTTTTTTATAGTTCCTGACTTTTTTTACATAAATTGTCATCCTGACTTTTTTTGATTGCAAGTGTCTCATCCTGCCCTTTTTTTTTTTACTCAAAACTCCTGCCCTGCCTATTTTTTTCAAATTTCATCCTAGCCCCCCCCCCCCCCCCCCCCCCCTAAAAATCCAATGGTAGCTCTCTAAATCCTAAATTTTGATCCTAAATTTGTTGCAACAGAGTTGATACATAATCCAATTTATGAAATGACTGTTTTAGTAGTGAATGATATTGAAAACCCCTCAGTGGTTAAAATACTATTTTGTCAAATACTTCAACCGTAACTCAACATTTATACACTTTATACATCAACTACACGGCAACTATATTCCAAGTTAATGACTTAATATAAAATTCCGTAGTCGTCGACTCCTGTTCCAGATAAACTCCTTGACTAATGAAAACCAGAAAGACTCCCGGTGAATTTCATTAGAACAAGAAAATTAAATTTAAAAATATATGCAAAATCACTCTCATAACAGAGTAAATATAAACATTTTCTTCATGTAACGAAATAAACATATATACAACAAATATAGTCACTTCCTCCTCTCTACTCCCTCTTTCCATATATTCTTTGTGTGTTTGAAAATGTAGTTTCGAAAACTTGTTCCACTGGGATGTTTAATAGTTTTGAGATTTCCTCCGCTACAAAGTTGACTATATACGGGTTTGGGATTTGATTTTCTTTATATTTAATATACAGTTGTTGCTGTTGTGGAATCTATATTGATAGTATAATTTATTAATACCTTTTTCTCACTTAACCAGAAGTGTTCAAACCAATATCTAATATTTTTATTCTCTTTCCAGTGTTGGTGTGACTTTAAATTGTCTATGGCGATTTCACATTGTTGGACAGTCGTTGATAGTGCAATTTGTCTAAATCTGAAAGATAGAATATATATATAGAATAAAAGTTAGTTTCGTTTATGATACTGACTATTATGTGGACTATCTAGACGAGCCCATTAGTGCCCATTTTGAATTACTTTTAATACTGATCAAATTTTTTTTTCATAAATGATGACTTTTAGTCACAGGACAGTAATTCTGTTCTGTAATATTTATAGGATTTCATGACTTACATTACTTATCATTTCATCTTGGTATGATCCAACTCCATGTTTATGATCTTTCGTCCACCTTCTCCATGCTTGTTCCCTATGCAGTGTTTGTCATTTGTCAAGCATATTTTTAATTCTGATCAAAAAAGTTGCAAAGATGGAAAACGTGATGATTGTTTCTGTGGTGAAACATTCAGACAAAAATAACAACAAGGCATACATATTAAAAAATACGGCAGAACAAACAAAATGTCGGACATTCAGGGAACTATATCAAGAAGCCATTGAACGATGTAGCGATGCACAAAGTGAGATTATTAATATTAAAACCATACAAATAAGTCGAACAGTTTCGATGATTCTAGTATCGAAATATCTGACGAAAATATGGTATGGTCAATATATATGTAATGACCTAAACTTTAAATATGTGCAGTTCACAATTGATGATGGATCTACTGCTACTGAAGATGCATCAAATTCAAAACCAAGTGGAATTAATGCATTTTCGGTACTCATGAGCTCACAAAATGAGTTGCACATGCCTGATAAACCTGTCCCCTTGTCTGGAAAACAGCTGTTGGTATGTTTTGGTGTAATTTATTTTCTGATATTTAATTGTAAAGTAGCACTAGCTAGAACCCCCAGTTTCCACTGCTTGGATTGACTGGTTAGTGATCCATATGCATAAACACAAAACACACACCATGCAGTTATGTTACAAGAAGCTAGCTAGCATACTACAGAGGGTGTCTAAGGACCAGAAGGTGCATATACTACAGATGAAAGCAGTGCATATTAAAAGCAGATAGCCATATAAAAGTTCATGCATAAAAAAATATGTTCAAAAGTGTATATTTTTGCAGTGTTAATTATACAAACAACAAAACAAAATGAAAAAAGAATGCAGAAAGTTGAAATACATATAAAAAGGGAGATAATTTAATTATATCAAATTATGTCCCCTTTCAATTAAGTAAGTTGAAAATTCAGTTGCTTCTTTTAGGTAAAAGATATAAAAATTGAGAGAAAAAAAATATCGCTCGCTCCATATTTCTTCAAAATTTGAGGCGAAGAATTTAAAAATTTAAATTTCGCTCGCTCGCCCCATTTTTTTTGGGTAAAATCTCAAAGAACTATTAAATAATTTGGTGTGGCCCTATCTATAAATTAGTATTCAAGATAATAACCAAAAACTGCAAAATTTCCTCAAAATAACCAATTCAGGGGCAGCAACCTAACAACGGGTTGACCGATTCATCTGAAAATTTCAGGGCAGATAGATCTTGACCTGATCAACAATTTTACCCTTGTCAGATTTGCTCTTAATGTTTTGGTTTCAAAGATATAAGCCAAAATATACATTATACCCCTGTGTTCTATTTTTAGCCATGGCGGCCATCTTGGTTGGATGGCCAGGTCACCGGACACATCTTTTAAACTAGATACCCCAAGGATGATTGTGGCCAAGTTTGGCCCAGTAGTTTCAGAGAAGAAGATTTTTGTAAAAGTTTACGGACGACGGACGCCAAGTGATGAGAAAAGCTCACTTGACCTTTCAGGTCAGGTGAGCTAAAAAAATACGTATATTATATATATATATATAACTCGTCTAAACATCAACCCAACAATGTTAGATCTGTAAATTTGTATATATATATATATAACTGACCTAAAGTCCTCAACCATTATAAAGGAGAAAAAAAACAACACACTGTACCACTAGATTCATATAATTGGATTTCCTCATACTGTAAATGACAAATTTATTTTCCATTATCTTTTGAAAAAATAAGTAGATATAGGAAGATGTGGTGTGAGTGCCAATGAGACAACTCTCCATACAAATAACAATTTAAAAAGTAAACCATTATAGGTTAAAGTACGGCCTTCAGCACGGAGCCTTTGCTCACACCGAACAACAAGCTATAAAGTGCATTGTATTTATAACGAATAAATTTAAATCGGTTCAATTGTTGTCAAACGCAACCTCACCTACACATGCGCCGAACGAAGGTCATAATAGTTAAATTTTCTGCAACTTTAAACTCTTGCAGGATAAATCTCTAACAATTTTCTTTCTTATTAATCATGTAAATATAATGGACGAAAATATTTAAGCAAGTTACGGGACATGAAGTGACTATTATATTTTCTTACGTCACTCAGGTAATGGAAAATAAATTTGTCATTATAGCTCTTCATCTTTTATATTAGCTTTGGATTACAAATATTTTGGCCACGAGCATCACTGAAGAGACATGATATGTCGAAATGCGCATCTGGTGCAAGAAAATTGGTCCCGTTAATTCTATTATAGTATTGTGGTAGCGAAGGTAAAGACTTAAATCGTATGCATGTAGCTTACCTAAATATGAAATCGTGGAGCAAACTAATGCCAATGCACGTGTTGTTCATTCAAGAGTGTGGATAATAATGCCCTTGTTCACCCGAGCTGCGTTGATGGGGCCTCAAAGTAATCCCGGAGTACCATCGGTTGTTTTCGTAGGACGTATGAGGTACAGTAAAGGGGAGTAGGATTTATCAAAGTCTTGAGTTGGAGGTAGTAGTGATGCCTTGGTGTAGTTTAATAATTGAGTTAATTCTGAATTGGCATCAGAAATAAACAGTACTTCTTCTTTTAAGTAAATGTAGATTGCTGAACTATATTTTGAGTAAATACAAAATGTATAGGTTTTGAGGAAATGTAGATTGTTGAAATAAATTTGGAGTAATTATGCTGTGTTCCTCAGGAATAGTTCACAAATCTTCAAACAATGTTGAAGCAAATAACTATGTATAAACAACAGTAAGACAATTTAATGTGAAAATACTTTTCAAAAACCCCTTACAAATCATTTTCGAATGACATAAAAATGCAATGCCAATCAAATAAATACTCCACAAATTCCTCTATAATCATTTTATCAGGCTGGAGCTCTACAACTGGGCCAGTAAACACTGTACTTCACTTGATAAGTTATCAGCATACTCCTGGTCATTAATATTAAATAGTTTATTCATCAGTTCAGATAGATATAATCAACAGGAGAATTTCCTCCTGCAATTTCTTGTTGATCATATTCCAAATCAATATTAAAGTTATTTATTACTATATTTGGTTGATCAACCAACACAGAAACATCAATATTATTTCACCAGTATTAAGGTGATATTGCCCTCACTGATTTCACCAGCATCAAGTATTGTGGTGGTATCGTATCGCTTATTTCACCACAATCAAGTATTGAGGACCCCAAGGGTGACTGGGATATAGAACTATGGTCACTTGGAATTCTCCCCAGCAGGCAGAAGAGGGACATTAAATCAGATGCCTCGTGTAAAGAGAATGTCACGCCCTTTGAACGTTAAGAACCCATGCAAAAACTCTTTGAGGGGTATGTAGATGGCCTGTTGCAAGGCAAAATTTCTGTCCCTATCCAATATATCCATATTTTCCAGTAGCAGTCCAAATTTTCCCGACCATCATCCCAGATGGCCTCTATTGTATTTGTTATGAACTTGTTCTCGTCCTGAATATGCATGAAATATTTGCCACTGGACATTAAGCAACTAACAATCAATCAAGTATGGAGTTGGTATTGTCCTCACTGATTCCGCTACTGTTCGCAGATCTTCTAGAAGTATGACACATTACGACAAGAAAAAAATGATGACATAAAAATAACATACCCAATAGGCTCAATCAATTGCAAAAGGCAAAAATGGTTTTCTGGTCTTTTGAAACAGTAACGCACACGTAAACTTGATAGCGCTGCTTCTTCATAGACGCCAGACAGCAACATTTAAGGTTAAATGTTACTTCATCAATCTGTATGAAAAGTAAGAAATATATAATCAAAGCATTTTAAGAATTGCAGAGATCCATTTGCAACAGAAACAAAACTCATTTATCTGTTTTATTCTAAACTGACGTGTTGTATACACTTAAATTTCACGGACGCCATCACGAGTTGGTTGACTGTTATGGAATAACCGTTTCACAATGATATCGGATATGTTTCTTACGTCGTAACTACAATCCCCTTCCCTTTCATGAATGTGACATACAGAATTGGACTATTTGCCGGATTTGTAGTCACATTGGCAACACGACGGGTGCCACATGTTGAGCAGGATCTTCTTACCCTTCCGGAGCACCTGAGATCCCCCTTGTTTTTTGTGGGGTTCGTGTTGTTTATTCTTAAGTTTTCTATGTTGTGTCATATGTACTATTGTTTTTCTGTTTGTCTTTTTCATTTTTTAGCCATGGCGTTCCAGTTTGTTTTAGATTTATGAGTTTGCCTGTCCCTTTGGTATCTTTCGTCCCTCTTTTGTATATATATATATTTGGTTAAAATCCACTTTATGTTAGTTTAATAACTTATAGATTTTTTGGTTTTATAATATTTTGATTTGAGCGTCACTGATGAGTCTTATGTAGACGAAACGCGCGTCTGGCGTACTAAATTATAATACTGGTACCTTTGATAACTATTATAGATGTGTCAGATCTGTTTTATGCAAGGTGGCAATGTCCTTATTCCACATAGTTTAATATGCCTGTTCACAGTGTCTGGACTTGTTAAAGCTGACTGAACGGTATGGATTTTTCTCCAATTTTGAAAGCCTTATGGTTATCAATATATTTCTTATTAATTCCACATCAAGTGATCTTTATTGGATAGTCTCATATATATATGCCATCATACCACATCTCCTTATTTTTATAAGATGCACATACACTTATGATTGAAGGCGAAAGGTACTTCATCTCCCAACAAATGAAAACCCATCAAATATTCAATTATTATTTTTTAAATCTTACCCTTGAAAAACATATTTCATGGTCCATGGATATTCCTAGCATCAAAATGCTTCACAGATCTGTCAAGTCCTTTGAAGTTTTTACATTACCACCATTGTCTCTTGATCTCGCACATTCGGCAAGCATTGTACTGCGGATCGGGAGAAGACCAAGTGACCATATTTCTATACCCCAGTCACCCTTGGGGTTCCTTCGTTACAAAGGAAGGTGTATATTTTTCAAGTGACTTATAGGTCCAATGGGCTGGGTGTTCAAACTTATTGATAAATAGTATAAGTATACTGTATATATACACAGCATCACTATAATAAGCATAATCGTATTCGTAAAATTATTTGGATCATGGCGTCACAGCCACGGTCATGTCTGCTGTTAATGGGTGACGTTTTCTGTTTCATTGTTTATTACTCACATGTCTGAAATAGCCAGAAATATAGAGTACTGAAGTAAATTCAGAAGAACTGTCGTAACATTATTAAAATACAGAACTAAAACTGATATGCTTTTGATTTGTTTACAGATATCCTCATGAAATATATTAATATATAAAACTGACGTGGAAAGGTAACACATGCCCACCGAAAGCTCTTTTTTTGAAGATCGGGACCGTCTTGATGATTAGGACTGACTTAATGATCTTGTTTTGCCTGAACGGCATGAAGACGTTGGGGTATTGTTGATCTTGCCAGGCTCAATAGATGATTTTGATCTTAATCTGCCAGAAGTCTTATTAGATTTGGACAAAGATGAAGTCCTTTGAGAACTTGACAAGACATTGGGATTACTTCTTAATATCGACTCATCATCACATGAAAAAATGTGATATATGTGGTTAAAAATATGTAAACTTTCCAGGGTGAACCTGGTTCAATATATAGGATGAATAATATATTTAAGTCCAGTTGCAATTAAAAAAAAATAATTCAGAACTCGCATTATAATACGACATGAATATATGTGATATGTTTATCAACCTACTCGGTCTTGCTCCGTTTAGAGTTAATTTAATCCAACATGTTATCGCATTTACGGTCTTGTTCCATTCAAAGTGGATATGATCCCACATATTAACATAATATACCTTATTGCTCCTTTCAGAACACTGTATAGAATAACATTTTAAAACTTTAGAACACTATTAGTTAACTTTAAACCTACAGTTTTTCCAATTCATTTACACTTTTCATGAATGTCATCCATTTTTTTCCTTCCTCCTCCTCTCTAATGTATATGATCTCTTTATAGTATCAGAGAAAAAGATTTTTGTAAAGTTAGAAAACATGATAAACAAATTGTGTAAACTTTTCCTTCGAGGGCAATAACTCCTTAAGGGGTAAATTTTGGTCATATGACCTTATTTGTAGATCCTTTGCTGAACATGTTTGCTGTTCACAGTTTATATTTATCATTAATAAATTTCTTTTGGAACAGTGAGCTTAAAAACAACTTGTTATAAAAGAAATATTTTGCTACTATGGTCACAAAGCAAGAAAAACTTTGCAATTCTGGCAATGTCATGAAGACAGAAGTAAAAAGTCAACACATTAGTCAGTATTCTACTATCAAAAGCTGACAATGTATCATAGGTTTAAATCTTGATATACCGATAATAACAACTAACTTCTTGGGGTATCTCGTTATTGTTAAGTTCTTCCATTTTTACTCTTTCCACAATTTCCGGAAAAAAATACTTTTTATATCAACATATTTTCTATTTATTTTATCATTAGAGGGAAAATTCACGATAGTTTACTTATGGTTTAAATATGTTCATTATCGCATAATAACCCCAAGGTTGACTTGGGTATAGAAAAACGGTCACTTGGTCTTCTCCCGACCGGCAGTAAATAAAGGCAACAGTAGTATACCGCTGTTCAAAACTCATAAATCCATGAAAATGCTTGCCGAAGTGGGGCGTCCGTTTGGCTGTGCGGGATGTATCAAGTTCGCAGTCACGTCTGGTCAGTAGTGGGACGTTAAATCCGATGCCTCGTGTAAAGAGAGTGCCACGCTCTTTGCACGTTAAGAACCCTTGCAACAACTCTATTGAGGAGTCCGTAGGTGGCCTGTTGCAAGGCAAAATGTATGTCCCTATCCACATACCCTCATTTTCATCAGCACTGACTTTCAAACTTGTCAGAGACATTGCTGATATAAACGTATGATATAAGTTTTACAAAAATCTGGCAAGAATTTACATGTTATAGCGCTAACAAGACCAGGCAAACGTCAAATATGTGTATGTCCCCTGCAACACGAAGTATGCAAACAATTTATACATGTAGTTTATTACCTGTGTGTTCTTTGAGAATTGTTTGTAGTCCTAGCTGTTCCGCTCCGTCCCAAAATGCATCTTATCACCAGTTTTTTTCGCTGTTCAATTCCGAATAATAAGAGACCAATGCCTTGACAATAGTTGGTCTGGAAGTGCTAAAAACCACAAGATAATTCCAGAATATCTAGTACAGTTGTGTCCAATAATTCCAGTCTCTCTCTTTCTAAATGTAATAGACACATCACTCTATTGTTACGAGATATATTTTTTGTATGTTGAAATAGTTATTTAATCAGCAAATAAACTTTATGATTACACTATGGACTATAAATTTAAAATAGAATTATTTTATTGCGTGAACCTTATGTACTTTAAATACAGAAATTATTAAGTGCATTTATTAATGCGATTTTTGACAAATGGGGAAAAAATGGAAGAGTTTAATTTTTCAGGTTTACGTAATAAGCTGCATGCAGATGTATGTAACAGATATCAGAATGCAAGTTCTTATGACTGTCATGCCTAAGCAGTCACATTATTTGCATAAATAAAAATATTTGGAAGTATTTCTTAGTTATCTCTCTTCTCAATTAACTTGCGGTGTGTGCCATTTATAATCTCAAATGTAGCTGCATCCATTCCATTTATACCCTACATTATCATGCAATGCGATAATTGATTGTTGGTTGCTTAACGTTCAGTGGCAAATATTTCATGCATATTCAGGACGAGAACAAATTCACAGTAAATACAATTGGTAGGTTGATAAAATAGAGGCCATCTGGGATGATGGTCAGGGACATTTGGACTCCCACTGGAAAATGAGGGAATATTGAATAGGGACAGAAATTTTGGCTTGCAACAGACCACCTACGGACCCCTCAAAAGAGTTGTTGCAAGGGTTCTTAACGTGCAAAGAGTCCTTTCGCTAGTTCGGTCTGATCTTTAGCACTACGATTGTAATAGTGACGCTGTTTCCCCTTTTGAATTCTCTTGTTTCCTACATTATCTGTTTGAATGTCTGGCTTAAATAATCTTGACGCCGACGGTAATAGCGTTCTTCCTCTTCTTCCAAACATGCGTTGTGACGGAGAACTATCCAAGCTTTCAGATGGTGTATTTCTCCAATCTAATAATGCTAAATACGGGTCTTTCGCATCCTTATGAGATTTCATCATTTGCTGTTTTGATAGCGTTTTCAACTTTTCCGTGTGATTGTGGAAATCTCGGTGAACTTGTTGTATGCGTAAATTCATATTGATTTGAGAAATGTCTCAACTCGTGACTGTTGAACGGCGGTCCATTGTCTGAAAATACGCAATCAGGTAGTCCATATCTCGCAAAATGTTTCTGCAAGATTCCAATTACTTCTTTTCCTTTCTTGTTATTTAATCTGTCGATTTCAAAGTAGTCGGAATAGTAATCAATGGTTATCAAATAGTCTTGTTGATTAAACTCAAAGAGATCGCAAGCAATTTTCTCCCATGGTCTTGTACACTTTTCATGACAGTGCAGACTTTCTTTCTGTTGTTCCATGTTGAATGCATTGCAAGTTTCACATGTTTTAATATAACTTTCAATGTCCGAGTTCATATTCGGCCAATATAAACATTCTCTTGCTCGTCGTAAGCATCCTTGTATTCCTATGTGACTAGAATGTGCTTTTTCTGTCAGATCTGCTCTTGCACTATTCGGCACTACAAATTATTTACAGCGGAATGATAAATAATCCAACAGATTTTGATATTTTGGACATTGGAAATTATGGAACTCAGGGCAAATATGAGGACAATTTAGATGACTACGACGGTATACAAGATACAAGGCCAATTCTTATTGTAGATCTTACTCTGCTGAACATAATTGCTTTTTACAGTTTTAGCTATATCTACAACAGTATCCAATATAACCACAAACGGCAAAATTTCTTTAAAAATTACAAATTGTAAGGGCAGGGCTGCAACCCAACAACCAGTTAATCAATTCAGGGCAGAAAGTAACTTGATTAACAATTTAAATCTGTCAGATTTGCTGTCAATGCTTTGGTTTCAGAGTTATAAGCCAAAATCTACATTTTACCTCTATGTTCTATTTTGAGCCGTGGCAGCCATCTTTGTTGATTGGCTGGGTCATCGCAGACACGTTTAAACTAGACACCCTAATAATGATCGTGGCTAAGATTGGTTTAATTTAGCCCAGTGGTTTCAGAGGAGAAAATTCTGTACAAGATTACAAAAATTTACGAAAATTGAAAATAAAAATGACTATAAAGGGCAATAACTCCTAAGGGGATCAACTTACTATTTCAGTCATCCTGGCTTATTTTAAGATCTTACTTTGCTGAACATTATTGCTGTTTACAGATTATCTCTATCTATAATAATATTCAAGATAAGAACCAAAAACGGAAAAAATTCATAAAAATTACCAATTCAGAGGCATCAACCCAACTACCGGTTATCCAATTCATCTGAAAATTTCAGGGCAAATAGCTCTTGATATTTCAGTGTAATAAATGTCGCAAATTATGTCCAGCAATTGTTTTAAAAATGGACAGACAACATATATATTATTACTATGTCACTATCTGTGGAATACAGTTTTCTCTATCTGAACGAAGATTTTCAAAAAGGGGAAATAACTCATTTTTCAAAATAACATTCAAATTTGTTTGAGCATGAAATTTTAAATTGCCGAAATATGTTATTTGATATAATTACTCTCAATACATCTAAAAATAGTTGTTTTTTTAAAGAAAGGACTATTTTATCATGAAAATATTCATATGAAATATTTATTTACAAATAGAACCTATAAAAGGGGGAGTTTCAGGGTAAATTACAATGACTAATATTTCTCTATTGGCAACTTTCTGCAACATTTACCCAAGATTTTTTTTGCAGCATTTTGTTGACAAAACATCCATAATTTTATATTTAATAGTCTTTTTATGTGAGGATTTCTGCGTTTTCGGTAAAATCAGATGTAAACAAGAGGCTCTCAAGAGCCTGAATCGCTCACCTTAATTCTTTTGGTTAAATCTCTCATCAATGATTATTTTGGCTTTTCAATTTATTTAAATGTTTTTTGGATCGTCCCATTTTCTTCAAAAGCCAAAAAAAATAATCATTTTCTCCTATGTTCTATTTTAGCCATAGGAGCTGTTTCTTGACATACAAGGAAATAAAATATAAAATTTATACTAGATACTCTGAAACTCATTTAGCCTAAGTTTGGCTGAAATTGATACAGCAGTTTCAAAGGAAAAGATTTTTTAAAGTAAGTCAACATGATGAACAAATTGTGAAAAAAAGTCTTTAAAGGGCAATAACTCCTTAAGTGGTCAATTGACAATTGACTTAATTGAAGATCTTACTTTGCTGAACATTATTGCTGTTTACAGTTTATTTCTATCTATAATTATATTCAAGATAATAAACAACTAGAGGCTCTCAAGAGCCTGTGTCGCTCACCTGTTAATGTGTTTACTGATGTCGGCCATCTTCGTTGGTAGGCGGGGTCATTAGACACTTTTTTTTAAAAAGATACCCTAGTATTATGATTGTGGCCAAGTTTGGTTAAATTTGGCCAAGTTGTTTTAGAAATGATTTTTATAAAAGTTACAAAAATGACGAAAAGTTGTTCAATATTTACTATAAAGGGCAATAACTCCTTAAGGGGTCCTCTAACAATTTTGATCATGCTGACTTATTTGTAGATCTTACTTTGCTGAACATTATTGCTGTTTACAGTTTATCTCTATCTATAATAGTATTCAAGATAATAACCAAAAACTGCAAAATTTCCTTAAAATCACCAATTTTAGGGCAGCAACCCAACAACAGGTTGTCCAATTCAACTGAAAATTTGTGAGGGTATATATCTTATTCTGATGGACATTTAAATCTTGAAAGATTTGCCCTAAATGTCTTAGTTTCAAAGATATAAAGCAAAAACTGCATTTTACCACTATGTTCTAATTTTAGCCATGTCGGCCATTTTGTTTGGTAGGCTGGGTCATCGGACACATTTTTTAAACTATAAACCACAATGATAATTCTGGCCAAGTTTGGTTAAATTTGGCATAGTAGTTTTAGAGAAGAAGATTTTTAGAAAAGTTACAAAAAATGACGAAAAGTTGTTAAAAATTGACTATAAAGGGCAATAACTCCTTAAGGGGTCGACTGACAATTTTGGTCATATTGACTAATTTGTAGGTAAAATAACCATTTCACAGGCAGCAACCCAACAACAGGTTGTCCGATTCGTCTGAAAATTTCAGGGCAGATAGATCTTGACCTGATCAACAATTTTACCTCATGTCAGATTTGCTCAAATGCTTTAGTTTTTGAGTTATAAGCCAAAAACTGCATTTTACCCCTATGTTGTATTTTTAGCCATGGCGGCCATCTTGGTTGGTTTGACGGGTCACGCCACACACTTTTAAAACTAGATACCCCAAGGATGATTGTGGCCAAATTTTTATTACATATCAATATTTTGAATAAAAAGAGGACATGCTGGCACCCTAAAATTATGCGAACAAAAATTGTTTGTTATTGTATTGCAATATTGCTGTCCATTGTATTATACATTGAATCCTGAATACAACCGGTTGTTAGGGTTGCTGCCCCTGAATTGGCAATTTTAAGGAAATTATACTGTTTTTTGGCTATTATCTTGAATATAAGGGTGTACGCCGCATTCGCTGTTTAATAGGGGGATGATCCCCGGTGTCAAGGTCATGTTCCAAGGCCGAGAAATGACCCAGGTCCAAGTCACTGCTAGCAAAGACATCCTGAAAATCCTGTAACAGGGAACACAGGGTCTCCTCCTCCCCTTTTGACAAATCCTCACAGGACCTATTAAACATCTCTTGTAAGAGTTGGGGCAACAGCTTTTCGTAAACATCTTCGGCAACCCCCATTTTGCACACTTTAGGGCCCGGGGGCTCCCCCACATCGACTTTCTGAGCTTGGGCTACTAATTTCCCTTTGAGATTGCCAGGGAGCTACCCGTCAGGTTGATCAGACACAACACAGGATCTTGATCCACATCATGTAAGGTCCTGGGTATGAGCAGACTGTCCTCGGCCTTTGCCTCAATGATGTACTCTCGGCCCATGGGTTTGGCCAACACCCGCATTACTCTTTGAACTGAGTTTGCTGGGACTGTGTGATTTTTTTTCCGCCCATACTTCAGTTGTCTGGGGCAATGAACTGGCCTACTAATTGTACGTATTGCTAATTTGTTTTCGTCCTGTGCATGCATGAAATATTTGCCACTGGCCGTTGAGCAACCAAAGACCGATTAACCTGTGCACGAGCTAACTCTCGAATGCAGACTCTAATGACGAATTTGTACGGTTTGTCTTCTTGGATTAGTGAAGGAAAAAATTATAAGCGGACATTCCTGGCTTCACCTCTTTCAGATGACTATGTCAGGAAAATTTCTGTTACTTGTAATGGTGTACAAGCGATCGGTTTCGGATTTCATTGTTCATCTATTTCATAATCATCAATTTTACATTACTAAGCAATGTCTAGAACGAATCGAGTTAAGTTATGTCCCATCGTAAAAGAGCACTACAGTTGATAATTCTTTCTACAGTTATCTTTCAGCACCTAGTATAAATACCACAATTCAAATAGAAGTAAAACACATGTTGTTAGTGTATTTTCGATTTACGAGTTTGACTGACCCTCTTGTATCTTTCGTCCCACTCTTATATACATAATCCCTAATTATACTTAATAATTCAGTATCATAATAATTACATAATAAAGTTTCTCCTGAATTTCTTTTTCTGGCCCGAAATTCACAGCGATATCCTGTAACTCGTTCACGGGGACTGAAATGTTATTTAATGCATCCTAATCATTTACAGCGAGTATTTGAAATCTCCCAGTAACTTTTGAGCCGTACCGCGTAAGCTTACAGACAATTGTTATGGCTTTTCAGATTCCGTTTACCTATTCCAAATTGAGACGTTTGTGTTGAATGCTATTGGTATAAACCTAAAGTGAAATGAACTAGATAAAAAGGTAATTCTATAGATTTGTTTCTCCTTTGTTGTGTATCCCATTTGTTTACTATGCAATAAATCAATATTACTCGTATGCCTTTTTATTCTCATTAAAAAATTAAAGATTTTTTTTCCTTATACTTGCTTGCAATTTAAAAATAACTGAGGTAGACCCTTCATGCATTGCTGACAATGTGTTAAATAGTATTCACGTTCAATGTTTCGAGGTTAGTATGTCAATTAGGAGTACTTTTATTTAATTGGACCCCATAAAAGATATGGGGAACTAGACTTTTTACTAGTATACAAGGATTTGTCGCGCCAAAAAAACTGACCCAGGAATATGGCTGTTCCTAATCAGTCTTGTAGCAATACCCATTCGTATCGTTATGGAGTCGACTAATAAGGTTGTCCACTGAGGACCTAACATTGTATCGTTATGGAGACTAATAAGGTTGTCCACTGAGGACCTAACATTGTATCTTTATGGAGTCGACTAAGAAGGTTGTCCACTAAGGACCTAACATTGTATCTTTATGGAGTCGACTAAGAAGGTTGTCCACTGAGAACCTAACATTGTATCGTTATGGAGACTAATAAGGTTGTCCACTGAGGACCTAACATTGTATCTTTATGGAGTCGACTAAGAAGGTTGTCCACTAAGGACCTAACATTGTATCTTTATGGAGTCGACTAAGAAGGTTGTCCACTAAGGACCTAACATTGTATCGTTATGGAGTCGACTAAGAAGGTTGTCCACTGAGGACCTAACATTGTATCTTTATGGAGTCGACTAATAAGGTTGTCCACTGAGGACCTAACATTGTATCGTTATGGAGACTAATAAGGTTGTCCACTGAGGACCTAACATTGTATCTTTATGGAGTCGACTAAGAAGGTTGTCCACTAAGGACCTAACATTGTATCTTTATGGAGACTAATAAAGTTGTCCACTGAGGACCTAACATTGTATCGTTATGGAGACTAATAAGGTTGTCCACTGAGGACCTAACATTGTATCTTTATGGAGTCGACTAAGAAGGTTGTCCACTGAGGACCTAACATTGTATCGTTATGGAGTCGACTAATAAGGTTGTCCACTGAGGACCTAACATTGTATCGTATGTTCTTTTTTTTACTTCTTCTGACATCAGACTAAGACTTCTCTTGAACTGAACTTTAATGTGCGTATAGTTATGCGTTTACTTTTCTATATTGGCTAGAGGTATTTAGGGGGGGGGGGGGGTTGAGATCTCATAAACATGTTTTACCCCGCCGCAATTTTGCGCCTGTCCCAAGTCAGGAGCCTCTGGCCTTTGATAGTCTTGTATGATTTTTAATTTTAGTTTCTTGTGAATAATTCGGAGTTTAGTATGACGTTCATTATCACTGTACTTGTAAACATATTTTTTAAGGGGCAAGCTAAAGGACGCCCCCGTGTGCGGGAGTTTCTCGCTACATTGAAGACCCATTGGTGGCCTTCGGCTGTTGTCTGCTCTATGATCGGGTTGTTGTCACTTTGACACATCCCCATTTCCTTTCTCTATTTTATTCTAAACATGTAATCCATCAAGGTTGACAGGCGAGTCAATGAGCACATTTTTTAATCAGTGATATTAAAAGTGTTGAGGGGAAGAGGCCAAGGGCCCATGCAATTGGGAATTAAATTTCATGAAATGTTTGATTGGGGTTAAATATATCAGTTCATTTATACCGTTGGCACACAGCACCAGACGTGTGCAATATGGATGTGGGGTCCCCGAGAAGGGGCAACATTCTGCATTCTGAGAAAGTGGAAGTTATTATTGCATCAATTGTTAACAAAATTCAAGACATTTGTAAATAAAATACCCCATTAAGATACCAACACAAACTTGCAACAATGTCTTAGACTTGTCTTATACAATTTGATTTTGTTTGCTATAAATTGGAAAAAAAAGAGAATATTTCTCTTTCGAACAGGGGCCCATATTTCGGATCCAAAGTTGAGCTAAAAAGTTACCTGATTTTGAGCAAATGGCATTAATTTAGCCTGTTCCTTCAATGTGTCAAATTTAGAAATTTTTTGGTTATCAGCTGTCTCTGTTTTCTTCTCTGTTTTTTTTTTTGCTGTTTCTAGGCTTGGAAATTTCTCTAAAACTTATATTTGTAGTTACATTTGTGACACAGACAGTGGAAAATTTATATGACATTCATTGAATAGAGTATTAATATGACAGGCTGAAAGATATCACACCTTTATATTATTATTTGTTTTAGGTAACCAATAAACTGATTTACACCCTGATAGCCTGTGAACAATGAATAACCTTTGACATTCATGTCGTTTATATTAACAAAAACTGTGAGTGATCTGTCAAACGGGAAAAAAATAATTAATTTACAAAATGCTTTAAGTAAAACTCAATCTGCATTCCATTTATCATACCTTTTTCTACTACCTTCCCAGACTCTTTTGAGGTACAGAACTTAGCTACCATCAGTTGGAACTGCTTCTCATCATTTCTTGTAAATTCTTCTTATTGAATTTGTCTGAAATGTAAAGGGGTACAATTTTTTTTAATTTTTAACTTAGTTTGTTTTAATCTGTTTTGTTAACCATAGTTGTAATTGACGGTCGTGACTATTGAAAATCATGCTTAACCTTCAGTTTATTGAACAATTTCTATTCATTGATAACCGTTGCTATTTTCTATTGCATAGTATTGGCCGTAGCTTTGTCCAAGTTATTCTGAAGATACGAAAAAGGAGGAAAAGGCAACAGAGAATAAAAATTCATAGACAGAAATCAATCTCGGAAAGAATGAATGAAAGAAGGGAACAAAATGTAACTGCAGAAGAAAGTGTCATTGGTAGAGAAGACCTCCTTTTCTGCTTCTCTACCTTTCGCCTTCCTGTTTTTTCTTTTGAGGTTTCTTGGACTGATAGTCTGGCAGACAAGCCTGCACAGACACAGGGTGCACAGACACCGCCTGACCAGGCACAGCCTACACAGACACCACTTGGCCACTTTCAACATCAGACACATCTGACATTTTTACCACCTTTTCATTTTCGGACATGGTGAAAGTGTCTTTGAATAGTGGATGCTCATATCTGACTTGGGACAGGCACATACATAAATAATGTGGCGGGGTTAAACATGTTAGCGGAATCCCAACCCTCTCCCTAACCTGGGACAGTGGTATAACAGTACAACATAAGAACGAACTTGAAAAAGGCTTAACTCATCAGATGGACAAAAATATAAGTGGACATGGCCGGGTACTTATACATCCCGACACAAAAAGACACAATGAACAGATCTGAGAGTACTCGCAGTTATCTGACAGCTAGTTCAAAGCCACTAACAACTAATAAAAAAATCAATCATGTATGTTTTTGTGGCCTGAGGATCAGGTGGCCTCTCCCTTCTCCCATCTTGTTTTATTCATATTGAGATAATCTTTTTCTGTTCATCACCTCAATTTTTTTCAGGAAATTGAAAAAGCCGCCACAATTTTAGAAAACTAGCAGAACGACAGATCTAGACATGTTGGGTTTTGCGACATGTGGTCAAACATTCTGACTAAATCAATGAACATATCGCCTCCTCTAACTATTTTATCAATTATCATAATATCTAAGGGACAGTTTATAGCCGCCACACTTTTAATATCTGGATATAATTTGAGCAACCGAGAAAACACGTGGGTTTAGTCGACATGTGGCCAAACTTTCAGGCAAAATTAGCTTTTCGGGCGCCAAAATCAAGGTGAATATGGTTAAATTCAGCATGAATTTTCACTTACGTAATCTGTGTAACCTTTCAAATCCTAACAGTGACTTGTCATTCCAAACAAACAAAATAATTATGATAGATTAACATCATATTGTAATACTTTTTTCAACAATAAGGCATCTGAATATACGCCGTTAGCAATTTTATCCCAGCGTCGCTCATGGTTTATTTGATGACGTCATGAATAATAATAAGGAAGATGGAGTTGTCTCCGCTTGGTCAAAACTCGGGGGGAAAAAATAATAAAATCTGCCTTAACACTCCCGCGTAAACAATTACCATTTCCTGTTGTTTTGATTGCTATGAGGCTGGTATCTACGACTACATCATCTGGAATCAAAATTTGAGATAATTCACCGAAAGAAAAACTGAAAAACTGCTGGTTTCTTCTACCGTAGAAATGTCACAAGGTTGAATCGTTAACCTTAGAGAACTAGCAACATTGGTTGAGATTTGCCGAATTAACTGGAGATTGTTCCTGGCTATAGCATTCTTCAGATTGTCCATCATGACATTTCTGTTTATTTAGTCTGTTTCAGATTAGTGTATGATCCAGGACAACACCAAACATTATTCGCATCAGCATCAAAACAATAGCACGATTCCGATTAATTAATAAATTAATAAATTGCTAATCAATAAATCGATTACGGTTAATAGATCTGCAGTTACGTACGTTGCTCTGTACTTTTAACGTTGAGAGACGTTTTTTCTTTAAGAAAACAGGCAGAAGTAAATGTAAAACGTTTATTGTGTAAAGTTTGCATAGTATTCTAACATTTTTTTTTATATATTTTTGATTTTTTTGGTACGGTTTTCCGTACCTGCAGTTAAAAATGGTACGGTCGGAACCGTACCAACCGTACCGTGTGCTACGTCAGTGTGAAGTGTCTATAAAATTAACTGTGATTTATTGTCCGAGAAAGAAACAATGGTCAAATCTTTTGACATAATATCCGGCAACAATCTATATTGGTATGTTTGTTTTTTATATTTCAAATAAACAACATCAAAACAATGTTCATTTTTTTCTTTCCTCTGTATCTGAATCATCAGGATTTGTTTCTTTGTTTGTTAAAGCTGTTATTTCTCCATTTAAATGTACCCATTTTTTGTTCATTTATTTGTGTTTTATTTTGGATCCTATGAGTATATTTTTTTGGGGTAATTTCATTACACTCATTTGTAGATGATATTATATCTGTGCATTTGTTTTGATGTATATTTTTTTTTTATTGTTTTTGTAGTTTAATATGGCCTTTTTTTGTATCACGGTCGCGAAACACGTGACTTGCTTGTGATGAGTTTCACGGAAAAATGGCGCCTGAATGAAAAAACAAGTTCGCTTGGTGGCAAATTTTGAACGTAAGTATTTACATATCATCGTATTCATACTATAGGACCCCCCTCATCATATGCAGCGTTTTGTTCCGAATATTTTGATGCCCATTAAGTTATATTTCACTGTTGGTTTCATAGAGAACATTCACAGAATATTTCAGATCTGCTGAAGATTGATCAGGATTGTGTACACGATATGTCCGTAAAATCACTATTAATCCATTTATGTATCTTATTTTCGCCAATCGTGTACAGAAACTTGCCCACGTTTAATTATTCATTCATACAAACTAGCGTCAGTGTATATTTTTGACATTTTTGTCAGCTGAACGCAATAATATTTTTTTCTTCCAAAAATGATCAGTATCCACGGTATGAACATTATATGATCAGTTCCACGGTATGAATCTGAATCGATATAATAATTATATATAAGATCCCATAAACGGTTTTTATGGACAGAAAATACATGCAGAATATAATTTATAATTTTATGCAAAAGTAGTACTGCCTGACACATAAATAATATACTTTCTGTCAGACTTTTACAATATATTTTCGACCCTATTTGGAATTAAACCACATGTCCTTTTTTTTCGACACAGTTAAATTCTAATTCAGTTATTTTTATCTTATTATAGGTCCCGTCATGCGGAAAAAAACCAGGCTTTCCCTGCAACTGCCAAAATATCGGAAAAACTCTACTGTCAGGCAGCCAAATAAGGAAATCCCAACCTTACAGACAGGAATAAAGAGGGTATTTTCAAAATCGCCATACACAGTAAAGTATTCTCCTTCTACAAAACGTGGGAAGGTAAAAGGGCACTCAAAGCGCACACTGTTCAGCCCAACAAAAAGTCCGTTTAAAATAACATACTCTCCTTCACCTAAAAAAAGGGAAAACAAAACGTGCACTGTACAGTCAACACAGTCCAGCAAAATTACAACAACAAAAATATGATGAATGGCAAGTTTTTAACAGTGATATACCTTTGATACAAAATATCGAAAATTCCGACTTTGAAATGAATGTCGGCACCTTGCCATTGTACACACATATGTCAATGCAACCGGATACTTCTTCCTTAGATACTCACCTTGGTGATAGTCATAAATATGTAACTAGCGATGCATCCACTTCAACAGAGAAGGAAAATTTTGATAAACTAACTAACGAACTCATCAATCTTGACCCATATGTAATGGAGGAAATGTCTGAATCTGATGTAGGAGCAGACGTGTTAGTTCAGTTTTTCAAATTAGTTGTCGAGAAAAAGTTCCCCCTTTCAAACACGTCATTCCTTTTGTGGTGTGACGTTGTCAAATGGTACAACTGTAAAACAACTGTCAATATGCGTTATTCAGAACAAACTAAACTTTTCTGGCGACTGTTTGGTGGCAGATTTATACACTTCATGAGTGGGTACAAAAACCAAGGTGATAAAGTAAAACACGGCTTATCTACTTATATTCCTGAACAATCTGAAATAAATTTTGCAGTACCTGACGAAAACATGTTGCGTTACTACGATCCATATAGAGTAAATGGAGAACGTGAGCCGGGTATTTTCGAAGACATAATATCAGTTTTAGGAAAGAATTTGTTAAAGAAATCATCATGTTTAACCTACGATGGTAAAAAACTGAAACAAGGACTTTCAAAAGGTTCAGGTGACGTCGATCTGATGGGATTTGAAGAGGGAGAATCACTAATGGCAGGGATTCCCAAAATGTCTGGATGACCTTCCATGCAGAGAAAGTTAACTTCCATTGAGGCTCCATTGTAGGTTATCAACTCCACATTCTGTGCATACGACTCGTGTAAGCAATGACCTCATGGAGCTCTGAAAACTCGTACACTTTGGATCTGTGATGATTTGTTGAGAGGAGTCTGAAGAGGTTGACTGATTTGACTCATGGGATTCATCACTTGGTACATTAAAGTGGTCACTGTCAGTCTTCTCTGGACTAGTTGGTGGTGAAGGCTTGGACGCATTGGATCTTTTCTTTCTTTTATGCCTTAAATTCAAAATACTAAGTAAGTTTACCTAACCAACGAATGGGTTATTTCTAAAATCCACCCCCCTGTTCCCTGGCTATTGGGTCTCTATTTAAATTTTATCTTTTCCCTAAAAACATGGCATTTAAAAAATAAATCACTGAACTATTTGCCTAAGACAATAAAAAAATAATTCTCCATGTCCGTTACTCGGAGCTACAACTCAGAATTGTCCTAATTCTGAATCACATATCTCTAAAATACACAAAAACTAAATCTACTACAAATAATCAAAAATTTACAAAGATCTCTATTTCTGTCAGTTCTAATTTTTCCGAATTTCCAATTAATCTGAACTAAAATTAAGCACCAGTTCCAGCATGGAACAAAAAGTGAAAACCATGACCATAAAAAACAATGTATACACTAATACCGTTCTTCAATATGGCGATATGTCAAAATGTCCAACACTAATCTACTATTTTACAATTTATACACTGGCCTGGTTTTCAAGTCCTGGGGAGTACAGCTTCCAGACAGGAAGCGGAGGCTAAGCCAAAACCAAAATTCAAAGTCCAGAATTTCATCTACGTCATTCCCTGATGGCTCATTTACGTGTGACGGTGAGTTCTGTTATGGCTGGCAGCAACTCCATTCTTACTGATCTGGTCAGCTCAGCTCCCTGGTAGGTGAGCACGACCTCCTGGTCTTCCAGGTCGAAAACGTTCCTAGCCTTAGCCACAGCACTAGCGACAGATGTTACAGCAACCAACTTTCTAGTGTTATGGAACACTAGAACCACCAAGGATTCATTTGGCTTGGTTGCCACTGCTACTGGCTCCTCCACTGGTTTTATTTAATATAATCTTGAAATGTGTGTTCTGTTTTTGTAACATTTTTATTTTATATATTAGAATTTTTTTTTTTTTTTAAAGTAACAAGTTGAAATTAACATAGCACATACTAGTCGATAGTTTTCAATTAGAAATCTGCTCCTTTGACATTCTGACCTCAATATCCCGAACTGTGTCTTAAGAGGAACATAGAGAATTTCAGGTGAGTGTTTAACATTTGAAGCTGAAGGGATAGTTCCTGTTTATAAAGCTGAATGGATAGTTCCTGCTTATAAAGCTGAAGGAATAGTTCCTTCTTCTCTTATGCTGTTGGCTGATTGACGTAGCTCTCAAGACTTTACATATCGATAACCAGTAACTGACATAATTTTCAGTAGATCTACCCCTTGTCAGCTTACAACTGTTACCACAGTGGCCTTAATACAGTGGTTTATGACAGATCTGCACGTTTTTACTTCTAAATTCAGATTCATCTAACGAAATATTTTGGACACTTAAGTGTCTTTTTCAGTTGATTCAATTAGTTCATGTGAAAGATTTTAACTGATTTACTCATTTAAAATGCTCCGATTCAAGCTTAAATATGAAAAATCTAACCAATTATTCCAAAAAACTTTTCAGATGGTTTTCGTCAAAATTGAAAGGAGCCGCAATCGTGTTCATCCTCAACTGTTAAATATGTTATGTAATGTCATCAAATACAACTTAAATTTCAATATTATTATGAACACCAATGCGGCCATTTTCATTTCCGACTGAAACTGTCTAAAATTAAACTTAAATGCTAAAATTGTAAAGATTTTAGTAATTTAATATAACTTAATGATGCTTGTACCCGATATATAAGTATTGTATTGTAAAAACAGCACATATTCTACTTTCCAGTAAATAGCTAGAAGATTACATTCACACAATTTTAAGACATCTATTCCCTATAAACCAAAAACATTTAGATATTAACATCTATATGTCCCACCATGGTCTTGAACAATATTGCAAAGCAAGCTCTAATTAAATCAAATTAAAACAACTAAATTGTATCTTCTTGTGAGACACAATCTCCTTAATTTTTATCTCTATAGAAGTCTGACTTCACTATCCTATTACCTGTCGATATATTTATTTTTGGCATTGCACAAGTCATGTCTTCTCTGACTGTTTATGACGTTAAGATACTAAATCCCTGGGATGTGTTTTAGTTGATTTTAGTCTGATGTATGATTTTTTTTTATTAAAATGGCGTAAAAAGATGTTGTAGACATAAAATTATTGAAACCCATTATCTGTTCGTTTCTATATGCTATATAGATTTCTTTCTTCCGCATTCCAAAAGGCAACCAGACTTCTTGTTGACGAGGTGGCCTTTCACCACGTTGAACAATGTATTCTCCCAACCAATGAATAGCTGCTTGCTTTTGTTCACTGAAAGACTGGCCCGCTTTCGAGTTTCGTGTTAGGCTACTATTCTGCCATTTTGTTCTGTATCTGTAAAAGCAACTCTTTGTTGTACCATGTCCTTGTAACCATGCTTGTTGACAAACCACATTCCCATTTATACGAAAAGTAAACCTTTTATTACATGTACTTTGGTTGAAAGTCTTCAAATTTTCCAGAGAAACCACTGTTCCCTTTCTTCCGTGTCTATAGTCCAATATAATGTTCTCAATTTCTCTATAACTTTTCTTTCATAGAATTTTTTAGAAGTACATTTTCTTTCGCATCCACACTTTTTCGTAGCTTTCTTTAAGGCCAAGGAACCTGCTTTTTTCATTATCATAGTCGTTGTGTTGGTTTTATCTGAAATGGTAAAATGAACCTTTGTTTATAGGTTTATTTTTTTTAAAGAACTCATACTATAAACCATTATTATTTTGAAAATTGATTTGACTTTTGTATAACATTAGTTGCGAATGAAATACTTCTAGTGATCTATAACCGGCAATAATAAATTGAAAGATTACACATGTTTGTTCTGTTTTTATATGATGCTTACATGTGTTTGAAGAATATACAGCCGTTAAATATAAAAAGGAAGAGGTGGTATGATTGTCAATGAGACAACTCTCCACAAGAGACCAAATGACACAGAAATTAACAACTGTAGGACTCTACCGTTCGACCTTCAACTGTGAGTAAATACAATCAAGAATACAAATTAATTAACTCTATTGCTTTCCGAGATTGTGGTAATTCTTGGTATAGATACATGTACTTATTATACATTCCGTCATATTGTGAAACGAGAGCTTTAAATTAGTATCTAGTACCGAGAGTTTATATAAATATTTCAATGAAGGAACACAAATACCATGAAATACCGCCTTCTTTTAAATCAACTTGAAGAATGTTGCAAAGTCACCAGCGACTTTTTTTTATTCTAAATTCAAATGCCAGTTCAAACAAATTACTTAATAATCCTATTACTTATTGATAGACACATAATGTACAAATTAATAGAGCTTTCTTACAAATTGACGAATCATACGTAAGACTCGTTTTAGGGATCCTTTATTTTGACATATTTAAATAATAGTCGTGGAATTTCGGACAATTATCCTACATGCAACGACACTAATTAAATTGGACTTTTCTTGAGAATTTTTTAGAATTTCGGGACGTACGATAGGTTAAAATATGATACCACTAGGTCGGAGGAGATAACACTACAAAATATCCTTAATACACCTACATGTAGCATTTTATCTAGTAGTCAAACGAATAAAATGCCCCTTAAAGACTGAAAACCGACCCTCACATACTCTTCAATATTAAAATGTTGCACTGTTTAAACCAAGAAAATGTCAAAGCAAATACATTGTCTTTCTTCCCTTACAGAAAAATAAGAAAACATAAAACACAAATACTTCCTGGATTCAAAATTTGCAACCCTCAAAATAATAAAATGAAAATGAAAAACACAAGATGATCTGAGTCATACTATGCCATATGCTGGTGCTCGTTTAATAACTTTTGAATCATCGCCTATATATATATATATTATTTTCTTACAAATTTACTTCTACTTCAACCGGATGATTACAATCAACAAACTGAATATTTTTCCATGACATTGGTGCGCATTCGGACCCCTCCCCTTCCATAGAGTTTGAATTTGGTTCAGCATTGTCACATAGGCTTTAAAATACTAAACTGATGGTGCGGACTATTCCACATTATATACTGTAGATTAAACTGAGAAAGGAAATGGGGAATGTGTGACAGTGTCAAAGCGACAACAACCCTACCATAGAGCAGACAACAGCCGAAGGCCACCAAAGGTCTTCAATGTAGCGAAAAAAAACTCCAGAACCCAGATGTGTCCTTCAGCCGGCCCCTTAAAAAATATGTATACTAGTACAGTGATAATGGACGTCATACTAAACTCCGAATTATACACAAGAAACTAAAATTAAAAATCATACATGACTAACAAAGGTCAGAGGCTCCAGACTTGGGACAGGCGCAAAATTGCGGCGGGGTAAAACATGTTTATGAGATCTCAACCCTATCCCCATAACAGACAGATAGAAAAAAAAATTGACGATTATACGATATAAAAATGATAAAATCGTGCACAGAGGACTCAGTTTATGATATATACATGCATTGGTTCACGAATTGGATGAACATACCTCTAGCCAATGTAGGAAAGTAACATTATTAGTCTATTTTTATAAACAGTTTACCTGAAAATTACAGGTACTTACTCTGACCAGGAACTTTCTATGAGAGGCATATATGTCTCTGTTTTAATACTAGTGCTTGGACACAAAGAAATATATGTGCAAGTTAAAAGAAGTTTGAAGTAGGATCCCAACATGCCAAAGGGAGCTGGCACATTATACTGTTATAGACAACGTACGTAAAATAAAACGATATTTCTAGGTTTTTATGACGTAATTATGTGGACTACTTTTACCTGTCAGTGCATTTCGAATCTTTGAGCTAACCATACATCTCTTTTTGGGGAGATTTACATTACAAACTTCCCACATTTTACAATTTTATACCAGACACAAGGCACTAAATTTTGACACAACGTTTAGTATCTCCCTTGTCAAATCTGGTTCCTAGACTTTTGCAAAACAACAGGGAATCTGATTCTTTACAATCAACAGTAGTGTTACTTTTACGATTGATAATTTTGGGTTTTTCAAGTTGATAAATATTTAATTTTAATCAGAATTACACATCTTACAACACCTTGAACATTTATCTGTTAAAAATCAATAGATTATCATCCCCCCTTCTTAACGTGATGATTCAATCGAATCCTTATTCATTTAGAAGAATAATGTTTGACATACGACAAATAATTAAGGCGAAATAAAATATATATGCATTATTAAATTAAATTAAACAATTTAATACTACTTATCAGTCTTTCTGTAGCATCTGTGCTGCGACCACGCTTTCGTGTCTTTGTCTACGACTGGCGGGAAAAGATAGCCGGCAACACACTGAGGAGGCTGCCTGTGCATTGTCTTATCTAAGTTATCTGATACATGATTTTACTAACTAATTAGTACATACCATACCTACTATTAGTGATAAGGAGTTTACTACTTATATTAGTACATTTTCCTGGGTATTTTTTTTCAGTGTACTGTCTATATATACTGAGTATTTAACATTATCAATGGTGCAATACACTAATTTCTTCCTGTATTGAAAGAAATGAGAACAAAGGTCAAATATATAGTTAAAATTTAACATGGTTGAAGACAGACAGCCTATACTTTGACCTATGATAGCATGTATTTTTATACTTTGGTTTTGGTGGGAAAAGGGGGGGGGGGGGCTCACGGGTCTTAATATTTTTTTTTATTTAATATAAGATTTCGCTATTTTTTTCTATAAATGAACTTTATCTTATACCTAATAGAAAAACAAAATAAAAAAGAGGGGTCACCGATCATTTACGCTCACAATCTGCCTTCGAAAGAAACATACATTTTTGTAAAGGTACTTTGTTTCTGATGAACTAATAGGAGAAAAAGAGGTAATATCGAAATAAAAAATGAACCTAATTACAGAAATTCCTTAAATTTTACAATTATTTAGTTTATATATAGCTTATTTGAAAACAATAATAAAAAATATAGGTCACCGATGAGTAAAAACAGATATTTCAATTTTAATACCAAACTAGAGGCTCCAAAGAGCCTGTGTCGCTCACATTGGTCTATGTGAATATCAAACAAAGGACACATTTGAATTCATGACAAAATTGTGTTTTGGTGATGGTAATATGTTTGTACATCTTACTTTACTGATCATTCTTGCGGCTTGCAATTATTTCTATCTATATTGAACTTGGCCTAAAGTTTCAGTCGAAAATGTTAGGTAAAATTTACAAATTTTATGAAAATTGTTAAAAATTGACTATAAAGGACAATAACTCCTTATGGGGTCAATTGACCATTTTGGTCATGTTGACTTATTTTAAGGTCTTACTTTGCTGTACATTGTTGCTGTTTACAGTTTATCTCTATCTATAATAATATTCAAGATGATAACAAAAAAAGGCAAAATTTCCTTAAAATGACTAATTCAGGGGCAGTAACCTAACAGTGGGTTGTCCGATCCATGGCAGATAGATCTTAACCTGATAAACAATTTTACCCCCTGTCAGATTTGCTCTAAATGCTTTGGTTTTTGAGTAATAAGCCAAAAACTGCATTTTACCCTTATGTTCTATTTTTAGCCATGGCGGTCATCTTGGTTGGTTGGCCGGGTCATGCCACACATTTTTTAAACTAGATACCCCAATGATGATTGTGGCCAAGTTTGTTTTAATTTGGCCTAGAAGTTTCAGAGGAGAAGATTTTTGTAAAAGATTACTAACATTTACTAAAAATGGTTAAAAAATGACCATAAAGGGCAATAACTCCTAAAGGGGTCAACTGACCATTTTGGTCAAGTTGACTTATTTGTAAATCTTACTTTGCTGAACATTATTGCTGTTTACAGTTTATCTCTATCTATAATAATATTCAAGATAATAACCAAAAAGAGCAAAATTTCGTTAAAATTACCAATTCAGGGGCAGCAACCCAACAACGGGTTGTCTGATTCATCTGCAAATGTCAGGGCAGATAAACTGTTCAACCCACTGGTGCTGGCAGGACAATTGCGTTTACCACTTTTCTTGCTTGTGTCCTTATACTCCTTTGATTGATAAACAAAATTTTCTGGTGGTTTTCTGTTTTTATTAGTGAATACTTCGTGGCATTGTCAACTGGTCTAGTGGTATTATGTAAAAATATTAGTGAATACTTCGTGGCATTGTCAACTGGTCTAGTGGTATTATGTAAAAATGTGTCAAAAGTTGGAAGAGGACACAGATTTAGGTGTAGCATAAGTGTCGCCCAAACTCTGACTTTCATGCAAGTTTACCTCTTGGAGCGGTTCATTTGTCTCTAAAGGTTCATCTGTGGCCATTAACTTACTGCTGCTATTATCTTGTGTGCTATCAAATACATTAGAGCTACTTTCCTCAACCCGATGATCGTCGTCTCGTGAAAAATTAAAATTAAGTGTGCTTTGAAGCAAACTCTGTTTTTTCTTCATTAGTTGTATCAAACTTCCTATTGCATTTATTGTGAAGTTGTTCTCGTCTTGAATATGCATGAAATATTTGCCACTGGACGTCAAACAACCAACAATCAATCAACACTATTACTTGTCTCTTTGTAAACAGTACTGTCATGAAATGGATGAACCTAACATGCTGCACAAAGTCTTTTCAGATCTTACTACACACGTCTTCATCTTCCAGAATATTCTTGATGTACATTCCAATCAGATTTCGTGGCAATGCCGCAGAATGACTCGTGAAGAGCTAGATGCCACCTGAAAACTTTGGTGAAATAATATCTCAGAACCCCCGTATTTTTATGTCGTGAAAAGGTCGTGACAATAAACGGTGTGCAATTTGTGAAAAGGTCGTGACAATGAGCCAGTGCAAGTTGTGAAAAGACCGTGAAATGCATAAGCTGATTGTCAATTATTATTTAACTCCCCTGAAATGTCTGTTGGTGTGGTTCAGTGTTGGAAGACAGTGACATATCTATACTTGTGGCCATCTGTTGTTAAAATATTGTAAAAATGTATGTTGGTTTCTGTTCAAAAACTGTGAAATGTCTGTAATTATCAGAGCTATCATACATACCCAAGTTTACGATATGGACTGAGCTACAGGAAAAAACCGTTACCATTACCGCCTATGTAAATACAATTAAAGATATTAAACCATATGAACAGAATGAGACTAAATTCTTTTCAATTTATTTACATTTTTTAAAAACTTTTTTTCAGGAAGAATAGGAGACAGACACCAGAATAGAACATTTGGACATTCAACAGTTTTTTTCAAGTTTGTTTCGTTCGATTTTGTTGAATGTAGTCCTGTTTTTCGTTTTTATTATGCATACTATTATTCTGTATTATAGTATAAGACTTGAAGTTTGTATTAGGTCGGGTTTAAATGCCGTCATTGCTCTGCTGTATAAAAAACCGGTGTCAATTTTCTACAATCTATTTTATTAATCAATTAAGGTTCATGTAGACCCTTTGGCTAAAAAGGCCGTATTTTCACCTCAAGCAAGCCTGTGCATCTGGATAAGTTTTAAGGCATAGCATGCCCTAGATAAATAAATTTTAAATGCATTGTATGATTTAAAAAGTTTATAACTTAACTGGATTTTGCAGTTCACTTTTTTTGTCTCTGCAGAAGATGATAAAATTAACAAACAGTTGAGTCTACCTTGATATGGTCCACTCAGGTACAGGTACACAGTTTAGATAACCAAGTGTTGTCAGGTATCTATTGTCCATCTAATGTCCATGTCAATTCCAAATGCTCACTTTAATTTTTACCTGTGGGGAAGTTCTCAAACCTGTTTCCCAACTAAGTCTATGTTGGCACCTTCTGGATGAATGAAAAAAAGTGCACGGCAAAATCCTGGTCAGTTTTTATTTTTCTAAAACATAAAAAATACTAAAAATTCATTTATCTAGGGCATGCTATGCCTGAATTGTTTTACAGATGCGCAGGCTTGTCTGTACTCAGAGTAAATTTTGAGGTGAAACTACGGCCATTTTAGCCATAGGGTCCACATGAACCTTACTGGTATGGTAATTAAAGGCTTGGTACAGTGTGGGATAAAAATTCATTGTTCGGCTATAAATAGTAAATTCGATGAGATTTGGTGAACGAAATCTGTACGATAACAGAAACCAAGCAGTATTAAAATACTCAAACAACCAAATACACTTAAATTTAAACAAATTAAATTTCAAACCGGTTTAAAACCATGCGCTGCGTTAGTGGTTAAGTTTATACACCATGAGGCCATTTAAGTGCCAAACCACTTTGACATTATTTTTTTTATCAATTATTTGATCAGCTTTGATAAATTTTGTTAACAAAGTTGGTTCATATACAAAAGTTCAAGAAAATTACAAAAATATTTTTTGTAGAAATAAGCGGTTTTTGTTCAAAGAAAATAATCAAAAAAAATTAATTGTGACTTTTTGTCTGCAACTTTCTGTCCTACATCCTTATTAAAAACGTACAGAAACGTACAAAATAGTCCCGATAAAAATGCGTAGTCATCATCCAAAGGATTAAATATTTCTCAAAAGTACCAGCTTTTATGATGTTATAGATTTATGCTTTAAATAGGTATAATCCACCAATTTATGAAACACTTTTTTTTTTCAACGTAACAATATCTTTATTGCAATCTTGCTGTAACAAATTACTAAGTTTACAGCTTTAACTTAGTATCCCTCATGTTAGCTTACCAAATAGTTAAGGGAAGCACTATTTGGCAAGGTATTATTTATTCATAATATTATTAGTATTCATAACATAAAATTTTTCACAAAACATATTCTATAAATTAATGTGATTATACACATACATTACATTTTGTTTCTCTTTTTCATAGTATTTATTTTTTCCAGAATCAACTCCGTTATCGGTATGATCCGTGTTTCCATTAGTATTGGGCACAGTATGTGTTGTTTATCGCATGTGCGTTATCGGGTATAGTTTGGATGTGTGTCTAAATTATATAAATATTATCCATTGGATTTAACGATTATATATGGTGAGTTTACTATTCAATTTTTCTTAAGTTATATACTGATCTTTTTTTTTGTCGAAATGTATATGTAAAGCACAAGTAATTAAAGTTTGACATGTTTAAATTGGAACACTCATCCGAAATATACATTTAATTCCCCCACATTAATCAACAAACGTACAGAGACATTTATACCATAACAATTCTTTTTATCTTAATATGTAAATACACATTTTAAAATATAAAAAATGCAGTATAATTTACATGTGATGACTCATGCATGGCTAAACATGCTTACACACATTGATCATGCATGGTTGAACTTTATCATAAATATTGCCATATTTGGTTTGTGCTAAATTGTAGTATATATATATATATATATCAACTAACACCTAATTGTTTTAAATCATGCATACCAACTGCCAACAATGGTCTAATTGTGAACTGTTTGATTTTGGTATCCTTGTATACAAAAATAAAATCAAGTCTTAAAAACATATGTATCAATAATTTGAGTAATACACAGTTAAAAGCAAAATGGACACGAAACAGTAGAGATATAAGTTGAAATGCTCATAAAAACACATAAACGGAACATTCGATTCGAAGACGACACGTAGACACACAAAACATAAGAATACGTCAGAGCATGTGTTTGATTCTTTGCAATTGTTCCTCATTCTTTGCTGCTTTTTAAGAATTTCCTCTGCCATTCTTGATTGGAATGCAGTGAATGTTGCTCTACAAGTTTTAAAAAGTTTTTATAAGATTTAAAGGAGGACGAGTTACTTTTAGAAAATGTTTTAATTCGAGCGATGACAATATAAACGCAGATGTGTTTTTTGTCCGAAATGTAAAATCTTTACAGATATCCATACATTAATATTTCCTTTTGTTTAAGGTATAGTTGTCTGAACTTTCAACTCCACGTGCCAGTATCTATTGGAATTGCATATTATTTTGAAATTTCTTGGTATATACTCCAAAGTATAGTTCAAAGAACGTTGATTTTGTTGAACGAGGAATACTACTTTCTCAAAAGTTGCTAAGACGGAGCTATATTTGTAAATGTCTGTGCCATTTTGGTCTCTTGTGGACAGTTGTATCATTGGCAATCATACCACATCTTCATTTTTTTAATACTATGAATCAGTCAAAGTAAGGTCATCACTCAAAAAATTTAACGGTCGCCATCATGAGCTGATTGGCCATTATGACAAAAAGAACTACCAGCACTGTCAACTTCAAGGAACTCGCCTCAAAATGCCACTCCATCTTCGTCGCAGACTTACCAATTGCAATATACCACTATGACCACACCGGCAAGTAACCAATATACCACTATGACCCCCACCAGCAAGTAACAAATATAATATAACACGTTTACCACGCCAGCCAGTACACACGTCTCTCCTGTAGACTGGATACAGCAAGATACACCAACTGGAAGCGTATCGAAAAACTTAATCCACAAGTCAATTACCGCAGTAAGTATTATAATTAAATTCATAAAAATATGTATACCCTTTATAAAAGAGGACCGAACTGTTTTCTTTCGGCATGTCTTTCTCATAATATATTTTTGTTTTCATTTTTTTTTATATGAGTGAGCTATAAATGTGTTGTGTTTACAGATTCATCACTCAACAACTTCCAAACACTAAATTCTTTTACACATAGTTGACAGTTTCCGTTCTATTTTTCTCTATTTTAACTACATACAAGATCTTTCTGGAAGGTAGTATCAATGATTGAAATGTGTACTATATCATGTTAAATATTTAGATTCATGACTCAACATGTTAAATGAACACTTGAATATTATTTAACATAAAAGGTTAGTTGATTTATTTCGGTACATTTTTTATGGAACTTAGTGACGTATCGGTGCTTTTTGAAATGTGGTTTTAAGGTTAATATGAGTGAGCCCTATGTTTTCAGTTTCATCACTGAATAACTTCCTGTTAGCTGTATACTTTTTATGAGGGGTATCATTATTATCTAACATAGAATAAACAAGAGGTACTGCGACGAGAGCTCACAAAATTACACCCCTGCTCCTTGCAATGTTGATGCTTTGGTATTGGAAACACTAAAAATCAATATGACCAGAAACCAAATAGGTCCATGTTTTTGAAATAAAAATAAAAATGACCTCGAGAAACATTGGACTTTTCTATTGCCATTAAATAGGGCATCCATGTTGTATCCTTCTAAACCACTGATTATAATTTTAAAACTTTCCGCGATTATTTGTCTTTTGTGGATAGTTGTCTCATTGGCAATCATACCACATCTTCTTTTTTATATTGAACAAATCTAATTGGAGGTGCATTATAACATTATATCATAAAAAATCTTGCGAACAATTCATTAAATTATAATTAGTGATTTAGGAGTTGCGGATACAACATGGATACCCCCAATGTGTTATCAATTGAAAAGTCCATGTTTTTGAAATGGAAACACAAAAGAATTATTTTGAACAAAAACAAAATACATGCACATTTGCATTATATCATAAAAAAATCTCGGAAAGTTTAAAAAATAATCAGTGGTTTAGAAGGAGCACCTGAGATCACCCCTAGTTTTTGGTGGGGTTCGTGTTGTTTATTCTTTAGTTTTCTATGTTGTGTCATGTGTACTATTGTTTTTCTGTTTGTCTTTTTCATTTTTAGCCATGGCGTTGTCAGTTTGTTTTAGATTTATGAGTTTGACTGTCCCTTGACGATCTCACCACAAGACAAATAAGGAAAAGATATTAGCGCATAGACGATTTGGAATTTCTGAGGTTTAAAAGTTATAATTGTTGCTGTTGAGTCTGTAATGTAAATGAAAAAGAAAAAAAAAACATGTCAATTTCGTTATCAGTTTATTTAATCCGTGTTTTTATTTACATCATGTGTGTCTTATAGTTGGATCTGTATTTAAAAGAAATGTTACAAATTATTCACACTATACACTTGGACATAGAAAATATTACTAAACTTATCACACGGTTTTCACAAGAAAACAGAAGATCCAGTAGCCAACCATTTCATTCAATGACAAATTTAAAAGTTACCCCCATAGAAAGAGTATTTGGGACAGAAACTCTTAAGAACAAATTAAAAACTTTAGAACCTGAAGGACTCAACACAATGTATGAACGATAATAAATATATTTAGATTATAAAAAGCGAAAAACGCGGCAAATGAACGTCATACAAGTTATTATAACGTAATGTATCCAAGCGATGTAATTGTTGTTTCAATGTTGTAATTTATTCCAATGAAGAAGGCCGTAATGGCCGAAACGTATGGGAATTTGTCTTATAGTTTCTATTATAAATATATATATAAACTTCAACAAATTTTTGTGTGTATAAATAAGAACTGGGAAGAAGAAGGAGATGGAAATGGAGAGGAAAGTGAGGAAAAAGAAGAAAAGGAAAGAGATTGATGTGAATGTGAAGACTGCCCATTACCGAGGAGAGTAGTAGAGCTGGAGATTATGCTTCAGAACAGTGAGTTGTTACAAAATAGCCTTTCTTGTAGTAATGTAATCGGTTAGTATGGGTGATTAACTTTACCAAAATTTTAAATAATTCTCTCTTGTCTTTTCACTTTAACATTGGCACCTTTTTTCTTTAAAAAATATGAAAATGAAAAAAAAATAATAAGGATTTTATTGGATTTTCAAATATTGCTCTTCAAACTTGATGTAATGAAATTAAGAAAAGAAAAGTAGACATAAACGAAGACATTTTTTTAAATAGTACTTCATGAGGATTCTGAATACTTGTAAATTAGAAAAAAAACAGGAATGAGAACTGGTCAAGCTTGTTTTGACCATTAGGATTGGCCAAACATCTTTAGACCAGTAGAACTGGTCAAACTTGTTCTGACCACAAGAAAACATACGTGATAGCCTAAATAAAGCGCCTATTGAATTATTGGTTCACACACGCGTATATATACTAGATATTGAAATATACATGAATATAGTATATTGTAGTTTTTTTTTAATTCTTAGTACATTCAAAATACATGTTGATTCCCGCTTCTAGGTCTGCAGTGATTCAATGTTTTCCATGCTTATTTGGCCTATATATATATATATATATCTAGATATAAACGCATATTTTTTTATTCCTCAAAATATCACAAAAATGGAAAGACGGTGCTCAACAAGCAATTGGACCAGAATTTTTTTTTCCTAAAATGGTAGGTACAACTTTTATAAGTTAACTTTCAAAAGAGTTTTTTTTTCGCTCAAAATGTTATTTTTACGTCTTTCGTTCCAAAACGGTCATTGAGTCTAGATTTTTGTTGTTCAATGATTTTAGGTAGTTAGGAAATTTACCAATTTTAGAAACCAGATGAGGAAAAAGGTATGGGTTTAGTTTGTTACCCCGATTTTGTTTTTTGTCCATGGATTTATGAGTTTTGAACAGCGGTATACTACTGTTGCCTTTATTTATAACTGTTGCGTAAAAGGTATTTTTTACACGAACATTTTCATTGGATGGTATCAAGGCTTCTTTATAATTGTGAGCAGACAACAAAATCAAATTTATATTGCAGAAATATCAAATCAAAAGAGGCAACATAGATCGGTACAGCATGAGCCAAAAATTGTCTGTTTGCAACATATCACCATTCAACACCAGAAAAAAAATAGTCATTCAAAATAGGCGAAATATCACTAGTTAGACACTAGTCATTATTACCACAACATCTGTTGGGATGAGAGTATATATCCAAGAGCACATGGTATTTCTAGGACCAAATGAGAAATGGGTTCCACAAGACAAATCTTTTATTTCAGCAAATATTTAGAGTACTAGTAACACAACCATCAAACCTTCAGATTCTTCAACCATTAACACTGATGTTGATACTGACCGTAATGTTGCAGTGCATCTACCTGCTATTCTCATTGATCATGTTGACAACCAGGAAGGAGCAGTTATACTTTATTTTATAATTTAAAATGGACTAGAGCAATCATCATAGATAGTGAAATTTGAGTGATATTTTGTTATACTTGTTTTATATATCTTGTACATCTGACATTAACAAAATATGTTCATGAACCTTTTCTGTATGTTTTTCGCCTTTGTTTTGCATAAAAAGTATGCATGTAAATGTTTATGTATATATTATATTGTTGTATATTCTAAATCCTTCAGAGGGAATTAAGGGTGATAGGTATTGTACTGAGTTTATGATATGCGGTATGGGATTTGCTCATTGTTGAAGGCCGTACGGTGACCTATAATTGTTAATATCTGTGTCATTTTGTTTTTTTTTTGTGGATAGTTGTCTCATTGGCAATCATACCACATTTTCTTTTTTTTTTATATTACCCTATTTAAATAAAGTATTTATTATTATTATCACATGACTGATTAAAATGCTGTTTTAAATATTCATCCTCGGTCATAATAATCTTCCATCATTACTACTGTTGATGTAAATGTCCTTTGGTTTTAAGAATCTTTATTTACTCCTAGGTTTTGATTGGTATTGTATTAAGAGCAGAACTTGTACTTTACTCGTTTGAAAAAGAGGAGTTCGAGACAAATACATAAAAAATTGACGAGATACACTGATGTGTTGTTGCGTTTTGAAACACAAGCTTCAGCAAAGACATTTTACTTAATTTATATACTTTTTAGTTAGATCTAAACTAGATTATGGCTCTATAGTGTGCTAACGCGGCGTAAAGCAACCAACAATCAATTCAGCAAAGACATATTTCAGATGCATGACAGCTTGTATTAAATACTCCCAAAACATTTAAAGGTACGTGAGGTAAACAGTCTTAATATCAATATGGCATCTTCTCTAGGAACGAACTGATCTTCAAATAATATAAACAAATTAATTAAAATGATTTAAAATCTGGGGAAAGGTACGAACAAGTTTTTCATCAGCATCCAATCAATAAAATTAAAATTAAACCTTGGTGTATTCATTGGATTCTCCTGCATGCAGTTAATATCACTTTGTGCTCTGAAACTTCGTACTTTATTTGGCCTAATTTTTTTGGGGGGGAATCTTTATGAGTCTTTTGTTAATATACTTTATTTTCATTTGTGATATGGCAAAATTATTTCTTTACTAACTTAATGGTAACAGAGACATTATATATTATATGTATAAGCAGAGACATGTTATGTATCTGGTGTTAATAATTGGGGACAAACAGGCAGCTCCTTCATCAGACATTGTCAACCTCACTAAAAATGTGTTTTATTGAAGCATTTTTAAGAATGAACACTAATGCTGCCTACTAGTTTTTTGTAATTAAATAAAAATGTTTAGGATTTTGTTTTCTTAATGATGTCTTCTTTTATATATTGATAAGTATTACCAGCTATCACCACAGATGTTGTTCAGACCAACATCACTATCAAAAGACATATTTTATCGGATATCACTCAAAAATACAGTAAGTATATTAGTATGAAATCTAATGCAATCACTGTATGGTTTAAATTTCCTCTGATCCCAAACAATTTCTAATTAAAAAAATAAAATAATAAAAAATAGTTCTATTTCACTTTTTATCCTGTCTACAAGTCACCTTAAACTATTTCTTTTCTAATGTAACATTGAACTTACAAATAAGAGGGGCCAATATTTTCCTTATCATTCTTTTCACTGAAGCATTTGTCATATTTCTCATTTATGAAATAAAAACTAGCTCCATGTGATTGATACAACTTCCATAGTTACAGTATCTTTGATTTCTATAGTTTCAAAAAATAAATCAATAAATTTCAACATTCTTTTGAAAATATATTTTATCTACTCTTTAATAACAATATATGAGAGAGTTCAGATTGTAGTTTTATGCAGATTTATGCAGAGATGTAATAAAAAAGTTATCCTAAAGAGGTCAATTAAACTACCATGAAACCAACATGATCAGCGGTTATTTTAAGCATGTAAATGAAAACATTACACTTACTGTTATTCATAACTTTCTGATTAGTCACTACAATTAATAACAAGACCCACACTTTCATGTAATGTTAGGTTTATTTTAAGTACTATTTTTATTGTGTATAACTCATTTCCTGATTTTCAGTGACAAAGAAGAAGAAAGTCAGTAGGGGATATTGGGGTGATGAAAGCACGGTGAACAATTAATACCACCTGTTTGAGGTGAAAATGTTGAAACACTGGTGAACAATTAATACCACCTGTGTGAGGTGAAAATGTTGAAACAATGAACCAGAAAGAAGCCATGGATGTAATGTTTATGTACTTACCTTTCAGTCGTTACATTTTCCTTACTGGCTCGTCTAGATATTCCACATGATATGGTAAGTATCAAAAACGAAACTACCTATTATTCTATTTATATGTCTGAATATTATGCAGACTTGACATATTGTGAATTATTTTCCATGATAATCACAATCCGACAGTGTTCTTTGTGGGCTGCTATTGTTTTAATTCACCAATACACTGTATATATTGTGAAATTATTACATGCAATTATTATTTGATTTTGCCATATAAGACAAACACGTGTTTCTTATTTTTGTGATATGGAGAACAACCCTGTTCGATTCATATAAAAATATTCAAATTGTGAGTATTAATTATTGCAATGATATTAATCCTTTTGCATTTTTCGTCATAAAAAAACTTGGCAATAACATTTTAGTAAAATAATACATGCATTTTACTGTTTTTTGTACAGTAATAGGGTAATTGCAAAACTACGGTGCATTGTAAATAACAAAAAAACATATTTCACTTGTTCTTATGAAATCTATGTGTATCATTGAAAGATACAATTATAAGCAAAGTGTTAATTGCAATTAGACATATTTAAAAAAATGAATGAACTATAATTTTATAATCTATAATTATCTTCAAACAGCTTCAGGACAAGGCAGTCTATGTGCCGCTGAAATGAATAAGATTTTGCTGCAGTATGTGTCATGGAAGAATGCTTTGGTAAATTTTCAGCATTTATTCTTATAACTCTATTTTTAGTTCATACTTCAATTTTACTTGAATAAGTTTTGATTTAAATTTAGATGTTGCACTAGACTTGGAATCATATTAGTTATTTTATAAAACTCCTTCTTGTAATTGTGTTCTGCTAAGTATATGATGGATATTTGGGATTGATATGTATGAAACCTTATTATTTTTTTAATTATTTTATTTCTTAAAAGACATCCATACAAAAAAAAAGTTCCTGAAATATACGGTGAGACCATCTTTCAAATCGTGTACGGTTTTTAACAAGGATCTAGTAGTAGTTGAAAACCTGCGCACAGATATTTTAATAAATCAACCAGTCTACGAAGTCTTCAGCATCCTCGACCTGTCCAAGCACGTGATGCATGACTTTCATTTCAAACATATGAAAACTGTTGGGACCAAAACTCCCAAAATCAATACCAACCTTCTTTTAATAGTCACTAGAACACACCCGCGAAATCGCGGGGAAATAGAGCGTATGTAAACTGTAAAAAAAATTAAACTGACTGAAGAATTTCAGGAGCGATATCAAAAGTCAAAGGTACTTAGGGACTGGGCACATTTTTTGCCCTCCCCCTATTTTCCAAATACCGATTTGTATACCTTCTGTTTTTCTGTACTCTATGAACATGCATATATACTTTAATTACTATACAGAGAATTTCAGGAGAGGTGTCAAAAGTCAAAGGTACTTAGGGACTGGGCCCATTTATTGCCCTCCCCCTTTTTTTCCAAATACCGATTTTTATACCTTCTGTTTTTCTGTACTCTATGAACATGCATATATACTTTAATTAAATTACTATACAGAGAATTTCAGGAGAGGTATCAAAGTCAAAGGTACTTACATATATATATATATATATATATATATATATATATATATATATATGTTTTCATTGAAAACATTATCATAAATAACCAAGTTTGAACAATTGAAATTGAAAAATGTTACCCTCACCAAAATCAAAATGAAGAATTATAGACAGTCTACTGAAGAAACCAAAACTGCGTTTTCACACTGAAAAAAATATATAATAAAAGGTTCATAAAGTGTTTTATAAAATTGTTTAAAATTCAACAATGTGAGAAATACAAATGTAATGAATATACCGTTTCTGTTTTAGCATTCCAATTTAAGAGACCGTTTTCCAGTTGATTTTTTAATATTGACATATCTTTGTGTTTCCTAGCTGATGATACTATATGGGTTTTGGTTATTGTTGAAGAATGTAGTGTTGTTTATATATAGTTGTTAATATCCAAATCAAATATTCTCTTGAGGATATCTATATCATTTCGAGCATACCACATTTATAATTAGATATAATTTTACAAATAATAACTTACCAAATTACATCTATCAACAGTATGGACCCAGTGAATTAATCATTTAATCCTAAGAACAGCTGATACATGTATTGTTTATACATAGAAAAAGTACATGTACAATAAGGGTGAAGTAAGTTAAACTTTAACGAAGCAACTAATCTAAAAAGGTATGAAACAGGAACTTATCAATTTACAGGACAAGTACCAAGTTGAAATAATTTCAATATTGACAGTGTATTCAAATATTGGTTTGATATACATTTTATTATATACTTGACCTTTTAGTTTTGGTTTTGCTCATTGTTGAAGATTGAACAGTGTCCTTTTTTGATGTATATGCAGAAGTCCAAATGGCATATGGTCCCTTGTGGATATATTTGTCATATGCAATCATACCACATATAACTGCAAAAGACACCACAAATAATATCTCACCAAAGTTAAAATTTAATATGACAAACATGAAAAAAGTGATTTTTGAAAATTGCTGAAGACACAATGATTTAGTTAAAGCTTTGATAGCTGTGATTTTTGAAATAGTACACATCTTGCAAACTTTTCTGAAATGCTATCCAGCAATTTGATTAGATACAGTTACACTGAACAGATCCAACCTGTAGACTAGTTTCAAAAGCTTGGACCAGAAAATGTTCACACCAATCAGAGTGAGTGGAACACGATGGGTGCCTCACCACGAGAGAGCTTTATTTTAACCACAATGTTACATGGTAAAGAAGCCATAACCCGACATCTTGAACAGTTGTGTTGCTGATTGTAAAAATGTGGTATGAAATAATATAATTATTGGTAATATAGGTTTCATGTTAAGCTGGACAAAGTAATATTTTGCCATTCAAATTAACTGATGTGAAAATGTAAATTATTGACCTAGCTGTAAATTAAATTGCAGATGTTTAGAAGTACGAGTAGAAATTTTGCACTTATACTTTTAAAACTGAAAGCTTTCTTTTTTAAAATGCAAGTACCAGGTGAATATAGTAAAGATTCTAGTGCAAAGGCACGGAACTTTCTGATAGGTCTAAAAGATGACACTGATTCGTTCTGGCTTCATTTTATGCTTGATGTCATCAAAAGTTTAAGTAGTGTTTCAAGGACAACCAAAGAAAAAAACAACAACTCAACACTGAATTAGTCGTGCAAAACAATAAGGAAAAATTGGCTTCCATAGACCACAATGAGTTCTATAAATATGCTTTCACCTTGTTAAAGCAAAACTAGAGGCTCTAAAGAGCCTGTGTCGCTCACCTTGGTTTATGAGAATATTAAACAAGGTAAGCAGATGGATTCATGACAAAATTGTGTTTTGGTGATGTGTGTGTACATCTTACTTTACTGAACATTCTTGCTGCTTACAATTATCTCTATCTATAATGAACTTGGCCCAGTAGTGTCAGTGGAAAATGTTAGTAAAAATTTACAAATTTTAGGAAAATGGTTAAAAAATTACTATAAAGGGCAAAACTCCTAAAGGGGTCAACTGACCATTTCAGTCATGTTGACTTATTTGTAAATCTTACTTTTCTGAACGTTATTGCTGTTTACAGGTGATCTCTATCTATAATAGTATTCAAGATAAAAATCAAAAACAGTAAAACTTTCCATAAAATTACCAATTCAGGCGCAACAACCCAACAACGGGTTGTCCGATTCATCTGAAAATGTCAGGGCAGATAGATCTTGACCTAATAAACAATATAACCCCTATCAGATTTGCTCTGAATGCTTTGGTTTTTGAGTTATTCGCCAAAAACTGCATTTTACCCCTATGTTCTATTTTTAGCCATTGCGGCCATCTTGGTTGGTTGGCCCGGTCACCGGACACCTTTTTTAAACTAGTTACCCCAATGATGATTGTGGCCAAGTTTGGTTAAAGGAGAAAGTCCGGTAAGACCCCTTTTTGGCCCCAAAATATAACAGTTTTACAAAATTGTTTAAATGTAAACTTTTATTTATTTATTGGACAGTTGAATGCTTCTGCTACATAAATATGGGCCGTTTTTGACCATACAATGCACATATATCGGGTTGTAGCACCATTAAGTCATGCTACATTACTGAAATCTTCAAAATTCTAGCATTTTAGGTAAATTTTAGACGGTTTCCATGTAAAACGAAAGTGGCCGCAATCGTGTTCATCCTTAATATTGAAATGTAAGTTGTATTTTATGATAATGCATAACATATATAAAGGTTGTGGATGAACACGGATGCGGCCACTTTCATTTTTGACAAAAACCATCTGTAAAGTGACAATTTTCAGCATATTTGGTAGATTTTTCATATTTGAGCTTGAATCGGATCGTTTTTAATGACTACTAGTAAATCAGTTAAAATCTTTCACATTAACTAATTGAATCAAGTGAAATAGACACTTAAGTGTTTAAAAAGTGGTCAAAATCTTTCGTCAGATGAAAATGAAATTTGAGGCCAAAATGAGTCCTTACCGGACCTTCTCCTCTGTTCCAGTAGTTTCAGAGGAGAAGATTTTTGTAAAAGTTAACGCCGGACGCCAGATGATGGGAAAAGCTCACTTGGCTTTTAGGCCAGGTGAGCTAAAAATTGTATACACTCTATTAACAAATAATTATGATGGTCTAGAGATATTCTGGGAAACATATCATGCTCAGTCGCACCATCCACTTCTTTGTAGTCAGTTTTTAATCTCAAAGGTTGTGCTCCTCTACACATGTTTTAACATGGTTGTCTAAATGTGCAATTAGTTATTTCCCTATATCATCATTTCTCATTTACCACAGTCGTTCTAAAGCATTTCACAAGTGCACATGTAGTTTTTACAAAGTTCCCAATATGTGAAAAGTAGTTGTTAGCAACAACGTTATCCAAGAATATCTACTGTTTTATTCTACCGTTTGCACCATCCATCAAACTTGAGTTACCAGTCGTGTTGTATTTGCCTCATCGACTATGTGAACCCACTAGTGATTGTGGAATCGAAATATGGTCACTTGGTCTTCTCCATACCGGGGATAAACGCCTGCCTAAGTGGGTTGTCCGTTTAACTGTGCAGAATGTTTCAAGTTCGCAGTCATGTCCAGTGAGAATGGGAACGTTAAATTCGATGCCTCGTGCACGCTAATTGCACGTTGATAACCCATGCAAACTTATTGTTACAAGGCAAAATTTCTATCTTTATCCTTCATACCTTCATTTTCCAGATCATTATCCCAAATGGACTCTATAATGACTAGATCTACCTAATGTATTTATTGTTAGTGTGTTCTCGTCCTGAACATGCATGACATGTTTGCCACTGCACAGCAATCATCGACTGTTTCCTGCTTCGCTCCCTTCTTAAAACAAAACTTTGAAATTCGTTTTTTTTTAAACTTTTCTGTGTGTTTAGTGACCACCGAAGCAGACAACAGATGAGACCACGTGATGTGTTCGTTTACCAACCCTGCGTATGTATATGTATTTCATTTTTATACGACCGCATTAAAGGCTGTGGAGTTTCTATAAAAATCTTGGTTTATTTGTCACAAAGTACTCTATTTCCTTTAAATGCAATGAAACAGTAAATTAAAATGCTTTCCATCAACTTTCCCCCTAGTATATGTACAAAATGGACTGTCTCTTACATTCATTATATCCGTAGTTTCGATACCAATTCAATCCAATCCAATATATTTATCAAATCAAATCAAATATATTTTATTGTCAATTAAAGACGCCCATTACATGAAATCAAATATATTTTATTGTCAATTAAAGACGCCCATTACATCAATCAAATATATGTTATTGTCAAATAAAGACGCCCATTTAATACATCAAATCAAATTTATTTTATTGTCAATGAAAGACGCCCATTACATCAAATCAAATATATTTTTTTGTCAATTAAAGACGCCCATCACATCAAATCAAATCAAATATATTTTATTGTCAATTAGAGACGCCCATTACATCAAATCAAATATATTTTATTGTCAATTAAAGACGTCCATTACAGGCAACATAATTACAAGTTAAATTTGGTACAAATGATACAATTGATGTTTGAAAAATTCGTACAATAATGGCTACATAAGGGCTCATAAACCTTAACAGTGGGTTTTTCATGTTTGCAATCACTTGGTCTGGTTTCCTGTAAATGAAAGAGGAAAAAATATCTTACAATATTATCTACTTGAAAACCTTAGCTTCTCAAATTCCAAAACCGGTTTTAAAATTTGTAATCTTCAAAACCATACATTTTATAGTGGTTCCGTTTTTTGAGTTTATGTTACAAAGGTTCATACATATAACTAATTATGAAACATCTTGTTATACAAGCAAACAACTGTCTTACGTATATGCAAAAGTAATCGCATATCCACTTCATACAGGCTTTAATACACACTTGCATGGGTATTGATTATTTCTGAAAGCCTGGCTTGGGGAAGAATCAAGGCAGTGAGAAATTCAAAATTCACGTTTGATATCTCATTTTGTTGTCTCAAATTGTTGATAAGCTTGTCCAATCGGTGAGCAGTTGATTCAAAACCAAATTTTGCACAAATGTGGTTTCACTAATGAGGATATCTCTTAGATACGAAATCATAAATATAGTGTAAAACCAGATACTGTGTTATAGAGAATTGATTGCTGTTGCACAATACTGTGCAATTAAAGATTTCTTGCTATTGCGCAAGACTGCAATTAAAAATTTCTTGCTATTGCACAAGACTATATAATAATTATTGACCCGAATTTGGACCAACTTTAAAACTGGGCCATAATCAAAATCTAAGTACATGTTTAGATATCCGGTTGGTAGAGATCGACGGCACCCGACCTACCCCTCGATATCTCCCAGCGAAGGTGACGGTAACAGATAGGAAGTATGGCAGGATTTACGACCATAAGCATCACTTGGTTCCAGAGGAGAAAGACAGTAGGGATCCAAGACATGTACTGGCATGCCCGCCTTCATCTTATAGTCTGGCGGAAGAGGCCGCATTGCTACCTACAGAAACAGTCGATGTCATTGACTGAAGGTTTTATTGAAAGTGACACAATTGTATAATATATATTTTGGATAAGTTTAAATGTTATATTAAAGCTCGACATAGGGAAAGTGATCCGGTGGCGGCGTTAGCTAACTTCTTAAAAGCTTTATATTTTAAAAGGAAGAAGACCTGGATGCGTGATACTTTGTATATAGATGCCTCATGTTACGCACTTTCCGTCAGTCACATGTCCTTGACCTCATTTTCATGGTTCAGTGACTACTTGAAAAAAAAAGTTAAGATTTTTTGTAATGTTAAATTCTCTCTTATTATAAGCAATTGGATAACTATATTTGGTATTTTCGTACCTTGCAAGGTCCTCATGCCCGTCAGACAGTTTTCACGTGACCTCGACCTCATTTCATGGATCAGTGAACAAGGTTAAGTTGTAATTTTAAGTTAAGGATTGATAATAAAATTAACGGCACCAGATGCGCATTTCGACAATGCATGTCTCTTCAGTGATGCTCGTGGCCTAAATATTTGAATTCCAAAGCTTATATAAAAGATGAAGAGCTATAATCCAAAAGGTCCAAAAAGTGTAGCCAAATCCGTGAAAGGAATCAGAGCTTTGCATGAGGGAGATACATTCCTAAATTTATAATATTTTATAATAGTTTGTAACAGCAAATTTTAATAACACAAAACATCCGTATTTTTATGCCAGTACCACAGTACTGGCTACTGGGCTGGTGATACCCTCAGGGACTAATAGTCCACCAGCAGAGGCATCGACCCAGTGGTAGTAATAAAATGAACGGTACCAATTTTCTTGCACCAGATGCGCATTTCGACAATACAATCGACATTTCGAGTGATATGATGTCTGTCAAAATATTTTCAAATATGAACAAGTCAGTTTGTCACTATGATAAAAAAAATATATATATAAGATAAAGGTAACTGAAATATTGTTGATATTCTATTGTGTATATACAATGCTTTTCTATCTTCATATTTTCTATTAAAAAGTGGATTTGCTTAGATTGATTGATTGTTGGTTGCTTAACGTCCAGTGGCAAATATTTCATGCATATTCAGGACGAGAACAAGTTAACAATAAATACTGTAGGTAGGTTGATACAATAGAGGCCATCTGGGATGATGGTCAGGTAAATTTGGACTGCCACTGGAAAATAAGGGTATATTGGATAGGGACGGAAATTTTGCCTTGCAACAGGCCACCTACGGACCCCTCAAAGAGTTGTTGCAAGGGTTCTTAACGTGCAAAGAGCGTGGCACTCTCTGTACACGAGGCATCGGATTTAACGTCCCCCTTCTGACCGGACGTGACTGCGAACTTGATAAATCCCGCACAGCCAAACGGACGCCCCACTTCGGCAAGCGTTTTACTACCGGTCGGGAGAAGACCAAGTGACCATATTTCTATACCCAAGTCACCCTTGGGGTCTGGATTTGCTTAGAAATATAGTTTATATATTGTTGGTAAGATTTGACATTGTATTCTATTTTACACATTATTTTCTTTACTTAACATGGTCTGCAACCAATCAATGTTTCGTTTTATTATAAAGTACAGCTATATTATTATTCTCACCTAAACCTTGACTTTAACACACCAAAAGATCTTTCAATGACATGTCTTGTCTTGCAGTGTAGTGTTAAATCTCACTTCTTGATCATTTGGTGTATGCAGAAGTGGTGTGATCAGTCATTTCTTTAGTGGGTAGCCTAAGTCACCTGGCACCCAACTGGTACATACCCTACATATATAGGAAGGCTCATCTGCATGTGGTCTCTGTATTGGAATGAGCGTACCATCTATAGCTCCTACCACGTAAGGAAATCTTCCTATTTCGTAAAATTCCTTTTTCACTGCATCAATTTTTGCATTGGCCCTTGGCAATTTGATGTTCTGCAATCTCTTACAGATTGACGAAGTAACCTCTTCTACACACCTGCTGGCAGAAGCTTTGGAAACCCAATGGATATCCGTTATTTCGGACAGGAAATCTCCTTTGACCAGAAATCTAAGTGTAACCATAACCTACAAATATTATATTTTGATGTAAATATCTTGCTCTGCTTGACGTAAGTTTTATAAGTTATGACCCTTTATAAACCGAAAAACACACTGATACAAGTTTAGGTAGTGTCATGTCTTCAGTTGTGTCCCTTTATAACGGTATATGCATAAAGGGGCATTATATGTCTCCAAAGAACACATTCCTAATGTATTTGAACTTGAACTTACTTTGAAAGTTTTTTCTCGCTTCGAAATTACCACCCACTGTCAAACATAGCCGACACCTCGCATGTGGCGTTCTACACAATGGATTTGTTAAACAGACTTTCAGATTCCACGATTTTAACAGACCTTGTTTATTGCCAGGCACTAATTTGACGAGTTGGTGTTAGCTTTGTCGACAAATGGGAAACATTAAAAACCATGATAAAAGAGAATGCAGACTCCTATGGTCAAAAAGAAAATATGTTTAGAACCAAAAAAATATACAATTCATCGTGACAAAAGTTGAGTAAATATAAAGAAGTGAGTAAAAGCTATATAAATTGAAGGTTACAACATCTGCAAAGAAAATGTTTAACCTTACCGAACCAAGCGAACCTTCTGTAAATTAAAGTCTGGACAATCGACTAGGTGGAACAATGGAGAATATGGATCAATTGAATTAACATGGCTATTTTGTTCAAACCACATGGAAACGGAAAACTGATACAATTGGGATTAATAATCATATTTGAAAACGTATAAAAAAACTTATAAACAAGAATGTGTCCCCAGTACACGAATGCCCCACTCGCACTATCATTTTCTATGTTTAGTGGACCGTGAAATTGGGGTAAACCCTCTAATTTGGCATAAAAATTAAAAAAAATCATATCATAGGGAACATGTATACTTAGTTTGAAGTCAATTGGACTTCAACTTCATCAAAAACTACCTTGACCAAAAACTTTAACCTGAAGCGGGACAGACGGCCGGACGAACGGACGCACAGACCAGAAAACATAATGCCCCTCTACTATCGTAGGTGGGGCATAAAAACAGAGATGTTGGGCACGTCAAAATGTTCTCAGAGAAACCATCCAGTACCGTGATGAGTTATTGAAAAGGAATCCAGAGAGTTAGATTTACACTGTCTGTGCAGACTTTCTTCACGATAACTTTTATCTGCCTTTATCTTATCTAAATAAAAGAGACCGAAGTTATCCATTATCGATTTAATACAGAGTGAATAACTTAACCAGAATGTCTACCATTAAAGGAAAAAGACTAGTGGCAGATTTTCTAAACGAAAGCCACTCGTTATCTGATGCCTATAAATTAGACGATTTTCCGTCAAAATTCAACGCCAATGAATGGCTACATACATCAGCGTAACCCCATACTTGTGGCCTTCATGAGGTCATTAACTTGCATAGATAGTTCATGTCAAAATGATAAAAAAAATGCGCTGTGTAAAGCATACAAACATCTTATCAATGCAACTAACTGCAAGGTTGTTTTGCTGCTATGTTTTTCATGTAACTAAAAAACATATCTTGCAACTGGAAGTAAATTAGCATCATGTTTAACTTGATTCGTGAAGACAGTTTGTGTAGAATTGAAGTTAAAAACGATACGGATATTTTTTGACATCAATCAAGTGATGGCTCGAAAGTGGCGTGTACATTTTGACAGTATTTTAAAGGCCTTCGTTAGTGTAATCAATTATTTGTTACTTTATCGAGCTTCCTTCAAAATGATGTTACACTTTCAACGGCAACCTGGAGATTTCGATATGATAGACAAGAACTGAATGCAATGTTAAAATGTTTGTAAGATCAGAGCAATGTCTTATTTAGGGAGTACCGCCGTAATTTTATTCTCAAGCCCATTAAAATGTTAAAGTAAAAAAAAATTTTTTTTTTAATACAGATGGGGGATAAAATATGACAATTGGAGGAATTTGTAGGCGATAGCCATGTTAGCAAACCAGAGAATGCCATGCTACGTTGAACCACAAACGTCAAAATCATTCAATCGCGCAGTGGAATTAACTATTTGTGGGTTCTTATAAATTCTACATATAACTTTTGGTCTAGTTTAAATTTCGGTCTATTTCTGAAATTTATTCTTACACACTTTTGATTTTTTAACCCTGTATAAGAATAAATACCATTGCCTAGTATGTAAATTTTAAAATTGTTTGTATGCACATTGAATGACAAATTTATGTGACGCATACAATTTTTTGACGTCAGACACTCAAATCAATGAATTTGTTCGTAGATAGTAGATGTTTTTGTGTTCTGTTAAATTGTTCCTTTTAATATTGTTATACGATAATGACTAATGTACCCATATTTTGACTATTTTATTTATTGTGTCTGTTTATTTAACGCGCATCAATGTAACTGTAACGGAATTTGAGGAGACTGTCATCAAAGCGAGAGGGTTAAATCTACCATTTTCTACATTTGAAAATGCCTGTACCAAGTCGGGAATATGACAATTCTTGTCCATTCGTTTTTGATGCGTTTTGTTATTTGATTTTGCCATGTGATTATGGACTTTCCGAATTGATTTTTCTCTAAGTTCAGTATTTTTTGTGATTTTACTTTTTCCTCCCTAAGGCAAGATACTTGTATCTACGTTGGTCATTATGAAGCAAAGCAATACCAACTATTTCAATTTGAAATTGAAGTGCGAATTTGGAAGAGGGGACTTGACAATTTTTGAATGGTTTTAAAAGTTGAATTAAGATATGATCAGATCAAAATGACCGTTTCAGACTGAAATCGGGCGACTAGTCGGGGGTATCATGGATAACTTTTTGTCTATATAAATATATTTTTTCATCTGAACCAATGTTTGCGTTCAAGTTTCTATCCATAAGTTGTTGTTTTGAAAGACCTTTAATGAATTTCTTGGTCTTTTTCTTTATCTTCTTTTTTTCTTTTTTCTTTTCTTTCTTATTACCGAATCAGAAAATTGCCGAACTGGAGGGTTTTCAGGTACAACTGTTGTGCTTTCAGGCTCAATTGCCTGGTTCACAGGTAGAACTGCTTGGCTCTCACCCACAGCATGCACAGTATCAGATGGATCTACATTTCCATTATTTCTTACTATGGCCCAATATATGACCTTTTTTCAATTCTGGATCTGTAATTAATACTTCTATCCTCTTAATATATTAAAACCATAAGTTAAAAAGAATTTATACAATGTATATAATAAAATAAAACAAAAATGCCTATAGATCATGTATATGATTTTCAATAGTAATTTACACCAATCAGTTTTTGTGAAAACAGACATTGTTCCAGCAGATATGATCTACATGCATCTGTTAAAAATATCATAAATACTGGTACGTCCATCATGCAACCGTCTTCACGAAAAACTTTTCAATTTACATTTTAAACATTTTCATAATATCAAACTGACTTGATACTTCTCATTTTAGGAAAATGTTGAAAGCCTGACCAGGATTTTACTGTTCGTTTGTTTCAAATTGGTAAAGTGGGCTCAGAAAATGTATATTGCGAAAGTTCTTGATTATTTAACGAAAAAATATCAATTAATTGCAATTGAGACAGGTCTTTACTGAGTTTGGTAAAAAAAAAAAAAATGTGATTCATAACAGTACAAGAACAAGTCTGATATTAAAGGGGAGCAATTAGTGCAAATAGGAATACATATAACCTGTCAATAAACTTTGTTGCCAAAACGTACATAAGTATTATCAAGGAGAAAATTACTAGCTTCAATCATCTCATCGCACCTCTAGTAAGTATATCTAAAATTGAGAATGGAAATGGGGAATGTGTCAAAGAGACAACAACCCGACCATAGAAAAAAACAACAGCAGAAGGTCACCAACAGGTCTTCAATGTAGCGAGAAATTCCCGCACCCGGAGGCGTCCTTCAACTGGCCCCTAAACAAATATATACTAGTTCAGTAATAATGAACGCCATACTAATTTCCAAATTGTACACAAGAAACTAAAATTAAAATAATACAAGACTAACAAAGGCCAGAGGCTCCTGACTTGGGACAGGCGCAAAAATGCGGCGGGGTTAAACATGTTTGTGAGATCTCAACCCTCCCCCATACCTCTAACCAATGTAGAAAAGTAAACGCATAACAATACGCACAATCTAGCATATTCACCTTTCTCATTAGAGAAGTAGGCTTAAAATGAGTTGCAACAAATACATTTGTTTCCAGATTTACCAGACGACCATTTAGTTAAATAGAAAACTTGTATTTGATAAGATTTGATGGAAGTGTAGTGTAAAGAGTAGAGAAGTCAAGACTGTCAAAAGGACCAGCAAAAGCACGTAATTCATTTAAAACATCCAAAGAATTTTTTACACTAAAAATTGGTAAATTCCATTATTTTCATATATTTTATTACAATTGTTTATGAAAAGCTCTTGGAAAGCAGACCAAGAACTTGTTAAAAACTCTGGCAAATTAGTTGTAGAACACTTACAAGAGGCCGAGATGAATCGATAATTACTTTTGTTATGCCCCACCAACGATAGTAGAGGGGCATTATGTTTTCTGGTCTGTGCGTCCGTTCGTTCGTCCGTCTGTCCCGCTTCAGGTTAAAGTTTTTGGTCAAGGTAGTTTTTGATGAAGCTGAAGTCCAATCAACTTGAAACTTAGTACACATGTTCCTTTTGATAAGATCTTTCTTATTTTTAAGCCAAATTAGACTTTTGACCCCAATTTCACGGTCCACTGAACATAGAAAAATGAAAGTGTTAGTTTCAGGTTAAAGTTTTTGGTCAAGGTAGTTTTTTTAATGATGTTGAAGTCCAATCACTTGAAACTTATGACACGTGTTCCCTATGGTATGATCTTCCTAAATTTAATGCCACATTAGACTTTTTTTCCTAATTTCACGGACCATTGAACATGGAAAATTATAGTGCGAGTGGGGCATCCGTGTACTTTGGACACATTCTTGTTTAGATGTAGTTTAGGTAACAAATACAAAGTCAACCATGAAATGTAGAGGTCACAGTGACTTACTTCCACTGGATGCTAACAGACTGCCATAGATGCATCTGTATTGAACTTTACATAGAAACTGAAACATGTAGTTGCTAAGTTATAGCTCAGTCGGCCGTTAACTTGAACAAAGTCAGTCAACAATGAAAAATATGTTAAAGTGACTAAATTCCACCTGGATACTGACAAAAGAGGGACGAAAGATACCAAAGGGACAGTCAAAGTCATAAATCTAAAAAGTAACTGACAACGCCATGGATAAAAATGAAAAAAGACAAACAGAAAAACAATAGTACACATGACACAACATAGAAAACTAAAGAATAAACAACACGAACCCCACCAAAATCTAGGGGTGATTTCAGGTGCTCCGGAAGGGTAAGCAGATCCTGCTCCACATGTGGCTCCCGTCGTGTTGCTTATGTGATTACAAATCCGGTAAATAGTCTAATTCGGTAGGTCACATTCATGAAAGGGAAGGGGATTGTAGTTACGACGTAAGGAACATATCCGATATCATTTGTGAAACGGTTATTCCATAACGGTCAACAAACTCGTGATGGCGTCCGTAAAATTTACGAAGGGATGATTTCAACTTCACCATTTGGAATTCTTGGTTTAATAGCTTCCTTGTAAGCAGCAACCCTCTATCAAGACAAACTGCTATAATGCATCTATATGCAAGTTTTCATGACATTAATACATGTAGTTGCTAAGTTATAGCAAGGGTAGACGTAAACCTGAACCAGATGGACGCGGGGTGACCCCAATTGTTCTTGTTCAACTTCGTTGAGGCGAACTACAAAATCATGTATTCTTGTATTTGATGAATATAGGGAAGTAGATTAGCTTCCAGACAAAAAGACGGTTCACTGTATGTCATCATGACTCACAGCTTCCACTTCACTGAACTAATTTTATTTTTAATATCGTGATAATTATCTCAGCACACATGTCTTGAAAGTCATTCTTATTCTTAAAATACCTTTTATTTTAATTCTTATCATGGTACACATCAAATATTGTGTGTTTTTTCCTATAAAAAGAACATATTAATTATATGCAAGTCAAAGCAGTTCATTAAAAAATATATGGCATTTGAAAGAAGTTGATTATAAAAAAATCGCGCCATTTTTTTAAATTCAAGTTTGCTGGCATGAAATGTATTGATATGCAGTTTTAGAGTATAGTAAAACTAATTATAATGCACCATTACGATTCAAATATGATAAAATGGTATAGAAAAACCTTGCAGCTGAGTAACTATTGACAAAAACATGTTACATTAAAAAAAAGTGATTGAGAGGATTTTACTTATTTCTGCCGTCGCCATATTGGGTAGCCACTCAAGCAGAAAAGTTGCAAGGCATGACAATATTAACCTTATAATAAAGGAAATTGCACACAAAGAGCTCATTCAGCAACCAAAGTGTATCATAGATTGTTTTAGTTCAGTGTTGAAAGAATTCGAAAACTTTATCAGTCCAACAAAACTATATAGTACTTTACAACCAAATGTAAACAAAGTTTTGGGATGCTTCATTTTCCCCGACGACCTTTCTAGCTCTGATCGCGATACAATGCAGTATTAACGAAAATATTTTAAAGAAATGGATCAGCCCAAATTATAACTAGTTTTACTCTTTTGCACAGCATCTGATTTAATACTGAAAGACCAGACATATATTTCTATCCAGTTTGTTTCAACAAATGGTCTTGCTCGATGATTTATTGCACACACACATGTGGGAGACCTTTGGAAGTACCAAACAGTTATGAAAACTATCCATAATTCAGAGCTGAATTCAACAGCATCCTATCTAGTGATATTTGGATAATGTACATAATTTAATTTAAGTTTTGATCTATAGTTCTTTGTCTGAATATCAAACAGTATTTTTTTGTTTTTGTATCTTTTTCTGTAAAAGTGTTGTAAAAGCCCTTTTGACTCACATGTTCATACAGATGATTGTATTTGGTATTTTTAGGAATTTTGGTTCTCACTGCTATTCATCTTCGTACTTTATTTGGCCTTTTAAACTTTTTTGGATTCGAGCGTCACTGATGAGTCTTTTGTAGACGAAACGCACGTCTGGCGTAAGTACTAAATTTAGTCCTGGTATCTATGATGAGTTTATTTGATATTTCAAAATTGGTGAAAACTTGTACTAATTTTGCACTTGACCTTGCCAATGTACCTATATCGTTTTAATTGTCATCAATCTAACTCAACATGTTTTATATATCGTATGGGATCATGATTCACACCAGATTTAAAGTTGTGTGCACCAGTATCAAACAATTGTGGGCACAAGACTTAAAGTTTTGCGCACAAGTTTTTAAAAAGGTTTGCTTTAAATATTTAAGTTGGTCGCACAAGATTTAAAGTCGCTACCTAAAAAAGTCCCTAGTGTATACAGTGTACAACTTGTATTTTATTTTACACTTCCGAAATTTTATCTCTTGATATTTTTTTCAATAATTAAAGATTATAAAAAGCGTAAGCAAGTACTATATTTTAACCTGCTCCATGGTTATATAACTATTATTATTGGCATGTGACAAGGCATAGATTTCAAGAATCCTAGCAATTACAGTAAATACCAACTTCGCAAGATTGCTGATGTTCACCAGATAGATATAAGGTACTTTTAAAATAAAATATTTGTTTCTAGAACAAACGAATTTAACCGAACGCATGTGGTTCGAGACCACCATTGTCGTCCCTTGCTTTTCGTTGTTCACAAATATAGTCCCTAGTGTTGTCAGTGGGTTACTTGCCATTAATTTTATACCCCTTCCAAAGGAGTCGGCCCAGTAAAATTGTTAAAATGTAAACTTTTAGCTATTTATTGGACAGTAGAATACTTCTGCTACATAAATATGGGCTGTTTATGACAAAACAATGCACACATATCGGGAACTAGCACCATTAAGGCATGCTAAATTATTGAAATCTTCACAATTCTAGCATTTTAGTTAAATTTTAGACGGTTTCCGTGTCAATCGAAAGTGGCTGCATTCGTGTTCATCCTTAATATTGAAATGCAAGTTTAAAAAGGTTAAGGATAAACACGGATGTGGTCACTTTCATTTTTGACAAAAAGTGACATTTTCCGGTATATTTGGTAGATTTTTCATATTTGAGCTTGAATCAAATAGTTTTTTAATGCCTAATCAGTTAAAATCTTTCACATATCCTAATTGAATCAAATAAAATAGACACTTAAGTGTTTAAAAACTTGTCAAAAATCTTTCGTCAGATGAACCTGAAATTTGAGGCCAAAAAATTCACTCACTTGTAAATCAAGAAGATAACAAGGTAACTACAGAAAGTACAATAAGACTAAAACATGATTTGGAACAAAATAACAAAAACTATCAAACAATATCCAGAGAATTCTTGGAATATTTAGACCGGTCAAGGTGTCGAAAAAGCATTCCGGAAATATCAGCTCACAAATTAGTCTCAAAAAACATTTTCAGAGAAGGTACAATATGCAATAAGTCGGTCGGGAATGGGGAAACAAACAATATTTTGTTTTAGGCCTTATCCCAAATGGCCTCTATTTAGACAAGACCTATCTATTGTATTTATTAACATGTTCTCGTCCTGAATTTGCATGAAATATTTGCCACTTGACGTTAAGCAACCACCAACAATCAATCAATTCAAAGTAGAAAAAACACGCGTCGAGCGTAACAGATTAAACGCCTGTTACCTATGAAAACTGAATATTTTTTGTCGTTTACCAATAAACATTTGCGTACTACCAACGACACAATTATTTAATTTGACCTTCGTGATTTTGACACTTTCATTGTATCCGATACTTTCCAAGCAGAATATTTGATCCAGCCTTATGAAGTCGTAGTTTAGTAGATGTTTAAAATGCAACGATTCTGGTCGGGTTACGCTTATCCAGAGAGCGCAGGATGTGTCAATGTCAAGGTCAATCAGATAACAAGACGGTAATTTTGTCATTGGTAGTACGCTAAAATTAAGGGACGACATCAAAAGTTCAATGAAGGATAAAAAAACTTAATTCACATAGTTTTTTCACTGACCCCCACACCCCCCTCTTAACTTAATTTGGGGAAAGTTGATTGACCAATAGGGATATATGTAAAATCGATTTTAGATTGACAAAATTTGCAGCAATGTTGACCCCCGACCCCCAAACTATTTGATTTAAGTTTTTTATCCTACATCGATCTTTTGATGTCGTCCCTAAATCGAAAACCGACGGATATTTTACCTGCTTGCAGATGCACGTTTAGTGCCATTTCTTAGCATGAGCACGAGAGTGCTGCATGTCTTATATCAGTATACCCACATTTATTGCAGTCTATCAGCAACCAAAAAACTGTTTACTTGTAAAATTAATCTGCTTGAGTACTAGCAATGACAAAATTAAAATAACTTCCCGAGGGCCAAAATATTATAAACATTTAATAACACCCAAAGGTAGAGGTAACAGTGTAGAACCTTACACATTGATACGTGGCGTCCTTCCACGCTCGAAGTCGAAACCTTTTAGAGGACAAAAGTCCTACCTATACCACACCAAGTACAGTACGCCCAGAGAGTATGTAATCGCGAATTCTAATCACCGATTTCCGAGTGTAGCGGTGTGACACCGCGAATCACGGATTATACTCCCAATTTCCTCCAAAGATTCTCTCCAAACACCGCGTGGCTGTTTATTGGTTTATTGCCCATCGGATGTACTGAAAATTAATGACGCGTGACAACATCATCGGATTAGCCAGATTTATTACCATTGTACATTTAATCGATCTTGATTGCACCTGAGTGCTTTAAAATACGTTATTTAAATGTCCTTTCATTGTCAGATAAAAGTGTGACATTTTTATTTAAAATAAGATAATTATTCTTGTATGTATATGCCCATGTCATTGTCATATGACATACAACGTACAAACGTATAAAAATACGATTAAAACACTTATTTTGTATTTTCATTATAGTCCGATCAGGTCATAATTTTGTTTTTTCAACAAAGACGATTTTACCACAATTAGAACCTTTTATGACCTACTCGGTGAGCAATATTCGGTTCATTAATAGTTCAATATTATATAATTAATATCAACTGGCTTTAAAACAAAATGATGTTTTTACCGTAATATGTCCAATCTAAATTAAACCCAAGAGTTGATTTATCGGATCAACAAGTGAACTATGTTACTTTCAATTTATTTTGAAATGTAAAATATTATGTTTCACTACCTCGGTAGATTACCGACTTGAAATTATTTGAATTTAAAAAAGAAACTGTAAAGTGACAAATAGTTTTGTATGCAATGTGGCAGCTCTATATTCATAAATACTGAGATACATTCGCCGCCCAGACACAACACAATAATCACAACCTTTAAATATTTAATTATATGGAGAAAAAAATCGTGTTTTTTTATCCGTTATGATCTGTTATTGATCTTTAATTATTTAAAATAAAATTGGATTGGCGCAATCCGTATTTTACAGCACGTTTAAAGTCCTCGGCGAAATATAAAAAGAAGTATTTCAACAATTATAAAATAGAATATTTAAAGAAATTATATCGTGTTCTACAAGAAAGAAATATGTTAACAAAAAATGTGGATCGGATTTTACGATCGGCAAATTTTCACAGAGGATCTCTACCAACGCCCATCAGGAACTGAACGACATGCATCCTGTTTTCATCTACCATTAATATATAGTGTTGACTATGGACGTATAAATAATGTCCGGTTTTATGCCCTCTGTTGATTGAGAAACGTAAAAATAAAAGGCTGATGTTGGTTATTTCAGAAAAGGAATACAATTTAAAATCCGGTTAATCAATTGTAAAAGTACCTCCTAGAGCCTCAATCTTAATGCACACAAATTTATGTCAATCATTAGAAAGCAAGTTTAAACCTTGAATGAATTTTCCCACGGTTATCCAGAAAGGTCACCTGAGTTTATTGTTACATGATACTATTTCCCGCCAAAGAAAAATCTCGTGGACAAAATTGATGTCACTATTTTTAGCGTTCAATATTGTGAGCAAAGTCAAGTTCAAGTTCAACTACGCACTGTTGATCACTGAGATGCGTGTCGTCTTCCCACGGCAATTAATTGCTTTAAAAATATTTAAAGATCACTGTTCTAAATACAACACAAAAGTTTACATTCATTGTGCGTAAATGAATATTATGCAACGACGAGTTGATGTCATGCAGCTATAGAAGTATTTCTGTTGTAGCCGAAATGTATTATTTATCCTAAAGTAATGCTAACAAATCATGAAGAGAAAATGCCGTAGACTTATTAAGCATAAGGAATGGTGAAAAGTATTTTCTTTTTTTCTTGCATATACAAGTTTTAAGACACGTAATTGTCTTTCTTTCTCACATTTTATACCTTCAGCGTTTATTTCCGTTTATTTTCACGCAAGTATGTCTCTTTTCGTAAGTTATATAAATTACCGATAATAAAAAAACCCGAGGTCATAATCAAGTATAGATTTTTTTTTTATAAAACTTTAATGCAATTGAAAGCATTTAATAACAACAACCTTTTGCTTTTTAAAACTTTTATTTTGTAATCGTAAAATGGAAATGGCGTAGCCTTATTAGCATAACAGATAGTGAATAATATTTTCTTTTTTACTTGTATAAAAAACTTTGAGACATGTCACTTTTCTTTAAACTACCCTAATTTATTCAGCGTTAGTCTCCGTTTATTGTTACACAATTATATCTCTTTTAGTAAATTAAATATTTATTTACTGATAAAAAACGGAAGTCAAAATCAAATATAGTTGTTTTTAAAAATTGATTTAAATGTACAGAGTAATTAAAAGAATTAACAACGTTTTGATTTTGATTTTAATCTTTCATTTGTTTCAAGCAATCAGATATAAACTGATAATCAATAGACAGGAAATACAATTGTTTAATTACATTAGAAATCTCGCATACCTTGACTGTCGCGTGCCGGCATAGATCAGAAGGATTGGGGCAATTAATTACCTGGTGTGACACCGCGTCACTCCAGACTGGGAGAGATGTCACTAATACAATAAACAAAAGGTAACGGATTTACGCGGAAGTCGGAGGGAATACTCCCAAATTTCTCCGAGAATTTAGGGAGTGATGTCGGAGTTTCCTGGTGTCACACCAGGAAAAAACTCGGTGTATGGAGTTTGGGATGGCTTTCGCGAAAATTGTACTGTATATGAGTATTCTTCATGGTACAATTTCTATCAAGGTGGAAACCCAATACAAGTCTTCAGTCATAGTATACATGTTAAAGATCATGATAAATAGGAGACAACATTTACTATGCTGACAAATTATAGGTAGAGAGATATATTGATCTACATTAATTTTTGACGTCTACTGTTCATCAAACATATAATTTCTAAAGAATTCTTGTGCAGAGACTAAAATAATTCACTTCTTAAGGAAATGGTGGAGTGAACACAAATTAAGTGGGGTGAGCGTGAATATTTAGCAATCGGGTCAAGGGGGATTTATTGGTACAAATTTTAAATCAAATTTACTAGTATTTTGGAGGGAAAAAACCTAACTGATTTCTAACATCTTTTCTATTGTTGTGAAAGAAGCATGTTCTGAGTTTTTGTTGGATCATAATAATCCTCAGAATCATTTATACATGTATCTGGACTTCTGATTCAGTACTGCCCAGACATTCTTTTGATTTTGTTTTCTTGCGAATATTCATCACACGTCATAATGACTGTACCAATACCATTCCCCGTTGATTTAAAGGTCCAATTGTCGTACTACTTGAGATATATCTTTACTTTCACTTAAACAGCAAGACTTAACAATGAGTCTGTATATTTCTATTATTACTAAATAATCTTTATTACCAAAATTACACCCATAAGGGTCTGCAATACAAACAATCAATTATACATTTTAAATACAATGAAATACATTAAAGACAAACAAGAATGTTGTATATATGTTCATACAAAAGCTTGAAAAGCTAAAAGATGCAATCACCATTATTATCAATTCCAGCGACCTCCTAACAGAAGACCACTGAGAGAACAAAGAGGAGACGGTGCTTTAATAGATTTCTGATGTGAGGTCCTTCCTTGGTCGATCATTATGAAATAATAATTATGAAATAATAATATAATTAATGAGCAACGTTGTACTTCTTCTTGGCTTTTAAGTTTCCTGCTATAAGTAGAGTGGCGTTTGTATGTGTGCGAACTACTAGTACACAGTGACGTTTGACAACCCCAGAGACGATGAAATAAACAAGTTTTATTCGGCATTTTGTGTGTAATAGCTCTTCTGCAATTTGAATTAATATGTTATTTGACCTAGTGCTGCCCTAGATTCTTTATTGAATGTATATCATCTTTAATCACTTTCATTGTCAGAATCTACATAATTTTTTTGGTGGGTATTAGAGTGGCCACTTTAAGCGAAACTATATTTCGAATCATTATTCAATATCAATATGAACTATTAAAAATCACGCTGAATCAAAAATACTAGTACCCAAAATGTTTATAAATATTTACGAAACAAATGCTTTTCATTGCGTGGTGTCAAAAGCAACCTTCTTCCTATGTTGTAAAACTAGAGGCACCATATGTTTTGTTAACTGCATTTTACCCCGTATTTTTAAATTTTAAACATGTCGGCCATGTGTGCTGATAGTCAGGGTCATCAGACACATTCTTAAACTAAATACCCTATTGATGATAGTGGTCAAGTTTGGTTGCATTTAGACTTTAGAAAAGAAAATAGACAAATGATACGCCGAAATAGAGACCAACAAAATACATCGATTTTGTTGTGACTTGAATGTACTGTAATTTGTGAATTAAGGAAATAGACATTCGATTTTGATAGGTTTTTTTTTTTTATAGTTTACTTGGTTAATTAATGTTTAACGTAATATCTGTTATATTCTTATAATTGATTAAGCTTGGAATATTACAGTTAATTTAATTACACTCACTTGACAGTTTAAAATAAGACATTGTTTAATTATATTCCAGAGAAAGGATGTCTCTATGACTCAGAGCTGATATGCTTTCCGTCGTATTCACAACGACAAAATTGTTTTTCATTCAATCTGTCATCCTAGTTCTAGTAAGAACATACTGTCATGTCGATACGTTGCAATTGGATTACCAAGCTTGACGATAATTTATGTTACGACAAAACTATATCTATACGTTAAATAGCTGAAAAGCTTAAGTGAGAATTTTGAGTTAATCAACTAAAAAATGTGTTTTTTTTTTTATTTACCTGGAAACTCTTCGATTAATAATTTTGCTCAAGTTGCGTTAGTCATTCAAGGCTTAACATTCCGCACCACTAACGTTAAAATTATTTTTCGTTAACATGATGTGGCAGTCCAAATTTCCCCGACCATCATCCTCTATTATAACAACCTACCTATTGTGTTTATTGTTAACTTGTTCTCGTCCTGAATATGCATGGAATATTTGCCACTGGACGTTAAGCAACCAACAATCAATCAATCGTTTACATGATTAAATTAATTTAGCCAATTAAACCTCTCACTCTATGAAATGCCACTCACATTATTGACAACACTGTTTGAACAAATCACAATTAAATAAGTAAACATGTTAAAACATTATGTTACATTAAAGAGGAGAAATTTATGTTGTTTGCATATCACGATAAAAAAAAAAGTTCTGGACAATTTCATTTATTTTTTTGAAATATGAACTCGAAGTTTTTAAATAATTCTATCTGAAGAGAATTTAAGGAACGGTATGGTATATGCATTTCAACAACTTTACACTGGTGCTCAAATAATACCGTTTCTTCTTGGCTTTTGTTAGAGAAATGTTTTAGTTTCAGATTGGTTCATCCACTATTTTATTCAATATGTACACTTGTTACACTTGAATGAATTCTTGATTCGTGATTTATTTGCAGGAATTGATAAATATTTTGTATTGTCCTTGCTTTATTGATTCTCCGGAATCATATCTTGCACTGCATCACTTGAATTGTCAACAGCAATCAGATTTATTGCCGATATCAAGAAACCTGCCATTTCTTGGTCTTCGACTTCCGCATTTTGTTCATCACTTCCCCTATTTATGGACACATCTAGGCTAATGTTTGCACCACGTTCAACTTGTCGGCATTTCGGTTTATGTTTGCTCTTCTACATTTTTTATGTGCACAAAAGCAAACGATACTGCAACTGACAATGAGAAAAATGCCAGCTCTAAACGATACAAAAATGAAAATGTTTTCTTTCGTTCATTACATATACAATAAAAAATAATTTTATAAAGCAATTTGACTGAAATATATAATTTAATAAGCTACGTATGTAATATTGGCGGCATCAAAGCCACTACAACGTAAACGCATATTTCATTATGCTTTATTTTACTGTAAAACATTGATCGTTTAGGCCCATTATCTTAATTATTTGGTTTACGGACAACTGCTATGAAAAGTCAGGATTCAATGAGGTAAAAATAGCAATCTTAAATTTTATTTTAAATATAACTGTTCAGAAAATGAGTCGGAGGGAAATTTTTTAAAAACAATCTGTACGTTACTAAGGGAAATTTTAACTTTATGCAACCCTACCACAACACACTGCCACTCTGTCCTTTTGTATTCATATGGAATTCTTGAACTTTGCAGGAGTGAGAGAAATGTCCTTATTTAAGAAGTTGAAACATTTTCAGGACGAGTCTTAAGGCCCTATGATCCCTATGTATGATATCCTTTGTGAATGGTTTGCAGGTAAAAGTTTTGCTTGCCGTTGTTTCTTTGTTGCTGTATAAAGGAAGTGAATTTGAATTGTTTACTGCTTTTTTAAACTCTCTATCCATTGTATACATGGGTGTATCCTGATTACTCGGTATGTTTTTATCTTCATCAATGTCCTTTATATCTTTAACATAATGTCCAACAGGGGCTTCGGTTCCACATTTTTGTTTTCCCACGATTCCATTTAGTATTTTCGTACGTACATGCTACACATGTCAAATTGTTTCTAACTGCATGCTCAATTTCCCCAAAAACTTTTATATAGATTAGACCGTTGGTTTTCCCGTTTGAATGGTTTTACACTAGTAATTTTGGGGCCCTTTATAGCTTGTTGTTCGGTGCGAGCCAAGGCTCCGTGTTGAAGGCCGTACATTGACCTATAATGGTTTCCTTTTTTTAAATTGTTATATGGATGGAGAGTTGTCCAATTGGCACTCACACCACATCTTCCTATATCTAACTAGGTATAGCCTTTTAATTTAAGGTTTCATCTAATACAGTTTTTGTTGGTCTTTGAAAGTAAGAACCATCCAAAAGACTACTGTTTTCATAAATAAGTATATTACTGACCAAAAATAAAACTTTATTAAACCAAAAGTCTGTAGATATCATGTACTTTTTTTTAATTTTTGTTCAACAATGTTTACTTATAATTATTTTTATTATAATAGGGCACAATATACCGTAAGTATCATATTAGGAATTTCAATTGCTTGTTGGAGGGATTGTAGCGATTTTAGTTTTGACAGTATAATTTATTATGTAAGATATCTTTCTTTTTAATACATACGGGTTAAAGTATACTTCAATAGGCCCGGCATTTTATTTATTTCTTAACGGTATCTATCTTAAATTCACCACCCGGTTGTCCATCTTTAGAACCGTTAAGGTACCTCCCGGTACCCCATCTTTGGAACCGTTGGGGGTACCGCCTGTAATTAGGTATATATAAGAAGATGCGAGAGAGATCAGAGAGTAAAAAGATGGACTGTTTTTGACATAACAATGCACATGTGTGGGCTGTTTTGAACTTCCAATTTCTTTCTTGTCGTTTATCCCTGTTAATTATTTCTTCATCAAGATCAACTATTCTAGTCGTCGGATGTCTATTGTCCGCTGTTGTTCACAGTTAATTAAGGTGTACGTGTTTTCCCCAGTGTTTCAATGCCAATTGTAAGTTTGAATTCAACAATGTCTGTTGCTGCAATTTCTGCATTCTTGGTTTCGTGTGCAGCTTCGGTAATTTTATTTAGATCAAAAGTCTGTTTGAAATCTCACTTGGTTTACTGCTTGGTGCCAAATGCATTGCATCAACGTGATCGAATTTTGGAGTATTTTGGCTTTAAACTGGATAACATGTATAAATACCATTTTGAAAAACTGTCAAGAGATTTGAGGTGGTAGGAATTTTCCATACTTTTACTGCAGGACATGATATAAATGTCATTTGGCTGTTACACTACTGTTTGGCATATGTTATTGTTTCATGTAAGGCCAGTAAGAGTTATTACATCTGGCGGGAGGACAGGTACAATATATCTTTTCTTTGAGAAATTCTTAATATAATAATTGTTATATCTTTCCCATGGTCTCCGATCTTTTGAACATGTCATTCGTTGGCCGTCTGCATTATTATACTCTATTTTGAAAATGCAGTTACCATTTATATTCCATGGTAGATTATCTACTTCTTCGGTTACTGTCTCATCATTTGCATTGATTCCTGAGTATGGTCTGTTTATGCTTTTTGGTATGATGCCGAAATATATATTCTACAGTTGGTAAATCATCATTAGGCCTTTAAATATCTGTGTCAGAATTAACACGATGGCTTTTATTCATTGCTATACTGTTGCAGCATTTTTCTGGTGAGTTTATGATAACTTCTTTGTGAGCATTAGTTCCATCATTTTGTTTATTTATATCAGATGCATTTTTGAAGATTTTATCTAGTTTTTTTATGAGAACACCCAGGTGTAATGATATAGCTGGTCCTTCTAAATAGACACCTTGTCGTCCTATAAACTCAAATTGGACAACAGTTTTTGTTGGTCTTTGAAAGTAAGAACCATCCAAAAGACTACCGTTTTCATAAAACTTTATGAAAATAACATCATCCGGAAATAAATACATCCATTAACAAACTTTAAAAAAAAAAGAAGTAAATAACATAAAAAATCAAATTACGTTTAATATTTTTCAATATTACATATTATTCTTTTCAAGAATGTTTCTGTGTTTTACCTAGTAATATATATGGTATAATTAAATTCACTGATAAAAGTTAGAAAACCAATTAAAAGTGTAAACTATAGTTAACTTTCATAGACAAAAATACGTAAATGAACAAAAATATTTGTACAAACGAAATAATTTTCAGGATTCAGAAACAAGCAATTTTCTTTTACAAATCTGTCTCCTTTTACAAAAATAATACACTTATTGAACAATACAAAAATATATATACTGGCATGCTTTGTAATAAATATATGAATATGAAAAAGGTGAAAGAAGAAGAAGAAAAAATTTCGATGAGAAAAAAATAAAAAAAAAATAAACATGAATTATTGTAATATATGCAGTGTGAAATGCTTTGGTTCACCAAACTAAATAAAAGACTATTTTGCTCATCTGAGAGTACCGTTGATCCAAAAAGCAAAGCTTTTGTGTTAACTTGGACAGGAAGAACTGAAACAGAATCCAATAGCCCTTGTCTTAAATTAGTATATATAGGACAAGATAACAGGAAGTGAAAATTTGTTTCTACATCACCACAACGACAATTTGCAGAGTACTAAATTGCGAAGGAAAACAGGACTTTCAATTACAAACTTGGTGACAGTCGTTGACTCCCTGAATGAATCGCCAGGCGGACACTAAGGTGAAGCTGTCTGTGCCACAGAATAATTAGAGAAAGTTGGCAAACTAAGGCAAGGCATATTTGATTGTATTAATCTACTATAACTGTCTATAGATGCTGCTGAAGAAATAATTGTGGATGTCTCCAACGGAGCTAAAGGTTTTGGAGCTATCGGAATAGGAGTAGCTGTGTAGATAGGTATGGTTGGCTTTATAGGCTTAGGGAACGACTTTATACGGATGCCTGACCTAGAAGCCCAATGCTTTTGTGATTCTGAATGTGACTGCTTCACGATATCACGTCCATCTTCAAATAAATACGGTGTTTACGCCTTCTTCAAGTAGTTTCTTTCATTATAAATTTGTCCATTTTTTTTTGTAGGGTTTTGACCTCCCTAACATGCTTCCCATACCCGTATTAAGGTATTACTCATTCCTTCACCTAAACATACACAAGGTGCAAAAATAATCACAGTGTTCCAATGGTACAAGATATTTGTAGAAATGGTCTGTCACTCGGTTTTTCTCTCCTCTATAGGGACACCTCCCGCAGACATACAAGTAGCCTCTTGTTCGAACTAAATCTGGATCTCTATCCATCTACAAGAATTATTATCATTGATAAGCCTTGCTATTCATGTCAATGTTTAACTTGTACACTGTAATGTCATATTATATAATACATGTAGTATAACTATGTTAACAATTATTTGTGCAAATGAAATGCAGGCATATATATACATGATGTATTTATTCAGCATTTTACACCTCTGCTGAAATGTAATTTTATTTTATTATTTTGTACATATCTCTATATCATAACATGTTATATATGTCTTGATTTTTTAAATTTTTTTTTTGATTGTCACATTTATTATATAATTCTTAAATTTTGTCATTTAAGAAACTTTTTATAATTCCATTTCGGAACTTCCTGCCCTTTATATGGTTTTAACTTGTTTTGGTTTACCACTTTAGATTTTCCCAATTTATCCACTAAAAGTAAATACAGAAAGTCATGATACCTTTTCAAAATTAAAAAGGGGGATCAAGTAACAAGCCTGCCTGTGTAAACACCTGTCCTCATTGTATCTGCTAGTAACACTGAAATAAAGATTTAAATAGACTTACATAGAAGGGTTATTGTGACGATACTGTTGTCAGTACATTAAATAAAAATTGCATATTTTGGCTATAATATTGATTCTTTTAAAGGGTCTTTGCATCGGAACTAAACACATTTATTAATTTTCTGTAATATATTTCTGTGTGTTTTTTTTTTTTGCAAACTTAGAAACTTTGACTTAATGGCGTTTTGTTATGAGATGCCGAGAACGTCGTTTTTCACTATTGTGAATTGTGAATGACGTGTGACTTGGCGAATTCTATAAGGACCTGTACACCATTTGCAGGTTGAATACCCTGTTAATGTTTCACTCTATATTTTCTGGACCATTCATTCCAGTTGATTGGCACAGTTGTAGGATGATCTTTTAATTCTTGAATGAATTCCTCAATATTAATCGTATATCTTGTTAGGTTTCCAACTAGATCTTTAAAGCGCATAGCTTATTTGTTTTTTGGCCTTTGATTTGGTGTTGAAACTTTCCCTCACGTATTCATTATACGATTTATTCGATGCTAAAAAGTGTATTTTTTCATTTTCTGTCTTCAAACTTTATGCTATTCTCTCTGTACTTTTGGAGACAATAGTGTGAATTCTCTTTTGCTTCTCGTCTGATGTTAACTTGTCAAGTCATATAACTTGCATGCGGTTTCTTTTGTGTTAGTGTCAAGTTTGTGCTCTATGAATGGTTCAAGAGTATGTAAGATTTTTGCTGCTTTTGTTACATTTTTTGCTATTTTCGTGAGGTTTTTACACAGATTGCTTACTTTTATTGTAGAAGGTGTCGTATATGTGTGCTGTGAACCATTAAATATTTCGGTCCTTTTAAAAATGTTTATACAAAGCTTTGAATTTTTCGAAAAAATAATGATTTCATTACGTGAGCCGTATTTGGCACAACTTTTTGGAATTTCTGATCCTTAATGCTCTTCAACTTTGTACTTGTTTGGCTTTATAACTATTTTGATATGAGCGTCACTGATGGATCTTTTGTAGACGAAACGCGCGTCTGGCGTACTAAATTATAATTCTGGTACATTTGATTACTATTATAACAGATATGGATATAATATCGCGTTTTAAAGAGCGACTTGATCGATTTAACACATTTCACCATTGTAAAACACCACAGCAAATTACAGAGCGTACAGCTAAACCACAATTAAAGGGTTATCAATGACAATGAAAAATTGCCAAAAAAAAAAACCACTATCATTACTAGCTTTCCATATAATTATACAAAAACATATCATTACAAAGTGTTGCTTCTGTTTCACATAGAATTTTTTTCTCCGCATGTCTATGCTTGAATCAACCGAAAGTTGCAAAACGTAGCAGCTTGTCAGAGTAGTTATTGTGAGGATAAAAAAAAATATTATTGTGATGATTTCAGGTTGAAGTGATTTAGGCAGAACTGTTGGCTTGCTTTGCTAGGAACGGGAAAATTTAATTTTGAATCGTTTTTCTCATTTTGCAATATTTATAATATAAAGATTTGATTACAAAGTCCTTTCATGACGTTTTCACCCCATTGTTGTACTATTACACGTTGGACATGGTTAATGCGAAGAAGGAATTTGGCGAATAGAAATATGGTCATGTTAAATAAATGCCAGTAAATTTTACACTGCCAAGATCATTAATGTCCAGTGCAGGATGTTTATTCAATATTGTCGACATCGCGATATCAACAATGTTAACACTATATCGTGTCAACATTGTTAACATTGTTTGAACCCTTATATATTGTTTACATCGTTAACATTGCGATGTATTCGATGTAAACACGATGTCGTGACAACATCGTTGACATTGTTTGAACTTTGAGATGTTTCATCCTAATGACTAAAGAGATCTCAGACTAGTTGTCATTTGTTTGTCTTTTCAGTCTTGTTCTTAGTTTTTATGCCCCACCTACGATAGTAGAGGGGCGGGCTTATGTTTTCTGGTATGTGTGTCCGTCTGTTCGTTCGTCCCGCTTCAGGTAAAAGTTTTTGGTCAAGGTAGTTTTTGATGAAGTTGAAGTCCTATCAGTTTAAAGCTTAGTGCACATGCTCCTTGTGATAGATCTTTCTAATTTTAGAGCCAAATTGGACTTTTGACCCAAATTTCAGTCCACTAAAGCTTTTGGTTAAGGTAGTTTTTGATGAAGTTGGAGTCCAATCAACTTGAAACTTAGTACACATGTTCCTTATAGTATGCTCTTTCTAACTTTAATGCCAAATTAGATTTTTTATCCAATTTTAAGGTCCATTGAACACGGAAAATGATAGTGCGAGTGAAGCATCCGTGTACTTTGAACACATTCTTGTGTTTTGAAATTTTGAAATGTAAAGTCACGTTAGAAATAATATTTAAAAATATTTTTTTAGATTCACAAATAATAATTGAGACCAAGTTTGGTTTAATTTACGAGGAGATGTTTATAAACGTTAATGTGGCACCTCTTACTCTAACCACAGCCTTCCCTTTTAACCTATCCCTATCTTTACAACAATGTGTAACCCTGTATGCTACCCGAAACCCTAGCAGAAGACAAACAACATTTATTATATTCTAAGTACTAGTAATACCTAGATCAGTATTGAACTAAGAGGGGGGGGGGGGGGAGATACCATTTTCGGGACGTGGGGATCGGCCGATTTTTGAAATGGGAAATCGGGATTGCCTTGTTTAAAGATGGGGAATTCGGGTTAGGAAAACATCGGGATACGGGAAAGCAACATTTTTAGCCACGGGAAAACGGGATTTTTATGTTGAAATATAACGTAATTGTCAAAAAAAGTACCTTGGACACAGAAAAGTGCCATTTTCATTTTACTTCAATCAGAATTGCATCTAGAAACTGAGTAGATCCAGAACAGAGTCCATTAACAGTAAGTATAGAGATAAGCTTTGAACTCGGATGAGGTCTTCAATTAATATACCGTCAAACGATTGTTTTTTATTTAATTACATATATAAACTTCCTGTAGCAGATGATGCTTTTTTGAAAGTCAATTAGAACTCTTTTGTTATTCCTCAAATACGAAAATTCTTTACCTTCTGTTTAGGAATGAATAAACATTGTGCTAAAGGACAGTGAAAGCTACACTAACCTAAACAAAAAAATATGTAATCAATATACTTTGCAGGTGGAATTAATGAATCTGCCTGTGAAAAAGGGCTGGGGAAAAATGTTTATACAAACAAATAAACTTAATGAACGTAAATTGAGGATTAAGCAATGTGTATGCATTCAATTTTACAGACACTTTGGATTATGAACCTGTTCCAAGGATAATTTACAACCATTTAAAAAAAACTCATCATAGATACCAGGATTAAAATTTCATATTTACGCCTGACGCGTGTTTCGTCTACAAAAGACTCACCAGTGAAGTTCGAATCCAAAATGTTGAAAAGGCTAAATATAGTATTAAGTTGAAATGCATTGAGGTCCATAAAACCATAAACGTTTTGCCAAATACAGCTAAGGAAATCTATTCCTGAGGTAGAAAAGCCTTACTATTTCAAAAATTCTAAATTTTGATAACAGGTAATTTATCATTATGAACACAGAAAAGATATACATGTATATATATATATATATTATTTATACCAGCATCATAGTGCGGTGACAGAAGTGTAAAAAGTCGTCTAGATCGCGAGTTTAATCTCCCCAAATAACACACGGCTAAAAATGATCTTAACTTAAAGACAAATATGTCTTCTATAGTTTTTGCACTGTCGTCAGAATTTCGTACGGTGACATTTTTCCAAAAAGCCGTTTTAATGACTAGAAGCATATTGGAGAGTTTCAATCCCCCTTTTTCAAAATAAAAAAATGGTGTATGTTTGCTTGCATTTAATTGAAATAGTTTTTTCTGAAGCTATTTTTATGTCAAAATATTCTATTCAGTATATCAGGATCATTTAAACATAAATGTCCACCAGTGTTCCATGTGTGGCACTGGTCACACTCAGTCATGGTTTTTCTGTTATTATCATCTGAAGTCTGAATGGGTCCGTTGCATGGCAAAATGTCTATCCAATACACCCTCATTCAGTTAGATAGCATCAAAGAAGTTTGTTATTGGTACAAATTTATAGAATAAACTCGAGTTTCTAAACTTCTCTTGTTGCTGCCTGGTTCACTAAATTTTAGTTACAGCATGGTAATTGCACCTTTGAGAGTGTAATATATATTTATTTATGTGATGTATATTATGTTAATGCGGGGGAAGACATCATTATACTTGTATTCACTATTGATTTTCCTAATTTAATAAAAACTTGAAACTTGAATTGGTTACCATTGTTAAACTCAAATTTGTTTTAAACAAATGTTACTTTCACATGATATACATGAATGATCATATTTTTCAGGATTACCTTTGTCACAATGCCTATGTCATTACATCACAGTGGGTGGTAAAGGGTTATTTTTTAGCAACATGTTCAGCCATTTTGATATCACTGTGTTTCGTGAAATCGATAAAAAGATCAACATGCATGTAATTTGTTATTGTTCTTTCATCGTAAAACAGCAATTTTATTTCTTGTGAAGATACCCCCCTTTACGTCACAGTATTAAATGACTCATTGAATGATTTACGCAACAAGTTAACCAGCGTATTTAAAACAAAGTGATGCTGTGTTTGTACACAAAAAAACATAAAGTTTCAAATACAGTGGTTGCATTTTTTAAATTCTTGACAATTTAATAATAAATGCCTTTTATAAATGGAAATTATGTCCAGTTACAACATTACATGCATGCCTGGCAAACAAAATATCTCTTATTCATTATGTTTTGTTTAAACAAATTATCTCTTGTAGAAGTCATTCATGCATTCCCAGAAATTAAATGTTGAAGGGAGTGATGAATTGGATTTCTTTGGTGACTTTTGGGCTAAAGTGGTGGAGTATTATGATGAAGTAACTAAAAAAGATAATGAAAGAAAATGGGACAGATTAAAGATGTTAAATAGCAGAAAAATGACTCAAAGGCAAGCAGCACAGCAACCAGGTATATCTTAATTATGTTTTTAATTCCTAACTAACATTCATTATACAAATATAATGCTTACTTGTGTAATTTTATATGGTGTATTAAGAATAGCTATTAATCTTTGAATGTTTTGTTGATTGTTGTCTACCAAACTAAATGGTAAGATTCTCATGACATACCTGTACAGGTAATGGGATTATTTGTATTCACATAAAAATAAGAAAGATGGGATAAGAGTGGGGGGATTGTTGATGAGACTGCTGTCCACAAATCACAAAATGTCATTGATATTATCAGCTAAAAATAAATAAACATCCTTTAAGGTGGAACAAAAGCCATTATTTCATTAATTCAAAGCTGACACCCAGTTTTACAAAACCAAATACAGTGGTGTGTTGCATGCCATATAAATATTGGTTCTAAAATAAGTTATAAAATGATTAATTTGGTAGATTAACTAATGCAGTGTCCTCACGACTGGGTCTGTAGAGAGTGCAAAAAACCTGGGCATAAACAAGCAGATTGTACAGATGATTTAAAAAGTAGCAATTACGAAGACGCTATTAATGAACAATCAGATGCCAATGACGCAGATACTAAAGACAATGAAGCACCTCAATCCCAATTGATACTTCAGCCATTAACTTCAACGGCATCAATCAAGATCATAAAATAAGATAAAATTCCCAATTACAACATACAGTTGGTGTGCCAGCATGTACAACATAAGATCCACTATTGGCAGCTGGTGGCTCATGATGTGATAAACTGGAGGCAGTTGGTGGCTCATGAAATGATGAACTGGAGGCAGTTAGATGCTGCTGACATGATGAACTAAAGCCAACTAGTCTCAGAAAACCAAAATTTGGGACTTATGAAGTGAAATGTTGTGGTGACTGACCGCGATTTTGCTGATTCTCCTGTTCAAACAATGGTCTAGTGGTCAACTGCTCATTTTCTGATTCTGGTTCTGTTTCCACCAATAATTGAGGAATCTGAAAAGAAAAGCAAAACTCAAAAATCTCACTGATCAATTACCCTCACCATTTATACTTATGGGCGACTTCAATGCTCACAATCCATTATGGGGTAGCAAGACTCATAATGCCAAAGGTAAGATCATTGAGGACTTTGTCTCTCAAGAAGGATTATGCATTTTTAATGATGAATCTAATACGTATCTTCATCCTGGAAACGGGTCTTATTCTTCTATTGATATCACTATTTGCGATCCCTCTCTGCTTCTGGATTATTCATGGCGTGTTCATGATGATCTATGTGGAAGTGATCACTTTCCAATAGTACTTGAACATCTTTTTACTTCTGCCCAACAGAGAGTACCACGTTGGAAACTTGACAAGGCAGACTGGTCCTTGTTTGAGAATCTCTGTCAAGCGGAACTTCAGTCAAAGATGTTTGAGACTGTACAAGATCCAATTTTAACTTTTAATACAGTTTTAACGTCAATTGCTGACAGAACTATTCCTAAGACCTCGGCAAATCCGAAACATCCCAGCAAACCATGCTTTGATGACGCTTGTGATCAAGCCATAGGTGACTGTAAAAAATCTGAAAGACGGTTCAATCAACAACCAACGACGGAAAACTTGAGTAATTTCCGTATTTTTCGCGCTAAGGCACGGCGGACTTGTAGGCAAGCCCGACGAACATCCTGGAAAAAAATTGTCTCGGGGATTACATCTCGCACTCCGATGACAAAAGTTTGGAATATGGTAAACAAAATAAAAGGTAAAAATTCTAAAGCCACTGTAAAGCAACCAACAATCAATCAATCAATCTTGAGGTCTGAGGTCTTCTTTGTCACTTTGTAACTTATCCACTACTGTCTGCGATGTTTGATATAAGTTCTGGTACAAGGCTTTTAACTCTGCTGTTGTAAGAATGCTCAAAAATGACTCCATATGAAGAGATGGTATACCTTGCCGAATCTGTACATAGAAATAATGGGTTTATAGCGATTTCTAACCGTACCATGTTCACCATCAGTTTTCGGAATGTATCTGCCTTGGGTAGAACAGAAACACCAAATCTGATGAACATGACTGTCAAGTGGATTATCATCCTTGGGGTTAGCTTATTAGAATCTTCTAGAGTTGTCGCTCGAATCTGTAAGATACATCAGTAAATATCAGAGCAACATCTCTTCATCGTCACATGGTGTACCGTGTATTGTTGAAAATATAGATGATCTACAAAGTCTTATCGGAAATATACCTGTAAGTGCTGTTCCATGGGTCAAAATTCTGACAAGTATAGGGTAGATACTAGATTGAAACAGAACCCAACGATAAAATATTAATTCCAAGAAAACCAAAATCATCCAAAACCAGTACTCAGTCAACTCAATCTTCCCTACAGAGCTCACTATCATCACCAAAAAAAAAAAATGAAAAAAAGAAATCAAATAAAAAAGAAACAATTAAATCAGACAGTTGTGGCGGTGAATCTATCTGGGATCTTCCCAGTGACATAGAGGATTCTTCCACCTCAAAGAGTCTTTCTTCATCTGCATCTAAGAAGTTATCATCTTCATCCAGTACAAAGTCTACTAGAGCCCCATCTCCTCTTCGTTCTCAAAATCAGAACAATGACTATACAATAATGATAAGTAAACATCTTTCAAGATTTCTTTTATCCAATAGAATGAAACATAAATTTCAAACATAGCAAAAAAAGTTTGTCTAGTATGACCTGCTCTTCTTGTTTTTTGTCTGCAGTTTAGAGAAACGTGTCCAATGCTGAAATATTGAAAGACAGTGTTGAACAAGACTTGCCATACTTATTGGGCAATTCATTAGACCATTTTCAAATATCTATAATACTAAAATTACGAGGTCCAATTTGTCAGCCGTCATCGGGTAAAAACGACAAATCAAAGAATTCAACTCTATATAGAACTAATATAGGACCATGGTGTAGATTAAAAATTACACCACTCCAGACCCTTTTGTTTTTCACATAATTAATATTGCCAATAATTAACAAGTTCCGGGTCGAATCCGATACCGATACCAATAGTATATTCACCTGTTAGCTATTACCTTATCTGTACGTTCCGCATTTGACAGGCGCACCACCAAACGGTGTATTTAGGATTTTGCTATATACACACGGGTCATAATCAAAGGGCTGACACTACTAAATTCTATCATTGTCAAATTGTTCCCTATTGTAGTTTTATTCAGCAATCAGCAAGACTTTCTAAGATAACTAATATAGGACAATGCTGTTGATTAAAAAATACTCCATTCCTGGATAGCCAGGACCTTTTGTTTTCCAAATAATTAATATTACCAATAATTGATAAGTTCCAGGTCGAAGATTTGAAAGCAAAAAAAAACTGTGTATCAATAATTGATAAGTTCCAGGTCGACGGGTTCAAACAGAAAGATTTGAAAGCAAAAAAAAAAAACTGTGTATCTTATAATCGACATGACTTTATCAGATGACAATACCAATAACTAAAATAAGGCTTAGGCATAGTTATATACTTTAAGTCAGTCACGAACCCGCGATATCACGGGTGTGTACTTGTATATGTTGATTTTTCTTACATCTGATCATAGGTTTACCTGATGAATTTTTAGACATGAATGTTCGATATTTTTTCGTGTAAATTGTTTAATGTTTATCGTTATGTGTCTTTTGTGTACCTGTTCTTGTAAATTTGGTCTGTTACAACAGTTTCTCGTGTTGACATGCATTTGTAGCCTCTGTATTAAACTAGAGACTCTTAAGAGCCTGTGTCGCTCACCTTGGTCTATGTGCATATTAAACAGACACATGGATTCATGACAAAATTGTGTTTTGGTGATGGTGATGTGTTTGTAGATCTTACTTAACTGAACATTCTTGCTTCTTACAATTATCTTACAATTATCTAAATTTATAATGAACTTGGCCCATTAGTGAAAGAGGAAAATATTTTGTTAAAATTTACAAAATTATTAAAAATTGACTATAAAGGGCAATAACTCCTTAAAGGGTCAACTGACCTTTTTTTGTCATGATGACTTTTTTGTGGATCTTACTTTGCTGAACAATATTGCTGTTTACAGTTTATCTCCATCTATAATAATAACCAAGATAATAACCAAAAACAGCAAAATTTCCAATTCAGGGGCAGCAACCCAACAAACAGTTGCCGGATTCATCTGAAAATTTCAGGGCAGATAGATCTTCACTTTCAAAACAATTTATTCCCATTTCTGAATTACTCTTAATGCTTTGGTTTCAGAGTTATAAGCCAAATTCTACATTTTACCCCTATGTTCTATTTTTAGCTATGGCGGCCATCTTGGTTGGTTGGCCGGGTCACGCCACACATTTTTTAAACTAAATACCCCAATGATGAATGTGGCCAAGTTTAGTTTAATTTGGCCCAGTAGTTTCAGAGAAGATTTTTGTAAAAGGTAACGACGACGGGCGTAAAGTGATGAGAAAAGCTCATTTGGCCCTTGTTATCAATATAAGGTTTTCAATGAAAAAAATGATTATTGGAATTTTCCTCTTTTATTTTGGACTCAGTTGGAGTAACCTTACTTTTTTCTTAATTTTATATGAAAAAGAGAACTTGGGTCCTGTACTTGTTACATCCTATTTTTTTGTGTATTTTAGGCCAAGATGCTCTTTCCAGTAGTTCCCTTAGAGGTAAGTTTTGTTCACATTGGTGTAAAAAATATTCCAAGCCACAAAAAAGATACATTTTATATAAAGGAAAGGTTTAATATGATCATTTCAAATACGTTTTTGTGTATATATGTACACCCTGGAAAATATTCATATGATTAATATTACAGTAAAAATTCTCTTTTTTTAAAGGAATAACCTACTACCAGTTGAGGAAACACAAGCAGAATCCTCAGCACTTCACACAGAAGAAGAAGAAAGAGTGAAAGAACACTAAATAAAAACTAACATTTTTCTTTGAATTTTGTTTAAATAAAATAGAAATAAAATAAAAAGATTTAAAGTTTATATATAGAATGTTTATAATGAGATAACTTAGTAAATTCTGTTCTACAGACATTAAATAGAAATTACACAAATCCTATACAGGCACTACATTCATTTTGAATTGTGCTTTTTCCTCTCTCCGCTGTTGGCACAATATTTATTCCAAAGCTATATATTATATGAAATATTGAGCTGTTTAAAGAGAAAAAAACATAACCACATTAAACCCATGCCATCACTGAGTTGTCAGATGAAAAATGCAGAATCTGGATTCTGATTGTATTGTTAATAAAATTATGATTTAGCAGTGTCTTTCTCAATGCATAAATTTACACCCACACTTTTTTCCAACATTTTTAATAAAAAGAGATGTTGAAGTCAATATACAAAACAAAAATACATTGTTGAGGAGAAAACAACCTCCGATACAAAAAGTATACTCTGAAAGCATATATGCCCTTTATTGGTCAATCAATTTTCCCCAAATTAAGTTAAGAGGGGGGGGGGGGGGGGGTCAGCGAAAAAACTATGTGAATTAAGTTTTTTATCCTTCATTGAACTTTTGATATCGTCACGTCGTCCCTAACTGATGCGTTTAACCTATCATGGACATCCACTATACATGTAATTTGGCTTGATTGTTGGTCAGAAGATTAAGCAGCATCAGCTAATAAATTTAACGACGAATCCAATGATTCGATTTCATCCATTTCAACTGATGCCTCCGCGTTGCTCTGTAAACCTTCAACTGAAGCTGTAGGTGGCATTGGTTGATCGAACGGTTCTGATGGGAGATAAGCGCTGTCAGGTTCTGCTGACGGATTTAAAGGGTATATGCCAGTTGCTCTAAAGCCACTCTTTATGTTCTGGGGTGTGATACCTGCTTCCCAAGCCTTCTTGAAAATTCTGGGCCATGTTGCTTTATTTATCAAATGGTCAGGATGTTCTGCCATAAATTCTGTGCACTCCCTATCATACGACTTTGAAAATGGCCCAAATACGCTCTTGTCAAGCGGCTGGAGGTGGTGACTTGTGTGGGGTGGTAATGCCATTACAATTATGTTCTCCTTTTTTTCTTCATCTAATAACCCTAAGGTTTCATGTGACCCGTGGGAGTCCATGATGAGTAACTGCGGCCTTTTAGGACCACAATTTTTAAGGAAAATATCCCTGAACCATAACTCCCCAAGGATGTCGCACATCCATGCTTTTTCCTGATAGGTCCATAAGGTACCATCTGGGCCATCAACTGGTGCCACTGATTCCAGAGATTTTGTTATTTTTCCTTTTACAACACACAGCGGTGGTAATTTCTCACCCTGAGCATTGACACATGCCAAAATTGTAATATTTTCTCTCGAATTTCCCGTGCGACCAGGAATGTTCTTAGCACCTTTTCTTGCCACCACATTGAAAGGATTGTGATCGAATCCCTTGCCAGTTTCATCTGCATTCCAAATGACATCACATTGAAGGTTGTTTTCAGTTATCACTTGACCAAGCCCTATGAAGTAGTTCGACACTACCAGTCTATTCATCATACGAGACCTCGAAGTATTAAATTTTTCAGGTTTTCTGAGTGTAACTTCTGGGTGTCTGGACTTTAACCCCCGCCACCAGTCATTTCCTGGTATATTTGACTTGAAGGGCGTTTTAATTCCCTTAGCATTACATAGGCGTGATATTTTGATGATAACTTGCTTCTTAGTTAAACCAAACCCTTTCTCAGCTGCAGTCATGATTTTTGTTGCTAGGAGATTTTCGACCTCAATCGGTATTACAGGTTACGGCTTGGTTTATAACCTGGTTTTATGTTGCCGTTTACACGGTCCATGATTGTAGTTTTAGGTATGGTATGCTATATGTTTGACTTGCTCTTCTTAAACTCATCCTATTGTGCCTTACTGCATTTACAGCCCTTTCTAGTGATTCTGAAGAATATTGTTGATATATGTTTTTAGATTTTCTAGGCATTTTTTATCCTACAAAAGGGAGAAAAAACGTTATAAACGTTATAAATTATTGACCCTCAGAACTATTTTTATACGAGTTTTCAGTTACTATATTGGTTAGATTTCCTGTTTGAATTGTTTAACATTATTCATGTTGGTGCCCTTTATAGTTTGCTGTGCAGAGTGAGCCAAGACTCTGTGTTCAAGGTCGTACTTAGACCTATAATTGTTAACTTTAGGTACATTGTGACTTGGACGGAGAGTTGTCTCATTGACACTCATACCATATCTTATTTATAATATAACTGTTTTGCTGGTACTGTATATAAATACTTATAAATACTCTATTTATTTATTAAATTATATTTATATATATATGGCACTTTGATATATATATGTTTTGGTGATACCGAGAAAAACGACGTCAACACTTCAGCCGATAATATTTCCTTTATTTTATTCACCAAAAAAGAATGACACAACATTATAGCTGTTTTAAATTGTAGAACGACTACAAACTTTCATTTTTATCACATCAATCAAGCTCTCAATGTGATCAGCATTTTTTAATTCTATGCACTCAAAGGAAATAAGTCTTCTAGCCACAAAAATGACACTAGGTACATCGGTATTGTTTATGGTTTGTATGCAATCAAAGATTTTCTCGGCAACAGTTCTGTCTCTAGTTAACGCATAAAGTTCTACGACTAATTGATGGAGGCAATCATGATCAAAACAGAACTATCCTTGAAAAAGTTTTCCAATTCTGTTTGAATAAATATTTCGAAGAATTTTAAGAGATTGATCTTTTCCGGAATTTTCTCTAGCTGCGATCAATTTTACATGATTCATAGTAGATTTCTGAAAATGAAATGGTGCTGTCGTTGAAATGGAAGGACAGATATTTCATTTTAAAATAAATATAACAATCATTCTAAAAATATTTAACCTATTCAGATTATTTTATATCTTTTTACAGTACCGTTATGCATGTTTTTTTCTTATTGATTTTTCAAGGTTTTTTGGTCCAATAGTGTGAGTCAATATCCGCTTTTTTAGTAAGATACAAATTTAAGTAAACAATTTAATTTTTATACGAATAAAAACTATACATGTAAAAAAATAGTTGCTTAAAGATGATAAATGGCAGTAAAATCTAAACCAGACACCTATGAGATGTTATTTTTCTGGTGGTCGAAGTTCCCCCATACTCTCTTTTCGTACTATGGGTAACTTCGACCACTTTTTTACTTGAAAATAACTTTATTCTGTTGATGTTTTTGTTAAATAAAAGGTTTTTTGTATGCTTGTAACATTAAAGAATGTGGTTAAACTAGTTATAAGGAGAAATCTTAAAGTATGTATCGTAAATTGAAAGATTACTTACCTACAGTCAAATTTTATCTTTTTCAAATTCTACCGCTTCTTTAACTTTTATGAACTTGGCGGAAGGAAAGTCACATGATTTCTTCGGAAAAATACGGTTGAGCTAGTCGTAGTTGTAACCGATCGCGGGCGAAATATTCTTTTTTTTATATAGGCAAAAAAAAAGTTAACAGAAGTAAGTTTAATTGATTGACTGGGATAATCTGTCTATTTTTACTGTACAGGGACATTACTGCAGGCATGTCCTTTTATGGACAAAAAATGCATTTTTTTCCTGCAAGATAGTCCTTCAATTTTTAGAAAAGGATTTGAAAAATAAACAAATGTTTTGTAGATGAAATGTGGGAAAAAAAGTGAAAACGACATACAATAAAAGACATAATAAATGTGAGCTAATTGGTGAAAAAGGTAAGAAATAAATACATTTCAAATATTAAGTAAAAAAAAAAAGAAATTGGCACCAGAACTTCACAAAACTATGTATTGCTAAATCTTAATGATTTTGTTTATTGATGTTATGTCCTTTATTCTCCATTAGCATTGGGTTTGTTTGGCCTTTCTGTAACACTCTTTTCAAATATTTGTAAAAACTTGTCCATTTTTCTCATCTTTTGGTTATGCTACCTCTTCAAAACTGATAATAGCTTATCATGTTGAGCTTCAACTCTCTCAGACATTGTTCCTATCTCAGATTTTGTCGTATCACAGTGTTTCTCCTATCTCCTTTTTTACAGCCTTCTTTCTTATTTTCTTCTTTCTTTTTATCATTGATTTTTAGTTTTTGCTTGCCCTCACTGTCATAAGTGATTGATGCTTTATTACCATAAGTATCATTGAAAATATCAAAGTATTTCCATGATGTTTTAGAGTTACCAGTTTTACCATTTTGATCAATTACTTCTTTGTACTTTTTTTCATTGTCTTCCATTTAGTAATAAATTGAGCTTTTGTTACATTTACTTTTTGTGCACTCATTTCTTGTGTAATTTTATTCCATAGAGTTTCCTGGTATCTATGATGAGTTTATTTACAACCACTGGTCGATGCCACTGCTGGTGGAGATTTATTTCCCCGAGGGTATCACCAGCACATGAATTGTCATTGATATGGTTATATTTATAAATTATATGCTTACAAAATTTAGAATGTTTGAAATACTAAGGCTTTTATACCTCAGGCATAGATTACCTTAGCTGGATTTAGCAAAACTTTTAGGAATTTTGGTCCTCAATGCTCTTCAATTTCGTACTTTATTTGGCTAATTTTTAACGTTCTAATGTGATTTTGACAAAAAAATTTATGTTACCTTAAATCGGTCATTTGATCAAGATAATTTGCTAATGTGTACTTACAGTTGGATCAGATATAAACAATAACAAACCACAGCTTGATTCAAATTTTACAATTTTCTGTTTAACTTTTTTTTTTGATAATTGTATTAGGTAAAACCTTCAATCATATTCTAAAAATAATTGTATAGACTAACTTCAAAACCTGCAGTTGGTTTAATACTATCTTTTTTTTCTACATTTGACTTTTTTGCTATTTTTAGAAATCGACCATATTTAATAGATATTTGTATGGAATTTTAACAAAACCTGCCATCAGCGCATTGATAATTTTCCACGGTTTAATGTGATTTCGACAATTTTTTGGATAATTTTATTTGATGTTACCTTAAATCGGTAATTTGATCAAATAATTTTCTGGTGTGTACTTACAGTTGGATCAGATATAAATAATAACATACTACAACTTTATATGTTTTCTTCTACATTTGCCTAAATTGGAAAACTATTTTGATATTTTTAAAAATCAACCATATTTTATTGATATTTGTATAGAATGTTCACCAAACCTGCATCAGTGCATTGATAATTTTCCACATTTAAATGTGATTTTGACAACTTGGACCTCAGATATATATCCATAGTTTTATTTTATGTTGTTCCTGAAAATAGCATATCCTAACAAAGACATAATCATTTATATATCATGTCTTTGTATCTTGCGGTATTTTTTTCTAAAAATTCAGTAACCAGTAATTGACCAATATGCAAAAGCGAAAATAGCTAATTCTAAAACTTTGAAATTCTTCTCTGGTCATCATGCTCTAGAATATGTGCTTTATTCATCCCTATGGCATCATTCATGCAGTCTCTTTGACACTATCATTGTAATGATTTCAGAATATATATCCACATCTTTTTTCCAATTTAAATGGATAAGCTTACCACCCATTCAGTCTCTTTGACACTATCATTGTAATGATTTCAGAAAATATATCAACATCTTTTTCAAATTTAACTGGATAAGCTTACTACCCATTCAGTCTCTGACACTATCATTGTAATGATTTCAGAAAATATATCCATATATTTCTCATATTTAACTGGATAAGCTTACCACCCATTCAGTCTCTGACACTATCATTGTAATGATTTCAGAAAATATATCCATATATTTCTCATATTTAACTGGATAAGCTTACCACCCATTCAGTCTCTGACACTATCATTGTAATGATTTCAGAAAATATATCCATATATTTCTCATATTTAACTTGATATGCTGACCACCTGCCACTTTTTAGTTAATCCCAAAATTCAATCAAAAAAATATTGTTCTGCCCATAACAAAATTTCTTTATCTTATTCTTCTTTGGACATCAGGTTCTAGAATTGAAGTACTGTTATCACTACGGGATCATTCAGTCTCTTACACACCGGAATGATTTCAGAAATATAGCAATATTTTATTTATTCACTTCCATCATTCTGCCCAAAACAAGATTTCTGTAGTAAGACTATTTGCTGAGTTGGAGGAGGTGTGACAGGGGCAAGCACCTTTGAAATGCGTCTCGGGTCATCGGGTTCCAGAATTGATGCTCTGTTCATCCCTATGGCATCATTCAGTCTCTTTGACACAATCATTGCAATGATTTCAGAGATATATTTATAGCTTTTTTTCTCTTTTTACGGGATCAGCTGCCCACCTGCCACTTTTTTTTGTTGAAACTTCTTTGATATCTACAAAAAATGTATCCTTCATATACTCATTTGTATATATTCAAAATAGTCAAATAAAAGAACAATTGATGGCCCATAATGTTCATTTCTTATGTACAACAGGTTTTCCTCATTTCCTATTTTGAGTTGGTTGTATACTTGTGAACTGTTTATTTTGGTATCCTGATGTCAAATGGTTCCTCTTTATCCAAATGGTCAATCTTGTTCGAATGCTCCCTTGAACCATCGGACAATCTTCCGATATACCTGGAATTTTTAATTGATAATCACGGTAGGAAATTCCTCGTTTTGATGAAACATTTGGACGAGTTTCTTGCGTTGGTAATGAGTGGTCAGATTTGCTCCTATTTTTAGCGTGCTCGTTTATTAGTAAAAACTTATCTAACAATTTTCTTCCCTGGACATTGCACTTCCAAAATTGTTTAATTACTTGTTTTCTTTCTTCAGCCCATTCCAAATATGTCTCTCTTTGTATGTGTGGGAGCCAAATCATATGGTCCATTGGCATAAATTGCCATCTCAAACTCCTGTTGCTGACAGGTAGCATACTCCTCCACTTTACGATTGAAAACTGGCAGAGTGACTTTACCTGATCGATCAACAAAGTCCTTAACGTTGTTGTTTGTGCTTTCAACTCGGTTATTACTGAAATGACCATCAAGTTGTGCTTGGTCGGTGACTCCTTTGACGAGGTGTGATTTGAATTTTTCAGACTCGTTTGAAACAAACTATGCGTGGAATGAATGTACAAGATGGTCCCAAGTAGTTTTCAGATCTCTTATGCGACTATCAAACTCCGACGTGGTCTCGCTGTCAATAAGGCCTTTTTGGTACAATATAAATTGGTATAATATAAACTAGCGATATTAGCGTAAATTGGGTTTTTAGAGGTAATTTTAATGATCGAAAGTCGGTATGTTTCCCTTTAGGATATCGGTAATTTTGGCGACTTCTGGTAACAAATTTTTTTTAAATGTTTTCAATGACGAAGGTTCAAATTTCAAGTGTAATAATTGGATATCACGTTTATAAGAAGAAACAACCTATTGGAACCGTGTGCTATGTTTTAAAAGATAGAAGTAACGTCCATGACAAAGAAAGTTTACTGGTAAAAAACTCTGACAGCCAGACAATTGGACATGTGCCTGCAACACCAGTGACCTTGAAGTCGACACTGAATGAAGTCCTGGATATTTCATGTTCTGGAATTGAAATCAAATGGTGAGACTAGCTATGAACCCCAACACCTTTTGCTAGTACTCTTGATATAACCTTCCCATAGTCATCTGCCTGTCACATTAGGTGCCTTAAAGGGTGTAATAATACACCAATAAAGCATAATAGATATAGGAAGATGTTGTGTGAGCGCCAATAAGACAACTCTCCATCCAAATAACAATTTATAAATTTAAAGTAAACCATTTTAGGTCAATGTACGGCCTTCAACACGGAGCCTTGGCTCATACCGAACAACAAGCACTAAAGGGCCTCAAAATTACTAGTGTTAAACTATTCAAACATGAAAACCAACGATCTAATCTATATAAAAAACGAGAAACACTTATAAGTTACATAAACAAATAATGTCTCTTATACATAAAGACATGGCTGTTGTACCATACTATACAATAAAAACTAATTTACACCAGGTGCATAATGGCTTTTTAATGTCTGTTAGGCATACGACAGTACTGTTGTTCCATATTACACAATAAAAAAAAGTATACCAGGTCCATAATGCCTAAGTAATAGTAAGATAGGACTTTTTTTCCATACTACACCGAACTCATTGGCACAATTTTTTCCAAGGAAAAGTTCAAATGGAATAGTCGAACGGAAAGTCAATTAAACAAATTGCAATATCAAGGGGTAACATTCCTGCCGATTGGTCATTATTATCCAGTCTTACTTTAAAACTTATACATGTATAAACTTTTTTTTGGTTTTTTGAAATTATTGGTACACCTACCTTGGTATTTCCTCCTTGGGTGAATAATCCTAACAAAACTGGTGATGTCATCCCATGCCGCTATACCATTAAAATACCAGCCTCGATAGCATCATATGTGAAGGACATTATGTTTAAACATCTTGGATGTGACTTGGTGAATGACATAGTCAAGTTTCGTAGATGCTGTAATATATGGCCACCAGAAGATCTTCATCACTGTCAGGTCGCATGGGAAGTTTGCTGCAAAGTGTGGTTGCTTAAGTCACATTGTTTTTGATGCAAGCTCATCTTGTTCAATGTTGCAATCAAAAACTGTATGCAGGAGATTTTCGTTTTTGGTATTAGTTGAAACAAAAATAATTTCACCAAAGATCAAATACGTGTGTAAAGATTGTTTTTGCAAAAGTCAAGTCTTAGAGTAGTTTTTCAGACCTTAGTGTAAGTGGGGTAATCATACACACTGACAATATCACATTTAATGACCTTGATTTATAAAAAAACATTTGCAGATTTTTCCATGATATTTTCAAAATTAGGTGTTCTTTGAAGCAATCGAGGAATAACCTGAGTTAATAGAAACTGTTCTTGTTGCAAAAAACAGAATATTACAGCCAGAACAATGCGCACATATTTTAAACATATATTTTTTTTCTGAAGCTCGGAGCAACATCCATTAATTAGAGGTACAAAGAATTTGCTGGTTGGAAGATTTCTTCGTTGACATTGAAAGTGAGTTCAAACATTCAAAGGGTCCGATACAGGTTAAAACTTCATTGAATTGGTAAACAATTATAACTTGGTATATAACTTGTCATGGTCAAAGTATATAACAAATATCAAGTCAATAACATAAAGCATATCGGAAAATATGTTGAAACCTAGTTATTTAAGTGAATTTTCCACAGACAATAACAGCCCTTAAATGTTCAAAATTCGCCGACCTTGAGATTAAGAGATAAGTTCAGAGAAATAAAGACAATTATACAACTGATACGTATGTGATGTCAACGAAAAGAGGAGATTTAGACCAATCATCTATACGGCAGTAAGCAAATTCATTACACTGCTTTATCACGAGTGTCAAAAGGAAGACTACTTTCGGGATTATGTTTTAATTTGTATGTTTATTCAAAATGTACATCTCTTTTAGATAATCACATCCGATATAAAATACAAGTATTTAAAATTGAGAATGGAAATGGGGAATGTGTCAAAGAGACAACAACCCGACCAAATAAAAAACAACAGCAGAGGGTCACCAACAGGTCTTCAATGTAGCGAGAAATTCCCGCACCCGGAGGCGTCCTTCAGCTAGCCCCTTAACAAATATATACTAGTCCAGTGATAATGAACGCTATACTAATTTCCAAATAGTACACAAGAAACTAAAATTAAAATAACACAAGACTAACAAAGGCCAGAGGCTCCTGACTTGGGACAGGCGCAAAAATGCGGCGGGGTTAAACATGTTTGTGAGATCTCAACCCTCCCCCTATACCTGTAACCAATGTAGAAAAGTAAAATAGAATTATTTCAATAGATCGAGTCAATGATCTAAATATTTGAATTTTGAATATTCCTCCTAATTGCTGAGAGAATCGGCGTAAAGCGAAATCGCACATTATAATTCTGGTACTTTTGATAACATGACGTATTTAGGACAGAACACAGGAGTCGCTTGTAATTTTTGTGATCCCATTAAATTTGAGTAAAATTTGTTTCATGACCCAGGGGGTAGGCAATTTTCTATGTTTTTTGCCCCTGGGGCCCTTAAATTTTCTAAATCATTCTGCTGTTTCTAGCAATTTGGAATATTTGGTACATATTCAGGATAGAATACACTATTGTAAGTTTTCTTGAGATATTTTTGCCTTTCTAGCTGGTATTTATTATGCCGTGGTGACAAAAAAGCTAAAATATGTGTTGCGGTTAATTTCGTGTTATCGAAAGGACACAAATACTCCATAAATAATATACAGGATCTATGAGTTTCAATGACTGTGAAGAGTAAATATAAGCACTTCTTAACAATTTAACTTACAAATATGCAAATATTATGAATTAATTATGCATCTAGGACTTACAGTAAACTATGCATACTGTAAACTGTGAATTTATGCTGAGTCATCATTTTTTCAGTGTTAATTTTTTTTGCTTAGTTCTATTAATCACAAACATTAAGCAATAGGTCAACTATATTTGGTAAATAAAATAATTGCAAGGTGTACATGTCTGTCTGGCAGGGTTCATCTGATCATGACCTCATTTCCAGGGTTAATTGGTCAATGTTAAGTTTTCCTTGTTAGGTCTGTTTCTTAGATACTATAAGCAATAAGTCAACTATACTTAGCGAATTGAATAATTGTACGGTGTACAAGTCAGTTTGGCATGATTAGTCTGACCTTGATCTCGTTTACATGGTGCGTTTCCCTCGGTTTTGGTTTGTTACCCCGATTTTGTTTTTTGTCCATGGATTTATGAGTTTGAACAGCGGTATACTACTGTTGCCTTTATTCATTGATAATGTTCACTTTATGTGATACTTGTATAAGTAAAATGTTAATCTTAAAGACTTTCAACATAAATTCAGTACAGCAGGCGAACTATTTCAGTGTGCACACTCTTGTGTTTGTAATTTTCCATTCAAGAATTATTCTACTACAGTGATAATCCTTTTTTTTAGAAGGGGGTTTTGGTGAATATTGATTGATTGTTGGTTGCTTAACATCCAGTGGCAAATATTGCATGCATATTCAGGACGAGAACAAGTTCACAATGAATACAATAGGTAGGTTGATACAATAGAGGCCATCTAGGATGATGGTCGGGAAAATTTTGACTGCCACTGTACCAACAAGAAGGAGGTACTTCCATTGACTCAAGATATTATGAAGTTGGCTTCACATCAAAACAAAATACCTGAAACAATTAAGGAACTGTCAGAAGAAAAAAACAATAGTTAATTGGAAGGAGCTTGCTTATCTAGTTTGAGTAAAATTCAAGCATTAATTTCAGAGGAGGAAACGAAACCAGCAAAATGCAACTAAGTAAATACAGCAATAGGGCAGATTGGAGGGGGGTGAAGAACTATATAAAAGCACGAGTCCAGTTGAAAGTGAGTTGGCCAAAAGTAAGATTAAATTTAATTATAAAGACTTTTGATTTTTAAAATTCTCTGTTTTCAACACCTATTTCCTGCAATTAGTGGACAGAAAGTCACAAAATTGATCAGATTGATTGATTGTTGGTTGCTTAACGTCCAGTGGCAAATATTTCATGCATATTCAGGACGAGAACAAGTTAACAATAAATACAGTGGGTAGGTTGTTGTAATAGAGGCCATTTAGGATGATGGTCGGAGAAATTTGGACTGCCACTGGAAAATGACAGTATATAGAAGAGGGACGAAAGATACCAAAGGGACAGTCAAACTATAGGATAGGGACCGAAATTTTGCCTTGTAACAGGCCACATACGGACCCCTCAAAGAGTTGTTGCAAGGGTTTTTAACGTGCAAAGAGCGTGGCACTCTCTTTACACGAGGCATCGGAGTTAACGCCCCCCTTCTGACCGGACGTGACTGCGAACTTGATACATCCCGCACAGCCAAACGGACGCCCCACTTCGGCAAGCGTTTGACTGCCGGTCGGGAGAAGACCAAGTGACCATATTTCTATACCCCAGTCACCCTTGGGGTGCAAAATTGATAAGACAAATAGTCACAAATAATTTGTTTATAATTGATTGAATATATTATAAGAGAATGTTCTTAAAATTATTTCTTTTTTTTTTTTACATGAATTCATTTTCCAGTGTAGGAAATTGTTCATATGCCTTGATAAATGAAGATTTTTTTCAAACTTTAATCAGACAAAGGATCTATTTCTTGGCGCAATGAATCCAATTAACCAATAACCATTTCAGAGTGGAAAGATACTGTTAAAGATGACATGCTTAAACTTAAAATAGTACTAAACCCCACATCTCACATGTAACATGTTTGTGTGGTCACTATGAAAAAGAAGAAAGGTATGCGAACATCACCTCTCTCTCTCTCGTTTAGATTAAAGCTTAAAAAAATGTGACATATTCTGCCAATAATATTATTTTGAAAATGACGACTGAATGAGGAGGTGTTCCCATTAATGATAGACTGTATGAACGGCAACTTACACCAATTATCTTTTGTAAGAAGACTATTTTTTAACATCGATGTTTAAATCCCCCGAAGCTTTACCCTTTTCGTCCATCACACTTTAGCGTGATATACCATCGTACTTTATTTAGCATGAGACACCACCGTACTTTAGCGAAGACGAACGCACTTTAGCGTGACCATCGCACTTTAGAGTCCTACATATATAATACAGATAATTCCTGGTACACTATTTTGGCACAGCCATGTTTCCATTGGTGTATTCTTTGCTTCCACTTATATAAGATTCTTAATTTGATATATCATGTAGAGGTTCATTATGTAAAATCTCATAACTATTCAAATTCAGGTTTTTTGTTGAGATTCTAGGATCTTTAATGCCGGAGGTCTTGTTACACCATGCATCAGTTCTGTTAACTCATCTTTCAATGTATTTCTGTCCATATTGTCCGTGTTTACATTCCTGCATTCTAGTTCTTCAATAAGCTCTGCATTTTTTAAGTTATCAAATGGATTAAAAATGTCACTCTCAATTTTCAACCACACCTCTCATCCCAATACCAACCTCCGCCTTTCTTCTAGATCTAGTAAATTAATTTTTAGGCAAGCTTCGAAATTGATATGATTTTTTTAATGAACTCCACAGAGACGGCTGAAATTCCCACCTCTTTGCTGTCCACCTTTAAACTGGCGAGCTGGATTATCTCCAACAAAAAAAAAAACCCGTACGATATCAGAAAACTCCTCTCTTTTAAGTAAACTTGGTTCATTTAGGGTCAAGCTTGAGCTATTGAACTAGAAAGTACGTTTGGGAATTTTTTTTTCCTTTCGAGTATTCCATACTGAATTAAAATTATATCAATGTCTAAGAATATAACTTCAGTACACTAATTAATACATTAAAAATTCTATTAGATTTTATGTAAAAATACCCAATATTTCGCTAAACAAATTAGCTTCGTCAGGCGTGTGCATCTCTCAAGGTGAAATCGGATGCATGACAAACAAATTGTGTAGCTTAACCTTTCAAGATTAGAAGAAAAAGTGTAATGTTGCATACAATATGTTTGTAGGTACCTACAACTACATCTAGTTTGAATAAAAGTTTAACACATTTATAGATGTTCGATTAATTGTATGAATTTCTATAAATTAATTTGTATGATATCAAGATAATTACGGTTTTGATTTGCTTTTAATCTTTTTTTCGTCTCTCTCATTGAGTCCATCAGCTGCATTAGGTCGTATTTGGTGCATCCAACATCTCTCTCTTTTGTCTTCCTTGTGTATCCCAATTTTGATTTTTCTCAATGAGTTGAAATGTGACGTTTTCAAAATCATGTACTGCTCTTAAAATGTGTCTTGTAATTGGGCAGTTTCTTTCTCTTGTATAAAATGACCGATGGTTATTTAGTCGGATGTTAAATGGTGTTTCTGTTTCTTCAACTTTGTATTTATTTGGCTTTTTAACTATTTTGATCTGAGCGTCACCGATGAGTCTTATGTAGACGAAACGCGCGTCTGGCGTATACAATTATAATCCTGGTACTTTAGATAACAATCATCAACATAGTGCAACGAGCTCGCCTTTCGCTACAATTTTGTTCAGTGCAGTAAGTGTCTCAGTTGCGAGCATGAACCGATATCGTTACGGCTAGATAACTCAAGATTTTCTGTATGTACATTCATCTATTTCAAATAATTGTTGAGATGATAGCCTCAGGATTTCTTTGTAATAAGACATTTGATTTTGCTTTAAATTTAAAGTTTTGAAAATTGTTTACCTTTGCACATCTTCAACATTCCCTGTCGGGACAGCATATTTTTTACTGGATTGTACCTGTGTATATAGACCACTGATTGCGCTACGTATGTGTTCTAGCTGTTTTGTTTTCTCTAATAATTATGTGACGTTGTCATCAATTTCCCTTACGTACTCCAACAAACTACGCCTCAAGATCCTCTAAGTTTACCGAAGGCTACCTCACCTTAACTTACATTGAACGTTAATGTGCCCGTCTTTGAAAAGAAATTAGAAGTAAAACATGTTAAACAAGAAACAAAACATGAAGACGCGAGAACACACAATACAAGTACTGAACTATCACAATTCCTGCTTAAAAAGGATCTATTATTTTCGAGGCTCACTAACTTCAACGACAAACCGGAAATGTATGCAGTTTGGAAGTCAAGCTTCACAAGTGTAATGAACGAGCTTGTAGTAACCGATTACGAACAATAAGATCTATTGGTGAAATGGATTGGTCACGAATCCAGCAACTACGCAATTAGTATAAGAGCATCTAACATCATCAATCCTTCGAAAGGTCTAACGAAATTATGGTCATGACTGGACGGGAGATACGGTTCACAAGAGAAAATTGAAAGCTCTCTCAAGACACGAGTTTCATCATTTCCGAAACTTTCTAACAAAGACAATGTAAAACTGTACGAAATCCGAAATTCTTTACGTATAATCACAACCTGCATACAGTACGCTGTTAGCCTATTTTTATTCTTCCGTAGGCGTTAAACCTATCGTGGAAAAGCTCCCGTATTCTATACAAGAGAAATGGACCAACCGAGCAGCTCGCTACAATTTGGAGAATTCTGTCGCATATCCTCCCTTTTAGTACTTTGTTGATTTTATATCAGAAATAAGCCGCATTAAAAACGACCCCAGCTTCAACCGTTCCATTGGATCTCCTCATACTGTAAATGACAAATTTATTTTTTGAAAAATAAATGCATCGATCAGTAAGTAACAAATATATTTAAATCGGTTCAATTGTTATCAAACGCAAACCTCACCTACACATGCGCCGCCGAACGAAGGTCATGATAGTTATATTTTCTGCAATTTTAAACACTTACAGGATATATCTCATCATGTAAATATATTGCACGAAATTAATTAAGCAAGTTACAGGACATGAAGTGACTATTATATTTTCTTACGTCACTCAGGTAATGGAAAATAAATTTGTCGTTTATAGTATTGTGGTAGCGAAGGCAAAGACTTAAATCGTATGCATTTAGTTTTATTTAAAGATGAACCTTGAAGATTGTACCTTCAATGGTGTTACGTGTTTGACCATGCCTTTAGTTATATCCTGCACAAGCTACCGATGAGACATTTCAGATTAAATTATATGATTCCTTTTATTTTATGTGAAATCAGTATAATTGCACCTCTCAATACCATAAACGACAATTTATTTTTTACCTGTACAAAATACTTTACTGGTTGGTCGACAGGAAGTAGGCTCTGTAGACCATTTTACATCTTAGGAATTTTGTATGTCCAAGTATTCATAATAAACAACAATAAGCAAAACAACAAAACAGTATGCTTTAAAAGTTAGACATTTTATTGATTGTTGATTGATTGTTGGTTGCTTTACGCCGCATTAGCACAAAAAGGCTATATCGCGGCGAGAGCTAATTCGAATATTTTTACAATTTAAAGCATATTTTTAAAATAAGACAAAAAGTCCTTCAATATACTGAAATTCTTGACTAAAGCTAATTGAGTATATACAAATAAAAATCAACAGTAAAATAACGTGATAAAATTAAAATCGATTTAAATATAATAACATTTTTATATTCTATAATAAATTCCAATTTCTTTTAAAAAAGCAACAATATTTGTAAATGGAACATTATTAAATAAATCATACATATTATTGACATTGAAATGCTTCTTACGAATGTCAGCAAAGTCAATACAATTAATTAAAACATGTTTAATAGTATACTTGCAGTTGCAAGGAACACATTGTGGTTCATCTTCATTTTTTAAAAGATACTCGTGTGTTATTCTAGTATGACCAATACGACATCTAGTAATAACACACTGATCTTTTCTGCACATAATATTATTAAAAGGTTTGCCTAAATTAGGTTTAATTTCATGCAATTTATTATCATCTTTTTTACTCCATTTATTTTTCAATATATTAAAAACATATTCTCTAATATTAGATTTAAAATCAGTATATGGTATATCACAGTTAGATAGAGGATCACCCAGGGCATTCTTTGCCTCAAGGTCTACAGCTGTGTTTCCAAGGATTCCAACATGACTCGGAACCCATAGAAATATTATTTCTTTCAGAAGAATTTTTAAATTCCTCATTACATATAAAATTTTCAGGATTGTTGGGTTTTTAATTTTAGTATTTCGTATAGCTTGTAAGCATGAAAGTGAATCCGAACATATAATTAATTTGGATTTAACTGAAGAAGCAATAAATTTCAAAGCCAAAATTTTTGCTTCTGCTTCAACAGTAAAGATGGATGCATCAGATGGCAAACGGAGAGTTGCAGCTCTGTCCCTGAAGACAGCAGCAGATGCAACTCTATCACCATCTTTTGATCCATCAGTATAGACAGTTGAAAAATCTAGATAATCGGCTTTAATTTCAGCATAGTGTTGCTGAATTAAAAGAGGATTTGTTTTATTTTTATTGTGTTCACGGAGATCAAATATCATTTTTGGTTTGGGAAGTTCCCATGGAGGACATTTGCAAGTTTTAACTTGAGCAACAGATTTTAAATCAAAAGAAGCTAAATGTGGTTTTAAACGTATACCTAACGGAGGAATTTTATTTTCATGTTTTGCAAAAATATCTGCATAAATCGGATTAAAAACACAGCTGTAGGCAGGATTATCTGAATGGGCTTTTAGTTTGACAGCATATTGAAGTCCAAGCTTCAAAAGTCTGTCAGAGAGTGAGTGCTCAGCAGCCTCTACATACAGACTCTCGACTGGTGAGGTTTTAAATGGCCCAAGACAGAGACGCAAACCTTGGTGATGCACAGCATCGAGAATCTGTATGTAGGACTTCCTTGCAGAGCCATACACTATAGAGCCATAATCTAGTTTAGATCTAACTAGAGATCTATATAAATTGAGTAAAATGTTGCGATCAGCACCCCAGTCGGTGCTGCCGACAACTTTTAAAATATCTAAAGCTTTTAAACATCTCGCTTTTAACATTTTGATATGGGGTAGATATGGGGTAGAAAGGTTAACTTTTTATCGAAAAGTAAACCAAGAAATTTGGTTTCATCAACCATTTTAATTGGATTGCCGTACAAAGTTAGTTCTGGATCATGATGCAATTTTCTTTTGTTACAAAAATGCATCCCGACCGTTTTTGACGTGGAAAATTTAAAACCATTTTCCGAGGCCCATTTTTCAATTCTTCCAAGACATAATTGTAATTGTCTTTCAATGTTATTCATATTTTTGCCTCTGTAACATATTAAAAAATCATCAACGTACAAGGAACCTTCAATATTACTTTTTAAAACTTCAACAAGGCTGTTGATTTTAAGACTAAATAATGTAACAGATAAAAAATACTGCCCTGAGGGACACCCATCTCTTGATCATACAGATCAGACATGGTCGAATTAACTCTAACATTAAATTGTCTGTTAGAGAGAAAATTAGAAATAAAATTAGGCATATTGCCTTTCAACCCCATATCAAATAGATCTTTTAAAATACCATATTTCCATGCAGTATCATAGGCCTTCTCAAGGTCGAAAAAGACCGACACTACATGTTCATTTTTCGCAAAACCATTACGGACAAATGATTCGAATCGAACAAGATGATCAAGAGTACTGCGGCCCTGTCGGAATCCACACTGGATATTGGCTTATAGCCCATTGGATTCAAGGAACCAAACAAGGCGATCATTGACCATCCGTTCGAGTGTTTTACAGACACAACTGGTAAGAGCAATTGGTCGATAATTAATAGGATCCGTATGATCTTTACTTGGTTTTGGAATAGGCACGACGGTTGCAAGCTTCCAGATTGATGGTAAATCACCAGATTCCCAGATGTTATTCATGAGCTGCAAGAGAGCGTCTAGTGAGGAATCTGGCAAGTGTTTTATGAGTTGGTAGTGCATATTATCAGGCCCACAAGCTGTATCATGGGCTTTTGACAGAGATGTTTTAAGTTCTTCAAGAGAAAATAGTTTATTATAATTTTCACCATTTTTTTATTTAAAGTTTAATTTAATTTTTTCTTTTTGTTTTTTAACTTTTTTAAAGTCTTCTCTGTAGTTGTTACAAGAAGAAGATTTCGCAAAAGTTTCACCAAGCTTGTTGGCAATATCCTTTTCAGATGTTAATAAATCATTGCCGTCTTTCAAATGTTTTACAGTGGCTTTAGAATTTTTACCTTTTATTTTATTTACCATATTCCAAACTTTTGTCATCGGAGTGCGAGATGTAATCCCCGAGACAAATTTTTTCCAGGATGTTCGTCGGGCTTGCCTACAAGTCCGCCGTGCCTTAGCGCGAAAAATACGGAAATTACTCAAGTTTTCCGTCGTTGGTTGTTGACTAAACCGTCTTTCAGATTTTTTACGGTCACCTATGGCTTGATCACAAGCGTCATCAAACCATGGTTTGCTGGGATGTCTAGGATTTGCCGAGGTCTTAGGAATAGTTCTGTCAGCAATTGACGTTAAAACTGTATTAAAAGTTAAAATTGGATCATGTACAGTCTCAAACATCTTTGACTGAAGTTCCACTTGACAGAGATTCTCAAACAAGGAACTCTCTGTTGGGCAGAAGTAAAAAGATGTTCAAGTACTATTGGAAAGTGATCACTTCCACATAGATCATCATGAACACGCCATGAATAATCCAGGAGCAGAGAGGGATCGCATATAGTGATATCAATAGAAGAATAAGACCCGTTTCCAGGATGAAGATATGTATTAGATCCATCATTAAAAATGCATAATCCTTCTTGAGAAACAAAGTCCTTAATGATCTTACCTTTGGCATTATGAAGTCTTGCTACCCCATAATGGATTGTGAGCATTGAAGTCGCCCATAAGTATAAATGGTGAGGGTAATTGATCAGTGAGGTTTTTGAGTTTTGCTTTATCTATAATTGAATTGGGTGGAATATGTATCGAACATAATGTAATTGTTTTGTCTAATGATAAACGAATTGCAACTGCTTGCAGATCAGTGGTGAGTTGGACTGTGCTATGAATGACGTTGTCCTTCACAAAAATGGATGATCCGCCTGCAGCACGTTCATCTACTTTAGAAAATGTGCTATACATGTTGTATCCTTTTAAAGATACATTGTCACTTTCTTTTAAATGAGTTTCTTGAAGACAAAATGCAATAGGTAAAAATGACTGAACTAGAAGTGTTAACTCGAGAAGATTTATTTTAAGACCTCGGCAATTCCATTGGATGATATTTGTCATTATTTAATAAATGAAGGGCGAATGCTGTCGAGTTTGCCAGCATTCTTATTTCGCTCACCCTGAGATTTGGATCTTTCGGGTGGCGGAACACTTTCAATATCCATTTCAGTTTCGTCGATAAGTGTTGAAAATCTGTTGTGCGAGGAGAGTCGTCGATCTCCAGGACCACACGCAGCTGGTTTTACTCCGCCTCGACCCCTACCCCGCGACCTCGAATCAGAAGACTTCTGAGAGGATGTATTCTTTTGGACATCCTTCTTTTCTGGAGAACGAAGAGGAGATGGGGCTCTAGTAGACTTTGCATTGGACGAAGAAGATAACTTTTTGGATGCAGTTGAAGGAAGACTATTTGAGGTGGAAGAATCATCTATGTCACTGGGAAGATCCCAGACAGATTCACCGCACCAATTGTGTATTTCTACTGTTTCTTTTTTATTTGATTTCTTTTTCTCATTTTTTTTTTGTGATGATAGTGAGCTCTGTAAGGAAGATTGAGTTGACTGAGTACTGGTTTTGGAAGATTTTGGTTTCCTTGGAATTATTATTTTATCGGTAGGTTCTGTTTCAACAAGCAGCATTTTAAAATTGTCCGCATCAATTGGCCAAGTCATGCGAGTTTGTGTATTCTCGTGACTGAATGAGCGGACAACTTTGCTGGCGTACGATGGTCTGTTTGAAACAAGGAGATCATTCGAAACAGAAGCTATCTGTTTAGCTTCTGGTTAACTAATGTTTCGTTCTGTTTTAATTTTAATTATATTTTTTTCTTTAAGGTAAACAGGGCAGTCCCTTGACGATGAAAAATGGGATTCACTACAGTTTACGCATTTAGAAGATTCAGAGCTAAAGTTTGTTCCCTCGTGTCCTTCGTCAGAACACTTGAAGCATCTCTGCTTACCACGACATTGTTTGCTTCCATGACCAAACTTTTGACAAGTAAAGCATCGGATTGGGTTTGGGATAAACATGTCAACTCTGATTCCGAAGCAACCTAAAGTAATAGATGGAGGAGGAGTTGGAGTTCTAAAGGTCAAAAGATAAGTATTTAATTTGATTATATTTCCATTCTTTTTAATGTGAAATCTAATAACATTAGGTACACCTTGGCTTGAAAGTTCCTCACCGACTTCTTCCACAGTAAGGTCACCAAGGTATTGACTTCTGTCTCGAATGATCCCCTTACAGCTGTTCAAACTGTTATGAGGAGAGGCAGAAACAGGAAAGTTTGATATTGTAAGTAAATTTGTTGATTGACTTTTGTTGGAACATTCAACCAACAAATTGCCAGATCTCATTTTTGAAACTTTTTTTAACAGTACCAGCAACGCTTTGAATTTGTTTGTGAATTACAAAGGGCGATATTTTTGAAATTGGTTTTTCTTCTGTTCCTTTTATTACAATAAATCTGGGCCAACTGTCATCTTCCCGACAGGGCTCTGAATCATCACATTTTCTTTTCTTATGTAATAAAGCTGATTTAGAGGGTTTGTTTTGTTGTGCCATATGAAAGGAGAAAGATTCACCATTCTTGCCATCCACCCACCTCGGAGTGCCTACAAGGGCGATGCTGTGTTTCCGTGGCGAACCGGGATCGAGTGCTAATGCTGAAAACGAGCTCCACATATAATGTAGCTGGTCCTCAAAATCAGCACCCAAGATCCACTGCGGAAAGCACCAGATGTTCCAAGAATAGTATACTCAAGCAGAGCGTATCCATCAAGCGAAAAAGAAAGCGTACCACTTGATTGACCCATGAGCCATCGCCTTCTTCAGTTATCCAAAATATACATAGCTTAATTTAAAATACATGTGTATATTATGAAAATTGTTACAAGAAAGCTTATTGTTGAGGATTAACTGAAGGGCTCGACATGACCAGCCGATTGATCGAACCGGGTCCATCCGACCTCCCGTTTAGATGATTTCGAAGCCAAAGCAGCTTATTGAACTATAGTCTCGTCCGTCCGGGTATTTTCTGACCGTAAGGAGTCTGGCTATAGCCCTCATCCACAAGGATCTCGTCAACCACCGACACGGGTAGCAACTTACGGCAAACGGGTTGGAGAGCCTATTTTATTTAAAACATCGGGCATCTCACGATGTTCGGATCACTTTAGTCTGGTCTCTACCCTTCAACCTGTCCAGCATGGGTAACCCTACCAGGAGACGAAGCTCCAGCTGGCATAGCTCTTGTGGTCACCGAGACACGCAAGCCCTATGACCACGGCATAGAACAGACAATACAGATATTTGGTTACTTGTTAAAGGAAAAAGATTTCCAAGAATTATGAAAACTTTTGTGTTTTATTGTTTATATATTATGACTTGTTTCTTTGAATATGTAACAACGATGTCCGTCGGATGGGGACGTTAAATCCGAGGTCCCGTGTTCAGGGAGTACCACGCTTTGTGCACGTAAAAGATCCCTCTCAACAAGCTCTTTGAGTGGTCCATAATTGGCCGGTTGTTAGGCAAAATTTCCTGAATTAAAAAAAAAAGATGATCTTGATGCAATAATACACATGACGATCTCACAATGGGTAGGTTATCTTATTTTATGCTTTAATTGAAAACAAAATCTAATTGAAATACAGGGTCAAATTGCATGGAGCAATCCTTCTCACCTGATATTTTATTGACCATTGATGCATGCATTTTCTTTCTTGTTACTGTTTTTAACCTATGCATTAACATTGAAAGGATCTCAACATTCTGAACATATTTGCACATGTTATATTATTCACACTCGAAGAAGTTATTAAGATAATCAACACATTTTCAACTCATCAATTTTATTCATAATTATCATTGTCTAAATCAGCGTCATCTGTGTAGTTAATTTCTCCTTTGAAATTAGAAAAGTATGATACATAATAAAATTCTTATTTTCTCTTTTTACAAATAGAAATGTTACAAGCTTTGTATAGAAAAGAGAGTATGATGGAAGAAGGAACAATGTCCTACTTTAGAAATGTGTGGAAAAAAAACCGATGTTAATGGGAAGGTCAAAGGCCATTTCAAGACTCATACTGAGTTCTTCAAGATCCTTACATAGTCCCTTATCAGAGAACAGGCTTTGAGAACAGGCTCTTGAACTGTTCAACATGAATGAGACATCAGATGATATATTTCCCGCTGGTATATACAAGGCATGCCGAGCCACAAAAGAGCTTGCTATGCGTAACATTGGCAACTCGCTACTCGACATGCTGAGTTTCCTGCAAGTGGGAATGACTACAGACGAGGAAAAGTTTAACTATTGCAGTAACCTTTGTCTTCGAGGATTACATTACCAGCAATTGGAGGATTCTGCCAAGGAAGGCAATTTGCAATGGTCTCACCAAATTTGAAGGTTTGCATTCCTATATTTTACTAGCATTCTAGTCTATCGAAATACATGGTGGAGTGTATAGACTACCTTATGAAAGTGAATTATTACATGTCTCCTTTAGGATTCTGGAGGGGAGTTTTGTAAATTTAAGAGGTAGTGTTGGGAACAATGTAGAAGCTGACTTGGTACAGGAACACTCTGTAAGGAATCAGAAGGATCTGATAAGGGGGCTAGGTGCTAACAAAACTGAAAATGCCATATCATCAGAAACCGCAGCTTTCAGGTTCTGATCTTTTCTGACCTGATACTTTAACTATACATATGAGGGAGACTGACTATCCACCAGGACTAAATCGAATGATATTAATATACATTTTTTTTTTAAATTAGATACCCCAATGATGATTGTGGCCAAGTTTGGTTAAATTTGGCCCAGTAGTTTCAGAGAAGATTTTTGTGAATGTTTATGGACGCCGGACGCCAAGTGAGGAGAAAAGCTTTTAGGTCAGGTGAGCTTTAAAGACATTTTTAAACAAGGTAACAATGACATATGGTTGCCATAATAGCTGTATCATTAACATTTTAACCACTTCCCATATTCGCAATTAGAACAAAAGAAGAAAATTATTCAACGCAAAAACAAAACTTACTTGTAAATATGAAATTCTCTTTATGTTATGAGTTTTTTCATTGTTGGAGATTGTACAGTAGTACCTGTAATTGCTTATACCCATTTCTTATTCCCTTTAGTTTGATAAACTCACTAAATATTATGTCTAGACATTGCACCACATCTCCTTATTGTTATATGCATTACATTAACATGAACAATTGTAATTATATATCAAAGCAAAATGAATTGCTCGACTTTCATTTATGCATCCTTTGGCAAAATACAAGTTCTAAAATGACACAATATATATTTATTAACATAAAAATAAATTTAAGTATACGACTCTTGACAGGTATTTGTGCTGAACACATAGGCATTGATAAGGTTTGAGTAATTATACCCCCGCTTTAAAAAAAGGGGGGGTATACTGTTTTACCTCTGTCTGTCAGTCCGTCCGTCAGTCAGTCAGTCCGTCCCATGAAACTTTCGTCACATTTTTCTCAGGAACTACACATCCACCCTTTCTGTAATTTGGTATCAACATTAATATATGTCAGCTATACCGTTTGATGCGTTTTCAGATTCATCACTTGACAACTTCCTGTTTACCGAACACTTGTCTGATTTTACACATGATAGCCAAGTTGAAAATTACTCTACAGTGATGATGGCTCTAGTTGATGCAGATTATAAGTTTATTTGGCTGAGTGTGGGCTCATACGGAAGTGCATCTGATAGCCAGATATTTAGGGACTCGGAACTACGACCAATGTTAGAAGATGGAACTTTGGATCTTCCGCCTCCCTCCCCTCTTCCAAATGGTGAAACAGATATTCCTTATTTTCTTATTGGCGATGACGCATTTCCTCTCCGATCATGGATGATGAAACCCTATTCAAGAAAACGTTTAGACCACGATGAGCGCATCTTTAACTATAGGTTGTCCCGTGCACGTAGAATTGTGGAGAATGCTTTTGGCATTCTTGCCATGAGATTTCAGATTTTGATTGGAACTATGCAACAACTGCCAGAAACAGTAGATTTAATCGTACTGTCTTGTACTACTCTTCATAACTTACTTCGGATAAGGAAACGTGCTGATCTACAACTGTTTGCTGACGAAGAAGACAACAATCATAATTTAATAGAGGGACAATGGCGACAAGGTGCGCAACTTACCGACGGAGACCCAGGGTATCAGAGAAATTTTGGTAACGCTGCTGGAATTGATCAAAGGAACTATCTTAAAAATTACTTCAACTCGGAAGCAGGCGCCGTAGATTGGCAAGAGAACATGATTTGACTGGTTCAGAAACATTGATTGTTTTGAATGCATCAGTATTGTGTTAATTGATGTAATGTTTAAAAATAAAAATTTAGATATAGATAGGACTATAAAAAATCTCAGAATGAGGTTCTATCATAATGAATAATTCACTCCAACTTTGTTTGACATACACTTTATAATACAAATTTGTTGCAATACTAGTACTTGGAATGGTATTTAAGGGATAGAATATGAGTGAAGACGGGGAATGTGTCAAAGAGGCAACGACCCAACACGCGCAAAAAAGAATAGGTTGAGTTTAAACACAAACTTTGATAAGCATCAATAAATGAGTTTCAGAATGATTTTGACATTTAAGCTAAACGACGGTTGTCACACTTGAAGCAGGAGCTGCTAACCCTTCCAGGGTACTTGAGTTCACCACATTTTGTTTTTGTTTGGGGTCCATGTTGCTTTGTTTTTAGTTTTTGTTATGTTGTTATTTGTGTTGCCTGTTGTGTATTTGCCATGGCATTGTCTTCTTTGTGGTTTATGATTATTGATTGCTCCTTAGTGTGTTCGAATTTGATTTACAACTAAATGTACATTGAAAAGGGCACAGGCGCCAAGTAATGGCAAAAGATTCCGTTTGCATATTACACTTTTCAGCGATGTCATTTTTTATTGGTTTTGTTTAAAAATTTTGGTTCCTAAAATAAACAACATAAACAATTGTGGATTAACCTATTTCTTTTCATTCTCAAAAAAAGCTACAAATTTTCTACAATCTACAAATAGTTATACATTTAAAGGTTCTCTATTCAAGATTTTCCTAAATCTTTTCTAAATGAAAATAAACAGTCATTCACGTCGAAGATCTATATGAAAGGTGTTTCTGGGTTTATTGTCTCATAAGCATCCGTCAGTACTGATGTTGTATCTGTCGCAGTTGATTCAATAGCACTTGGTGTCTGACTTGTAGTGTGAGTTGAGTACACTGTCTGTTGCTGTTGACCCATTAAGATAGGTTGCAAGTTAGTCGGTTGCAGTTCTGCCCATTGGTATCGACCATATTGTTGAAGGACGTCAGCTGGCGGATTCGAAGCTGCTAAGTTGCGTGCAATGATATAGTCGCGATCAGTAGACATTTGTTGCGGCTGACGATGCCTGAACGACATGGATGATGTTGTCGGTCTAATTGAAGGCCTGTTATTTCCTACTGCAGTTTGCTGTTGAGGTTGTAATTGGGTAAATTGAGGTAATGTTTGGCGATTTACTTGCTGGGAAGGGTCTGTGAATGTAGATGAAAGCTGGGATGGCTGTATAAAATCATCCCTTGGCGGTTGTTGTGTTTGACGCTGTTCCTGTTTAGACTGTTTAACATACTCCATTGCCTTGAAGATAGTTTCATTCGTAAAATCCTCCAGACAGGAAGGGGTCATCTTTGCCATTAGCGTACTAAGGAAATCGCAGGTCTTCTCTATGTCACTCTTTGGGACTGCTAACTGCTGAGAAACTTTTTCTAGGCAGTCAGATATCTTTGTTGTACATTAGTTGACGATGTTGTCACTGACTGTGGTGTACTTTCCATGGTCGTTATTGATGGAACTGATGACTCACTGCAGTCTGAGTACCGGTCAGGTTTCTTGATCTGTGACCCCTTGGTTCCTCTTGCCTGACAGACAAAGGGTTTTACAAACTAGAATTTCTCCAACAACCAGCTAGTTCTAGATGTTAGCAAACCATCTCCGACACCGGCTCCGGATCGTGTGGTGTTTTCTCTTTTCTTTACTTCTTTCACATACGTGGTTCTTAAGGACGTATACCATCTTTGAAGATCACCGGGATTCAACTTCATCCTCTGTTCCATTTCATGCCATGTTCGCTCTTTTTTATCGCGATTTTTGAAATCAATACTTGTCTTGTCGTATAGAAAACGATTTGACTTTAACCACTCAATTACTTCGTCTTCCTCTTCGATCGTCAGTATTCTCGCACTTTTAGTTTTGGGTTTATTCTTCTTGCGAGTCTGAAAATACACAATGTCCATTTTCGTGATAACTATCAACGACTTTACTATAAAATACACTCATAAATATTTTTATAATAACCGGTCTTTCAAGAAGTTCATATGCTGATTGCAATTGTTTGAAAAGTATCATAAACATTGTTATCTTTTTTAATTACATTTTTGCCAATACGTTCAACAACAGTTATACACTGGCCTCTGGATATAGATTCCGTGTTATAATTAATTTAACTTTAATCTTATTATATTGCTATTCTGTCCAACTAATCTGATTTAAATAATGCAGATTTTCTTTGCATGTATCGTATTTTGATGATTTATTTGAATAAAATGCAGTTCCTCAATTGCCAATTTCACTAAATATCTGTCCATGAAACTCATACATTTTTTATGTGCTTTATAAAGGTGATTTTCAAAGACATTGAATAAGCAAATCTCACTTACTGCTGCACTGGTTGTGGCAGTGGCTATCAAATCGTCCTCATCTGAGGCAAAGTTTGAGCCGGCTGTATCAACATTGTCAGTATCTGAAAGTTGCTGCTCAGGATATTCGATACCAACGGTTGGTGGGTTTGCCTCTGGTGGTGGTAATTCGGCGGGGTTTGGTGTTTCGGGCGATGGTGGTGGTGGTGTAGGGGATCTAGGTGAAGCAGGCTTTGTCTTCCTTTTCCTTGCAGCAGGAGCCATGATTCAATAGTAAAATGCGACTTCCTTCTTCCACGATTTTATAACAACTGAAACGAACTATTAGAATAAAAACAAAACCCCAATTTTATCTTCAAATCATTTGTTAAATATTCCTATTTGTAAAACATTCGCAAAGCACTCGCAAAGCACTTGCAAAGCAGTCGCAAAGTATGCGTATACATTCGTAAAGCAATCGGATATATTCGTAAAGCACTCGCGTGAATTCGTATCAATTCGTTAATCCATCGCAAAGCGATCGTAAACTGCTCGCAACTATTCGTAAATGAATCGTTAAACATTCTTAATTCAAACTGTTCACGATTTCTTGCGAATGATTTACGAGTTGTTGCGATCGGTTAACGATGCATTAACGAATTGTTGCGAGTGATTTGCGAGCTCTTTACGAATGAAATGATTCGTGGACATTCGTGTAAAATTTTTGGCATGTCCAAAAATTTCCAAATAGTTTTACGAATCGATACGATTGTCTGCGAATGTCTACGATTTGTTTAAGAGTGGTTTACGATTGCTTGCGAGTGATTATACGATTGCTTGCGAGTGGTTTACGATTGCTTGCGAATGCTTGCATTTGACTAATATATATATATATTTATTAAAACAAACAACATTCGTAAGGAATCGTAAGACACATTCGTGTATGTGAAGGGGGGTATGATTGATATAATATTAAAGAAAATGAAGTAGGCAATTTGTAAATAATAAACATATATAATACAATATGACCAATAGTCTGTTATTCTGGTCCCTTTATTGGACAGCACACCTCGTAGTAAATACTAATAATTTATCAAATGTAAAAGAAATAACTTATGTAAATGCATATTTGATCATACATAATTTTATATAGAGAAATCTAATTTAATATTGTATTTCTGTTTATATTTAAAACCTCTAATAACTGACAAATTATTATCAACATGTTTTTGTCTTCATTTCCCATTAGCCAAATAAAAAGAGATTTGTTATCAAGTTTTGAAATATTTTTATTTTTACTATATATTTTGCTTAGAAAGGGATTTCTAACATTATCCAGAGTTTTACATGTTAGAAGAAAATGCATCTCATCTTCTATTTCCTCATTACAGAGTTTGCATATTCTATTTTCTATATGCAAACTCTGTAATGAGGAAATAGAAGATGAGATGCATTTTCTTCTAACATGTAAAACTCTGGATAATGTTAGAAATCCCTTTCTAAGCAAAATATATAGTAAAAATAAAAATATTTCAAAACTTGATAACAAATGTCTACGATTTGTTTAAGAGTGGTTTACGATTGCTTGCGAGTGATTATACGATTGCTTGCGAGTGGTTTACGATTGCTTGCGAATGCTTGCATTTGACTAATATATATATATATTTATTAAAACAAACAACATTCGTAAGGAATCGTAAGACACATTCGTGTATGTGAAGGGGGGTATGATTGATATAATATTAAAGAAAATGAAGTAGGCAATTTGTAAATAATAAACATATATAATACAATATGACCAATAGTCTGTTATTCTGGTCCCTTTATTGGACAGCACACCTCGTAGTAAATACTAATAATTTATCAAATGTAAAAGAAATAACTTATGTAAATGCATATTTGATCATACATAATTTTATATAGAGAAATCTAATTTAATATTGTATTTCTGTTTATATTTAAAACCTCTAATAACTGACAAATTATTATCAACATGTTTTTGTCTTCATTTCCCATTAGCCAAATAAAAAGAGATTTGTTATCAAGTTTTGAAATATTTTTATTTTTACTATATATTTTGCTTAGAAAGGGATTTCTAACATTATCCAGAGTTTTACATGTTAGAAGAAAATGCATCTCATCTTCTATTTCCTCATTACAGAGTTTGCATATTCTATTTTCTAGTTTAGTATTAAAATAACGACCTTTTTCTATTTCAAGTTTGTGAGCTCCAATTCTAAATCTTGTTAAAACACATCTTTGAATATATGGTAGTTTCAATAAGTAAGGCTCAAAATTAAAATTTGGTTTAAATAATCGATAAGTTCTAAGTTTATTTCCAGAGGTCTTATTTTGTCTTTTATCAATAAATAATTCTTTCTTCCATATGCTGCAATACTTTAAATATAATTTCTTTTTCACCATATTTCTAATGTTTATTTTAGATGAGAGCACCTGATACTCTTTTAAATCAAGTAATTTTAAGATAGCATCAATACTACTAGCCCAACAATTCTTCCCAGCTTTAGATAATGTATTTGAGAGAGAGTATGCATTTGTTAATAAAATATTATTTTTAATATGAATTCTTTTCCAATATTTAATCATGTTTGTTAAAATATCTATCATTAGAGGATAACGACCTAATTCGCCAAATATGGCTAAATTTGTTGCGTGCTTATTCACTCCTAATGTAAATCTGCAGAATTTTAGATGCACTTTTTCATTTTTTAGATCTTTACATAATCTATAGAAATAATTAAGTTCTGTGGCATTATTTAACTTTTTTGAATTAAAACAGCCCCATATTTCTGAACCATATAATAATACAGGTTTCACTGTGTGATCAAAAATGTGCATTAGAGTGGAGATATTAGGTTTATAATTGGTAAAATATTTTGTATATTTAAAGAATGCTTTTAAGCCTTTTTTATATAACATGTTTTTGGCTTCTGAAAAGCTGCCAGATGCACTAAAAGTTACGCCAAGATAAGTATAATGTTGGGTACTTTGGATGTACGTGTCTTTATATGAAAGCTGTGCATCTTTAATACGGCCAGATGTATTAAAAACTACAGACTTTGTTTTTTTTAAATTAACTTCTAACCCCCAATTTTGACAATAAATTTCCAGCTTATTTAATGCATTCTGTAAGCCTTTTTTAGATTCAGAAAGCAGTACAAGATCGTCAGCATAAAGAAGACAATTTAATGAAACATTTGATAGCAATACTGGGTCATAGGTTTCATCTAATAAAGATTAAAAATCATTTATAAATATTTTAAAGAGACTTGGGCTAAGATTATCTCCTTGTCTTACTCCAATATATGATCTAAAGTCTGAAGTTAACAGACACGTCCCTAAAGTTTTAAAAGTTGCAGATATCTTTGCCGGATTCACTCATAACAGAAAGTTTACTTACAAAAACATCCAACATCATGAAGATAACTTGTCGGTGAAACTGTGTTTGCTTTTTGACAGCTTAAAAATTTTGTTGTAATTTATCGTTAAAAGAGGGTCGAAAGATACTATAGGGACAGTTAAACTCATAAATCTAAAATAAACTGACGTATTCGTAAGGTGCTGATCGTTGCACTTGGTTACTTACCAATAGTTCTCAAAAGGTTATGGAAAATATACTTGTTGCTTATAGTATGAAGAGATCCAGTTATGAGTAATTTTCAAAAACAGTCAAAATTGAAATTAAGGATGTACTTCGGTGAGCTTTTTTGACAGAAATCGGCACAGTGTACGGGAGATAACTCTTTCTAATTTTTTTAAAAGACGTAAACGTTCAGTATCATGTAAAGATAGTATCGACATTTTTATTCATTATTTGTAATCATTAAGACCTAATAGAAATGAAACTGATGAGAAAATGTATCTGAATAACTTTGAAAAAAAATTATATGTTTTACGACGTATATGACGTAGTCGATCCCATTTTCACCACACTGCAGACGACAACATAAACAAACATGGGAAATGTAAACAAGAAATCATATTTTAAAAGAAGCCTGGTGAAATTAAGAATGGGGAAAGCAAGGGAGGGTCTGATACGTTATTTCAATAAGGATAAAGATATTGCAGACGAAGCGTATGAGCGGAACCAACCTCATAATGACCATAACTACAATAAAATATACCGCGAACCAGAGCAAACAGTCATTGTAGAAGAAGGCTTAATTGTGGAAGAGAAAGTTTTAAGTGCCCGAGAGCAACCATGGAGGGTCGGGAGGCAGATTGTTGAGTTGGGTGTGCAAGCAGATGCACTTTCAGGATGCAGCAAGTGTGGCCTGCCTCTCCAACTGCATCATGCAACAGCCTCCATTAACTATGGACTAACCGCTATATTAAGGGTAAGGTTCAAAATAAAAAAAAAATAGTTATAATATCAATAACAACCTATAAAGAGAGTAAACAGAGGGGCCAACACTATAAGGTTCCCTCATTAGTACCATACTAAATCTCTCACTCTTATTCTTGCTACATTTGTACCCCCCCCCCCCCCCCCCAAAAAAAAAAGGTATCGGGACCGTTCGCTCTGAGTTCGTTCGCCCATAGAGTCCGTTCGCCCTACTTTGACTAAAAATAGTAATATTTGAGGGCATTGAAGTTGAATGAACTTATTCAGTTATTTCTATGGCAGTATGGTATACATATCATGTATAGTCTTGAAATTTATTGAAATATTTAAAAGTTTATGGCTTAATAATAATAATTAATTGTTCGATGACGACAAAATAATTCGAATCACTGATTATTGTGATACTTGTCTTTTGGTGGATTAATAATAAAAACAAACGTTTTGTTTTGATAAAATATTCAGCTTGAAGTTAATAAAAACAATGATGTACAACTGTAAATTATGAAAAGGATAAAATTTACAAGTTCATTTATTTATACTCTAGTCTAAGACTAGTCATACTGCCATACATTCGTGATTGACTGAATACAATTATTTTGTTAACAAATATCAACAAAGATAAATACATTGTATTCCAGTATTCTAGTCTGTAAATCAAACATGATTACAATATGAACATTCTAGAAGCACAAAGAGAAGCTTCAGCCGCAGAATCCGAGGCTCGCGTCCTGGAAAAAGTTAAATCACAATAATACTGAGCTTAGAGGAAAATCAATTCGGAAAATCCATAATCACATGGCAAAATCAAATAACAAATTGCATCAAAAACGAATGGACAAGAACTGTCATATTCCTGACTTGGTACAGGCATTTTCAAATGTAGAAAATGGTGGATTAAACCTGGTTTTATAGCACTAACCCTCTCGTTTTAATGACAGTCTCATCAAATTCCGTTATATTTACATTGATGCGTTAAATAAACAGACACGCACAATAAATAAAATAGTCAAAATATGGGTACATCAGTCATCATCGTATAACAATTTAAAAGAAAAATAGAATCAATTTTTTATTTTTAAATTATTTAAGAAACTGACAACCTAAAGTTATTATAAATGGCGAATATATTTACCAAAAAAAATGGGTTGTTCCCCTGAGCAGACATCACAAATTCCTTCTTCTCCTTCTTTTGTCAGTAAATCTATTAGTTCGTATTTGGCACAATCAGCATGAAATGAAAAATAAAAAAATGTAGTACCTGCACCTGATGTAGATTCTGAAAAAAAATCTAATTTTATCAAAGTTATCTGCTTCAGAAAAAAATGACAAACGTCTACAAAATCAATCTAATGACCCACATTTCTGTGAAGAACTAAAAGGTTTTGTCTGGTAAATATATATGAATATAATTGATCACGCCAAACTCCCGAAAAAAAGGGGGGAGGGTGAATACCAAGATGGTCTCCATTTCCTTCATCGTTTCAACGATTTTTTTCCAACTCATCATTGATAATGGTAAGCCCCATACTTTGTCTACATTTGAAAATGCCTGTACCAAGTCAGGAATATGACAGTTCTTGTCTATTCGTTTTTTATGTGTTTTGTCGTTTGATTTTGCCATGTTAGTATGGATTTTCCTCTTGAGTTCCGTATTTTTTCTTTTTCATTTTTCAACTTTTTCATCTGATCGGACATTCGTCGCCTAAAGTTCTGAAAATCCCCCTCTAGATACAATGACTTGGCTTGTCCAGGCAGTTCATCTATATCGGTTATAATATGTTGCAGTATCATCTGCCAAATTGCAGCGGTTTTTTCATAATTCCAGACAATCATTATTTCCTCCTTTAGAGAATCTTCGACACTCATCTTCTTTGCTTTCAAAGCCATTTTGCAATTTTGGAATATAAGTGGGTTTTTTGGTATGTCCAAGCAGGTCTCAAATAAGTAAACAATTTCTCATGGACCAAAACAGAAGGTCCCTTAACTTTTTCATATTTAAATTTCAATGTCTGATTTCAAAAAATATATATCGCTTAAATCTAGCTTGTTTGATTTTCAATATTTATAGGTAAATATATATTTGATACACTATGAGGTTTGAATAGTAAATAGTAAAACGACTTGCCATGTAAAACGAACTTACTGAAATCTCATTATTTTCAAACATAAAGACGCATAAGGTGACTGGGGATGGTGTGCATATTTGTTGCATTCATAAATAGTTCAGCTCCAGTGAGAATTTTTAAGGTAGTGGACAGACGGTATGAATGGCAGAGAAGAAACGACACAGAATTAAATAAGCAATGTCCATTCCCCAATATCTTTACTGTGGAAACCTCATGTAACGGAAGAGGAAGGTCAAATTGAATCAAGACAGATCCCAAAAAATCTACTTCTAATCTCTCATACTGTCAGATGAGAATGGTTGTGAAAATATTAACAAGTCCTGTTTGTATAGTTCAAAAATATTTTCTACATGTTCTCGACCCCAAGGGTGACTGGGGTATAGAAATATGGTTACTTGGTCTTCTTGCGACCGGCAGTAAAACGCTTGCCTAAGTGGGGCGTCCGTTTGGCTGTGCGGAATGTATCAAATTCGCAGTCACGTCCGGTCAGATTGGGGACGTTAAATCCGATGCCTTGTGTAAAGGGGTCTGTAGGTGGTCTGTTGCATGGCAAATTTTCTGTCCCTATCCAATATACCCTCATTTTCCAGTGGCAGTCCAAATTTCTCCGACCATCTTCCCAGATGGCCTCTATTATTTCAACACCTACCTATAGTATTTATTGTGAACTTGTTCTCGTCCTGAATATGCATGAAATATTTGCCACTGGACGTTAAGCAACCAACAATCAATCTAAATGTTCTCTGTTGTTGGACTGAATAGCCAATTTCAGATTTAATAAGTCTTCCATCACATTTGATCAAACGATGTAGGTTTTCAATGAATGAAGTCAATTGTTAAAATCATAACCACCCATTAATAAAATAAAAAATTTAACTGTCAGCATAAAATCACACGATCAGAATAAATATAAACATACCCAATACATGCTGCTAGAATTTAAACAAGAGTACACATGTTGAAATGCCTAGCCTTCTTTACTAATCATTGATATGTTGATAGTCCTTAATATAAAGCTATATTACAACTGTCACATAGACTTAACATTAACCAAGAAAACTAACCATCGACCAATCAACCATGAAAATGAGGATGAAGTCAAATGACACCTGCTAGTTGTACATGTACACCTTACAGTCCTTCCATACACCGAATATACTAGACCTATTGATAGCATATCATAGATCGGAGATATGGACAGACCTGACCACCAAAACCTAAACTTGTTCAGTTTAGGTCGAGGTCAAGTGAAAATTCTGGCAAAGAATTGTTAATTGATAAGAATAATAAATAATTTAATTCATTTAAAGTTGAGAAAATGTTAGTGGCATATTCTCTCTGTCTCGTTTCATTTCTTCCAGCAACTCTATCTGAAGATCGAATTTCCTCATCGTATTAGTCTGCTTTGTCATTTCTCCATTCAAACTTTACCTGAAATGAAAATTATACATGTAGATTTATATATTTTAAACATTATGTCTATCTTTATATGTGTTTGTATACCTTATACAACTCTTGTGGAATTTACAGAAGTATTGCATGAAATCGAGATTTCCAGATATAATGTATCACCTGTTGGACATGCTTTGTTCAGAAGCTGGAAGACCATACATTTAGATGATTTATATTTGAAGATTGTCATAATGATGAAAATTGCAAGATTTGAAAATAAAATGTTGATAAAATGTTATTTAAGATCGATTCACGGTATCACAGCATTGCCTATAGAGAGAAACCAATCGGTGGGGTCCCAAAAGGTAGACTTTTCATACTTTTATGATAATTGATTTTTACCTTTCGAAGTTATGACGGTCTTGAACCTTAGCCACCGAGTCATTTATTAAATTATTCTGGATTATTTCTAAAATAAATGCAATTGTGAAATTTTACCTGTAGCTTATTAACATCATCAGCAGTTGTTTTCCTCTTCTTTGGATTTACTGCTTTCTGTGCTGTTAGATTTCCCAACTCAACTACCTCAGTTGCTGGGCATTTTAAATGTAAAGATTACTTTGCATTTTTGAAATCAACACTGACTGATTCAATATTCATAGGGAGAATAATTTAACGACTGATTTAAGTAGCGGTAACAGGATCGACATGAACCTCCTGTACGCTGATTGAATTTAGTTTGTAGATAATCTGTTACATACAATGATTAAGAAGCTACGATTTTTCGTTAGAATTATAATTAACGTTCTTAGAAAGTCCCTTTTGCAGATATCAAGGCGATCAGAAAATCGGAAAAAAATCATTTGAAATGTGTTTTTCTGACAATGTACGCACACAAATACCCCCAAAATCGGCCTTAAATGCAATTTAATCTTATCAAAATAGATGTAAGCTGTGTTTATTATTAATGTTCTGAATCACAAATCCGACAAGCTTTCATTTAAACCATTACAACTGAAATTTCCATTAGAAATAAAAATTTTAGCATGGGTGTACTGAAAATTCGACATTTTTTGAAAATGACCCATATACTGGCATGCTTTGTAATAAATATATGAATATGAAAAAGGTGAAAAGAAGAAGAAAAAGAAAAAAATTCGAAGAGAAAAAAATAAACATGAATTATTGTAATGTATGCAGTGTGAAATGCTTTGGTTCACCAAACTAAATAAAAAACTATTTTGCTCATCTGAGAGTACCGTTGATCCAAAAAGCAAAGCTTTTGTGTTAACTTGGACAGGAAGAACTGAAACAGAATCCAATAGCCCTTGTCTTAAATTAGTATATATAGGACAAGATAACAGGAAGTGAAAATTTGTTTCTACATCACCACAACGACAATTTGCAGAGTACTAAATTGCGAAGGAAAACAGGACTTACAATTACAAACTTGGTGACCGTCGTTGACTCCCTGAATGAATCGACAGGCGGACACTAAGGTGAAGCTGTCTGTGCCACAGAATAATTAGAGAAAGTTGGCAAACTAAGGCAAGGCATATTTGATTGTATCAATCTACTATAACTTTCTATAGATGCTGCTGAAGAAATAATTGTGGATGTCTCCAACGGAGCTAAAGGTTTTGGAGCTATCGGAATAGGAGTAGCTGTGTAGATAGGCATGGTTGGCTTTATAGGCTTAGGGAACGACTTTATACGGATGCCTGACCTAGCAGCCCAATGCTTTTGTGATTCTGAGTGTGACTGCTTCTCGATATCACGTCCATCCTCAAATAAGTACGGTATTTACGCCTTCTTCAAGTAGTTTCTTTCATTATAAATTTGTCCATTTTTTTTGTAGGGTTTTGACCTCCCTAACATGCTTCCCATACCCACGGGTATGGCTATTAAGGTGATACTCATTCCTTCACCTAAACATACACAAAGACAATAATAATCACAGTGTTCCAATGGTACATGATATTTGTAGAAATGGTCTGTCACTCGTTTTTTCTTTCCTCTATAGGGACACCTCCCGTAGCCTCTTGTTCGAACTAAATCTGGATCGCTATCCATCTACAACAATTATTATCATTGATAAGCCTTGCTATTCATGTCAATGTTTAACTTGTATATTGTAATGTCATATTATATAATACATGTAGTATAACTATGTTAACAATAATTTGTGCAAATAAAATGCAGGCATATATATACATGATGTATTTATTCATAGTATTCAGCAGCATTTTACACCTCTGCTGAAATGTAGTTTTCTTTGACTATTTTGTACATATCTCTATATCATAACATGTTATATATGTCTTGATTTTTATTTTTTTTTATTGTCACATTTAAAAATAAATTAAATTCTTAAATTTTGTCATTTAAGAAATTTTTTCATATTTAAGCTTGAATCGGAGCGTTTTTAATGACTAAAGCAGTTAAAATCTTTCACATAATTTAATCGAATCAATTGAAATTGACACTTAAGGTCAAGGATCAGTAAATAAACTAGTCCATAGATTTTTTTAAAATTTTGAACTCAATTAGATATTCAAAACATACATCAGAAAATGTAAAAAAAAGTATATGTCACCGACTTCGTTTTCAAGAAAAATCCATTTTTAGAATGGTCCGAGAGGGTACTAAATTACATTGAATATATAGGGTAAATCTATATTTTTCTTCTACAATTTTCGGTTTCTGGTATAAATCACGAGAACCGCTCCATAGATTTTTTTTTTAAATTAATATGTTTTTCCTCTTTGTCTTACGAATTAGATGACATTAAAAAAAATATGGTCACCGACTTCGTTTTCCCTGTAGAAGCGACGCAAACCCAACATTTTGGCAAAAAAAACATCAAAATTCGTGACGTCGTAATTTTTATTACATAACGTCAAGTTATCATGCTAATAATTTCCAACGTTCTTCGTGTCGATTATGCACGATGATTATGTATTTCGTATTGATAGATTCTTTTTATCATAAGAGTCTGGATAATTATCATAAATTTTTATTTAGTATTACCAATAATCTTTTTTCTTTATATTTTAGCACCCCATTATACACTTTTTCTTTTTTTTTTTTTTCTTTTTTGCATTTTATTCTGCAGTTTTTGCCCATTATTCTGTATTCCGTAAACCCCAATCAGACCCTCTTTTATGGAACATTTTAAAAAGAAATTATACGTTGTAAAAAATGTGATGTATGTTCATTATCAATATACATATCTAAAACAATTACTAATTCAGACAAAAATACGTTGTAAGTACATGAACGCAAAAATGGTAAAAACTTAAATATAGAAATCATCAGGGTAACTGTCTACAAGTTGACGCAATGAAAGATGTAATTGAAGCTATATTTTTTATGCCCCCCTCTCAACTACCCCTGTACGTCTGTACGTCCGTACTTTCGTCTGACCGCCCGTACTTCCGTCCGTCCGTCCCCCTTTATAGTTTATAGTTATTCCGCAAAACATCTACAGTTTGAATCCTAGAACGTACTTTGCTGTCTGTTTGCTGTCTGTTTGCATGTGGTCAGGGTTTTGATCTTTATTAATATTTGCTCTAATGATATTTGAACTTTGTAATTTTTATGGTAACCAATTCATAAATCTCTTAGACTATCTTGTAAGTCATCTGTTTACACTTTTCCTCCGTTCCGATATATGATTTGGCCACTTTTGAAAAAAAAAGAACGGTTTATTTAGCAGCGGAACATGTAATAGCTTGTGTTTTGGTACTATATCACGACAGAACGTGTTCTGTCCATATACTGCTGCTTAACATCGCATATATAAACAAACATTATATCAATGATTCTAAAAATTCTTGAAAGAGTGTCGTGTGGTTATTTATACATCTTCAAGTTAACTAGTAAAACACGCAGACAAACTGACATCTTTGTTAATATCTTATTTGTTCTGCATAAATTTTTTTGTATACAAGTCTACAAAAACGTTTTAAAAAGTTTACTAAATGTTTATTGTTCCATAAGTGTACATATATATGCTCGAAGTATATATAGAATCAGTACATGATACACAACATGCGACAAATAAAGGGGGGGAGGTAGTAATTTTAGGAAACTAAATTAAACTAAGGCTTTGATGAAAGTAAACTTTGATAAAACTGGAAGTTACATAAGGGGAACAGGAAAATAAGAATATATTGCATCACTTACAACAACCTTTAAATTGATCAGTGATTTTTTTTATTACTGACCAGCAAAACCAAGATAATCCAACGATTTTAAGGGTCAATATGAAGTGTGGACCTTAATGTTCTTTATCTTTAAATATAACGCTTATTCTGTAAAATCTTCAATTAACGATTTTGTAAAATTCTTCTATCATTACATGATTTCTTAATTCTGTACATGGTATACACTATTATATTAAATAATTATTTTATTTTCCGTTGTTATTCTTTATAATTGTGCAAACTTTTTTGTTCAATTTTGACATTCGCCAGTTTCCGTTATTCTGCAACTCCCTTTGATATGTACATATTTATGTTTAATATGCCTACAAAAATACCCCCCCCCCCCCCCCCAAACGGAAAAAAACAAGAAAAAAAAAACAATCGCACACAGGCTGAGACAAGACTGGTAATATTGTGTTTTGTTATTTAGTCCATCTACACACATGAGGGGGGCCTTAAACGGGACTCCGGGATCGGGTGTTTTTAAGCACGGGATTTCGGGATTGATCCTTTATGGATCCGGCTATTCTTTTTTCGAATTTCGGTATGGCGGGATTGCAATTTCTATAAATTCGGGACCTCAGGATTTCATGTTTTTAAGTCCGGGATTTCGGGATCAGGACCCCTGCACCCCATCCCCGTCAAATGCATATCAAAAGATGTCTTTTCCTTTTTAATTTTCTTTTGACCTTGTGTTGTTGTCTGGTTGCTGTCTTATTGAAGTACTGACTACTTACGGGATTTACATTTAACTTTAGGTACTGAAAGTCTGTGACACTGTGCATATTTTTCAGTCGGTATATATAGTAGTACTATGATATAGAGGTGATCGATATAATCTCGTTCTCCACCTTCAAGTTTTATGAGTGTAATATAATTGAGAACAGTTCTATTGTATATTTGAGATGCTACTTTCAGCTAGGGTACATGATTTTTATTCGGTTAATTTTTACCCATATATATATAACAATTTCCTTTGAGGAGACAACCATACGAATCAATACTATTAGGATACTAAGCCCTGTATAAATCTTCAAACCATATACTATTTATACATGCATGTATCTATTTAAAGATTTGTGTTCTATTTTTAACATCGAAATTGCGGACGTGAAAGAAAGCACCATTACAAAAAAAAACAACGTTAGATTACAAAATGTAGGGATGGATTAATGAGGGGGGATAGGAGGGGTCCCGACGTCCCGAAATCCGAAAAAAAAGATTCCTGGATCCCGAAAGGGTCAATCCCGAAATCCCGAGCTTAAAAACACCCGATCCCGGAGTCCCGATAAAGGTCCTATCCCCCCCTCATTAATGATCGTGAAACATCATTTTTGCTTATTTTTAATTTGTTATAGTCTAAAAACAGTATGAATATTAAACTATTGTTCCAACCGTGAACAATGTTAATTTATTTAAGTGTATTATAGTTTAGTGCCATCCATGACTGACTGACAGCAGCGGCGAATTTATGACCAGTAATAGTGTATGTGGTTCATTTCTTTTTCTCTAATTTGAAAATATCTTTACTTGTTCCGACTGGTGTGATAATTTTCAAAATATGGGAGATAGTCTTACCGTACAATACTAAGTTTTAACTTTAGTATTAATGTCCCAAACTTGCACCCCTTCTGCTTATTTTCTGCTAGACGATGTATTTTCCCACTGAATATAGGGTTTTTGAAAGGACAGTTATGACATACCACATATAGAATACTTCCGAGACCACACTTTTTTTCTCATCACAATTATGTAGAATAGTAGTGAGCAACAGTTTTCACACTTGTTTCAACTGGTCGGCAGATATACAAACTCTACCACCCTACGTCCTTATTTTCATTTTGAAGATCGTCTTCAGGACTGTTTTCATATTCATTTTCAATTTTTAGTTTTAGAAAAACAAGTTCATTCTCCTAGAAGTAACATACTTTCCGTCAAATTTACCGATGACATTGTCCCATCGAAAAGTCGCCGGGTGCAATTTTAACATTGCAAAATCTGGTCAAAGGGACGTAATTCGTACAAAACGTCGCAATATTTCGCGGAATCCGCTAGACGGCGTTCATTTACTGTTACTTGACCTTAAGTGTTTAAAAAGTGTCCAAAATCTTTCGTTAAATGAACCTGAAATTTGAGGCCAAAATCGGTCCTTACCAGACCTACTCCTTTGTTACAATCAATATATTTTTACAGGTTCTCCCAAACATGGACTTCCAGGTTTGTTTGAAAGTGTTAAACAGACCACTATTGAGCTGTCAGAGACTCAAACAGATTTGGAGGACCTCTTTATTTCATCTTACCAGATAAGTAGGTCAAAATACTGACAGGGATGCTTTTAAGGCATATAACAAAACACATTATGAAGCAATAGCTGTCTTGTGTGCATCATTGATAATTAAAATATGAGGTGTGATCACTGGAAGTATTTTTGTGTGTTACAATGATGTATTTGTGCCATTGCTTTATATTTTTTCTCATATAATACACATCCTAGCCCAATAATTTAGATTTCAAGAGTATAAATGCCAATTTTAGAATTATTTCAGATGATGTTCTTGTCTAATTTGATTGCCAAGGTTGGCTTTAGGTTTTTTTTTTAAATTTACTACCTATAAAGGCAACAGAAGTATACCGATGTTCAAATTTGTACCCTTGTTGCTTTGATTTTTAACTATCGAGGCATTGATTAGAAAAAGTGACATATTTAATACTATGTGTTTTGACCATTTTTGAATGTTTCCTGCTTGAAATCCATATGCCCAGCCTTTCCTGGCTTTTATTATAGTATAACGAATTCCCATTTTAGCTCCGAGTTCTTTTACTGCTGTTGATATTCTCCTAGTAAAGGCTCGAAATAATACGAATTTTTACGCTCAACAAGTTCCCATAGAAATACCTCATGGCGAAATGGATTGAAATAATGTACAAACCTTTTTATGCAGGTTCACAACACATAAATAAACATCAAGAAATGCCAGGTTCAAATAATAGGTGATAAGTACAAGGCGGTTTAGTCGATTGCGATGTGATTTATACATACAGCCAACATATAAAGCATTAGTTCATTGGAATACCTTTGTATATGTAATGAATTAAACAATTACAGAATATTTCTTATACAAAATACATGAACCATTGCTTAACATGTATTTTTTTTTTTTTTTTGCCGGCTGGGTCATCTGTGTTTGTATGCCCATTCTTTTATTTGGAGCAGGCATAAAACATTTCCTATTGGATAAAAAAAATATAGACTTTACAGAGTATGTAGTAGGTAATGGAGAACCCCTACGATAATATATATAGAACATAATGTCATTTTCCACTTTCTTTTGCAGTCATGCAATTAAAAATCTGGAGGTTATCATTTTTATAAACTTCCTGTTACAAAACTTTGAATTTTTCGAAAAACTAAGGATTTTATAATCCCACGAATAGATTACCTTAGCCGTATTTGGCACAACTTTTTGGAATTTTGGATCCTTAATGCTCTTCAACTTTGTACTTGTTTGGCTTTACAACTATTTTGATCTGAGCGTCACTGAGTCTTGTGTAAACGAAACGCGCGTCTGACGCATTTAATTATAATCCTGGTACTTTTTTATAACTATCTTCTCAGACGACGTGTGACACACAACTTATTGAGCAGAAATATACATCTCCATGAAAGCTCTTTGTGATGAACTTAACCCTTTAACATTCAAGGATTTTTTACCTTTTCTTCCTGAATAAAGGATATCTGTTTTCAATCAATTGCACATTTCGATAAAAAGCTCACTCAAAGGACAAGTTAGACTCATCTGATAGATAATTGACCAAAGTTTCAGGAAAACTTCATTTAAGGAAAATAATTTCTTACGTTGGTCACGTGATATCCCTCAAAAGTCACGTGACATGCTGAATTAAAGTGACAAAAATGTACAATTCAAGCGGAAAAGCGGTTTTACAGACATTTAGTGACAAAAATAGAACATAGTTTTAGTGTTAAATTAATGCAAGAAGACTTTCGGAAACGTTATCGGTGAAAACTTTATACAGAAAGATGCAAAACTTGTCTGATTGGTAGAAATATCAAGACTCGAAACACCGAAAAATAGTGGATTTTTTTGAGAATTTTTGTCATAGTCAAATAAATGGCCCAAGTTTATGTTAAAGATGTTCTATTCATAACTGCTTACAGAATAAGCCTTTAGGATAGAATTTTGAGTAAATATTGAATGAAAATCTGGTATTTTTGAGTGCCCAGGCTAAGAATGTAACAAAAACAGAGAGGGGAGAAAAAGGGGGGGGGGGGATTTTTCTTTTTGATGTAAGTCATGTATTTCAGTTGTCTTAATTGAAATTGAAAGTAAAGTTAAGTTAAGTTACATTTAATATAGGAATTAATTTTTTCATCCTCCGGCAGTGAGGTTTGAACCCGCGATCATCCGGGTGTTAGACTGTGCATCTTTCCACTGAGCCACAGAAACCATTGGAAAACTTATGAAATTTAAGCATATAAGTCACCTTCTCTGTAAGACTAGAAATTAATGTTGGAAGAACATAATCAAACTTCGTTTTCTTAAGAAGCTATTTTTTGAAAATTATTATTTTTTGAAGCAAATTTGTAAGAAAGTTATTCAGAAATGTTCGTTTTTTCGTCTATATGTCACTATTTCTATACCTTAGCGATACGATATCCAACACCCTCATAACCAGACACTAAAGAAACAAAGATTTGTTATTGCTATTTCGACTTGGCTAACAATTTTTAACACATTTTGGATGTTCTCATCTCTTTTGCTATAAAAACTGACAAAACAAAACATGAAAATTCCTTGTAATTTGAGTTTGTTTCAGTGTTGATACTCTATGAATCAGATTTTTTGTATGTGTATGAGTTTTACTTACAGTTTTGATAGTATTCTTGTAAATGATCACGGCACAGTTATCAAAATTGTCATTTTAAAACAAAAAACAGCAACAATTTGTCTTGTGACATTTTGTGAAAATATTCTATTTAAAAATAGAAATAAAACAGTTTCCCCCCAAAAAAATCTTGTCAATATAGGGCAAATTGACATGATGCATTGCATTTTGTTGGTTTCAGACACCAAAAATCAAGTTGGTGGTATACTGATCTTCAATTTGAGCCCACAACCACATATGTACGTTAAAAATTGTCAACGATACAAAACTTCATGCAAACTACTCCGCCACAAATTTTGCTTATCGGTCAAATTGACCGGTAGGAACGCTAAAGGGTTAAGACAGGATGGCCCTGTGCTTAACATCTTAGATTATGTTTTATATAAATTTTGGTCAGACACGATCCTTTTTAAATGAGTTAAATTTCAAGCTCATTAAAAGACTAGGAAGCCAGGATTATACTCCTGCAGTTGTAAATGATAACATAATATAGAATAACCATTTGGAAACAGAGAGGAACGCACAGTGTAAGTATCACTAACCTGTCAGCATACAAGACTACGGGAAAGTTTATAGTTGAACAGGAAGGATTTTAACTGATATCTGCGTCCGTGATGTCGAAAATCAGTAATGCCACTTGCTTAATTAGACTTAAAAGGGGGAGGGACAATTCTCCTTTTATTCGAAATTAAATAACAGAAAAAAAAACACGTTAAAAGATAAATTGGCATCACATACTTTCCAATATCTGTATATCACAAACTCTTGTTTATCATAACTTCCATTTAAAATTGTTGAAACTTGTGTCCTTTTTCATGTTGTTAACTAAGGCTAAAGTGTCGTCTGCTGCCAGTGCCTCGTTCTAAAATTAATTTGCATTTTTAAACATGTGCTGATGTCAATCCACATAGTGTTTAATACTGTCAAAAACGCTATTGTTATGCTTGTTGTAAATAACTGGTCGATGTTTAAAGAAATGTTTATCCTGATATCAGTCCTGTTGATTGAATCGTTGTTACATGAAGTTTTCCATTCTAGACTCTAACAGAACATCTATTGTTAAGCTATTTCGAGAGATGTGACAACATAGACTTTGATAATATTGATGAAACTGACTGTAAAATTTAACAGGACTTTCCCATCAACAATTTGAAGATTTATGTTTGCATGTATTATTACAAAAGTACTCCCCGTATTCCAAAGACATCGGTTGGTTTATTCCTGATTAAAATGTCTAATAAACTCATGTCAACCCTCTTCAAGGTCAGCATTTCAAGTATGCGAAGAGCTATAAATACTTTTAGACAAGCATTAATGAGATCATTTGTATCTTGGTTTTGAAAGTATTACCCGTGAGCAAATTGTAAGGGAACACACAAGACCGCTGGCTTAAACACTTCAAGATGCTGATGATGAAAATATGATGCTTGTATTGGGTGGTACTTATATCTATATCCAGAAAAGCAATATTTTATTTTTATTTTCAAAGGAAATCGTTCAGCCTTCATGAGTTCAAACCACTTGTAAAACCAATGGTAGTTTTTCAACTATCCAAAATCACATGATGATATGTAACGTCGATGACATTAAAAGTTTTGTGACGGATAAAGATATATTTGATGTGGACAGAGGATTTATAGATTTAATTTATTTATTACACGAGCTTGGTATCAAAGCAGCTTTGCCAACATTTTTGAAAGAATACTAGCCGAATGGTGAGTAAGGTAAAATATCATACACATATTGTTGATTTTTAAAAGTCGAGAGAGAGTCTTTAACTTTTATTTATATTCAAAATATTTAAATAAAAAATTATAGATTGAAAAAAGTAAAGATAAACTAATGTTCAGATCGATAACAAAAGAATTGATTGAATAAAACAGCTAATTTCCGAATTCTTGTAGAGTAATACTTTGGTAGGCTTGCTTGCTCTGTGGGTATATACATTTATTCAAGCTTTGTAGTTTACATTGATATCTATGATTTATGGGTTTCAAACAAAAAATATTAACAAATGAAATATGCATGTTTTTTTCAATATTTGCAAAAAAACAAGGTTGAATCGGACCATGCACTCATATGCATTAGAAACAAAAACAGGTTGAAAAGGTGGTATGAGTGATTAAATATTGTTTCGGCAATTTCTATTAAACTATTATTGAGTAAAGTGATATCGGGTCAGTGACTGTATTTGACAGAATTTTACAGTCAAAGCATTATATTATATATTTCAGACTGCTGTTGATTTGGGAGGTCCAAGAACAGAGTTTTTTGCCTTGATATCAAGGGAAATAAATTGATTGATTGTTGGTTGCTTAACGTCCAGTGGCAAATATTTCATGCATATTCAGGACAAGAACAAGTTCACAATGAATACAATAGGTAGGTTGATACAATAGAGGCAATCTGGGATGATGGCCGGAGAAATTTGGACTGCCCCGGAAAAGGAGGGTATATTGGATATGGACAGAAATTTGCCTCTCAACAGGCCACCTACGGACCCCTCAAAGAGTTGTTGCAAGGGTTCTTAACACGAGGCATCGGATTTAACGTCCCCCTCCTGACTGGACGTACCTGCGAACTTGATACACCCCGCACAGCCAAACGGACGCCCCGCTTCGGCAAGCGTTTTACTGCCGGTCGGGAGAAGACCAAGTAATCATATTTCTACACCCCAGTCACCCTTGGTGAAAGGGAAATAAAAGAAAAGTACTTTTCACCACTACGAGAATGGTCTCCAGACTGTACTGTTATTGAAAAATATTTGGTAATTATATTACTTGTAATTGAATGTAAATTTATACTTGCTGTTAACTAGATTTTGTTATTTTCAGCTGAAAAAACATTTTTTTTACCAAAACTATTTGTGCAAAGGAAAAGGTCATGTAAGACCCACTTTTAGCCCCATAAATTATAATTTTTTAAAAAATCGATGAAAGTTTCACTTTAAGTTAGTAATTGTTTAGTAAAATGATGACATTTAAATTACCAGAACAGGTTTTGTCAATGCTCTGCACATGCGTCCTGTACTAAATTTAAAAGTAAAGTTCTGAAGTTTTTCGACATTTTTGCTAATTTCAATAGAGTAGCCCAATTCGAGAGCCTTCAACGACCCAATTGGTTAACATTTTTACTTTAAATTAATCAAATCCAATGTAATAGACATTTAAGTCTATGAAAATTGACGCAATTTTTTTTTTTTTTGGGTGGACGCATTCAACCTGGCAATCATATCTGAATTGTGTGCACAATAAGCCTCAAGGTGTATTGGGCGTTTAAGTTCTGTATTGTTGGCGTAAGTCTGACGTGTGTCTAACTTTGATGGAATGCAAGCTACGAAGAAAAAAAAAGTCTCTTTAATGTATTTGAGATGCACCCCAGTCGTATGTGGGACGATGTTTCGTGCTTTCGGCGTGTCTTGGTAGTTTTATAATGGGATGTTTGTTGCGTAATTTGTGCTTTTTTTATTGTATTGAAGGATATTTTTTTTCAAATCGGACCAAGATTCAAAAACGCTTCATTTTCAAAATGAATTGTTTATGAAAATCCAACCAAATGATTATCTTAGAATGAAAATGAAAATTTAATTCCTAGCTGGACAAAACCAGAACTAAACTGACCCGATTTTCTCAAACTTACTTTCAGAATTAACCCAAAAAAAGAGAAAGATTTCTTGTCCTTTCTTAACTTTACAATATGGGACATATGAACCAAAGACGCATACAACAGTCAACAGCATGGGTGAAAGGACTTCCAGTTCCATAGGTAGTCTGCAAGATTATTATTTTCATATAGAAACATTATGACTCCTTACCATTCTCCATCCATACATCTGTACATTTATTTGATATCTGTACGTTTCTTTAACCTTAGTTTTTTCTACCTGTCCTGTTATTTGTTGGTGAATTACATTAGACATCTCTAATGCTTCGTCTCTGGTAGACTTCATTCCATAATATTTGTCAGCAGTTGTTGCTAGACGGTTCATATGATCGGCAAGTTTCTCTCGAAACTCAGGGTTAGACTCTCTGATTGACGTTGATACCGACTTCCTTAATTTTGTTGCTGTCAGTTTTTAGGAATCTCCTTTTCCCATAAATGCTGCATCCCCTTAGCTTTTCCAACCGCGACCCGGAACCTCGTTGTTTCTGGGCCATGTGATGAATATACTCTCATCCTCGTCTTCCGTGTAATTAGGTACAAACTTACATAGGTTTATGTACTAAACAATTAAATCATATAACTGACAATCAATTCCAATTTTTTTATCTATTGTCAAAGATAAAAAAAATCCATATGAAGTAGTTCTTGTACATTGACGGTTACATGCTCATTGGCAGCTATAAGACAACACCAAACTTAAACTGAGTACCATTCTCAAAATGTGATTGAAGAAGTGAAAAAGACAGACGGAATGACAAACAATAAGATAGGCGGACTGAACTCGATGAATATCACCTTATTTTGCTAAAAAATAGTCCGTGTGGCTGTGCGGGATGTATCAAGTTTGCAGTCACATCCGGTCAGATTTGGGACGTTTAATCCGATTTCTCGTGTTAAGAACCATTGCAACAACTCTGAAGTTGTTCGTAGGTGGCCCGTTGCAAGGGAAAATATCTGTCCCTATCCAATATATCCTCATTTTCCAGTGGGAGTCCAAATTTCCCTAGACCATAATTTCGGATGGCCTGTATCTCGTTACAAATTTATCTATTGTATTTATTGTTAACTTATTCTCGTCCTGAACATGCATAAAACATTTGCAACTGGACGTTAAGCTACCAACAATCATGTTTTGGTGAATTTTTATTTTCTTTAACTTAAAACTGTTATTTCGCATTGTATGCATTTTGGACTGACATGATTCCACTCTTGAAATGTTTTTATAATACTCACTTCTGGTGTTTCAGACTCGGTCCAACGGGATGTGCCTTGTCTACTTAAAACTGGTGTGTTGCAAATTGCAGAAAGAGTGCATATGCTTGCTTAACTGCAAGTGGCTTGGAAGGACTATTCGATGAGAAATTTGAGATTCCCAATGATGCAATAGCTCCATGTATTATCGTAGCATTAGGTGAAGTATATTGAGGAGTATAATTGTTATACGTTGTCATTTCGGGGACTTTTATAGCTGACTAGGTGGTATGGGCTTTGCTCATTGTTAATTGTTAATTTTTGTGTCATTTTGGTCTTTTGTTGAGAGTTGTCTCATCGGCAATCATACCACATCTTCTTATTTTTAAAATAATCCGTGTCAGATGTTGTCATTTTTGGGTCCATCAATTCATCAGAGTCTGAAGAATAGACTGTCAGGTCTGGTATCTGTAACTAGGGGCTCTTAAGAGCCTGTGTCGATCACCGTAGTATGTGCTGTTAAACAAATTGTGTTTTGGTGATGGTGATGCTTTTGTAGATCTTACTTTACTGAACATTCTTCCTACTTACATTCATCTTTATTTACAATGAATTTAGCCCATTACAAAAACAAAAATTTACAAAATCTATGAAAATTGACTATTAAGGACAATAACTCATCAAGGGGTCAACTGAACATGTTGCCTTATTATTTGCCAAATTGTAAATGGACAAGTTGTAGCAGTTTAACTTTCTCATGTAATACAGTTGACTAACTAAGCTGCAATACTGCTTGCAGATCAAATGTGCCAACCAAAAGTTCAGGTGCTGACTCTTGATCTTTTTTCTTTTCTTCTCTGGCTTTGATTTTTCTTTCCTGATGTTTATCGTATGCTTTCTTTATACAATTTGTAAGAGTCCGTTCATTGTTTCGCTGATGATAGATTGTGCACACTGGTCTGGGCTACTTGTATTGTACGAACTTGGCTTACTTTAAAGTAAAGATAAGATTGGGAGAAGTGTTCAAACAACATGTATCTTTAAAGTTTGAATTTAAATGTCTTTAATTTATTTCATAAATGATTTATATATCATAACTTGTTGCTGCAATGTATTTTCACGAAATTCAAATAACAAATGTATCATGGCACTTTTGTTGATTTAGTGATGTTACTATCAGACATTTCAAATTTATTTTTTGTGTGGTACGTTTTACTGCAGTCGTATAATGTTGTGTATACGAGTCTTATACACCCCGAGGGTGAATGGGGTCTAGAAATAGGGTCACTTGGTCTTCTCCCGACCGGCAGTAAAACGCTTGCTGAAGTTGGGCGTCCGTTTGGCTGTGCGGTATGTATCAAGTTCGCAGTCACGTCCGATCAGATTGGGGACGTTAAATCCGATGCCTCGTGTAAAGAGAATGTCACGCTCTTTGCACGTTAAGAACCCTTGCAACAACTCTTTGAGGGGTCCGTAGGTGGCCTGTTGCAAGGCAAAATTTCTGTCCCTATCCAATATACCCTAATTTTCCAGTGGCAGTCCAAATTTCCCCGACCATCATCCTAGATGGCCTCTATTACAACAACCTACCTATTGTATTTATTGTGAACTTGTTCTCGTCCTGAATATGCATGAAATATTTGCCACTGGACGTTAAGCAACCAACAATCAATCAACGAGTCTTATATTTCATTACACAAGTGTCAGTACTCCATGCAATGGCGCCGGTCCCCGAACGGTTGTAAAAAAAGATAACGTGTACTAGTATCTATATTACGATAACCCTGTACCCCTGTACTTCCGCTAATAGTTGACAATCATCTTGTTTCATGTGCTTAATCATTTAAGCAACAAACTCTCAAAGGAGTAAAATTCCTTTGTGGTAATGTCTAGCCTGTATGACAACTTTGCCAACAGTAGTTTTGATTTTAAATCGAGAGTTGAATCCCTGAAAGGTTATAACTAAAGATAGGATAACGTATCAACACATAGTTATAAAAAATGGATAACGTTTACCATAATGAAGCAGCCCTTAGAAACAAGCACTGTTTAAGTCTGTAAATTTCGGTTAGACATGTTGAAGTTCTGCAAGTTTTATGTTGACTTGCATGACTTATTTTAAAAATTGGAAAAATTGTAGTAAAAGAATTTCTATAAAGCTTGCAAATAGAAAATGTTTTTATTTTTTTTATTTTTTTTTTTTTTTTTGCAGGCTTAGAGGATACAGAACAAGTATCATATACACCTACCAGAACAGAAGATCTAGAGGAACTGAGGAACGGAGTAATATTTGATGGAATACCATATATTTTTCAGCGGAGATGGACCAGCACGACAGTTTGAGGCTGGTCAGCAGAGAGGGGGAAATCATTCTTGCTTATGCGGTGTTCATAGTAAAGAGCACATTAATTTGGAATGCTGTTTTAAGCGAACACCCTCTGATTTGGAAGACCGCAGGGCAGTATTTTTGAGTCTGGTCAAAATAAAGCAAGGAAATATCAACCCATTTCCAAAATTTAAGTAAAGACGAATTAATTGAAGAACTCGAATGTAGAGGTATTAATACTTTTAGGCTTAAGACAAAAGCAAGACTTCAGGAAGAAATGTCAGATTTGCTGCATGGAACATTTCGCCCACCTGCCCTCCTACATTATCCAGAAAAAATCTTGACAGAGTGTAACGTCAGCTGTTATGAGGTACTCCCGTGCGAGCAACTACATGACATTTCAAATGTAGTCCAAAACATAATACAAGAATTGCCACATCATGTTAAATAAAAGTCTACAAAACTTGAGTTGGACAAATTTTGTAACAACAGCATCGGAGACAAAAACCAAATTAAAGGATCGGACGCGCGTCTGTATGCCATAAAACTTTTAAAGTTCATAGAAAATTTAAAATTGGATGTAAAAAGAAAATCGAAGCACTAAATAAAAACAATGATTTTCATAAGATGTAATGTAAATAAGTTTTATTTTACGCAAGTATTTATTTTAACATATATGTGCAGGAAAGCATGGTTATTATTTTTTTTTTAGGTTTTTTTCCGAATTGTATAAATACACATTTGCCACTCATCTTAAAATTATTTTAATGCAGGAAAAGGATTTCCTCTTTTAATGTTTAAATGACATTCTATGTTTTATTTTATTTCTTGACGAAGGTAAAGGAATACACACATTTGACACTCATCTGAAAAGTTATTTTTATCCATGAAAAGGATTTCCTCATTTATTGTTTAAATGATATTTTATTTCTCGTGAAGGTAAAGAAATGCCTGTTATTTTAATTCATATACTAACCAGACCATGAGAAGGCAGTGAGAGCTTTTCATTAAAAACTAGTCCTTTTATTCTTAGGGATTTTTAAATTGATTCCTTTGTTCCGTCTGGTTTCACGAGAGCATGGCATTTATTCATTTCTGAACTGAAGCAGTCCGTGATTTTGTGCTCTTCTTTTCTTGTCTGTTTTTGCCATAGTTGGTTTTACATTGTTACACTCTTTGATGCTTTTAAACGTTGTAGAAGGGGTTTTGAACCTTTTTTGACTCAATTGCAGGTATATTGTCAATTGTGTTCCATAATACAATTTGTCTCGGTCTGTTTTATGCTGTAAGCAATTTTCTGCCTATTCTTACAAAACTTTGCAATTTTTCGAAAACTTAAGACTTTTCTTATCCTAGGAGTCTGTCATCAAAACTTCGTACATCCTTCTATCAATACCTTAAAATGCCATATCGATAATGAATCCAGACTTTATAGTGCATGGTTGTTGTCTCAGAGATTTTGCGCGGACAGTGCCATACAAGATTTTTTCATTTTCTGTACATATGGATTTGGTGTTCATTGTTCGATAATTTTGCTACTATACCGTGGTTGATTATCATATAATTCTCTAGTTGTCATTTGACGGGTATATTTATTAGTTTTTGTTTGGAGTTCGAAATAAAAGTCCGGTTGAAAAGTATGAGAATATTTTTTTGGCGTGCTGCTTTGTTCTGAACTGTAGTCCTTCAGAATATTTCTACAAGGTTATTTATCATTTCAAGGATTGCATTTGATATAAGATTGGCAATTAATAAGGCTTCAATGTATTTGGATAATTTAATAGCGATGCATCTGGCATCAGATCCTTTCAGTTGATTTTTACCCAATGCTCTTGTATGAAAAACTTTCTCAATTCCGAGGTTTTTTTGTAAATCAGCATGGTATGGCAACTATATTAATATTGTGTGCAGATATTTATCAGCTGATTGGTTTGTCTCAAACATCATTACAGCTTTTATCCATATTGCATTGCAACTATATTAATATATTTATAATACCCCTATTCACCAGTTCATCGATTAATTCTTCTTTTTTATAATTTTGGAATGGGTTTATGATCCCTGTGTACATTTTGTCCAGCATACCCACTTTGTTACTGTTCTTTGTTCGAGCTCGGCTCATAGGTATTTGAAGGTAACAACTTTCTTAATTTGAGTGATTTTTAGAAGCTGTTCGACATAAACAGTTGTAGTTTTCTCCCTTTTGTGACCAGCCTCGAAGTGTCCAGCTGAATTGTTACCACTAAAAAGGAATACCTTAGAATTTGTACCACTTGTTAATTGTGAAATATCATTTAAATAGTCTAGTATCAGCGTATGTTGTTAAGTCCTTGTCCTTATTTGAGAGTTAAGACCATCTAGTAGAAATAAAACTAACCAAGCCACCAGCAACAATGTCACCACTATGTTAAGCAAACAGCAAATCAAGATATCAAAGATATGCAAAAGAGAGAAAATAGAACCTTCAAAGAACAACCACCTTGTCCTGAATACCTCGTCAAACCTTTTCTCTGCCTTGTCAACAAATGTAGCCTTAGCTTTTGATTATGACAGGTGTTTACATGAATGATGATAATATTTATATTCCTAATTAAGAGTATCCAGGTATTTCTTCAAAATAATTAATAGAATTGGCTGCCTGTGATGCTTCTTGCCTACATTTACCGCGACCAGTGCAATCTGTATGTCCAAAACAGTCTGAGCTTGTATATTTTGCAGTATTTGCTTTCTGAATTGAAGATACAGATTCCACACAAAAAGAAGAATATCTTTTTTTTTCTTTTTCTGAAAAAGTAATAAGGAATATAATTATCTTACTACAATCTCTTAATGGCATCCTTGCTGTCAGAAGGAGCTCCTGCATGCAGAAGTACTCTATCCTTTCCCTATACTGTTTCCCAGCACCTGCAGTATGACTGAGCTTAGGAATACTGCGAATGTCAGCAAATTAATCACTATCGTTTGAATCGATGTACAGTTCAGATATAAGATCAATGCGGACAAATAACGAATTACATTGAAATGACCTTTAAAACATTTCTTACAATATCATCATCCAATCAATTAGTATTGCTTGATAACAGTTCAAAGAACGATTCATCAATTTCCGCTCCGTCGTCCTCAACGAGCAGTAAAAAGTAAAATCACAAAAATACTGAACTTAGAGGAAGATCAATTGGGAAAGTCCATAATCACATGGCAAAATCAAATAACAAAATGCATCAAAAACGAATGGACAAAAACTGTCATATTCCTGACTTGGGACAGGCATTTTCAAATGTAGAAAATGGTGGATTAAACCTGGTTCTATAGCGCTAACCCTCTCACTTTAATGACAGTCTCATCAATTTCCGATATTTTTACATTAAAAGTGAGCCCGTATACTGAAAATTTCAGCACCTGAAACTAAAAAAGCAGCAGTCTAATATTCCACAATATTTTTGTTTATCGTGCATATGTCACAGCTTCACTCCGACCTAACAATTGTCCAGTTATGACAAATAAACAACTGTCGTATATCTGACTTGGTACAGACATTTTCAGATGTAGAAAAAATGAACCTGGTTTTATATATCTAGTTAAACATCTGGTTCTTATAACAGTTGCATCAGATTACATTTATTGTACTCAAACTTCAGCATGATATGGCAAAAATCATATCGCTTTATTAAAAATTTCCCATTCTCAATCCTATCTCACACGCAGAGGAATGGGTCCTCTTCTTTTTTTTTTTTGTGCATCAACTCTGGCACATTTCATGAACCCATTGACCACAAAGTGCACTCTACCAACACTGAATCCGATTGTTGGTCAGTATTGGCATTCCCTCCAATGCGCACTCATCTAAGTGGGATCCAAATGCACCAGACAAGCAATCTGCTGACACAACAAAATTTAACCCTTATTATAGTTTCAGTTTTACTTGACTCAATAAATATATCTGGATACAAAGATGAGGTTTGCTTGGTCCAATTTCAAAAAAAGTTTTTTTAATTCGCATAAAAATAGAACTATAAATGTACTAACTATTAAACATCATGTGAAAGTTTTAACCAAAAAACACCATTGACATTGGACAGTAGAACTAATATATACAGCCATGCTGCGTGGAAATCAACATTTGTAATGATGTAATAAAGTTTTCAATAATTCAAGTATTTATAGTGATATCTTTAAATGATAAGTTGATAAGGGGAAATTTGGTTTTTTAATTGGCAGTATTCTTTATCATTCAAACCCTCCTTAACATACATTAGACCGTTGGTTTTCCCGTTTGAATGGTTTTACACTAGTTATTTTGGGGCACTTTATAGCTTTGTTGTTCGGTGTGAGCCAAGGCTCCGCGGTGAAGGCCGTACATTGACATATAATGGTTATCTTTTTTTTAAATTTTTATTTTGGAGAGTTGTCTTATTGGCACCTATGTTCGATGTGAACCAAGGCCTCGTGTTGAATGGTTGACTTTTATAAACTGTTATTTGGATGGAGGGTTGTCTCATTGGAACTCACACCACATCTTCCTTCATCTATTTAACAACAGCTTCCTTGTTTCAGAATTGTAGACGGATACTCGTGTATTGTGAGAACTAAAATAATATTTTTGGATTATTACTGTGACTTTATGGTTGACATTGTCATTGAATTATTTACTATTATTATAGTAATTCTTCTCAAATGGTCATATTATTCAAACTGTATCGAACACAATAATTGTTTTGGTATACTAGTTCCTGTGTGATGAATTAAATTAAACTTCCTCAACTTATTCATCAGATAATTAGATTTATTTAACAACTCATTCCTTACTTGTATTACATTATTTGTTGTGTAAAGTTATATGTCTGCTTCTTCAGAGGCAATACCCCAACCTTATCCAGGTCACATTATCCGTCAATCTGCGGAACTAATTTAACTATGCAATCTTCAATCAGATAAGGTACCTGTGTGTGGCCATCCTTTTCTGCTCTCCAGATGGACAATCAAATGGAATTTTACCATTAGAGATGCTTTGTGGCACATATCTTGATCTCCATTTCATTGCATGGTTAAAGGTCTATTTAACATTGACTGGAATGTCTGAGGAGGATTATTTATCTGATATTTCTAGGTATTTACAGTTTGCAGATGAATGCGGGCAGAATTGACATGCCAATTGTGGTGTCAGACCACTTTATTCTACTCTCACAATGATTATGTTTAATCCTACCATCTTACACATAGGATACTAGTACTTGACTTATAATCCAGACCAAATACCCCAATCTTAATAAATAAATGAAAATATTTAAAATTATGTTTACCAAACAAATTTTATATGAGCAGAAACAAACCGTTGCATTTTAAAAGACTTGACCAAAATGAATAAATATCTGAAAAAAGGAACATACAGAAAGAAATGAATTCAGAGTATTCGCTGTCAAATAAAGACTTCATATCTATCTATAAAGAAAATACGATTCTCCAATCACCGTTTCACAAAGCCTTCTCAACTTGCGATCATCGTTTACGACCTGTTTACATGTGGTTCTAAGTTCACGCTACGTGTGTTTCTCAAAGGCATCGTGAAGGACAACTAAGTTGATGATCGCAAGTTACGTCCTGTGTATCATCGTAAGTGTATCGTAAATCGAGAAGAGTGCTTTCTTTCACGCCCGCACTTTTATCGAGCATGGAATGCCAAATAAACATTTTGAATAATTATTACGGATGGCGAATTAGGGTGATGTTTTAAATAAATATGAATGCAAGTAACAAATTTTAGCCCATCCAAGTTCAATAATCAAGATATGACACTTTTATTATAGATATAAACTTTATACAGAATTTAACACGATTGAAGATCTATGCAAGTATTCCTGAAAATTATTCTGCCTAATGAGTATAATAACATATTGCACAGGGAGAGAAGCTTTCAAATACTTTCTTTCATTGAGTTTAAAACATCTCTCGCCGAGCGGAGCGAGGCCAATTTCGTTAAAAGGGTTTTGGAACTGCTGAAGGCCCGAGAAGCTATAAAACATATGTTGCAAAATCATGCTTTCTGGGTGATCCCCCGATCAGAAGTGAGCAGACCAGTTAATAATTCTTTTTACACTTTCTGTGAAAATATAACCAGAAACCCGGCAATATTGCAGATTTGAAGGCAGATCTTGTTTGACATGACTTAAAGAAAGTAAATTTTCAACGACTGTTGTTAAGCAAGATTTTATATAAGGCTTATATGGAAGGTTTGTTGTTGGAGTGATTAAGTAAACTAAGAGGGCATCATTTGGACTGATTCTATCGTCTGCTGTGATATAGTACCATCAGCACCATTGATGTTTCTTTCTTTTTGTGGAGAGCTTTGAAGGAATTCAATACATTCTTAAATTTGAAGTTTACTTTCAGCTGGTGTCTGTTAAGGAAACATTTTTTTTTTTTAGATTTTTCACCGAATACAAAGTACTTTGTTGGGACAACTTGAAAATAATGCAGTTCCTTCTAAACCTGTAATCAATTTTACAGATTCATACTGAACATCACATAGACATTTTCAGCTGCAACTGTCACTGGCTGTCCAAAACTTCAATAGACAAACCTTTTGGTGTTCTTGCATGGTGGATTGTTGTGATAATTGGGGAAACAGGTCTCTCCTTGTATGCCGAATTGTTCCCCTGGAGAGACATGACGTGTCACTGGGTTGTGTCGACCGGGATTCAGACTGTTCTCCACACATTTGACTGACTTCTTCAATAGTTCAAAGAAACCACTGTGCCTCAAACTGGAGAGTAACCATTGTACCTAGAAATTAAGGTACACATTTGAAAATGCCTGTACCAAGTCAGGAATATGACAGTTCTTGTGCATACATGTAATACATGTAATAAAAGCATTTTGGTGATGAGCTGAATTAAACTAATGCAGCCTAATGACGTGAATAGTAGAACTGATGATCGTTTGTTAACTAGTGAAGAAAAGTTTTTTTCTTTCTGTCGGTTCAATGCTTGTTTTAAAATTATCTGTTTCTTTCAGACATATGTTTTTGTGAATAAACATACATATAAGATGAATTAAACATTACACTGTTTTCTATTTTACATCGTCAATTGAGAACGCATGATCTAGTATTGTGTCCTATTTCTCTTTTTGATTGGTTAATATACATGTACCACTCTTATCCACACAAATACAATATACAGTATGTCTTGAAGATGAGCATTTTTTTTTCGATAACATCATTCAAACACATATAATCTAATATTATATCGTATTCTTTTTTTTTTACATAATAAATAAAAGTCATGAAAGAACACAAAATTAATTAAATATTATTAAATCATATGATTATGGGGAACTCAAAAGACGATTCATGTAGTGACGGAACACTTAGGATATGGCGAGAGGAGGAAAAAGGATGTTTGCTTAGAGCTTCCTACACCAGGATTGATTAATTGTTGGTTGCTTAACGTTCAGTGGCAAATATTTCATGCGTATTCAGGACGAGAACAAGTTCACTACAAATACAATAGGTAGGTCGTGTCATATTAAAGGCCATAAGGGATGATGGTCGGGGAAATTTCGACTGCCACTGGAAAATGAGGGTATATTGGATAGGGACAGAAATGTTGCCTTACAACAGGCCCACTACCTACGTTCTCTCAAAGAGAGTGCAAGGAGAGTGGCACTGGCACTCTCTTTCCACGAGAGATCGGATTTAACGTCCCCATTCTGACCGGACGTGACTGTCAACTTAATACATCCCGAACAGCCAAACAGACGCCCACTTCGGCAACCATTTTACTGCCAGTCGGGAGATGACCAAGTGACCATATTTCTATACCCCAGTCACCCTTGGGGGTCTTACAAAAAGATACAATAAACGGAAAATGCAATGTAATAATCTATAACTACAACATTCATGACATTTCACATGTCGCTGAAAAACATCTCAATTGAACGCCTCTTTGCAATTTGTGCAGGTGGTTTCAATTTCTTCTTTACACTTCTTCTTTCTACCATACTTTTGTCAATAACTTCTGGCCAAATGAACATTCCATTTTTTTTCATGAAAGATACATCAATATCTTCTTCTGCTACACTGATGATCTGAAAACAAAATATAATTGATTTCGTTGGTTTTTTAAACTAAGTATGTAATAAATAGAAAAAACCAGTATGGACACAGACCAGCTTGGATAGTATCCAGCATTCTGTGAGTATTGCATGGCAATACATAGTCCCCATCCAATTAAAATGCATTGTTCCCGAAAAAAAAACAAAATTCAAACTTGATCTGTAACTTGTCATGTTAAATCTATATATAGTTATACATACCAAATATCAAATCAATATAGTCAAGCATGACAAAACAAGAATATTAATGTGTCCATAGTACAGGGATCTATTTAAATAAATTTTAAGGCTCATACTTAATGAATAAGTGAAGTCTTATATTTTAACAAAATACTACTGTTTACCAACCTTTCCAATGAATTGCTTTGTTTTTGATGTTTTTTTCTATTGGAAGTTCCACCAGGACAAAATCATCTGAAAGCAAAAAAAAAAATTAATCCGTATGTCCCACAACTAATTTTGTCCCCCAAAGATTCCTGATAAAGTGTGTTATTACTTCTGTCAATGTTGAAAGTAAAGAAGTTGAAACATTTCCTTTCTGTACATACTAACTGTTTTATTTAAATGTGATTTATAAAGATCATCTTTCAGCAGTTCCCTATTTATGTGTGAATATTTTGTAAATATATGAACTTGCAACATGAAAGACAGTAGCAAAGTATACCTTTACTTAAAATGTCCTCTGGTGTTTTAGTTGTTCTTGTGTTTTCTCTGGTTGTTCTTGATGGTAGTAAAACCCAAAACACACTTGGTGAAACAGAAACTACATTCAACATCAGACTTAACAATCACCGGTCGTTCTATACAAAAGGAAGAAACTGTCCAATTACGAGACAACTCTTAAGAACAGGACATACTTTTGATAATATCACTTTTTCAAATAATTGAGGTAAACCACAATTGGGACTTCGAAAGGAGAAAACAGCAGAGTGAAATGTTCTAGATGCATCAGCTACGTACTCTTGAATCTGATGGACTTCATGAGAGGGCTGAAAAACAGTTCTACCCAAACCAAAGGAATAAATCATGAATTTTAATTCTATTTAAGTAAAACAACTATTTGTTTTAATTTTAAAAAAATGTTTAAGTACAATAAACGGCATAGTTTGTTTTATACAGATCATCAATAAATACGTTAAACTTTTGTTTAGCTCAAGCTACAAAGATATTTTGTCATGCATCCGATTTCACCTAGATAGATTCACACGCCCGATGAAGCTCATATGTTTAGCGAAATAACTTGCAACTGCAAGTATACTATTAAACATGTTTTAATTAATTGTAATGACTTTGCTGATATTCGTAAGAAGCATTTCAATGTCAATAATATGTATGATTTATTTAATAATGTTCCATTTACAAATATTGTTGCATTTTTAAAAGAAATTGGAATTTATTATATTTAAGTCGTTTTTAATTTTAATCACGTTATTTTACTCATATTGATTTTTATTTGTAAATAATCAATTTGCTTTAGTCTAGAATTTTAGTATATTGAAGGACTTTTTGTCTTATTTTCGAATTAGCTCTCGCTGCGATATAGCCTTTTTGTGCTAATGCGGCGTAAAGCAACCAACAATCAATCAATCAATTTAGCGAAATAATGCGTGAATAATATTTAAGATATATCACCTAATTTTATAACACTCATTAGTGTGTTCAAGTTACATTCTTAGACACATATAATTTAATTAGTTATCAAAAGTATCAGGATTGTAATTTAGTACGCCAGATGCGCGTTTCGTCTACATAAGACTCATCAGTGACGCTCGTATCAAAATATATATAAAGTGTATCAGTTTATTAACAAATTGGTCCACACCTAGATAGATTGAATGTTGATTGTTGCTATTTTTAGACACTATATATATATATATATATATATATATAAACCAATTTATAATATGGAAAAAATAAATCTACATCCTTTCATTCAAAAGGTAACATAACACGAACAAGTTTACATATTAATCACTGCAGGACATATGATTATTAGTAACTTGTAATACCATCGACAAAAAATGTTGTTACCTGTAGTATGAGATGGCACCAGAACTTTCACCGACTATTAAAGCGGTACGTCTAAACACTGCTAAGGATTCCTTATTGCACTAAGGACTAGGATGACACATCAAAGGGAACATGTTTACTAAATTTCAAGTGGATTGGACTTGAACTTCATCAAAAACTACCTTGACCAAAAACTTTAACCTGAAGCGGAACGAACGAACAGACGGACGAACGACCGAACGGACCCACAGACCAGAAAACAACATTCCCCTCTACTATCGTACGTGGAGCATAAAAATAAATATTAACAAAATTTCAACAACAATTCATTTATTAGTATCCAACTTTACCAAACTTGTCGATTAAACAGAATAGATAGCAGGATTCCCGTGTAATCAGTTATAGAATGAAATTCAAAACAGTGTGGCTGTGGCCATTGATTGACACATTAAATTCATCCATTGACTGGGGCAATTTACGTGAACGTTTGTCTGTAACGACCACTGTTCACGACGTACCTACGATAGACATTTAAACTGTGGGGTACCAAAGGTTTCTTAACGCCTTTAATTATAAAATAATTCGAAAAAATAACCAGGAATAACCTTTATGTTTTGATTTATATAATTGATATAAATCAAAACATCGTGTTATTTCTGATTAATTTTTCGAATTACTTTATTAAGGTGTTGAGAACCTTTGGTGACCCCATAGTTTAAGTGTCTTTAAAAAGTACATAGTGAGCAGTGGTCGTTACATACAAACGCTCACGTAAATTGTCCCAGTCAATGGATGAATTTAATGTGTCAATCAATGGCTACAGCCACACTGTTTTGAATTTCATTCTATATAATTTGACACGTGTCAAACGGTTCATTGATTTTCGGCACCTCAAAGACGAACAGTCTAAATAATGTTGAATATCTCGTTTATTTATGATTATTTTTCTATAAAATTTGAAATTTATGCATTAAATATCAATTTCTACCTTAGTGGCATGTTATCAGTCCTTAGTGCACTAAGGACTCCTTAGCAGTGTTTAGACGCACCCCTATTAAAGATTCTACTAGCAACGTCAAAACTTTTTACACCAGGAATAATTTACTTTCCGTATTAGCAACGACAAAATAACTCACTATAACAAACATGTTTGAAAACAAGGGGATATGCAATTACATATTTACACCCACTGTAGATAGGTAGAATTAAGACTTTGTTGTATAATTTGAAGACTACATTTAGATTATTTGGGGAAAAGATTAAAGATGATGACATAAGAAGTTCATAAATAAACAACATGCACAATGATCATCAATCAATATGAAAGCTTGTGGTATTTGTTAACTTTAATAATAGGCCGAAGTTGGGTTCTTTCAGGGATCAATAATCGTTGCCGCACACAGAATGCCACACTTTCAATTCAATTATATTTGAATATTTGTAAACTTGGTCCACCATGTATGTAAAATTTGGATAGGATGATGAAGTTTAATTTTCAGAACTGTACTTTAGAAATCCTTTTGCATTAGGTTTTTTTGTTTGAATGCATACTGTGTCTAACATAAGGTAATACTTACTCTTGAAGAGTTCCCAAATGAAATATAAGTAAGAGGCGCCAGCTTTTGTGGTGATCTTTACAAAACTTTGCAAAACTTTTAGCTGAATCAGATTTAAATCCCATAGTATGACAAAGGTTTTCCAAGACTGGTATCCGATTAAGTTAAAAAAAATCCTTTTATAAAATTCATCTCATAATGACCAGAATCTATTCTTACATACAACCAATCAAATTCAAAAACAAAGCGTCATTGAACAGTGAGATGGATTTCTGTGGTATGGTTGGAATAATTGTCCATTGACATAAATGATTTTCCACATCCTTCAATGGCACATACAACAGCTTCTACTTTCATTTTTTTTTTATTATCATGTATGGAAGACCATCACAGCATTCAAAAGTCGTTTTTTGTTTAATGCTAACTGTCTGTTCAACATGGAATTTTTATTTTTTTTTTTCAACTTATTAAAAACAATATCTTCACAGAGTAGAATATGTAAGCACCTGCAATATATCTCAGTTTAAATGAGCTAGCAGAAGAAGATACTTTGCAGTGTACATTAACACACAATTCTTCTCTTTGTATTTACAATGTAGCTTTAAGTCCAATTTCTTGTTGAATAAATAAGTTGATACTCTGTTTGTTTCCTATCTAGTATTTCCGATTCTTATATATGTTGATATATGTATCACTAATTGAGTATGCATTTATATGTTTAGATAAAGTAGCAAAATCATTAAAGTTTGCCAAAAAGATTATAATTCATATACAAATTCACTATCTTGATTAGCAACAATGCCACAATTCTCATCGAAACTAAAGTAATTTTCCTCAATATCATTATCAATTCATTAATTTATTACCCATCTCACCTTTAATCGCAGCTTTATTTTCATTAAATCCTTCTTTTCTTGGGGTCAGAATCACAGCCTGGAAGTGCAAAGTCCTTGATCATTTTTGCAGCATAGTCGCTAACAATTGCTGCTATTTTCCACCAATTTCGTAGGAAGTCATCCCTTCTCCATATTCCTTTCGTATATTTGTAGATGTATGCCGCCCCTTAAACCTCTTGCAACATATCATGACTGATTTCAAAGTCATCAATAAAACAAAGACGGTTTTTTTTAAACATTCAATAAATTTCGCAATCTTCCAAGGAAAAGTGTGCCTATTGGAAATATGAAAAAGCAGGCTTCTACATGTCTCTTAAAGTTGATCAGGATCACCTACGGCTTGTCGACTTGTCATCCTGTATTATAACAACCTACCTATTATATTAATTGTTAACTTGTTAACTTGTTCTCGTCCTGAATATGCATGAAATATTTGCCACTGGACGTTAAGCAACCAACAATCAATCAATCATTCAACAAGAGTAAATTATAATTAAAGAATCATACATTGCAACCTGTATCTCTTTGCGAGGTGATGGTGTCAAGGCGGCCTTAATGGCAGATGTAAGGGTTGGTATGCATTTGTCACTAGCATCTATAAGCGGCTTCCAAGAAAACTCATCCAGAGTACCTTCATTTAAAGGCTTTGAGAGATTTATAACACCAAGATCCAACCGCTTTTTCTCCTGTCGAACTGCATATTTGATCAATTTCGTGAATCCCTGTCTTGCTGACTTGCTCTTCTCATAAAGGCATTTAAAGGCACTAAAGTAGTGAGAACTTCAAAGGGCCTGAACAGCCGTGTCCACAAAACCCTTTGAACAATGAGTACTAGCTTTTTTTGGAGAGACAACAACCTTTTTTGGTGAATAAATGTTACATCTCTTCTTAGAGACAGAAGACAACAAAGATTAATCTACAGTACTTTGAGGCGAAACAAATTCAAAAGTCTGTTTATTTGGCGTCGTTTAACAGAGGCCGTTTTCTCCTTCTCATGTAAGAAGTGTCTGCTTGAAGTTTGTTGAACTCATCTAATGCGTCTTTAATAGTCAACTGTGATTTAAAAATTTTCACAACTGAACTGGCAGTATTACAAACATATAAAGACTTGTCAGGGGTTACTTGAATGTCAATTTTTGAAAAATTGGTAATTTTATCTTCCAGTTATTGTCCCTGATATGATTGAATCTACCATTGCTTTTGAACAACTATATCAATATATACTAGAATAAATTGCATTAATGGTTAGTAGGAACTGTTCTTTTACAGTCTGAACTTTAACTTAATTGTATTAATTCTCTTTTAAAGTTGTTGCTCTGAAAATGTGTGTTTTTATCCGCTTTTAGTGCATAATTTGTTAATTTAAGTTATTCTGCTCCTATGAGCCTCTTCATTTATGATGAATTAATTGTTCTTTTGTTTGATTATTTGCTTAAAGCATTAAATTAAACATGAATTATTCTTTTCAATTTGTTGTTATACTTATTTATAAGTCCAGCTCCAATATTATGTCAGTAGTTACAAACTAGATGGCAAAATTGTGAAAATTTGAATATGCAGGTTACCCCATTTTGTTTTGGCATATACCAGATACCAACATTATTTGCCGAGCTTAATATTTTTTTTGATTGGGTATATATAGTTTTACTTTGCAAGCAAATATGTTGTTTTACAATAATAAACGGGTCTTGGAGTATTTTGGCTCTGAAAGATGACCAAAATCAGCCATTTTGGACATGAGGCTAAACAAGACATATTGAAACGGTTAGATTATACATACACGTAATAGACAGCATTGTTATTTCTATGCATTCTTACACTTAATGTGATGTATTACTAGGAACAACTATCAAAAAATAATTATTGTTGCCATATATTTTTATTTTAACTTGAAAAATATGCCAAAAAAGGCTTATTTTTGCTGTTTTCGAGCAATTTCATCTGTTTTAAGATGGTGGTAAAAAAAAATCCAGATCGGTTCAAAATTTTCAAAAAAAATTTTGTGAGGTTATTTACATTACTAAGGTGCACCAATGTGCCAAATATGAACTCATTTGGAAAAATTGGCATTCGGACGGTTTTGCATGGTTTTCTGGCAGATTGGCTCTTAAATGTGATGGATTGGATTTGCTTTAGGACCAATGGTGTATGACTAGACAAAATATATAAAACATACATGTACAGTATATTGCATGAAAACAGTTAAATTTATAACTAAAAATAAATTACATGTAGTAAGCATAAACAAAAATAGGAACAGAAATCAAACTATGACAACTTGAAGTCTTACAAAATAATGTAACATTGACTTACAGTGTGTTGAATTACATGTAATAAACATGATTAATTATAATGAAAAGATGGATCTAGGAATTTAAAAATTGAAAAGACTGACAGTTTGTTTGCTGAATTATATTGTATAGTTGGAACTCAACTATTTTTTCATGAAATTTAGAAAATTTTAACCCCTGTTATCATACAATGTACACTGTTAAACATTCTAATCTCTAATATTTTACAGTACACTTTCTACAATTTCTGCAGCTGATTCTCAGAAGAACCCCTCCAGCATATACGAAAGACAGTCAGAATCAAACCTGCTGATTTTTCCAGGAAACACTTGTGTAATGTCTTCTATTTCTGTTACTTGGTTTACACCAGACAGCGCTGGAGAAAAGAATTCCCATTGAGTACAATGATCTCCTCCTTTTCAAATAACTGACTGCACTTTTCTGGGTTCTTTTCTCACATTTCCATTGATTTTGTTTTTTTCTTTGTTTGTCATTAAACTTTGATTTATTTACAGGCTTCCAAAATGATGCTGTGAACGATGTTTTAACTGCCAACAACTGATTTCTAAGATTTGTTATACTATCATTTAACAGTTTTACTTCATATATTGTGTCTTCATTAAAACGATGAAATGAATGCCTTCCTGGTTTTAACCGACCGTTTCCTGTGACATTTTTACAAAACAATGCTTCATCATCTTTTTCTAATCTGGCATTTGTTCCTCAAGAACCTTTTTTTTTGGTCTTCTAAGGCTGACGTCAATCTAACAATATTGTCTTTATCCCCAGGTAGTGGTACATAATTTTCTGACAGTTTTCACTTTTTATGTAAGCAATTTTGGTTTTAACGTTGTATATGTCTCCCTGATATGAATACTGACGGTTTCTCTCAGTCATGAAACAGTTCTGAATATTTTGTGATCTCCACAATACGGCCAGTAACTATCTAGCCTAGGGTCCTGGCTAATCTTGTCAGTATAGCCAGGCGTGTATCAATGTACTGCCTGTCAATGATTGGTTAATACTAATTTTGTCCTCAATGTTTGTTTTACATCTGTATCCAACCAATTCTTGTTTAACATCAATTAGTAAAAATTAGACTTTATGAATTGATGTATAGTGTTATCATATCTAATTAGTAGTATGATGATAATTAGTAAGCAGAAAAGGGTTATTTCTTATCAGCAATCGCCTGGTGAGAAAGTTAAAAGTTTAAGATTTCACATGTCCAAAGTGTCAATTGGATTCCAATTGTGCTGGTTTACATCAAACATCAAAATTTATGCAAATATTTATTCAGCCTCACTTTAGATTCAGAGTCAACTGGCACTGAATCGATCACATGGTATTTGTTCCCCACCTGACCCTTACGACGCGCAGCTAGATTGGGCCGGATCCCAGGCTAGTAACTATCATATAGCGATTTCAGCACTTCATTGTAGAATATCCCTGTTTTCCTCTTCGCATTGGGAATCCAACCAAATTTCTTATCCATTCATCGGTTAGTAGGCAAAGGAGGAGCTGGAACAAAGAAGATGATACATTGATTAGAATTATATAATTTACATACATTTGTACTTTTGAATTTATCAGGAAACCAACATAATTAGATTTATCATTTAATTCCCTAATTTTTTACATATGCCTACAGATGTATATGGTGTGACATACTATTTTTTATATGGTCATTTTAAAATTCAGACATTGCAGTAAAGACATCTAAAAAGTCATGGTTGAATATCTCCTTTTTTGTTTTTTCAGTCTTTTCATTATACATGATTTACCTCCCTTATTGCAGAGCTACCTACATGTACATATCATTATTAAATTCAGTAATAAGAAGGTATATGGTGAATTGCAACAAACATACATCATGTACATTACATCAATTAACAAAGTAGCAAAAATCATTCGGGGTCACATCAGGTACATTTTCTGTAAATGGGAAAATGTTAAACCAATTATTACCATTCCTATTAAAAAAACACATTCCAAGGCAACCTATGGGTCTTCAGGTTCAAATATATATAGAGAGTTAAACCAAATGCTATTGAGTTTCATGTTTCTCCTGGAGCTTGTTTTTATAATTAATATTTAAAGGTATTGATAAAATTCTATATAAGATACATGCAGCTTCATTAATTTTTCAGTTTAACAAACACCTATTTGTGGTTTGATTGCATTATGCAATGTCTTTTTGAATGCTTATATTCATAGTATAATTTATGATAATGCCATGCCTGTAATTGTATGTGAATCAACAAAATCAAACATGAAACTGTTGCTTTAGATCATATTATAAAGACAACATATGTTAAATGCCTCTATTAAGTATACTTTTATTTACAATACATTGGACATCAAGTTTTTATTTCTAAGTTGGCATAGGACATATTTTTTTTCAACTCAATCTGAATATCATCAATGTTGACTCACCTTTGTCTTAATATAAATCATCTAAATGGTTGATGATATAATTATTATCATTTTACAGAAATCTTTACAAGTATAAATTCACGGCCTACATACGGAGAATTTATTGCATGTAAATGTATAGTACTAGTATACACTTTTATAATTTTACGTCTATCACTTAGTATACAAGTCAAATGATTAATTTTTAAGAAGGATATTATTTTACGCGAGATTATACATTCTAGCTTTTTGGATTGACAATTTTTAGTAAGTGTGGCACGTTAAAGTTGTATTATTGTGGTGTGAAAATAGGAAATGAAGTCTAGGGGGACTCAATAGGGAGGGGGGTTCTGATGCCAGATCCTGCTGGTTGTTTTGTTTGATTTCTGTATTCAGTTTACACTATGTATGTAAGCAATTCGTCTTTTTTGTAACTTATTAAAGTCCAGCACAATAATACAACTTTCACGTGTCACGTTTACAAAATATCGTCAAATCGTCACGCTTGGGACTCCAATAAGACCCACTTTGCAGACAGGGCAACATTCAATTTTCATTCATAACTAGAATGAAATATGATACAGGTATTTATAATATGTATATCCCAGAGATGACTTTTTACATTATGGTGGACCCCTGTTTCAATTTATTGAATTATTGGGTTTAATTGGTTGTTCCGGTGTGTTAGGTTGTTCATATTATAGTTATTCGTGCCAACAATATAATAGTTTTTGTTTGTTTTAGGTTTTGGCCATTTAAGCCAAGATGTTTGTTTTTATTATGAGCTTATAGTTGATTTTTTTTTTAAGATTATGGTTTTTTTTTTAATTGAAATTGGGAATGCACTTCATTCACCAAAGTCACACAATTTCAATCAATCAATGACAGCATCAATCTAAAATGTTTATACTTTTAAAAAAAAATATGGGAGCAACCAGAGGGGTTACAATATGAAAAGGGGGTCATTAACCAAGTTATAAAGGGGTGGGGTGGTTTTAAATATATATGTCTCCATTTAAATGTATCGATCATCACAATAAAGTTGAAACCCTCTCTGGATCAACCACTGCTGACTGGCAACCAACAAACTTCAATGAGGGTGAGGGTTGTGGTTCTTAATCATAGTATAACTTTAAAATAATTGGATAGTTTATCGCTATCAAATCATACTACGTCCGGGGGGGGGTGATCAAACCATTTTAAAAAGGGGGGTTCCCAACGCAAGACAAAGAGGGGGGGGGTCCAACCACATTTCCTTATTCAAATGCATTGATTGTCCAAAAAAAGTGGGGTTCCAACCCCAGAATCCCCCCCCCTTTTTGGATGTATATTTGTTTCCCTTCAAAATCAAACACTACCTCTACAAGGTGTGGGCAAGATCTGCACTTGCAATATTTTTTTCTTTATCAACTTAGGGATCATAATGTGTTAGGAAAAAAAACAATAACCCAACCTTGAGGTCAAATGGTCCTGTTTTAATATGCAGTACATACCGTTTGATGTGATATCTTTAACTCATCCAGATTTGAAACATTGTCGTCGAAATCTAATTTTCGTCTTTTGAATGGAAGCTTGTCCACGATGTTCAGGTTCGAAAATCTAGAGACTTTAATGTCTATTTTCCCAGTTTCAGATACAGATGGAACCATGGCTATGTTGGTAAGTTTTAGCGGAGATTTCATTTTCTCTGCATTTGTGAAAGCACTCAGCTTGTCCGGCGAGAAACACACAAGTCTATGAAATGCATCTCTGTTCTGTAGGGTTGCGTTGAAATATCTTGTATTATTTTTACTTGTCTTTATCGGCGAAATGTCATGCAAATAACCAACAATTTCCTCTGATGAGGATGTAGATGGATTAGGACGCTTAGCCATATTCAGTTGTAAATGAGCGTTTCTGTGAAAACCCCGCGAATTTCCGCATACCTTCGGGTTTTTACCTTTACTTCTACAAGATATAAACAAAGTAAAACCCCGAAGAGATGCAAAAGTTTTCGCGGTTTTTTACAGGAAATCAAGAAGTTTTATCTTAATACCAAACACAAAAAAATGACAACAAAGTCCTATATATACATTGAAATTGGAGTGAAAATATACAATATAAAATAACCTAAATAGTACATGCTTCAAAATTTGTCGAATTTCTTATTAAAAAAAAGAGTAATCATTATGTTAAAACCATGAAAATTGCCGTATTAATGGAACAATCTGTATAATTCACAATTGTTTTCAGCAGTTTGCTTACAATTTGGCTATTATGATATTACAGTATCATTAATGTTGACTAATAATTATTCTTAAAAGCAAATGTTTACAAGAAATGTTTAATAATTAATGTTTTATGAATGTTTATTAGACGTCAATCAAATATAAGCAAACAGATAGTTGAGTAGAACAACAGTACATATGCAAAAAAAAAATCAATATTCAACTATTTTGATGAATTAATGATTTACACATTTTGATAAACTTGTTCTTGTTCTAACAGCTAAAATCATAATAAGAAACCAAAAATAGTCAGATTTATTCATTTTTTAAAGAGAATTATCAATGTAAATGAATATAGAGAAAATAGATATACAGATAAATTTGGTATTATAAAAGTAAATTGTACATTAACATGATAACTGTATAGTGAATAAACTTTTCTCTAACTCTATGGAAATATATCCCTTTCCAAACCCATTGTATAAAAAAAAATCAACATGTGGTTGCCGGTGATCTCAGATGATTGGCTGAGTCAAAGGATCATAACCTTTCTCAGCTCCCTGAAATTATCAAAATATTCTTTCAGGTGTTAAAGTAATTGACAACTCCATGGAAAGTGGAAGGTACTCGAAGGGGATTTTATTCTAGAATAAAGGAAAATGTATCTTTAAATCAGTAGAGAAACCGATTATTACATAGTAACGCGTGGATTATCGGATTTTAAAATTGATAATTTCACTATCTCGATTGGATAAATCCGATAATCCACTTGAATCAATGTAATAATCTATATGTATCTATATAGTGAACAAAAGAATTGAAGAAATCAAGTAATCTACAATGTATAAAAAAAATTACAATGGATATATGCATGTAATTATAGTGTTTATTATACAATTGATAGAAGTGACATTAAGGATTTTAAACATTCAGAATCATGTTGATGATTTAGCCATGGTTCATCAAACAGAATGTTAAAATATTGTAGGAAGAGAAATGTGAAATTAAACTTGTGGCCTTCAAAACTCTTTTATTTTATATATACATGTATATTAACAAAAAAATTTTGAAAGTGAACAAAAATGAAAATTTTAAGCATATATATAACATATATAAGTGTAAAAATTGCACCATGATACTAGTAGTTGTGCAAACTTTTAGACTTACATAATTGTTTTTTTATCTGCACAGTACCTTATATCGTAGACGATCCAGTAAAAATTAAATAATAAATTTGCTGGTAGGAACTTTTTATAGACTTACATGTAGATATATGCAAGTCTATAAAAAGGTCCAAACAGAAAAAAATATATATAAAAACAATGATTGTAGTTAATATCAGGAGTGTTCACATACAAAGTGCATGGAACTCTCCACTGATACATTGAACAGATGCTAAAATTTAATGTCTCCAATCGTTACAGACTTGAAATTAATAGGTTGAATAATCAGCAAGCGTTCTGCTTTATGGAAATCAAAGTAACACACTTTTAAATTCCTTTTCCTCTTCTACCCATAATCTAATGTAGCTATAAAGAAGAAAGCTTTGTAAAGAAGCTCTTTCCTATATACAGGTATTACTAGATAAAAGGAGTCTTGAATGCCACTATTTTAAAGAACTCATTTCTTTTCCTACTTGTGAAAAGACAAATTTGTTGAGAGTGGAAACCTTTTTTTCCTTTAAAACCACCCCGTGCACATTTGAGGTTGCATTTTAAGCAACCTTAAATGTGCCAAACCTTTTCAGCAAGTTTAATTTTCAACGTTTCAAAGAAAGCTGGTTTTGGTACATACAATAATCATTACACTGAATCATTGTGTTTCAATGGCCACATATATTACTTTATGATCTGACCAAAAGCAATTAAGAACATCTGATTCAAAGTTTATCTTACTATCAAAATTTAGGAAAATTAAGTCCAACAATGTGCCATAGGATGTAGTAGCTTTAGACACAATTTGTGAAGAACAAAATGTATCTCTCATGAACTTTAAAAAAGAAGTGTTTCCAATGTTTAAATCAATATTAAAGTCCTCCATTATGACACTATCCTGATCACATGAACGATTTACGGTAACATGTAATACAATTATCAAAAAAGTTTTCAAATTAATACACATTATGAAATTATCTTGATCAAATGACCGATTTAAGGTAACATCTTATACAATTATCAGGAAAGTTGCTAAATTTACAGTAAAATGTAGAAAAATCATTATTAAAACCGTTTGCAAGTTTGGTGTTACATTCTATATAACTATCCTCGGAATGTGGCCGATTTAGGGAAACATCACAATGAGTTATCATAAAAGGGGTAAAATTTACTGAAAATATAGTATTTTTTACAAAAACTGATTGGTTCAAGTTAAAAGCAAATGCAATTGTCAATACAAATTATAACATTATCTTGATCACATGACCGATTTAAGGTAACATGTAATACAATTATCAAGAAAGTTCTCAAATTAATACACATAAAATTATCTTGATCAAATGACCGATTTAAGGTAACATGTAATATAATTATCAGGAAAGTTGCTAAATTTACAGTAAAATCTAGGAAAATCATTACAAAACCGTGTGCAGGTTTGGTGTTACATTCTATACAACTATCCTTGGAATGTGGTCGATTTAATGAAACATCAGAATTAGTAATCTTAAAAGGGGTAAAATTTTCTGAAAACAATTTTTTACACAAATTAAGTTGGTTCAAGTTAACAACAGATGCAATTGTCAATACACATTATAAAATTATCCTGAGCACATGACCGATTTGAGGTAACATCTAAAACAATTATCAAGAAAGTTCTCAAATTAATACACATTATAAACTTATCTTGATCAAATGACCGATTTAAGGTTACAACTAATACAATTATCAGGAAAGTTGCTAAATTTACAGTAAAATATAGAAAAATCATTATTAAAACCGTTTGTAGGTTTGGTGTTACATTCTATACAACAATTATTTTGTATAATAATAAGAAATGCACTATATATCGCTGAAATTTAGCCATAACAACCTGTAAAATATAATCCTTTGTCATTACAGTTAACATGGTTGAAAATTCAAAACATGATAAATTAATCAAGATTCTCATTTTAAACTTACATGCATATCATGCTTATGCTCAAACAACATGCACCTACGCCAGAAATTTGTTTTGCATGCACGTACAAAAATTTAGGTTTCTCATCCAACACCCTTGTTTGTTTGAATGTTGTCTTAACTTTAGACTGATAATACATGTATCTTATTCGAACACTGTTGGGTCTAATTTTAAGACTTTAAATTATATAGAGTGTCATGATGATTTGGCCTGATTTGCTACATGGTTTTTTTTCATCTTCTACAAATACCTTGCTCTCAATTTAACACGGCACTTTCTCTAAAGATTTGACCGTGTCTTTAAATCGAGTTTGCACCTCCTTTCCATTATACATATAATTGCAAATATCATCAATACAATCACGAACATGCAAAATATGTTCATGCTGATGAGGTCAATTTAAGGGTTTGGTGAATAATTTTGGTATGCTTGAACTTGAAATCATCAAATTTTTAGACAATATAGTTCTCCACTATATACAGCTTTTGAATGATTTTGACAATCATTGGAACTCTTCTGTTACCATGGAGACAGGACCAAATATTTCAAAAATTTCAAAATGCTCCAAAATTGATCAAACTTAATATGATTGTTGACTGGCAAGTCTGAATGAGACTTTTGACTTTGGAATTTTCAAGATGGCCACCGTTGCCATGGAAACTGCAAAAAAGTCAAAAACTCTCTAAATGCTTTGAACTTAATGAAACTTGATATTATTGTTAACTGGCAAGTAAAGATGAGACTTTGGACTTCGAAATTTTCAAAATGGCTGCCGTTGCCATGGAAACAGCAGAAATGTGAAATTTTTCTAAAATGCTGATTCTACTGAAAATTTTCAGAAACATGTATTGCCATGCATATATGTGCATTCACTGTTCAACAATTTTGAAATGGCTGCCGCTTAGTGGCAATTTGGGGAAGGGTGACATCCGCTATTGCTTGCAATGGCAATTCTAGTTATGGCACCCTAAACGGAGTTTGGGTGACATATTGTTATTCTACGTTTCTTTTTGTTTTTTTTATCTTTATTTTTCTTCCACACTTTTTTGTCCAGTCTGGAACTCTAATATAAATGGACCAAAGAAGATGGAACTATACCATAATGTTAACCACCATGTGAAGATTTGCTTTTTGGGGTTGGCACTTTCAAGATGTCTGCCGTTACCATGGAAACGGAACAACTGTGAAAAAATTCACTTTTTGGTTTTGGGGAATAATTTGAAGATGCTTCAACTCAGAATCCTTATATTTTAACACAATGTAGGTGCCAGCCATATACAGGTTTTGGATGATTTTGGTACTTATTGGAACTACTATGTTGCCATGGAAACAACACCAAAATTTTTAAAAATATCAAAATGCTCCAAACTTTATGAAACTCACAGTTACGATGAGCAACATAAGACGTGGCATTTGGAGTTGGAATTTCCAAAATAGCTGTTGTTGCCATGGAAACAATGCAAAAAGGTCAAAAATTAAAAAAAAAAATGAATATGCTTTAAACTGGATGAAACTTTACAGGAATAGTAACTAGCATAAGCAGAGTTGCATTTTGAAGTTGGAATTTTTAAAATGGCCGCCGTTACCATGGAAACAGCAAAATAGTCCAAAATTTCAAAATGCTTCAAACTTAATGAAACTTTGCAAAAATGTTACTAGACATCTGTAGATGCACTATTTCACTTTGGAATTTTCAAAATGGCTGCCGCTCACCTGGCAATTGGGGAAGGGTGCCATCCGTTATTGCTAGCAATTACAAATCTAGTTATGTCACCCGATCGACAATGTCGGGTGACATATTGCTTTTCCTCCGTTTCTTTGTTATTATTATTCTTATTCTTCCAATGATTTTTGTCCGGCAGATTTTTTGAAGGCAATGGAACCAATCTTAGTGATAGTCAACTATAATGAGGAACAAAAAATTTCAGGTTGCAGTAGGTCTAAAGACCAATAAAAATGGCTGCCGTTACCATGGAAACGGAACAGTTGTGAAAAATTCCACTTTTTGGTTTTAGGGAATTATTTGAAGACGCTTTAACTTAGAATCATTATATTTTGATACAATGTAGGTGCCCACTATATACTTGTTTTGGATGATTTTTGGCATTCATTGGAACTACTATGTTGCCATGGATACTACACCAAAAGTTTCCAAAATATCAAAATGCTCCAAATTTAATGACACTTCACAGTAACGATGAGCAACATTGGTAGATGTGCAATTTGGCGTTGGAATTTCGAAAATGTCTTGTGTTACCATGGAAACAAGGCAAAAATGGTCAAAACGCTTTAAAAAACCTTCAAAAGTGGCCTTTACTTCCTTAAAATAGTAGGTCAAATCCATTGAAACTCTGATGGTATGTTCCCTCCCATGTACCAATGGAGTATCTGCCATTAAAAATTTGGAATGGTCTGTGTAACCATAGAAACCAGCCAAAATGTCAAAAATTTAAAAATGCTCTAAAAGTAATGAAACTTAATAGGATTGTTGACTGTTAAGTCTGCATGAGATTTTTGGAGTTGGAATTTCCAAAATGGCCACCGTTGCCATGGAAACTGCAGAAATGTGTAACTTTTGACAATGCTCTTATTGTACTGAAAATTTACAGAAAGATATATCGCAATCATTAGATCTGCATTCACTGTTAAGTTGTTTTGAAATGGCGCCGCTTAGTGCCAATGGGGGAAGGGTGACATCCGCTATTGCTTGCAATGGCAATTCTAGTTATGGCACCCTAAACGGAGTTTGGGTGACATATTGTTATTCTACGTTTCTTTTTATGTCACCCCCTGACGGAGGTCGGGTGACATATTGTTATTGTACGATTCTTTTTTTATGGCACCCTCAACGGAGTTGGGGTGACGTATTGTTATTCTACGTTTCTTTTTTTATGGCACCCTCAACGGAGTTGGGGTGACATATTGTTATTCTACGTTTCTTTTTTTTCTTATTATTTTTATTATTCTTCCACACATTTTGTCCATCGTGTTTCTAAGAATTGAGTGATCCAATGTTGTTGGAACTATAACATAATAAGCACCCCCATTTGAAGTTGTGCACCTTGCTATGGAATGGTAAAAGATGGCCGCCGTTTCCATGGAAACAGCACAAATGCGAAAAAAATCAAAGTGGTCCAAACTGGAAGAAACTCCACAGGAATGATAACTGGCATGTGCTGATTTCCAGTTTGACTTTGGAATTTTCAAAATGGCTGCCGTTACCATGGAAACAGCTAAAATATCAAAAATTCTAACTCTTTCGTTATAAGATCCAACTGAATGAAACTTTATGAAAATGTTCTCCAGTATGCCAAGATGTCAATGCAATATATGGATAGTTCAAAATGGCCGCCGTTGTCATGGAAACTGGGGCCAAGTTTTGCATTGACCCTATGGAAAAATGCATAAAATCAGCATTTTCTCAGAGAGTAGTGCACCAAAGTAAATGAAACTGTATTGATATATAACATGACATGTGGCAATGAGATGTACGCTTTTAGAATTTTGGAATTATCTACTGTAACCATGGTTGCAGCACAAATGTTCAAAATTTCCAAAAAAAATTAAGTGCTGCAAACTGGATGAAACTTTAAAGGAATAGTAACTGGCATGTGCAGAGTTGCATTTTGAAGTTGGAATTTCCAAAATGGCCGCCGTAACCATGGAAACAGCAAAATTGTCCAAAATTTCAAAATGCTCCAAACTTACTGAAATTTTGCAAAAATGATAACTTGCAGGTGTAGATGCACTCTTAGACTTTGGAATTTCCAAAATGGCTGCCGCTCGCCTGGCAATGGGGGGACGAGGGTGCCATCCGTTATTGCTAGCAATTACAAATCTAGTTTTTATGGCACCCTCAACGGAGTTGGGGTGACATATTGTTATTGTTCGTTTCTTTTTGTCTTATTATGGCACCCTCAACGGAGTTGGGGTGACATATTGTTATTCTACGTTTCTTTTTTTTCTTATTATGGCACCCTCAACGGAGTTGGGGTGACATCTTGTTATTCTACGTTTCTTTTTTTTCTTTTTATTTTTATTCTTCCACACATTTTGTCCACGCTATTTCTCGTAATTGGTCAGACCCATGTTGATGGAACTATACCATAATATGAACCGCCATGTGAAGTTGTGCAAGAGACATTGGAATGGTAAAAAATGGCCGCCGTTACCATGGAAACAAAAAAAATGTAAAAAAAATTCCAAATTTTAAATCTTTCGTTATAAGAGGCAAAGTCTTGAAAGTTTATGTACATGTTGGCAGTGGTGCCCCGAGGTACCAACAGTACTTGGAATTTTCAAAATGGCTGCCATTGCCATGGAAACTAGACAAAAGTTTAACATTGACCCTATGGGAAAATGCGTTTTAGCTGCATTTTCTTGAAAAATATAACAACAATTCCACGGAAATCGTAATTAGGAGTGTGTGCAAATGGTCACATGCAATTGCTGTACTGCTAACATGTACTAGAATATTCTAGAATAAAAATATGTATTTTATTTAATGTGCTTTAAAGAGAAAATCGCCACCGAGAGAACGAGAAACACTCAGAGTACAAATTACTGACATTTCTGCACTTGCGTTAAAGTACATATCCGTGAATGACACACCTGCTAAAATATACACATTAGCTGAAATCAATCGATAAACATGTTATTAAATTGTACACGATAAGTTACATGTATTGTATGATACGCGAGCTATTGACGAATAAATTGAACAGTTGATACGCCGCTCCGTCAATATATACACATGTTGTCTGTCCTACGTCCCCTCTAAAAAGAATATTAATATGCTAAGTCCACGATAATATACTTCAGTATCACGTGACACCACCTTCCTACTTGCGCGCGTGTCTAATTTTACATTTAAAAAGGATTCCCAAACTATGTATAGAACTGAAACGTATTCTACGGAAGAGGAAAAAAAAAAGGGGGGGGGGGGGTTGTTTAGACATGCTGATTCCGACATGTATAATAGATATGCCATTTGACTTTTGTACACTCATAATTGTTGATGCTACTGTGACAATGTGCAGTACGGGGTGCCATCGTCCGCTATTGCTTGCAATAGCAAATCTAGTGTTATAATAACTCATTCGCAATTCTTTTTTTTTCGGATGTAAGAAAAGCAAATAGAGTATTTTTCTCAATACTACATGCAAAATTGTGCGTCAGATATTTGTCACTGAACAGTATGAAACGTATAGACAATAAATAAACCTATGCAAAATGTGTCATTTTAGGCAATACAACGTATTGATCAATCAATCAAATCATGATCAGAGTGATCAAATCATGATCACATTGATCAAATCATGATTAGAGATCGATCAATCAATCAAGTGTTGATATCAATCAAGTGCAGAATCCGAAATAAACGTCCCATCGCTATTTTTACGAACTGTCAATCATTCGATCAATCAATCAATCAATCAAACGATCGATCAATTGATTGATTGATCAATCATGATCACAAACCTTCAATCAACCAATACACGTATCTTCTCCGTTGAATTCATGAAAGAAAAAACCTTTAATTCGCTTCGCGTATCATTATGGCACCCTCAACGGAGTTGGGGTGACATCTTGTTATTCTACGTTTCTTTTTTTTCTTTTTATTTTTATTCTTCCACACATTTTGTCCACGCTATTTCTCGTAATTGGTCAGACCCATGTTGATGGAACTATACCATAATATGAACCGCCATGTGAAGTTGTGCAAGAGACATTGGAATGGTAAAAAATGGCCGCCGTTACCATGGAAACAAAAAAAATGTAAAAAAAATTCCAAATTTTAAATCTTTCGTTATAAGAGGCAAAGTCTTGAAAGTTTATGTACATGTTGGCAGTGGTGCCCCGAGGTACCAACAGTACTTGGAATTTTCAAAATGGCTGCCATTGCCATGGAAACTAGACAAAAGTTTAACATTGACCCTATGGGAAAATGCGTTTTAGCTGCATTTTCTTGAAAAATATAACAACAATTCCACGGAAATCGTAATTAGGAGTGTGTGCAAATGGTCACATGCAATTGCTGTACTGCTAACATGTACTAGAATATTCTAGAATAAAAATATGTATTTTATTTAATGTGCTTTAAAGAGAAAATCGCCACCGAGAGAACGAGAAACACTCAGAGTACAAATTACTGACATTTCTGCACTTGCGTTAAAGTACATATCCGTGAATGACACACCTGCTAAAATATACACATTAGCTGAAATCAATCGATAAACATGTTATTAAATTGTACACGATAAGTTACATGTATTGTATGATACGCGAGCTATTGACGAATAAATTGAACAGTTGATACGCCGCTCCGTCAATATATACACATGTTGTCTGTCCTACGTCCCCTCTAAAAAGAATATTAATATGCTAAGTCCACGATAATATACTTCAGTATCACGTGACACCACCTTCCTACTTGCGCGCGTGTCTAATTTTACATTTAAAAAGGATTCCCAAACTATGTATAGAACTGAAACGTATTCTACGGAAGAGGAAAAAAAAAAGGGGGGGGGGGGGTTGTTTAGACATGCTGATTCCGACATGTATAATAGATATGCCATTTGACTTTTGTACACTCATAATTGTTGATGCTACTGTGACAATGTGCAGTACGGGGTGCCATCGTCCGCTATTGCTTGCAATAGCAAATCTAGTGTTATAATAACTCATTCGCAATTCTTTTTTTTTCGGATGTAAGAAAAGCAAATAGAGTATTTTTCTCAATACTACATGCAAAATTGTGCGTCAGATATTTGTCACTGAACAGTATGAAACGTATAGACAATAAATAAACCTATGCAAAATGTGTCATTTTAGGCAATACAACGTATTGATCAATCAATCAAATCATGATCAGAGTGATCAAATCATGATCACATTGATCAAATCATGATTAGAGATCGATCAATCAATCAAGTGTTGATATCAATCAAGTGCAGAATCCGAAATAAACGTCCCATCGCTATTTTTACGAACTGTCAATCATTCGATCAATCAATCAATCAATCAAACGATCGATCAATTGATTGATTGATCAATCATGATCACAAACCTTCAATCAACCAATACACGTATCTTCTCCGTTGAATTCATGAAAGAAAAAACCTTTAATTCGCTTCGCGTATCATTATGGCACCCTCAACGGAGTTGGGGTGACATCTTGTTATTCTACGTTTCTTTTTTTTCTTTTTATTTTTATTCTTCCACACATTTTGTCCACGCTATTTCTCGTAATTGGTCAGACCCATGTTGATGGAACTATACCATAATATGAACCGCCATGTGAAGTTGTGCAAGAGACATTGGAATGGTAAAAAATGGCCGCCGTTACCATGGAAACAAAAAAAATGTAAAAAAAATTCCAAATTTTAAATCTTTCGTTATAAGAGGCAAAGTCTTGAAAGTTTATGTACATGTTGGCAGTGGTGCCCCGAGGTACCAACAGTACTTGGAATTTTCAAAATGGCTGCCATTGCCATGGAAACTAGACAAAAGTTTAACATTGACCCTATGGGAAAATGCGTTTTAGCTGCATTTTCTTGAAAAATATAACAACAATTCCACGGAAATCGTAATTAGGAGTGTGTGCAAATGGTCACATGCAATTGCTGTACTGCTAACATGTACTAGAATATTCTAGAATAAAAATATGTATTTTATTTAATGTGCTTTAAAGAGAAAATCGCCACCGAGAGAACGAGAAACACTCAGAGTACAAATTACTGACATTTCTGCACTTGCGTTAAAGTACATATCCGTGAATGACACACCTGCTAAAATATACACATTAGCTGAAATCAATCGATAAACATGTTATTAAATTGTACACGATAAGTTACATGTATTGTATGATACGCGAGCTATTGACGAATAAATTGAACAGTTGATACGCCGCTCCGTCAATATATACACATGTTGTCTGTCCTACGTCCCCTCTAAAAAGAATATTAATATGCTAAGTCCACGATAATATACTTCAGTATCACGTGACACCACCTTCCTACTTGCGCGCGTGTCTAATTTTACATTTAAAAAGGATTCCCAAACTATGTATAGAACTGAAACGTATTCTACGGAAGAGGAAAAAAAAAAGGGGGGGGGGGGGGTTGTTTAGACATGCTGATTCCGACATGTATAATAGATATGCCATTTGACTTTTGTACACTCATAATTGTTGATGCTACTGTGACAATGTGCAGTACGGGGTGCCATCGTCCGCTATTGCTTGCAATAGCAAATCTAGTTATTTTTATTATTCTTCCACACATTTTGTCCATCGTGTTTCTAAGAATTGAGTGATCCAATATTGTTGGAACTATAACATAATGAGGACCCCCATCTGAAGTTGTGCACCTTGCTATGGAATGGTAAAAGATGGCCGCCGTTTCCATGGAAACAGCACAAATGCGAAAAAAATCAAAGTGGTCCAAACTGGAAGAAACTCCACAGGAATGTTAACTGGCATGTGCTGATTTCCAGTTTGACTTTGGAATTTTCAAAATGGCTGCCGTTGCCATGGAAACAGCTAAAATATCAAAAATTCTAACTCTTTCGTTATAACATCCAACTGGATGAAACTTTATGAAAATGTTCTCCAGTATGCCAAGATGTCAAGACAATATATGGATAGTTCAAAATGGCCGCCGTTGTCATGGAAACTGGGGCCAAGTTTTGCATTGACCCTATGGAAAAATGCATAAAATCAGCATGTTCTCAGAGAGTAGTGCACCAAAGTCAATGAAACTGTATTGATATATAACATGACATGTGGCAATCAGATGTACGCTTTTAGAATTTTGGAATTATCTACTGTAACCATGGTTGCAGCACAAATGTTCAAAATTTCCAAAAAAAATTAAGTGCTGCAAACTGGATGAAACTTTACAGGAATAGTCACTGACATGTGCGGAGTTGCACTATGAAGTTGGAATTTCCAAAATGGCCGCCGTAACCATGGAAACAGCAAAATTGTCCAAAATTTCAAAATGCTTCAAACTTAATGAAACTTTGCAAAAATGTTACTAGACATCTGTAGATGCCTTCTTTGACTTTGGAATTTCCAAAAATGGCTGCCGCTCGCCTGGCAATGGGGGGACGAGGGTGCCATCCGTTATTGCTAGCAATTACAAATCTAGTTATTATTATATTTATTCTTCCACACTTTTTTGTCCATACTATTTCTCAGAATTGGCTTAAACAATATTAATGGAACTATACCATAATGTTGACCACCACATTACATAGTGCAGTGAGGTATGGCATCATCAACATGGCTGCCGTTGCCATGGAAACGAAACAAATGTGAAAAATTTCTGTTTTTTGTTTTGGTGAACTGTTTGAATATGCTTACACTCAGAATCATCATATTTTGATACAATGTAGGTGCCCACTATATACAGGTGTTGGATGATTTTGGCACTCATCGGACCTACTATGTTGCCATGGAAACTAAACCAAAAATTTCAAAAATATCAAAATGCACCAAACTTCATGAAACTTCACAGTAACGATGAGCAACATTGGAAGATGTGGAATTTGGCGTTGGAATTTCCAAAATATCTGTTGTTACCATGGAAATAATGCAAAAAGGTCAAAACTTTGAATTTTCACAGAACATTCCAGAACATCAATGTTAAATTTATTCTAGAGACATTAAATGGTATATATGATTATGGAGGGAAAAAATTGCAGCAGGGGTTTGACTTTGGAATATTCAAAATGGCCACCGTAACCATGGAAACTGCAAATATGTCCAAAATTTCAAAATGCTCCAAACTTAATAAAACTTCACAGTAATGACGAGCAACATTGGAAGATGTGAATTTTGAAGTTTGAATTTTCAAAATGGCCACCGTAACCATGGAAACAGCAAAAATATCCAAAATTTCAAAATGCTCCTATCTTAATGAAACTTTACAAAAATGATAATTTGAATGTGTAGATGCACTCTTTGACTTTGGAATCTTCTAGATTGTTGCCGCTCGCCTGGCAATGGGGGAAGGGTGCCATCCGCTATTGCTTGCAATGGCAAATCTAGTTATGGCACCCTCAACGGAGTTGGGGTGACATACTGTTATTCTACGTTTCTTTTTTTTCTTATTATTTTTCTTGCACAAATTTTGTCCGCGCGAGTTCTTGGAATCCAATGGACCAATGTTGATGGAACTCTTCTATAATGAGGACCCCCATGTGAAGTTGTGCACCTTGCTATGGAATGGTAAAAAATGGCCGCCGTTTCCATGGAAACAGCACAGATGCGAAAAAAATCAAAGTGGTCCAAAATGGAAGAAACTCCACAAGAATGTTAACTGGCATGTGCTGATTTCCAGTTTGACTTTGGAATTTTCAAGATGGCTGCCGTTACCATGGAAACAGCTAAAATATCAAAAATTCTAACTCTTTCGTTATAACATCCAACTGGATGAAACTTTGTGAAAATGTTCTCCAGTATGCCAAGATGTCAAGACAATATATGGATAGTTCAAAATGGCCGCCGTTGTTATGGAAACTGGGGCCAAGTTTTGCATTGACCCTATGGAAAAATGCATAAAATCAGCATTTTCTCAGAGAGTAGTGCACCAAAGTCAATGAAACTGTATTGATATATAACATGACATGTGGCAATGAGATGTACGCTTTTAGAATTTTGGAATTATCTACTGTAACCATGGTTGCAGCACAAATGTTCAAAATTTCCAAAAAAAAATTAAGTGCTGCAAACTGGATGAAACTTTACAGGAATAGTGACTGACATGTGCAGAGTTGCATTTTGAAGTTGGAATTTCCAAAATGGCCGCCGTAACCATGGAAACAGCAAAATTGTCCAAAATTTCAAAATGCTTCAAACTTAATGAAATTTTGCAAAAATGATAACTTGCAAGTGTAGATGCCTTCTTTGACTTTGGAATTTCCAAAAATGGTTGCCGCTCGCCTGGCAATGGGGGGACGAGGGTGCCATCCGTTATTGCTAGCAATTACAAATCTAGTTCTTATTATTATTTATATTATTTTTCTTCCACACATTTTGTCCAGGAGTTTTATGGAAATCCATTGGACCAAAGTTGATGGAACTCTTTTATATTGAGGACCCTTAGGTTAAGAGTTGCAGGCACCATGGAATGGTTCAAGATGGCTGCCGTTTCCATGGAAACAGAACAAATGTGAAAAAATCCAGTTTTTTGTTTTGGTGAACTGTTTGGATATGCTTTATCTCAGAATCATTATATTTTAATACAATGTAGGTGCCCACTATATACAGGTGTTGGATGATTTTGGTGATCATTGGAACTACTATGTTGCCATGGAAACTACACCAAAAATTTCGAAATTCTTAAAATGCTCCAAACTTCAGGAAACTTCACAGTAACGATGAGCAACATTGGAAGATGTGGAATTTGGCGTTGGAATTTCCAAAATATCTGTTGTTACCTTGGAAACAATGCAAAAAGGTCAAAACTTTGAATTTTCACAGAACATTCCAGAACATCAATGTTAAATTTATTCTAGAGACATTAAATGGTATATGTTTATGGAGGGCAAAAAATTGCAGCGGGGGTTTGACTTTGGAATATTCAAAATGGCCGCCGTTACCATGGAAACAGCAAAAATATGAAAAACTTCAAAATGCTTCAAATTTAAGGAAACTTATAACAAATGTTGCCTAGCTTATGTAGACTTGACTTTTGAGTGGAATTTTCAAAATGGCTGCCGTTACCATGGAAACAGCAAAATTATCCAAAATTTCAAAATGCTTCAAACTTAATGAAACTTTGCAAAAATGTTACTAGACATCTGTAGATGCACTATTTGACTTTGGAATTTTCAAAATGGCTGCCGCTCACCTGGCAATGGGGGAAGGGTGCCATCCGTTATTGCTAGCAATTACAAATCTAGTTCTTATTATTTTTATTCCACACTTTTTGTCCGGCTTAGTTCTCAGAATTGAATGGACCAATGTTGATGGAACTATAACATAATGTTAATCACCATGTGCAGTTTTGCACCTTACCTTGGAATTAAAAAAATGGCTGCCATTGCCATGGAAACAGCAAAAATATGAAAAATAGAAATGTGTTCCAATTTATATGAAACTTCTATGATATTAAGAGACTCATGCACATTGCAACATGGTACATTTTTTTTTCAACTGGGGGGGGTCTCTTGACATAATTTGAGGGGGGTGAAATTTTCATGGAACATTCCAGAACATAAGTGTTAAATTTATTCTAGAGACATTAAATGGTATATGATGGTATATAATTATGGAGAGATCAATTTTTAGAAGAAGTTAGACTTTGGAATTTTCAAAATGGCAGCCGTTACCATGGAAATAGCAAAAGTATGAAAAACTCCAAAATGCTTCAAATTTAATGAAACTTAAAACAAATGTTAATGTAGACTTGACTTTTGAGTTCTGAATTTCCAAAATGGCCGCCGTTGCCATGGAAACGGCACAATTGTTAACAACAGAAAAACGTACATAAAGCTATGAAAACTGAAAGAAAGATCTTTTGTTATGGATATATCTACATTTACTGATGGAACATTTCGAAATGGCTGTCGTTTAGTGGCAATTGGGGAACCAGGGTGACATCCGCTATTGCTTGCAATGGCAATTCTAGTTTTTATGGCACCCTCAACGGAGTTGGGGTGACATATTGTTATTCTACGTTTCTTTTTTTTCTTATTATTTTTATTATTCTTCCACACATTTTGTCCATCGTGTTTCTAAGAATTGAGTGATCCAATATTGTTGGAACTATAACATAATGAGGACCCCCATCTGAAGTTGTGCACCTTGCTATGGAATGGTAAAAGATGGCCGCCGTTTCCATGGAAACAGCACAAATGCGAAAAAAATCAAAGTGGTCCAAACTGGAAGAAACTCCACAGGAATGTTAACTGGCATGTGCTGATTTCCAGTTTGACTTTGGAATTTTCAAAATGGCTGCCGTTGCCATGGAAACAGCTAAAATATCAAAAATTCTAACTCTTTCGTTATAACATCCAACTGGATGAAACTTTATGAAAATGTTCTCCAGTATGCCAAGATGTCAAGACAATATATGGATAGTTCAAAATGGCCGCCGTTGTCATGGAAACTGGGGCCAAGTTTTGCATTGACCCTATGGAAAAATGCATAAAATCAGCATGTTCTCAGAGAGTAGTGCACCAAAGTCAATGAAACTGTATTGATATATAACATGACATGTGGCAATCAGATGTACGCTTTTAGAATTTTGGAATTATCTACTGTAACCATGGTTGCAGCACAAATGTTCAAAATTTCCAAAAAAAATTAAGTGCTGCAAACTGGATGAAACTTTACAGGAATAGTCACTGACATGTGCGGAGTTGCACTATGAAGTTGGAATTTCCAAAATGGCCGCCGTAACCATGGAAACAGCAAAATTGTCCAAAATTTCAAAATGCTTCAAACTTAATGAAACTTTGCAAAAATGTTACTAGACATCTGTAGATGCCTTCTTTGACTTTGGAATTTCCAAAAATGGCTGCCGCTCGCCTGGCAATGGGGGGACGAGGGTGCCATCCGTTATTGCTAGCAATTACAAATCTAGTTCTTATTATTATTTTATTTATTCTTCCACAAATTTTGTCCATGCTATTTCTCAGAGTTGGCTTGAACAATATTGATGGAACTATACCATAATGTAGACCACTATATGAAATTGTGCAATCGGGGTATGGCATCATTAAGATGGCTGCCGTAGCCATGGAAACTGATAAAATGTGAAAATAAATGCAATTTCTAAATCTTTCATTATAAGACCTAGCTGGATGAAATTTTATGTTAATGTTCCTTGGTATGACTAGATGTTGTGACAATATTAGGAAATTCCAAAATGGCCGCCATTGTCATGGAAACAGGGCGAAAGTTTAACATTGGCCCTTTGGGAAAACATATTGAAGCTGCATTTCCTGCAAGAATATTATATCAAACCTTCTACAACTTAATGAATATGTGACATGGCATGTCCCAAAGTGGCACCTGTCCTTGGAATTTTGGAAATGGTACCCGTTTCCATGGAAATAGCAAAAATTTCAAAAATTTCGAAATGCTCCAAAATTGATGAAACTTTACAAAAAGGTTAATTGGCATGCGTATATGTTATCTTTGACTTTGCATTTTTCAAAATGGCTGCCGCTCACCTGGCAATGGGGAAAGGGTGCCATCTGTTATTGCTAGCAATTACAAATCTAGTTATGGCACCCTCAACGGAGTTGGGGTGACATATTGTTATTGTTCGTTTCTTTTTTTCTTATTATGGCACCCTCAACGGAGTTGGGGTGACATATTGTTATTGTTCGATTCTTTTTGTCTTATTATTATGTCACCCGATCGACAAAGTCGGGTGACATATTGCTTTTCCTCTGTTTCTTTTTCCCTATTATTATTATTATGTCACCCGATCGACAATGTCGGGTGACATATTGCTTTTCCTCTGTTTCTTTTTCCCTATTATTATTATTTTTCTTCCACCTAATTTTGTCCGCTCGCTTTATCAGAGCCAAAGGAACCAATCTGAATGATGGTGCACTATAACAAGGAACCCTGACTTTCCTGTTGCTTTTTAATATTGGCACTAAAAAAATGGCTGCCATCACCATGGAAACTTGAAAATGGTGAAAAAATATAATTTTGGAGTTAGGTGAATTGTTTGAGAATGCTTAACCTTAAAATCTTTAGATTTTAATACAATGTAGGTGCCCACTATATACTGCTTTGGGATGATTTTGGCAATCATTGAAACTGCTATGTTGCCATGGATACTACACCAAAAATTTCAAAAAAATGAAAATGCTCAAAATGTTTTGAAATTATAGCATAACGATGAGCAACTTTGGTAGATGTGGAATTTGGCTTTGGAATTTCCAAAATGTCTGCCGTTTCCATGGAAACAATGCAAAAAGGTCAAAATGCTCCAAAAACTTCAGGGTTTGGTGAATAACTTTGGTATGCTTGAACTTAAAATCATAAAATTTTTATAAAATATAGTTGTCCACTATATACAGGTTTTGAATGATTATGACAATCATTGGAACTACTCTGTTACCATGGATACAGGATCAAATATTTCAAAAATTTCAAAATGATCCAAAATTGATGAAACTTAATATTATTGTTAACTGCCAAGTCTGGATGAGACTTTTGACTTTGGAATTTCCAAAATGGCCACCGTTGCCATGGAAACTGCAAAAAAGTCAAAAAATTTCAAAATGCTTTTAACTTAATAAAACTTGATATTAATGTTAACTGACAAGTAATAAAGAGGCTTTTGACTTTGAAATTTTCAAAATGGCTGCCGTTGCCATGGAAACGGCAGAAATGTGAAATTTTTAAAATGCTGTGAATATACTGAAAATTGACAGAAAGATGTATTGCCATGCATATATGTGCATTCACTGTTAAACGATTCTGAAATGGCTTCAACTTAGTGGCAATTGGGGGAAGGGTGACATCCGCTATTGCTTGCAATGGCAATTCTAGTTATGGCACCCTCAACGGAGTTGGGGTGACATACTGTTATTCTACGTTTCTTTTTTTTCTTATTATTTTTCTTGCACAAATTTTGTCCGCGCGAGTTCTTGGAATCCAATGGACCAATGTTGATGGAACTCTTCTATAATGAGGACCCCCATGTGAAGTTGTGCACCTTGCTATGGAATGGTAAAAAATGGCCGCCGTTTCCATGGAAACAGCACAGATGCGAAAAAAATCAAAGTGGTCCAAAATGGAAGAAACTCCACAAGAATGTTAACTGGCATGTGCTGATTTCCAGTTTGACTTTGGAATTTTCAAGATGGCTGCCGTTACCATGGAAACAGCTAAAATATCAAAAATTCTAACTCTTTCGTTATAACATCCAACTGGATGAAACTTTGTGAAAATGTTCTCCAGTATGCCAAGATGTCAAGACAATATATGGATAGTTCAAAATGGCCGCCGTTGTTATGGAAACTGGGGCCAAGTTTTGCATTGACCCTATGGAAAAATGCATAAAATCAGCATTTTCTCAGAGAGTAGTGCACCAAAGTCAATGAAACTGTATTGATATATAACATGACATGTGGCAATGAGATGTACGCTTTTAGAATTTTGGAATTATCTACTGTAACCATGGTTGCAGCACAAATGTTCAAAATTTCCAAAAAAAAATTAAGTGCTGCAAACTGGATGAAACTTTACAGGAATAGTGACTGACATGTGCAGAGTTGCATTTTGAAGTTGGAATTTCCAAAATGGCCGCCGTAACCATGGAAACAGCAAAATTGTCCAAAATTTCAAAATGCTTCAAACTTAATGAAATTTTGCAAAAATGATAACTTGCAAGTGTAGATGCCTTCTTTGACTTTGGAATTTCCAAAAATGGTTGCCGCTCGCCTGGCAATGGGGGGACGAGGGTGCCATCCGTTATTGCTAGCAATTACAAATCTAGTTATTATTATTATTATTATTTTTCTTCCACCTAATTTTGTCCGGCAGTTTTCTCAGAGCCAAAGGAACCAATCTGAATGATAGTGCACTATAACAAGGAACCCCGACTTTCCTGTGTCTTTCCAGTATTGGAACTAAAAAAATGGCTGCCATCACCATGGAAACGAAAAAATGGTGAAAAAATATAATTTTAGAGTTAAGGGAATTATTTGAGAATGCTTAAGCTTAAAATCTTTAGATTTTAATACAATGTAGGTGCCCACTATATACTGCTTTAGGATGATTTTGGCAATCATTGGAACTGCTATGTTGCCATGGATACCACACCAAAAATTTCCAAAATATGGAAATGCTCCAAATTTAATAAAACTTCACAGAAACAATGAGCAACATTGTAAGATGTGGAATTTGGCATTGGAATTTTGAACATGTCTGCCGTTACCATGGAAACAATGCAAAACAGGTCAAAATGGTCCAAAAAACACCTAAAAGTGGCATTTACTTTCTTAAAAGGGTAGGTCAAATCAATTGAAACTCTGATGGTATGTTCCCTCCCATGTACCAATGTGGTATCTGCCATTAGAAATTTGGAATGGTCTGTGTAACCATAGAAACCAGCTAAAATGTCAAAAATTTCAAAAATTTCAAAATGCTCAAAAAGTAATGAAACTCACTATGATTGTTGACTGTCAAGTCTGCATGAAACTTTTGAAGTTGGAATTTCCAAAATGGCTACCATTGCCATGAAAACTGGAAAAATGTCAAATATTTTCAAAATGCTCCAAACTTAATGAAACTTAATAATATTGTCACCTGGCATGAATAGATGAGACTTTTGACTTTGAAACTTTCAAAATGGCTGCCGTTGCCATGGAAACAAGGCAAAAATGTCATATTTTGAAAAATGCTCTGAATGTACTGAAAATTTACAGAAAAAATGTATAGCCATGCAAATATGTGCATTCACTGTTAAAAGTTTTTGAAATGGCTGCCGCTTAGTGGCAATGGGGGGAAGGGTGACATCCGCTATTGCTTGCAATGGCAAATCTAGTTATATTTATTCTTCCACACTTTTTTGTCCATACTATTTCTCACAATTGGCTTGAACAATATTGATGAAACTATACCATAATGTAGACCACCACATTCTATAGTGCAGTGGGGTATGACACCATCAAGATGGCTGCCGTTGCCATAGAAACGAAAGAAATGTGAAAAAATCTAGTTTTTTGTTTTCTCGAACTGTTTGGATAGACTTGAACTCAGAAACATTATATTTTAATACAATGTAGGTGCCCACTATATACAGGTATTGGATGATTTTTGAGACTCATTGGAACTACTATGTTGTCATGGAAACTACACCAAAAATTTAAAAAATATCAAAATGCTCAAAACTTAATGAAACTTCACAGTAACGATGAACAACATTGGAAGATGTGGAATTTGGCATTGGAATTTCCAAAATATCTTTTGTTACCATGGAAACAATGCAAAAAAGGTCAAAACTTTGAATTTTCACAGAACATTCCAGAACATCAATGTTAAATTTATTCTAGAGACATTAAATGGTATATGATGGTATATATGATTATGGAGAGAAAAAATTGCAGCGGGGGTTTGACTTTGGAATATTCAAAATGGCCACCGTTACCATGGGAACAGCAAAATTATGAAAAACTTCAAAATGCTTTAAATTTAATGAAACTTATAACAAATTTTGCCTAGCTTATGTAGACTTAACTTTTGAGTTTCGAATTTTCAAAATGGCCGCCGTTGCCATGGAAACAGCAAACATTTTTTAAATGGCTGCCGCTGGCCTGGCAATTGGGAAAGGGTGCCATCCGCTATTGCTTGCAATGGCAAATCTAGTTATAATTATGGCACCCTCAACGGAGTTGGGGTGACATATTGTTATTGTTCGTTTCTTTTTTTTCTTTTTATTATTATTTTTATTCTTCCACACATTTTGTCCATACTATTTCTCGGAATTGGTCAGACCCATGTTGATAGAACTATACCATAATATGAACCGCCATGTGAAGTTGTGCAAGAGACATTGGAATGGTAAAAAATGGACGCCGTTACCATGGAAACTGCAAAAATGTAAAAAAAAATCAAAATTCTAAATCTTTCGTTATAAGAGGCAACCTCTTGAAAGTTTATGTAAATGTTGGCAGTGGTGCCCTGAGGTACCAACAGTACTTAGCTTCTGCAAAATCTGTACCATTACCATGGAAACTGGAGAAAAGTTTAACATTGAACCTATGGGAAAAAACATCAAACCAGCCTTTTCTAAAGGATTATAAGATCAAACTCAAAGAAACTTTATGAATATATAACATGGCATAAGTCGATATTGAAACTGTTGTTGGGATTTTCGAAATGGACACCATTACCATGGAAACAGCAAAAATGTCCAAAAATCTCAAAATGCTCCAAACTTAATGAAACTCATTATAAATGACCAATGGCAAGTAAAGATCAGACTTTTGACTTAGGAATTTTCAAAATGGCCGCCGTTGCCATGGAAACTACAAAAATTTCAAAAACTTCAAAATGCTCCAAAAGTTGAGGAAACTTTACAACAATGTTAGTAAACATCTGTAGATGCGGTCTTTGACTTTGGAATTATCGAACTGGCTGCAGTTTAGTGGCAATGTGGGAAGGGTGCCATCCGCTATTGCTTACAATGGCAAATCTAGTTATTATGGCACCCTCAACGGAGTTGGGGTGACATATTGTTATTGTTCGTTTCTTTTTTTCTTATTATTCTTATTATTATATTTATTCTTCCACACTTTTTTGTCCATTCTATTTCTCGGAATTGGCTTGAACAATATTGATGGAACTATACCATAATGTAGACCACCACATTCTATAGTGCAGTGGGGTATGGCACCATCAAGATGGCTGCCGTTGCCATGGAAACGAAACAAATGTGAAAAAATCCAGTGTTTTGTTTTGGTGAACTGTTTGGATATGCTTGAACTCAGAATCATTATATTTTAATACAATGTAGGTGCCCACTATATACAGGTGTTGGATGATTTTGGCACTCATTGGAACTACTATGTTGCCATGGAAACTACTCTAAAAATTTCAAAAATTTCAAAATGTTCCAAACTTAAGGAAACTTCACAGTAACGATGAGCAACATTGGAAGATGTGGAATTTGGCGTTGGAATTTCCAAAATATCTGTTGTTACCATGGAAATAATGCAAAAAGGTCAAAACTTTGAATTTTCACAGAACATTCCAGAACATCAATGTTAAATTTATTCTAGAGACATTAAATGGTATATGATGGTATATAGGATTATGGAGGGAAAAAATTGCAGCGGGGGTTTGACTTTGGAATTTTCAAAATGGCCGCCGTTACCATGGGAACAGCAAAATTATGAAAAACTTCAAAATGCTTTAAATCTAATGAAACTTATAACAAATTTTGCCTAGCTAATGTAGACTTAACTTTTGAGTTTCGAATTTTCAAAAGGGCCGTCGTTGCCATGGAAACAGCAAAAATTTTCTAAATGGCTGCCGCTCGCCTGGCAATGGGGAAAGGGTGCCATCCGCTATTGCTTGCAATGGCAAATCTAGTTATTATTTTTATTCTTCCACACTTTTTTGTCCATTCTATTTCTCGGAATTGGCTTGAACAATATTGATGGAACTATACCATAATGTAGACCACCACATTCTATAGTGCAGTGGGGTATGGCACCATCAAGGTGGCTGTCGTTGCCATGGAAACGAAACAAATGTGAAAAAATCCTGTGTTTTGTTTTGGTGAACTGTTTGGATATGCTTGAACTCAGAATCATTATATTTTGATACAATGTAGTTGCCGGCCATATACAGGTGTTGGATGATTTTGGCACTCATTGGAACTATTATGTTGCAATGGAAACTATACCAAAAATTTCAAAAATATCAAAATTCTCCAAACTTCATGAAACTTCACAGTAAGGATGAGCAACATTGGAAGATGTGGAATTTGGCGTTGGAATTTCCAAAATATCTGTAGATACCATGGAAACAATGCAAAAAGGTCAAAACTTTGAATTTTCACAGAACATTCCAGAACATCAATGTTAAATGTATTCTACAGACATTAAATGGTATATGATGGTATATATGATTATGGAGGGAAAAAATTGCAGCGGGGGTTTGACTTTGGAATATTCAAAATGGCCACCGTTACCATGGGAACAGCAAAATTATGAAAAACTTCAAAAGGCTTTAAATTTAATGAAACTTATAACAAATTTTGCCTAGCTTATGTAGACTTAACTTTTGAGTTTGGAATTTTCAAAATGGACGCCGTTGCCATGGAAACAGCAAAAATTTTCTAAATGGCTGCCGCTGGCCTGGCAATAGGGAAAGGGTGCCATCCGCTATTGCTTGCAATGGCAAATCTAGTTATTATGTCACCCGATCGACAATGTCGGGTGACATATTGCTTTTCCTCTATTATTATTATTTTTCTTCCACCTAATTTTGTCCGGCAGTTTTCTCAGAGCCAAAGGAACCAATCTGAATGATAGTGCACTATAACAAGGAACCCTGACTTACCAGTTGCAGTGCAACTTTGGAACTAAAAAATGGCTGCCATCACCATGGAAACGAAAAAATGGTGAAAAAATATAATTTTGGAGTTAGGTGAATTGTTTGAGAATGCTTAACTTTAAAATCTTTAGATTTTAATACAATGTAGGTGCCCACTATATAATGCTTTGGGATGATTTTGGCAATCATTGGAACTGCTATGTTGCCATGGATACTACACCAAAAATTTCCAAAATATGGAAATGCTCCAAATTTTATAAAACTTCACAGTAACGATTAGCAACATTGTAAGATGTGGAATTGGGAGTTGGAATTTTGAAAATGTCTGCCGTTACCATGGAAACAATGCAAAACAGTCCAAAAACCTTAAAGTGGCAATAACTTTCTTAATATGGTAGGTCAAATGGATCGAAACTTTGATGGTATGTTCCCTCCCATGTACCAATGTGGTATATGCCATTAAATTTTGGGAATGGTCTCTGTTGCCATAGGAACCATCACAAATGTCAAAAATTTCAAAAATTTCAAAATGCTCCAAATTTGATGAAACTTAATACGATTATAGACTGGCAAGTCTGGATGAGACTTTTGAAGTTGGAATTTCCAAAATGGCCACCGTTGCCATGGAAACTGCAAAAATGTTAAATATTTTTAAAATGCTCCAAACTTTATGAAACTTAATATTATTGTAAACTGGCATGTAAAGATGAGACTTTTGAATTTGAAACTTTCAAAATGGCTGTCGTTGCCATGGAAACAGCAAAAATGTCATGTTTTTAAAAATGATCTAAATGTACTGAAAATTTACAGAAAAATGTATAGCCATGCAAATATGTCCATTCACTGTTAAAAGTTTTTGAAATGGCTGCCGCTTAGTGGCAATGGGGGGAAGGGTGACATCCGCTATTGCTTGCAATAGCAATTCTAGTTATGTCACCCTGACGGTCGGGTGACATATTGTTATTGTACGATTCTTTTTTTCTTATTATTCTTATTCCGCACTTTTTGCCCAGCTTAGTTCTTGGAACTGAATGGACCAATGTTGATGGAACTATAACATAATGTTAATCACCATGTGTAGTTTTGCATCTGACTTTGGAATTAAATAAATGGCTGCCATTGCCATGGAAACAGCAAAAATGTGAAAAATAGAAATGTGTTCCAATTTATATGAAACTTCTATGATATTAAGAGACTCATGCACACTTCAACATGGTACATTTTTTTTCAACTGGGGGGTCTCTAGACATAATTTGAGGGGGGTGAATTTTTCATGGAACATTCCAGAACATAACTGTTAAATTTATTCTTGAGACATTAAATGGTATATGATGGTATCTAATTATGGAGAGAACAATTTGCAGCAGAAGTTCGACTTTGGAATTTTCAAAATGGCCGCCGTCACCATGGAAACAGCAAAAATATGAAAAACTCCAAAATGCTTCAAATTTAATGAAACTTAAAACAAATGTTGCCTAGCTAATGTAGACTTGAGTTTTGTGTTTTTCAAAATGGCCGCCGTTGCCATGGAAACGGCACAATTGTTGAAAACAGAAAAACGTACATAAAGCTATGAAAACTGACAGAAAGATCTTTTGTCATGGATATATCTGTATTTACTGATGGAACATTTCGAAATGGCTACCGTTTAGTGGCAATTGGGGAACCAGGGTGACATCCGCTATTGCTTGCAATGGCAATTCTAGTTATGTCACCCGATCGACAATGTCGGGTGACATATTGCTTTTCCTCTGTTTCTTTGTTATTATTATTATTCTTCCAACTATTTTGTCCGCCACTTTTCTCGGAGCCAATGGAACCAATCTTAATGATAGTTAAGTATAATAGGGAACACAAAATTGCGGGTTGCAGTAGGGTCTAAGACCATAAAAAATGGCTGCCGTTTCCATGGAAACGGACCAATTGTGAAAAATTCCACTTTTTGGTTTTTTGGAATAATTTGGAGATGCTTAAACTCAGAATCATCATATTTTAATACAATGAAGGTGCCACCCATATACTGGTTTTGGATGATTTTGGCAATCATTGGAACTACTATGTTGCCATGGAAACTACACCAAAAATTTCAAAAATATGAAAATGCTCCATATTTTTTGAAACTTTACCATAACGATGAGCAACTTTGGTGGATGTGGAATTTGGCGTTGGAATTTCCAAAATGTCTGCCGTTTCCATGGAAACAATGCAAAAAGGTCAAAAAGCTCCAAAAACTTCCGGGTTTGGTGAATAACTTTGGTATGCTTGAACTTAAAATCATCAAATTTTTACACAATATAGTTGTCCACTATATACAGGTTTTGATTGATTTTGACAATCATTAGAACTACTCTGTTACCATGGATACAGGATCAAATATCTCAAAAATTTCAAAATGCTCCAAAGTTGATGAAACTTAATATGATAGTTAACTGGCAAGTCTGGATGAGACTTTTGACTTTGGAATTTCCAAAATGGCCACCGTTGCCATGGAAATTGCAAAAAAGTCAAAATTTCTCAAAATGCTTTGAACTTAATGAAACTTGATATTATTGTTAACTGGCAAGTACAGATGAGACTTTTGACTTTGAAATTTTCAAAATGGCTGCCGTTGCCATGGAAATGGCAGAAATGTGATTTTTTAAAAATGCTCTGAATGTACTGAAAATTTACAGAAAGATGTATTGCCATAAATATATGTGCATTCACTGTTTAACCATTTTGAAATGGCTGCCGGTTAGTGGCAATAGGGGAAGGGTGACATCCGCTATTGCTTGCAATGGCAATTCTAGTTATGTCACCCGATCGACAAAGTCGGGTGACATATTGCTTTTCCTCTGTTTCTTTTTCCCTATTATTATTATTATTATTATTATTATTATTTTTCTTCCACCTAATTTTGTCCGGCAGTTTTTTTGGAGCCAAAGGAACCAATCTGAATGATGGTGCACTATAACAAGGAACCCTGACTTTCCAGTTGCAGTGCAACTTTGGAACTAAAAAATGGCTGCCATCACCATGGAAACAGAAAAATAGTGAAAAAATATAATTTTAGAGTTCGGCCAATTATTTGAGAATGGTTATGCTTAAAATCTTTAGATTTTGATACAATGTAGGTGCCCACTATACACTGGTTTTGGGATGATTTTGGCAATCATTGGAACTGCTATGTTGCCATGGATACTACACCAAAAATTTCCAAAATATGGAAATGCTCCAAATTAAATGAAACTACTCAGTAACGATGAGCAACATTGGTAGATGTGGAATTTGGCGTTGGAATTTCCCAAATGTCTGCCGTTTCCATGGAAACAATGCAAAAATGGTAAAAATGGTCCAAAAACACCTAAAAGTGGCATTTACTTTCTTAAAAGGGTAGGTCAAATCCATTGAAACTCTGATGGTATGCTCCCTCCCATGTACCAATGTGGTATCTGCCATTAGAAATTTGGAATGGTCTGTGTAACCATAGAAACCAGCCAAAATGTCAAAAATTTCATAAATTTCAAAATGCTCAAAAAGTAATGAAACTTACTATGATTGTTGACTGTCAAGTCTGCATGACACTTTTGAAGTTGGAATTTCCAAAATGGGCACCGTTGCCATGGGAACTGCAGAATTGTCAAATATTTTCAAAATGCTCCAAATTTTATGAAACTTAATATTATTGTTAACTCGCATGTATAGATGAGACTTTTGACTTTGGAATTTTCAAAATGGCTGCCGTTGCCATGGAAACAGCAAAAATGTGAAATTTTCTAAAATGCTCTGAATGTACTGAAAATTTACAGAAAGATGTATTGCCATGTATATATGTGCATTCACTGTTAAACAATTTTGAAATGGCTGCCGCTTAGTGGCAATAGGGGGAAGGGTGACATCCGCTATTGCTTGCAATAGCAATTCTAGTTATTATTATTCTTCCAACTATTTTGTCCGCCACTTTTCTCGGAGCCAATTGAACCAATCTTAATGATAGTTAAGTATAATAGGGAACACAAAATTGCGGGTTGCAGTAGGGTCTAAGACCATAAAAAATGGCTGCCATTTCCATGGAAACGGAACAATTGTGAAAAATTCCACTTTTTGTTTTTTTGGAATAATTTGGAGATGCTTAATCTCAGAATCATCATATTTTAATACAATGAAGGTGCCACCCATGTACTGGTTTTGGATGATTTTGGCAATCATTGGAACTACTATGTTGCCATGGAAACTACACCAAAAATTTCAAAAATATGAAAATGCTCCAAATTTTTTGAAACTTTACCAGAACGATGAGCAACTTTGGTAGATGTGGAATTTGGCGTTGGAATTTCCAAAATGTCTGCCGTTTCCATGGAAACAATGCAAAAAGGTCAAAATGCTCCAAAAACTTCCGGGTTTGGTGAATAACTTTGGTATGCTTGAACTTAAAATCATCAAATTTTTACACAATATAGTTATCCACTATATACAGGTTTTGATTGATTTTGACAATCATTGGAACTACTATGTTACCATGGATACAGGATCAAATATCTCAAAAATTTCAAAATGCTCAAAAATTGATGAAACTTGATATTATTGTTGACTGGCAAGTCTGGATGAGACTTTTGACTTTGGAATTTCCAAAATGGCCACCGTTGCCATGGAAACTGCAAAAAAGTAAAAAATTCTCAAAATGCTTTGAACTTAATAAAACTTGATATTATTGTTAACTGACGAGTAATGATGAGGCTTTTGACTTTGAAATTTTCAAAATGGCTGCCATTGCCATGGAAACGGCAGAAATGGGAATTTTTTTAAATGCTGTGAATTTACTGAAAATTTACAGAAAGATGTATTGCCATGCATATATGTGCATTCACTGTTAAACGAATCTGAAATGGCTGCAACTTAGTGGCAATTGGGGGAAGGGTGACATCCGCTATTGCTTGCAATGGCAATTCTAGTTTTTATTATTCTTCTTCAACACTTTTTGTCCACGCTGTTTCTCGGAATTGTATGGACCAATGTTGATGGAACTATACCATAATGTGGACCAGCATATGAAGTTGTGCACCTGACTTTGGAATGGTCAAGATGGCTGCCGTTTCCATGGAAACTGCAAAAATCCGAAAATATTCAAAGTGTTCCAAATTGGAAGAAACTCCACAGGAATGGTAACTGGCATGAGATGATTTGCAGTTTGACTTTGGAATTTCCAAAATGGCTGTCGTTACCATGGAAACAGCTCAAATATAAAAAATTCTAACTCTTTCATTATAACATCCAGCTGGATGAAACTTTATGAAAATGTGACTCAGTATGCCAAGATGTCAAAACAATATTTGGATAGTTCAAAATGGCCGCCGTTGTCATGGAAACTAGGGCCAAGTTTTTCATTGACCCTATGGAAAAATGCATAAAATCAGCATTTTCTCAGAGAATAGTGCAACAAAGTAAATGAAACTGTATTGATATATAACATGACATGTGGCAATGAGATGTCTGCTTTTAGAATTTTGGAATTATCTACTGTAACCATGGTTGCAGCACAAATGTTCAAAATTTCCAAAAAAAATAAAGTGATGCAAACTGGATGACACTTTACAGAAATAGTGGCTGACATGTGCGGAGTTGCATTTTGAAGTTGGAATTTCCAAACGGCCGCCGTAACCATGGAAACAGCAAAATTGTCCAAAATTTCAAAATGCTCCAAACCTAATGAAATTTTTACAAAAATGATGACTTGCATGTGTAGATGCACTCTTTGACTTTGGAATTTTCAAAATGGCTGCTGCTCACCTGGCAATAGGGGGACAAGGGTGCCATCCGTTATTGCTAGCAATTACAAATCTAGTTTTTATTATTTTTCTTCCACACATTTTGTCCAGGAGTTTTATGGAAATCCATTGGACCAAAGTTGATGGAACTCTTTTATATTAAGGACCCTTAGGTGAAGAGTTGCAGGCACCATGGAATGGTTCAAGATGGCTGCCGTTTCCATGGAAACTGCAAAAATGTGAAAAATTTTCAAAATTCAAAATTCTTCATTATAAGACCAAAGTGGATGAAACTTTGTGGAAGTGTTACCTGATATGCCTAGATGTGCATGCAATATCAAGAGGTTCCAAAATGGCCGCCATTGTCATGGAAACAGGGCGGAAGTTTAACATTGACCATATGGGAAAACACATAAAAGCTAAATTTTCTTTAAGAATATAGCATCAATCCCAATGACACTTTATAGATATGTAACATGGCATGTACCAATGTGTCTTTGGAATTTTGGAAATGGTAACTGTTACCATGGAAACAGCAAAAATTTCAAAAATTTCAAAATGCTCCAAACGATATGAAATTTTACAACAATGTTAATAAACATGTGTAAAAGCGCTCTTTGACTTTGAAATTTTCAAAATGGCTGCTGCTCACCTGGCAATGGTGGGAAGGGTGCCATCTGTTATTGCTAGCAATTACAAATCTAGTTATTTTTATTATTCTTCTTCTTCCACTTCTTCCGCCACTTTAAAAAATGAACTTGTCCGCAGCGTTTCTCCAAAACCGCTTGTCAGATTGACTTAGGATTTCATAATATGGTAGACTAATATGTCTAGTTGAGCCATCAATCTTTCGTTTCTGCATTGGGGTCTATTAAGGGGTATTTTGGGGGGTAGAAAGGATGAAAGGGTTTACTATAGAACCCTATGGGATTTTATTTTCTAAAATTTTCAAATGAATATAACTTGAAAACTGTAAGTGATAGATACATGCAGTCTTCAGAAATTATTATAGGACAATAGAACAAATCACATGATATATAGGGGGAGTCCCTGGAGGGTCATCCCCACCCCCTTCAATTTGAGAATATGCTTTTATCTTGTAAACGGTCCAGATCCCCACCCCTAAACCATATATATTCTTGAATGGAACGATAAAACAAATCAAATGAAATTAAAGGGAGGTCCGCGGGGGTCATCCCCACCCCGTTCAATATGAGAATGTGCTATTATCTTGTAAACGGTCCAGATCCCCACCCCTAAACCATATATATTCTTGTAGGGGACAATAAAACAAATGAAATGAAATTAAAGGGAAGTCCCTAGGGGGTCACCCCGACCCCTCTTGTTTGAAAACTTATAAACGGTCCAGATCCCCACCCCTAACCCATATATATTCTTGAATGGAACGAAGAAACAAATCAAATGAAATTAAAGGGAGGTCCCCGGGGGTCATCCCCACCCCGTTCAATATGATTATGTGCTATTATCTTGTAAACGGTCCAGATCCCCACCCTTAAACCATATATATTCTTGTAGGGGACAATACAACAAATGAAATGAAATTAAAGCGAAGTCCCTAGGGGGTCCCCCGACCCCTCTTGTTTGAAAACTTGTAAACGGTCCAGATCCCCACCCCTAAACCATATATATTCTTGTAGGGAACAATAAAACAAATGAAATTAAATTAATTGGAAGTCCCTGGGGTGACACCCCGATCCCTCTTGGTTGAAAACTTGTAAACGGTCAATATCCCCACCCCTAAACCATATATATTCTTGTATGGGACAATAAAACAAATCACATTAAATTAAATGAAAGTTCCTGGGGGTCACCCCCACCCCATTCAACTTGAGAATGTACTATTATCTTGTAAACGGTCAAGATCCCCACCCCTAAACCATATATATTCTTGTAGGGGACAATAAAACAAATAAAGTGAACATGGGACCATATGAATGGGGAGTTATGGGAGCTTTGTTTGGGAGACTTCGTAACAGCATCCTGTTACAATTACTTCTTGTTTATTAATAAAATCTATTCATTGGAATAAAAATACCCAAATATGAAGGCAGTAAAAAAAATTAAAAAAAAAAAGAAGTTTTGTCACTTTATTATTGTTATGGATATGAATATTTCTAAAAGAACACTTTTTTTTTTAGAGCTATCAGTTTTGTAAAACTATTCCTCCTTAGAGAAAAACAAGAACAGAACTGTCATGCAATTTTATTGAAAAAAGATTAGTCACTTGTTATCATTATCGACATAAATAATGCGAACCCTACACTTATACAGCTCTCTTTTTTCATCCTTGAGAACAAAAAAAACATTATTTCAATGTTGTTGTATAATTTACCAGCAAGATTAGAAAAATGTTTTGGCAAGTAACTTAAAATTATGCCATTGTAAACCTTTTTTTTTAAAACCTATACTTTTAAAAATTCATTTCTGAGAAAAAAAATAACCAAATATGAGGCAATTTCATGAATATTAATAAAATAAAAGAAAGTATTGTCACTTTTTATCATGATTAATATAAATATTATATATATAATTGTTTCTAAAAAATATGATCATATATTTTAAATGCTTTGTTTTATATTTCGTACTTACATTTGTGTTACCTGTAAAAATGAATTGAAGTCCAGATCAGGTCTGTCAAGGCATAAGAGATTTGTTCACATAGAAAGCAAACTAGGGTGTGGAGAATACACAAAGACATACAAATCAAGAGATTCCATGCGACGACGGTTCATCAGGTGATTATATGGTACAAAATCTATAAGCAGTATCAAACATGAGTCGATTTTATATAATTGTAATTTGTGTCATACTAATGTACCAGTGAAATGGAGTAACATCATATAATTGTTTCATATAAATGTACCAGTGAAATGGAATTACATCATATAATTGTTCCATACAAATATACCAGTGAAATGGAATTGCATCATATAATTGTTCCATACAAATGCAGAATGAGATTTCTAATTTTATTATCGACAATATTATACAATTATTGTCTTTTGGTGAGGTAAATGTGTGGTTTTATTGACTTTTGAAAAAAACTGATATTCACTTCGGCCGTTGGCCTCAGTGAATATCAGTTTTTTCAAAAGTCAATAAAACCACACATTTACCGAAACAAAAGACAATGATTGTTTTATTCAATAATACAGAAAATAAAGAGTGTATTGTCCTTGATATTCCTCAATATACATGTATATGTATGTGCATGTTAATTTGTTTGGTTTTTTTGTTGCAATTTATTGGATATTTGTATGATTTATTCATAGTTATTGTTAAGTTATCTCCCTGAAATATCCTTTTTTTTTGTAAGAATAATAAAGAAATTTTTTAATACCTACACAAATTTAATTTTGCAAAAATTAGGGGAAGAGACTTGAAAACAGGTATTAAGATGTTTTTTGAATTAATCACATGTTCTTTTACACAATGTAACAATACAAATGTCTATAGACAGTTTACTTTGGAATGATATTGTAGTTGATATTGATATTCCCGTTATTGTTTGTAATGACAGGATAATTTGGATATCCATTTCCAAAATTGTTTATACATGGATAGCTTGAATATGTTGCTGTTTTGTTCACAAGCAGCCACCGGTCCATGCGAAGAGTTAGTACTAGTAATGTCTTTGCATAAATTATTCATTTGCGAATCAGACAAAAGCATGAAGTCAATAATGTCACTCGTTTTCAATTTGGAACATATCTCCAACATAACGATCAGGAACTGCAGCAGTAGAAGTTGTAGATGTAGCATCTGTCCGAAGACTTTCACTAATTACGTTTGACATATTATGTAGTACACGGTCTGATGTAAACCCTGTATATGTTTTTAAAGAATTTTCACTTTTGTGACCCGTTACTGACATAATATGCCATCCAGCAAAATCAGCCTCATCCAAAACATGAACAGTTGTTGCACGAAGTGAATGGTTGGTATATCTTTTCCCGAGACCGGCCTTTTCACATATTGCCGGCATCATAGCACCTAGGGTGTTATGTCCTAATGGAGATGCATCATACCAAACAGAGTCATCATTTATGGTGGTTTTTGGCCTTTGAAAGAAATATTCACAGTTTGTGTTGAGTTTGGTTGTGTACTTGATGAAGCTCTTTACTGGGCACTTAGCATCATCTGAAAAATACAGTAAACTGGTCAATAAGGAATCAAAATTACAGTTAAATGCTTGAAGAGTTATCTCATTGGCTATTATACCACATCTTCCTTTTTCATATTTACAGGGACTAAACTTAACTGTTTTCCTCCAGGGGCCACCTGGGCCCCTAAAATATTTTTTTCAGGGGCCCAGTTGAATTTTTTTGCAGCCCAACCAATTGTTATACTAATAAAATAGAACTCAAGTGTATATTCTATATATACTAATAAAGCCATATTGTGTAATCCTACTTGTAGGTTTTGAGTCTTGAAAAAGTTGTGTGTGGTACTTTTATAGTACATTGTATTTGAATTATTGCCACCAGAAATATATCCTAAGATTTGACAATACTTATTTTAGGTTATTTCCTACCAAAATTGTCTCCCTTCTTTAAGTTCAATTTCAACTTCCTGTTGACCTTTAGACAATATGGCTGTTTCTTTGATCATTAAATGCTCTTTCAAAGGAGGTATACACCATAAGGTGACTTCGTATTGATAACATAGTTGTCCGATTTGGTTTGGGTTATTAAAATGAACCTACTGGTTTTCAGAAATCCTCTCTATTTTACTATCACGCTTTAATAAGACTAGCAGGTTTCCTTTAGGGAACGGTTTTCGTTGATATCGCGGGGAAAGGGTAGAAATAAGTTTCACTCTAAAATATGTTACAGTCGCCAGCTGGGCGATCAGGATGATTAAATATATTCGCCCAGTCGAAAATCTGGTCGCCTTGGGCGACTGGGCGAGTGTTAAGTTTAGTCCCTGATTTAAATACATGTATTACTCTATGTAGTGTGTACCTTCAAACCGCAATGAAATAAATCAAATTAAGATAACAAAAATCTTTGCTCATGTTTTGATGTTATTAATATTATTTTGAATGTGTTTTCATTACTACCATATTGATTTTGTATTTGTTTATAAGAACGTGTCCATGTACATGTATCACCACACAGTACCTGAGTTCAAATTGATCAATATTTATTTTTGTTTTGTTTTACGGACGGCCTTATTTACTTTAATCTTTTGCCATAATGTTTTAATCAATCCCTTGGTGTATTTTTTAAAAACTATTTTTAGTATTTATACACTGAGTGAATGCTTCGGAGTGATTACACATGTACCTTAATGTCAAAATTATTTTGTACTTACCTTTCACCTCGTACATTTTTCCAACTGCAGTATTTGTATCTTCCTTGTGATTTTTTGTTAGTTCATCCCGTTGTATTCTTATGTATCTATGTTCTTTGTCACCACCACCTTGTTTAGAAAATTCAAAGTCCTTTACTTTTAAATCCCGGAGATTTTCCCGTCCTCGTCGACCAAAGTTTTACCTAGCCTCTTTCAAAACAGTGCTTTCAAAAGTACTGTCAAATTAGCATATTTCGCCGGGCGGAGTGGGTCAAAAAAAATTTTGAAGGGTTTTGGAACTGCTGAAGGCCCAGAAGCTATAGACCTGCTGAGTTATTTATTTTCAATACATTGCAAGTCAGGAAATTTATTTTCAAACTACCAAAGAACAAACCGTTTATTTTTGTGATTATCAAGGCTGAGTTATTTATTTTCAAAATCCTCCTGCCCTCCTTTCTATGTATGTTAAAAAACACCATCATAATCTTGCCCGACTCCCTCAGTTCTAAAGACTGTTTAATACGACCGCAAAAATTGAAAAAAAAAAATTGCTCGTATATTGGTATCACGTTGGTGTCGTCGTCCGAAGACATTTGGTTTTCGCACTATAACTTTAGTATAAGTATATAGAAATCTATGAAATTTTAACACAAGGTTAATGACACAGAAGGAAGGATGGGATTGATCAATTGATATGAATATTTAACATTACATTTGTTTACACATGTACAAGGTCTTTATATTTACATTTTGTACAAGCACATGTTTGTACTTTACATTTACATTATGACAATGTATGAATGAAAAATATAAATACTGGATACAAGTTCCTAATTTTCATCCTTTTGTTCATCATCAATATCAGTCATGTCAGTGTCACATTTAGGCGGAACAAGTGGCGGTGAAAACTCTTTTAAAAATGACACAACTCTAAATATCTGACTTGCAACATGGCTTTAACTTAGAGGTAATACACCATCCAATATATGAGAGTTTTTAATTCGGCCAATGACCCTCTCTACATGGATTCTCACAGAAGCTATGCTTATTGTGTCTTCAATAGCTTGAGCAGATAACTGTTTGTTAGTCCCTTTAAATAGTGAAATATCAATGGCAATTCAACGTTCAAAAAATGTATCCAAGTGGTGAATATTTTTTTGAAATCTGAATTTGTGATATTTCAAATCGTTCAGCAAGGTCTCTCACAAATACTCCTACTTTAAGACGAATGAGCGTCATAAAAAAATCATCTCGTAGAATCCGTTTTCTTCTTGGATCAGGTCGCCCACCTTGGGTTTGATCATGTGTATAATCGTCGGTTGCGTAATTTTGTCCTCTCCAATTCTTGATTTCTTGGATTCTAGATATTCAAAACAAGCCATGAATGTTCCATAGTTAGGAAAAATTACATCATTGCAGTTTTTGGTTATTATCTTGAAAATTATTATAGATAGAGATCATATCTCATAATCTGATGAAATAAAAAATAAAACATTTGAAAAACGACCAATTCTTCCTACCCACACAAAATGAATGTGCCTAACTTCCGTCCTTTTAATTTATGTGAAACTTAAAAGTCATTTTGAAGAGGCTACATTGTATGTATGTCTGATTTTACTAGACTCGTGACATGAGACAGACTAGAACTGAAAGTGTACCATGTGGTTGTTTTCTGGTAAACTCTGTTGTAAAAATGTTGAACCAGGTTCTACGCATTGTACAGACGACCACGCCGACATTATAATATAATATCGATATAATTAACCTCTAAACAGCTCTGTTATACTTTTGATAACTAATTATATCCGGTGGCAATCTAATTGTTTGTAACCATGCTAAAACGTCTGCTTAACTCTAGGACGCCGCAATTGCGAAATAGGAGATAATCCAAATTTCACGAGAGATGACCCGATTCGTTACCCGTATGTAAAAAAACCGGAAGTCGGAAAAGTTCCTTGACGGGGGAAAAAAAGCTCGAACGCGATTGATACGGAGTTAAAAAAAACCACATATGATTCTCTCACCACTCATAACACAGCCCCCCCCCCCCACTCCCCCAGAGAAGCATTTTCATTCAAGCTAACAATATCCATGTAGAGATGCATTTTTTATTAATACACACACCTGGATAGAAGCAATTTATTTCAGACAACAGCCAGGGATAGATTTTTTTTCTTTGCCGTCCATGGTAATGAGCTCCAGCAGAATAGCGATTTATATAGAGTTTTGCTATTTTGACGGTTTTAATTAAGATAAAAATAATGTTTATAATTGACAATATCAAACATGTGAACACTATATAACTCAAGTTTAAACCTAAGTGATTCAGTCTAGTAAGTTACACAATACTTTTTAAAAATACTTATGTAATCACGATGTAGCAATAATGATTTTATACTTCCCAATAATTAATTCTGACCTGTCAAATGGCGAAAATGTAGTTTTAACAATAGTATCTTTGACAGCTACATTCATAAAATAAAGAATAAAAATCAAACAGACAGCAACCAAATCAAATATACAATTCAACCAAAGGTCATTGGGTCTACAACAGAGCGAAAAATCACACACCTAGACGGAGCCCTAATCAGGCCCCGAAACAATATTAGATAGATCAAGAATATAGACGCCATTCTATGCTGCTAAATATATAGATGTCACAAAATTAAAATATATACAAGAACAACCACGGCTAAAGGTTCCTGGCATAGGTCAGACACGAGTTTAAACTGGTTTTATTCACGCCCATCATTTCCCCCTCATCTCTAGCCAATGTTTGAGTAGATATAGGAAGATGTGGTGCGAGTGCCAATGAGACAACTGTCCATCCTAATAACAATTAAAAAAAGTAGTCAACACTTCTGTGTTTACATGAATATCAATAATGTGGTCATTTTTTAACTTTATACTTGTTTGGCTTTATAAATATTTTGAGCGTCACTGATGAGTCTTATGTAGACGAAACGCGCGTCTGGCGTACTAAATTATAATCCTGGTACCTTTGATAACTATAGGTCAATGTACGGCCTTCAACACGGAACAACAAGCTATACAGGAAAATAGTGTAAAACCATTCAAACGGGAAAACCAACGGTCTAATCTAAATAAAAAAACGAGAAAACATTTATAATTTCACATCCTCAATTTTCAATTTTGGGTGTCACTGACAAACAATACATTTTACGGACCCTAACAAATATTGCCCGGCAGTTGCCCAAAAAAGCCTGGGAATTTTTTGGAAAAAAAAATTTTGATGGCCTAACTGACCAAAAAAAATATATATTTTGCACTGTAGCTGAAAAAAAAATTTATGCTGTCACCTGCTTGAAAAAAAATATTTTGCACTGCTGAATTTGAGAATGGTGAAACCATTAAAACAATAGACAGTGAAACAGCAGATTATAAATATCTGTCCAGTCTACAGATTACGCATCTGGTGCAAGAAAATTAGTACCGTTCATTTTATTACTACCACTGGGTCGATGCCTCTGCTGGTGGACTTTGAGTCCCCGAGGGTATCACCAGCCCAGTAGCCAGTACTTCGGTGCTGGCATGAAAATACGGATTTTTTTGTGTTATTAAAATTTGCTGTTACAAAATATTAGAAATTATTATAAATTAAGGAATGTATCTCCCTCATGCAAAGCTCTGATTCCTTTCGCGGATTTGACTATACTTTTTGGACCTTTTGGGTTATAGCTCTTCATCTTCTTTATAAGCTTTGGATTTCAATTATTTTGGCCACGAGCATCACTGAAGAGACATGTATTGTCGAAATGCGCATCTGGTGCAAGAAAATTAGTACCGTTCATTTTATTACTACCACTGGGTCGATGCCTCTGCTTGTGGAATTTGAGTCCCCGAGGGTATCACCAGCCCAGTAGCCAGTACTTCGGTGCTGGCATGAAAATACGGATTTTTTGTGTTATTAAAATTTGCTGTTACAAAATATTAGAAATTATTATAAATTAAGGAATGTATCTCCCTCATGCAAAGCTCTGATTCCTTTCGCGGATTTGGCTATACTTTTTGGACCTTTTGGGTTATAGCTCTTCATCTTCTTTAAAAGCTTTGGATTTCAAATATTTTGGCCACGAGCATCACTGAAGAGACATGTATTGTCGAAATGCGCATCTGGTGCAAGAAAATTAGTACCGTTCATTTTATTAGGTAAGATTTCTATTAATACCTTATCCATATTATCATATTTTTCTATGTTCCTGTAATAGTGTTTGATCAAGAAATATTTAAAATCATTCCAAAATCTCCAGCTTGATATGCAACTACGTTATGACAATAGTTAAAACTGCAAATATTATAAACATCCACTGTTCCCAACTATGATAATTGACATTATATTGAAAAAAGAAGTATATTAAAAGAATAATACAAACGGAAAATACTACCAGTATACAAGTCTGTGCCATACACTATCAGGGCTACTTTAAAAGACTTCTTACGATACCATACCTATTCCTGTTATAAAATGACCATTTCAACTAATTTCTTTATCTCAAAGATATGGAATGACAAAGACAATTACCAAAACGCTGGAAAGATAAAATACTAATAAACTAAATAATAAAATAAAACTGATATTGTTAATAACATCAACACAAATGTATTATAAACGTATGTACATGATATGAATCTATAAAATACAACTGAATTTCCAACTGAACAAGTTTTTTGTCGATACTGACAAGAATGACTAGTATCTTTAAAATAGTTCTATTCTACAGTTATTTAACTATAAAGTCAAAACCTTTTCTTCCATTGAAGACAACAAACAGGAGGAATATACATATCAGGATACTGAATATTCATGTCAACGTCCATTACATTTTCATCCTTATTCACAGAAAAACCGGCCAACTGTTTCTGGATTTGGAAGACGAGGTTTCTTTACACTGGATTCCATTTTCTTAGCGGCCCTTATCTTTCTTTTTTCTGATTTTTTTTACATTTTTCTGTCGTTATTGTCATTATATTTCAGACAACTGAGTTTTTGCACAGCTTAGATCAGGCTTTAAAAAAATCGAAATCTGAAACAGTGAAATGTTCTCTGTAAAGCAAAATAAATTTAGTTCATGAAATTCTGTGTGTAAAGTATATGACATTAGATCTTGCATACGATGAATATATTCGAAAAAATTCCCACAGAATTGCAGCTAAATTTTACGACAAAAAAATATGGCCGTCTAGACATTCATCGATACAATCTCCAATAAGAAAATTGGATTACCTGTCTTGATTATTTCAAATTCCAACAAAACAATGTACATCACTTTGCTCGATAATGTAGGCAGTGTATCTCACATCAATTTTTTTAAAACACTTAATGAAATGTTAACACCAGATTGTCATGCACAGAACACTGCTTTACAGTCAGTCTCAAAATACTTTAAATTGATTCAGGAAATGCTTCTTAGTGCTAAAGAAAGAGCGATTATTGTGACATTGTGGCGATTTCTTTAATTTCCCCATTAAATTTTCTATTCATTATCACCACTATCATCACTTTCACAAGAGTTTTTTCGTTTATAACATTTTCTTCAATTTCCTCATCAGTTGATTATTAAGTAAACAGAAATGTATTTGAGTCCTATGCTTCTTGTCCCAAAGACTGAAGAATTTGACTTAATTCCAAAATGTTCATTCCACAAGCCTTCTTTAATGCATCCGTGACTTTCTGAAGCTCATGCTGAATGTTTACGAGTTCCTTTTCTTCATGGGTTATACTGGAGAACTTGTTCTGTTCACTTGTATAAGAAATTTCATTTGACATCTTAATTCTGTGTAGCTTCTAATCACAATGGGTCTGTAAGGGATTTCATACATTATCGTCATAGATTTTAAAGACCAGGCAGTTTGCATTTTCTTTGCGAAAAAAAAGAAACAGGAGAAACCAAACATACATTTAATTTGTTAAATGTAAAAAATACTCACTCTTCTATTGCATAGATCTTTTTAAGGCCTCCTCTGGGCTGATGGCATTTTCCAAACCATGCTTCCAAGCCTGGAAGCCTTTTCTAAGGATTTTGGTGGGGTTTTGGATGCACAGGAAAAGCAATCTTTGTAGTGCAATTTTGAAAAACTTTTTATTTCTCTTTTGGACGAATCCTTTGTTATGTTATCTTTTGCTATTTGGACTACTTTTTTGAAGAAACTGTATCTGAAAAAAATATACAGTTATTAATCATTTTTTGACAAACAATAACAATGCTCACTGGCTACAGTTAATTTAAAATGGTTATGTGTTTGAAAAGTCAGTGCTTTCTACGGAGCCCTTTTTATCTCTCACAGGTAGAGCTGTTGTTTTATTTAAGTTAATCCATTAAATGATTACCATATTTTTGTAACATTTTTGCTTATTATCTTAAAAACTAGGAAAGATAAATTGAATCAGCTAATATAATGATAAATATAGTGCATCACTTCATACAACTACATGAAACTTAAGATAAACAAATGTTCACCATGGCAAGATCTATAAAATACTATCAGTAATTAGTAGACTTTGAATAGGATGGATTCTTCAAAAAAGAGATTTTTATCATAAATTCGATTCTAGTTGTATTAATGTCCATTGTTAAAGATGCACATAGTCCTAGGTGAGCGACTTAAGTCTTTTAGAGTAATAAATTTGTAAAGTCCAGCGATATGCTCATAAAACTCAATTCTAGTCTGAATTTCAACTTTTCTTAATCCAATTATTTCATTCACGGGTATCGCAGTGCATACCAAGGAAATAGTGGTAGCGATACTTGACAACCATAACTTATTATCTTCTATCACTTTTCTATAAATTTCGATTTGCATTAGTGATGTTTGATTATATCCAATGTGAAACATTTTGATTGAAGACTTATAAGTAAAACAATTAATTGACAACTAGTAATTACCTATAATTAATGAACCATTTATTAATGGTTTTCAGCTTCATCCCCATACAAGCTATAGCTTGTTTTTCTTCTGCTGTAGGGAACACCTTTTCCATGAACAACTCCTTTGACCTTTTTAGTGCAGATTTCATTTCTGACACTATACGACGTACAGTTGAAAGTACGTGATGTTAAGCAAAGATAGCATGACATCGTCTTGTCTTTGAAAATTAATCAGTTGAAATATTAAAATGTATTGTCATGATCCTTATTCACTTAAATAAACACATGTTTGTTGGAGTTGGGCTTTATGATGGGCTGTGTTCATGACATGATGTCCACTTGTGATACCGAAATGCTTAGTGATGAAATGAAAGAGAGGAAATTGTAGTATAAAATATGAAATATCAAGTTGATAATGCACCATATTAAATTTAAGTACTGTTTTGCAAAGCTTAACTGGTAAGACATTAAGTGAAAACGCTTTACTGCTAATACAAACTTCACTTTGCTACAGTTTCAAGCTTGTGATTTTAACTTCAGTTTGCAAACTTAAGACTTAGAAATTATTTACATAAGTGTATATTTGAAATGTTTAGTTCAGAATATATGCTTTTGGTTTGCTTTTACATAAGCTGGACTTGGTGGTTCAAAGCGTGAGTGGAACAAAGCAATTCAGTATTACAAAACATCACTCCCTAATGTCAAGAAAAAACAAATCCACAGCTGTAGATACATTTGTCATGGTCAACAAAATTGTTTGTGAGATAAAAGTATTGATGCTTTTAGTCGTTTTCTTTCATATAAATGTCAAAATCGTATATTTTATTACTTTATATGGCCTTTGTGGTTTTCATATATGGTGTTGTATTGTTATTTCAATAGTCGCCTTTAATGTTCCACTTGACTGAGTGTGTAAATCAGCTGTTCAGTTGTAGGGGGGCCTATAATACACGACGTAAAGTTAAAACTTTGTGATGTTGACGTCGACCTTCAACTTTTCAGCAGGTGATTTTTGTTTTCTTTTTGGCGGCATTTCATTTACGCAGAACACCTACAGCATGGCCGTCAATGTTATAAAAAAACGTGCTTGAGCAAATGGGGCTTGTAACATTCTTTCAAAATTTTGAAAAAGTAAGAATAGATGAACATATGATAGAAAGTGTATCTGATTCCGAATTAAGCAGGCTTGGTTTGCAAACAATTGGTGATAGGCACCGATTCAGAAAAAAAGTTAGGGAAAACATGTCCAATACAACTAACGCTGGAAATGGACCACCTTCGTATGCCCTGGGGTCATCATCTGCCGTTTTCACGCCAACTTCGACTATGCGAAATAACATTTAGAGCCTCTAGTTAAAAAAATAATAGCAAAAAAAAACTAAGTCCAGACCCAAGAAAAATTTGGGCATAACAGTTCCTAGAAAATTCAATTTTCAATTCACTCAATTCTCTACTAGGACCATCAAAGTTTGGGCAATGAAAAAAGAAGTTTACACAAGGAAGCAGGACAGTTCTCCTTATCCTAAAAGAACATACTTCTTTTCATGAGAGAAAGATGAAATATAATAAAATGTACTAACCAGAAAGGCTGTAGTTTAAGCTACGGATTTCAAGTTGTTTTGGTGCACTGTTCTAGACTCTTCCATCCGTGACTGGAATAGAACATACATGTATGGGTCAAACGCAGTTTTTGGCTTATATCTCAAAAACGAAAGCTTTTAGAGCAAATCTGACATGGGGAAAAATGTTCATTAGGTCAATATCTATCAGCCCTGAAATTTTCAGATAAATCAAACAACCCATTGTTGGGTTGCTGCCACTTACTTGGTTATTTTAAGGAAATTTTGCAGTTTTTGGTCATTATCTTGAATATTATTATAGATAAAGATAAACTGTAAACAGCAAAAATGATCAGCAAAGTGAGATCTACAAATACGTTTTGTATGACCAAAATTGTCAATTGACCCCTTAAGGGGTTATTGTCCTTTAATGACAATTTTTCACAATTTGTTCATCATATTTGCCAACTTTAAAAAATCTAAAACTACTCAACCAAATTTCAACTGAATGATCAATAGGGTGTATAAAATAAAGTTTGTGTTTTATTTTCTATTTCGTGAAAAAACATGGCCGTTATGGCTAAAAATAGAACACAGGGTAAAATGCAGTTTTTGGCCTATATCTCAAAAACTCCAGCATTTAGAGCAAATAAGACAAGAAGTTAAAGTATTTATTAGGTCAAGGTCTACCTGTCCTAAAATTTTCAGCGGAATAGGGTAACTAGTTTTTCAGGTATAATGACCCTGAATTGATGATTTTAAAGAAATTTTGCAGTTTTTGGATATTTTCTTGAATATTATTATAGATACAGATAAAGACTTTTTTCACAATTTGTCCATCATGTTGACTTACTTTAAAAAATCTTCTCCTTTGAAACTGCTGTATCAATTTCAGCCAAACTTAGGCTAAATGAGTTTCAGAGTATCTAGTATAAATTTTATATTTTATTTCCTTGTATGCCAAGAAACATAGCTCCTATGGCTAAAATAGAACATAGGAGAAAATGATTTTTTTTTCTTTTGAAGAAAATAGGACGATTCAAAGAACATTTAAATAAATTGAAAAGCCAAACTAATCATTGATGAGAGATTTAACCAAACAAATTAAGGTGATCGATTCAGGCTCTTGGGAGCCTCTTGTTTCTGATTTTATTTACATTTTTTCTGTCGTTATTGTCATTATATTTCAGACAACTGAATGTTTGCACAGCTTAGATCAGGCATTTAAAAAATCGAAATCTGAAAGAGTGAAAAGTTCTCTGAAAAGCAAAATAAATTTAGTTCATGAAATTCTGTGTGTAAAATATATGACATTGGTTGGATCTTGCATACGATGAATATATTGGAAAAAATTCCCAAAGAATTCCAGCTTAATTTTACGACAAAAAATATGGCCATCCAGACATTCATCGATACAATCTTCAATAAGAAAATTGGATTACCTGTCTTGATTATTTCAAATGCCAACAACACAAGGTACATCACTTTGCTCGATAATGTAGGCAGTGTATCTCACATCAATTTTTTTAAAACACTTAATGAAATGAACACCAGATTGTCATGCACAGAACACTGCTTTACAGTCAGTCTCAAAATACTTAAATTGATTCAGGAAATGCTTCTTAGTGCTAGAGAAAGAGCGATTATTGTGACATTGTGGCGATTTCTTTAATTTCCCCATTAAATTTTCTATTCATTATCACCACTTAACATCATCACTTTCACAAGAGTTTTTTCGTTTATAATATTTTCTTCAATTTTCTCATCAGTTGAGTATTGAGTAAACAGAAATGTATTTGAGTCCTTTGCTTCTTTTTCTTCCAAAGACTGAAGAATTTGACTTAATTCCAAAATGTTCACCCCAAAAGCCTTCTTTAATGCATTTGTGGCTTTCTGAATTTTGTCTCGGGGATTACATCTCGCACTCCGATAACAAAAGTTTGGAATATGGTAAATAAAATAAAAGGTAAAAATTCTAAAGCCACTGTAAAACATTTGAAAGACGGCAATGATTTATTAACATCTGAAAAGGATATTGCCAACAAACTTGGTGAAACTTTTGCGAAGTTTTCTTCTTGTAACAACTACAGGGAAGACTTTAAAAAAGTTAAAAAAACAAAAAGAAAAAATTAAATTAAACTTTAAATAAAAATGGTGAAAATTACAATAAACTATTTTCTCTTGAAGAACTTAAAACATCTCTGTCAAAAGCCCATGATACAGCTTGTGGGCCTGATAATATTCACTACCAACTCTTAAAACACTTGCCAAATTCCTCGCTAGAAGCTCTCTTGCAGCTCATGAATAACATCTGGGAATCTGGTGATTTACCATCAATCTGGAAGCTTGGAACCGTCGTGCCTATTCCAAAACCAAGTAAAGATCATACGGATCCTATTAATTATCGACCAATTGCTCTTACCAGTTGTGTCTGTAAATCACTCGAACGGATGGTCAATGATCGCCTTGTTTGGTTCTTGGAATCCAATGGGCTATTAGCCAATATCCAGTGTGGATTCTGACAGGGCCGCAGTACTCTTGATCATCTTGTTCGATTCGAATCATTTGTTCGTAATGGTTTTGCGAAAAATGAACATGTGGTGTCGGTCTTTTTCGACCTTGAGAAGGCCTATGATACTGCATGGAAATATGGTATTTTAAAAGATTTATTTGATATGGGGTTGAAGGGCAATATGCCTAATTTTATTTCTAATTTTCTCTCTAACAGACAATTTAATGTTAGAGTTAATTCGACCATGTCTGATCTGTATGATCAAGAGATGGGTGTCCCTCAGGGCAGTATTTTATCTGTTGCATTATTAAGTCTTAAAATCAACAGCCTTGTTGAAGTTTTAAAAAGTAATATTGAAGGTTCATTGTACGTTGATGATTTTGTAATATGTTCGAAGGCAAAAATATGAATAACATAGAAAGACAATTACAACTATGTCTTGGAAGAATTGAAAAATGGGCCTCGGAAAATGGTCTTAAATTTTCCACGTCTAAAACGGTCGGGATGCATCTTTGTAACAAAAGGAAATTGCATCTTGATCCAGAACTAACTTTTTACGGCAACCCAATTAAAATGGTTGATGAAACCAAATTTCTTGGTTTAATTTTCGATAAAAAGTTAACCTTTCTACCCCATATCAAAATGTTAAAATCGAGATGTTTAAAAGCTTTAGATATTTTAAAAGTTGTCGGCAGCACTGACTGGGGTGCTGATCGCAACATTTTACTCAATTTATATAGATCTCTAGTTAGATCTAAACTAGATTATGGCTCTGCAAGGAAGTCCTACATACAGATTCTCGATGCTGTGCATCACCAAGGTTTACGTCTCTGTCTAGGCGCATTTAAAACCTCACCAGTTGAGAGTCTGTATGTAAGAGGCTGATGAGCACTCACTCTCTGATAGACGTTTGAAGCTTGAACTTCAATATGCTGTCAAACTAAAGGCCTATCCAGATAATCCTGCCTACAGCTGTGTTTTTAATCCGATTTATGAAGATATTTTTGCAAAACATGAAAATAAAATTCCTCCGTTAGGTATACGTTTAAAACCACATTTAGCTTCTTTTGATTTAAAATCTGTTGCTCAAGTTAAAACTTGCAAATGTCCTCCATGGGAACTTCCCAAACCAAAAATGATATTTGATCTCCGTGAACACAATAAAAGTAACACAAACCCTCTTTTAATTCAGCAATACTATGCTGAAATTAAAGCCGATTATCTAGATTTTTCAACTGTCTATACTGATGGATCAAAAGATGGTGACAGAGTTGCATCTGCTGCTGTCTTCAGGGACAGAGCTGCAACCCTCCGTTTGCCATCTGATGCATCCATCTTTACTGCAGAAGCAGAAGCAATAATTTTGGCTTTGAAATTTATTGCTTCTTCAGATAAATCCAAATTTATCGTATGTTCGGATTCACTTTCATGCGTACAAGCTTTACGAAATACTAAAATTAAAAACCCAACAATTCTCAAAATTTTATATGTAATGAGGACTTTAAAAATTCTTCTGAAAGAAATAATATTTCTATGGGTTCCGAGTCATGTTGGAATCCTTGGAAACACAGCTGTAGACCTTGAGGCAAAGAATGCCCTGGGTGACCCTCTATCTAACTGTGATATACCATATACTGATTTTAAATCTTAATATTAGAGAATATGTTTTTAATATATTGAAAAATAAATGGAGTAAAAAAGATGATAATAAATTGCATGAAATTAAACCTAATTCAGGCAAACCTTTAAATAATATTATGTGCAGAAAAGATCAGTGTGTTATTACTAGATGTCGTATTGGTCATACTAGAATAACAACGAGTATCTTTTAAAAAATGAAGATGAACCACAATGTGTTCCTTGCAACTGCAAGTATACTATTAAACATGTTTTAATTAATTGTATTGACTTTGCTGATATTCGTAAGAAGCATTTCAATGTCAATAATATGTATGATTTATTCAATAATGTTCCATTAACAAATATTGTTGCATTTTTAAAAGAAATCGGAATTTATTATAGAATATAAAAATGTTATTATATTTAAATCGTTTTTAATTTTTAATATAAACAATTTGCTTTAGTCAAGAATTTTAGTATATTGAAGGACTTTTTGTCTTATTTCAAAAATATGCTATAAATTGTAAAAATATTCGAATTAGCTCTCGCCGCGATATAGCCTTTTTGTGCTAATGCGGCGTAAAGCAACCAACAATCAATCAATCAATTGATTAAAATTGTTCATTTGTGAACAGCCAGAAGTATTTCTTATGCTAAGGTAGTTCTTTAAAATAAGTACAAAAAATGTTTACTTGATCAAATAATATTCCGTATTTAAAGGACATTTTACTGTAAAATGCTTCTTATCTTGAATAGAATTTGGTCCGTGTGATAAACAATGATGACATAGACGCTGAGTTTTCTCTTTGTATTTTTTTTACTATATCTATCTATCTCAATTCTAAGATCATGAGCACCTATTCTTATTATACATATAGCTCTTCTTGTATTAAAATCTTTAATTGATAAATAAGCCTCCTTTACGAAGTCAGTCTTATAACTAATAAGAAAAAAGAGCATAGAAGACGAAAAAATTCCATATGCTTTTGTCTAAAATATAAATAAAAAATACTGCAGACATAAAACATAACTTTCTGCATTGACATATTTTTTTCTTTTATGAATGTCACAGAAAAAGAAGAGAATTGATTTTCTTGAAGGAGAAAAGGCGATCTTGGAGGTGGCATATGAGGGAGGTATGAAAAACGCCATCAAAAACTGCAACGATGCCATAAAGAGTGTTGCGGAGAGGTTGTCTTGTTCGGAGGACAGAGTAAAGGTAAAAATACACAAAAAAATATATCGTTAAATTGAATCAATTGATAAATTGGTAAAACAAAAAATATGAATTACAAGATAACAATTTTTAGCTTCGTTGAACTATTTTAAAATTGATGATAACTTTATAACATTCTTTTTTTTCTATATTTTGTTGAGTTATTGTACACCAAATGGCAATGTCTTGTTGTCATATTACTTTTTAATTTATACTTTTTTTCAAATTCAATAGATTTCAAGAAATTATACAAAAAAAGGGTAACAACTACAAGGAATCACCAGACACTTTTAGTTTCAGTTGGTTAATATTATTAATATAAATTTCAGTCATTTGTGATTTTGATGGTTTATTATGATACAATAAGAAACATCATCTTTATAAGGGAATGTAAGAGTAAAATACGATAATATTTTAAATACATTAATTATTTGCTTGATACTTTTATATAATTTAAGATGTGGATTGGCAATAGAAATTCAAAAGTGAAAGGACCAGGGGGAGTAAAGATACCAAAGACCCGATATACGAGAGGACCGTCGGCGTACAATATCATTGCCAAAACAGTTGAAAGAGGTTAGTTTTCATTTTGTATCGATAATTTTATTCAAACTCAATTTTTGCCAAGCCTCAATTTAATGTTCAACTCAATATTTATTTGCAGAAGTACAAATGGCATTCAGAAAAAATATAGCGATTGTCCATTTACTATCAACATTGATCTGTGTCCACACTTGTGTTATGTAAAAAAAAAGTGGTGAACATATCATGAGAAGTTACGCGAGAGAGTTCCATATCACTGTAATCAGCTTTGATTTCAAGTATTGTTGAAAATGTTACATCGTTATCAATATATCAAGTACATATATGTTTGTTTTCAAATGCAAATTGGTGTATATTGAAATTTTTTTTATTCATATTAAAACTTGGGTTTCGTCATTGGCCATGAAAAGAAAAGCATATCTTTATTTCAGCGATAACGCAATCATGAAATAATTGTTCATATGAGAATAAGAAGATGTGGGATAGTTGGTCAATGATACAAACTCTTCTCCAGAGACCAAATAACATAGAAATTTTCAAGTATAGTAGTTCTATAACATATGACCGCGGGGCATTATTTACTTTTTCTATTTACTGTCCTGATAAAAAAAAAATATTATCAAAGTGACACCACTTAGACAAAAAAATGAAAATATCAGCATGAAAACGTTAAATAGTGAATATATAATGCGAAGGCATATATTATAGGACTACAACTATAGGTGACTCGGACTCGACTGCATAGCCTTCAACAAACCAAATATCGCATAAAATAAAGCTTTATAAATTTCAGACTGTTTAAAACCAAAATACTATATATAAAATGTTACTGCGGTTGTTACTTTACCAGGGACTTTATCGGGTCCAGAGTACTTTTTAGTACTTAAAGAAAGTTGCCACAACTTGGCAAGCTACCCCAGACGACGAAAGAAAAACAGCAACAGAACAGCCAAAAAAAAAATCAAACTGGACCCACATCTGAACATGACCAAAGTTGAAGCTGTTTTTCACCACCTGAAATTGATTTCGAAGTCCGTAAGTAAAGATATATATAAAAAAAAAAGTGTATGCATAATTTATTTCAGTTCTTGTTAAATCAGAATTGGTTGAAAACCGATAATTGAAATTATAAAAGCGTCAAGACTTTCCATTTTACTGGCCTAATTCATTTTATTTCATTATTACATGGTAGAAAAGGAAATTTTAAATGTTTATTAAATACGATTAAAACAGCCCTAATACTACCGAAACTGCATGAGTCATACTGGTGACATCGTCCTGATGGGGTGCATACATTATGTGATCTATATTGTTTTTCGGTCTAGTCAATATATACAATACAGACTGGCAATGACTCCTGAATTACATGTAAACATATACTGTGCATGTAATTCAGGATTTATTTCATCATGACTTCCGGTTCATGGCGGCGCCCATGCTTTTGAAAATTTAAGAGAAATTTACCAAATTTAGGTATGAATCAGTAATTGTCAGTGACCAGGAACAGTGCAGACAAGTATAAAATCATCAAAATGAGTTCACCTGACTTTATTATTAAAAAAGAATCAGACAATATCGATTTAGAAGTGAGCAATATAAAATCATTGTACCCAATTAAAGGCAAATTTAAGAAACGTCAAAAAGGTAGTTCAGGAGCATTAATCCCTTTTGAGTCAATTGACAAACTATTGTATAATGACAATGCTAATTGCACATGTTTCACAACATCAGAAAACAGAATACACTTTTGGATAAAAGCCCTTGCCGAGATTATATGGGTCCAAGCAAGTGACGTTTACGAAACTATTTGGAGGGATAGGAAAGGAAATAACAATGACCATATTATTCAAACGGAATTCATTATTAGTGAGAAACAATCAAACGTAAAAGACAATAAGATGATTTTCTGTACAAAGTGATTGTTTATTTATCCACCGGTAAAGTGATGATCCAAGGTAAGGATTGGCAACATTTTGGTGATCATATTTTTGAAAAATGTTTTCAACATATTGAAAGAGTTATAGACAATCAAGATCAAACATCCTTAAAGGAAGGACTTTCATCACCATTAGCATGTTCAAAGGTCAGTTCAGGTCAAGATAAAAATGTGCAAAATATCAATAACAGTGCTACAACCACCAAAACTGCTACAGATACTGACGTTCAAAAGAAATCCTCAATTCCCAAACAAACAACAGATGATGACCCAAAGCAACAATCAGTGGAATTTATTATAAATAAACTCTTAAATCCAATTGTAAATAGTATGTCAGTTTTAGAGGGAGCTGTTGTTGACATAAAATCATCAGTGTCAAACTTACTCGTAAATAATCAGGATTACAAAAATGTAATAACTAAAGAACTTAAAAATCTGGGGAAAACATTCAATCAATCCCCTACTAACTTATCGAACAACATGCTTGAAAAACAACTAAAAGAAAAAAATGATGAAGTGAAAAAACTGACTCAAAAAGTATAAGAAGACATGTCCAAAATGTACGAAAAACAGTGCATTAAGTTACAAACAGAATTCGCAAAAAAAGAAGAAAGAATATTAGGAAAAGTAGAAGAAGTAAACAAACTGAGAGATATTGCAATCAGTGATAATGAAAAACTAGCAATTATTGTAAATTTAAAAGAGGAAAAGCAAACAGACTTAAACCATGAATTTCAGAACAAATTGGATGAAAAAGACAAAATGATAACTGCTCTACAAGATCGGATTCACAATTATTTGTATGATGTAAATGGAGATCCATGGTGTAAGAAGGTTGATAATTTAAATAAAAGGGAGGAAAAGGAGAGCATCACTGGCACTAACAATATCAGTATGAATGAAATCCAAACAATCAATTCTCAATCTGTACCTAATGATGAAGCTTATAACCAAAAAAGAGATGAAAAAGAAGAAGGTGTAAGTAGCAGAAATGAATATGACATTTTATTTCTACATGATTCAATTTGTAATGATATAGACATGAGGAGATTGATCGCAGGTTGCAAGAGAAATGGTGAAAAACAGGCGACGTACACCATTGAAGAGACCTCTTCATTCATATCACAAATCAGCTATGTCCAATCTTTAATTTTACATATTGGAATTAACAACTTAAAATCTCAGCCTGCCGAAGAAGTGTTTACCCAATTTGTAGATCTGGTTAATCAGGCACTTGAAAAATGTGATAAGTTGGTTATTTCACTTCCTACTCCGGCATGATCAAGATATCTAAACAGCAGAGTCAATAGTCTGAATAATCTAATAAAAACTAAACTGGAAAGATCTGAAAGAATATCTTTTTGCTTCAACAGCAATTTCTGTCTCAATGGTGAAGCAATTGATCAACTGTTCTATAATAACACAAAGTTATCAAGAGAACATGGTATAAAATTACTGGCAGGGAACTTACGAAGAGCATTATTTCCTGAACTTAGATCAAGACAGTATGACAATATACACAAACCAACTTCTCGTCCATATCACGAGAGACCATACTCTTACAGTTCCAATGAACAACCCTTGCGACAAGAAAGGAACTACCCAAATGAATATCAAAGACATACGAGTTACAATCGGCCTAACCCAGAGGACAATCAATTACACCTACCTTATAATAGAAAACATTCACAACTATTTGAACCAGACAATTTGGCTGGTAAAATTGCATCTGCCATAAAAGAAGCTTTTAGGCTTTAGTATATATATACATGTTGCACATGTAGTTATATATCTCACTAGTCATAGAACTGTAGCTACTGAAATTCATTTATTGTTGATCATGTACAATATAATATATAAGTGAAGATAAATTTTTCTTTTTAATTGTGATTTTATTATCTACTTTTATTCATATAAAAGACCTCAATTGGGTGCATGCAGGTGTTTATTTTGACAAGGATAGTATACATCTTCTGCATTATATATACCTTTTGCCTTTGAATTTTATAATGAAGAATCAATTCATGACATAACTTCATAAGTTAATAGTAACTAATTTTATTACTCCATAAAAAAAAAATGGAAAGAATACATGTATTCTGTTTAATCTCAATTAAAAGTCAAATTTTTACGGAACAAGAAAGATAACTCTTGGCTAATTAAGATACTAGATATTATGCTATAGTCTGTACTGTTGAAATGGTCATTTTCATTTATAATAATGTGCATTAAAGTGTCAAAATGCATTTCTATAAGTTCCTGGAATGGAAATGGTTTATTTAGGAATATAAATAAACAAAGATCAAGTAAACTGAGTGATGGAGATATAAGTAAATATATGCAATCTGATATAGTATGCCTAGCAGAAACACATGCAAACTCAAAAGATGTTTTACAATATGAAGGTTATAAATGTTTTATGAACTGTCGTATAAATGAATCAAAGAAACCAAGTGGTGGTCTCGCAACTTTTATTAAAAGAAGTATTATACATGGTATTCAATTGGTTGACAAGTCAGAAAAAGATATGCTTTGGTTCAAATTAGACAAAGGGTTTTTCAAATTTTCTAAAGATTTATATTTGTGTTTTGTGTACATTTCTCCAAAGAATTCCTCTTACACATTAAAGACAAATTGTGATAGAATAATTTTTGAAAAATTAGAGAGGGGTATTTCAAAATTTAGTCTGATAGGAGATATTATGGTAATGGGGGATTTAAATGCTCACATTAACAAAGGGGAACAAGATTTTATAGTAAATGACTCAGATCATGTTCTTGACAATTTTTTACCACTTAATTATGTGGCAGATAATATACAAAAATTTCGTAATACTGAAATACATCAAAACACAAATGAATATGGAAAGAATATTGTTGATTTATGCATTGATGCACAACTTAGAATTTTAAATGGTAGAACCATTGGTGATTCAATAGGGAAAACAACATATCATAATTATATTGGAGCCTCAATTGATGATTATTGCATTTGTAACTCAAATTTTTTACAAAACATTGTGAGTTTTAAGGTAGATGAGTTCAATCCTATACTATCTCATCACTGTCCTATACATGTAAAAATTTTATCTCAACTTACTGATAGAAATTTACAAGACTGTTTAAAGAAAAGTATGAGAAACATTAGATGGAATGATAGGAAGGAAATTAATTTTAAGTCAACCTTATTAAATTTTGATTTTGAAAAATTATGTAAAGACCTAGAAAATATTAATAATTCACTTGATAAGCAAGGTTCTGGTATAAAATTAAATGAAAAAGTTTCTGAATTTTCTTCTTTTTTGATAAGTGCTACAACAAAAAGTAAAAATGATATAAAACATATGTCAAATAAATCAGATTTTCAGAAAAGGAGAAAAAAGAAAAAATTGTGGTATGATGATGAATGTGAAGTTAGGTACAGACATGTGAAACAATTGGCAAGGAATTTAAGTAATAATCCTTGGGACAAAAATTTGAGACAAAAAGTTGCTTTAAATAAAAAGGAATTTAACAAATTAACCAGAAAAAAACATAAGACTTTTTAAAAATAAATTATTAAAAAATATTTTAGAATCTGAAGACAAGAATCCATCACAATTTTGGAAGTCAGTAAATCAATTAAAAGAAAAAGCAAGTAATGACCCCAGTTGTAATATATCCCCAAAGGAATGGTTGAATTATTTTAATAAATTAATGAATATAGATCATATTAATAGTTATGAAAATGAAGATACTCACACATCTTCTTACAAAAATCAAAACATTGAAATTTTAAATTCTGAGGTTACAACTGAGGAGGTACAGAAGGCAGCAAAGAAGCTGAAGTTTGGAAAGGCAAGTGGGCCTGATGGTAGATTGAATGAAATGTTAAAAATTACATGTAATATTAATCCTAAGGTGTTTGTCTGTTTTTTCAATGCTATATTAAAATGTGAAACCTACCCTGATTTATGGAGAGAAAATTTTATAAAACCAATCTTTAAAGGTGGTTGTTTCAATGACCCCTCTAATTATAGAGGAGTTGCATTATCTAGTTGTTTTGGAAATTTTTTTACTAAAATATTGTCAAACAGGTTGGATGATTTTCTTGAGGAAAATAATATTGTTTGTAGTGAACAAATTGGATTTAAAAAACACTGTAGAACTAATGATCATATTTTAACCTTAAAATTTCTTATTGATAAGGCCTTCAAGCTATCTAAATCATTGTATGTCTATTTTATTGATTTTAAGAAGGCTTTTGATACAGTTAATAGAGAAGCATTATTGTATAAATTGTCCTGTTATAATTTATCAGGCTGTTTTTTTCAATATTTTGAAAAATATGTATGTTGAAGTTAAATACTCAATTAAGTTTACAGAAGGCGAAACTACGTCATTTTCATCAAAAGTGGGAGTAAAACAAGGCTGTATTTTAAGTCCAACTCTTTTTTCCTTATATGTAAATGACATGGTTAATATATTTGACAACACATGTGACCCTACTGTAATAAATAATGTAAATTTATCTTGTCTTATGTATGCAGATGATATTGTTATGATATCAGAATCTGCAAATGGTTTGCAAAATTGTTTAAGTAAGTTATCAAATTATTGTGATACATGGAATTTATCAGTAAATATAGACAAATCAAAGGTTATTATTTTCAATAAATCTGGGAGAGTAATTAAAAAACACAATTTTAAGTACAAAGATTATGTATTAGAAATTACACCAGAATACAAATATCTTGGAGTATTATTTAAACCTTCAGGTAGCTTTACCAAGGCAAATGAATACTTATGTAAAAAAGCAAGGAAAGCATCATTTTGCATTTATAAAACTTTGCATTCAGACAAATTAAATATATTACCAAATCTTAAATTATTTGATTCATGTGTTAAACCTATACTTCTTTATTGTAGTGAAGTTTTATGTTTAGATACTTTGTTGAAAAATAATGTTTCCATGGAGTCTAGATATTTTTTATATCAACCTGTTAAAGTACCAATTAAATTTGCTAAATATGTCTTAGGAGTTAACAAAACTGCTTCAAATTTAGCAGTTTTGGAAGAATTGGGTATGATCCCATGCTCTGTTGATGCTACTAAACTTTGTGTAGGTTACTGGCATCATATAGTCAATTCAAATCCGGATAGCTTAATAAATAAAATTTATTCATCAAACCTTAGTTATAAGTCAGACTGGTATAGAATTAAAATGAAATTGTTATTTGAAAAAGTTGGATTTGACTATGTCTGGGAAAATCAAAATTCATTTAGTAAAAATCGTTTGACGGTTTCTATATATAAAAAATTGAAAAATGATTTCATAAAATTTTGGGACCATTCTATTTCAAAAAATTTAATTGATAAAAGAGGAAATAAATTAAGAACCTACAAAGATTTGAAAAAGAAATTTGAGATGGAAGACTTTTTAAAATTAGATATAGACAGAGCTGATATTTCAAACTTTGTGAGAATTAGAATAAGTAATAGTATCCTTATGATTGAAAAGGGCAGACACAGAAAGATTGATTTAGAAAACAGAATATGCCCTCTATGTAAATTTGAAGTTGAGGATGAATTACACTTCACCATAAAATGTACCAAACTCAATGAGTTGAGAATTAAATTTTTTCAGAATATTTCAGATATTTTACCATCTTTCAATAATCTTTCAGACATAGAAAAATTTCACCTCATTTTTCGAAATAACGATTATGATGTCAGTAAATGTTGCATAAAAGGTATTAGTGAGATGTACAAGTTCAGACGTTCACTAACTTAAGCTATTTTACGTTATTTAGTATATAAATTGTATAAATATGATGTAAAACTGTACCTCCTCAGTCAAATAGATAGATAAGAAGGAAAATATATATTACCCTTTTATGTACATATAATTGCTTGTAATGATTACTGTTTGTTTGGTCTTTGTGTATGTGTTGATGACAATCCAGATTTTGGATTTTTATATCAATAAAATCTTATCTTATCTTATCTTACAAATCCGTATTGGAAATATTGACCCTATATTCACATTATTGCCAGTCCGTATTGGAAATATTGGCTATCTATTTAATTTGATGTATGTAATACAGATTTCAGAACAAGTCTGTATTGAAAAAGTTGGATTATTTAATAAAAGTGTTATGGACTGGCTGTTTCTGTATTGGCAATGGTATATATTCTCGGTCAGCTGTATTGACCCTCAACCCTACGGGTCTCGAGGCTAATACAGCTAACCTCGAAGCTATAACAGGGCCAATACAGAAAGTCAGGTAATAGAACAATATTATTTACCTTTTTTGTAGGACAGGTCATTCATTCATTCCTGCCTGATTAGGTTACCAGTTTAAAATTATGAATCATTGAGTTTTAATAATTATCTTGAGTGTTTGGTAGCCTTATTGATTGCTACACTCAATGTAAATGTACGAAAAAGCAAGCAATAGTTTAAGAACCATTTTCTCTTTCAAATAAAATAATCGTTCCCTCTTAGCAGAAATGTACTATGCATCTGTTGCTCATCTGGTATAGGGATTGTAAAGGTTAACAATAGCTATTTTGATTGTTTAACATGTCGTTCTACTTCCTGTGTGCATGTGACAGAAGTCTATTTGATTTTTGACTCAGAAGGTAATGACCTAGATGAAGAATTACTGGACTGGAGGAGCAATCACACAGTCAAGGAAAGGAATTGAAAGTAAAATCTAATGTTAATCCTCTTAGAAAATACCTTTTGATTTCACTGAAGACATTTCTTCAATTCTCAAACAAACGTTAGATGTTCGGTTTAAAACCTGGAGATGCAATCTGTCTATTCCAGAACAGTGTAAGATGTGCTGCACTTCTGGGTTTGATCCAATCTGCAAATCAGTTGATGTAATAACAGAGAACCGTATTTACACACTCAAGGGTATTTTAACAGAGCTTTACATTATCTATAAATTAATTTTAACGTCCCCCTTCTGACCGGATGTGACTGCGAACTTGATACATCCCGCACAGCCAAATGGACGTCCCACTTCGGCAAGCGTTTTACTGCCGGTCGGGAGAAGACCAAGTGTACATATTTCTATACCCCAGTCACCCTTGGGGGCAGAGACGCTTCGGAAAATGAATGTTCTACGGTCTTTAGATTTCACATTTAAAGAACAACCAAGCGAAACAAGTGAACAATGTACACTTGACGAAATTCAAAATCTTCCAGAAAAATCACAGGTAATTGAACTAATGTAGCAATGAATGACTATTCATGATTTTTTAGTGGAACAAGACTAACGTTAGTATAGAAACTCAATAGATGCGGGTAGTAGGACTAACGTGGGGCGCCTCGGAGGTAAAAAAAAAAGACTAGGATGACGATGCTTAAGATTTAATCTTTCTTCGTGTACCTTATGTTAAATGTAGCTATCGAATAAAAATTAAGCAGTCCATAATAGTTTCTAAACAATTAAAATAAAACATCTACTCAATTTTGAAATAGAGTAATTATGTATTTAATGGGAAAAGATACGTGAAAAGAAAACACAAAAAACTGCCAAATGGTCTCTGATCTAAACGTGATTGGTGGGCTTAAACTACAAAAGACCATAGGTAATACTAACTACTAGCTCGATCATAATTTTTATTTGTATTTGTTCTTTTTTTGGTGTTTTGCAATGCTTTAGTCAGCTTGTCTTCATTTCAGTTGTTAATGTCCTTTGGTTTCTCAAAAATCAAGAGACCTCAAAGACAGCCATGAAAAGCATCAAAAAGAAATCATGTGGAAACCAGAACCGTCCATGGCAGAAACAGTAACTAAACTCTTAGTAGTAGTAGAGGATGACCCAATTGCTTCCTTTAATGGACACACTTTGGCTATGTTAAAATATTCCATTTGCCATATGGACAAACTCTACGACGTAGTAAAGTGCTTATTGCTAAAGCTATTCCCCGATGCCTGTATTTTGTCCCATAGTGTGTCGGGAATGGCCGCCAACTCCAAAACTGGGAAAAAACCTGCATTTGGTTCTAGACTTTATAGTGCCTTCGTAACAATGGTAAAAGAAAAGTTTCCGTCGGCTTCATCAAAAGAAATTACAGAGAAAGTACATTCTGTCCCAAAAAATTTAAAAAATGAAGAGAAAAAGATATAGTTGTGGAAAATCTGAAATGAAATAAAAAGTTGATCAATCTTTCTGATTTTTTCAAGTTTTTGAGCTTTTGATTGGTAAAAGGGCAAAAATACACTTCTTAGTTGCAATGCCAACTGTGTTCAAGTCATCTTTGCAATGTCTGTCCATATCTTGGTCACTCTCTATTTGAGGTACTTGGATAGTTAACTGTAAGTAAGTTTGATAGAAGGTATGTAAGTACATCAAAATGAGATAATTTATACTGTGTATGTCTAACCAATATTTTTCGATTTTTCACATGACATCTATCCAGTTTATATTTGGTGTGTATTCACCACAGACAGCCATGGTCATACATGGTAAACCATATTCTACCAGCATATTCAGCTATGTCACTATAAGCAGTGAAAAAAACATGGTAAGTCATGGTCAACCATAGTATTTCATGGTTAACCATTGGTGTCGGTGACCATTGGTTAACAATGGATATTGATTGATGACCATGGTTATAAACTGTGGTGCCAATTAACATAACATGGTTTTCAATGGTAGACCATGGTTGTACAGTGAGTGATGGGATATCATGGAATAACATGGTTTTCCATTGAAGAATACCATGTTTTTTCTTCAGTCTTGGAGATATATGGAATGAGGCTGACAGAAGAAGATTTAAAAAACATTGTTGAACCCTGCTATAGAACATTGAACCATATATATTTAAGTAAAGCTCCACATGTGAATGAGGATCACTTTTTGTGATCTCTTGCTTAAGCAGGGTGCATCAGAGACCGTTATTGTGAAATTTGTAGGACAATACCATCTAACTGCAGATAAGATAATCAACATAATACGTGCTGGGTGCCAAACCTCATTTCACCTTTCATCTTTGGAGACCTATACATTCATTTAGAAACAAATTATCCAAAAACTGGGACATGGTATTGTAGAAAATACACCCTTTAATCATATATATCAACGTCAAGCCAAAGGGGGTACCCATAAAGTTTCTATTTTCATTTTTTCCTTACAATTCTCATGAAAAATTGTTCTAAAAATGACCTAAAAACTGAATTTCCCCCTTAGAACCCCTATAAAGTCAATATAAATACAAACATTCCACTGGGAACACCACAGGAGTGTTCTGGTACCATTACTATATCAATAAAACCACACACTTTGTGTCTTTAATGCTCTAATGCTGTAAATTTTGCATTATATGTAAACTGTCCAACATTAACTCAGCATTTGGCGGGAGTTTGACGTCACAGATTTGACCAACATCTGTGATGTAGTAATTAAATATAGACAAAGCTCCGCCTCTTTCCAGACAGTCTAAGATAACAGAATAACATGTTTGACCAGCTGCATTATTAATGTTTAACACCATTATTCTCTATATATAAAGAATAATTTTCATTTTAAAAAAGAAATAAACTTTGTCTGAAATTAGCTAGACCATTAAAAGTGTGTTTCAAAAAAACATGTTCATAAAAAGATCAAGACCACCCTCTTCTTGAAAATACACTTTCGAACATGATTTTTTTTAATTTAATGGAACTGAAAAATGACACTTAAACTGAAAATAAGTTAAAATGCATTAAGCTGTTCATAAAGAAAACTAAAGAGAAGAAATTTATTCAGACAGTCAGAGATTTCAAAAATACTTTCCCACTCTTTTCCATAGTATTTTTTTTTTCATTTTTGGAAGATTTTTTTCCTTTAGATTTTTTCTTTTTCTCTGTTCACTACCATGTTATATAAATAGTTTTTGTGGCAAGACAATGAGATAAGACTACATACAATATATATCTTGTGGTCAGGGATTAACAGCTGGACACTGGTATCAACAGATGATTGACATATTAGCCCCTCCCAAATGTCTATATATTTAGAATAATTACCATGTGCTTTTATTTACATAAGTTCATTATCAATTTACTCCCTGTTGTGATATGATAATTACTTTGGGATTTTTACAAACTGTGCAGAATAATACTTACTTCCAAAGTATGTGATAAAAAAAATATCTGCAAAAAATCATTGTTAGACTGTAGTGCTACCTTAAGCCACAAATAATCTGTTGTTTAATTAATAGCAGCGGTTATCTTTTCCTTTTTTCAGAGTTATAATTATTATATCTCGTTTTTTTTTTTATTATTTCTCAATTTCCGTTATTCCTGTGCGACATAACAATTCTAGTATACACTCGCTTTTAAGATCGTTAGCTGCACCTCTCCACACTATAAACGACAATGTTTTTTTCAAATTATCGGTGTGACGCGAAAAAAATAATTGTCACTTCATGTCCTGTAACTTGCTGACATAAATTATTATGTCTTATATATTCAATTCAAATATTTATTGCCATATAAACTTTAAACATTAAGTTTGTGACATATAAAATAATAAACAATATAACTATATTTCACATATATAATGTAATAGATGTGCCTTGATGTGTCTAGGTTAATTCCCCTTAAGTTGGACAGATTAATTATTTAGTATTTAAATGTTTATTTTAAGTTTAATTTTATTTAAACACAGTAAGATAAAAGTAAGGATTGTTAATTTAACTGTTTTAGTATTTAACTTTCGATGTTTTTATAATGTTTTATGAATATTTATTTATTCAACTTTTCTTCAGTACCGTTTCAGTTAAAGTTACCCTGTTTAATGACAAGTTTAGAATATCATTTGATATTCAGTCGGAGTCGGCCTTGCACAGGCCTCCTAATACTCGCCGGACTGTATCAGTTCACTCGAGTTTAGAGTTAGCCACCACTTTGGTGCAGTTCGCCACAGTTAGTCACCCCTTTATGGTGCAAATCTCACTACTTTAAAAACACAACGCGAAGCAAATTTACTTTACTTTTAATACTAACTCTGAGAACACTTCAATTTCATTTTACCTTTGAAATTACTCTATTTTTGAACTTCAGTTTAGAAAGTTTTCTGACTCCTGTTTATATCCGACTTTGTTTAATACATGCAATTATTGTACATATGTGAATAAAATATAGTTTCATTTGATCATTGTCTGTTGTTCAGCCATAATCTGATATCAGGTATCCCAATGGTCGAATAGGGGCGAAGTACTGGCCGCTACACGTCCCGGAAGGTGTCGTCACCGACCCCCTCCGTTACAAATGGTGCCGTGACCAGGATATCTGATCCCTCAGGTTTTGGTTTGAACATTATTTTGATTATAATTTCTTTTGATTTTCAAATTATTTAAATTTTTGATTTTTAAAATGATAAAGTTTGAACAGAAACCTTGTACTTTTGACGGTATTAGTGCCGATGTACAAGATTATTTTATTCAATTTGAAGCAGTTAGTTTTTGGAATAACTGGAATTTTTCTGAAATGGCTCTTCAGTTAGTAATAAATTTAAGAGAAGAAGCACGAACTATTTTACGTCTTCTTACTCCTGTTCAGTTGCAAAGCTACAGTTTTTTGAAAAGGTTGTTAATGCAACGTTTGAATCCTAAGGAAAGGATACTTTTTTATAAATTTCAACTGAAAAATTGTACAATTTTGCCAGATGAATCTGTGTTTGATTTTGGACATATATTAAAACTTTTATGCCATTGTGCATATCCAGATAATTTCCATAGTATGGAACCTTATGGTATGGACATTTTCATTGACAAATTAGAGAAGGAAATGGGAGAGTTTGTTCGTTTTAAGCATCCTGCAACTTTTGATGATGCTATATTTTTGGCTACAGAGTTTGAGTCTTTTAAGTTGACAGTTGAACCTGTTGAATGTGAAATTAAGGAAAGTGAAGAAAGTTTAGATTTTAGTTGTTTGAAGTCTGGTTTTGATCAAATTGTCAAAGTTTTTAAGAAGCTTGTTTATAGGAAGTTTAAAGTTAAAAAATGTTTTAATTGTTTGGTAGTTGGACATATCAGAGCTAATTGTCCCAATAAAGTTTGTAAAAGTGTCAATTCTGTTCATGTTGTTGAAACAGAAAAACCAGTTTTTATTTCAGTTAATACATGTCATAAGAATGTGAAAAAATCATGCAAAGTTGTCAAAAGAGTTCAAAGTTTATTTCCATCTGATTTGCATAGTTCTTTATCGGATTATTTGATTTCTAGCATGGATGATTTTTCTTGTTGGAAGGATAAGCCAGTTAAGGTTTTCATATAGTATGTTTTATTTGTTTTAATTTGTATATTTAGTATTTTACTTATTTTGTCAATTATATTATTGTTTAATAGGTATGGTTTCAAAGTTTTTGGATTTGTTGTTTTTCTTGGTCACGTTAATGAGCCGGTTTTGTTATCGAAACCACCCTCAAAAATGTTGTTTGATTAGATTGTGTTTTCTTTAGATGTTGGTTTGTTTAGATTGTGCTTAAGTTTTTTGTTTGAATAGGTTTATTAATGAGTTTGCTCATTTATTTGGATTTTTAACCTCTCTGAACAAGTTTTATTGTTATAAATTTGTTTCATTGGGTTATGGTATTCCTTTTGTGACTTTTTGAAGTCATGGCAGAAATCTATTGAGTGGCAGTTAGTTTATGTGCGAAGACAACCAGCTGATATAGTAAGCCGTTCTTGTATCGAGAACACCTTTCTTACTTTTGGTATAACGTTTGATCATCTTGAACCCGGAATCACATGTTAAACGTGATTCTGTGAGATCTACAATGGTGGACTAAACCTGGTACAACGATGGACTTTAAGAACCCGAAAACACATGTTAAAAGTGTTTTTTGTGAGATCAACAATTGGTGGACTATACCTGGTACAACTTGAACCATGCAAATTAGCCGTATTTACATTCAGTTTCCGTTTGAAGGACTATTTGTGGAATGCTGTACATATGCTGTGTCCATTTACCGTTGGATATATATGCTATCGATTATTGTACTTTATAAACTGTGTTTACCGCTTATTCCTGGACGTTTATACCGTGTGGAACTTTCCTGATGGTTGGGCCGTGTGTTAGTTTGACATTTTTGTGACATTAATTGACATTTTGTTTGCATTGTTTTATATTGTTTATTGTTTTCAACACATCTATTTTAAATATTTTTTTTCCCCAAATATTAATTAAATTAATATTTGTCCTTAGGGGGGAGGAATGTAATAGATGTGCCTTGATGTGTCTAGGTTAATTCCCCTTAATTTGGACAGATTAATTATTTAGTATTTAAATGTTTATTTTAAGTTTAATTTTATTTAAACACAGTAAGATAAAAGTAAGGATTGTTAATTTAACTGTTTTAGTATTTAACTTTCGATGTTTTTATAATGTTTTATGAATATTTATTTATTCAACTTTTCTTCAGTACCGTTTCAGTTAAAGTTACCCTGTTTAATGACAAGTTTAGAATATCATTTGATATTCAGTCGGAGTCGGCCTTGCACAGGCCTCCTAATACTCGCCGGACTGTATCAGTTCACTCGAGTTTAGAGTTAGCCACCACTTTGGTGCAGTTCGCCACAGTTAGTCACCCCTTTATGGTGCAAATCTCACTACTTTAAAAACACAACGCGAAGCAAATTTACTTTACTTTTAATACTAACTCTGAGAACACTTCAATTTCATTTTACCTTTGAAATTACTCTATTTTTGAACTTCAGTTTAGAAAGTTTTCTGACTCCTGTTTATATCCGACTTTGTTTAATACATGCAATTATTGTACATATGTGAATAAAATATAGTTTCGTTTGATCATTGTCTGTTGTTCAGCCATAATCTGATATCAGGTATCCCAATGGTCGAATAGGGGCGAAGTACTGGCCGCTACACGTCCCGGAAGGTGTCGTCACAGACCCCCTCCGTTACAATATATACACAATCATCCATTCCCAGCGGGCACATCAACGTTGTTGAAACAACGTCATGCTGAAACGTTGAATCAACGTTGAATAATAGGTTGGAAATGAAAGGTCATTTCAACGTTGAAAATACAACGTTGCATCAACGTTGATTCAACGTTGAAAACTCATAGTTGATACAACGTTGAGAATGTTGATAATTAGTTTCTTTATAATGTTTGTGCTATTTTCACATTTCTTGATCTGTGTGAAATATCTATTCTCTGCAAATAATTGGATGAAATTTATCATTACCTCAAAATTTCTTGGTTTCTTCTGAATTTTCCTAGTGTGACAAGATGAAAAAATGTGACCATGCCTGGTGACCTATAATGAATGATAACAAAAATATGTCCATAGTACATGGATACCCCATTCACACTATAATTGTTTTCTATGTTCAGTGGACCATGAAATTGGGTTATAAACTCTAATTTTGCATTAAAATTAGAAAGATCATATCATAAGGAACATGTGTACTAAGTTTCAAGTTGATTGGACTTCAATTTTATCAAAAACTACCTTGACCAAAAACTATAACCTGAAGCAGAGCAGACGGACAAAACAATGAACCGACAGAAGCACAGACCAGAAAATATAATGCCCCTCTTCTATCGTAAGTGGGGCATAAAAATCATTTGAGAATCGTATTAGGATACTTTAACTCAAGTTATATGATATTTCTCCTCTCTCAACAGATAAATATTATTATCTAAAAAGCTCAAAGAATTTGGTAGACTAACAACCAGTACACTGTAACACCTCTCGTGTAAGTTGATCAGCTCTTCATATGTAAATAAAACACATTTTTGTTGGACACTTTTTAGAGAAAAAGATGATTGAAAGACATGGTTTATTAAAATATTTGATTAGAATGAATGGATAGTTGGTTGTTTAACATCCAGTGGCAAGTCAAATGCATATGCAGGACAAACATGAGAGCAGACATGCTGAGCAGGATTTTTAATGTACTAGTTCACTAACAGTTCACACATGTCACCTTACCCAGACATATATTTTCTGACTCGAGGCTAACCACTCTTAAATGCTATATGTTTGGTGAAAAAGTGGCAAATACCCATTTTATAATCTTTGGTTTGAACTAACCTGCCATACAACTAGTCAATATGAGTCATTAAAAACAAGATGAAAAGAGCATTTATTTATTTTGAGTATCTGGAATGTCCTCATCCTGCCTCTTTCTTTTTTCTTTTCTACCTCCACCTTCACGCCTTTCAGGAGCATATTTAAGGAACCTTGACATTTCACCCTTCATCAGGGTTTTGGTTGCTTCCACCGACCCAGGAAAAGACTCCGAGACACATTCTGTTTGTAAAAAAAACATAGTAACAATTAAATCACAGAAGTAAATAAACAGCTGCGCCATAAACGCATGATACGCCCTTCGTCTTGTGTGTGAAGTTTTATGCAATAATCATGAATAGTTTCTGAGATACAGCGCGACATGTGAAAAAAACCTTTTTTTACAAAAAACTTAATAACTCTAAAATAAAATTTTGAATCATCACCAAAAAATATACAGATCTTAAGATAAATATAACTAAGAAGTGTGTAAAGTTTTAAGCAATCATGATAAACCTTTTTGAGATACGTCGCGACATGTAAACCCCCCCCTTTTTTTTTACAAAAAACTCAATAACTCTAAATAAAATTTTGAATCATCACGAAAAAGTATACAGATCTTTGGATTAATATAACTAAGAAGTGTGTAAAGTTTTAAGCAATAATCATAAATCATTTTTGAGATACAGCGCGACATGTGAAAAAAACACACCCGTTTTAGATATAAGTTCCGTAACTCAAAAATTTAAATCCTATTTTCACCAAAAAGTATACAGATCGTTTGACCCTTATAAGAAACAACTATGTAAAGTTTTATGAAATTTGGATAAGCGGTTCTCAAGTTACGGTGCGACATGTGGACGCCTGACATTTGTGTACCATAATATGTCCCGTCAAAATTTTGACGGGCGTATAAAAATTATTCATTTCACATTAAAAGTTCAAACAGCTACTGAGGAAAAGTAAAAAGGTTGGATAGGATGAACAGGGTTTCAAATTTGTTTTCCATTGAATTTTGCAAGTTACTTGCTAATATAGAATTTAGAATAATGCAACTTACCAAGAATAATTCTAAACAACTTTACCGTAAAAACAAAGTCGGTGACCCTATCTTTATTTTGCATCATTATAACGGAAATTTATGTATCAACAACATATAGGTTTTTAAGAAAAATCTATGGAGTAGAATTAGAGATTTGGCGATTTTAAGACAAATTTTAGAAGGGTTTTCGCCGATTTCATGTGCTTTCTATACGAATGTTCACCCATTTTGTATGATTTCAATCAGTAATATTTCAAATGATAAATAAGATAAATGCATTATTATTTCGATTTTCAGTTGAAGTTCATCGAGCCAGAGTTGTATGCAAAATTTTACTGAAATCTGTGACATAGCCCATTTACTGTAACTTGACCTTAAGCAGACATTTATTTTAACATTGTTATTCATTAGTTTTAATTTGTAATACATGTACACACAAAAAGAAAATTTTTAATAGGAACAAGGTTTTGATTTTTTTTTTCAGAAATCAATTTTAATTTTGAATCAGTGCATATTAAACAGATTGAAAATGTATTATTTATATTGAAAACATAGGTCACATGAAGTTCTGTGAGTAATGATTTTGCCACCGATACATTTTTTTCAACATTAAAATTTAAAGTTAAAAGTAAAAAGATATATTATGAAGATATGCATTGTTTGTAAATTGCATAAAATAGAGTTTTCAAATGAATATCTGCATGGAGAAAAAATTTCCTGTCTGATGTCTTTAAGGGCAGATAATTTGAATAATATTATATTCTGAACTTGAAATAGACAGTTTTCCCTATTATTATACTTCAACTCAAAATATCAGATTTTGATTGAATTATAGGAGTTTGATACTTTTACTTTATTCCATTTTGATAAAATTTTAGTAGATTGTTTCTATATGAATGGGATTTTGAATGAATAAGCATTTTCTGTTTTACTAAAACATTATTACACCAGGGTTTAAGATATCAGAAACTAGTCAAATTATTTACTAAATCATTTTGTCAGTATAAGGAAATCATTTGTAAATATAAATAAACATAAATCAACATGCAGACACCTTTTATGTTCAGGTATTCAACATTTCATCTTTAATGGTAATATTCTATACAAAGCACAAAAAAGTATTAAATTCAAACTATAACAAAACCTTTAAACAGACTTATTCAGAATGGGTATAGATCATATATTTTATAATATCTGATACTCTAACAGTGTTCTTGATTTTCATATGATGGACACATAAATTTTCAATTACTTTAAGTTAGGTCTAGAGCTCGGGTATGTAAGTAACTGTTAGTGGTGGTTTGTTTATTTATGAATCATTCTGACATTGGACTTTTGTTTATTTATGAATCATTCTGACATTGGACTTTGACTTAGACTTCTTTTAAACTGAGTTTTACTGTGCCTTAGCTAAAGCATCCATTCAGGTCCAGGACATTCTTGCTCTGTTAAAAACCCATGGGTGGCCTTGAGCTGTTTTCTGCTATTTTATGTGGTTATCGTCTTAATGACACATCCCCCATTTTCATTCTCCTTTTTGTTGATGACATTTCATGCATAGGTTTCGGAGGAAAAATAAAAAAAAAATAGACGGACGAGAACTAATGTCAAATCTTACATGACAGAGACTTTCAATTATATATTTTTAAATTATGTTCCAGTAGATAAAACTGTTTTGGATTATCTGGGGTAACAGCTGTTGCCGTCCGATGACGACAATGATTCAGCCGGGGGCCTGTTATATTCTGATGAAGAAGAACCAAATACTGAAGATCAGGTCCCTGATTTGTTTACAGATGGGAGAAGTAGCTCACCATCTTCAATCAAGTGTTCAATATGCTTAATAGAACAAAACATGCAGTAAAACTTTTAAATCAATGGTTTGATTAGCTTATCATGAAAGAGGTCATGCAAACAACTTCCGTTTTTATGCCCCAACTGTGACAAATGATTCAATTACAAGGGCGATTTTGAAGGCCATGAAGGTGAAAACAAATTTGAATGTTCCAAATGTGAAAAGAAATTTCAGTACGAAAGCAGCCGAAATGTTCACCAAGGGCTTTGTGGGAATAAGAAATCAGACTACGCATATAAATGTGACACCTGTGGGAAAGTGTTTAAATCTATGAAATATCTAGTCGATTTCAGGTTATTCTGATTGGGCTAAAACGCTTCGAACGTAAAAATGACTTGCCGCGTTTATTCAAAATTATGTTTTCCTAACGCATAATTTTTGGTGTTGCCTTAATCCAATAATTATTTCCCCCTTTTTTTCTCACATATCTGGTACCGTCTGCAAAATTGCTTCTGATATGTTATCTCACCATTGGTAGTCGGCCATTGTTTTTACCGGAAGTGTTGCCTGGGAGTACGATGACGTAGGTAAATAATATCTTTTCGAAATATCGGGAGTCGTCTCGGTTAAGACGATAAAAGAAAAGACGTTTATAAATAGCAGACGAACTTCTGTTTACCATACAGCAGACTTAGATTGATTTATATACAATGGAAAGGAAGAAAGTCAGAACGACGATCAAGAGTGTTGAGGTATAACAACCTGTGTGTAAACCAAGAATGATGTTTTCTGAAACTCATGTGAATCACTGCCAGTGCGTTTGGGGAATATTATCTGTTTTCAGTTGTCAACTTGTGTTATTGAAAACTTTATAAAGTTGTCCCTTTTAATATATTAAAGTAAGAAATACTGTACAGTGATTACCCATACAATTCAGAAAACACCATTCACAGCTTTTCCCTTCATATATAAAACTTTTCTTCCCTGTCTACTGCAGTTTTGTACATGCAAGTAAAAAAACACGACTTTTCGACATGATTCAAGACATTAAAGAAAACAGAATAATGGGGAAAATATAGAAATAATATAGAAAAAATACCCAACACAGGGGCAGATCCAGCCATTTTTTAAAGGGAAATTCCAACCCAGGAGAAAGGGTTTATCTTTCACGATGCAACAAATGCAGAATAAGGAACAGCTATAGATCACTACAGGTCTTTCTCTACAAAACAAGAAAAAAAACCATGCATATTTGTCAGTGTTGGCCTACGTGCTTAAACGAGATTGATGAAGGCACGCTTAACGTTCCTCTTTAAACAAATAGGCAGTTACTAGAGACAAACTGAAAAACCACTTCAACCTGATATACCCAGCGCAATCAATGTTCAAAAAGATACCACCAAATATATTAGGCAGTTTGTTCCAATTGATTAAGAAGAGGTAGATAACTTTATAGCAAATCAGGAAAATGGCGATAAATTGAAAAAAAAACTACATCAGATCTTCGCACACTTATACAAAAATGAAAAAAGAGAAGTACATAACATTCCACCCAAAGAATTAAACCACTTATTTAGCTGAGAAAGGAAAACAAGGAGGAGGGGTTAAAATAAATCGTCTTGTCATCAGGTTCATGACTTTTGATACGTTTAGGCTATGTTCCTTATTAGAAATAAGGAAAACTAGGACTAGTGTTAGAAACCCTAAGGGTAATGGACAAATTGAAAGATTCAATCGTAGTCCCACTGGCCCTGATTAAGTCCTATCTATGTGGGGAAAAACAGACTGGGACCTTAATGTTGATGTTTAGCAGGTGCTTACCGATCAACTCCAAATGAGTCAACTGGTCTTACACCAAATCTGCTGATGTTGGGCAGGGATATTAGACTCCCATTTGAGGTTAGCAATGACATTTTGACACCTGGAGAGTTCATAACTCAAAAGGCAGACTATAAAAAGCCCATATTGTTGCAAGAAAACATTTGGCAAACAATGCCCAAAGACGTAAAAATTATTACGACAATAAAGTCAATTTGGTTAAATACCAAAATTTTTACAAGGTATGGTACCTTCATGGGAACAGAAAAGAAGGCACAAGTCCAAAGCTGCAGCCTCTTTATATGGGACCCTGTCTGATAACTAGAAAATTAAATGACTTAAACTATAAAATCCAGCTGGGTAGCACTGGAACTTGTAAAGTTGTCAACCATGACAAGTTAAAGCCCTATCGGGGGGAAAATATTCCGAAATGGATGAGAAAAGTTGAAAATAAAAAGATTTGAGTAGATTGACTGTACCAAATGTTGTTATGATGAGCTGAAAAATATTTGTTCACATTATCAGTAAAGGTTAAATTTGTGTACATATTGATTATATATAAATAAAAATTAATTAGTTAACAATTTGGTTGTAAACTTAAGGTTGTAAACTTAAGAATGTTTTTTTTTAAGAAGCATAAATGTCTAATGAATCAATGAAATGCAATTGATAATTAACATAAGCTACTAATATCGGATAGATAAATAATTCATTGTACTGTTAGCTGATTATCTCCCTTTTGTAAACTGTTTGATTATCTCCCCATTCATTGCAGCATCAGTATGACTGTGTATTGGCTGCATATACATTGTCAGCTTTCTTTTCCAATTCATGGTTTGTAGATATTTTGTTCTACAAATAAAATTTTATATAAATAAATAGGAAATTAAGTCAAAGTTTCTAGCTAATGAAACAGTAAATTTTTATCTCCAGATGAGCAAAGTTGAGATTTTTTTATCTTAATAAAAATAGATAATTAGACAAGTTTCTAAGGTCCTGTGTTATTTTCAGATGAGTACTTACAGTTATGATAGCAACAAGGCCGTTAGAAGGGCTACAGTATGTCTTCGATGTCCGGCGGAGCACCAATACCAGGGCCGAAGATTCAGAGTCATAATCCACATTTTACTCAAACATAGAAATAACACAGGTTCCATATTACTGCTTACTATGTGCATACAAAACCTCAAAGGAGAGTCAGTTGAAGGCTCATCCTGCCTTCCACCAACAGCATATAAAAACAGAGGGAAGAGGCTATGGCTGCCAGAACTTTTGAGGGGGATAATTTCTACTTCCGCAAGAGTGAGCAACCATATCAACTAAAGCCGGAGGAAGACTATAAATTGATGAGTACCAAAGGCACCCAACAAGATCCAATTAGCTGTTCATCAGGGGGAAGCACCTCTCCGTTGGATTTTACTGTCATAAGACCTTATGTACCTACCTATGGTCCACCAGAGTCCGATGCTGAGCTGGCCTCATCAGAATCATCCTCAATTCTGCCAAACTTCAGATTTGGGCAGTTGCCTTCTCCGCAAGATTTCATAGTTCCAGTCGAGTGCCAACATTATGGTCCAGTTCCCGAACCTATGGAAGTTGTACATGAGGTCCTGGAGCAGGCCTCCACCCAATTATTGACTGATTCCGACTTGGATACAAGCTTCAGTTTCCTCTGATCACAGCGAACCTCACAACTCGTCTCCACCCCCTCTTTAGCCACCCCAGTCCGATAAGTAATGCTGAGAGAAAGACCACCAATCAATCAAATGTTCCCGACCATTTTCCCAGATGGCCTCTTTTGTATTAATAGTTATCAAAGATACCAGGATTATAATTTAGTACGCCAGACGCGCGTTTCGTCTACCTAAGACTCATCAGTGACGCTCATATCAAAATATTTATAAAGCCAAACAAGTAAAAAGTTGAAGAGCATTGAGGATCCAAAGTTCCAAAAAGTTGTGCCAAATACGGCGAAGGTAATCTATGCCTGGGATAAGAAAATCCTTAGTTTTTCGAAAAATTCAAAGTTTAGTAACAGCAAATGTATTAAAATGACCACATTATTTATATTCATGTCAACACCGAAGTGTTGACTACTGGGCTGGTGATACCCTCGGGGACGAGACGTCCACCAGCAGTGGCATCGACCCAGTGGTGTAAATAGTTATCAAAGATACCAGGATTATAATTTAGTACGCCAGTACGCCAGACGCGCGTTTCGTCTATTAACCTACCTATTGTATTCATTGTGAACTTGTTCTCGTCCTGAATATGCATGAGCTATGTGCCACTGGACGGTAAGCAACCAACAATCAATCAATCAAATTTTCCCGACCACCTCGACTGGCCTTGTTTAAAAAAAACCTACCTACTGTCCATATTGCAATAAAATTGAGAATGGAAATGGGGAATGTGTCAAAGAGACAACAACACGACCAAATAAAAAAAACCAGCAGAAGGTCATCAAAAGGTCTTCAATGTAGCCAGAAATTCCCGCACCCGGAGGCGTCCTTCAGCTGGCCCCTCAACAAATATATACTAGTTCAGTGATAATGAACGCCATACTCCAAATTGTACACAAGAAACTAAAATTAAAATAATACAAGACTAACAAAGGCCAGAGGCTCCTGACTTGGGACAGGCGCAAAAATGCGGCAGGGTTAAACATGTTTGTGAGATACATGTATTTGACCTGCACATTCATGACATATTTGCCACTGGAAAATAAGCAAGCAAAAATACATTAACCCTTGTAGATGTATATATCTTAGAAGAGGGCCGAAAGATACCAAAGGGACAGTCAAATTCATAAATCCAAAACAAACTTACAACGTCATGGCTAAAAATGAAAAGACAAACAGCAAAACAATAGTACACATGACACGACATAGAAAACTAAATAATAAACAACACGAACCCCAACTTGGATCAGTGCGTCCAGTCGTTATTAGTTTATGTATGTAAAATATCAGATCTACTTGACTACGAACTTGCGATGACATCATTTCTCGTCCGTATGGAGTTATGCACTATGATTTAGTTAGAAAAAACAACAAAAAATAGAAGTTCTGAATCTGGCATGCTTTAATCATCCAACTACACACATTTATAAACACTTCAACCTTGTGTTACATAAATGCGTAGTATTTGCCGTTAAACATTTCATATACATCAACTCGTTTTGATCTAAGGTGGGTTTGTGCCTTTTGTATTTCTGATTTATTGATCATCTGGTTCATTTAAATTAACACCAACAACAAGTCTTAAAGTGGCATGACCATCTCTGGAGAAATATCCAAATCTGCAAGACTTTTGGAATTTGTGAGGAGGGCAACAGTTTCTCCAACATCTACTTCTGTGCATAATTCCCTTTCTGCTAAACTTTCCAACTGAATATTTGGTTCTTGAATATCTGATTGTCCCTTTTGTGTTGTACTGGTAATTTTTTCTGTTTTTTTGTTGTTGCTCTAACTCTACTTTCTAATCTTTTGTTGACTATAATTATATCTATCTGGTCAAAAACATCAGCAATCTTTCGGAATTGACCTATAGCCTCATTTTCCAGTGACAGTCAAAATTTCCCCGACCATCATCCGGGATGGCCTCTATTATATCAACTAACCTATTGCATTTATTGTGAACTTGTTCTCGTCCTGAATATGCATGAAATATTTGCCACTGGACGTTAAGCAACCAACAATCAATCAATCGAAATTGACCTTTACTGTAATCATTTCGATACCACTGCTCGTGGAGATTTATTTCCCCGAGGGTATCACAAGCCCAGTAGTCAGCACTGTTGTGCTTAAATGATCATTGATATGGTTATGTTTACTTAATTTTGAATATTTGAAATACTATGGCTTGTCTACTTCGGGCATTGATTACGTTAGCTGTATTTAGCAAAACATTTAGGAATTTTGATCCTCAAATGCTCTGCAACTTCGTACGTTTTTTGGCCTTTTTCAACTCTTGAATTCGAGCATCACTGATGAATCTTTTGTAGACGAAACTCACGTCTTGCGTATACATTAATGCTCGGATTTGACCAAAACTTGTCAAACGAGTATGGAAAACAGACTTCTGCAGAAAACTTCTAAAGTTATGCAGGAAGGAATTAGAAAACATTGGTCAGAACCACAACACAACACTAGACAATTGTCCGGCCAAAATTTCGAAGTTATGGCACAAGAAATTGTGTCATATATATGGTTTCATTACAACTTAGCGATACCTGCACAACATATACATAATCATTGTGTTTAGCAAAGTCAACGGAGGATGTGCTGATACAGCTAAGAACATTGTTTGAACGCTTTGATGCAAGAGAGTAGAAATACCAGCCGGGTTGTGTACTTAAACAAGGCCATTTGAAGCAACTGAGCGCTTACACTGAAGAGTAAAGATTCAGCCCTTTAGAGACTAAAGTCTAAGTACATTTTCAGAGTCAGCTTATCAAAAAACCCAAAATCATTCATTTATGGATAATATGAAAGTTAGTTTGATTATGGACTATTTTGACCTAACAGCTAAATTTCTGTCCCTATGCAATATACCCTCATTTCCCGACCTTGATCTCCCGCGGACCTCCTTATTACAAAACCGATCTATTGTGTTTATTGTTAATTTATTTTTGACCTAATATACATGAAATATTTTGCCTACAACCAATCAATTAATTTTGTATATATTGTATATGATTTTTTTTATTCAGCAAAAAAGAGGTAAAAAGACGGTCATTAACAAAGGATAGAGAAAATGACAAAAAGAGTAAGTTGCTTTTTTATTGTATTTTTTTCTCAAACCAAAAATCAAGATTTAATGTCATAACGTAGTATATTTATTAAACATATGAAACTAACGAGATATAACCTTAATCATTATTACAAGTAACAAAAAATGGGGTAGGATACTTTAAGATTAAACAAAAAAAACCTCTCTGGCTGATATTCAATGATTATCTTTGAACGCTGTTAGAGTGTAACAGTGAGAAAAATAGAGAAAAAAGCATTAAAAGGAAAAGTTGTTGTAACCATCAACGATACAGATACACACAACTACATTGTTTTTAGGAAAAAAATATCGAGTTATCTCTCTTTATACATAGTCTCAATTATATATAACACTTTACGATAAAAATCATTTTTGGATAGAGGTGTTATTTCTTCAATATGCGTTTTCTGTCTTAAAATTAATAGACAATGCTATAACTGTTTTGTTGGATCAGTGTTTGTTTTATATATGTCTGTTTTGTTTTTTTTATTTTTATAATATTTGTTTTTTCAGAGAACAACTGGATAGACATACAGAAAGGATTAGACCGATGTGTTGGGGGGAAAAATGCTCCCTGAAAAAAACAGTTACAAGAAGTGATAAGGAAAATGGGGGAAAACCATACTAATACTGTTCACATCTTGCAGGGTATGATAATCCAGTTGAAGAAAGAAAAGCCAAGAAGGCAGAACATTATAACATTATGAATAAAGTATTTATATTGGGTTTTTTTAATAACAAATTCAGTACCAGAAATGTATTGCTTAAAGAATACTGTACGTTAATTTCAATAAGTCATTTGCTCATACTGGAAAATATCGAACGTAAACCACAACTAGACAGATTAAAAAAGCATACTTACATAATAATATTATAGTTTAGTCGCTACAAGATTTTATTTGTTTTCCTAAATAGAACCCACAACTATTTATACTTCTTAGTATATAAGGATGGGCCAACTTCAGGTGTTGAATCATTTAAAAGGAGTGGGTTACACATATGTTTAAACACATGTAGTATATTTAAGGAGTGGTTGAATAAGTGTTAAAAGACACCTGTTTATATGATTTTAACGTGTGCTTTTACACTGGTTTCTGACAGTGCATTTAGGAGTGGTTTGCTAAGGTTTCAGGACATCTGTTTTAACTTGTGCTTCTTGAAAAAAATTACAACGCGTTCCTTTGAAGGATTGAGTTTGTCATATGCTTAGGCACCTGTTTCTGATAAAACGTATATAGGAGGGAGTTCACACAGGTGTTGGCACATCTGTTAATGTATCTAATGCTTTTAAGTGTAAATCTATAAGGAGTGACAGTTATTCAAAACAAGGTGAGGAGGATCGCATTGCATCAGTGTATTATTAGAGTGTTTAAAGGTGAACATATATAAAGTGCTTAGACTTAAACCTCAAAATATTTATAACCCCTCTTATTCAAAAAAGAAAAAAACTTTGAGACCAATATTTTATAACTCCCTCATATTTATGGCCCCATTTGAAAGGAGGGGTTATAATTATGCACCAACACTCAAGGGGCTTTGGGTGTTCAGTGATACTACACTACTTATGTAGGCGTACGAAAAATGAAAAGAGCCTGTTGAGATTATGCCAACAAGAATACAAGTGAAAAGACAAAAAGTAATATAATATTACGAAAGAATTTTACAAATAATATTAATGATAAATGATATTAATGACCATTCAGTGTAAAATTGGCAGAAGTGCAGTGTTTATTCCCTACCCAACATCCCAACACCAGCCCGGTAGTTATCCTGTATTGGAGGGTGATGCTAAGTGTGCTTCGGTACCTGAGCCCAGCACACAGAGCCTGCGTCGCTCTAGATGAGTACCAGGGAAATAACGGTCCATCATATGACCTATGTCAGGCAAACTCCAGATTCTGCCAGTGCAGGAGACTACCATTCGTCAAGCTCTAGCTCTGTAGAGGTCAAACCAGTAACCCAAACAGTGCAGTCAACACCCTAGAAGGAAGAAGAAAAGAGGGTCACTCCACAAGTGGAGGAGCCAGTGGCAACCAACCCATGCGAATCATTGGTGGTTCTAGTGTTCCACAACACTAGAAAGTTAGTAGCAGTGACGTCTGTTGCTCAGGCTAGGGACTTGTTTGACCTGGAAGACCAGGAGGTTGTGCTGACCTACCTGGGAGCTGAGCTGACAAGATCTGTGAGAAAGGAGTTGCTGCCAGCCATTTCCGATGTTTATGATGTACACACTTTCATCACATTTATGAAGTTATAATAATAGTTAAATGTGTTGAACAGAATTAAACTTGGCAATTTAACAGTTGATTTTGTTGATGTCATCATGAAGAATTATGGAGTTCCAGAACAAGAGGTTACTGAAAAAGCAGCAAACTATTTGTAATGTTTGTAATTGGATTTTGATGTTAAATAATTGCTTTTAAATATTCTAAATGGTGACTTCAATCTCCCAAAGGTATAATAATACCACCCAACCGTTAACAAGGACAAATGTTGTCACATAGAACAGATACCTGTATACATCATTTAGACAGTTAAGGTAACTTATGTTAACAGATGATTTATTTGTATATGCCGCCCCTCCCCCTATATGTTGACAGTGGCCCTTGTTCATACATCATGTACATACACATGCGTTTCTGTTAATTAATTTAGTTTGCCTCAACCAAATGTTTTGAAACGTATATATAATGCTAAGTTCCTTAAAACACAGATGAAGTTCGATACACTTTTGAATCAATTTGTGCCTAAATTATGTTCATCTCATAGTTTTAAGTGGTTATGATGTTTAAGTCTAATGTTATGAAACTTCTAAACATTATGAATTGTATGCTTATTTTTATATGTTAAGTTTATGATCATGTAAAAGTCACTTACATGTACTGTAAATTTATAAATGAAAATACATAAATGAATATGTTTTGTTTATTTTTTATCTACTAAATATAGGATATTTAATCAAAGAGCCTGAAGAGGAGAGTAGAGAGACAATACAAACTTATTTTGAACAGAAGAACTTTATCAACGTATTAAACTTTGTTTTATGTTAAGCATTAAGTGATTAACTTAAAAATAAAAACAAAAAAAATACTAATTGTTGATTTTAAATGCCCAGTATATGAGTATGAGTCATTGACTTGTCTATATATTCTTGTAATTTGCATTTTATTCATCTCTGCTTCATTATCTCTCTAACTTTATGCCAAGAATTGGTATGAAGATTTCAGTTCACATCCTAATTTTGCAATGTTTTATTTGCAGAGAGGAGAAATTGTGACAGAAGGTATGACTGATAATAAATATAAAAAAGAACGGATATTGATAAATGATACAAAGACTCACTAACTGCAATACAATAAGAAATTTGGGAAACACATGAACTTTGATTAGCAGGAACTAACAGGCAAACAATCTGGATGGTCCTTAACAAAACAAAATCAATCAAACCAAAGGGCATAGCAAAATGTCCAAGTATTTCATTTAAAACTACTAGTAATAGGTTTAATAAGACACGGATACACCAATGACCAAAAAACTAATATTTATTTTTCCAACATTATATTTATACAAGGCAAATACTTTAACAGTTTAATCTACATTTAAAATAGATTACAGGACCATCTCACATGGCAGGATTTTTAAAAGATCCAGTAGTTCTGAAAATGTTTAAGGAGGTGGCACTGGAAAGAAAAGTCAATTTTCATACTGCCTCAGATATATATGATACTTGGCACTTATGTTATATTGTTATACCTAACCTATTTTTTTTATATTTTAATGGTTTCTCTGCCTGTGGGAGAACACATAGTAAATAATGTTTATTGTTGATTTTTGTTGTTAGTGTGATGAATTTTGATATTAAGAATACTGTATTATAACTTCATACATTATATGTAACCTTTAATCTGTCTGTCATTATTTTTAATTAAAAGTTTACTTGTTTCTGCCCTTTTAGAAACTGCAACTGAACCTGAACCTTTTGAAATGCCGTACAGCAACCAAAATTCGTGTGCCTGGGATGTAGGTGTTTTCCTGTTGCCAGTTTTATTGGCAAGAGAGGGAATAAAAGGTGTTAATTAAGATAGCATTTTTAGAGGAAAAGTAATCTGAAGATCATGCATCACTTTTATCTATGTTGTTGTATCCGAAAGGATTGGTGGAGAAAATGTTTACAACCTGTTTGAAAATAGTAAATCCTTTTATAGAAAATGAAATGCTGAATGTTATATTTCTTGTAAATCCGAGCAAACTTGTGTAAATAAGTGATAGTGTATCAACTGACGATAAAATTGACTGGATTTTCGATAAATCTAACCACACGCAAACATTACTACGCTATAATATGTACATGGGTGAAGAATAAATGCATTGTTTGTCATTTTGCATATTGTTCCAATATTTTCTTATATATATAGGGTATCACCAGCCCAGTAGCCAGTACTTCGGTACTGGCATAAAAATACGGAATTTTTTTTGTGTTATTAAAATTTGCTGTTACAAAATATAAGAAATTATTATAAATTTAGGAATGTATCTCCCTCATTCAAAGCTCTGATTCCTTTCACTGATTTGGCTAAACTGTTTGGACCTTTTGGATTATAGCTCTTCATCTTTTATATAAGCTTTGGATTTCAAATATTTTGGCCACGAGCATCACTAAAGAGACATGTTTTGTCGAAATGCGCTTCTGGTGCAAGAAAATTGGTACCGTTAATTTTATTGGATATATTGCTTTGAGGAAAATAGTACTTGGTCGTAACATGCCGACTCCACCCTTCAGAACTACACATGAGGGTTAATAAAGTGCTACCTGAAATAGTTAATAAAAATAAGAAAGACATGAAAGCGCGACGCAAGCAGCTTATTGCAATTAATACATTCAGAGACAAATCCTGGTTCTGTAAGTTTAACAGGCTGTCGGTGCATACACCAATGCAATATACTCTGGCATTGGAAAAATCCACTTCCAGCTTCCGACACACGAAGTGTACTCTGTTGCATCTTAGATTATATAAATAAATAGAGATCATATAAGAAGGGGGGAACAAATCTCAAGCCAAAAATGACAACACAATTGCGGAGCATTGATAAGGTAGCTTTTAGTGAATTCATGTTTGACGGAAGGACGAAAGCAAACCGTGAGAAGATTCACGGGAAATTTTCCTTGGATTTAACCAACAGATGCACTATAGAATATAACTTTGCAATCAAGGAGGCTGCTGGGAAATTGGATAAACTGGTAAATAGACTTCGTTATGTAGCTGATTGTATTATTGACTATTACACAGGACATTGTGGAGATACATGCCGCACCTATTCCTATATTTGTAAAGGGACAGTCAGTGATTTCGGGGGAAAAGAGTTCTTGCATGAACATGCCAGATGCCTATATATGACAGAGGATGATGAAAATCTAGTATGTAACTGTAAGAACATAAGATTTGGGAGGAAAAACTTGGAGAAAACGCGATTCGGAACAAGTACCCAAAAATGTGAAGCTACAAACAGAGGATATAATAAGTCAAATCCTAAGGATATGACCTACAAGAGAAATTTTCCTGCTAGAATTCACTCCACTGCACATAGAATTAATTATAGAACTTGAGAATCAGCTGTTTTAAAACTTGAAGCTCTTTGTGTACCACTTTCTCCAAATTCACGTCCGATTCATCAACTGAAAAGGGAAGACAAAATTTATGAATACCACTAGTTGCGTAAAAATATCCTGTTGTTAATCATAAACGAACTGTTTCGAATCTTGAAAGATATGAACTTTACGATGATTAATCTGTAGAAAAAGAGACATATCAGAAAGATCTGTTGGATTCGGAGAAGACTTTAATAAGTAAACAGATAACTCGTGCTGATAATTTTTATACAAAGTGATATTTCTGTATTTTACTTACTTACTGCAACTAAATTATGCATTATGGGTACATTCCATGTGTCTGACAGGTTTGTGGAACTAAATGTTTACATACTTGTCTGCTACTATTTATATGGGGAGGTTTTTCAATAATTTCTTTACTTGAAAACTTTTCAAGTTCTCTATGAATTTAGTTATCTCATTTATTCAATTGATATAGGAACAGTTTTTTTAATGGTACATTGTCTAGATCAATGATATAACCAGTGTAAACAGTGTTGATCAATTTATCCAAAGTTATTTATTTACTACAATCAAGTTATCAGGAGTATTGTATAACTTGAACATACAAGTACTTATAGATACATGTATTTCATTGTCTGTGGTTTCATTAGTTTTTGGAATATGGAAGATACATTTGTATCTATCCCTACTGAAATATACAAGGTAATTAAAAGGAATTATTTTTTTTATATAAAATTACAGAGAGAAGGTAAACAAGACCATAGTAGTGTCACAGGCAGTATTGGTTGATAAAGGAGGTCAACCGCATGTACCACATGATTCACCCAGTACAGATGCATATTCAAGACAAGAGATAAATAAACGTTTTACAAATATGGAAAGTTACGTTTTTACCAAAAAAAAACAAAGTATCAGGGGAAATATTGATATGCGTACCTCTTTTGGACGTCACATAACGATAGTGTTGACAAAAGTGAATGACTTTCACTATATAAACTTGTACAATAATAATCCGAGAAATCCAGGAAGATGTTTTCTTGGCTGGGATGAGTTTTTGGAGTTGACCAATATGAAGGAAGGCTTGGAGCAGCTTTTCAAACAATTTGAGGTAAGTTTTTTTTATTAATTAAATCGATACGTATTTTTTTTAAGGCACAACAGCCGCAACAACTTCAAACGCAGCAGCCTCAGCCACCTCAAATTCAACAACCCCAAAAACCAACCCTTCAAGACCTTATACTACCGCCACCTCTTTGTGCTGCACAAGCCATTTGAGTCATTGGATCGTCTAACAACAAGAGACCCAGCATGTTACCACGTTGTGGATTATCTAGTAAAAAAACAAAAGGGGAAGAAAACTTCGATCCCATGGATTTTTTCAACCAATTAGGAATTGACCAGTTCTTTGCCTTGTACTGTAAATATTGGCATTGTACAAACTACGACTTTGGAACTTTTGGAAACTAAAGCCAAAACTGAAGTTTTGTTAACAGAACTCAAGGCACACAGACTGATATGGAACAAAACTGTAAACCATAAGGGGCCGTAAACACAAATCATCATAATGATTTAGACATAGAACATTGTAACACGATGCTTATATATGATGCCCAGAGGTGTTTTACTGAGAAAGTGGTTGCTATAGTAAGTTTACTTTGAAAGTCAATCGAAATTGCCAAGACATTATAAAATGTAAGAACAATGTTGAATTGAATAACGTTGACTTTAAATGTTAACTTAAAACTACATTCAGAGTGTAAAGGAAGCTGAAACAAATAAATACAACAACTAGCATAGCGTATGTCCTCATAAGGAGATTCGATGACGAACATAACTATTTCATTGATTCTTTTCATTTTAAGGTGATTACCTACTTGTTCTTATTTTGATGCGGATTAAATGACTTTAGCTTGCATTTTAAATTGATCTTGAACTTCTTGAATCCAATGATTCATAAATTTCTTCTGCTTTCATTTCAACCCGCAAACAAAGAGATTATTATCATAAAAGATTTTTGATGTGATCTGTTGATTAACAATTCCAGCACTATTTAATATTTTTGTTATTTTATGTACATCGTATTCATTTCTCTCGGGGAGAGGCATTTCACTTCTATTCTTTAACCAGTTGTGTCCACTTTTCCCTAAAATACACCTTTTGACTCCATGGATAATGTGTATGACCTGTTTTGTTCGTGGTCTAATTTATCTTTTTCATCCAGGTTCTCCAAAAATAAAAGGTAGGTTACAGGTAAGTCTACTTTACACAAATGTCTGTTTTAGTAGGTCATTTTTTTTCCTTTTCTTGTGGTTTAAATGCCATGTGCAACCATGTACAAGTAGACAGTAGATGTTTGTGTGTTCTGTTAAATTGTTCCTTCTAATATTGTTATATGATGATGACTGACGTACCCATATTTTGACTATTTTATTTATTGTGTCTGTTTATATAACGCATCTATGTAAATATAACGGAATTTGATGAGACTGTCATTAAAGTGAGAGGGTTAGAACTGTAGAACCAGGTTTAATCCACCATTTTGTACATTTGCCTGTACCAAGTCAGGAATATGGCAGTTCTTGTCCATTCGCTTCTGATGCGTTTTGTTATTTGATTTTGCCATGTGATAATGGACTTTCCGAATTGATTTTCCTTTATTTTTTTTTATTTTACTTTTTTTAAGAAACAGCTGTATTTACAAAGAAAAACCATAAGTGATAATGGGATTTCATATTTTATTTATTTTTTATTTTGATTTGCAGATTTATGGGATTTCAACAACTGTAAAGATTGTAAAGTATAGTTACCTAGTAGCTTTATTTCATTTCCTTAAACTTCATATGGATAAACGTCGACGAATCTCAAATATCAACTGTATTTAACATATACATATAACGATTACTTTCATATATTTGAATAGCAGATAATCTTCATCTGAACACCAATTTGGAAAGACCACTTGTTTCTTGGATGGTGCCAAAAAGTGCACTTCTTCAATTTATTAAATTAATCAACTGCCAAATACAGTATTTACTGACAGCATGGAAGCATGATGCCCCTTTGCCTGATTTTATCGGATCAGGATGCTTAATGAAAGATGCAGAAGGCAATATCCAGTATAAGTTTGGATCAGATATACGTATTGGAACTAGAGAGGACGCACTAACATGATCGCCATTGTGACAACTCTCCATACAAGTATAAAAGCAGAAGAAAAAAAGCAATTATATGTTACACTACGGCCTTCAACATTGAGTCTTGACTCTAACATATAATATCAATGGGTACTGTGTAACAATTCAGATGGGACACAAACCAACAGCATATTCAAATTTAAAAACAATAGTGTATTGTCTGTATTGAGTATGAAATATTTGCAAACTAGTCAAGTCTACTATGTACATGTACATGTATCAACTACAAAACTTTAGAAATTAAAAATTGAACTTTTATATTTTTTGTGATAAATATTGATGCTTTTTATGTCTATGGTCAAATTGCATTGACATGTTTTATTAAATCATATCAAATTAACTAAATGAGCAAGTATATATTTTTTATTTATTACATTTTTAAATCATCTCAAAAATCTTATTTTTATTGATATGCAAAAAAATAAATTATTTATTTTTAATTGAATTTCGGATGAAAACATTGCAAAAGGAGTAGGTCCGGTAAGGGCCGATTTTGGCCCCAAATTTCAGTTTCATCTAACGAGATATTTAGGACACTTTTTAAACACTTAAGTGTCTATTTCAATTGATTCGATTAGTTTATGTAAAAGATTTTAACTGACTCAGTCATTAAAAACGCTCCGATTGAAGCTAAAATATGAAAAATCTATCAAATATGCAAAAAAAACGTCACTTTTCAGATGGTTTTCGTCAAAAATGAAAATGGCCGCATCCGTGTTCATCCTCAACCTTTATATATGTTATGTATTATCATCAAATACAACTTACATTTCAATATTATGAATGAACACGAATGCGGCCACTTTCATTTAAGACGGAAACCGTCTAAAATTTAACTAAAATGCTATAATTGTGAAGATTTCAGAAATTTCGCATGACTTTATGATGCTAGTACACGATATATGTACATTGTATTGTCAAAAACAGCACATATTTATGTAGCAGAAGCATTCTACTTTCCAAAAAATAGATAAAAGATTACATTTTCACAATTTTGCAAAACTGCTTAATTTTGGGGCCAAAAAGGGGTCTTACTGAACCTACTCCTTTGTGAAAAATCCCTAGAAAACACTTGATAAGAATATTTTGTAGATAAGAATATCTAATGTATTTAGTGTAAATGATGTGGAAATTAAATAATCTTGACCAACTGACCATCTGTGTTTATTTGATAAAATCAGTGGACACCAACTGTGAGAGAAGCACTTAACCTAATCATTTAATTGCTTGTATAAACAATCAATTACACGGTTTCAATGCAGAATATCAGAGAAAATCCGGGCTGTTCTCTAAAGTATGCAGGTTTCGTGGTACTTGCAATCAGGAACACATTGATGGATTCCCTGTTCCGCGATCCATGTGTTCTGTTGCTTCAAACAAAGAATTTAAGTTTGTAAAATGTGTTTGCCGTGATCAGTACAGCTACAATTTATTCAGCTTTTAATATTTATGTAATTCAATGTATATGGCATTCTTTCCTCTCCGGTAACGGCCAAATTCGAAATAACAAAGAAATTCAAGGAAGGCTCAAATTCATACACAATTAGCACATCATACGTCCTGATTCAATTCATCTTTACATCGTTTCAAACTTATTCTTCTCTTGATATATAAAAATTGACCATTCAGTTTAAATTGTTCGTGGTCTATCAAAATGCTATCAGGAACACATATATCGAAAGACACTGTATTAAACGATCAGTTTAAACTACTGCTTCAATCAAAGAACTTTTCATGGTTAAATGTCTTTGACACTATTGGTACAGTAACAATTCCACCAATATTTTTGTCATTTTATGTATCACACATACGGGTCATTTTCAAAAAATGTGGATATTTCAGTTGTGAAATAACAATACAAAAAATTATTCAATTTTCAACTTTAATATATGAAATTGAATAGTTTAACAACAATACAACCTGAAATAAAAATATGCAATCTTAAATGCTACTACAAAAATATTTTAAAAAATAACATAGAAACAAGTATGGGACATATGTCAACTACATAACGGATTTAGTTTCGGTCCCTTATTTTTTTTTTAATAATATTTACATTTTGCTTGATATATATTTCCATAAAAATCATCACACTTTTTTTCAAAACAGTTAACATGGTTAAAATAACACTTTTTAGAAACATATTTTAAAGTGAATTTAATTCAGCATTGTCAACTACATAACGCTTTTTGTCAACTACATAACGATTCACTGCGTTATGTAGTTGACCGTTATGTAGTTGACCTATTTGTGGTTTTTGGATATTTTACTTGACCCTAATACTACCAGATAAATGGTTTTTATTGAATTGGAGTCAGTATTATAGACTTTGAATGATTTATGTAAAAAAAAATATTTATGCCAAAATTTATCAATGTTTTTGCCGTTACAAAGTTGACATAGAATAAAATTTCGGAGTAATTTGTACTCACCAAAACTAATCTATAATGAAATGAATCAATGATGTCATCCTGTAACTTTAAGCACGTCATCAGAGGATGAAGAGTAAGTAGAGAACACTTCCTTCGTTACAAGGGATATAATCAGTTGTTTATTGGCAACATTATTTCATTTGTGTTATGTAGTTGACATTTTTTTAAGTACGAAATGAAAAGTAAAAAAAAATGCTAATACAATCTAATAATTCCCTGTATTTGTGTATACATACCTGCAGTGATACCTATATATTTATAATAACAAAAGAAAAATAATAATTTCCACTGGGTATTAAAACCAGCATTTAAAAAAGACTAGTTTTTCAATTTCGTACAAGCAATTTTGGTGTTTTTGGACCCTTTGAAACCCACTGGAAGCAATTTCTGTAGCTAAATTTCATATTGAATTTGCTGGAACTTGTTGCACACACCAAAAACTAAATGGTGTATCTAAAAATCGGATAAAAATATTTACACTTTTTTAGAAATATTGATTGTACAAGAAAATCCACATTTTTTGAAAAAGGCCCATACATGGTTCTATTTACAACTATCAACGATTCGATGACTCATTTCATATTTACGTCGTTTCCAACTTATTGTTCACTAGATAAATTACAATTAACCAATTCACGACATTTAAATTGTTCTTGTTCTTTTTAAATGCAATCAGGAACGCATACATAGAAAGAAACACTATTCCGGGACCCATTTCTTCTCCTGCTTCAAACAAAGAGCTTCTGATCGTAAAAGATATCTGACATAATCGGTACAGTAACAAGTCCGTCAGTTCTTAATATTTCAGTCATTGAAAGTATATTACATACCTTTCTCTAGGGAACGACAATGTCTAAATAACACAATTGCCAGAAACTACGAAATGTGATTACAATGTAAATTACAGTAAAGTTGGCTTAAAGTGCATACTAAGCCCTACATTGAGGTAGTCAATGGAAGCTAACATTGATATAAAAATAGCAACACGAACGTCCATATAAGGCGATTCGATGACGAACATAACTCATTAAATGATTCCTTTGATCCATATTACAGTCGTTTCCGCCTTACTCTTCTCAAGAAAGATAACAATTGTCAAATGTGTAACGTTGGAAGCCTATATATATTGGTAAACGGACAGAAAGTCACAGGACAAAAAGTCACAGGACATAAAGTCACAAATTTGATAGGACAAAAAGTGACAATTGTTGGAATATATAAGAGAAACTATCTTGAAAATATTTACTTTTAATACATATATTCATATTAAAGTTAATGGAATTTATCATTCTACTTGAAAAATGAAGATTTATTTTATTCTAATCATGCAAAGGACATATTTCTTGGCACCATGAAGCCATTTGAGTGCCAATCTACTTTGACATTTTGTTTTTTTAACAATTATTTGATCATCTTTGATATTTTTTTGATAAATTTTGCTGACAAAGTTGGTTAATATACAATACATCAAGAAAAACACAAAAATATTTTTGTAAAAATAAGCATCTTTTATTCAAAGAAAATAATCAGAAAAAATGAATTGTGTGACTTTTTGTCCGTGACTTTTTGTCTGTGACTTTTTGTCCTGTGACTTTCTGTCCTACATTCTATATATTAACCAAGAGACGAGCCATGTGTACATATTAACATACTTTAATATACTCGAGCTAAGTAATCAACACCAACACATAAAGCAATACGACGCGACCTTATCTGCTATGTCCATCAACAGAACACGTGTGTGAACTTTGAACTGTATAGATATTTATTTGTTCTTTTTTAATACAATCAGGAACACAAAGATACACTTTTTTAAGATTCATTGATTTAATTATTTAGTTGCTTCAAACGAAGAACTTCAGATCGTAAAATATGTTTGCCGTGATCAGTACAGTAACAATTTCATCCAGATTTTTAATAACCTTGTCATTTAATGGACATTATATACCTTTCTCTAGGGAACGACAATTTTCCAAAAAATGTGGTTGAAAATGTAAATGCATGGACGTCTGCTACACTGTAGAATACATCACAAGGAAGCTTTGCTTTGCTCTACATGGACTACGAACTCGTATTATCAAAAACCTTCCGCCAATCAAGCGTAAGGGTCTTTGACAGTAACCAACACTCATCTCACGAGGCGTAGGTAGTATGTCTTTATAGGTATATATATATTATTGTGACGAAAAACGGAGAGGACGGTCGAGTAACAGGAAGAACTAGGAATGCCCGAACCTGACGACGACGAATGAAAGTGATGGCAATTTCCTAATACTCCTGTAGTACTCCGCTTTCTCTCAGGTTAATCCTCCAAGTATTGTTAAGTTTCAGATAGTGTTGTCCTGAGAATGTTCCTGGTCACATAAATTATAAATGGATCCTTGAGTAGTGTATAACTTAAAGAAACTCGAAGTCAATGATAAGTTCAACTTGTTTTAAAAAGACATGTGGAATATACGCAATTTAACAATGCACAGTATACGGACGGTATTACAATAAATTCACCCTGCAGACTACAAAACTCTTGTCTTCTAACTACTGCTAAAATAATGGCTAACCCCCTATTTATACTCCCCCAATTAACCTGAATAATCATAAAACAATTAACTCTGTTAACCAATGAAAAAGTGACACATAACCTGGTAGGGCACTACAGCTCCAGTGGTAGGGCTGGTAGGGCTCTGCAATTTAGGTCAACAAAACAGGATATGTCTGTCATTAATAGTAAAATAACAATTATGAAACAAAGAACAACCTTTAAAAACAGTGGGCTGACTAATTATAACTGACAAACATGTATATGAATGATGAAACTTGTTAACCCCACCTTAAAAAGAGCAAAGTAAATGATAACACTATTGCTACAACTGTAAATACATACAAAAACATATTCATGATATAAATTCTTGAAAAGGGGGAGAAAACCGAAACACAATATTCATTACACAGCTCCCCCTCTTAGCCCTGAACTTCCACTGTTCAGCAAGAAAAATGACACAATAAAAATTAATATGATAGCTGATATTAATAATAATAAAAAAAAAGATATGTGAGATAGTTTTAGGATTGAGTATTAACATATGATTTTGGCACGTTTAACATTATATAATCATGATACTTAATTATAACAAAAATATTTAGCAATTGTCATGATTTTCAAAATCCCCCAAAAAATATTTATACATTTAGTACGGAACACTTTTTGGCATTATATTTCTCTCTCTCAATAAAAAAAAACCTAAATAATAAATGAAATTAATGAAAAATGTAAAATATGGTACCGTTTTAAGATAAAGGTGAATAAATTAGCACCGGAATGATAATTAAGTTAGCACTGGAATGATACATGTAATTAAGTTAGCACCGGAATGATAATAAAAAACTAGAGGCTCTCAAGAGCCTGTATCGCTCACCTGATTCTACTTGGGTTTTTGAAATCATATAAAAAAATATAAAATTTGGCTAAAAGTGACAACACAACCTCATTTATAAGGAAAGGAACATGTTTAATTTCATTCAAAAGTCCCCCACTGGTGGCCATCTTGGATGACGGATCGGCTACAAAGTAACAACACTTGGTCAGCACCTCATAAGGAACATTCATGCCATGTTTGGTTTTATTCCATTCAGTGGTTCTCTAAAAGAAGTCATTTGTATGCATTTCCCATAGGGTCCCATGTTAAACTAAGTCCCCTGCTGGCGGCCATCTTGGATGATGGATCGGCTACAAAGTACCAACACTTGGTCAGCACCTCATAAGGAACATTCATGCAATGTTTGGTTTTATTCCATTCAGTGGTTCTCTAAAAGAAGTCATTTGTATGCATTTCCCATAGGGTCCTATGTTAAACTAAGTCCCCTGCTGGCGGTAATCTTGGATAATGGATCGGCTACAAAGTAACAACACTTGGTCAGCACCACATTATGAACATTCATGCCATGTTTGATTTCATTCCATTCAGTGGTTCTCTAAAAGAAGTCATTTGTATGCATTTCCCATAGGGTCCCATGTTAAACTAAGTCCAACGCTGGCGGCCATCTTGGATGATGGATCAGCTACAAAGTAACAACACTTGGTCAGCACCACATAAGGAACATTCATGCCATGTTTGGTTTCATTCCATTCAGTGGTTCACTAGAAGAAGTGATTTGTATGCATTTCCAATAGGGTCCTATGTTAAACTAAGTCCCCCGCTGGCGGCCTTCTTGGATAATGGATCAGCTACAAAGTAACAACACTTGGTCAGCACTCCATAAGGAACATTCATGCTATGTTTGGTTTCATTTCATTTAGTGGTTCTCTAGAAGAAGTCATTTGTATGCATTTCCCATAGGGTCCCATGTTAAACTAAGTCCCCCGCTGGCGGCCATCTTGGATGATGGATCGGCTACAAAGTAACAACACTTGGTCAGCATCCCATAAGGAACATTCATGCTATGTTTGGTTTTATTCCATTCAGTGGTTCTCTAAAAGAAGTCATTTGTATGCATTTCCCATAGGGTCCTATGTTAAACTAAGTCCCCGGCTGGCGGCCATATTGGATGATGGATCAGCAACAAAGTAACAACACTTGGTCAGCACCTCATAAGGAACATTCATGCCATGTTTGGTTTCATTCCATTCAGTGGTTCTCTAAAAGAAGTCATTTGTATGCATTTCCCATAGGGTCCTATGTTAAACTAAGTCCCCCGCTGGCGGCCATCTTGGATGATGGATCGGCTACAAAGTAACAACACTTGGTCAGCACCCCATAAGGAACATTCATACTATGTTTGGTTTTATTCCATTCAGTGGTTCTCTAAAAGAAGTCATTTGTATGCATTTCCCATAGGGTCCTATGTTAAACTAAGTCCCCTGCTGGAGGCCATCTTTGATGATGGATCGGCTACAAAGTAACAACACTTGGTCAGCACCACATAAGGAACATTCATGCCATGTTTGGTTTCATTCCATTCAGTGGTTCACTAGAAGAAGTCATTTGTATGCATTTCGGATAGGGTCCTATGTTAAACTAAGTCCCCGCTGGTGGCCATCTTGGATAATGGATCGGCTACAAAGTAACAACACTTGGTCAACACTCCATAAGGAACATTCATGCTATGTTTGGTTTCATTCCATTTAGTGGTTCTCTAGAAGAAGTCATTTGTATGCATTTCCCATAGGGTCCTATGTTAAACTAAGTCCCCCGCTGGCGGCCATCTTGGATGATGGATCGGCTACAAAGTAACAACACTTGGTCAGCACCCCATAAGGATAATTCATGCTATGTTTGATTTTATTCCATTCAGTGGTTCTCTAAAAGAAGTCATTTGTATGCATTTCCCATAGGGTCCTATGTTAAACTAAGTCCCCGGCTGGCGGCCATCTTGGATGATGGATCGGCAACAAAGTAATAACACTTGGTCAGCACCTCATAAGGAACATTCATGCCATGTTTGGTTTCATTCCATTCAATGGTTCTCTAAAAGAAGTCATTTGTATGCATTTCCCATAGCGTCCTATGTTAAACTAAGTCCCCCGCTGGCGGCCATCTTGGATGATGGATCGGCTACAAAGTAACAACACTTGGTCAGCACCTCATAAGGAACATTCATGCCATGTTTGGTTCCATTCCATTCAGTGGTTCTCTAGAAGAAGTTCAAAATGTAAATTGTTAACGACGACGACGACGGACGACGCCGGACGACGACGACGACGGACGACGGACGCCAAGTGGTGAGAAAAGCTCACTTGGCCCTTTGGGCCAGGTGCGCTAAAAATGTAATACTTAACACACTTAAATAAAATACATTATTTTGTTTCTCTAAAATTAGTATAAACACATCAAAATAAATGGAATGTGTACTCACATTATACTATTTGTATACATGTAATTAAACAGTAAAGCTATATAAAAAACAACAACACAGGACGGTATAAATCTCCTTATACGACTAGAAATAAACTATATATATGGCACATATATGGACTTGGACACCAACTATAGGAACCTAGGCACCATGAGAATCAAAATAAGTATTAAGCACCAAAAAGGGCATTCAATGTACAATAATTCAAAAACAACAAAAAATAGATATAGAAAAACATGATAAACCCTTTTCTTTACATGTATACTTACACGTACAGTTACAAGTAAAATACAAAAAGTTCCATCTAAAAAAAACTGTCACAAAAAAAAAAAAACAACGTCCACGCACATAAAGCAAACAAAATAAGTCTCTAGTTAATCTATAGGTTCAACCACAACTTCCGTCCTGCGCAAAGCTTCGGCGTGTTCGCACAGCTCTTCCTCCATGTGGCGAATAAAGCCTCGCCAATCGAAAACTTCTGGGATCATAATGAGTTGAAGTGGCGAAGGTGTGTTCCCTTCTCACTGAGGAAACTCAATTCTTAGTTGATCTAATTGTTATCAGTGATAAATTTACAATTTCTACACTATCTATATGTGATTCTCTTTCCTCATCTGAATTGCTAGCCGTGGTACTACTATTTGAGTCAGAGATATAAATGTCATCAGGCTCTAAACTAGTTCCTCCTGAAGCACTGCCACTGTGACCAGCACCCTCCTGTGCCGATTCAATATCGAACTCAGAGGCATCCTCCTGAAGAATCACCTCATCCACAAATTCTTTTACCTCTGGAACTTCTGGATTGCTGGGCCCAGGGACATTTTCCTCTTCGGCTATTTTTATTTTTTTCTCTTGCGGGCCACATGTTTCGATGTTTTCTCTGGGGGTATATCCCAAGTAAGCGTATCGGGACATACCATACCCCTTGCTTCTTCTACTGTTCTCTTTTGAGTACTCTGAAGATGAATAAGTAGATACTCCCTTCGGAAAAATATGCGGTCACAATTTGGCTCATTGCAACCAACATACCTCACATTGCTGTTATGTACAGCATTAATGTGTCTCTTCAAATTTCTCCTGCTGGCATATTTTAAGTCACAATAAGAACAAATCACTTCTGGCATTTTGTATGAAGAATAAATATCCAAAAATCTCTAAGGTTTGTTAATGGTTCTGGTTCTCGTAATTGTTGATACGGAAGTGGTCATGTGATTTCTAATTCGCGCGCTTGGTCGGGCTGGTCGAGTACCTGATTCCGGGATTCCCAAATTAGTCGGGCATGTATCAGAATGATTTTCACTTTCATTTGCCGAAACTGGTATTATTTCAGGGGGGCATATTTCTTTTTCTCCAATAATTCCTGGTAGATTTTCACTCACAAAACTATTTTCATCATCGAATTCACCTGTAAACTTGGCTAAATCCGGGAATTCAAAAGAGTGTTGCTCGGGCACATCGCGAATATCAGGACGGGCATTTGATTGATTAAACCAATCCAATTTTTAGCTCACCTGGCCCGAAGGGCCAATTGAGCTTTTCTCGTCACTTGGCGTCCGTCGTCGTTAACTTTTACAAAAATCTTCTCCTCTGAAACTGCTGGGCCATATTAAGCCAAACTTGGCCATAATCATTATTGGGGTATCTAGTTTAAAAATGGTGTGGCGTGACACCGCCAACCAACCAAGATGGCCGCCACGGCTAAAAATAAAACATAGGGGTAAAATGCAGTTTTTGGCTATTAACTCAAAAACCAAAGTATTTAGAGCATATCTGACATGGGGTATATTTGTTCATCAGGTCAAGATCTATCTGCCCTGATATTTTCAGATGTATCAGACAACCCGTTGTTGGGTTGCTACCCCTAAATTGGTAATTTTAAAGAAATTTTGCTGTTTTTGGTTATTATCTTGAATATTATTATAGATAGAGATAAACTGTAAACAGCAATAATGTTCAGCAAAGTAAGATTTACAAATAAGTCAACATGACCGAAATGGTCAAATGACCCCTTTAGGAGTTATTGCCCTTTATAGTCAATTTTTAACCATTTTTCGTAAATCTTAGTAATCCTTTTCAAAAATCTTCTCCTCTTAAACAACTGGGCCAAATTAAACCAAACTTGACCACAACTATCATTGGGGTATCTAGTTTTAAAAATGTATGGCGTGACCCGGCCAACCAACCAAGATGGCCGCCACAGCTTAAAATAGAACATAGGGGTAAAATGCAGTTTTTGGCATTTAGGGGAAATCTGACAGGGGTAAAATTATTCATCAATTTTTTTTCTCAGAAATACAGTCTACATTCTTCAACAGAAAGAAGAGCGGACGTTAAAAAGTAAACTAAAACAAAGAAACTTTACATTATATACGGCCCTGAATGTGGTGGACAGTAATATAATCCAAATATCTTCTTACCAGGAGTTTGACTTAAAGCCTGACAGGGTCTATAAGATACACATGGCGGAGAGAAATAATTATGGAATTGTAATAAAACCGAAAACAAAGGTAAATACCTCATTACTTTTTCCATAGACCAAAGAAATCCTATATATTTTTGATTTCTCAAAATTACTAGCCAAAAACTTAACATTACTGCATTGTATTTTAAAACTATACAAACCTCTTTTAGATGGGGAATCCAATGCCATAACATGATTTCATTTATTGTATATAGTTCTCAATTAAATATATGTATGTGCTCTACGCGTAGCTATTTTTAGACGCCCCCGAGATAATATTCTGAAATCTGTCCTCCTTCCTATCGAACAAACACGCTTGAATTACATTAGTATCTGTAAAAAGTATAACAAAACCCCACATTTGGGAAGCTTGCTAATGCTCATTCAGTTATAATTTTAAACAGTTGATTTCAACACTTAGTTAAGGCTGCTACAAAAAAAAAAATACTGATGAGACTTTATTTAGAGACATGTTCATTAATGTTCTTTTTTCTCCACTTTAGACATGTTCATTAATGTTCTTTTTTCTCCACTTTAAGGTGAAAGAACATAAAACCGGGGATATATCACCTGCAAATATTGGAATTGATTGTCAGCTATATGATTGTATTGCTAAGTACATAAACCTATGTAAGTTCGTACCTAATTACATGGAAGACGAGGATGAGAGTATATTCATCACATGGCTCAGACACAACGAGGTTCCGGGTCGGTTGGAAAAGCTAAGGGGGATGCAGCATTTATGGGAATAGGAGATTCCGAAAAAAATGACAGCAACAAAATTAAGGAAGTCGGTATCACGTCAATCAGAGGCTCACCCTGAGTTGCGAGAATAACTTGCCGATCATATGAACCATCTAGCAACAACTGCTGACAAAAAATATGTAATAACTTTGAAAGGTCCTAACATTCTATCACGATTTACCTCATCTTGCAACTTGTGTGAAACTGCATCACTATTTTGTACAGCTGAAATTAATTTTTTTGAAAAGGAATGAATGCGAGGGCCTGTATACTGAAGTCTGAAAGCATGAGAAAAAACAAATAAAATTTCAGCAGCAACCACTTTGTTAGGGTAACTTACCAAACAAGCTTCTAAACATTTTATTCTTATGGGGGTATGCCCCATGTCCCATAACAGTGTTAGCAGGTCGCTGTCGTAGGTTTGAACCAGGTTGCCTAAATGAAAAATTATATCTGCTTTGAGGTCTAGGTGTCCTGAATCTTGGATTAACATAAGTAGGTATTTGATTATGCAAAGCCAATGTCTGCCCATTTGGACAGGTTATAACAGGATGACCTGCACCACAACACATACGAACATGCCTATAAATACAAGATTGTTTAAAACAACTACACTCATAATTTAAAGTATAGCATTTCAAGTTAGACCCAGTGTTCAAGTTATTTGAAGTGCTACCATTTTTGTTTTCTGTACTATCATTCATATATATTAACCATAATTCCGAATCAACTGTAGCCCAGGAACCAGTAGGGTCAAAGGCTTTCCGCAAACGAAATTGTTCGTCGTGAAGCTTCCAACCTACATTATTACTACGCTTGGCACCTAAACGTATTATACTCATGTATTTTAGCAACTCCTGAAATCTTCCAGGATGAAGATTGCAATAAATGCTTGTAAATATAATAAACGCAGTAGTCCACACCTCAATACCAAATATTTTAGACAAGGTTAGAGCGGACTGCATGACAATTTGCCCATTTTGTACCACTAACTTTTGTGTGTTAGAATCTGATTGCATGTTTTGTGCTAATAAAACAGCCAAATCGATATATTCACTTTATAAATTTTATCTTTTATATTTTGTGGTACATTTATTGCAATGTCATTATTTACCCAATCTATTTGCTGTGGTATATGCATTTGTGGTGTACCAGTATATGTAGGTGTCAAGTTAATAAACTGATTACCGGCATTTTGCATTGGTATGTTATTGTCTGGGATGTATGTGTGACTTGACACAGTATGGGTATCTGCTGATGTGGAACTCTGTTGGCTAGCAGTTACACAACTAGTGACACCTAAAAGTAGTGATGGCCTTGACATGGATGTCTGCGTCTGGTATTCTGTTGTGAGTATCTCTGCCCTTGTAGTGGCGTTCCTCGGGAGTGTTAATTCCTGTCCCTTGGCTTTACGCTTCCTTGCTGTTCTTCTCAACATTGTGCTACAACTCAATCTGAGTAAATGTTAACAAGTGTTTTTTTTTATCACATTTATGTAATAGCTTAACAAAATCAATTCACAATTGAGTGTTAACGCAAAATAATAATCACATTTACAAGATATTTTAGCTGTGACCGTTTTGATGACATTGTAGGTTTTGAGATTGATCTCAACCATATATTGTACTTTTCTATGAATACCGACCCTCGACTTAGTTTAAGATCTGCGTAAAACAACCAACAATCAATCAATCAACAGATCAGTTTTAAGATCAAGTGATCGGAAGGAAGTCCTGGTGTCGAAAGGTATTCGTGTCGCGACACGCTAAAACTTTCAGGGTATTATATTTGATATACTCTAGACCCATTCTTTTATCATTAAACGTAACGATTTGGGCTACTGCTTTCTATCTGTCGGCTCCGTGTAAGATTTCCAAGTTTCGAACTAAGTTTGTTGGTAACGAAAGTTTCACTTCCGGTTTAAATAAGGTACATTCGCCCTAAAGTGGGAACGTCCTTTCGCCCCATAGCAGTGTACGTCCCTACGCATATTGTCCGTTACTATCTTTTGTAGTGATATTTGATTTTTGTTTTTATTAAATCTAGATACATATCACAATGGCTACCTTTTAAGGAAACTTGATGAATATGCAAGGGCCAATAAAAAACGCATGTCTCCTACTATATATAATGCCGGATATTTTTTTTAAGATTTGCTCAGGTTCTAAGTACAGCCGTGGACAAGGCATTAAGCCCATATATTGTAAAAAATGCATTCCGCAAGTGTGGAATTTTACCATTTAATAGAGAAGCCATAGACAGAAAGAAATTGGCTCCACTGGACAAAAGTTAAAAAGGGTCAACATCTGATCATACTGATACAGACCCATTATGTCATTCCTGTGGACAGTTTGTTTATGGTCACCCATTAGTAAAGGAGGGGTTGATTCCACAAGATCTTGCAGACATTTTTATCCCAATTATTGGCAAAGCAAAGAAACAGCTTAACTCCAGAGTTGTTACAGTTGCAAGGGTTATTACAGGTAAGATATAACATACATTAAAATAAAGGCCTCCCTGTGACGTTCAGATGAAGTACAGCAATAAAAATTTGCTTTTTTGGTATTTTTGTATTTTTGCATTGCATGTAGTGATTTTGTTTAATGGATTGATACCCATACATATTGGCCTCCATTAATACATGTATTATTTAATCAAAACAGCAAAGTATCTTAAACAAAATATTTCACAAACTAATAGAAAACATTGGACATAGAGTGACAATACATATTAAATATAAAGTTATGGGCTTTTATATAACATATATTCAAATATACTGTACATGTATATAATACTAACATATATAACAGGTATAAAAAGTTTTAGCATATTCATTTATTTTAGGATTAGAATGGAGAAAACAACTAGAGGACAAGGAGGAGAAAAAGACCCAGAAAACAAAAAGGCAACCAAGACAGAATAGTAAAACATCTGTTAATAAACAAAAGTCGAAAAAGAAATCTAAGAAACCAGTAGAAAAACTAACACCTGAAGTAGAAATTAGTGAATGTGGTGATGATTTGCCAGAGCTGCCCCGCCCAAAACCAAAACAGAAAAGGAAAAGAAAGGTAATAATTTGAAGACTGAAAAAATAAAACACATTGAAGAATAATTCACATGATTGTAACACTGAATTTTAAAAAATTATATAACTTCAAAATAATGAAAAATATTAAATCTATATATATACATGTATAAAAGCAGTTCATGCCTTTTCAACTTTTACAAATATTTGGGTAAAATGAAATTCAAAGATATAAAATATACCCAATTATTTCTAAATCTTTCGTATAATGGTCATAGGTCATATTTATGACATACTCCCCATTTCCATTCTAAACTTTATGACATTATGATTGTATATTAATCATGTTAATTAGATATACCGTAGATACTCGCCTATTAGTCGATCCGATATTTCAAAGATAAAGTGTGACTTTAATCTGAGATTTAGTTGATTTTTTGTTTATCTAACCTTGCTGCATATAGCCTTTTTGTGCTGTTGCAGTGTAAAGCAGTCACCAATAAATCAATTTATTTAACCCATTTATTTACCAGAGCAAATCATCCTACATAGATATAGGAAGATGTGGTGTGAGTGCCAATGAGACAACTCTCCATCCAAATAACAATTTATTAAAGTAAACCATTACAGGTCAAGGTATGGCCTTCAACACGGAGCCCTGGCTCACACCTAACAGCAAGCCAAAAGGGTCCCAAAAATTACAAGTGTAAAACCATTCAAACTTGAAAACCAACAATTTAACTATATATAAATTTTATTTTTTTTTAAAATAGTTAATCATATGATCTTTATACTGGTATTTATTTATTTCAGACTGTTGATGGTGGTATGGAAATGTCAACAATCAGTGATTTGAAAGATTGTGAGGACGATGAGTGCTATACGTGTGGTGTAAGAGGGTGTGTGCAAGATGACAATAATGGTATGGGTTGGGTGTGATAATGATAGGTGTATGAAATGGTTCCATAGAGAATGTATTCCAAGTGATCAACTGACATATGTTGATCTCAGTCTCATTGTTGACAGTGATTGGCATTGTTTTTTATGTAGTAATAATAATAATAACAATGATATCAATACATTTATATGTCAAGTTTGCATGCTCACAGAAGAAAATGTTTCCATGCCTGACGATGAAATGTTTTGGATGCATTGCTCTGTATGCATGCATATGTTTCATCAATCATGTGTCCCATCAAATATATTTACAAACTATCAAAGATGTTTAGCTATCTCAAGACAATGGGTATGTGGAAGATGTCCTGAAAATTGAATATGGAAATTGCTCCAAGTTTGTAATTTCATTTTGAATATAATAGCTTATCGTGGTTATTTTTTCAACTTGGAATACATTTTTATTATGTAATAGAAAGTGTTGTTGTGCACTGCATGGAACATTAAAATACAAAATAAACAGGGAATTTATCAGAAAAAAACTCATTCAACAAAAAAAAATTATTTAGTAACCCAAACAGTCAGGTGTGGTCACCAATAAGACTCTGAGGCAATATATCTTTGCAATGAGCAAGAAATTCTTATTCTAAAACCCATTGATAAGAAACCATATAGTTGACCCCATCTAACATACAAAACAAAAACCATACAGGTCACATATAGAAAAGAAGATGTGGTCACTGTACGGCCTTCTACAATGAGCACAGCACATTCTGCATAGTCAGCTATAAAAGGCCCTGCATGGTTTTATAGACAATGTAAACATAGTAAAACAATTCAAACGAGAAAACTAACGGCCTTATTTATGTAAAAAAATAAACGAAAAACAAATATGGAACGCATGAACAAACGACAACCACTGAATTACAGGCTTCTTACTTGGGACAAGCACATACATAAATAATGTGGAGGGGTTTACTTTTCTATATCAAATGCTTGGAATGAATCAGTATATTTCTCATATCACACCAATCCACACACCCTTAGCATATCTTTTTTTATATAACAACAATAAATCCATTCCTGGATTTTAACTGACAACTTGCATGACTTGTCACTGCAGTTTTACAAGTATCCAGGTCACAGAGGTAAAAAATGTAGATGAATTGCATTCATTCAATTCTTATCCCAACACCTAAACTGATTAATCTGGTCATCAGTCACAACAAATAATCTCCTTAAAGATGAGAAATATATTTTAACCCTTTTGCAGTCGACACTGAGTTAATTAATTTGATCCTGTGCATGCTGCAGCTAAAAAAAATAGTACTTTCACTTTCACTTTCGTTTTTTGTTAATTTCCGGTGGTGTCAAGGTCTGATATCGATTGCCAAGAATATTCCTAAGTTTACCAAATTGTCTGAAAAATGAGTTTAAGAGTGAAAAGTATTAACTAAATGTTTAAACATCTTGAAAAATCCCCAAAAAAATCAAATTACTAAAAAAAATGACATTTTCACTGATGGGTGCAATTTGGGTACTCCTCGTGTTAGATTTATAGGTCATTTGACAGTCACTTTTGAATGCCAACTATATGTTATTGACTAGGAACTATAACTTGATAATTATACCAAAAGAACCGGCTTGGTCCAAGGAATAAATCAAGTATACATATATAATTTTTATTCGCACAGATTAACAGCGTAAACGTAAAAACCGCGATTTTAGGTGCAATTTGGGTACCGTCACGTTATATTTACAAAAGTCTAACAACAGATGATTAAACGGAATGAAGGAAACGAATCTCAATATATAGTTTGTTTCGTTGATTAGGTACCAATCTCTTGTTCTGTATACAGCAATATCTAGTCAAAAGATCATTTGAAGGGAGATCCAAATTCTTCCCAGTTAATTCAAAATCACATAAATGAGTAGTAAGATAGAATATCAGTCGGTTTGAAACAACAAATTTTCCTTCTCAGTTTAAAAATCCGGCAAGCTGTCAAGTTGTCTGATTTTATTCTCCAGTTTCTCACTTAAACACCATATATTTCCTAAATAGTAACTATTGAATAAACCGATTACTATAAGAAAGTTATACATTAAGTAAACACCTTGATGTCCTGTCAAAATATGGAACAGGAAAACAAACTAAAGACTTCAAATGGCTGAGTAGGAAAGGATGGTGATCTTGATGGTTTTTCTGTAATTACCTCTTTTGTTGCAGCTCTTTGTCCTAGAGCTGCACCTACCGTCTTACTACTATGTTTATCCTTAAACTACTCTTACCCCAATTGTTGAAACCAATTTGTCAAATAATCGGACCTCCACATAAGTTTCCTTTCCTTTTAACAAACTGAATCGTCACCAGAATCGGAACAACTGACGTTATTTCTCTCTCCCGATACATAAATATTTTTCATTGTTCGTCAAATTAGTGAACAGCTTTTCTTTGTCACCATCTGAAATTGTTGAACTAGTATTCAATATTGCGCGTCGCCTTACTCTTGCCTAAAATGTATAATTACATTTTTCAATTATGATGTATAATTGAGGGTTATGCGTGATGGTAAATATAAATATATATATAGAGAATCTGACGTAATAACAGAATAAAATTGTAATGTCGTAAACTCCATTTTTTGTATACTTTAATATGTATCTTGCAAATTATATGTCAGTTCCATGTAGCGCAACACAACCTATATTGCAGCATTCACATTGACGCATATGTCTAGGAATATTTTTTTTCTTCGCAGGGTACGTAGTTAAGGCAATATTCCCGTTTTCTTGTAAGGGGACGTAACTCTGGATTAACTCATTATATATTCGCGCCATGGCGGCTTGACAATTCAGCGCGTCTGCTGGTATCATAGCGGATTACAGTTAACCTACAGATATAAGAATAGGTAAACAGTATCAATGATGCTAAATTATTTACTGAATACATCAGATGCTATAAATTCTACAAATTGTAAAAAAAGATTGCTAGGCTAGACGTGTTTTTGCTTCTTAATCGTCCGGTACTTAGCCACGCCTTCTGTTACCGTTCGACCAATCGGAGGTTACTAATTGCTAATCACTGTCTAGAAGATGGCGGACACGAAGAGCACCTGTTTCGTTACATAAATGATCTAACTTTTACAGATTAGCGAGCATTTTCAGCATTCACACCCTTTGATAAACGACAAAGGTAACACACACACACGGGGTTTGCTGTTTTTAGTACAAATAATATTTATAAGTGAATTTAAAGTAATTACAAGAAGGGAAATTACATAACCACGTGCTTGCCGTTATCAATTATTCCAATCTATTTTTTTTTACCGCTCCAGTGAGCGCTAAGAACTCAATATAATGTCATGTATATGCATACATTTTAGGACAAGACACCAAGAAGACTTTCCAGGTTTCGTCAAACGGCAGGTCACTGTCTGTGATCGGACGCCGAATTTCTCCAACTTCCAAAAACTTATATCATATGATCTTATAAGTTGAAAATCATTGAAGACTGTGTGAAATTTCAGGTTGAAGCTAAAAAGAACGCATGCATTTATCCTTTCTTCTGAGCGATGGGCTGTAACTTAGAAGTTGTTTACACACGTTGTCAACAGACGACATCGGAACTGTTACCGTGATCTAGATAGATAGGCGATATATCCTATTTTTTTTACGGGAACCAGTTTTACATCATATAATGTTGTTATCTCCCTTAGTATCGAAAGTCACCTTAAGGGCAAGAAAATCTATTTTTTACTAACACATGAGAGTATCAGTACCAGCTATAAGATCTGCCAAAAAATTAAAGAGGGATATTGACGACCGAAAAAAATCTGGAGAAATTGCAATCGGAGAACCTATAGCTCCTTAAATCACCATCAAAACAAAAATTCTGATAAATTAACTGTAAAAAAACAGGGCATCTACAGTACAAAAATATCACTTGACAAGATATGTGTGTCTGTCCTTCAGGAAAAATTCTAGCTCGTCATTCTTCGTCATTTCACTGATGAGGAATATTGCACCATGTCTAACCATGAACTTACATCAAAGTTCAAAATGATAAATTAACCAATTCCTAAAAATTCAGACGTTTCCATTGCGTATCTCAAGTCATTACAGAGAACAAAAAATATAAAACTATGGCATGATCACAGCAGCCTTTTTAATCATTCATATCCATTTTCCGAGCGATATGTTAAAACTTGGCTAGTATTTCCGACCCCACCAAATACAGAAGGAAAAGATGATTAACAGGGTTCAGTATCAGGGAGACCGTGCCTACATCAAAAGGAGTCACTTACAGTACAGATCAGTAATAGGTTTCGATCTTGTGATGACCGGTGGTGAATCCCTGATAAGGACCAGACCGAGGGCTGCCAATGGATATACTCCAACACTTGGTCCAACTCCTGTGGTACAATCAGCTGAAGCAGTATATCAGGTTGAAGTGTTGGAGGAAGTCTGTCAAGTTGAAGGGGTAGAGGTAGTGCTGCAAGCAGAAGTGGTGGAAGCGGTACTGCAAGCAGAAGTGAAGGGGGGAGGAAATACACAAACCAGTGGGTACATAACTCTCCTCCCCTGTAAGGAAAATTATAGCGCGTGAAAGGGAATTGGAAGAGCTTGAAGAAGAGCAACAGCCAAACGAGTTTGTTTTTGATCAAATATCATTTCAACAACCACACATTCAGCAGAAGAATGGAATATGGTTCCAACAAGTAATTCCGAAATAAAATCAAAATCTTCATCATCTTCAATCACATGCTCACATAAGGTTTTGTTAGAGGAACTAACTTAACAATTCACAACCTTTACCAATACTGTAACAACTTACATAGAAATCATGCAGAAGGAAATTGTAAGACTGACTAGTCAGGTGACCGGACCACGGTCTGTAGTTCTAGGTCAAAACATAGATAACAGACACAGGAATACTTCTCCAGCCCGTCATTATAACAAAAACAGATATTCTCCTTACCGACCAGTCCAAAGAAGGATTATTACACCTATGCCAAGAAATACCAGAAGAAACTAAACTGTATGATATCTATGACGTGTGTTATATATTATTCTTTCTTGTGTTTTTTGTTTGTACATGAATAATGATTATTGATATAATTAGGTATTTAATTGAATATATTTAGGATAAAGTAATGTAGTACCTCAGGATCATCGGTGGTGCTCCACTGATGGGGAGGCAGATCCGGAAGACGAGAGAGCCTCGTTTCGGATCTGCCGGCAGTCGAAATCTAGAAGCAGAACCAAAGCACGCTGATTCTAGCCGATTCCAAATCCAATAAACCAGTGTTTTACTCGCAAGATAGCCACGGTAAGTTTTGAGAAAGCTTACATTGGCGCTGCGAGCATTCGTTTTCGAACCAATTCACTCGGGGAGTCGAATTATACATCAAAATTGCAATTTTCAAGGGGCCAACACAGCACCTCCATTTTGTTTTTAGGGATCACTGACAGGTCACCTATTTTCATTTTTCGCTAACCATAGCTTTGCTAGGTTAGTTTTATTGGGAGGGAAAGTTAAAGCACCGGGAAGAGAACCTTGTGTGGCTAAGTTTAAGTCACCGTTTTTTATTTTTGAGGGATTTTTTCATACTTGGCCGTTTGCGGAGCCCTTGTAGGAACAAGTGTGAACCCCTTACTTGTTCTGCAAAACCCTTGTAGGGAATTTTTTAAACCCCAATCCAATTTCCGCCGCGTATTGCACTCAGTTGACCTACGCAGTTCAACTTCCATTTGCAACCATAATTTGCAAATCTTCCAGTTGTAAACAGAAAGAAGAAATTGTAAGTGTCAAATTAAAGCAGCACACACATTCCACATACACTTGCCATTTTACATACACTCCTCTGGGATCAATGTTTCTTATTTATTTGTCTTTTGTTCATTGATTGCCATTCTGTTAGTGTTACATTCCTTTTGTAATCTAGTATAAATTTTGTTATGAACTTCATCATGAGTTTAAAAAACCAAACACAGCCACAGACTTAACTACGTGAATTCCATTTTTGCTTTATCATGCACATTGGTCTTTTGGTGTTGTCCCTAGAAACTTACACGGAATTTATACATTTTGCTTTGAGACGAAAATATTGTCAAAAAATTATGAAAACAAAACTTGCATTTTCAGATTATGAAAGGGTCTTCGGAACACCCAGAAAGCAGATTTTGCATCATTTATTCTGTAGCTTCTTGGGCCTTCAGTAGCTCCAAAACCCTTCAAAAAAATTTGTGCCTCGCTCCGCCAGGCAACATTTGTTAGCCAATATTTTAGAGGCTAGTTACAAACTTTAATACTATGTAGGTATGCAATATATGTACATGCAGTTGGGAATATAAAAGATTCATTTCTGCAGAAGATGAGGATTAATTCTGATTCAATGACTTGACTATACATGTATTAATTATAATATACAAATCTTTTAAATATAGAAAATGAATAATCAGTCCCATGCTTTAATGAAAATGAAAAATCTTGCTTCAATAGTGCAGAAAATGAATAATCTGTCCTCTTAGTTTACAAAAATAAATAACCGATCGAAAACAAATCCTCCTGCCCCTGGTTGTTGTCTCTTTGCACATTCCCCATTTCCATTCTCAATTTTATTATAAATGGACTTAGATGTTCTGCAATGAAACATTAGATTCACTGTGTGGTTCAGGCATTACAAATTTTGATAACTTTCTTAAAATATCCTGGATGTGAACCAAACTTGGACAAGAGCTTGTTAAAGATCATATTATTTTACTTAAAAAAAATCATCACAAAAATACTGAACTTAGAGGAAAATCAATTCGGAAAGTCCATAATCACATGGCAAAAATCAATCAACAAAACGCATCAAAAACGAATGGACAAGAACTTTCATATTCCTGACTTGGTACAGGCATTCTCAAATGTAGAAAATAGTGGATTAAACCTGGTTTTATAGCGCTAACCCTCTCACTCTGATGACAGTCTCATCAATTTCCGTTATATTTACATTGATGCGTTAACTTAACAGACACAATAAATAAAATAGTCAGAATATGGGTACATCAGTCATCATCGTGTAACAATTTTAAAAGGAAACATTTAACAGAACACAAAAACATCTATCTACAAAAACATTCATTGATTTGTGTGTCTGACGTCAGAAATTGTATTTTTCTTTCAGTTATTTTACATAAAGTCTGCCGTTAAAGTTTTTAAAACATATACAAGATTCATGAACTATCCTCGATTTTTAATAAACTCATATAAAAGCTTATAATAATCAATAGAGAGTATCGAGAGGAATATTTGTGTTGTTCATTTTTTTTAAATTTTTGTTGTGTGCGATTAACAGCAAAAGTAGGCCAGACAATTGGTTCCGCGGAACTCTCACAAATTTTATTTTGCGAATTCAGGGAACTCGCTTCGATGTTAAGGTTAACGTGATCGCCTCGAGTGCAGAAATGTTTAATCCTTGATGGGATCAAATCGAAAGCTTCAACATTCGATGGCATGCGGGTCTTGTTGGTGATCCTCAATTCCAAATTCTTTCAATTTTTGACATAATTTTACATTAATTCAGTACTTATAATTAATCCTATTGTTAATATTACCCCACTCCATTATTCTCTATTTGATATTTAATGCATGGTTTTGTCTGCGTTTTTTTTCTGTAACATTGATGTGTTATCCTTTAACTGTAAACCTTGTATGTTTTAAAATTGACACCTCTCATTTCCATGGAAATTATTAGGCTCCGTCCCCTCAGTCATGGTCTATTGTCTCTGGAACTGTGTCTTTTTTCTTTCTTTTTTTTTTACATGTATTAGTTTATGATTAGGTCAGTTTATGGGGAGCCTGTTCTTAATTTTCATTTCCTTATATTAGACCCAATCAACGGTCAGGAATCATCCAACAGATTTTTTTTTTTTGACTGAATCAGGTCAGGAAAGAAATGGAAGTCTCTGTACCGAATAACACTAAGAGGAAAGCAACGTGGGCATACAATTTATATTGTTCCTGGAAGACAGCAGCGCAACATCAAGAGTTTTCACCATCAATCAAACGTGCACTGGAGAGGGACATTTTGAATTTGGTCGATGAGGAGCTTATTTATTCTTTACATCCGTGCAACAACATTGATTGATTGATTGTAGCTTTCTTGGTGGCAATCCCCGGGCAGACCGAAAGTCAAGACTTGATACATTCCGCACAGCCAAACAGATACAATGCCGGTCGGGAGAAACCCAAATGACCATATTTTGTTTTCCCAATCACCCTTGGGGGCTCAAATGCGCTGTGGAAACTGGACGTGATCTCGGGTGCTACGAAAACGTTATCAGATCCCGCTCCACATGTGGCATACGTCGTGTACAATATGTAACAATGCAAATTTGGCTTTCCTATAAATGCAAACTTCATCTTCAACATATATTTTGAACTTGAAGTCTAGGCTACAATTTATGTCAAGTTTATAGAGGAGGAGATGACAATCGCAACCACATATGGAAGGAAGCAAAGACGACAATATGTGCAGGTTATACTGCCTGTAAAACAATGTATCTCAAGGACATTCAATTGTGTAACACCTGATACCTGAAAACTGATGTTCACCGATTAATATTAGCATACTACCAACGACAAAATTATTTAATATTTACATGTGTGAATTTGACACCTTCAGTGTTATACACTTTTCAAGCAGTATATTAGATTCATCCATTTGAGTAAACATTAGTATTTCAATAGACGTTCAAACTGTAACGATAGTGGCCGGGTTGCACTACTCCAAACATGTACGTGAAAGTCCGAAAGAACAACTAATACAAATAATATTATTTTTAAATGAGCCTCCAAAGGAGAAATACAACAATAAAGTACTTTTGTCGTTGGTAGTTCGCTAAAATTAAAGAAGAAATCCGTTGATTGTTCGCTAAGATTAAAGAAGTAATCCGACGGATATTTTACCTGTATGTATTTTGTGCCATATCTAAGCATGAGGAGAGCGATGCATGTCTCCTATCAGCAATCCCATATCAATTAGCACAAACAGTTAAGAGTAGAGGCTGTCAAAGGTTATATGGATATGGCACCAATCCATTTTAAGGTTCATCATAAGGAATTGAAAAATATGGCCGTGTTTACACCTAAAAATTTACTATGAGTACAGACAAACTGGTACATCTAGGAAAGTTTTAAGGCATGGCAGGAACTAGATATATAAAAGTTATATGAAGTCTACGTTTCAGAAAATTAAAAACTTACCTGGATTTTGATGTCCAGTTTTTTCCAGTCTGCAGAAGATAGCAAAATAAACAAACACCCGAGTTTCATGTGATACGGTGAAATATAATTTCACTATTATAACCCTTTCAATAATGATTTAACGACAACAAAAATCCTATTTTTTTAAAATATCGTAGCTAATGCAAAAAGATACATTTAAGGGTGATCACTTTTTAAGAGTACTCATTGATTTTCTAGTTAGTATTACAATAACTTTTGATCAGTTGACCATATTACAACATTGTTTTAACAGTTAGTAAATAGGTGTAAAAATTCAATTTGCGAAAGCAAATTTACAGATCTAACATTGTTGGGTTGATGTTTAGACGAGTTATATATATATTATATATAATATTGATTCATCAAAACTAAAATTTTATCAACAATTTCATAATTCAAAGCAGCGTAGTTCTTATGTTGATGTTCTAAGTAATAGATTAGAAAGGTCATCTCTGTGTAAAATTAGATTGAGTGCACACAATCTTGCTATTGAAAAGGGGCGATATTTAGGTTTAGCCACTGACGAACGAGTTTGTAATGTATGTAAATCAGGTGAGGTAGAAGATGAAAATCACTTTTTACTGAAATGTGAAATTTTTTCAAACTATAGATTTAACTTTAAAAATAAGATATTAAATATACTTCCTACATGTTGTAGTGAAAATCAGCTAAATATTAATAGATGTGTTAATAGTAATTCTTTAAAAGTCCTGAAAGTGACTAGTTCTTATATATATAAATGTCTGATGTATAGAAACGAGATTTTAGCTTCTTAATTATAACATATTTAAATACTAGTAACTGTATGCTGTATTCATTGTTGTAATGCACTGTAATATGGGCCTTTGCCAATTATTGTAATTGTGTTTGTGCCAATAAAATATTTGTATTTGTATAAGTACGTCTGAGTCAGTGACAACTCTACAACAGATGTATCCATCGGATCGCCATCAATGATGGTGATACATGGCTGTGTACATAATGTATATACAACTCGTCTAAACACCAACCCAACAATGTTAGATCAGTAAATTTGCTTTCTCAAATTTTTGGTTCTTCCCTCGCCGCGATTCGAACCCATGCTACTTAGGAGATAACTGTATTGTATTTTAAGCTCCGACGGCATCAATTGGGGATTTGATGGTCGCAAATTAAGTTTACTGGCGACGCGTTAGCGGAGACAGTAAACGGGTATTTGCGACCATCAAATCCCAAATTGATGCCGTCGGAGCTTAAAATACAATATTGTTATCTCCATTCTAATGAAACTGACAGAAAACAACGTTAAAACATGTATTTAAAATCTGTCATATGCCGTCTGCGCTTGCGCGTACGTCCCATAGCATCAATTGTCAATTGATGCCATGTAAGAAAGTGACGTTATCCAATCAAAATGAACGTTACAAACGTTGTTGCATTAGAATGTGATATCGTGACACCAAATCGCCTGCACTGCAGTCGTCCCGCTAGACCACACGACCACCTGGGCTCTACAATAATAAAGATTTCAGTGGCCATGTGTTACCTTTCCTCGTCAGTTTTAATCTAGCGGCGTACTACAGTACATGATATATAAGGCATGTAGATGTTATTGTTACAGATCAGCTAAATTATCTATAGTAAAGGATCCTACAAATTAATGTAAGATACAGTCACAGAAAATAATTATATTTATAAGTACATCTGAGTCAGTGACAATCTACAACAGATGTATCCATCGGATCGCCATCAATTATGGTGATACATGGCTGTGTACATAATAAATATACACACACACACGAGTCTAAATTGAAAACTACGTTCAAACCTATGATTGCGTTGGATAAAAACCGCAATTTTTATACGTGTGCATGTAAAACAAATTCGTTGTAGAAAGGTATAAAAACAGCACAAACAACATTTTCCAAAAGACAAAAAAAGTGAAAAAGTATATTTTAACAAAACGCATTTGACTAACAGGTCGAACAACTGATGTTCTTTAACCCTGCTGTCAGCCATTGGCGATTGCCAAATAAAATTGATCACAAGATGTAACAAAATAGATCTTAATATCTATTTATTTATTTATTAATGAAATGCACATTTATACCCCTGGGGGTTGAAGGCATATACAAACAATACAATACAATATACACAATATAAAAATTAACATATCAAACATCATATATAAAGTGGTAAAACAATCAATTTAATACTAAACATGAATAATCAATCTCATCATCTGTATATATATATATATATATATATAACTAGCAAGAATACTTTTTCTGCAAAATTTTATATTTTCAATTGAAATCACTCATATTTAATAGAAAAATATTTTTCTTTCTTATCTGTATTTCTTTCTTTAACAAATAGAAGTCTTTTTTTCTTATTTTAATGAATGCCACAGATTTAACCAATGACTGTGTTAAAAGGATTAAGTTCGTGTAAACTATCAGTTATAATTTGATTAATAAATACAAATTATAATGTTAAAATAAATATCACAAGGTAAAGCGAAAACTGATTTGTTTTCAAGATTATTATATTTCGTGCAGAAGATAAAAACAAATTTGAAATTAAATTTCATAATATGGTAGTGATAATTATACCCCACGCAACGAAGTTGCGGAGGGTATAATGTTTTTGACCCGTCCGTCCGTCCGTCAGTCCGTCCGTCCGTCAGTCCTGTTTCTTGTCATCGCAACTCCTCTCAAACCACACAACAGAATTTCACGAAACCTTTTCAGATAATAAGGACATACTATGTAGTTGTGCATATCGACGGGAAATTGCGATTCAATTTTTTTTCTAGGAGTTACGCCCCTTTGAACTTATTTACTTTAATGTACTACTGCAACAGTTTGTCATCGCAACTCCTCTCAAACCACAAAACAGAATTTCACGAAACCTTTTCAGATAATAAGGACATACTATGTAGTTGTGCATATCGACGGGAAATTGCGATTTAATTTTTTTTCTAGGAGTTACGCCCCTTTGAACTTATTTACTTTAATGTACTACTGCAACAGTTTGTCATCGCAACTCCTCTCAAACCACACAACAGAATTTCACGAAACCTTTTCAGATAATAAGGACATACTATGTAGTTGTGCATATCGACGGGAAATTGCGATTCAATTTTTTTTCTAGGAGTTACGCCCCTTTAAACTTATTTACTTTAATGTACTACTGCAACAGTTTGTCATCGCAACTCCTCTCAAACCACACAACAGAATTTCACGAAACCTTTTCAGATAATAAGGACATACTATGTAGTTGTGCATATCGACGGGAAATTGCGATTCAATTTTTTTTCTAGGAGTTACGCCCCTTTGAACTTATTTACTTTAATGTACTACTGCAACAGTTTGTCATCGCAACTCCTCTCAAACCACACAACAGAATTTCATGAAACTTTGTAGATAATAAGGACATACTATGTATATTGACAGGAAATTATTATTCAATATTTTTTCTTATACAATTTTTTTTTCTTATACTTAATTAATTTCTCCAATGACAATGTGGGGACGTGGGGTATGTGAGCGTGCTCACTAAGGTTCTTTAATTGAATATGAAAAGCTAATGAACTAACAAAACAACATTTAATCCAATAAAAATATAGTTATATGTGCATGATGTTGGAGAATATTTATTTATCTGGTGTTATAATTCCTAATTGTAATAATTATCATATTGTTTATCATAATAAAGCATTATATCGACAATATTTTCAGAAGAAAATATTTAAGTACTTTTAATTTTTTCAGGGCTTATTTCTATACATTAAAGCTGTTTAACTTTGCAAACATTTTAACTTGTCAAATTATTATATTGAAAATTTTTTGAAGCTGCATCAAGTTTTATTGGATTAAATGTTGAAAAAATCCTCGGTTTCTCAACTATTCTTAAACACATTTATAAAAGAGGGACGAAAGATACCAAAGGGACAGTCAAACTCATAAATCTAAAACAAACTGACAACGCCATGGCTAAAAATAAAAAAGACAAACAGAAAAACAATAGTACACACGACACAACATATAAACTCTCACATTAAGTCACACCTCTCTTTATTTATCTCTTTTACCATACTCTAAAACCTCTCATACCAATCTTCTTTCTTTCCTTCTTCACTTCCCCAAGGATTCTGTTAGTTCATTAGCTTTTCTCTTACGGGATTGCTTCCCTTTTCCCTCTTTTTGTACTTTGTTTTTTTTTCAACACTCAAATCGACGGAAATGGTCTTAGCTGGACGGATGTTGGGGTTGTCCCCAACAGCGTCTTCCATTTCCTCCATGTATTTGAAGTTATGTGTTCCTTCTCCACTCTTTCGGTTCTTATCCTCCACCTGTTTGAACTTTGATTCAAGCTTCTGCCACTTGGATTTCAGTTGAATCAAAGTGACAGTTTGAGCTTGTTTATCGCTTGTGGCATTAAACTTTATTGCAATTATTTCCCACACTGCCTTCTTAGTAATGCTCTTTTCGATATTCAATGAGCCTCTTGATGCTGCAGTCATCCCAGATATATTTATACCAGACTGTTATAGAAATATTTCTTTTTGTTAAAATGTTTGATTAGTTTTCATTCACCTTTTGACAACAATCATCTGTTAAGCTAATTTGGGGTGAAATAAACAATTACAGTAATGCCCTTTTGAGATTATGTAGATCTATGTAGTTCTGCTGTCTCTGTGACTCAAACGACATTGTTATATTATGAATTATGGATCTGTTATGTTTGAAAGAAAAAAAATGTTTACCTTCATACTGCTGGTCAAACTCTAATAACTATAAATTTGATCGACTGTTATATTTATTTAATATTGTAATACTATAAAAACTATGTAAATTTATCAAAGTTATAAATGTGAAAGTTTATTTCATTGTGTTGTTCACACATGCTTGTAAAAATTGTACCTTATAGTTATATTTATGTATGTTCTATATAACTATGTAATTGTAGTTTTATGAGAAATAAAGTATTCGTATTCATACCAAGATATACCTATAAAAACTACAAGACAAAAATGTAGTTTAAGTTAATATTCATAAAAGGAGTAGGTCCAGTAAGACCCCTTTTTGGCCTCATAATATAGCATTTTACAAAATTGTTAAAATGTAAACTATAAGTTATTTATTGGACAGACGAATGCTTCTGCTACATAGATATGGGCTGTTTTCGACAATACAATGCACATATCGGGTACCAGCACCATCAAGTCATGCTAAATTACTGAAATCTTCACAATTTTAGCATTTTAGTTAAATTTGAGACGGTTTCCGTGTAAAACGAAAGTGGCCGCATTCGTGTTCATCCTTTATATTGAAATGTAAGTTGTATTTAATGATATTGCATAACATTTATTAAGGTTGAGGATGAACACGGATGCGGCCATTTTCATTTTTGACAAAAACCATCTGAAAAGTTACATTTTCGGTATATTTGACAGATTTTTCATATTTGAGCTTGAATCGGGTCGTTTTTAATGACTTATTCAGTTAACATCGTTCACATAAACTTACCAAATAAAATAGACACTTAAGTGTGTAAAAAGTGGTCAAAATCTTTCGTCAGATGAACCTGAAATTTGAGGCCAAAATCGGTCCTTACCTACTCCTTTATTTTTTTTCAAGCAATGAGAACTTTACAAATTGGTGAATCTTTCTCCTTTCATATGGCACAACAAAACAAACCCTCGAAATCAGCTTTAATACATAAGAAAAGAAAATGTGATGATTCAGAGCCCTGTCGGGAAGATGACAATTGGCCCAGATTTATTGTAATAAAAGGAACAGAAGAAAAACCAATTTCAAAAATATCGCCCTTTGTAATTCACAAACAAATTCAAAGCGTTGCTGGTACTGTTGAAAAAGATTCAAAAATGAGATCTGGCAATTTGTTGGTTGAATGTTCCAACAAAAGTCAATCAACAAATTTACTTACAATGTCTACAATATCAAACTTTCCTGTTTCTGCCTCTCCTCATAACAGTTTGAACAGCTGTAAGGGGATCATTCGAGACAGAAGTCAATACCTTGGTGACCTTACCGTGGAAGAAATCGGTGAGGAACTTTCAAGCCAAGGTGTAACTAATGTTATTAGATTTCAAATTAAAAAGAATGGAAATATAATCAAATTAAATACTTATCTTTTGACATTTAGAACTCCAACTCCTCCTCCATCTATTACTTTAGGTTGCTTCGGAATCAGAGTTGACATGTTTATCCCAAACCCAATTCGATGCTTTACTTGTCAAAAGTTTGGTCATGGAAGCAAACAATGTCGTGGTAAGCAGAGATGCTTCAAGTGTTCTGACGAAGGACACGAGGGAACAAACTGTCACTCTGAATCTTCTAAATGTGTAAACTGTGGTGAATCCCATTTTTCATCGTCTAGGGACTGCCCTGTTTACCTTAAAGAAAAAAATATTATTAAAATTAAAACAGAAAGAAACATTAGTTACCCAGAAGCTAAACAGATAGCTTCTGTTTCGAATGATCTCCTTGTTTCAAACAGACCATCGTACGCCAGCAAAGTTGTCCGCTCATTCAGTCACGAGAATACACAAACTCGCATGACTTGGCCAATTGATGCGGACAATTTTAAAATGCTGCCTGTTGAAACAGAACCTACCGATAGAATATTAATTCCAAGAAAACCAATATCTTCCAAAACCAGTACTCAGTCAACTCAATCTTCCCTACAGAGCTCACTATCATCACCAAAAAAAAATGAGAAAAAAAAATCAAATAAAAAAGAAACAGTAGAAATACACAATTGGAGCGGTGAATCTGTCTGGGATCTTCCCAGTGATATAGATGATTCTTCCACCTCCAAAAGTCTTCCTTCATCTGCATCCAAGAAGGTATCTTCTTCGTCCAGTAAACAGTCTACCAGAGCCCCATCTCCTCTTCGTTCTCAAGAAAAGAAGGATGTCCAAAAGAAGCCAGGAAATACATCCTCTCAGAAGTCTTCCGATTCGAGGTCGCGGGGTAGGGGTCGAGGCGGAGTAACACCAGCTGCGCGTAGTCCTGGAGATCGACGACTCTCCTCGCACAACAGATTTTCAACACTTATCATCGAAACTGAAATGGAAACCGAAAGTGTTCCGCCACCCGAAAGATCACGATCTCAGGGTGAGCGAAATAAGAATGCTGGCAAACTCGACAGCATTCGCCCTTCTTTTATTAAATAATGACAAATATAATCCAATGGAATTGCCGAGGTCTTAAAATAAGTTAACACTTCTAGTTCAGTCTTTTTTACCTATTGCATTTTGTCTTCAAGAAACTCATCTAAAAGAAAGTGACAACGTATCTTTAAAAGGATACAACATGTATAGCACATTTTCTAAGGTAGATGAACGTGCTGCAGGCGGATCATCCATTTTTGTGAAGGACAACGTCATTCATAGCACAGTCCAACCCACAACGGATCTGCAAGCAGTTGCAATTCGTTTATCATTAGACAAAACAATTACATTATGTTCGATATATATTCCACCTAATTCAATTATCGATAAAGCAAAACTCAAAAACCTCACTGATCAATTACCCTCAACATTTATACTTATGGGCGACTTCAATGCCCACAATCCATTATGGGGTAGCAAGACTCATAATGCCAAAGGTAAGATCATTGAGGACTTTGTCTCTCAAGAAGGATTATGCATTTTTGATGATGGATCTAATACGTATCTTCATCCTGGAAACGGGTCTTATTCTTCTATTGATATCACTATATGCGATCCCTCTCTGCTCCTGGATTATTCATGGCGTGTTCATGATGATCTATGTGGAAGTGATCACTTTCCAATAGTACTTGAACATTTTTTTAATTCTGCCCAACAGAGAGTACCACGTTGGAAACTTGACAAGGCGGACTGGTCCTTGTTTGAGAATCTCTGTCGAACGGAACTTCAGTCAAAGATGTTTGAGACTGTGCAAGATCCAATTTTAACTTTTAATACAGTTCTTACGTCAATTGCTGACAGAACTATTCCTAAGACCTCGGCAAATCCAAAACATCCCAGTAAACCATGGTTTGATGACGCATGTGATCAAGCCATAGGTGACCGTAAAAATCTGAAAGACGGTTCAATCAACAACCAACGACGGAAAACTTGAGTAATTTCCGTATTTTTCGCGCTAAGGCACGGCGGACTTGTAGGCAAGCCCGACGAACATCCTGGAAAAAATTTGTCTCGGGGATTACATCTCGCACTCCGATGACAAAAGTTTGGAATATGGTAAATAAAATAAAAGGTAAAAATTCTAAAGCCACTGTAAAACATTTGAAAGACGGCAATAATTTATTAACATCTGAAAAGGATATTGCCAACAAACTTGGTGAAACTTTTGCAAAGTCTTCTTCTTGTAACAACTACAGGGAAGACTTTAAAAAAGTTAAAAAACAAAAAGAAAAAATTAAATTAAACTTTAAATCAAAAAATGGTGAAAATTATAATAAACTATTTTCTCTTGAAGAATTTAAAACATCTCTGTCAAAAGCCCATGATACAGCTTGTGGGCCTGATAATATTCACTACCAACTCTTAAAACACTTGCCAGATTCCTCGCTAGAAGCTCTCTTGCAGCTCATGAATAACATCTGGGAATCTGGTGATTTACCATCAATCTGGAAGCTTGCAACCGTCGTGCCTATTCCAAAACCAAGTAAAGATCATACGGATCCTATTAATTATCGACCAATTGCTCTTACCAGTTGTGTCTGTAAAACACTCGAACGGATGGTCAATGATCGCCTTGTTTGGTTCCTGGAATCCAATGGGCTATTAGCCAATATTCAGTGTGGATTCCGACAGGGTCGCAGTACTCTTGATCATCTTGTTCGATTCGAATCATTTGTCCGTAATGGTTTTGCGAAAAATGAGCATGTGGTGTCGGTCTTTTTCGACCTTGAGAAGGCATATGATACTGCATGGAAATATGGTATTTTAAAAGATCTATTTGATATGGGGTTGAAAGGCAATATGCCTAATTTTATTTCTAATTTTCTCTCTAACAGACAATTTAATGTTAGAGTTAATTCGACCATGTCTGATCTTTATGATCAAGAGATGGGTGTCCTTCAGGGCAGTATTTTATCTGTTACATTATTTAGTCTTAAAATCAACAGCCTTGTTGAAGTTTTAAAAAGTAATATTGAAGGTTCATTGTACGTTGATGATTTTTTAATATGTTACAGAGGCAAAAATATGAATAACATTGAAAGACAATTACAATTATGTCTTGGAAGAATTGAAAAATGGGCCTCGGAAAATGGTTTTAAATTTTCCACTTCAAAAACGGTCGGGATGCATTTTTGTAACAAAAGAAAATTGCATCTTGATCCAGAACTAACTTTGTACGGCAACCCAATTAAAATGGTTGATGAAACCAAATTTCTTGGGTTAATTTTCGATAAAAAGTTAACCTTTCTACCCCATATCAAAATGTTAAAAGCGAGATGTTTAAAAGCTTTAGATATTTTAAAAGTTGTCGGCAGCACTGACTGGGGTGCTGATCGCAACATTTTACTCAATTCATATAGATCTCTTGTTAGATCTAAACTAGATTATGGCTCTATAGTGTATGGCTCTGCAAGGAAGTCCTACATACAGATTCTCGATGCTGTGCATCACCAAGGTTTGCGTCTCTGTCTTGGCGCATTTAAAACCTCATCAGTTGAGAGTCTGTATGTAGAGGCTGATGAGCACTCACTCACTGACAGACGTTTGAAGCTTGGACTTCAATATGCTGTCAAACTAAAAGCCCATTCAGATAATCCTGCCTACAGCTGTGTTTTTAATCCGATTTATGAAGATATTTTTGCAAAACATGAAAATAAAATTCCTCCGTTAGGTTTACGTTTAAAACCACATTTAGCTTCTTTTGATTTAAAATCTGTTGCTCAAGTTCAAACTTGCAAATGTCCTCCATGGGAACTTCCCAAACCAAAAATGATATTTGATCTCCGTGAACACAATAAAAATAAAACAAATCCTCTTTTAATTCAGCAACACTATGCTGAAATTAAAGCCGATTATCTCGATTTTTCAACTGTCTATACTGATGGATCAAAAGATGGTGATAGAGTTGCATCTGCTGCTGTCTTCAGGGACAGAGCTGCAACCCTCCGTTTGCCATCTGATGCATCCATCTTTACTGCTGAAGCAGAAGCAATAATTTTGGCTTTGAAATTTATTGCTTCTTCAGATAAATCCAAATTTATTATATGTTCGGATTCACTTTCATGCTTACAAGCTATACGAAATACTAAAATTAAAAACCCAACAATCCTGAAAATTTTATATGTAATGAGGAATTTAAAAATTCTTCTGAAAGAAATAATATTTCTATGGGTTCCGAGTCATGTTGGAATCCTTGGAAACACAGCTGTAGACCTTGAGGCAAAGAATGCCCTGGGTGACCCTCTATCTAACTGTGATATACCATATACTGATTTTAAATCTAATATTAGAGAATATGTTTTTAATATATTGAAAAATAAATGGAGTAAAAAAGACGATAATAAATTGCATGAAATTAAACCTAATTTAGGCAAACCTTTTGATAATATTATGTGCAGAAAAGATCAGTGTGTTATTACTAGATGTCGTATTGGTCATACTAGAATAACACACGAGTATCTTTTAAAAAATGAAGATGAACCACAATGTGTTCCTTGCAACTGCAAGTATACTATTAAACATGTTTTAATTAATTGTATTGACTTTGTTTTAATTAATTGTATTGACTTTGCTGATATTCGTAAGAAGCATTTCAATGTCAATAATATGTATGATTTATTTAATAATGTTCCATTTACAAATATTGTTGCTTTTTTAAAAGAAATTGGAATTTATTATAAAATATAAAAATGTTATTATATTTAAATCGATTTTAATTTTTATCACGTTATTTTACTGTTGATTTTTATTTGTATATAATCAGTTTGCTTTAGTCAAGAATTTTAGTGTATTGAAGGACCTTTTGTCTTATTTTAAAAATATGCTTTAAATTGTAAAAATATTCGAATTAGCTCTCGCCGCGATATAGCCTTTTTGTGCTAATGCGGCGTAAAGCAACCAACAATCAATCAATCAATCTAAATCTGCTAAATATAGTTCGTCTTCACTGAATGGTACATGTATATGGGGAAGAGTTAATTTCTCCATTTTCGTGAAACTATACATTTCTCTTTATCTGATTGTCTAAGATACTCTGAGTGTGATCAATATTGCACACCATTCTTATAAATATCACCGAATATAGCAATTATGGAACATATTTACAACTTTCACATTAGAAGAGACGAGAATGTAAAAATGAGTATATTTTTTACTTCTGACAAAAATATTGTTTTTGGATTAGTAAGAGAAAGTTTGGATGTTCCTACGTTGGAACATGATGAACCCCCCAAATATTCGTCTTCAGCAGCAAAATGTATATTTGCAGACATGATAGATCTGCAATTATCTGATTCAGATAATTCTGTCTATTCAAGCAATTCTACTGATCATACTAGATGTTTTTCTGGTGAATATTCAACTGAATATTTAAGTGATTGCAGCTTAAGTGCTTTAAATAAAGACAGCACACAAAGAATACAGACTTCATCAACGATTTCTTTAAACCATTCAGAATTCAGTGAAGCTTTACTTCAGGAAGTTGAAAATGAAAGAACTGTATGGAGGAAAAAAAGAAACATGACAAAAAAAATACAGAGAAAGAGAAAGAAGCAAGAAAGGTCACAGTTAACAGGGAAATACTCATTTCAATGTTTATGTTTACAGGTTCATATTTGGAAAGAAGAAGAGAAATTGTTACTAGAACTACGACTAGGAGAAAATAATTGCTTCAATTCAGTAAAGAACCATGAAACTCTATGGAATAAAATTACACAAGAAATGAATGCACAAAAAGTAAATGTAACAAAAGCTCAAATTATTAACAAATGGAAGACAATGAAAAAAAGTACAAAGAAGTAATTGATCAAAATGGTAAAACTGGTAACTCTAAAACATCATGGAAATACTATGATACTTTCAAAGATACTTATGGTAATAAAGCTGGAACGCAAGCATCAATCACTTCTGACAGTGAGGGCAAGCAAAAACTAAAAATCAACGATAAAAAGAAAGAAGAGAATAAGAAAGAAGGCTGTAAAAAAACGAGAAACACTGTGATACGACAAAAGCTGGACCAAGTAAGAGAAAATCTGAGATAGGAACAATGTCTGATAGAGTTGAAGCTCAAAAGGATAAGCTATTATCGGTTTTGAAGAGGCAGCATAACAAAAAGATGAGAAAAATGGACAAGTTTTTACAAACATTGGAAAAGAGTGTTACAGATAGGCCAAACAAACCCAATGCTGATGGAGAATAAAGGATTGATTGATTGTTGGTTGCTTAACGTCCAGTGGCAAATATTTCATGCATATTCAGGACGAGAACAAGTTCACAATAAATACAATAGGTAGGTTGTTGTAATAGAGGCCATCTAGGATGATGGTCGGGGAAATTTGGACTGCCACTGGAAAATGAGGGTATATTGGATAGGGACAGAAATTTTGCCTTGCAACAGGCCACCTACGGACCCCTCAAAGAGTTGTTGCAAGGGTTCTTAACGTGCAAAGAGTGTGGCACTCTCTTTACACGAGGCATCGGATTTAACGTCCCCTTCTGACGGACGTGACTGCGAACTTGATACATCCCGCACAGCCAAACGGACGCCCCACTTCGGCAAGCGTTTTACTGCCGGTCGGGAGAAGACCAAGTGACCATATTTCTATACCCCAGTCACCCTTCGGGTGGAGAATAAAGGACATAACATCAATAAACAAAATCATTAAGATTTAGCAATACATAGTTTTGTGAAGTTCTGGTGCCAATTTCTTTTTTTTTTTACTTAATATTTGAATTGTATTTATTTCTTACCTTTGTCACCAATTAGCTCTTCTTTTTTTTTTTTTAGGGTGGAATGATTTTTCTATCCAAATACGGAAGTTTTATTAACACATTCATATGTACGTTTTTATTGCTGACCTTTGTTGTCTTTTCTGCAGTTTTTCATTCACATATATGTTGGTTGTCAGACATTTTAAAACAGGAAGGTTCTTTTCAGGGAGGGGAAAGTAACGAAAACAATGATGGTACTTTTTACATTGAAAACCCCATGTGTAACAAACACTAAGATGATTCTGATGAGAAAACTGGATCTCTAAAGTGCTTTCATAATATCAAAACATAATGGAACTTTACGTACATTACGACCATTTGCCATCACTGTTTTTGAAATATAAAAAAAATTATTAGGGGAACTTTTTATTCCATCTTTAAGCATTAAAATAGCCAGATTATACACACAATTGCAGGTGGTCCACAGGACTACTGATTAATCATGTTTTGATAGTCCTCCTAGATTTTAGGAGGGCACAGGACTACCGGACTACCGTTAGTGTCGAACCCTGGGACTCATATTGGCAATCATACCACATCTTCTTTTTATGATACTACATGAACAGTAATGTAACAAAGTGATTTATATTTTCATAGATACTATTGGAGATTGTAAAAGGGTTTTGCACATTGTTGAAGGGTGTACAGTGATTTATAGTTGTTTTAAAACTATTATGTTATTTTGGTCTCTGATGGAGTGTTGTATGACTGGCAATTATACCACATCTTCTTACAAAATTATTTGTTTACTGAACTTAAATGTTTGCACATAGCACAACATGATAAGTTCAAAAGGATAAATGTGAAATTTAAGTGATGTAAAAAAGCTATAATTCACAGATATTTGATTAATGTGAAATTAAAGTGATGTTAATAGCTATAAATTAACGATTACAATTGATTATTTTATTTTGTTTTCATACAACTTTACAGGTATCTGTGCATCACAACGTTGTTTGAAGTACAATTTATGGACATTTTGATTGTAACAAACTACATTTATTTCATATTGTATGGAATAACTTTGGTAACCAGTATGGGATTTAGGTTTTTATCTCATAAATTTGTTGTTGTGCAAGAATAATATCTGTCTCATTTCAGTTTTATTTTTAGGCTAGTAAAAATATACAGATATGCAACATGGCCACTGCTAAAAATAGGACCAAGGCATCATATTATGTTTACCCCCAAGGGTGACTGGGGTATAGAAATATGGTCACTTGGTCTTCTCCCGACCGGCAGTAAAACGCTTGCCGAAGTGGGACGTCTGTTTGGCTGTGCGGGATGTATCAAAAACAAAACAAATGAAACCAATGTACATGTATTGTCCTCAACTTAATACTTAGTATATAGATGCCTAGGATTGGTAAAAATATATATAGTCAATATGGTCCTGAAAAGATGGTTAATGCCCTTCAAGCCGTTAGATCTGGCGAAATGTCCATCAGGGAAGCAAGCGTCCAGTTTGATGTGCCCAAGTCAACATTTGCTGACCGAGTATCCGGGAAATACTCTGGACACAAAGCCAGGCAAGAAACCAGTCATTCCTGGTGATGTGGAGACACAAATGGTAAAGAAAGTTATTGGTCTCGCTGAACAAGGCTTTGGGATCAGTCGTCGGCAGATGGTGGGCAGAGCTGCTACTGAGTGTAGTCAATTGAAACTGACGAACAATTTCAAAGATGGTGTCCCTGGAATGGACTGGCTCGCGGGTCTGCGTCGTAGACACCATGTTCTTGTGTTACGCAAACCAGAGAAATTAGCCACCGTCTGCTCTAGAATGCTTAATCCCATCAAGGTTGGGAGGTATTTTGTAGATTTGTATGAATACAGTAAAGATATGTCTCCTACAGAAATCTGGAACATGGATGAGACAAACCTCAACATGGAGCATCGTCCAGTAAATGTATTGGCATCTGTTGGTGCTAGGAGTGTGCCGGGTAGAACTGTAAATGCCGCTGGTGAAAAAATTCAGCCTCTATTAATTGTAAGAGGGAAAACTGAGCGATCCCTTAGGTCATTTAATACCCATGAAGGACCTCCTGGTGCAAAATGGACATACCAACCAAATGGTTGGATGATTGACTCGATAGGAGTAGAGTGGTTTAGGGAAATCTTTCTTCCCAACTGTGGTCCCAAACGGCCTTAAACTGATAATTTTGGATTCCCATCACTCCCATGAAACTCTAGGTCTTCTTGAACTGGCCCAAGAAAATAACATAATGATCATGACAATGCCAGCACATACCACTCACTATTTATGTCCTCTTGATCGGTGTCTTCGGGCCATTTAAAAGGGAGTATGATGCTGTATGCTCAGAGTTGATGTCAAGTAATACAGACAACATAGTGAATAAACTTTCTTTTGCCAAACTGATGAGAACAGCTTATGATAAATCTTTCAAGAGAGCGAATATCGTGTCTGGTTTTGAGGCAACGGGCATTGTTGATTGGAATCCACTGGCTATACCGGTTTCTGCTTTTGCCACTGCCTCAGCATTTGACAATCCAGACATTGAGTTGGACGAGTCTGAGAAAGAATTGCCCGGTGACAACCATCAATTGTTATGGGTTGTCCGTAAAGTCAAGTCTGTTGCTACATCTGAACCTGTTGTTTCACAAACTGCTACTACTTTTTCTACTGCTACTGCTTTTATTTCACAGGCAACCACACCTACACATGATTTTGCCACTCCATCAACACAGAACATACTGTTAGATCCAGAATTTTTCACAAGTGGGGGCCAACTGACTGCTTAAGAGATGGCCCGTTCCAGTCATGCTTCATATATAATGAATCTTTTTTTTTTTAAGAAAAGGGGGCCTCCTCTAAATCAACTTCTGGGGAGGGAAGTTATGTCACGTTTTTTTTTATTTGAGTTCGACATTTTGTCACGTTAATTTAACCACCGGTATCAATCAAATTATCTTGTACAAAATTTAAAACTCTTTGGCATCCGGGAAATATGGATTCTGAATATTTGTTTTTGTCCCGCCTGCTTGAACTTATTTCCATTAATTTAGGAATATTTTTACGGACACCCCCCTTTTTTTGAAGTTCAATGGTTTTATCATTGAATAAGCAAATTTATAATAAATTTCTATTTACACCGAATATTCACAATTTTTCATGTGCTCATTATATACCAAGACACGGCATCGTGTGCCCGATAATATAAATTCCATTAACATGCTTAATTGCATTAAATAAATAATATAAATTCCCGGGTGAAAACTTTATAAAAAGACATAAATACACTAAAATACAGCTTATACCTTGGTTATTTAGTGTGTTTTAAGTATGTCCGAATGTACCTTTATATATACCCTTGATGGTATCCGCATATACCCAAATCTGTCCTAATATACCCAAATCGACATAGCCATACTTTTTACTAGCCTGGGCAGACAGTAACATATGAACCAATGAAAGTTCTTCTATTTTTGGCTTAAAAGTAACGTGATTTTCAAAAAAATCACAGGGGGAACAATCACGTGATGGATGTGGTCACAACGGCGCTTTTCCGACACAAAACATAAATGTGTCCGAATATACCCAGTCTTCCCCTAGTATGGACTAAACACGATATGAAATACTTTTCAAATAAATATGGTGTCGAATATGAGCTTTAAGGAATAATAAAATCGAAGAAAATATAATGTTAAGCAGTCATTATTCTGAAAATAAATACTAATACAACTACTAGCATTTACGCTGATAACGACCGAATACGACGGCCACATTAGTCTATGTGAAAACCCCTTATCAAAGAAGTATAATTAGTAGCAAAACGATTGAAAAACTTGTATCTAAATAACTTTGCATAAGACAAACCTAAACAGAGAGATAGTCTTTATCATAATCGCAATGTTAGATACTTCCAACAATGATAACCAAGTAATCGTTTTGAATATTTCCCTCAACATCTGTAATGTAAAGGACACCGATGACCAAAAATATACGAAAAAGGACCCGACAAGGACACCATTTATTTTTTCGTCATTTAAGCACTGATCTGTGGCAATTGATGGTTATATTGTTCAATTACCATATCCAAGAAATAGTATTCCTTTGTCATCTTTAGAAACATATATAGTATAATGGTGTAATAATGTGTTCTATGAATTAAGGAAGTACACCACTAATTCATGGTCCCATTGCTTTCTCTGTTAAATTCCTCCATTTCAAGCAAGCACACCTCTTTCATTTTAAGTTCAAATAAAGTGGCAATCATTGCATGTCAAAGCAACACTTTATGGTGATTTGTACTGAAAAAATCAAAATACCTTTAATGTAATATAAGAATGTACCAAAACAGGTACTTCAGATCTGACAAACAGACAAGATGTACCCTCTTTTTTAAATTTGGTGCAGTTTTTTTAGATTCAAAATTATAAGTCCAAAAGTGTTCTACAATTATCACCAGTCCTTCATTTAATGCCAAAAATACCTAAACATTCTACATATTTTGAAAGTTACACTCGTGCGTAGGAACTATTTTGTGTTAAATATGTACTACTTTCTGGTTTCTGATTTCTGGCCGGGCCCAAATTAGTGGTTTTACACCTTAAGATGATATACATGATGTTTTGTATAATCGTCTTTTAATGTGTAGTATTACAATGATGTTAGATGATCTCTTTATTTCAAATATCGTTAACATCGTTCTGAACAGGCATGAAATATTTGCAACTGGACGTCAGGCAACTAACAATTAATCAAATGACACGGAGATAATCAATATCAGTACATTGAAGTTGTGCTTACACGTATAACATACTGTTTCTCTGTACGAATACAACTTTTTTAGGCTGAATATGTTACGAGTTAGACTGTCCCTCTGGTATCTTTCGACCTTTGTCAATGAATTATATCGGGTTCAGATTGACTCGGTTATGATTTTCTCTCTGGAACGATAAAGAGGTCTTTTCTTGATTATAACTGTCAATGAGGTCATACTGCCAGTTTGGAGAAGATCAGTTATGACCGTATCTCTACTCCTCAGTCCCCTTTAAAACACACTTTGTGTAAAGTTAAATACTGCTTTACCTTATGAAGTCACTTTTCAGTGTCTAGCCTTAAGAATCCAACGTATAAGAGAAAAGAATAAAGGCCAGCTCATGAAGTCCGTCAGCCATCTTTGTTCACCCACTGGAGAGAAACGTAGAGACATTCAAATTTATAGCATGAATGAAAGTGCACATTCAAAGAATTATGATTACCTACCTTATCAACAGTAAGATAACATGATAAAAATTAAAATCGATTTAAATATAATAACATTTTTATATTTTATAATTCCAAATGTCTTTTAAGAATGCAACAATATTTGTAAATGGAACAGTACTAAACAAATTATACATATTATTGACATTGAAATACTTCCTACGAATATTAGCAAAGTCAATGCAGTTAATTAAAACATGTTTAATAGTATACGTACAGTTACAAGGTATACAGTTTCTTCAACACCAAAAATGATAAAGATATAGCTTACACAGCAGAAAGTTTAGTCAATACTTAGAATGATAAAGATATAGCTTACACAGCAGAAAGTTTAGTCAATAATTAAAATGATCAAGATATAGCGTACACAGCAGAAAGTTTAGTCAATAATTAGAATGATAAAGATATAGCTTACACAGTAGAAAGTTTTGTCAATAATTAAAATGATAAAGATACAGCTTACACATCAGAAAGTTTAGTCAATAATTAGAATGATAAAGAAATAGCTTACACAGCAGAGTTTATTCAACAGTAAGAATGATAAAGATGAACCTTGCAGAACTTTTCCGAACATCATGGCGGACATCATCAGTGTTTTCTAAGAAAACGTGTTCCGTCTTCACCCTGTTTCCAGTAGTAACTCATCATTGGTCGCAAGGTTAATTGATTCATGTCCCAGAATGCAGTTTGAATTTCATCTTGCTATCTACAGTGCAGTTTGAATTTCATCTTGCTATCTACAGGAGTAGTTTTGTGCAAAGTCAGTGATAAGAACATTTTGTTCTAGTTCTCTTTTTAATCTTTTTATTTTTTGGACTTGCCATGTAGCTCGGAATAGATGACTCGTCATTAGTTGATATCCTTTTTTAGTTCATCTATTAATTCCAAAAGAGTGCCAGATACATGTGCCTCGTAGATTTGTTTAAAATTTGTAAAATTTATATTGAGTTTTGATTGATTGATTGATTGTTGGTTGCTTAACGTCCAGTGGCAAATATTTCATGCATATTCAGGACGAGAACAAGTTCACAATAAATACAATAGGTAGGTTGATACAATAGAAGCCATATGGGATGATGGTCGAGGAAATTTTGACTGCCACTGGAAAATGAGGGTATATTGGATAGGGACAGAAATTTTGCCTTGCAACATGCCACCTACGGACCCCCAAAAGAGTTGTTGCAAGGGTTCTTAACGTGCAAAGAGCGTGGCACTCTCTCCTTACACGAGGCATCGGATTTAACGTCCCCCTTCTGACCGGATGTGACTGCGAACTTGATACATCCCGCACAGCCAAACGGACGCCCCACTTCGGCAAGCGTTTTACTGCTGGTCGGGAGAAGACCAAGTGACCATATTTCTATACCCCAGTCACCCTTGGGGTGGTATTGAGTTTTGAATGTTTGATTTATTTTTAGTTTGTTGGTGACAATTCTGAGAGTCAAAGTGATATAAATCATAATGAATGCACATCTTACATGCCTTCAGCTGAGAATCCTATACAACGGGAATGCAATGTTTCAATTATAAATCAAAACTTGCCTGATAATGAGCAATGTAAAATCATAGAATTTTTTTTCCAAAAAAGGCTAGAATGACTTAAGCATTGTGTCGTCTGTCGTGAGTACAGAAAATGTATAGATCTCTCTTTGTCACTTGGAAAATTTTCAAATAATTGACCTTAATATACAACTTTGAAAGACAATTAACTTAGTGATTTCCTTATTATCAAGAAGGGTATAAACAATTACAATGACCCAACACACAACTTTGATTAACGGCTCGATACATCTCTATAATATACCGTTACGAATGCGGTTTTAGTATGGACCATTAACCGCTTGGGGGATCTAACTATATATTACAAGATGATGACAAGATACTTGTAATTAACACAAATATTCAAACGGAAACCTAAATTACAGCAAAATAAACCGGAAAAAGCTCATTTTCTTCTGAAAAGTGCTATAGTTTGGAAGTAAAATATAAATTACACAAGATTAGAGTTGAATGTAATGGATGGCGAAATTCCTTCATTACAACAATCACCTCCTTGGTATATAATTATTCCTGTCAGCTTCGACATAGGAAGTCTAGTTGCAAAGGACATTGAGAAAATCTGGCGAGACGCTTGCACTAAACTAGATAATGAACATAAAGGAAAGTTTAAACTAAATGACAGGATCATGGAAATAAAAAAAAAACAAGTGGACGGCTTAATACCAAAAGGCTGCAGGTATGTCTGGAAAAAAAAACAGGACAGAAGACCAGAACACAAAGCTAGAACAAAATCGGAAATATCTGCACTAAAAAGAGAATATGATGATTGGACTTGGATGGTCGCAACAAAATTGCTTTGTCAGTCAACAGCCTGGTAAAACACCATCATTGAAACATGCATCCTTTTCAAAACCTGAAAAAGCCAGATAGTATAGACGAACTGGACGGCAGACGTGTAGACTTTTCTGCTACGAAGAAAGCAGACCCTCAAGCGGAACTTACCTTAATACTCCATGGAATTGTTCGGCCTCATGCACTGATGCTACAAAATCCTAAGAAAAATGCAAAGGAATTGTACATTGGTTATTATGAAGTTCTTGGTTGTGAACCTTTCCATGACTTTACCAACGTAGTCCAAAATGTAATCACTGAATTGCCACACCAAATTAAAGACACAACTGTCCAAAAACAATTTCATCATTTCACAGCGACATCAAAAATCAGATTAGATGCTAGAATGTTTGCAGTCAAACTTAATAAATTTGCAAACACCCTGTATTTTAATCAGCAACTGATAGCAACATGTAATTGATTAATTCCCTTACTGATATTGTCCACATCTGCTACAGTCCTTATGAATCACGATCACCTAAAACCATCCTGAGACTTTAAAACCAATCCTTTTTTTTTGCCATTATGAGCAGGACGGTATTTGGTATTTCTTCAAAAATGACCACAAGAAAATTCTTTGGTAGCCACTTTCATAGTTTGACCATCCATGCACCAGAATCTCTCAGTATCTTCAATTTAAAGTCTTTTGTGACAGAACAAGAGGAGAGATGATTTGGTGATTTACGGCGAGTGTCAGAAACAACATTTAATAGAGGAGCAGGACAAATTGTTGACTGCAATTATGCGTGTAAAAACACAGCAACAGTTGGCATACAAGCAGGATTTAACCTGGCCGCCGATATTCTAAACGGATCGCCTCGAGAAAAAAATCATCATAATTTTATTCTGTTAAATACGGTAATGCAATGGTTTTCGTAAAATCAATATTTCTGAATTAGACTATAAGTTGACCTAGTTGCATTGACCTTAAACCGAAAGTTGACATTTTGAAAACGTTCATGGCAGGAGTAGGAAATTCGTCTGCCCTCAAATCTATTCCTACAATTAAGCCTAGAAAATCGGACAGAGGGGTAAAATCAGGCGCAGAAATTATATTTTAGTCATGACATTATGCGGTATGAAAGTCTAGCCGAAATGGATGAAATGATGGTATATGACGCCTAGATTCATGGCAACAAAGTTGAAAACACTTACAATATCGTAGAACTTGTAGAACTAGGAGTCATGCCTACAACGGAAGTTTCTGTTAGCAATGCACAGGGGCTGGTAGCTACGGAAGAGGAAGAAGTCCTGCCACAAGTGTCAGATATAGAAACTAATTCACGCTATAAACCAGTAACTTTAGAGGATACTGACAAATTCCTCATGGACATCAGAAACAAAAATAACACCTACAAAACAAACTCTACCGGTACGTTCAGACACCTAAGCAAACTGTCTTAGGCCAGATTGTTTTTCAACTTTGACAAATAAGGTGGGACAACTCAGATAAAGTAATTTTTATTATAGAACGTGTTATGAATTTACCTATTTTGATTTGTAGCAAGAAAGCAACAAAAAAAAACTGATGGTTTAAATAGTAGCAGCCCTTTAAAAAAAAACATTTTTCTCGTTCCTTCAGATTTTGAGTTTAAAAATATTGTTTACCTTTGCATATTATGCATGTTAAAGGTGATCTGACAGCTTCAACTGTCCCTGTCAGAACAGTAATTTTTTACTGGATTGCAATTGTGTTTATAGACCACCGATTGCGCCTCTTAGAGTAATTTGAAGACCTTTATTGAATTTTATTCATAATTAACATTGTCTTAATCAGCATTATCATCATTGTTTGTCTAGTTAGTTTTTCCTTTGAAATTTGAAAAGAAGCTATGATACATAATAAAATTCGTATTTTCTCTTGTTACAAAGCCTTGTATAAAAAAGAGAGTATGACTGAAGAAGGAACAATGTCCTACTTTAGAAATGTTTTGAAAAAAAAAACGACGTTAATGGGAAGGTGAACGGCCATTTCAAGACTCAAAGTGAGTTCTTCAATATCCTGACAGTCCTTATCAGAGAACAGGCTCTTGAACTTTTCAAAATGAATGAGACATCAGATATATTTCCAGCTGGCAGAGACAAGGCATGACGAGCAACAAAAGAGCTTGTCATGCGTAATATCGGCAACTCAATACTCGGCATGCTTGGTTTCATGCAAGCGGGAGTGACTACATACGATGAAAAGTTTAACTATTACAGTAACCCTCGTCTCCGATGATAACATTATCTGCAATTGGAGGATACTGCCAAGGAAGACGTTTTGTCAATGGTCTCACCAAGTTTGAAGGTTGCATACCTATATTTTAGCAGCATTCCTGTTTATCGAAATACATGGTGGAGTGTATAGACTACCTCATGAAGGTTACTGTCTCCAATAGATAGCTTAAGGATTCTGAAGGAGAGTTTTGTTAATTTAATCAATGTAGAAGCTAACTTGGTTCAGGAACACTCTGGACAGAATCAGAAGGATCTGATAAGGGGCCTAGAAGCAGACAAAACAGAAAATGCTATATCATCAGTAACCGCAGCTGCTTCTATCATAACATCCATATGCAGAAATTTTGACAGCCAGCATGATATCATCAAAAATAGTAATAGGCATATCAAACACATTTCAGAAGAAGACATCAATATTTTGAAAATATCCTTGAGAACGTAAATTCAATATAACACCAGTTTGGAAGTGCAGAAGTTTTAATAACATAACACATAGTCCAGCAGGGAGAGAGTTGATGTCAAAAAGATGGAAATGGATATAAACAGAATAGCTGTTGTAATATTTGCAATAAGCCTAACTTTATAATTAGTTCTACAGTATTTCTTATTTCTTCAAAGTTTGGATGCATTTACAATTAATTAAACTGCATAACAATTATTTCTAGCATATTAATCTATTATCAAACCATCAATGGAATTTAAGATTTGTGAGTGATATACTATAACCTGGTAATTTGTTTAGGTGTAACAGACATTCCCTTCAAAAATGTCATAATATAGCAAAATCATGTATATGTAATGGTATCCAAAATAAAAAAAGAAGGATGTGGAAAATGATTGCAACTTGATTGTTAAAATTGGTTTTTTTTCTGAAATTTTTTCAGGTAGACGATATTGAAAGAAATAGCCCTCCAAGTGTTTCCTTAGGATGGTTTTGAGAGAAGAACAAAACATGTAAATATAATATAAGAAACCTTATATTTCGACAGCACCAAAAGGCCAGGAGTCGAGACACAGCCTTCAAGTTTGCAAAAAACGTTTTGTGTTTTCATGGGGATACTTTGAAAGAAGTAGAATACGGTATGTTGCATTGTTAAACTGTAAGAATTCAGGTTCATTAAAAAAATATATATGAACAATTAAATGTGCCACCATCGATGTTCAAAGCAGTAAATATAAGCAGTTTTAGGTGACAGTACAGCATTTGCAGGATTTAAACCCTTCAAATTATTTGGAACAGTGATTTTACAGGACAAAAGAAAACAAACCATTTAAAACTCTTTCGACATACGTAGTTTAATACCCAGGCATGTTAGTATGTAACATATGTACGATGAAGCTGATATAGGAGCCAGATGTTTATTTCAATTTTTAATACAAACAATCATAGTTGTCGTTTGTTTATGTAATATATACGTGTTTCTCGTTTCTCGTTTTGTTTATATAGATTAGACCGTTGGTTTTCCCGTTTGAATGGTTTTACACTAGTAATTTTGGGGCCCTTTATAGCTTGTTGTTCGGTGTGAGCCAAGGCTCCGTGTTGAAGGCCGTACTTTAACCTATAATGGTTTACTTTTTAAATTGTTATTTGTATGGAGAGTTGTCTCATTGGCACTCGCACCACATCTTCCTATATCTATAACACCTCTAATTTTTGCATACATACAGTAATACATATTGTTTGAAGAAGATTTCAGCATGTTGACCTTTGTTTCATTAAAATGGGGAAAAATGAGAGTCACTGTTGCTAAAAGTATTATACATTCATAAGCATAGTTAACTAAAGTGGCAAGTTCATTTTTTAATAGACGAGGTTATCATTTGTTTTGGTAATTTTCAAAACACATCAATATACCAAAGTATTAGAATGTGGAGAAAAAGGTATAATATTGTAATTTCTTGGTATAACCCCAGAAAAACTTTAAATACCAGGCAGAATTTCACTTCTAAAAAGAGATAGAAATGGACATCCTATTGTTGAGAATGAAAAGCAAGATGTGTTGTTACGCATGTCACTCCAAATTGAATCTATAGTAGATAATAATCATTACGCCATTGATAGCATTCGAACAGTTAAATGCGCAAAACACAGAAGATTGAACAGTTCAAACTAACGACATGTGCAGACTAGTTATGTATTTTATAATGAACATTTATAAATCACTTGTCATGATAAAAAAAAAGAAAGAAAGTAGTACACTAATATCTGTTCACACCTTCCACAATCATAACAAAGCTTACCATTACCCAGTAAACATATAAATTTAAATGCGTTATTGTAGTACTTTTGAAAGGTATAGTGAATATGAAATTAATTGTATTTGGAACAATGTTATCTAAATAAATGCACCAGTAACCTCTGTTCTGAAGTCATAGTGTTCATTGTTTAATAAAAGATTGCTTCACCATCAAATTGTAAGTTTGTAAAGTCCACGAAAACACGTTCATATAAATCTCTGGTAAGAAGCCACCAAGAAGCTTTTCGTCATTTTCTTTTACAGTCCCTTAACTGCTGATCTTTTTCCTTAGTTGTACATACTAAATTATAATTAAAAAAATAAGAAAATCAAATCATAAGAGGGACGACAGATACCAGAAGGGCAGTCAATCTCATAAATCAAAAATTAACTGACAACCGCATGACTAAAAATGAACATATCTATTTTCCCTGTCTCTTGAATAATATGGGGGGGGGGGGGGGGGGGTAAAAAATGTTATGTTTTGTACTACACATGATATCTAAACGTGCATCGTAATGTTTGAAATTGGCTTGCTTCTATATGTTTATCAAATCAATTCATATATTTTGTTTGTTACCTGTAGTTTAAATCTTTACTTACTATTTTTTCAGTCGGGGCACTTAGCAAACTCCATAATATTATGGAATTCCGTAATTTTTATGGAAAATTAAAGTTGTCTCCCTTTGACTAACAGGCTAAATTTAAGATGGGAGATAACTATATTTTGAAACTGATTCTCTACAAAAAAAAAAGGGAGACAAATGAAATCTATTTATTGTTTTCTTAAATACAATGGAAAAAAATATGTAATAACATGAAGGGATGTTACCTCGGTGAAGAGTACTCGCTCGGTGAAACATTTACAAAATGGAAACACAAAATTATATCCATTTTATGTATTGTGGGTCGTTGTCTTTTTCATTGTTTTATATATGTAAACTGTATATTATTTATAATGTTTTAAGCCATTGGCTCATATGGGCGTAAATTTCTTTTCAATAAAGAATTTAAGGACTTATAAACGTAAAACCCTCAACATTATAACAATGGACTAGATAATATGAATTATATACCATATAAATCATAATTAAAAGCTTATTTAATACATGACATACATGTTCTTATTTTATTATGTAAACTGACAATTATCTAATCCAGTAATTAAGTGATAACTATAGAAAAAAATATTACTCAAACAACAGTATTAAGGGACCGTAAAAAACACATTTTTAAAATAATCAACAAAGGGGTGATGTTTGAACTAACTGATGATCACTGATGACTTTAATAATTTTCTGAGGGTCTACATAAGGTGCATTGAATTTGTCTGATCTAAAAGTAGTATCTTGACAACTGTGCCTGGGATGAGGCTAATTCTCAACTTTATTTGTAACTAACAGTCCTGCTGATGAAAATATATGCTCTGACGGTATAAATGGTGAGGGAATGACTTAGATTAGCTTAAAATGTAAGATTTTGAAAACTGATCTTGTTCATGGCATACCTCTGTTTGGGAGAATTTTAAATGAGAGCTAAGCGGAAATATTCGATTCGTATTTTAATTATCGAAAAATATTAGATAGTATAATTGCAGGAAATAAATACAACTATTGACAAATTGTTGATGCAATCACATTGACGTATGCGTATCTGTTTCCATATGTGTGCTATAAATACATTATAATCTGTAGAAATATATAAACTGTGTAATTATAAATCGTCTAAGCTACAAATATTGTGTTTTATCAATGAAGTGAAATACGATACTAATACATCTGTGTACTGTAAGCTGCAGTAACAAGGTATTTGATTTTTAATGGCTCAAGTGCATCAGGAAACCTCATTTTATCTAGTGATAGTTCAACGATTAGATATTTCTCTTAAGCTAGAAACAGAGGTCACATTGGTACGCTGATCCCTCAAATTGCACTTGCCACTTTAATATATAATATTTTGTGATAAAAGTTTAGAGATTAACTTTGAAAACAGACAACGCATCACAATACACAAGCGTAGATATTAGTTATAAATTATTATTTTTGTTTTAACTTTAATTGTTAATATGCTTCTGAAGGAAAACAAACTAATCGACGACACAAAATAAAATAAAACTAAATTAATCATTTGAAAAAGTCTATATAATAGAAAAACACTCACAACAAATTTATGAGTTTGTTTGAATGTTAAATTCGTTTTTTTTTCGTATGTTCTAAGAGGGGGGATAGGAGGGGTCCTGATCCCGAAATCCCGGACTTAAAAAAACGAAATCCCGAGGTCCCGAATTTAAATAAAGTAAATCCCGACGTCCCGAAATCCCGAGCTTAAAAACACCCGATCCCGGAGTCCCGATAAAGGTACTATCCCCCCTCTTCTTACTTTCACGGACTTCAACGTGAAAGGTTGCTGGAATTTAAATTGAATTTATAATAAATTCTTAAAGCTTGTGAAATACTAGAACTCTTTTCTTCTCGCGTTTGTTTGAATTATATGACTAATGTTATGGCATATTCAACTAAACTGGGAAGCAGCGCTGTATTTTGTTTACGTGCTAATGTACACGTAGATTTAAATAGTCAACAAAACTTAATATGACTCCGCGAGCACCACAGTCTTTCCTCTGACATATAATACAGGGGCAGATCTAGCCATATTAAAAGGGGGGTCCTAAACTCAGGACAAAAAGGGGGGGGGGGGTCCAACTATATGTTCCCATTCAAATGCATTGATCGGCAAAAAAGAGGAGGGTTCAAACACCCGGACCCCCTCCCCCTGGATCTGCTAATGTAATAGTTCTTATTAATTGCCTCGAAAAATATCACTCATACGAAAGATGTCTATGCTAGCACGAAACTGACGGGTCGGTTTGAACATGACATGACACATTTAATTGTATTGCAATACATGTATTGTAATCTTTCTTTTAACATAAGCAGTATTGTTCATATGTTCAATTAATTTATGAAACTTTTCTAGGAGTTTTTGCTTAATTTTATTCTAATAATACGGTAGAGAATTAATATTTCCTGCAGGAAAAAAATGAGTAACAAGTCAACCTTCAATATTATTGCATTCATCACACAAAAAAACTACAAACAAGCTGTCCCAAATCAGGATCATGTAATTCAGTGGTTGTCGTTTGTTGATGTATTACATATTTGTTTTTCGTTCATTTTTGTACGTTATTTAGGTTTGCATTGTTTTATATTTGTCATTTTGGAACCTATTATAGCTGACTATGTGGTTTGGGTTTTGCTCATTGTTGAAGACCGTACGGTGACCTACAATTGTTAGTTTCTATGTCATTTGGTCTCTTGTGGAGAGTTGTCTCATTGGCAATCATACAACATATTTTTTTTAAGATAAAGTTTAGTTCACGATTTCTGAAATCTTTCAACATCAAGAATCACTTACACAGTGAAAATTGTTTTTCTTGAACTTGAGGTGAGTGATATTTTCCCCATATCGAAGTCCTAACTTATATTTTATGTCGAGTTTTTAGCATTGCATACTGAAAGAGGAAAAAAAGGAATATTGCAGCTAGACAAAGTCTTTCAATTTTATTTATTCATTCATTGTCTGCACTGTAATGAAAGATTCGAATTACCTCTATTTTCACTACTGTCCCGGAATATTGTGCGAGTTAAAACAAACCAAAAAAACGCCAGTTTAATACTCACTGGAGGCTCAAAATAGCCTGTGTTGCTCATCTTGGTATATATCATATTAGACAAAGACACACTTCAACATAGTAGACGAGAAAAGTATTAATGACAAAAACAGATATGGTTTTTTTTTTATCTTATATTGGCGGTCATTTAAGTCTGTTCAGTTTCTCTCATTTATATCTTATTTAGGACTAAATGCTGAAGTTTCAAAGATATAAATCAAACACTGCATCCCCGCTTATTTACTATTTAGCCATTCTGCCATCTTGGTTGATATTTGGTCAATGGATACATTTTTTTGAACTAGATACCCTAGGGATTGTTTATGCAAAGTTTGTTTTAATTTGGACAAGTATAGTTTCAGAGGAGAATTGTTGGGCAAAGGATTACCGAAATGTAAGAGAAATTGTGGGAAATTAACTGTAAAAGGCAATAACTACTTTTTGTAGACCTTGTTTTGCTGAAAAAGTTTGCTGTCAACAGTTTTTCTTCATGCATGGTAATATTCAGGATGATAGCCAAAAACTGCAAAATTTTCTTTCGACTATCAGTTCAAGGGGAAACAACACAACAACGGGTTGTCTAATGCATTGGCAGATAACTTTTGACTAAACGAACATAAGATTTGCTATAAATGCTTTAGTTTCGGAGATTTATACGCCAAAAACTGCATTTTACCCCGATGTTCTATTTTTAGCGATGACTGCCATCTCGGTGCACAAGCGTGGTCATATGCATCGGAATTAATTTTTTATTTACATACCCTAATAATGATTTAGGCCGAAATTGGTTTTATTTGGACCAGCAGATTCAGAGTGGAATATCTTTGTAAAAGCTATCAGACGACAACGACGGACGAAGGACGACAATTGATGAGAAAAGTTTAATAAATAATCTCATTTTGTCACTTTTGGCCTGGTGAGCTTAAAAGGAGATATTTGCAATTTGTAAATTTTATATACACAGTTATACATATTTTCTTGGATTGAAAAAAAAAACCAAACTAATCATAATGCATCTCGTTTGAATTGTTTTATCATTTGTAATTTCGGGGCCTTTCATATAGAAGACTATGCTGCACGAGTTTTACTCATAGTTGAAAGTTGTATCATGACCTTTATAGATATAAGAAGATAACATATGATTGCCAATGAGACAACTCTCCATTAAAGTCATATTTTTTAAAGATAAACCATTGAAGGTAAAAGTACAGTCTTATATGTACCATTTACTAGTTTTCTGGATCTTGAGTTGATTAAGAGAGCATGAAACTAAAAAGACTCAATGTGTCAGTGGCAACTCAGGCGCGGATCCAGAGGGGGGAGGGGGTCCGGGGGTTGGAACCCCTTTTTTTGTTGGACGATCAATGCATTTGAATGGGGACATGTAATTGGAACCCCCCCCTTTGTCCTGGGTAAGGACCCCCTCCCCGTGTTTTAAAATGGCTGGATCCGCCCCTGCAACTATTTGATACCCTTTGATAATTTGATTCACTTCATGTCAAACCACCTTTTAAAAAGTCACACTTACAATTTTGTAAATATACACGTGGTTTAAGCATAGTTTCATCAAATTTATACCGTTGGTTTTCCCGTTTGAATGGTTTTACACTAGTAATTTTGGAGCCCTTTATAGCTTGTTGTTCGGTGTGAGCCAAGGCTCCGTGTTGAAGGCCGTACATCCCTTACATGTAACAGTAGTGTAATAGTACAACATAAGAACGATCTATAAAAATCAGTTGAAAGTCTTAACTCGACAGATGATTAAAGATACAAATACTACATGAAAATACACGTGGACGTGTCCGGGTACTTGTACATCCCAAACAAAACCAAATAGACACTTAAGTACAAATATGAGAGTACTCACAGTAAGCCTAATAAACTCATCGTAGATACAAGGATTTACATTTTGTATTTGAGCCAGACGAGCGTTTCGTCTACAGACCGTACATTGACCTATAATGGTTTACTTTTTTTAAAATTGTTATTTGGATGGAGAGTTGTCTCATTGGCACTGCACACCACATCTTCCTATATCTAAGAGCTGGTCTTGAGAGACTTCCCCTGGAGCTACATATTAAATTTCAATCTATATTGTATGGTATACGTTTATATTCTCATGCCATTTTTCCTCTTGTAAAGGAATCATTTATTTTGTCTCAAAGCTTAGACTATGTGCGAATTTATTCTTCGGTTGGTTCTCATATGTTAAACATGTATCAGAAGAAACTGGTATGGATTTAGACACTTTCAAGAAATATTCCTCTCATAAGATAACTAAAACTATTAGAGAACAAATAAAATTAAAATTGAAGGATTTTTATGAAAAGATAGTAAATGATAAGATATGAAGGATAACAGCAAACTCACTATTTATAATCTTGTAAGACTAAATAATACAAATGAAAAATATTTAACTTACTCAAAATTTTAATTTAGAAAACTAATAACAAAACTAGAATAAGAGATCATAATTTATTAATAGAAAAAGGAAGATATCTTAGAATGCCAATATATATAGAAGAAAGATTAACTGCAACCAATTTGAAGATGAAATTCATTTCTTTTCTATTTTGTAATAGTAACAGTAATAATAGAAAAGTGTCTTTTTATTTAATACCCAATCCAAGATCACACATTCAGGTAAATATAACAGGTGTTTTCGTCTTTCCTGTTATTTTTAGATTTCGGAGATAAATCCACTGGCTAAAACAAAACAGCTATAAGTTAAGCTTTACGATGTTTTATATTATATAACTTCCTCAATAGTGCAAAAGAATTACAATTAAAGTTGAATGGTAATGTTCCAAAAAGACAGAATAGATAGTTATTTCACTAAATGGTCAATACTAAATATACAATGTATACATGTATCAATGTAAATGCACGGCATCTCTTCAGCTTGCCCGCTGTTATCTTATGAACAAGTCACACTAGACCGCGATCGCACCACGATCAGCGCGATATAAAAAGTATTCAGATCGTGTTGAGGTCGCGGTATGGGCGGCATGAAAATGTAAATTTTGGATGTGTTCACGATGCTACTACGACTTCATTACTTTTCTACAACGATTCCGCCAAGAGTATACCCCGTTTTCACCACGCTTGTTCTGCGACCTCACTACGATAATCACGATCTTGCTACGCTCATCACGTTCTTACTACGATTATACCACACTTTATCCGATTAAAAAACGGTCTTAGCACGTTTCTTCTGCGATTAAAGAACGGTTTTATCACGATCATTCCACGATCTTACCATGTTCATATGGCGATTTTACTACGCTCTCGGTAATATAATAACGTCAATATCACGTTGTCGGAGTCAATATAAATACTGTTCCATTCCTCCTTATTTTCATTTATACGTAGAATTCTCGATAACAACACAGACAGGCCACCAACATCTACAATATTTTGTATTTGTGCATGATATGGATAGAGGTAGAGTCAGTGGGGCCTCTGATACGAATCCTGATCCAGATGAGATGTCGGATTAACCTATCACAACGTATATTGCTGATCTATCAAGATCAAATGAAGATATTTTATTGAACAATTAATAGTGGGATGATACAAATGTGTCAAGCATGGCTGAGCTGTTGGAGACTAGCGACATTAGATCCAAATTATATACAGACGAATAAAACCTGGGGAGCATTTACATGCTTTATTTGACAATGAGAATGAGCCCGAGCATGGATATAAGTAAAAATGGTCGTAGTATAAACGTAGTAAGGTCGTAAGACGTGCGTTATTAGGACGGCATGAGCGTGCTAGAATCGTTCTATGATCTTTAAAGCGGGGTTTACACAGTGTCGATTATTGCTCCCGTTTGAGTTCAGACTGCGCTAAGACTCGAAAAGTTAAAAAGTTGGATTACCATCCTCAATGATATGGAATGTCCTGTTATTGCCTGAACGCTGTAGTGTACGTTCGTAACACTCAGACTCCTACGGATCGGAGAGTTTGGACAAGCACCCCGACAGTTAGGTGCGTCCCTTAACATTCGGGAAGTCTCAATCAATTTTGTCTAGTCGAATTACAATCGTTATTATGTCGTGACAAATTCTCTAGTATCGCGATGATCAAAATCGTAACAATGATCTGTAACTAAGAATATCATTATCCCAGGAATTGATCACCTTAGCCGTATTTGGCACAACTTTTTGGAATTGTTGGTCCTCAGTGCTCTTCTTCTTTGTATTTGTTTGGCTTTATAACTATTTTGAACTGAACGTCACTGATCAGTCTTATGTAGACGAAACGCGCGTCTGCCTTAAAAAACTATAATCCTTGTGTCTTTGATAACTATTTTCTGGACAGTGTCATGTGGAACGGGCATGATCTAGAAAGATTTACCATTGCTGTTTTTTTTGCCGATTGAGTCCAGATTGCATCCCGAATGCGAACAGTCCAAGATACGAATGAGTCCAGCATGCCGTCTTATGACGGAAATTGATATATGAGATTTGAAAATTTTCAAAACTTTGTACTACAATGACGCACTGGGTCAGTTTATTAAGCGTGCTAGTTCACAAGGCAAATATAGAAAAAAGAAGAAATGGTATGATTGCCAATGCATCAACTCTTCACAAACGACCAAAATGGCACAGAAATTAACAACTATAGGTCAACATACCGCAAAGTCAGCTATAAAAGACCCCAAAATGATAATGTAAAACAATTTAAACGAGAAAAATAACGGCCTAATTTATGCATCAAAAAATTAACGAAAAACAAATATGGAACAGAAACAAACGACAGCCACTGAATTACAGGCTCCTGATTTGGGAGAGACACATACATACTGAATGTGGCGGGGTCAAACATGTTTGCGTGATCGCAACCCACTCCCTTACATGTAACAGTGGTGTAATAGTACAACATAAGAACGATCTATAAAAATCAGTTGAAAGTCTTAACTCGACAGATGATTAAAGATACAAATACTACATGAAAATACACGTGGACGTGTCCGGGTACTTGTACATCCCAAACAAAATCAAATAGACACTTAAGTACAAATATGAGAGTACTCACAGTAAGCCTAATAAACTCATCGTAGATACAAGGATTTAAATTTTGTATTTGAGCCAGACGCGCGTTTCGTCTACAAAAGGCTCATCAGTGACGATCGAATAAAGTTCGAAATTGAAGAGTTTCTACTCGAATACATTATTCTGACTCCTGGCAGACAAGATTTTCTTTTACACCTGTCAAGCGGAAAAGCAGCAAATACTGATTTTCATTTTATATGTTTGATCGCAATTTTTATACTCGTGCATGTAAACCAAATTTCGTTGTAGAAAGGTCTAAAAACAGCACAAACAACATTTTCCAAAAGACCAAAATAGTGAAAAAGTATATTTAAACAAAACGCATTTGACTAACAGGTCGAACAACTGATGTTCTTTAACCCTGCTGACTGCCATTATATATATACATGTTATATATATACATGCCGCATTTGTGCGGCTATTCTAAGTCGGGATTCTCTGGCCTATGTTAGTTTAGTATGGTTTTTTTTTACTACTTATTTTGGTTCCTTTATATGTTTCGGAGATTTTTTTTTATTAAATTTCATATTTGCAGAACTTGGATACAAACATACTGTTTAGATGCAAGCAAAACCTCACTTGTGGGATTTCCCCACTGTGTTGAAGACCAATTGGTGGCCCTGTGCTATTTTCTGCTCTTTGGACGGGTTACTGTCTCTTTGACACATTCCCAATTTTCATTCCCAATTTTAAGTTCTAAAGTTTCCAATGAGAATAATGTCATGCTTTATACTATTCTAATATTGATAGACATTATATTTGTCAATATCTAAATGGTCAGAATTTTTTCACAACAATTAAAATCGTGATGTTTAAACTCCATACAGTTGCATAAAGGACCTACATGTTGTACTTATGATTTATCTGTTCTTGTCCTGAACATGTTCGAAATATTTGTGACTGGACGTAAAGAAAATAACAATCAATATTACAGCGAATCAGTTAAAAGTAATATGTAGTAATATAATAATGTTTTAGAAAAAAAATGTATAAAGCTAGTATACTAAAATGAAACTCGCATTTTATAACGTCCAACACATGCATTTCTTCTTTAGTATAGCGGATAATTATTACGACAGGAAATCTCAATTGTTGACAGTCTAGTTGGAGCGTTTGTCTGAGATTTATTATCGGAACTCCCAGCCTGTTTATTCTAATTAGCAACAAGCCTAACTTTAACATTCCTATCTTGTTTGATAATCGCATCAACGCGCCTTTTTCTATCTGCGGTAAATATTGGTGAACTTTGACATATATTTTCAAGGTTGTATAAAATATGTTGTTTTAAAATGCTATTAAAATTTGCAATGAAACCTAACATAACGTATACTTGAGAGGCGGATCCAGCCATTTAAAAAAAGGGGTCCAACATATGTCCCAATTCAAATGCAATCATAGTTAAAAAAAAAAAGGGGGGGTTTCAACCCCTAGAACCTCACCCACCTCCACTCCGGAATCCCCAAACTGTAGTAAAATTTTAATTTACAAATCTACAAAAGTTACTTGCATGAAAATTGTTTTCCATTTTGTTTATAAAACATGAGGAAGTCATAAAATTGAGAAAGGAAATGGGGAATTTGTCAAAGAGAAAACTACCCGACCATAGAAAAGACAACAGCAGAAGGTCACCAACATGTCTTCAACGTAGCGAGAAATTCCCGCACCTGGTCCTGGTCCCTATTAAACAAATATATACTAGTTCAGTGATAATGAACGCCATACTAAACTCCAAATTGTACACAAGAAACTAAAATTAAAAATAATACAAGACTTACAAAGGCCAGAGGCTGCTGACTTGGGACAGGCGCAAAAATGTGGCGGGGGTAAACATGTTTATGTTTATAACATACATGTATGTACATGTTTATATAAAATCTGCTATTTTCGGTCGTTAAATTATTTATAAAAAATACGTTTGGCGTTACAGAAAAGAGGGATGATTCCTACTTTCAATTTTCTTAACTCCTATACGAAAATCCGTCAAATCATTTTTACCAGAGTATCTCATCTTTTACCTCTTCTCTTCATCCAGATCCTAATCCCTTGACCCCAACTGCCCGCCCGCTAACCCCCGCTTCCCTTCCCATATTCCTTTACCTCTGTCCGTCTCTCAGGAAATAACGGGTTATGTGGGATCGCTTCATTTTTAAGTGATACATGTATGTGTTTACCATAAATATGTGTCTTTTAAAAGGTGTGTGGGTTCCCTAGATAATTATTTACCAAACTGTAACTTGTACAATGTAAATGTGTTCTTAGTGTAATATTTGTATGTTCCACTAACAGAACACTTCAATGGTGAAAATTGGCACATTTCACTTGAAGACCATTTAATATAAAATCCTCAAAGAAACATTGTATTCAATGTTAAGTTGATGTGTTTTCCTATATGCAAATCAATATAATATATGTTCCTCCCAATATTGTTTACCAGACTCAAGCTAGCGACCAATCCTAGCGACCAATCAAGCTAGCGACCATTTCTAGCGACCACTTAAGAACACAATGAGAATCAACTTTTCAAAGAATCATAATGTGGTATATGAGAAAACCACAAAACGACATAATGAAACAACGTTCTGTTAAAAATAGAATATGGCTACCAATACGGTTTATATTGTTTTTTACCTTTAAATAACTAGAGATATCCATCATATCAAGTCAGAAGGGACACTACAACATCAATGTCGTCTGTAGCCTAATGTACTGACTAGTTTGCTTGCTAAATGTCTGCATCAATATAAATCAGTAAAGGGAGAACGTCCCAGAAAATCGTATAAAGTCAAAATATCGTAATTCTATAGAAAAACAAAGGAGATAGGGTATCTTTAATCAGCAAATGCACAGCGAAAAATACACAAAAAGCAAAGGAACAATCTTTTTTAGCGAACTATTTTCATTCCCCTACATAAACACATACTTTATGTTATTATATATGTATTTATAGAATGGAAAGTGCGCTCCTCTACGTATTTTACTCTATAGAGAAGGGCATATACTATATTTTGAGGTCTTCTTTACGTTTTCTCGGTTTTCCAAACTCTTAACCGAGATGGTAAACAAAAATCAGAGATTGCAAATAAACTATTAAAAACGGATCGTATATCCCCCAATCACATACTAGTTATATACGAGTAATTTACGGATACGAAATGAGAATAAAAAGTAAACGAATAAAATTAGAAAAAAAAACAACAGTGTTTGTCTACGATGATTTGCTCGCACAATTATTTTCCATGTTCAGAGAACCGTAAATAATTTTGAAAAGAACATATTTTAATAAACATATGTACCTAGTTTCAACTTGATCTGACTACAATGTCGTCTTAGATTCAATCTATTACTGTATAAATGGATGGATACACGGAAAAACGAACGAACAAACCTACAGATCAGATAACATTAGGCAGCAACCATTTGATTTTCTGGGGGGGGGGAGAGGGGGAGGGGGCTATGGATTTTTTGGAAAAAAAAAAGATTGTTTCCAGTTTTGGGAGAAAAAAATAATTTGTTTCTGATCCTGAGAAAAAAAAATTGTTTGTTTCACCCTCAGCTGCCACTATATGTAATGCTAAAATTGAAAGAAAAAAATTGTTTTCGACTTCTCGCCAAAAAAAAAATAGATTGTCCAGAAAAAAAATCCCCAAAATCAAATGTTTGCTGCATTATGGTCTTTACTGTTGTAGGCGTAGCATAGAATAACTATTTAATGTGAGTTGACTCAAACTCGTTCCTGTGTAAAATGTATAAGCTTTCAAATAAACGAAATAAGAAATATCTTATGTTCGAAAGAATTATTATATACTGAGGGCCCTCATGGGGTTTTTGATTATGTGATTACTTGGCCGTTTTTTTAATGATTATTTGATTATTAAGCCAAATATTTCATGATTATTTGATTACCTAGAACTGTATTTTTAGTTTATGATTATTTGATTACTAAAGATAAGCAAATATTTAATGATTATGTGATTATATTGGCAAAAAAATGGTGATTATGTGATTACTAGGACCCCCCCCCCCCCATGAGGGGCCTCGCTAATCTATGTGTGAAAATAAATTTATACCTGATTTACCTTTAGAAATTAAAAACGTTCATACATCATTCATGAAAGTACAAATGTAGCCCTATCTTTTGCAACAATAAAAACATAGTGTCATGCGGCATTTTTGGGCATTCACATGGCCTCAGTGGCGGATCCAGGGGGGGATTCCGGGGGTTGGAACCCCCCTTTTTTTTTGGCCGATCAATGCATTTGAATGGGAGCATATAGTTGGAACCCCCCCCCCCCCCCCCCTTTTACTCTGGGTTGGGACCCCCCCTTTTTAAAATGGCTGGATCCGCCACTGCGGCCTTGTTTACAAACAATGTAGATTCGCACTGAATTCCTATACTGACCCCCATTACTTTTCAACCCTGTAGGAAATAAAATTAGTACATACAGCATTTATTTTTTTTATTTTGTTCAACTCTAGTTTTGATCCATCTACCAAAAAATATTTATTACAAACATTATCTACCAATCAGAAGAGCACTTGACTTCAGTTTTAGACAGAAAGCTCTCCCCCAAATGGGCGGTACCTGATGACGTATATTTATTTACTGAATTAACCCCTATAAAAATATCATAAAGTTCACTATTAAAGAAATAACATGAATACTACTTTGAGCCATTATAGATTGTTATATGAAAAAGGAAACCACAGCAAAAATAGCTTACCTACATAAAAAAAAACCAGGAACTATATTCATAGACAACCGATTACGAGCGACCAAACAGGTCATTCTTAAACATCAGATCATTTCGTCTTTTTCTATTTAGTTCTCTGAGTATCTCTTTTGCTTTTTTTCTCTCACTTATTTACGCATGACATAACACCTCAACTTCATTTTTAAATATATAAATATATTATTTACGTGTGTATTGTGCATCAGTATGAAATATGGGGTAAACGTCAATGAGACAGCAACCTAGCAACATAAATAACCAAAAGATAAGTATTTGGTTTGAATGGAAGCAGATATATGCGAGTTTTTTGACTCAACGAGATAGCATCTCAACGACAAAAATGTATTTAAACGAACTATGCACTTGGCTACTGTTCTTTTTTTTAAACTCTTTTTAAAACCTCTTGCTGTATTCAATTTGAGAGATAAAAAACAAAACTATCTATCAAACGAAAACTAGATCAAGTGAGAAAGAAGCTTCTTTCATAAGTACAAATTATTGCTTCATTGCTTATTTCAGAGTTCGAAGCTTGGTCCGACTCCAAATCTATGTTTGACAATTTTCCAGCCAAATGTCAGTAGTTTTCTCCTGGTGCACCAGCTTTCTTCACCATTATATAGCTGGTCGCCATGAAATAGCCAAAATAATGAAAGTGGCGTTAAAGACCAATAATGAATAAATCAATCATTGTATATATCAGACGTTTCACACACATATCTTATCCTTTATTGAACAAGAAGCTATGCATTTGAAATTGAATTTGACAATAGTAATTTTCCAGCATCGTGTAATGATGAATCTCGATATGACTGTAATATGTGCCACTGGACATGAATCTTAATCTTTGTGACATTGTAATACCCAGAAGAATGGGAGAAAGTTAAAGCAACTTAGCTTTCAACTTTTATCAACAATTCTAGAGGAAAGCTAAGTATTTAGAAAATACCTTAGGAATGCAAGGACCAAGCAACATAGAAGGGACCTATTTTTGAAGGTTGATGTGTCCATCATATTACATATGTGGCAACCTTTTGTAAAAGACTTGTACTAAGTAAATATTATTTAAGTTCCATTGCTAACTTAAAGTCGACACCTTATAATGTAGAATATCGTTTTTTAATAGAAAAGGGTGTTTTAGATATTTGACGATTGCAAAATTTCCGAGAATGAATCGAGCAGTCCCTATTCGAATGCAGCATTCACTATCTTAATAGACATGTCTTTGACAAGCAATACTGTGACCCACTGACAGTGTCTTTAAAGATCCAATGTGCAAATATTTCAAAAAGGGGTTACAGAGTATTGTCCCTGCTAAACAGAAGTGTGCATGTATTAGCTCTGGTGGTCCCAGTGAAGACATTTTTTTTCTCAGTTAAAACATTTGAGGTACACAGTCTGTAAAATGAAACAAAAGTTGAAAATATGATGCTCGTCTTGGCGTATAACCAAAAATTTACTTATTCGGAACTGGTTAGAAATGAAATGAAGTCACAAGAAAAGTCGCTGCTTGAATAGACACAGTTGCCCTTTGTACAACTTCTGACACGTTGTCCCACAATGGCTCAATGATCTAAAGCATAATAGGGGTAAATTCAGTAAAAAATCTCCCTTTGACTTAATGCTAATAATCTATACTGGCTTTCTATACAATCGGCATCCTCAAATGGTCCGAGTACACAGTTATCGTCCTTTGATTTTTCGTTGTCCACGAATATAGTCCTTAGTGTGGACAGTGTGTTATTTGCCATTTTTTTTTAAACCCCTTCCAAATGTATTTCTTCATGTTTTATGCCTCAAATAGCAAGTAAGGGGGATTAAAGCACACTGTAAAATTTTTTTTAAAGTAAAGTAGTGATTTGGTCCGGTTAATTAGAAAAGGTTAAAATATAGCACATCGGAAGCTTTCGAAAGATTTCACGACCCTCTTAACATAAAATTGTCCATATTTGGAGTTAAAGCCAAGGAATTTTTCTTTAATATTTGGGTGCTATTGAGAAAGTGTAGGTGGGATTCAATTCCCAGAAGGTTTTAACCCCCAAAAAATCATTTCAGTGGGCCCTGCTCTGATTTATTACCTTTCATTTGAGCCATGTCCAGTGGCAAACTTTACCGTATGAAGCTTGCGAGGCCTGCCGAAAGAATGTACGTTGGACCCGAAAAAAAACAACATCGCCACGTGTGGGAAAAAACTTTGCCGTAGGGAACTGTACAGAAAGACTGAAAAATGAGCCCATACCCATAACTGTATAGGTACCTCAGACTTTGGATGGCCAGTGAAGTCTTCAGGTGCACTTTCCCACCCAGGGATTGATACGAGTTGAAGATATGGATAATAGCTTTCAATCTAACCCCCTGCGGTAAAGAACTTTGCCGTAGGGGGATGGGAGTAAAGCGACTGCTGCCACCACCCATAATGGACCAAAATGAAAAATTGAGTATGTTGTTGTCTGCTTCCGGTGCACTTTCCCACCTGGGCATTTTCATGAATAAAAGGATCTGGGACAAGCTTTTAATCCCACTAGGTGTGGGAAAAAACTTTGCCGTAGGGAACTGTACAGAAAGACTGAAAAATGAGCCCATACCCATAACTGTATAGGTACCTCAGACTTTGGATGGCCAGTGAAGTCTTCAGGTGCACTTTCCCACCCAGGGATTGATACGAGTTGAAGATATGGATAATAGCTTTCAATCTAACCCCCTGCGGTAAAGAACTTTGCCGTAGGGGGATGGGAGTAAAGCGACTGCTGCCACCACCCATAATGGACCAAAATGAAAAATTGAGTATGTTGTTGTCTGCTTCCGGTGCACTTTCCCACCTGGGCATTTTCATGAATAAAAGGATCTGGGACAAGCTTTTAATCCCACTAGGTGTGGGAAAAAACTTTGCCGTAGGGAACTGTACAGAAAGACTGAAAAATGAGCCCATACCCATAACTGTATAGGTACCTCAGACTTTGGATGGCCAGTGAAGTCTTCAGGTGCACTTTCCCACCCAGGGATTGATACGAGTTGAAGATATGGATAATAGCTTTCAATTTAACCCCCTGCGGTAAAGAACTTTGCCGTAGGGGGATGGGAGTAAAGCGACTGCTGCCACCACCCATAATGGACCAAAATGAAAAATTGAGTATGTTGTTGTCTGCTTCCGGTGCACTTTCCCACCTGGGCATTTTCATGAATAAAAGGATCTGGGACAAGCTTTTAATCCCACTAGGTGTGGGAAAAAACTTTGCCGTAGGGAACTGTACAGAAAGACTGAAAAATGAGCCCATACCCATAACTGTATAGGTACCTCAGACTTTGGATGGCCAGTGAAGTCTTCAGGTGCACTTTCCCACCCAGGGATTGATACGAGTTGAAGATATGGATAATAGCTTTCAATCTAACCCCCTGCGGTAAAGAACTTTGCCGTAGGGGGATGGGAGTAAAGCGACTGCTGCCACCACCCATAATGGACCAAAATGAAAAATTGAGTATGTTGTTGTCTGCTTCCGGTGCACTTTCCCACCTGGGCATTTTCATGAATAAAAGGATCTGGGACAAGCTTTTAATCCCACTAGGTGTGGGAAAAAACTTTGCCGTAGGGAACTGTACAGAAAGACTGAAAAATGAGCCCATACCCATAACTGTATAGGTACCTCAGACTTTGGACGGCCAGTGAAGTCTTCAGGTGCACTTTCCCATCCAGGGATTGATACGAGTTGAAGATATGGATAATAGCTTTCAATCTAACCACCTGCGGTAAAGAACTTTGCCGTAGGGGATGGGAGTTAAGCGACTGCTGCCACCACCCATAATGGACCAGAATGAGAAATTTGTTATGTAGTTGTCAGTTTCCGGTGCACTTTCTCACCCGGGCATTTTCATGAATAAAAGAGCCTATATCAAGCTTTCAATCCCACTAGGATCCCACAACCACATGCCCAATTTCTCATTTTTGTCTATTATGGGTGGTGGCAGCAGTGGCTTCAATGCCACCCCCTACGGCAAAGTTCTTGACCGCAGGTGGTTAGATTGATAGCTTTTATCCATATCTTCAACTCGTATTAATTCCAGGGTGGGAAAGTGCACCTGAAGATTTCACTGCCCATCCAAAGTCTGATGTACCTATACAGTAATGGGTATGGGCTCATTTTTTCAATCTTTCTGTACAGTTCCCTACGGCAAAGTTTTTACCCACACCTAGTGGGATTGAAAGCTTGTCCCAGACCCTTTTACTCATGAAAATGCCCGGGTGGGAAAGTGCACCAGAAGCTGACAACCCCATACCCAATTTCTCATTTTGTCCATTACGGGTGGTGGCAGCAGTGGCTTCAATGCCACCCCCTACGGCAAAGTTCTTGACCGCAGGTGGTTAGATTGATAGCTTTTATCCATATCTTCAACTCGTATTAATTCCAGGGTGGGAAAGTGCACCTGAAGATTTCACTGCCCATCCAAAGTCTGATGTACCTATACAGTAATGGGTATGGGCTCATTTTTTCAATCTTTCTGTACAGTTCCCTACGGCAAAGTTTTTACCCACACCTAGTGGGATTGAAAGCTTGTCCCAGACCCTTTTACTCATGAAAATGCCCGGGTGGGAAAGTGCACCAGAAGCTGACAACCCCATACCCAATTTCTCATTTTGTCCATTACGGGTGGTGGCAGCAGTGGCTTCAATGCCACCCCCTACGGCAAAGTTCTTGACCGCAGGTGGTTAGATTGATAGCTTTTATCCATATCTTCAACTCGTATTAATTCCAGGGTGGGAAAGTGCACCTGAAGATTTCACTGCCCATCCAAAGTCTGATGTACCTATACAGTAATGGGTATGGGCTCATTTTTTCAATCTTTCTGTACAGTTCCCTACGGCAAAGTTTTTACCCACACCTAGTGGGATTGAAAGCTTGTCCCAGACCCTTTTACTCATGAAAATGCCCGGGTGGGAAAGTGCACCAGAAGCTGACAACCCCATACCCAATTTCTCATTTTGTCCATTACGGGTGGTGGCAGCAGTGGCTTCAATGCCACCCCCTACGGCAAAGTTCTTGACCGCAGGTGGTTAGATTGATAGCTTTTATCCATATCTTCAACTCGTATTAATTCCAGGGTGGGAAAGTGCACCTGAAGATTTCACTGCCCATCCAAAGTCTGATGTACCTATACAGTAATGGGTATGGGCTCATTTTTTCAATCTTTCTGTACAGTTCCCTACGGCAAAGTTTTTACCCACACCTAGTGGGATTGAAAGCTTGTCCCAGACCCTTTTACTCATGAAAATGCCCGGGTGGGAAAGTGCACCAGAAGCTGACAACCCCATACCCAATTTCTCATTTTGTCCATTACGGGTGGTGGCAGCAGTGGCTTCAATGCCACCCCCTACGGCAAAGTTCTTGACCGCAGGTGGTTAGATTGATAGCTTTTATCCATATCTTCAACTCGTATTAATTCCAGGGTGGGAAAGTGCACCTGAAGATTTCACTGCCCATCCAAAGTCTGATGTACCTATACAGTAATGGGTATGGGCTCATTTTTTCAATCTTTCTGTACAGTTCCCTACGGCAAAGTTTTTACCCACACCTAGTGGGATTGAAAGCTTGTCCCAGACCCTTTTACTCATGAAAATGCCCGGGTGGGAAAGTGCACCAGAAGCTGACAACCCCATACCCAATTTCTCATTTTGTCCATTACGGGTGGTGGCAGCAGTGGCTTCAATGCCACCCCCTACGGCAAAGTTCTTGACCGCAGGTGGTTAGATTGATAGCTTTTATCCATATCTTCAACTCGTATTAATTCCAGGGTGGGAAAGTGCACCTGAAGATTTCACTGCCCATCCAAAGTCTGATGTACCTATACAGTAATGGGTATGGGCTCATTTTTTCAATCTTTCTGTACAGTTCCCTACGGCAAAGTTTTTACCCACACCTAGTGGGATTGAAAGCTTGTCCCAGACCCTTTTACTCATGAAAATGCCCGGGTGGGAAAGTGCACCAGAAGCTGACAACCCCATACCCAATTTCTCATTTTGTCCATTACGGGTGGTGGCAGCAGTGGCTTCAATGCCACCCCCTACGGCAAAGTTCTTGACTGCAGGTGGTTAGATTGATAGCTTTTATCCATATCTTCAACTCGTATTAATTCCAGGGTGGGAAAGTGCACCTGAAGATTTCACTGCCCATCCAAAGTCTGATGTACCTATACAGTAATGGGTATGGGCTCATTTTTTCAATCTTTCTGTACAGTTCCCTACGGCAAAGTTTTTACCCACACCTAGTGGGATTGAAAGCTTGTCCCAGACCCTTTTACTCATGAAAATGCCCGGGTGGGAAAGTGCACCAGAAGCTGACAACCCCATACCCAATTTCTCATTTTGTCCATTACGGGTGGTGGCAGCAGTGGCTTCAATGCCACCCCCTACGGCAAAGTTCTTGACCGCAGGTGGTTAGATTGATAGCTTTTATCCATATCTTCAACTCGTATTAATTCCAGGGTGGGAAAGTGCACCTGAAGATTTCACTGCCCATCCAAAGTCTGATGTACCTATACAGTAATGGGTATGGGCTCATTTTTTCAATCTTTCTGTACAGTTCCCTACGGCAAAGTTTTTACCCACACCTAGTGGGATTGAAAGCTTGTCCCAGACCCTTTTACTCATGAAAATGCCCGGGTGGGAAAGTGCACCAGAAGCTGACAACCCCATACCCAATTTCTCATTTTGTCCATTACGGGTGGTGGCAGCAGTGGCTTCAATGCCACCCCCTACGGCAAAGTTCTTGACCGCAGGTGGTTAGATTGATAGCTTTTATCCATATCTTCAACTCGTATTAATTCCAGGGTGGGAAAGTGCACCTGAAGATTTCACTGCCCATCCAAAGTCTGATGTACCTATACAGTAATGGGTATGGGCTCATTTTTTCAATCTTTCTGTACAGTTCCCTACGGCAAAGTTTTTACCCACACCTAGTGGGATTGAAAGCTTGTTCCAGACCCTTTTACTCATGAAAATGCCCGGGTGGGAAAGTGCACCAGAAGCTGACAACCCCATACCCAATTTCTCATTTTGTCCATTACGGGTGGTGGCAGCAGTGGCTTCAATGCCACCCCCTACGGCAAAGTTCTTGACCGCAGGTGGTTAGATTGATAGCTTTTATCCATATCTTCAACTCGTATTAATTCCAGGGTGGGAAAGTGCACCTGAAGATTTCACTGCCCATCCAAAGTCTGATGTACCTATACAGTAATGGGTATGGGCTCATTTTTTCAATCTTTCTGTACAGTTCCCTACGGCAAAGTTTTTACCCACACCTAGTGGGATTGAAAGCTTGTCCCAGACCCTTTTACTCATGAAAATGCCCGGGTGGGAAAGTGCACCAGAAGCTGACAACCCCATACCCAATTTCTCATTTTGTCCATTACGGGTGGTGGCAGCAGTGGCTTCAATGCCACCCCCTACGGCAAAGTTCTTGACCGCAGGTGGTTAGATTGATAGCTTTTATCCATATCTTCAACTCGTATTAATTCCAGGGTGGGAAAGTGCACCTGAAGATTTCACTGCCCATCCAAAGTCTGATGTACCTATACAGTAATGGGTATGGGCTCATTTTTTCAATCTTTCTGTACAGTTCCCTACGGCAAAGTTTTTACCCACACCTAGTGGGATTGAAAGCTTGTTCCAGACCCTTTTACTCATGAAAATGCCCGGGTGGGAAAGTGCACCAGAAGCTGACAACCCCATACCCAATTTCTCATTTTGTCCATTACGGGTGGTGGCAGCAGTGGCTTCAATGCCACCCCCTACGGCAAAGTTCTTGACCGCAGGTGGTTAGATTGATAGCTTTTATCCATATCTTCAACTCGTATTAATTCCAGGGTGGGAAAGTGCACCTGAAGATTTCACTGCCCATCCAAAGTCTGATGTACCTATACAGTAATGGGTATGGGCTCATTTTTTCAATCTTTCTGTACAGTTCCCTACGGCAAAGTTTTTACCCACACCTAGTGGGATTGAAAGCTTGTCCCAGACCCTTTTACTCATGAAAATGCCCGGGTGGGAAAGTGCACCAGAAGCTGACAACCCCATACCCAATTTCTCATTTTGTCCATTACGGGTGGTGGCAGCAGTGGCTTCAATGCCACCCCCTACGGCAAAGTTCTTGACCGCAGGTGGTTAGATTGATAGCTTTTATCCATATCTTCAACTCGTATTAATTCCAGGGTGGGAAAGTGCACCTGAAGATTTCACTGCCCATCCAAAGTCTGATGTACCTATACAGTAATGGGTATGGGCTCATTTTTTCAATCTTTCTGTACAGTTCCCTACGGCAAAGTTTTTACCCACACCTAGTGGGATTGAAAGCTTGTTCCAGACCCTTTTACTCATGAAAATGCCCGGGTGGGAAAGTGCACCAGAAGCTGACAACCCCATACCCAATTTCTCATTTTGTCCATTACGGGTGGTGGCAGCAGTGGCTTCAATGCCACCCCCTACGGCAAAGTTCTTGACCGCAGGTGGTTAGATTGATAGCTTTTATCCATATCTTCAACTCGTATTAATTCCAGGGTGGGAAAGTGCACCTGAAGATTTCACTGCCCATCCAAAGTCTGATGTACCTATACAGTAATGGGTATGGGCTCATTTTTTCAATCTTTCTGTACAGTTCCCTACGGCAAAGTTTTTACCCACACCTAGTGGGATTGAAAGCTTGTTCCAGACCCTTTTACTCATGAAAATGCCCGGGTGGGAAAGTGCACCAGAAGCTGACAACCCCATACCCAATTTCTCATTTTGTCCATTACGGGTGGTGGCAGCAGTGGCTTCAATGCCACCCCCTACGGCAAAGTTCTTGACCGCAGGTGGTTAGATTGATAGCTTTTATCCATATCTTCAACTCGTATTAATTCCAGGGTGGGAAAGTGCACCTGAAGATTTCACTGCCCATCCAAAGTCTGATGTACCTATACAGTAATGGGTATGGGCTCATTTTTTCAATCTTTCTGTACAGTTCCCTACGGCAAAGTTTTTACCCACACCTAGTGGGATTGAAAGCTTGTCCCAGACCCTTTTACTCATGAAAATGCCCGGGTGGGAAAGTGCACCAGAAGCTGACAACCCCATACCCAATTTCTCATTTTGTCCATTACGGGTGGTGGCAGCAGTGGCTTCAATGCCACCCCCTACGGCAAAGTTCTTGACCGCAGGTGGTTAGATTGATAGCTTTTATCCATATCTTCAACTCGTATTAATTCCAGGGTGGGAAAGTGCACCTGAAGATTTCACTGCCCATCCAAAGTCTGATGTACCTATACAGTAATGGGTATGGGCTCATTTTTTCAATCTTTCTGTACAGTTCCCTACGGCAAAGTTTTTACCCACACCTAGTGGGATTGAAAGCTTGTTCCAGACCCTTTTACTCATGAAAATGCCCGGGTGGGAAAGTGCACCAGAAGCTGACAACCCCATACCCAATTTCTCATTTTGTCCATTACGGGTGGTGGCAGCAGTGGCTTCAATGCCACCCCCTACGGCAAAGTTCTTGACCGCAGGTGGTTAGATTGATAGCTTTTATCCATATCTTCAACTCGTATTAATTCCAGGGTGGGAAAGTGCACCTGAAGATTTCACTGCCCATCCAAAGTCTGATGTACCTATACAGTAATGGGTATGGGCTCATTTTTTCAATCTTTCTGTACAGTTCCCTACGGCAAAGTTTTTACCCACACCTAGTGGGATTGAAAGCTTGTTCCAGACCCTTTTACTCATGAAAATGCCCGGGTGGGAAAGTGCACCAGAAGCTGACAACCCCATACCCAATTTCTCATTTTGTCCATTACGGGTGGTGGCAGCAGTGGCTTCAATGCCACCCCCTACGGCAAAGTTCTTGACCGCAGGTGGTTAGATTGATAGCTTTTATCCATATCTTCAACTCGTATTAATTCCAGGGTGGGAAAGTGCACCTGAAGATTTCACTGCCCATCCAAAGTCTGATGTACCTATACAGTAATGGGTATGGGCTCATTTTTTCAATCTTTCTGTACAGTTCCCTACGGCAAAGTTTTTACCCACACCTAGTGGGATTGAAAGCTTGTCCCAGACCCTTTTACTCATGAAAATGCCCGGGTGGGAAAGTGCACCAGAAGCTGACAACCCCATACCCAATTTCTCATTTTGTCCATTACGGGTGGTGGCAGCAGTGGCTTCAATGCCACCCCCTACGGCAAAGTTCTTGACCGCAGGTGGTTAGATTGATAGCTTTTATCCATATCTTCAACTCGTATTAATTCCAGGGTGGGAAAGTGCACCTGAAGATTTCACTGCCCATCCAAAGTCTGATGTACCTATACAGTAATGGGTATGGGCTCATTTTTTCAATCTTTCTGTACAGTTCCCTACGGCAAAGTTTTTACCCACACCTAGTGGGATTGAAAGCTTGTTCCAGACCCTTTTACTCATGAAAATGCCCGGGTGGGAAAGTGCACCAGAAGCTGACAACCCCATACCCAATTTCTCATTTTGTCCATTACGGGTGGTGGCAGCAGTGGCTTCAATGCCACCCCCTACGGCAAAGTTCTTGACCGCAGGTGGTTAGATTGATAGCTTTTATCCATATCTTCAACTCGTATTAATTCCAGGGTGGGAAAGTGCACCTGAAGATTTCACTGCCCATCCAAAGTCTGATGTACCTATACAGTAATGGGTATGGGCTCATTTTTTCAATCTTTCTGTACAGTTCCCTACGGCAAAGTTTTTACCCACACCTAGTGGGATTGAAAGCTTGTCCCAGACCCTTTTACTCATGAAAATGCCCGGGTGGGAAAGTGCACCAGAAGCTGACAACCCCATACCCAATTTCTCATTTTGTCCATTACGGGTGGTGGCAGCAGTGGCTTCAATGCCACCCCCTACGGCAAAGTTCTTGACCGCAGGTGGTTAGATTGATAGCTTTTATCCATATCTTCAACTCGTATTAATTCCAGGGTGGGAAAGTGCACCTGAAGATTTCACTGCCCATCCAAAGTCTGATGTACCTATACAGTAATGGGTATGGGCTCATTTTTTCAATCTTTCTGTACAGTTCCCTACGGCAAAGTTTTTACCCACACCTAGTGGGATTGAAAGCTTGTTCCAGACCCTTTTACTCATGAAAATGCCCGGGTGGGAAAGTGCACCAGAAGCTGACAACCCCATACCCAATTTCTCATTTTGTCCATTACGGGTGGTGGCAGCAGTGGCTTCAATGCCACCCCCTACGGCAAAGTTCTTGACCGCAGGTGGTTAGATTGATAGCTTTTATCCATATCTTCAACTCGTATTAATTCCAGGGTGGGAAAGTGCACCTGAAGATTTCACTGCCCATCCAAAGTCTGATGTACCTATACAGTAATGGGTATGGGCTCATTTTTTCAATCTTTCTGTACAGTTCCCTACGGCAAAGTTTTTACCCACACCTAGTGGGATTGAAAGCTTGTCCCAGACCCTTTTACTCATGAAAATGCCCGGGTGGGAAAGTGCACCAGAAGCTGACAACCCCATACCCAATTTCTCATTTTGTCCATTACGGGTGGTGGCAGCAGTTGCTTCAATGCCACCCCCTACGGCAAAGTTCTTGACCGCAGGTGGTTAGATTGATAGCTTTTATCCATATCTTCAACTCGTATTAATTCCAGGGTGGGAAAGTGCACCTGAAGATTTCACTGCCCATCCAAAGTCTGATGTACCTATACAGTAATGGGTATGGGCTCATTTTTTCAATCTTTCTGTACAGTTCCCTACGGCAAAGTTTTTACCCACACCTAGTGGGATTGAAAGCTTGTTCCAGACCCTTTTACTCATGAAAATGCCCGGGTGGGAAAGTGCACCAGAAGCTGACAACCCCATACCCAATTTCTCATTTTGTCCATTACGGGTGGTGGCAGCAGTGGCTTCAATGCCACCCCCTACGGCAAAGTTCTTGACCGCAGGTGGTTAGATTGATAGCTTTTATCCATATCTTCAACTCGTATTAATTCCAGGGTGGGAAAGTGCACCTGAAGATTTCACTGCCCATCCAAAGTCTGATGTACCTATACAGTAATGGGTATGGGCTCATTTTTTCAATCTTTCTGTACAGTTCCCTACGGCAAAGTTTTTACCCACACCTAGTGGGATTGAAAGCTTGTCCCAGACCCTTTTACTCATGAAAATGCCCGGGTGGGAAAGTGCACCAGAAATATTACATTAATTTCTGGACCTATGGCTGGTATAGCTATGAAAATACGGAAAGTCAAACAGAAAATAGCCCATTAAACATGTAAAAATAACATTGATGTTTTTATAAACCATCTTTGAAGGCTAAATTAGTAGTCAGCTGTCTGGAAATGAATTTTATTGCACAACAACTTTCATATATAAAAAATCCACTGGGGCCAAAATGCGAAACCAAACTCCTAACTGTGTATTGCTGTCTTCTGGTTCCCAGAAATTCCAGAATAAAAAACCGGTACTAAGCCAACTATACAACGGGGGAAATATGCCCTGTTTTTTATTAATTTTTTTCTGATTATTATTCTACACGGGTCTTTAGTGATTCTAAGTGAATACGCTTTCATTTGATACCAAAATGAATTAAATATTATACTTATTGACAAAAGATTTATAAATATGCATAGTAACTATTTTGTTTGATATAATGTACTACTGTGTATGTTCTCTTGATCGGGCCGATATAGTATTTTTTATAAATGTAATAGGACTAGATTGTTTCCCTTTACAGTTATCAATTATTTTCGACTGTTTTTTTTTATTTGCTTATCATATTATATTTTCATTTTATTCATTCTAATTGATATTTAATAATTGAACAAGACTGACATTCCAGCTCCTTTATTTATTTGACGTTTGTTATAATTTTGTAATGTTATTTACTTTTGCTTACCATTTTTTTAATACTTATTTAGATGAAATAATAATAATATTTCGATGTACCTGTTAAATACTCATTTGAACACTAAAAGATAGCACACGTATGAATAAAGACTTTTAAGATAAAAAAAAAATAGCACACGTATCTTTAAAAGATAGAAAAAATTGTTGATGTATCGTTTTGAGTAATATATAATAATTTATTATAAATATATATGTTGAATGATTGAATAAAGGTATAATAAAAACAAATTGATACTCAAAACCAACGAGATATATTTGAAACTTACTCCGATTACATTTGAGAAGATAAGAAAAAATATTCACACAACATTAGTTTTTGTCATTAAATCAGTATTTTTTCTTGACATTGCATTGTGTAATTGATAAAACAAAATACGAATAATTTATCTAAAAAAGAATAAGGAATAATGTATAAAATGTTATCTGTTAGACAACTTATTAATCTTTTGTCTTTATCGGTCACTTTATTAATAACATGCTACATAATGTCTGAATAAAGGTTGAAACGAGAAAAAAAATAAAAGTTGTATCTTCACAGAAGGAATTTACTTAAGAGTTTAAACAGTAAAGTTGACCTTATACAGTATAAAACATTATATGACTATTCTGTATGAATACTTGTGTGATGCAAGATGTATGAGAAATATTTTTGAGAAACACTTTTTAAAGAACAACATTGTTGTACTAGAAACCGAAGGATTCATAACATTCATTTTCTAATTTTCGTGTTGATTATTTATGTCATTATAGTTAAAACATTCTTGTGATATTTTTGAGTAATATGTAATATGTCTGTTGTATATAAATGTTGAATTAAACATTTAAAAAAATGCATCTGGCTGAACGTAGTTTAAATGTTTTGACTTGATGAACGTTGCATTGAATAAATTTTGTTTTTTCTTTCTTAATATATTTTTATTTGTTTTACTGCTTTCAGTATTATCTGAAGTGCCTTGGACTATACCCTATATACTGTTTCGAGAACCAACCCCCTCAAACCTAAATGGTTTTGAGGAAATACTCGATATTTGACAATGCCGAGGATATAGAAACCCTTACATGATTATTCTAGTTCCTTGTTCACTTAAACATTTTATTTATCTCACCGTAAGTTGACATTTGAACGGCTGTACTTAGATTTTTTTATTCTGTTTTACAATACTTACGAATTTGTTTCGAACCATATCAATATTTGGACCATATGCGTGCGGTCATGACCACATGCGTATACTCATATGGTCTGACCGTACGCGTATAATTGGACCATATCAGTATTATACTCGTTTTATTATCAACGGGCCGGACCATATGAGGTATTTGGACCATAAGGTTTTTTTTTTAAATATCCAATCTGGAAACAGTATATCTAGTTAAAACAAAAATCTCGATTTGAAATAAATGTATAATACCATGTAATATAAAGTCTTCAAAAACTGAATAACTGATTTCGATTATTAGACTCCAGCAAGCAAGCACGCTACTCATGTTTATTTGTTGGAATCCAAAATTAATATCAATAGCGATACATCACGTATTAAATATAAGTAGAACGTTGTAGTATAATGTTATTTTGTGATTTTCAGACATATTTTGAAATGGTTCTGTTACGTGTTTATGCTCAGTGTTAACTTAAGTGGTCGATGGAATTGGTCGCTGGCTTGATTGGTCGATAGAATTGGTCGTTAGCTTGAGTCTGGTATATTGTTTCGCTAAATAATAATTTTATTAGGTGTTCCACATGGAATATTTCACTAAATGATGTATTTGTAATTCTTGTTTGATATTTTTTATTCATCTTGTTTTGGTAATCAGTTTTTCTATTTATATAGTATACATATATATAGGAAGATGTGGCATGTGCTAGTGGCAATGAGACAACTCTCTATCCAAGTATCAATTTATAAAAGTAAACCATTATAGGTTAAGGTACGACCTTCAACACGGAGCCTTAGCTAACACCGAACAACAAGCTATAAAGTGTCCTAAAAATTACTAGTGTTAAACCATACAAACAGGAATGGTATTGGTTTTTTTTTTGGGGGGGATTGACAGTCAAATGATAAAATCTGAGTCAAAACGTAGCGGAACTTTAGCCTTGTTTTTATTTACTTGATGTATATTCAACCCATTGTCCTTTAAACTATCGATTTTCTAGACGAAAAGGTAACATTAAAAAAAAATTGTCACTCTCATATGATAGAGTAAATTAACACCCTCGTATCAGCCATCAAAATATTGCATTTTCATATGAAGTATAATTCATTTTTTGTCGTTCACCAATTAAACCATAAGTCAGGCTGTTTGTTAACTTGTTTGAATTGTTTTACCTATCATTTCGAGGCCTTGTAACTGATTTTGCAGTTTGGTATATTTCTATTAGTGAAGGCCGTACGGTGACCTTACGTTGTTAATTTTTGTGTCACTTGGTCTGTTGTGAAAAATTGACTCATTGATTACAATATCACATCTTTCTTTAAATTATGTTAATTACGCGATCAAAAATTTAATGCATTACACGACGGTTCCTCAATGAATAGCCTTCATCTATAGATATAAATGGTTAGGAATCTGATATGCTACTGTGTAACAGTAATTGTAATATTTTCAAAAGTACACAAAGTCATCATGGTCACATGCAGTTGTGATAATACTAATTTGATTGAAAACCTTATACATATTTTTCTTAAAAAATTACAAGTTGAGAAAATTTAAATAAAAGATGATCTAGTCTTAAGGTGGTATTAGTGTCTTCCTCCATCTTGGATTGTAAAAAACAGAGAACCAAAGATCTAGATTTTCCATCAAGATAGCAAAATTTGATGCAGGAATGCAGATATTTAATGTAAATTTTCATTTATAAGAGCCAATTTATAAGAATGGAACTTATAAATATTAATATATTTGCAAATGTTAACTATTTTGGCTTGTTTTTAGGTTTTTTTAATTGGCATTTTAGGGGAAGGTATCTCTAAAACAGTGCATTTTCTGAAGGATTCATGGAATTTTCCTATTTTGTATTTAGTACGGTGACCCTATCTTTTCTTTTGATATTCTTAAAGCAGTGTCTGAAAACTATATTTTCCTGAAGTATTTAATAATTCTATCATTTTGTTTAGTTTCTAATCACAAAATGGTGTTTTTTCCTGTATAATCCATACAAAATGTGTCATTTTGTCCCGTCCTGTACCTAGAGAAAATGCGCGTTGACTTATCATTTTTATTATATTTTTCGACATGTATCAATAGATACTACGTTTTGGCAAAGTAACGAACAAATTCTATCATTTTTATTTAGACTCCCATACCACCTTAAGTATTTTCTAGACTGATTTAACTCATTTCTGTACAATAGTTGGTACAATCAGGGAGAATCCATGAAATGTGAAAAGGGAGTGTAAATCCCAATAGACAATTCATACCGGCGAGAGGAGCTAGGTGAAGGACAACTTTATCCTTTAGATACATATAACTGTGAGAACCATACTATTTTCTGTCTATTTCGATGAGAGGAGGGGGGTGAACATCTTGCACACGCCCTATCATAGATCGCCACTGGCAATGACAAGACTCGATTCTTTTATGATTAAGTGGTATTTAAAAAGATATGACATGGGTATATAATCTGTTTTAATCTTCATAAGTAGAGTTTGAATATTGATAATATTTTTAGTAAGACTAGACATCGTGGTTTCGTCCTTGAATCAAAGTACCTAGTATGCTTATTTTTAGACTGGACTTTAAGTACACGTATTGACGACTAATAAACCCATGCTGATCTTAAGGTGCACAGTTATCTTTGATTTCAAAACCTTTCTGTTTGAACCCGTCTTTGTTTTCTTGATACATTACACTTACAATAAACGAAATTTAACTTTTCAACTTATTAACCAAAATCGAGTGGTGTTATGGTGGGAGAGGACTGACATGTAAGAATGGTGTACCAAAGATTAACATAGATATAAAATAACTACTGAAAGAAGTCCATAATTTATTATAAATTACGTCTTGTGTGCATAGAGGAGCTTTGATACTACAGTTTATAAAAAAAATATTACATGTAATTAGTCACTTGATATAAACAAGCTTCGATTTATATATACTAGTCAACAAAGGAAACGATTTGATTGGACTCCAGTGGCAAATAGTTCATGAATGGTTCCGGACGAACACAAGAAACAATACAAGGCAATGTATATCATTAAATTGGATACACTGTAATAAGGAAAATAATAGGCCAATTGGTCCTATATTTACAAAGTGTTATGTTCTTATTAAAACTATTGAAGACAATTACGCGATTTCTGTTGTTGCAATAATTGATATTTCAAAAATCTTATTTTCACCAAAAAAATTCATGAATCGATTTTGAACTGAAAACTTCCAACTTAATCAAAGTACTGAAGTACTGAACATCGGATGACTCAAGTTCTTGTGGATGGTCAAAAGCAGATGTCACAGAAAAAGATCACACCTCTGTACATTTGCTATACCTGAAACTGAGTTTAATGTACAGAGTATATTTTTTTCTGAGACAAGTTCTGACAAGTAAATGACAGGAAATTCAACCGCACCGTAATAACTATGATATTGTTGAGATACAAATCAGTATACCTGGGACTATTATACTAATATAATAAACGTCACAGAGTATGCACTGGTTTGTTGTTATTTTATTATTAATATAACAGTTACATGTACAGTCCTTGGATGGTGTAAACTTCCCACTAACGTTACACCATACACCATTACACCATACACATTACAGCATTACACCATACACGTTACACCTTTGCACCATACACCTTTCACATTACACCATGCACCATTCCCCATTCTATCTACACGATCCGAAATTACCCATAATGCAATTAAATTTCAAATATTAAGATTATTATTATTGTATATGTTTACAATTCGAAAAAATAAAATAAAAAGAAATTCGTTTCAACCAATGAGATGTCATACACCATCATTCACACCATTCCCGATCGCACGTTACACAATCACACCATTCCTCAATTACCATTACACCATTCCCCTTACACCATACACCACAGCACCATTACACCATTACACAAGTACACTATACAATTTTTTTGGAAAGTTTACACCATCCAAGGGCTGTATATATAATTTCCACATTATTTATGTATATGCCTGTCCCAAGTCAGGAGCCTGTAATTCAGTGGTTGTCGTTTGTTCAAGTGTTACAAATTTGTTTTTCGTTCATTTTTTAAACATAAATAAGGCCGTTAGTTTTCTCGTTTGAATTGTTTTACATTGTCTTATCGGGGCCTCTTATAGCTGACTACGCGGTATGGGCTTTGCTCATTGTTGAAGGCCTTACGGTGACCTATAGTTGTTAATGTTTGTGTCATTTTGGTCTTTTGTGGATAGTTGTCTCATTGACAATCATACCTTCACATCTTCTTTTTTTTTATACTTCATCCATTTGTATATCAATATATTCTACTATGCTTTTAATAGTGCAGTGTAAGTGCATGGTGGACACTCTTTTGTAAGAAATCGATTTTTCTGAAAGATTAGATATGAGAAGCCATTCATATTTTCCCGCAAAAAAATACAGAGTTACCGGTCCTTACCGGCAGTGTCGTAAAACGTTTTTGAGATATTCTTCCGCAAGCTTTAACACAATTTACAACTTCAAACGTTTAATGTTTTGCATGTTATTTTCTGTATTAAAGCACTAGCATGAATTTTATTAAATGGCGTGCATATATATTTCCAATTTCCTATACCTTTCCTAAGATTATAAATATAAGGCGATGTTGTATGATTGCCAATGAGACAATTTTCCACCAAAGTTCATATTAAGTAGATGTTAGCAATAAGAGGTAACGGTACGACCTTCAACAATGACAAACGCCGATACCTTAAAGTCGATTATGAAAGGACACGACATAAATAAAAAGTGAAACAATTAAATTGAGAAAAATAACGGCATAATTCACAAATCAATTGGGAAAAACAAAAATTAATGACATGAACCATTACAACCACTAAATTGCAGGTTTCTAGACAAAAGACAGGCGCATACAAAATGTGGCGGGTTTAAACATGTTTGTGAGCGCTCAACCTTCTAACATATGAACACACTATAGAAGCCAGTTGAAAATGGCTTATCTCATCAGATCGATACAAACAGAAAAAAAACTAACTAAAACATAGACCGGGTGTGACAGAGTATTTATACATCTCTTACAACAAAATATAAAAAGTAGAGACCTAAGACTATATATATTGATGTTTCAACTCATGATGGGGTTCAACTTGATTTTTTAGACTTAGCCTTTTGAATATATGTTTAGGCTACAACAGTGAACTAATGAAAGAAATAAATGTCTAAAAAAAAAACGAATGATATAAACATACAACAAAAGTGCCTAACTATATAAGTTTAACATAGAAAAGTATACGACGTATAATTGATTTTAAGACCGAGAAATATTTTCCAGTTAACAAACATATATACATAAGTACGTGTACGTACAATTGAAATTAAAATGTAATTTATAGAATAAATTATCGAAGAATCCAAAAAGAAAAATATTCAACGAGTGACCGAACAACACATGAATTTGCTAATGCGCGCAGCCTATTTGAATTCTTTGATTAGTTATTCTTTTTATTCCATTGGCAAATGGCCTTTTTTAAGTAGAAAGGGTAAGAAACTAACATGTATATCTAAAAGAGATTTAAATTTCACACACATTATTTGATAAGAAGATACCAAGTCAATAGCTGATAAAGAAATTAAGAAAACAAATGGCACACATACAGGTGAACTCGTTTGGACCCTGCAAGATGATTGACCAAAAGGAAAAATGTAAATCCTATAATATTAATGCACTGGTCATTAGTCATTTCTTTGCATGTCTTCTGTCATAATCATAACAGACTAAATGCACTGATCCAGGGTTTGGTGTTTAAAGGCTCTACCAATGTTAGGAGTTAAAGAACCATATTTTACCCCAAAAAAATGGATGGATTCTAATCTATGAAATATATTCATTTCTTAAAAAAAATGGGGTGAGGTATAATTGAAGAAAAAAAAAAAAAAAAGCAACTTCGCATCCAATTTAGGATTTCAAGCATGTCAGTCATTGTGATTACAATTTCTAAAACATATCATTTATTCATTTTTTTTTCTAATATATTTTTCGGTGTTAAAGAAGTTATCTAGTCCTCCCCTGAGTGCTCCGTATAAAAACATTTTGGGGGAAAACACAGATACATTGGATTTGACAGTTTGACACCACCATTTAATTGCTTTTGTGCTGCTACTCGTTACTCGACACGTTACTAGGATAACCTTGGGGTGATATGTATAAAACTACTTATCCGAAAGCACGGATTTTTTTCTACATGTCCTACGATAAATAAATAATACGATAAGATCTGTCCTACTAAAAAACGCTTGGGAACGCCCGAGAAAAGAAAAAGCGCCCGAGGAAGAAAAAAAAGGCCCGGGAGAATAAGTGATTTCCTGAATGAAAAAAAAAACATTGCGCGTTTCACCCGTATAAATGGGGATATTTACGATGCTAAATCTAAAGTGTGTAGATAGTGTTGTTGCACTTTTACATTTTAGATTTAAAAATTGTATATAAGTTGGTAAATATAAGTATATAGAAGAATCATGAACGATATTGTCCTCGATCAAAACGTATATCGAGGTCTAATATTCGCAACTGCATGGTGAACACTTGTTCAATTACTTTTACCGTTCTTAAATAATGTGCAACTCCTTTAATTTTATAAAATTAAAATTAATCTGGGAAATTTGAGAAACGTATCTGTCGGTGTTTAACGATTTATAAATCTTCAGCATAAACTGTGATACATTATTATCTTTTCGAAATAGTATTCATATATTATTGTTAAAATTGAAACATTCATCTCTATATATTTTCCCCGGACGATAATTTTTTTCCCCGGCGCTTTTTCTTCATCCGGGCGCTCCCGACGCTTTTTAGTAGGACCCGATTAGATATCTTAACTTAAGTAGTTTTAAATTATTGAAAAACAATAGTTAATAGTTTTAAATAGTTTTAAGGAGTATGATTGAATTTAAGTAGAGTAGAACTCGTTTTTATAGTTTTACTTATAATTTTGCAAGTTAAATTAATCTAATCGTTATTTTTCAGTACAATATGAATTATGTTGAAACAAAGTTACAATTTCTTTTACAAATAATAGTATTTTTTAAATAGTTTATTACAGTGTAGAAAGTTGAACGTTAATCTTAACGGGATTCCTAAATGTTATGACACCTTCAGTAGGTCAGTCTAGTCATTAAGAGTTCAAATAATAGTCGTCTGCAAATGCAGCTGGTGGATATATAATTACATTGTTTTTATCATCGCTGGGAATCAGGTTAACTTAGTGTGAAATTTTCTGTCTAATGTTGCAGACGTAAACAGTTCGCTTTTATTACAGCGAAAACAATGTTGTGAAATTATAATAAATGTTGTAAATATTGGATAAAAAAATTAGTTATAAGCAAACATTCGATGTCACTGCTTTAGAGGAGATGATACTTTTGCAAATTTAAATGTGAAATTACAAAAAATCCTAATGCAATTGTTATAAAATATATCATATAACAAATACTATGAGAAAAATATAAAAATATTCATAACTGTCATACAAGCGCGGAATATAGTTTCAATTGGGAGATATATTCTCCGTAACACATTCGAATATCAACCAGAATACAGGTGCGCCTATACATGCGATTTCTTTATAATAAATAACTAGAGGCTCTAAAGTACGAAGTCCTGTTGGTCTCACACAGATTATAAAGTGTCTTTTAAAGTCCTGCGCTGTGTAAAGTGTAGCGCTGGATATGTAAAGTCCAGCGCTGAAGATGTAATGTCTAGCGCTGGAGAGTTAAAGTCCAGCGCTGGAGATCTAAAGTCTAGCGCTGATTATGTAAAGTCAAGCGCTGAAGATGTAAAGTCCAGCGCTGAAGATGTAATGTCTAGCGCTGGAGAGTTAAAGTCCAGCGCTGGAGATCTAAAGTCTAGCGCTGATTATGTAAAGTCAAGCGCTGAAGATGTAAAGTCTAGCGCTGGGATGTAAAGTCTAGAACTGGAGATGTGTAAAATCTAGCGCTGGAGATATGCAAAGTCTAGCGCTAGAGATGTAAAGTCAAGCTCTGCAGATGTAAAACCAAGCGCTGCAGATGTAAAGTCTAGCGCTGAAGATGTACTATCAAGCGCTGGAGATGTAAAGTTAAGCGCTGGAGATCTAGATGTAAAGTAAAGCGCTGGAGATATAAAGTATAGCGCTGGATATGTAAAGTCCAGCGCTGAAGATGTAATGTCTAGCGCTGGAGAGTTAAAGTCCAGCGCTGGAGATCTAAAGTCTAGCGCTGATTATGTAAAGTCAAGCGCTGAAGATGTAAAGTCTAGCGCTGGGATGTAAAGTCTAGAACTGGAGATGTGTAAAATCTAGCGCTGGAGATATGCAAAGTCTAGCGCTAGAGATGTAAAGTCAAGCTCTGCAGATGTAAAACCAAGCGCTGCAGATGTAAAGTCTAGCGCTGAAGATGTACTATCAAGCGCTGGAGATGTAAAGTTAAGCGCTGGAGATCTAGATGTAAAGTAAAGCGCTGGAGATATAAAGTATAGCGCTGGAGATGTAAAGTCAAGCGCTGGAAATGTAAACTCCAGCGCTGGAGATCTAAAGTCTAGCGCTGAATATGTAAAGTCAAGCGCTGAAGATGTAAAGTCTAGCGCTGGGGATGTAAAGTCTAGCACTGGAGATGTGTAAAATCTAGCGCTGGAGATATGCAAAGTCTAGCGCTGGAGATGTAAAGTCAAGCGCTGCAGATGTAAAACCAAGCGCTGCAGATGTAAAGTCTAGCGCTGAAGATGTACTACCAAGCGCTGGAGATGTGAAGTTAAGCGCTGGAGATCTAGATGTAAAGTAAAGCGCTGGAGGTATAAAGTATAGCGCTGGAGATGTAAAGTCAAGCGCTGGAAATGTAAACTCCATGCAGCGCTGGAGATCTAAAGTCTAACGCTGAATATGTAAAGTCAAGCGCTGTAGATGTAAAGTCTATCGCTGTGGATGTAAAGTCTAGCGCTGGAGATGTGTAATATCTAGCGCTAGAGATATGCAAAGTCTAGCGTTCAAGATGTAAAGTCAAGCGCTGGAGATGTAAAATCAAGCGCTGGAGATGTAAAGTCTAGCGCTGAAGATGTAAAATCAAGCGCTGGAGATGTAAAGTTTAGCGCTGGAGATCTAGATGTAAAGTCAAGCGCTGGAGATATAAAGTCAAGCGCTGGAAATGTAAAGTCCAGCGCTGAAGATGTAAAGTCTAGCGCTGAAGATATAATAAAATTAATGGTATCAATTTTCTTGCACCAGATGCGCAATTCGACAATACATGTCTCTTCAGTGATGCTCGTGGCCAAAATATTTCAAATCCAAAGCTTATAAAAAAGATGAAGAGCTATAACCCAAAAGGTCCAAAAAGTATAGCCAAATCCGTGAAAGGAATCAGAGCTTTGCATAAGGGAGATACATTCCTTAATTTATAACAATTTCTATCATTTTGTAATAGCAAATTTTAATAACACATAAAAAATCCGTATTTTCATGCCAGTACCGAAGTACTGGCTATTGGGCTGGTGATACCCTCGGGGACTAATAGTCCATCAGCAGAGGCATCGACCCAGTGGTAGTAATAAAATTAACGGTATCAATTTTCTTGCACCAGATGCGCAATTCGACAATACATGTCTCTTCAGTGATGCTCGTGGCCAAAATATTTGAAATCCAAAGCTTATAAAAAAGATGAAGAGCTATAATACAAAAGGTCCAAAAAGTATAGCCAAATCCGTATAAAGTGTAGCACTGAAGATGTAAATTCAAGCGCTGTAGATGTAAAGTCTATCGCTAGAAATGTAAAATCGTGTTTTATAGTGTGTTGCAAATAAGGATGCAAGAAAAGCCTCGGTCACATCTTACCGGATAGCTCGAACCCACGCCTAACGGAAAACCTTTTTTCAATCCGTCCATATCCGTTAGACGTCCGTTCTTATTCGTAAGACGTCCGTCCATATCCGTTGCATGTCCGTTAAGCGTACGTTTTATCCGTCGACGTCCGTTCTGTCCGGTGGAAAATTTTGAGCATATTCAAAACGTTGAACGGACGTCCAACGGATAAAATGTCCGTTGAACGTCCGTTAGGCGTCCGTTTTGTACGATACTCGTCCGTTTCGTTTCCATTTTGTATACGTTACGTGTCCGTTATACATCTGTTGGTGGTCTGGATGATAAACTCACCAACGGACTTCAACCGGACGTATAAGGGATAAAACGGATGTTAAACGAATGAGAAACGGACTTCTACCGGACGTATAACGGATAAAACGGATGATCAACGGATCTGAAACGGATATATGCCAATTGAATTTTTTGCGTCAGAAATGCCAATTATTGGTATGTCAGATTTCTTAAGGTTCATGAATTCTTATTATTCATAATCAACCTTAAAATAAGGGCGATTCTTCACAATCAAGCAGCTCTTATTTCAGACGCTGACCTTATGCGGTATTTTGAAGAATAAACCAAAAACAGTTACACCTAAACATTTTGAATATTTATGCGATGTACATGTATTATTATTGTTGCCTTTTATTTTTCCGTATATATTGTTCATCCGTTACGCTTCCGTTAGGTGTGCGTTTTATGCGATACTCTTCCGTTGGATGTACGTTCGACATCCGTTCTGTCCGGTACATTTCCGTTTCTCGTACTTTGCATATCACACCTTACCGGATAGCACGAACGGACGCCTAACGGATGAAAAAAAAAAGATGTCCGGACAGAACGGATGTCCAATGTATATACGGATGGTATGCTGCTTTCACGAAAAAATACTTTGGGTAGCACTTTACCAAAGAGAATAAGCCTTCTTCAAATCTCTTCGATCATAATCTTAAGTTTTATAAAAATGTCTATGAACCAGAGTTTGAATAGTGTCGAAACTTTTATATTGACTGCTTTATTTGAATGAACGAATCAGTACATTGCTTTAAAATTAATGCACTTATATAATAGAATCGAAGAGTACATCGATAGAGAATGGTTATTAAATTGGGTATGTTGTAAATGATAGATGAAATTGTCTACGGTTTTTTATTCTTCTGTAATGTTTACTGTTTTCAGAGTGTTTTTCTTTTTTCTTTTTTAGCCATGGCTTAGTCAGTTTATTTTCGACTTGTGGGTTTTTATGTCCTCTGGGTATCATTTGCCTGTTTTTTAGTTATGATTTTTTTTAAAGTAAAAGAAATGGAGGATAAATGGTTTATTTTTAAATAAATTGTTACCTATGTCAAATTCAAAACATTGCCAGTGTTTATCTTATGAGATCACCACATGGTAGACATGTCTACCGAAACAAAAACATATTCCAATAAAATCGTTATCACGATATGATCGATTTTTTAATATCTTGATGCATTATAAGCATTTCCAAACTTATTTGATTTCATAATATTAATCCACACATTATGCTATCTTATAATATTATTGATTTTTATAATATATCTTAAATTATGGTGTACCATAATATTCGTTATGGTGTAATACTAGCACTTTACCAAAGAAAATAAGCCTTCTTTAAAAAGTCTTCAATCATTAGCTTTAGTTTTTCAAAGATGACCATTAACGAGAGTTTGAATGGTGTCGATAGAGTATGCATGTTATTAAATGTGGTATTTTGTAGATGATAAATGATAGTTATGGATTAACCGTTTTACAGATGATATCGGATATGTTCCTTATTTCATAACTAAAATCCCCTTTCCTTTTCACGTATATGACATACCGAATTAAAGTATTTACCGGGTTTGTAATAACATGAGCTACACGACGGGTGCCACATGTGGATCAGGATCAGCATACCCTTCCGGAGCACCTGATATCATCCACAGTTTTCGTTGGGGTTCGTGTTGCTCAGTTTTTACCTTTCTGTGTTGTGTATTGGGTTCTATTATTTGAATGTTTGTCTTTTCTTTTTTTGCCATAGCCTTGTCAGTTTATTTTCGATCTATAAGTTTGACTGTCCCTCTGGAATCTGTCGCCCATCTTTCACAGAGAGTGGTTATATTGTTTTAGTATTTTGTAAGCGCGACATTTTTGTAAACTTAATAGGTAGTAACATTCATATCTGTAATTTATTATTGTATTAGTTTAAAGCAATTCAATGGGACGTCGTCATATATCTTATATGAATTCACTCGTTTAAACTTAAATTGGAGAAAAACAGTTTCCTTACGACAAAACACGATAATACCATATCAACCCGGCTTTTTACTAGTCTGAAATGTTCACCAGGATTTAAGTCTTGCTAGTTCACAAAGTGTCAGTCTGTTGTCTGCTCTCTGGCTGGAGTTGTCTCTTTTACATATATTCCCTATTTCGATCTCAATTTTATGTAATTAGACATGACGTCCTACTCGGACATATTATTGTGAATCCGGAGCAATAAGTCATTACTCTCAATAAAAAAAAAATACTACTTAATTCGGAAATTAAGGAATACAGGTGTTATAGTTTTAGAATATTAGCCGAGATAATAGAACAATTTTTAAACCTTTATACAACATTTCTCGTAGCTTTTATATTATATTTTATTGTTTGAATCAACTGATTTACCATTCAATGAATTGCGATTAACACGTAGTGATTGATATTTGTTTGGAGTGTTCAAATCTCTATATTATAAATATTTAATATATTTATTTATATTATTCTATATTATATTTTGACTAACAAACTTCGTGTTTTGACTAGTATGATGTGTAAAGAAGTCAACGAATAAATTTGGATAAATAGAAATAGAATATTTTTTTTTCGATTTTAATATTATATATTAACAAACAAAAATAAAAGTCTATTATAAATGTCGTCATGTATAAGTCATCATCCACATTTCATACAGTACTTATATCTTAATTTATTTCCAAAAGATTATTTTGGCAGGTTGCACTCCCATTAGTACGTTGTGATATAATTTCAACTAGGCATTAATATTATGAGTTCATTCTGCAATGTGTATAAATTTTCATATCAAACGTAAATTATGTCATCTGTTTCTTACCAATTAATGATACTGCTGAACTAAATAATATTGTATTACATATGACCTTGCTTCGCATTGAAATAGTTTAATATTTACAATTTATTTCTTCTGCTGTTTTTATACTTGTATATAAATTAATTTTGTGGTTCTCAAGAACCAATATGTTATTTTAATTTTTTAAGAATTTTTTTCTGCAGATATATAGAAGTGAAATGGACAATAACTGAATTTTGATATGCAACGTGTTATGTAGGAAAATAACAATCATACATGTCATAGTGCTGTTTTAAATACTCAGGTGTATCTATCATCAAATATTGACCGACGTCGAAATAAATATTTATTGGTAATACATCAAAATGAATATCTAATTTCTACCTGCCTATGTTTATAGATTATGATTTAAATTCTGTCTTGATGTCTCGATTTTTATTCTAAGATGTAATTTTTATTTACATGTAAGACAACACAAGAGACTTTTCTTTTACAGACACAATTTTATTTTTAAAGGATTTGAAAAGAAACATTTCAAATTTGATGGTGACAGAAAAAATACGTTGTATGCATGTGTATTCGAATTAATGTACCCACCTTACCCAATATACACAAATACACATAAGCAACATTAAAACGGTCTGCAACATAAACTGAATTTGAAACAATAACAATTGCATGTAATGAGTTTTTGTGGATCTGACCATTAATTAAATTTCGTCAAATCAAGACATATAAACACGTGAAAGTAATGTGTTTCTATACCTATTGTGTACATAGTCATTTATAATTTATAAAGACGTCTGAAGGATGTGTACTATTTTTTTTATAACATTTCCCCTTGATAAAACTTATGTATTGAAAACGAGGTCAACTGACACACTTATTTTCTACATTTATTTTCTAAAACACGATTTATTCATTGTTTAAGGAACGATAATACACTTAACAAAAATATGGCTTATAAGACGACACGATTTGTCTCCCTTGTACAAAATATTGTTCTAGATAAAAGACATTGAAGACGAAAGCATTTTAAATAAGACGCGAGAAAGGCGACGATTGTCGGATGAATATAATCAATAGATGATCATAAAAATAGCATTTCAAGATTAATAAATTACGGAACTTGTTAGCAGTACCCAAAACATTGTTTTTCGGACACATCAAATTTTATTTTTTCATGCATAATTATGAAATTCAATAATATTCAAAATTATGGACACACATAATATTACTGGAAATATTATTTAATCTCATAATATTATGGCTTTTCATAAAGCAGTCAAATTTAGCCAATTCCATAATATTATGGAGTTCGCTAAGTGCCCCGACTGTTTTTAGAAGGAATTAACTGCAGACAATTCAACGTTTTCACATCTTTTCTTATAACTATAGTCTGAAAAAATACCAACGACATGAAGGCAACTCTGTTATTCTAATTTTATTACATAATTTCTGAAGAAAAAAAATATATTTTGAGTAAAGACGGATTGATAAATATTGATAAAATAAAAATACAGAGTTGTGAGTGTTCTTTAAAGGGCCTAATACTGAAATATCATGACTGAATTTGTTTAGCTATTTGCAACATAACAAAAGCTTAGAGAGAAACGATTTCCTATACGTGCGATCTCGTTCGCTTGCACTACTTGTTTTCTCATGAGAACCGGTAAGTTGAAAACTTGGGTCATTCTTCATTTTAGCGATTCTCTGTATGAATTGTTCGAAAAATGTAAACGGGGGATAGACACATTGTTCTCGTTCCTTGTATCTTGTTGCATCTGTTGTCCATTTCTCACGGAGATTCCATGGCAGTTTGGAAATGAGGAGATTAACTCCTGTCGAGGAGTCAAAATACGAAAACAGAATGTTATACTGAGGTCGACATTTTATTGAAGCTAATTCAGAAGCAAGGTCTGCTAACTCATATAAGCGTTTTGGGTCTTGTTTGTCGATGACCTTGAATGACGAAATTCTTCTTTTTAAGCATGTCTCTATGACTTCTGGCGAACCGAACCTTTGTTCTAGTCGTTCCCAAATTTTCTCAACTGCTAAACCTGGATTTATCGCATTACATGCACGAATGGTTGACGCCTGTTTTGATGAATCAGGCCCCAGCCAACGTACTAATAAATCGAGTTCTGTAGAAGAAGTGTCTAATTCTAGCATGATGCCCTTTAAACTTATTTTCCATGAAACATATAGCATGGGATTATCGTCAAATTTCGATAGGCGATTTAAGACGAGATCTTTCTTAATCAAAAAACGACTTAGTCCAGTGGCAGATTGTAAGGTTGAATCATCTATTGTTTTTGGTTTAAATGCTGAAGCAGATGCATTTCGCGTTGACACTGGTTCAATATGACTTGGTTGTTCATAATTATCCCTTGTGAACTTTTGGCTAGCCTGGCCATGTGGAGTACTAGATGAAAAAGTTACATGGTTGTTGTTATTAGAATCTGTCTTTGTGTCACTACGAAATCGTTCATCAGAATCTATTTGTTTAACTTAAGTCTGATCATGATCATCTAAACTTAACAGATAGTCACTTTGAGCACTTTTCAACTCTAACAGTGCCTCTAACTCTGCTGTTTGCTTCCGAATCTCAATCTCAGTTTCTAAACACTTTAATCTAATGCGTTTGGCTTCAAGTTCTTTTTATTGTCTTTGTTGGGTAGCTGTACTAGCTAATGTTACAGAATCTGTACTCACAGATGGTTGTTGTGGCACAGAGAACTTATGCAAAAAGATTGTTGCACAGGTAGACTTCTATCAGGAGACGCCTTCACAGATGAACTTCTTTGTGGAGATGGCTTATTACTAGCATGAACTTATCAAAGCATTCATCAAAGTCTGAAAGTAGTTGTTTAACCAATTGAATGTTTTTGTCCAATGATTTATCGTAATCATCTCTACTTTCACAAAATGACTGTAATTTGTCTGAAAACGCATGTCCTTCAGCTTGACTCATCTTTGCTGTTGCTGTATGAGATCTTTTACTGTGATGTTACATGACCCAAAATCAAAGAACACTATAAATTTGGATATGTTTATTCCTCCTTCTACTGAGGGTAAAAGACTACAAAAAAAAAATATCACAATGTAAATGACAAGCAAACATACATGTATCAATCATAAGTCATTTATAACAAGCAATCAATATCAAACATAAAAATATTGGATGAATAACGCCGACTTTATACTAGTAAAATCTTGAAAATAAAAAAAACTTTATTACGATTCACACGTTCCATTCAGTGAAAATTAAAAAATCTGACATGACCCATGTGATCAACTCATTTGACGATTCGCACTTTTCATACAGTGATTTGAACAACGTGATTTGTGTGTGAAATAATTCAAAGCGTATACTTTATAATCAGTAAAAATACTTATGTAAACTTTATCTAATAATAGTTGTAAGATAAATAAATGTAAAGAACTTACTCTATGGCGCTTATAACCAGCAGTGTTTTCCTTTTTATGCCCCACCTACGATAGTAGAGGGGCATTATGTTTTCTGGTCTGTGCGTCCGTCTGTCCCGCTTCAGGTTAAAGTTTTTGGTCAAGGTAGTTTTTGATGAAGTTTTAGTCCAATCGACTTCAAACGTAGTACACATGTCCCCTATGATATGATCTTGCTGATCGCTTTTCAAAATTCCCTCTTTTAAAGCGATTAAATGGATTGAACCAATAGCATATTTGGTTTTATGTGTTTTCACATATATTGGTAATTCATATTTTGCAGAACGAACACTGCGTTTACCGTCAGCCATATCAACTGCTGAATCCAAATTCTTGTGAAGCAATGTCAGTTTAAAAAGAAGACGACAGTAGTGTCCAACTTCATCACTTACTTTAGTATTGGCACTATTTATAGGCGGAGGTTTTGCATTATGAACACTTTCCTCATGAGCTTTAAGAGAACCAACATATGCATATGTTTTTTTCACAATAATGACATTTTACTCTGCCGTCGCCTTCGTGTATGTTGGAAAGCTAATAGTTCTCAGGATGAGTGTCATCTGTTAATATTTCTCTCAACTCTTTCATTATGTCATTTTCAGACTCAAAGAAATTTGTCTCTAAAATGTCCTTGCATATATTATTAAGCCAGTTGATTTTTTCATCTGATGAAAAATTTGAAAAACCATCTGGTAATGGTATTGGTCATCAAAGCCTTTGTCAAATTTTTGAAGAAATAAAACACAACTCATCGCATCCAAAATTGTATAATATAAGAGTCTGTATGGTCGGTAGGCATTACGGACTTCACCCTTCACATTCCTGGCATTAAGGAGATTCCTGAAATAGTGTGCAGTCCCTCTGTCTCCAGCTGAGTCTATATTGTATGTAAGCCTGCAGATTGCCTACAAGTAAACTTATTCCTAGGGCTATTCCAGAAAAAAATGTATGGGGGGGGGGAGGGCACATCTATACTATTAAACGAGAAGACCTCATTTTTGGTGTCGCTTCTCTTCTTTCCAGAATAAATTAATCAACACGCCTCTGTGTCCTATAGGTACAGTGCATAGTCGCATTTGTCATCCATTCATATGATTATTCAGATTGAGTTATTTTAGGAGAAAAACGAGAAAAAAGGCATCCGGATATTGTCCCGTCATTGTACGAAATTTTAAGTCAGATTAGACTTCCGGTTTGCGTTTTTCTGTATACTTTGAACATACATATACTACGAATAAAGTGTATTTTCAGAATTTTATCTGCTATCATTTTCAAGTTTACTATCCACGGCGGTCACAGAGTTTATTAAATAGAGAGGGTCTGTATACTATATCAATGATCACCATGGATCGATTAGGGAGCTACCATTTGATTTTTATGAGGGGGCTAGGATGAAAAATTTTGTCCTGCATTTTTTTTTTTTTAGTTGTAATCTCTGTCCTGCCTTTTTATTTTTCACTCTAATCGATCCTGCCTTTTTTTTATTAGTTTATCCTGACTGTTTTTACCTAAATTGTCATCCTGCCTTTTTTTTTACTCAAAACTCCTGTTCTGCCTATTTTTTTCAAATTTCATCCTAGCACCCCCATAAAAATCAAATGGTAGCTCCCTTAGTAAACTTAGAATTGAAAGTAAATACGCTTTATTTATATAGTAATGAATGTTCATAATATACAGATAAGCGCTAAAATTATTCATGTGAACTTTTGATACTTTTTCTGAAATTCTCCAGTCATTAAATCTTTTACAAAATTCATTGATTACATAAAAAAAAGAAGATGTGGTATGATTGCCATGTTAAAACAGCTCTCCATAAGAGACCAAAATGACACAGATATTAACAACTATAGGTCACCGTACGGCCTTCAACAAAGAGCAAAGCCCTACCGCATACTCAGCTTCAAAAGGCCCGAAATGACAATGTAAAACAATGCAAACGAGAAAGCTAGCGGCCTTATTTATGTACAAAAAATAAACGAAAAACAAATATGTAACACATAAACAAACGACAACCACTGAATTACAGGCTCCTTACTTAAATAAATGTTCATAACATACTAAATGTATGTTCATATTGAAATTGATAGAAAACCAAAAATTGGGAACTTTGGAAATAAAGGTGGAGGGTAAAAAAAAATTTCCTGTCCCCAATAACCCATGACTTATGATACTTTTGCTGAAATTCTCCAGTCATTCTGTATTTTACAAAATTCTTCCAACAACACTTTACATACTTTAAACTACGCTCTGAATGCCCGCGATTTCGCGGGTGTGTTCTAGTTATATTAATAATACATGGGTGATGGGTATCAGAGCAACCTTTCACACTATAATTCTCAATTAGGGAACTACCATTTGATTTTTATGGGGGGCTAGGATGAAAAATTTTGTTTTGTCCTGCTTTTTTTTTTAGCTGTAATCCCTGTCCTGCCTTTTTATTTTTCACTCTGTTCGGTCCTGCCTTTTTTTTTTTAGTTTATCCTGACTTTTTTTTACCTAAATTGTCGTCCTGACTTTTTTTTTTTGCAAGTGTCTCAACCTGCCTTTTTTTTTTACCCGAAACTCCTGTCCTGACTATTTTTTTCAAATTTCATCCTAGCCCCCGCCCCACACCCCCCCCCCCCCATAAAAATCAAATGGTAGCCCCCTTACAATTGTCTGGGTGGCGGATGCTGACAAAAACTGCCTTCCAACCACCCCATACATTTTTTTCTGGAATAGCCCTTATATAAAAATGTCACTGATTATTTATTTACTAATTTTTAATAAGATCACTAATTTGAGTGAAAAGCTTTGTAGAACCAAGATACAACCAAAACATGTCGACACAATTTTTACTTGAACTTGTACACCAATTACGCCCTTTTGGCACCTATTACGGTAATGACCAGGCTAAAACATCCAAAATTGATACCAAACTTCACTATTAAACAATCAAAAATGCTTTTCATCATAATAAAAACAATATAAATAGAAGATATAATGTCAAATACAATCTGTTATTTGAGCACCTACCAGTAAGCAATATTGTTTTATAATACTGCTTAATTAATCTAATATTACGTGCACTAATTTCAAAAATGAGGAGATAATATTTTTTTAAGTGGATTTACTTTACTACATTGGCTAGAGGAATAGGGGTAGGGTTGAGATCTCATAAACATGTTTAATCCCGCCACAATTTTGCACCTGTCCCAATTCTGGCCTTTGTTAGTCTTGTATATGATTTTTAATTTTAGTTTCTTGTATATAATTTGGAGTTAAGTATGACTTCCATTATCACTGAACTAGTATACATAATTTTTAAGGGGCCAGCTGAAGGACGCCTCCAGGTGCGGGATTTTTTCGCTACATTGAAGACATATTGGGGACCTTGGCTGTTGTCTGCTCTATGGTCTGGTTGTTGTCGCTTTGACATCAATACTATATCGGCGTTTCCACTTTATAGTAGAAGAATTTTAAATAAACATCGTATACCTTTATATAAGATCTATATTTCTGTCTCTTGTGACAGCCCCACGTAACGTTGGTTCTTTCTTCAAGGCTGAAACAGACAAGGTGATGTAATCATTGGACGTCATTGTTTACGTTGTAACTGCAGATTCAAGCGTTAAACGTCATGCAAGCGTTCAAGTAACCACCTATAATACCGTAGCGCCGACACGCATGAAAAGTCGTGAAAGATCCCTATTAATTGTTTAATTAATACTAAAATTAAATATTAATTAGTATAATAATTTTCATGGTTATTAATATAAGTAAGATAAGTCATACAAATCTAATCTTGAAATTCATCCAAATTCTTTCTTAATTTTCGGAACACGTTTTAGAAAAAATGTGACGTCACTTTGAGCGTTGTCCTGACTAGGGCTAGGTGGGCTGTGATTTTGTAATTTATTCGTTTTTATTCTATAGCTAGTCACCACTTCAGTTTAATTATGTATATCTATTATATAGTCATTTTATGAAATTTACTGTTTGCAAAACTATGTATTATTCATGATAATAATGATTTTTTTTTGTCCCAGGCGGTTAACCATGGCCTCACAACCTTTTTGGAACTTTTGGTCCTCGACGATCTTCAACTTTGTAGATGTTATGGCTTTCAAACTTTTTACATCCGAGCATAGTTTTTGGTGGACGTAGCGCGCGTCTGGCGTATACAAATATTTTTTTTTTACCTGATACCAATTGATGGCTATTATTCGTTTGTTTCTCTTTCCTATATTTTCTCCCATTTATTATCTGTTTATCTATTGTAACCCTATCGTGTAATGTTGTCATTTTAATGTTATAATTAACACTGCCATTGAAGCGGGAGGTTTGACATGCCACAAAACCAGGTTCAACCCACCATTTTTACATAAAATGCCCTGTACAAACCAGGAAAATGGCCATTGCTACATTAAAGTTAATTTCTGTGTGTGTTTCATTTCGCTGTTGCGTCTCTGCTGTGTTGTAATTCTTTATATTTGATACGTTTCCCTCAGTTTTAATTTGTATGAGAATGAGGACGTTAATCTTACCTCAGTAACATACTTTAAAACTAATGAAATCAACTACTTTTAAGATCATGAACAAATTGAAATAATTCTTAAATGTAATATCAGTGAATAATGGCATCTGTTTTCAGAAGACCAATGGAAACCAATAAAATCTTAAAAGTGGAACGATAACTCCAAAAATATATCAATCAAAACCCTTCTGAAATGATATTCTAAACTTTGAATCGAAGAAATATAGTGGAAATCAAAATGGGATAGATCAGGCAGCTAATGAGGTTGATTTAATTTTATGCAACTTAACAGAAAAATCTTGTACCACAAAGACATGTAACAGGTATACTAAACTGAAATAGGTGTTTGGAAATGCACGACGCCAAGTGTCCATTTGTCTGGTACTTCCATGGAAACAATGGAGATGAATCTTTTGCTCCGGTTCACAGTTGTTCTGGACATTTCCAAAGCTCTGGTGTATACACCGTCTGACATCGTCTCCGTGGCCTGGCCACGCAAATGTAAAATCACTGGTTTGTTTGGTCTGGCCAAACCCAAGAATTTATCTAAAATCTTCTCCTGGGACATCCAGTGTATTGGGTTGACGGTCTTTTCCAATCCGATTTCTCCCAGCGCAGATACACGCATGTCAGACATTGCCTCTTGCATCGCTATGAACTGATCATTATTGACAAAGGGTTTGGGCTGCTATCTTTCATTTGGAGGTGTCTGGTAAACAGATTGTTTCTACTGTTTATGCCCTGAAATATGTAATTGTTTATATATAATATAGATTGCCTTTTGTTTCCTAAGCAGTTTATTTATTCAAGATTGAGTGATATAAAGTAAATGATATGAACATGAAAACTGTAACCAATAGTTAACATCATTGAACCCATGCATTATAGAAGTCGTCAGTTTCAAAATGACTATTTACTGTCTCGTCCATATTGGCGGACTAGACACAGGTAACCAAGGAAAAACTATATAAATACTATAAATAAGTTTAAATAAATAATAATCAAAAAAGAAGAAGAGACAACTTAAGCTCTCAACATAAACCTGTAAATTTCAAAATTATTCATCTGGCAAAAAAATCAAAAAAAACTCTTAACTGATGAAAAGAAGTAAATGCAATGTATGGAAAACCATTAACTGAAAATTCTAATATATCAAAACGCAAATCTGTACAAAATGCTGCCGCTCTTGGCTAAACTCAAAATCAGAATAAAAAGCTATGAAAGAACAAGGAAAAAATTCAAAAATAAAGATGCAATCAACATCTTCAGCCTCCTTGGCAGCCTATAAAAAACGTAAAGATAAACGCAAAATGGAAAGACAGAAGGATGATGAATAAATAAGAAAATGAAAACAAAATCATCTTTAAACGGAACGTTTATAATTTATTGCTTTGTTTACTTGGAGGAAGTTATTGTGTATTCTTATTTTTGATATTTTTTTCAACTACTGAATCAGGCTTTTCCAATTTCTATTTTTTTTTTGCCCAAAAAACAGTTTGAAGCACCTCAGCACACTGTTCAAGTGGTGAAACATTTTAGCTCATTGCTTCAGTGTAATGCTGTTATGCTGACATAATTTATATTTAGTCATTGTATGGTAAATTAGCTGTATTTTGGCAAAACTTTTAGGAATTTTTGGTCCTCAATGCTCTTCACCTTCGTACTTTATTTGGCCTTTTATAACATTTTTGATTCGAGCGTCACTGATGAGTCTTTTTTTAGACGAAACACGCGTCTGGGGTAAATATTAAATTGTATTCCTGGTATCTATGATGAGTTTATTTACAGAAGAAAATTATTTCCCTTTGGTTTACTATTAGCGGATTAGTACTAGCTATAGAAAAATATCCAAATCAAACATACACAATAACTTTTTGTTAGTCTTGAAAACTAAGCAAGGAATTATTGACAAATAAAACAATGTTTTTAACTAATAACTTAGACATTATATAGTTGGATGCGGATGGTAATTTGTTTAATGCTTACTAACAGCATTACACTGAAGCAATGAGCTAAAATGTTTCACCACTTGAACAGTGTGCTGAGATGCTTCAAACTGTTTTTTGGGCAAAAAAAATAGAAATTGGAATTGTGATAGGGAAAAGCCTACTTAAAAAAAGCACAGCAATTAAAAGTTTACATAGTCAATGGAAAATAATGATGGCAGTAATTCCTATGGCCGATGAGTTCAGACAAGCTTACATGGACATAGAAATATTTGCTACTATTTTACTACTAAACCACATACCTGAAACTGCCCTGATGTATCTCATTAAAAATGAATACACATTCTTCTCCAGTGGTAATCTATTTGAACCTATTTCACTAAATCCTGGCATCAGCAATTGAATGAGCTTTTTAACGGTTAGCCTTGGTGAATTGTTGCTGAAGATATGTCTCAATGTTGGCAAACTTCTAACAGCCTGCATAAAACAATATTATCAATGGAATATGTATGATGTTGTAAGCCGTAATTGCAAGAGGGGGGAAGAGGTTATGTGCAGAGAGAAAATTCATGTTATTCTTGTCATTTGCACATAGATGGAGATGAGCCTTAGTTTGCATTAACTAATTAGTTAGCATAGTTCTTGATAACAAACCAGTTTTAAAGTAATTTTTTTAAACACCTTTAACCGGTTCTTTCCATTTCAGGGCTCTAATGGACGGCATCTTACGATTCTTCATGAGGGGTCTTGAGACAACACAGAAGCTAAGGTTGCTCCTCCAAGGAAACCCTTATATCTTCAAGATTTGTCAACTGATGAAGTTGATTTAGTTAATCTTCAAATTGCAAACACCAGCAAGAATTTGATTAGCGTTGGTGTTCAGACAGACAGAAACTGTTGTTTTCATCTCATCAGACGAAGAAGCTGCAGCATTTCACCAATGGCAGCTAAGTAAAACATCTTCAACAGGAGCATTATAACTCAAATTTCACAACATCAAGACGACACCAATGCAAAAAATAAAGATTCCGGTTTGATAGACTTTTTATATGATCATGATGTCGGGATTTGGGCAACTCATTATTACAGAATATTCAGTGAATATTCAATTATATCTGCTAATGCCAGTAATTGGATAGTTTTTACCAAGTTTTGGGTATCCAATTTGCACAAATCTACTGTACTATGGATAAAAATGGTGACTTGACTCATCAGATGGACAAACATACAAGTGGACGTGGGCGGGTACTTATACATCCCGACACAATCAACAGATTTATCATACATCTAAAACCAATCTCGTTTTGAACCTTTTTTTTACATCCCTTTCAACCGTGATAACGCGTTGTGATAATAAATATAATTTGATTTTTGGAGACTAAACTAGAAATTTTTTGAATGCATAAAACAAATTTATCAAGAAAAATTCTATGAATTATTGATATATATTTATTGTTTGTACAATTAAGTAATTATGACTATGTATTGTTGATCTTGCATTTATATCTTTTATTTTGAAATCAAATTCCAGATTATGGAAATCTCAGCCTTTTTGCGTCAATCTCAAAAAATTTTGGGGATATTGCCAAAGTTTGCTTATTTGTTCAAGACCAACTGGTTACAATTTCATGATCATTGGTTAGAGTAAGTATCGTTATAAATTTGATTCGTCTCTAGTTTATTAACCACCAATAAATGATTTTTTTAATGTTCAATGTGTACTAACTTAAATTTTCTACCTTAACACATGATATTTAAATAAGTTGATTGATTGATTGATTGTTTAACGTCCAGTGGCAAATGTTTCATGCATATTCAGGACGAGAACAAGTTCACAATAAATACAATAAGTAGGTCTTGTCACAATAGAGGCAATCTGGGATGATGGTCGGGGAAATTTAGACTGTCACTGAAAAATGAGGGTTTATTGGATAGGGACGAAAATTTTACCTTGCAACAGGCCACCTACGGACCCTTTAAATTAGTAGTTTATGACTTGAAGTAAAATGCCAAACACTGTTCTATCTGAATATCCAAATGTTATGTTCAATGAAATGCCAAACCCTAAATTTACCCGGAATTCCAAACATGACATCAGCTGAATTACCTAAATCTGTATCAAATACACTTTCAAATTTTTCATGGGTTGAATTGTCAATCAAAACTTCTAATCATTCATCAAAAGAGTTTGATAGGAAGAAACAATCAAGAAGTTGTTTTAGTGGTGAAAATGATGGTCTTACTCATGATTTCAAAAGATGTAATAAGAGGTCATTTGAAGAGATAAATGAGACATTTAACAATGAAAGTGATGATTCATGCAGTGATTACAAGTCTGATTTACATGATTAAGATTACCAAAATGAAAGTGAGGCATTACCGACATTACCTCTGCAAATAACAAATCCATCCTATGACTGGTGTTGATCCCATAACATTTGGTGATGCAGTTGCTCATAGATTAGATACTCTTATATCTCAAGGGCATATCCCAAAAGATGATCTATTTTCAAACTTATTGATAGCATCAGTAGATATGTTCAGCACACAGCTTGCAACAGCTCTGGTGTTTTATTCGAGTGGATTTCCATTATTATCAGTTGGTGCAATAGTGTGTTATACCTACCTAGGTGGAAATAAAACCTTCCACTTTTAAAGAGGACCTGCAAATTTTGCGAGGTCAAACATCCGATTTGATGCTAGTAGATATGATATCCCACTTCCAGATGAAAGAAAATGCCGACTCCGTAATAGTACATTCAGTACTCGACCTGGAATTATAACAATGTTTAAAATTTTTCATACATTTAATAAAAGATAGGATAGTCGCCTCTTTATTTGACAGTGACATTTCCTTGATCTTTGGCGTTTCAATGGGTAGAGACGGTATAGTATTGAAACCTGAACTAGCTTTTGATCCTGTGCGAAATGTGCTTGTTGGGACGAAATTTGATATTGACATTGATTTTGTTTAAAGGGATCCAAATACAGACACTACGGTTATTAAAGATGCAATAGTTAATTATATCGGGGAAAACAAATGCACTAAGAATTAATTAATAATTCTAAAAAGATGGTTTTAGAATGAAAATTCCGAAACTAAATGTTATTAATAGTACAACTATTCTCAGTGTTCAACCTCATCAGATGTGAGGAAGTTATCCACCACAAAGGAAATTAAATCATTTTTAGGCCAAAAAAACAGATGGGGCAAAATTATTGACAGCAAATCTTATAAAGGTAGAAAGAAAAGTGGTCAAAAGGGACATACCTGATGAAATTAAGAATGCTGCCTTACTCTAAATTACTGAGACTGGCATTATTTTTTGATTTATTTATTTTCAAATGCTGTTAGAGATCAGATACTACAGAGAAAAATTTCATTTTGATTATAATGGTCTGAAATATTATTATAAATTTCACAAGACCGATTCATTCATTACATCTCTAGGACATAACTCAAATCAAATTAACCTCAGTAATATACAGCATTATTTTGTTTTACTCCCATTCCTGTTGCGCACATATTTATACAAACTTGTAAGAGAGAACTCAGGGCTTCAGACATATCTTTGTCAGATAGAGTTGAGGAGTTGATAATTTGTCTACAGATGTTTCCTATGCTACAGAGTTAAATGCATCTCTTGAATCAAACACCAGTCCTTGAATGACAGACTCTTCACCCTACGATACTTCTTGATTCTGTTGATTTTTCAAAAGATCCCTTGGCAAACGATGTAAAGGAAACGCAAGTTATGTTGATCAGCCTTTAAAGGACTACATGTACTTAAATCATTTTAAAAATGAGATATATGGAATAACACAAATATGGCGAATCCAGATTGAAAAAACCCTTCATCTGAGGTGGAGTTAATGTGAGGCGAACCCGGATTAGCTACCTCTCATTCTAGTGTAAACATAAACTGGAGTTAATAAGGGGTTGTTGTCATAGCGTTACGTGACGTCTTCTGCCGTCTGTCAATACCAGGATAGCCATGGATGCGAACAAGATAATTCTTCAAAAAAGAGAGGTTTAACCTGGGGAGACTAGGAGACGAAGGCTTTACTTTGAACGTGGGGAGAAAGAAATTGCCAGAATTGGACAATTCAACAAGAAACCTTTATGTATTTGCTCCTATTATAAGAACAATTGGTGGCTTGTTATATCTTCTGAAGTAACCGGAATGTCGACAGAATTAAAACTCTTAAAATAAACTACATTAATGCAAAGAACAGCAACACATTGAGTGGAAATTGCAGAACAACTTCTAGATATTTTAATAAACTTGAAGATATTTAATGAAGGCGCCCGGCAGTAAATCTACCAAAAGTTAAAGACTCCTCTGAAAACCAGAGCTCGAGAAAACATTCTTCTATTGAATGCATTGAGCGGGAAGATGAAGATGGTTATATGGACAGTATTTTTCAACAGCCATCCAACAGTTCTTCTGCATGCTATGTGGCAATGGTAACAGCAACCGTTAAACTGATAACTGATAATAAACGCAAGTATAAAACAATACGGTTGTACATGTACATTCCACGGATAATCTGATGGCTATCCATAACTACCACTTTTATAAATTTTCTAGCATTATTAGGAAACTCCAATACAGGATAAGTATACCAATCAAATATGTTTTAAGATTGACCAGAAACACAAATCAACACACCACATGTTGGCTATGATTTTTGGATTATTCTTTACATTAATCTACATTGGTTCATTACTTTTAAATGATTCAGCTGTATAGATTTAATGACATATCATCATGAACATAAAGGTCTAAGCCGAGAAATGTTCGGAGATATTTAAGACATAACTGGCTGATTTTAAATGTTAAGACACTTTTTTTTCTAAACGTCAGCCAAATTTGTCCAAAATGTCTGAAAATTTCGTAAGCAATTATGCTTTTAGAAGTGTGCTTTGACTGACCAGATTTGAGAATATAGTGACGGTCCAGATGTCAACTAAAATAAATGTGTTTTTTTTTTTTAAGAACTCTGAATAGTTGAGGCTGAACAGGTTAACTAAATAAAATGGGTGTCTCTAATCGGTCAAATACACAGGCATGTGAATATGGCATGACCATTGGACAGGTCAACATGAGCATAAAAAAGCTACAACCTACATTTCTATACGATCGCAAAAAAATGCGACTCCCCCTATATTTCATTTGATTAGTTATACTGTCCCATTCATGAGTATGTATAGGGATAGGGATCTCGAACATTTCAAAGTTCTTAAACAGGAGGGGGTGGGGCGCGTGAAGGACTCCCCCTATATTTCAGTGGGTTTATTATATTGTCCCATACTTGAATATATGGTTTATGAGTGGGCCTAAAAAAAGCTGCTAATAGGAACAGATAGTGGTCAGTATAGTATTGGTGTGGTTACAATGTTGCGTGTGGATACGGAACACGTTTCAGAAAATATTTATTTAGTTTATTACAGATATTTGGCATGAAAATTACACTGAAAAGAAAGATGAATTATTAATTAAATCGAACAGTTCTGACAACTCCGAAGACAAACGTAAAAATATAAACCTATAATTTTCCATGGGTTTTTCATGAAAAACACACAAAAAAACTATCTGGCTGGTTTTACTTTTTGTGCTGACATGAAATATCATTGATATGGATGGTTACATTTATATATCAACTGTTTTCAAACTTTGAACTTTTGGAATACGAAGGCTTTTCTACCTCAGCTGAATTTGACAAATGTTTTAGGAATATTGGTCGTCAATGCTCTTCAATTACAAGTTGAATTTGGTACAAATGATACAATTGAAGTTTGAAAAGTTCGTACAAAAATGGCTACAGAAGGGTACATAAACCTTACCTTAAGGTTTATGTACCCTTCTGTAGCCATTATTGTACGAACTTTTCAGAAGGGTACATAAACCTTACCTTAAGGTTTATGTACCCTTCTGTAGCCATTATTGTACGAACTTTTCAAACTTTTAAATTGTATCAAAACTACAGATATAATGAATAATAGAGATAGGCCATTTTGTACATATTCCAAGGGGAAACTTGATGCAAAGCATTATTTTTTACTGTTCCATTGCATTTAATAGAAAAAGAGGACTTTGTGGCAAATAAATCAAGATTTTTATAGAAAATCCACAGCCTTTATCCTTGTACTCTCATATTTGGCAATTTGATGACTGATAGATATAGGATTATTACATGCAGTGCTAGCATTGATTCCCTTAAAACAAGTTTATAAATGTAGTTATTGGTTAAGACAAGTATAAATATGGCCAAAATCAAGTACACCTTTTAGGGTGCGCTCGACTTTAGTGACTCAGCACGAGGTGTTTTGGAATTTACAGGTTACTTAGAACTTTTTGTAAAAAATAAACACTAGCACATCATAGAAAATCAAGTGAGTAATTTATGTTTCAAATTTTATAACAAAATTCTCTGTATTAAAGGCTGTGGATTTTCTATTAAAATCTTGATTTATTTGCCACAAAGTCCTCTTTTTTTTATCAAATGCAATGAAACAGTAAAAAATAATGCTTTGCATCAAGTTTCCCCTTGGAACATGTAACTAAATGGCCTATCTCTATTATTTATTATATCTTTAGTTTTGATACAATTGATGTTTGAAAAATTCGTACAAAAATGGCTACATAAGGGTACATAAACCTTAACAGTGGGTTTTTAATGTTTGCATTCACTTGGTCCGGTTTCCTGTAAATGATACAGGAAAAATATCTTATAATATTACCTACTTGAATACCTTAGCTTCTCAAATTCCAAAACCGGTTTTAAAATTTGTAATCTTGAAACCATACATTTTATAGTGGTTCTGTTTTTTGAGTTTCTGTTACAAAGTTTAAACATAATACATTTTATAAATATACATTAGTGTGTCTTTCTTTTCTCTTCGTTGTAATCATTGCTTTAATTGTACTAAAATAATTGTAATCATTTTGTAATCATTGTACCAAATTTAACTTGTGATTATTCTGCCTGTAATGGGCGTCTTTAATTGACAATAAAATATATTTGATTTGATTTTGATTTGATTTATAACTAATTATGAAACATCTTAATATACAAGCAAACAACTGTCTTACGTATATGCAAAAGTAATCGCATATCCACTTCATACAGGCTTTAATACACACTTGCATGGGTATTGATTATTTCTTAAAGCCTGGCTTGGAAAAAAACAAGGCAGTGAGAAATTCAAAATTCACGTTTGATATCTCATTTTGTTGTCTCAAATTGTTGGTAAGCTTGTCCAATCAGTGAGCAGTTGATTCAAATCCAAATTTTGCACAAATGTGGTTTCACTAATGAGGGTATCTCTTAGATACGAAATCATAAATATAGTGTAAAACCAGATACTGTGTAATAGAGAATTTATTGCTGTTGCACAATACTGTGCAATTAAAGATTTCTTGCTATTGCACAAGACTGCAATTAAAGATTTTTTGCTATTGCACAAGACTTTATATAATAATTATTGACCCGAATTTGGACCAACTTTAAAACTGGGCCCATAATCAAAATCTAAGTACATGTTTAGATATCCGATTGGTAGAGATCGACGGCACCCGACTTACCCCTCGATATCTCCCAGCGAAGGTGACGGTAACAGATAGGAAGTATGGCAGGATTTACGACTATAAGCATCACTTGGTTCCAGAGGAGAAAGACAGTAGGGATCCAAGACATGTACTGGCATGCCCGCCTTCATCTTATAGTCTGGCGGAAGTGGCCGCATTGTTTAGAGAGGGAGCAAGACGGATGGGGTTACCTCAACCACTATACTCGACGGGTATTCTGGTCTTATAAAGACAGAAAGGTGCGAGTTACCCAATGGCACCATTTATTCAAGGACAAGCCATTGGGTACCGGAAATACCAACGAAGAGGAGAAATAGCATCGGTACACAAGTAGAGTAAAAGAAAGTATTCTTTAAAGCAACAGACAGAAACTGGACTAGAGAAACCTACAGAAACAGTCGATGTCATTGACTGAAGGTTTTATTGAAAGTGACACAATTGTATAATATATATTTTTGATAGGTTTCAATGTTATTTTAAATTTACAAACATGTTTAGATAGAAAGGTTGTAAAATCGAATACCAATTATTTATATTTATAGGGATATCTTTTATCACATTGTATTATGGGAAGATTTTAAATTAGTATGTTTGTTTGAGCTTCGGATATTAGGAAACAGTTTGGGGACAAACTCTTTTTGTAAACGGGGCATTGTAACGCTCGCGGGGGAGATTCAAGTTCAGGCGGGATATTTTTATTTTACAATATTGTCATTGTCAAATACAGAAATACTGAATGTAATCACCGGTGAAATGGCACTGGACCCACACTATCTTTTTTACGTAATTAGTTATAAACGTATTGAATTATTATGAAATGTGCTTCTTACCTTTACTTGATATCTAATATGTATTAAACGTTAATTTAAAGTACATTAAATCAACTATATGTAATAGATAATTGTAGAGAATGTAAAACTAAATTTTACATTTGTTTATTAATTATTTTTCTACATTTTACTGTAAAGTTGACTACATTTTAGATAACTATTTGATGTTACCTTAATTTGTTGATTTATTTCACATTATAGACGGTAAGCAACCTATGAAAAAAAATGAATATCGCTGAAGATGTTCACCAGATACAGTATGCAGTCCTTCAGAAGAAATTGGAAAAACATACCCTGCAAATTAAACTGTTGGAAAAATTAATTTCAAAAATATGAAATGATGACACTTTTGGCTATTTTATTAGTTTTTGTCGAGCTTGCAACTTTTGTTGCAGAAAGCTCGACATAGGGAAAGTGATACGATGGCGGCGTTAGCTAAGTTCTCAAAAGCTTTATATTTTAAAAGGAAGAAGACCTGGATGCTTCATACTTTGTATATAGATGCCTCATGGTACGCACTTTCCGTCAGTCACATGTCCTTGTCCTCATTTTCATGGTTCAGTGACTACTTGAAAAAAAAGTTAAGATTTTTTGTAATGTTAAATTCTCTCTTATTATAAGTAATTGGATAACTATATTTGGTATGTGCGTACCTTGCAAGGTCCTCATGCCCGTCAGACAGTTTTCACTTGACCTCGACCTCATTTCATGGATCAGTGAACAAGGTTAAGTTTTAATTTTAAGTTCAGGAGTGATAATAAAATTAACGGTACCAATTTTCTTGCACCAGATGCGCATTTCGACAATACATGTCTCTTCAGTGATACTCGTGGCCTAAATATTTGAATTCCAAAGCTTATATAAAAGATGAAGAGCTATAATCCAAAAGGTCCAAAAAATGTAGCCAAATCCGTGAAAGGAATCAGAGCTTTGCATGAGGGAGATACATTCCTTAATTTATAATAATTTATAATATTTTGTAACAGCAAATTTTAATAACACAAAAAATCCGTATTTTTATGCCAGTACCATAGTACTGGCTACTGGGCTGTGATACCCTCAGGGACTAATAGTCCACCAGCAGAGGCATCGACCCAGTGGTAGTAATAAAATGAACGGTACCAATTTTCTTGCACCAGATGCGCATTTCGACAATACAATCGACATTTCGAGTGATATGATGTCTGTCAAAATATTTTCAAATATGAACAAGTCAGTTTTTTACTATGATAAAAAATATATATATATAAGATAAAGGTAACTGGGATATTGTTGATATTCTATTGTGTATATACCATGCTTTTCTATCTTCATATTTTCTATTAAAAAAGTGGATTTGCTTAGAAATATAGTTTATATATTGTTGGTAAGATTTGACATTGTATTCTATTTTACACATTATTTTCTTTACTTAACATGGTCTGCAACCAATCAATGTTTCGTTTTATTATAAAGTACAGCTATATTATTTTTCTCACCTAAACCTTGACTTTAACACACCAAAAGATCTTTCAATGACATTTCTTGTCTTGCAGTGTAGTGTTAAATCTCACTTCTTGATCATTTGGTGTATGCAGAAGTGGTGTGATCAGCCATTTCTTTAGTGGGTAGCCTAAGTCACCTGGCACCCAACTGGTACATACCCTACAAGCTCGGTTGACCTATTCGTACAACTGTCATGGCTGGATTGAAGAGTTGTTTGTGGAGCGTTGGAAACTAAAAAAAATATAAGTATTGAAAGTTATATTACGAGTAAAATTTGTATTACACCAAATTTCAATTTCAAACATTTTAACAAAAGTATACAGTTTGAAATACAATTTCCTTCAAATGCTTTAAAACATCCAGGAACTGTATAAAATCAATTAACATAGTAATGAAAGGTATTAAAGAAGTTTAAAGTTTTCGTACCGATCAAGTCATAGTTGCTTTCTTTTTCCAGCTCGGTTGACCGATTCGGAGAACTGCCATGGCTGGATTTCGGAGTTTGGAGCATTGGAATCTGAAAAACAAAAATATATAATTATGATTGCTTTAATGTATATAGATCACATTTAAGAGCTATGGCTCAATCTCCTCAATCCCCCCTCTTTCTCTGATTTGCTCAGATAAGGCACGCTCTCATGTATTGTCTTTTTTAATTTAAGGGGTTAGCAGTCATTCACTAAATATGATTAATATTATAGTTAAACCAAATATTACATGTATACTTTAGATATACATGTTGGATCGAAAATTTTGCTTGTAAAAATAGTGCAAACATAACGCACCACTCTACATTATATCCTTAAAACAGAAATATCACACTTAAATAAAAGTTACCACTGTCTGTTACCTGATATACCTGGATATACTTAGACACATTATAGTCCACGTGACACAGGTAGATTGGAAAAAAAATTGTCGTTGTTAGGCAGCAACCATATGATTTTCTTGGGGGGGGGGGGGGGAGGGGATTATGTTTTTTTTTTCAAATTGACAATTGGTAAAATATGATCCAATAATTGACCTTCCTTTCACTCTGACAAAAGCTAACTTATGTTATTTTTTCTTAATTAAAAAGCTAAATGTAGGATAAACTCTTAATTCAAATAGTTTGGGATGATGGGTGGGATAAAAAATTGCTGCAATAAAAAATTGCTGCAATTTTTGTATATGCAACATCGATTTAATATATATCCATATTGGTCAATCGATTTTTCCCAAATTAAGTTAAGGGGGGTAGGGGATTCATTGAAAAATTATGTGAATTAAGTTTTTCATGCTACATTGAAATTGAACTTTTGATGTCGTCCCTTAGTAGGTTTAGCTTTCATTGTAGTTTATATGAATAATTAGATAATGATTTCGTTTATTACAAAATTTATGATTGGATATGTTTAACTACTTGTCAATTTGAACCTTATGTTCATCTTCAGATATGAGCATCCACTATTCAAAGACACTTTCACCATGTCCGAAAATGAAAAGGTGGTAAGAATGTCAGACGTGTCTGATACGTCTGATGTTGAAAGTGGCCAAGTGGTGTCTGTGTAGGCTGTGTCTGTGCAGGCTGTGTCTGCCAGATTATCAGTCCAAGACACCTCAAAAGAAAAAAACAGGAAGGCGAAAGGTAGAGAAGCAGAAAAGTAGGTCTTCTTCTCTACAAATGACAAGAGGCGGAACAAGAAAGAAGGATGTCTGGAAGGGTTTACCCAAGTTGAAAAGAGAGAGCGTTGTCCCAACCCTCATAGCAAACAAAATTCTGTGGCATTTGAGTCGTCCGATGACGATTTTGATAATTGATAAAAAAAAAAAAAGGTAATGTCTAGTTTCAATTGATAAGATATATTAAGTAAACAGCATACATAAGTATGATTACTGGAGTGCAAAAGTTTTTTTCTGTGTGCTATTCAATGATATCTTTTTTTAAACAAAAAACATAACGTTTTATTTTTTATCTGAAACTTATAAGTAGTCAACGTTGGATAACACATCTCTCTAAAACTTACGGATTCGCTTAAAAATTAACAAATGTAATTGCAAAAATCATTAATTGTTTGGCGACAATTGTTTTAAAGGTATGGTTTTACTTCGGGCTATTTTACATGATCAAATTAAAATCGTCGAGAAAATGTTGTTAAAACGACCCGGCCGTATTCGTATTATTCTTATTAGAATTAATCAGATGTTTACTTACCGTGAATACAAATTAGAAGAATTCCTTTTATAAAGTTTACGGAAAAGTAATCACTGAATGCGTGTCCTTTTTATATGATAAATGTATTTTATCTCAAAGCGGAAATGTCGTTCAACCCAACATCAACAATGTTTCTAGACTGGGCTCGTCTCATGTATTTGTGTCGCGATGATGCCGCTTATAAACACTTTGAAAATTTATTTCAATTATTTGAAAACCGACAGTACAAGTTGTATGCATTTCATCTTTTATGAAACTTGTTCATGTCCATCTAATGATATTACAGAGAAAATCAAATCAGACTCTCCTAGATATTGTGTCTGTAATTTTTATTACAATAAATTACAAATGATAAAGTGCAAGGATATTTGAATAAAAACGATCATTCATTTTATATTAAGAAATTTCATAAAAGATATTTTTGCAAAATTAGTTATCTTTTATATTTATAACTTACATATATTGGTCAGCGACAGAGACGACAAGAGAAAAGAGAGACAAGAGATACATGTACTTTCCTATTCAAACATATAAAAAGTGAACTACCCATTCGTCGTTTTCTTTACACTTCTTAGATGATATGAACAATCATATCAATAAACTGGGAAATTTAAATCATTCACAAGACAAATAAGGCTTGAAATGCAAGGTGAATATGTAGTGAAAGTTAAGATAGAATTTCTTCAGGTCCGTTTTGGTTTTCACAATCAATTCACATTGTTCGATTTCATAAGCAATCGTTGGTACCATTTTATATTACATAGACTAAAGTTGGATTTATTTGGTTGAACAAAAGTAAGATCCTGGTTGGTTCTTCATTTTACACTTACTGCATACCATAGTAGAATCCTTTTAATCGTGGATTATTTTATACATTGTATACATTACATAAAATGGGACGATGGCAGGAAAACATTGATCATAATTTATTTTCATGTATTGTTTATAAAGTGGGACAAATGCGAGGACATAATAAAGCATATAATGTGAACAAGTAATCAATAGAAAAGATGGATAAAAATACATGCATATAAAATTGTGCTCTCACTAGGTTTATGTTTTATCTAAAAAAGGCAACATATTTTTATTATTTCTAATAAAGTTAAGACTACGGAGAAAATAAATGATGACAGTAAAGGAAAATTGTATTCTGGTCTTGCGCTTTATTCCGTCCTCGCATCCGGTATACATAATATTCATTGTGTCTATAGTAGGATGCAATAGATCGGTGTTAAGTAGAATAGATCGTGATTTATTCCCACATACATAACATATGGTGGGACTATAGTATGATACTACCGATCATGGTTTATTGCCACATACATAACATTCGGTGGGACTATAGTATGGTACTATAGATCATGGTTTATTCCAACATACATATCATTCGGGAGAACTATAGTAATATACTATAGATCATGGTTTATTCCCACGTATAAATCATTTGTCGGGACTAAAGTAGGATATTATAGATCATGGTTTATTACCACATACATAACAGCCGGTTGGACTATAGTACTGTATGATACTACCGATCATGGTTTATTCCTACATACATAACAGGCGATGGGACTATAGTAAGATACTATATATCATAGTTTATTCTCACATACATATCATTCGGTGGGACTATAGTAAGATACTATAGATCATGTACCGATCATGGTTTATTCCCACATACATAACATTCGGTGGGACTATAGTAAGATACTATAGATCATGATTTATTCCCACATACATAACATATGGTGGGACTATAGTATGATACTACCGATCATGGTTTATTCCCACATACATAACATTCGGTGGGACTATAGTAGGATATTATAGATCATGGGTTATTCCCACATATATAACATAGTTAAGACTCAGAGAAAGAAAACAAAATTCATCCGAGTAAAGGAAAATTGTATTCTAGTCATGCTCTTTATTTCGTCCTCGCATATGGTATATTCAAATGTGAAAACTTCATTGAAGCTATAAGTAGTTTAATTGGATGTATCTTTAAATTTAATTTAGCTTATCCAAGTTCTTGGGGGAAAATTCTTCAAATTTATTAAAAATTAGGGATACAGTGTAGATTTTGACTTAAAACTCGGAAACCAAAGCATTAAGAGCAATTCTTACATGGGGTAAAACTGTTCATTAATTTAAGATCTATCTGCCCTAAAATTTTCAGATCAATATAAAAACATAATAGTCCTTTGATATTTATACATGGAATTGATTAAATAACTACATAGCTACAAAAGTATTATCGCCATACAACTCATTTAAATCATTTGTTATCTTAATAAGATGTTTTAAAAGGAATGATTTTTAACGCTATAATTTTTGATATCACAAGTCATTAGAAACAGTTATGACAGATTATAAGTTCTTGCTTATGCTGAAACAATAACAAATTTAATTACTTGATGGACACAACCTACACCAACTTTCATAGAATTAAATAGGCTCCTGCGTAGATAAACTCATCATAGATACCAGGACTAAATTCAATATAGCTTAAGTTTAGTCTATTTTCATAAAATGTCTTTCAGTTTCTATACGACTACAAGTTCTTTTTGGGTTCATATAATGTCTAATGTCGTCAACGTCTGAAGACTAATCTTGTTTCCCGACAATCTAGCTAATTCATTTTAGTTTGATAAGATAGATAGCTCGATAAGTTTTAACCAAAGTTTGATTAAATTGAGGAGTTTCTTTCATTTCCTGTTTAATTTAAAAGTGTAAATGTATTAATTGGTGTTAACGAAGTCTTCAATTTCATTGAACCAATCTGTGAATATGCTACTAGTATGATATCATATAACCTTCAACAATGGCTTACTAATTATTGTTTAAGATGATACCTCTATGCCACAGCCACCTAAGAAAGTACCAGTTGTAAATAGATAACCTCGTACAAAATCATGGTCAAAAGATAATGTCAAAAGAGACATAGCAGGATCTATACGAGACAGATCACAGTGAAGAGTGTCTTGATTGACAACATATTTGTTATGTTCGGAGGACATGTTTTTCAACAGACTGTCGGCATCCCAATGGGAACAAACTGTGCCCCTCTACTTGCCGACTTGTTTCTTTATTATTATGACCTGACTGGTCACTTGCCTGATCAACAAGTGAAACAAATTCGTCAGGATGTTATAGACAGATGTTTCTCCAAGGTACACGCACTAAAGAGAGCAGTCAGGAAGAGTCTGGTCACCGTCTTATCATTGAAAAATAAAGTTGACAATTTCATTGCTAGTATTGACGAACATTTACATAATCCAAATGTTAGCAAAAAAGGAAAGAAAAATAGTGTTAAGTCGAATCCTCAATTAGCGTCAGCTATGAAGCAAGGCAGTGTGAAATCTAGTCCAACAGTCAAAAAAGAAAGAAAAAGTAGTGTCAAGTCTAATCGTGTTTCGAAGAAGTCTGATTTAAATTATCATGGTACTAAAACAAGGCAAAGTTCACTAAAATCTTTCACTCACATGCATCGGAAATGCTCGTAAAGGAACAAGCAAAGTTAGAAGCTGCAAAGTGCGGTTAAAATATACTGAACAAGAGGAAGAGCTACCACGTCCAAAAGCTGCTCTCGATGCAAACTTGGAAAAGCTTGTAAGGGAACGTGAGGTTGACGAAGCAAGAGTCAAAGGTTCGAACTATTCAGGAGGCATTGCAAGGTAGTGGCGACTTGAATATGTGTTATTTGTTTTATAGAGATGTTTCGCACATGAAAGAAAGTTGCTAAGGAAAGTTCCAACTGCGCAGAAAGGATCTCTTGGTTGCAAGTTTTTTTTTAAAGAATTAAAAAATCAAAAGTATGTTATTTCAGAAATAGACCGAGATTGAAAATAGTCCAAAAGTTATATATAGAATTTATAAGAATCCACAAATAGTTAATTCCACTGCGCGATTGAATGATTTTTGATTGATTGATTGTTGGTTGGAAATTAGTTCCGAATTAGCACAAAAAGGCTATGTCGCGGCGAGAGCTAATTCGAATATTTTTACAATTAAAGCATTTTTTTTAAAATAAGACAAAAAGTCCTTCAATATACTAAAATTCTAGACTTAAGCAAATTGATTATTTACAAATAAAAATCAACAGTAAAATAACGTGATAAAAATTAAAAACGACTTTAATAAATATAATAACATTTTTATATTCTATAATAAATTCCAATTTCTTTTAAAAATGCAACAATATTTGTAAATGGAACATTATTAAATAAATCATACATATTATTGAGTTGAAGTGCTTATTACGAATATCAACAAAGTCAATACAATTAGTTAAAACATGTTTAATAGTATACTTGCAGTTGCAAGGTACACATTGTGGTTCATCTTCATTTTTTAAAAGATACTCGTGTGTTACTCTAGTATGACCAATACGACATCTAGTAATAACACACTGATCTTTTCTGCACATCAAATTATTAAAAGGTTTGCCTAAATAAGGTTTAATTTCATGTAATTTATTATCATCTTTTTTATTCCATTCATTTTTCAATATATTAAAAACATACTCTCTAATACTTTCCGGTATTAAGAAAACGCCAATGTAATGCTTCCGGTTGCTCGGAAGTTATCGACCTATCATTTGGTAACTAACTGACTTCCGAAGAGGCAAACACGCATTGTATGAAATGGCTTTCCCCCTTTCTCTACTTCTCCTTGACCAAACGAAAATGTTGGGCCATCTGCACCTAAAATTAAGAATAGGACAGCGTTATAAGACGGAATATTCGCTGGAATACCCTTCCCTGGTCAAGTCCGCTGGAATACCCTTGCCTGATCAAGTCATCAAGGGAAGGCTAAGTAACGAGTACTGCACATATTGCAAACAAGATGTCGGTGTGTTGCATGAGGGTCGTGACGACTGTAAGCGGCATAATGAGTAAAAACATGACAGCAATGCAAAACAACAAGTTGTATATTATATATATATATATATTTCTTTGAAGGTTGTAAAAAGCTGACTTTGAAAGAAACAAGAATGTGTCCATTGATTGATTGATTGTTGGTTGCTTTACGCCGCATTAGCACAAAAAGGCTATATCGCGGCGAGAGCTAATTCGAATATTTTTACAATTTAAAGCATATTTTTAAAATAAGACAAAAGGTCCTTCAATACACTAAAATTCTTGACTAAAGCAAATTGATTATATACAAATAAAAATCAACAGTAAAATAACGTGATAAAAATTAAAATCGATTTAAATATAATAACATTTTTATATTTTATAATAAATTCCAATTTCTTTTAAAAAAGCAACAATATTTGTAAATGGAACATTATTAAATAAATCATACATATTATTGACATTGAAATGCTTCTTACGAATATCAGCAAAGTCAATACAATTAATTAAAACATGTTTAATAGTATACTTGCAGTTGCAAGGAACACATTGTGGTTCATCTTCATTTTTTAAAAGATACTCGTGTGTTATTCTAGTATGACCAATACGACATCTAGTAATAACACACTGATCTTTTCTGCACATGATATTATCAAAAGGTTTGCCTAAATTAGGTTTAATTTCATGCAATTTATTATCGTCTTTTTTACTCCATTTATTTTTCAATATATTAAAAACATATTCTCTAATATTAGATTTAAAATCAGTATATGGTATATCACAGTTAGATAGAGGGTCACCCAGGGCATTCTTTGCCTCAAGGTCTACAGCTGTGTTTCCAAGGATTCCAACATGACTCGGAACCCATAGAAATATTATTTCTTTCAGAAGAATTTTTAAATTCCTCATTACATATAAATTTTCAGGATTGTTGGGTTTTTAATTTTAGTATTTCGTATAGCTTGAAAGCATGAAAGTGAATCCGAACATATAATAAATTTGGATTTATCTGAAGAAGCAATAAATTTCAAAGCCAAAATTATTGCTTCTGCTTCAGCAGTAAAGATGGATGCATCAGATGGCAAACGGAGGGTTGCAGCTCTGTCCCTGAAGACAGCAGCAGATGCAACTCTATCACCATCTTTTGATCCATCAGTATAGACAGTTGAAAAATCGAGGTAATCGGCTTTAATTTCAGCATAGTGTTGCTGAATTAAAAGAGGATTTGTTTTATTTTTATTGTGTTCACGGAGATCAAATATCATTTTTGGTTTGGGAAGTTCCCATGGAGGACATTTGCAAGTTTGAACTTGAGCAACAGATTTTAAATCAAAAGAAGCTAAATGTGGTTTTAAACGTAAACCTAACGGAGGAATTTTATTTTCATGTTTTGCAAAAATATCTTCATAAATCGGATTAAAAACACAGCTGTAGGCAGGATTATCTGAGTGGGCTTTTAGTTTGACAGCATATTGAAGTCCAAGCTTCAAACGTCTGTCAGTGAGTGAGTGCTCATCAGCCTCTACATACAGACTCTCAACTGGTGAGGTTTTAAATGCGCCAAGACAGAGACGCAAACCTTGGTGATGCACAGCATCGAGAATCTGTATGTAGGACTTCCTTGCAGAGCCATACACTATAGAGCCATAATCTAGTTTAGATCTAACAAGAGATCTATATAAATTGAGTAAAATGTTGCGATCAGCACCCCAGTCAGTGCTGCCGACTACTTTTAAAATATCTAAAGCTTTTAAACATCTCGCTTTTAACATTTTGATATGGGGTAGAAAGGTTAACTTTTTATCGAAAAGTAAACCAAGAAATTTGGTTTCATCAACCATTTTAATTGGGTTGCCGTACAAAGTTAGTTCTGGATCAAGATGCAATTTTCTTTTGTTACAAAAATGCATCCCGACCGTTTTTGAAGTGGAAAATTTAAAACCATTTTCCGAGGCCCATTTTTCAATTCTTCCAAGACATAATTGTAATTGTCTTTCAATGTTATTCATATTTTTGCCTCTGTAACATATTAAAAAATCATCAACGTACAATGAACCTTCAATATTACTTTTTAAAACTTCAACAAGGCTGTTGATTTTAAGACTAAATAATGTAACAGATAAAATACTGCCCTGAGGGACACCCATCTCTTGATCATAAAGATCAGACATGGTCGAATTAACTCTAACATTAAATTGTCTGTTAGAGAGAAAATTAGAAATAAAATTAGGCATATTGCCTTTCAACCCCATATCAAATAGATCTTTTAAAATACCATATTTCCATGCAGTATCATAGGCCTTCTCAAGGTCGAAAAAGACCGACACCACATGCTCATTTTTCGCAAAACCATTACGGACAAATGATTCGAATCGAACAAGATGATCAAGAGTACTGCGACCCTGTCGGAATCCACACTGGATATTGACTAATAGCCCATTGGATTCCAGGAACCAAACAAGGCGATCATTGACCATCCGTTCGAGTGTTTTACAGACACAACTGGTAAGAGCAATTGGTCGATAATTAATAGGATCCGTATGATCTTTACTTGGTTTTGGAATAGGCACGACGGTTGCAAGCTTCCAGATTGATGGTAAATCACCAGATTCCCAGATGTTATTCATGAGCTGCAAGAGAGCTTCTAGCGAGGAATCTGGCAAGTGTTTTAAGAGTTGGTAGTGAATATTATCAGGCCCACAAGCTGTATCATGGGCTTTTGACAGAGATGTTTTGAGTTCTTCAAGAGCAAATAGTTTATTATAATTTTCACCATTTTTTGATTTAAAGTTTAATTTAATTTTTTCTTTTTGTTTTTTAACTTTTTTAAAGTCTTCCCTGTAGTTGTTACAAGAAGAAGACTTTGCAAAAGTTTCACCAAGTTTGTTGGCAATATCCTTTTCAGATGTTAATAAATTATTGCCGTCTTTCAAATGTTTTACAGTGGCTTTAGAATTTTTACCTTTTATTTTATTTACCATATTCCAAACTTTTGTCATCGGAGTGCGAGATGTAATCCCCGAGACAAATTTTTTCCAGGATGTTCGTCGGGCTTCCCTACAAGTCCGCCGTGCCTTAGCGCGAAAAATACGGAAATTACTCAAGTTTTCCGTCGTTGGTTGTTGATTGAACCGTCTTTCAGATTTTTTACGGTCACCTATGGCTTGATCACATGCGTCATCAAACCATGGTTTGCTGGGATGTTTTGGATTTGCCGAGGTCTTAGGAATAGTTCTGTCAGCAATTGACGTAAGAACTGTATTAAAAGTTAAAATTGGATCTTGCACAGTCTCAAACATCTTTGACTGAAGTTCCGTTCGACAGAGATTCTCAAACAAGGACCAGTCCGCCTTGTCAAGTTTCCAACGTGGTACTCTCTGTTGGGCAGAATTAAAAAAATGTTCAAGTACTATTGGAAAGTGATCTCTTCCACATAGATCATCATGAACACGCCATGAATAATCCAGGAGCAGAGAGGGATCGCATATAGTGATATCAATAGAAGAATAAGACCCGTTTCCAGGATGAAGATACGTATTAGATCCATCATTAAAAATGCATAATCCTTCTTGAGAGACAAAGTCCTCAATGATCTTACCTTTGGCATTATGAGTCTTGCTACCCCATAATGGATTGTGGGCATTGAAGTCGCCCATAAGTATAAATGGTGAGGGTAATTGATCAGTGAGGTTTTTGAGTTTTGCTTTATCGATAATTGAATTAGGTGGAATATATATCGAACATAATGTAATTGTTTTGTCTAATGATAAACGAATTGCAACTGCTTGCAGATCCGTTGTGAGTTGGACTGTGCTATGAATGACGTTGTCCTTCACAAAAATGGATGATCCGCCTGCAGCACGTTCATCTACCTTAGAAAATGTGCTATACATGTTGTATCCTTTTAAAGATACGTTGTCACTTTCTTTTAGATGAGTTTCTTGAAGACAAAATGCAATAGGTAAAAAAGACTGAACTAGAAGTGTTAACTCGAGAAGATTTATTTTAAGACCTCGGCAATTCCATTGGATTATATTTGTCATTATTTAATAAAAGAAGGGCGAATGCTGTCGAGTTTTCCAGCATTCTTATTTCGCTCACCCTGAGATCGTGATCTTTCGGGTGGCGGAACACTTTCGGTTTCCATTTCAGTTTCGATGATAAGTGTTGAAAATCTGTTGTGCGAGGAGAGTCGTCGATCTCCAGGACTACGCGCAGCTGGTGTTACTCCGCCTCGACCCCTACCCCGCGACCTCGAATCAGAAGACTTCTGAGAGGATGTATTTCCTGGCTTCTTTTGGACATCCTTCTTTTCTTGAGAACGAAGAGGAGATGGGGCTCTGGTGGACTGTGTACTGGACGAAGAACATACCTTCTTGGATGCAGATGAAGGAAGACTTTTGGAGGTGGAAGAATCATCTATAGCACTGGGAAGATCCCAGACAGATTCACCGCTCCAATTGTGTATTTCTACTGTTTCTTTTTTATTTGATTTTTTTTTCTCATTTTTTTTTGGTGATGATAGTGAGCTCTGTAGGGAAGATTGAGTTGACTGAGTACTGGTTTTGGAAGATATTGGTTTTCTTGGAATTAATATTCTATCGGTAGGTTCTGTTTCAACAGGCAGCATTTTAAAATTGTCCGCATCAATTGGCCAAGTCATGCGAGTTTGTGTATTCTCGTGACTGAATGAGCGGACAACTTTACTGGCGTACGATGGTCTGTTTGAAACAAGGAGATCATTCGAAACAGAAGCTATCTGTTTAGCTTCTGGGTAACTAATGTTTCTTTCTGTTTTAATTTTAATAATATTTTTTTCTTTAAGGTAAACAGGGCAGTCCCTAGACGATGAAAATTGGGATTCACCACAGTTTACACATTTAGAAGATTCAGAGTGACAGTTTGTTCCCTCGTGTCCTTCGTCAGAACACTTGAAGCATCTCTGCTTACCACGACATTGTTTGCTTCCATGACCAAACTTTTGACAAGTAAAGCATCGAATTGGGTTTGGGATAAACATGTCAACTCTGATTCCGAAGCAACCTAAAGTAATAGATGGAGGAGGAGTTGGAGTTCTAAAGGTCAAAAGATAAGTATTTAATTTGATTATATTTCCATTCTTTTTAATTTGAAATCTAATAACATTAGTTACACCTTGGCTTGAAAGTTCCTCACCGATTTCTTCCACGGTAAGGTCACCAAGGTATTGACTTCTGTCTCGAATGATCCCCTTACAGCTGTTCAAACTGTTATGAGGAGAGGCAGAAACAGGAAAGTTTGATATTGTAGACATTGTAAGTAAATTTGTTGATTGACTTTTGTTGGAACATTCAACCAACAAATTGCCAGATCTCATTTTTGAAACTTTTTGAACAGTACCAGCAACGCTTTGAATTTGTTTGTGAATTACAAAGGGCGATATTTTTGAAATTGGTTTTTCTTCTGTTCCTGTTATTACAATAAATCTGGGCCAACTGTCATCTTCCCGACAGGGCTCTGAATCATCACATTTTCTTTTCTTATGTATTAAAGCTGATTTAGAGGGTTTGTTTTGTTGTGCCATATGAAAGGAGAAAGATTCATCATTCTTGCCATCCACCCACCTCGGAGTGCCTACAAGGGCGATGCTGTGTTTCCGTGGCGAACCGGGATCGAGTGCTAATGCTGAAAACGAGCTCCATATATAATGTAGCTGGTCCTCAAAATCAGCACCCAAGATCCACTGCGGAAAGCACCAGATGTTCCAAGAATAGTATACTCAAGCAGAGCGTATCCATCAAGCGAAAAAGAAAGCGTACCACTTGATTGACCCATGAGCCATCGCCTTCTTCAGTTATCCAAAATATAAATAGCTTAATTTAAAATACATGTGTATATTATGAAAATTGTTACAAGAAAGCTTATTGTTGAGGATTAACTGAAGGGCTCGACATGACCAGCCGATTGATCGAACCGGGTCCATCCGACCTCCCGTTTAGATGATTTCGAAGCCAAAGCAGCTTATTGAACTATAGTCTCGTCCGTCCGGGTATTTTCTGACCGTAAGGAGTCTGGCTATAGCCCTCATCCACAAGGATCTCGTCAACCACCGACACGGGTAGCAACCCACGGCAAACGGGTTGGAGAGCCTATTTTATTTAAAACATCGAGCATCTCACGATGTTCGGATCACTTTAGTCTGGTCTCTACCCTTCGACCTGTCCAGCATGGGTAACCCCACCAGGAGACGAAGCTCCAGCTGGCATAGCTCTTGGGGTCACTGAGACACGCAAGCCCTCCGACCACGGCAAGGATAGCGATCCACCGGAGGGAGAATGTGTCCAAAGTACACGGATGCCCCACTTGCACTATCCTTTTCCATGTTCCCTGGACCGTGAAATTTGGTAATAATCTAATTTGGCATTAAAATATGAAAGATTATATTATAGGGAACATGTGTGCTAAGTTTCAAGTTGATTGGACTTCAATTTTATCAAAAACTACCTTGACCAAAAACTTTAACCTGAAATTCCCACTTTCATTTTCTATGTTCAGTGGACCGTGAAATTGGGGTCAAAAGTCTAATTTGGCTTTAAAATGAGAAAGATCATATCATAAGCAACAAGTGTATTAAGTTTCAAGTTGATTGGACTTCATCTTCATCAAAAACTACCTTGACCAAAAACTTTAACCTGAAATTCCCACTTTCATTTTCTATGTTCAGTGGACCGTGAAATAGGGGTCAACAGTCTAATTTGGCTATAAAATTAGAAAGATCATATCATAAACAACAAGTGTATTAAGTTTCAAGTTGAGTGGACTTCAGCTTCATCAAAAACTACCTTGACCAAAAACTTTAACCTGAAATGGGACGAACGGACGCACAGACGGACGAACGGAGCCACAGTCCAGAAAACATAATGCCCCTCTACTATCGTAGGTTGGGCATAAAAAAGAAATTACGACAAGAAGTAAGTTTTTTAACTTATAGTTTTAAACATATTGTACGGATATAAAACTGAACTGAGTAACACCTTCTCTGGTACTTTCACATTAACAAATAAATGAATTGTTATGACAAGAAATGTTGTTCATGATTATTAGAAAATACTAATTAGAGCACCATACATTTTGTATTAACATTCAAATCAGCATCTACATTCATGCATTGTTTATCTATTTTAATTCAAAGTGTTAAACAGAAACATTTTGTATATGAATATTAGTGAGGTATAGTTGACCTTTTCAATTGTTAATTTTGATTATGGACATACTTTTATAAATCTGTATAACTGGTTCTGTGACGCTTATTTATATGATATAATAGGAATTACAAATCTGTTGAGTTTTGTAATTTAATATAAAAACTCTGAGATGTCAGTGTATAATAAGGAAACTGTCAGGGTGTAAAAGATATTTGTATCACCAATTGCAACCTCAAATAGGTCTCCATAACACCTGGTACTATGTGGCGTTGTCAAAAGCTCTACAGAACATCATAGGCTCACAGAGGGTAAACAATAACCTGCTTCTGTCATTAAAATACATTTTGATTTTAAAGCTACTCAATTTAACATTCAAATTCTTAAATTATTTTGTTTAAAGTGTTATTATAAATTCTCATGAAATATGAATTATTTTCACAGCAAGTTATAAATTCCTTCAGGTATGCATAACAAATAAAGTTAGGGTTTTCTGATGTGTTAAGAAAACAAAGCCACACGCAGGCATAGCAAAAAATCTCAAAACTGTATTAAAAACATTAAAAAAAAAAAAAAAGAAATTTCCAGATTGAAAAAGTGCCTATGAATGGATAGCCAAAATATTAAGAAACAATAAATATGTAATGAATGTAATGCTGCATTGTGCATGTTTGACACTGGAAAGAAAAAAAATAACCATTTAGACCAGGGTAATATATGTGAAATTCAAGTCTCAGATGGACACATACTGGGTGTGGGACCTTCAGACTTTCTGCTAAAATTCAAATGGTCTTTGACTCAAGGGATATAAACTCTAAGCTGGGAATGTCACAGTTATATACCCTGTCTGAGAGCTGAATATCAAATAATGTTACTCCTTAACAGGACCTCAGGCTTCCAAGTAGTATTGAGGGTCAATATGAACAGGATCAATTTTATTTTGTAGATGGCAAAGGATTTCATTCCACCGAAACCAGGTGCAACATCTTCCAAGGAGTTCACGATACTTAATAACAATGCAATATACTCCCGTCATTTTGATTTAACCACCCCAATTAAGGTTAGTGTTCAAAGTAATAAAAGTACAATTAAACCAAATTTAGGGAAAAAATGCTTTTCAAGGTTGAGTCCCTACATATATAAAACGGACTCAGCTGTCTGCTGATTATATATTTTCAGTTAAATTCGTAATGAGTTCAAGGTTAATTCTTATTTTTTTCTTTATCAGATAAAGTCCAAGAAAGCATAAAAAAGTAAAACAAGAGGCTCTTAAGAGCCTGAATCGCTCACCTGAATTTTTTTGGTTAAATCTCTCATCAATGAATATTTTGGCTTTTCAATTTATTTAAATGTTCTTTGAATCGTCTTATTTTCTTCAAAAGCAAAAAAAATAAGTCATTTTCTCCTATGTTCTATTTTAGCCATAGGAGCTATGTTTCTTGACATACAAGGAAATAAAATATAAAATTTATACTAGATACTCTGAAACTCATTTAGCCTAAGTTTGGCTGAAATTGATACAGCAGTTTCAAAGGAGAAGATTTTTTAAATTAAGTCAACATAATGAACAAATTGTGAAAAAAGTCTTTTAAGGGCAATAACCCCTTAAGGGGTCAATTGACAATTTTGGTCAATTGACTTATTTGTAGATCTTACTTTGCTTAACATTTTTGCTATTAACAGTTTATCTGTATCTATAATAATATTCAAGATAATAACCAAAAACTGCAAAATTTCTTTAAAATCATCAATTCAGGGCCATTATACCTGAAAAACCAGTTACCCACTTCGGCTGAAAATTTCAGGACAGGTAGACCTTGACCTAATAAATACTTTAACTTCTTGTCTTATTTGTTCTAAATGCTGGAGTTTTTGAGATATAAGCCAAAAACTGCATTTTACCCTGTGTTCTATTTTTAGCCATGACGGCCATGTTTTTGACGAAATAGAAAATAAAAACACAAACTTTATTTTATACACCCTACTGATCATTCAGTTGAAGTTTGGTTGAATTTGGTTGAGTAGTTTTAGAGGAGAAGATTTTTTAAAGTTAGCAAATATGATGAACAAATTGTGAAAAATTGTCATTAAAGGACAATAACCCCTTAAGTCGGTCAACGGGATGTTTTTTTTTTCATTCGTCTATAGCTTCGGCAACACCCAGTCCGCATGTAATTTTATACTGGTATCTCATTGGTCAATCGTCTGGCTAAAAATAAATGTGGGAAATTTTGGTCAATTTATAACTCTACACTAGTGTCGTAGTGTACACGTGTGTTTCATAACAAACTTATTTGGGTTTGTTTCACATAATCTGTAAAGAATTTACAATAAAGATAATAATTCATAGTCAGAGGGAAGCTGACAGTTTTTATTTTAATAATTTTTATAATAATTCAATCACTGCGGGCTGGGTGTTGCCAAAGCTTGAGACGAATGTAAAAAAACATCCCGTTGACCGACTTCTGAGGCCTGCTACTAATGACCCTGACAACAATGATAGTCGTGTTATATACCATTGTGTAGATAAATCAATTTAGATTTACGGCATATTAAGTTTAAGTAGGTTTGACAACCGAGAATAAAAAATGAAACGGGATTTCGGGCCTGGGTGTCATTTTTCAAAAAAATTAGTTAAGTACCTTGTGTTATATAAAGGTATATAAGAATATATTTTTTTTTAGACAAGTGCCTGTGTACGGCACCTCTAAAGCCAAGTAACCAGATGTTGGGCTTAGTTTAGTACAGAATATTGAAGAGAAAGGCTGTACAGTAGCAAGCATAATTATGAGTGACGATACGACAACCATAGCTAGAATACGAAACCAAATAGACCACGGAGGACAAATGGAGTGATATGGGCCATACTCGAGTGCAACCACGAAACAAATTATACAAACTAAAGGAAAAATACAAAAAAGACTTTACTGCCGATGATATCGTTCATCTTCAAAAATGTTTCATGTATTATATACAATCTCACAAGAATTACCACAAATCCATAGAAGATTAAGGATGGAAGAAGCCAGTATGCTTTTTCTTGGGTAACAGTCTTGCAGTCCCTTATTTTCACAGCAGCTTCCACTGCAAACAAGAAGGCACCAACATGGAAGCAGATATTTTCAAGACAGTTGTCATATAGAATAAAAAAACATATACAGTTATAATTAGTGATGTAAATATATAAAGTGCCCCGTCCCACTTTTCCAAAATTGAAAAAAATATAACTAGATTCAGACTACTAAATAAAAAGGTCAAACAAATTGATGTTCTTTTTTTCTAATTTGGAAAATGACTATTACTTTGAAGTATCTATAGGGAATAGATAACAATATAAACCTTATATTATGAATATGTATATAGCATTTATTTTTGGAACAACCCAATGTGTAAATATATCATTAACAAGAGTCTTATACTCTGAATTTTCAGTCACGACAAAGAAGAAAAAGAAATTTGCCAGATGAACCTTTGGTTGGCATAAAAATCAAACTTAAAAGAAAAGGAAACATGTTGGATACAAGAACATTTCTACCAGAAGATAATGTCCAGGTAACTAGATTTAGTGGAGTATTGCTTATTTTAATATTATTAATTTCTATTCCCCTTACCTGCACTAATATACTATTAAGCGAGAAGACTCATTTTTTGTGTTGCTTCTCTTCCTTATGCAATAAATTAATCATTGCCTCTGTGTCCTATGGGTCATTGCCTCTGTGTCGTATGGGTACCATGCATAGTCACATTTTTCATCCATTTTTATGATTATTCAGTTTGTTTAAATTTGTCTCTGAAATTTTGCATTATGAAAAAGTAACAACTTGCGAGTTTTTATAACAAACTTGTTTTGTTTTACAAGGGAAGCCATTTTGTACGCTGTGTATCACATTGTTGTTGATGTTCTGATTTTCTGCATATTATTCAAAACAGATTCTACAGGACTTCATTGGCAGTATGGATGATGCAACAGAAAATTATTTTATCCATATTGCGCATGTAATAATATAATATAATGTTCCCTCTTTCCACTTTATTTTTTTTAATGATGCTAATAAATATCATATGATTTTCTTCAGCAAATGAATTCCTAGTTGCTGAGTACTGGTCATATGGTAAATATCTCAGTTACAGTTTGTGAATGTTTCACAATTTTGTCAAAAGTTTTGTCGTTAGTTTGGAAATTTAATTCTTTAGCAATATCTCCAACTCCCCCAAAGCTGCACACTTGTGCCTTGAAATCTAATAAGGATTCTGGGTATTGTTCTAAAATGCAAGGATTCTGGGTATTGTTCTAAAATGCAGGTCGTCTTTTTTCTTTGTATTATTTGCCATCTCCATGGGCATGTATTAAAATTTTAAGCTCCATTTCATTATGTGGTCTAGATCTTATTGTGTCTTTTCCTTTCTTTGTACTGACTTTGTACTTTGTGGAGAGTTTGCTACTGGTGCTGAGTTTCTTTCCTTACTTGTCATTGCGTTTCGTGGTCTTGTTTGTTTTACCTCCATATTAGCTGGGGAAATTAAGCCCGTCTGCCCAGTGCCAACCGGTTTTACCCAATCGGCAACTCTTTTTCTCTTTTCCTCTATGAATGTCTTGCTTTTATCTTTAGGATAACATCTTCTATTAAGTTTATTTTCTCTCTTTTGGGCACTTCGTTTTGAGTTTTAGAGCGCTTTCGTTCTTTTGATGCTAAAACTTGCCAATATATTTCTGTAGAAATAGCCGAGTTGTTGTTTATAATAAATTAACAATAAATTACAGGTTTCCTTATATTTCAAAGTATGTACGGTATTTAAGTTAAAGTACATCAAATAGGGTATTGATGATGATAATGCGACGGTTGAATGCGTCTGAGTAAATCCAAAATTGCAGAGTGAACAGTGCTTCCCTTATTCAGTTATTGGGTTTTCAAGTTTCTTGCAAATATTACAAAACGATGTATCCAAAGCCGCATTATGGGACGCCTTGGATGTATGCCGCCAAACAATGAATTAAAACTGATTTTATGTTGCGTTCGAGAGCACTTTTGTTGATTCGATAATAAAATTTTATCATTTGAGTCATTAGAATGATTGAAAGTTACCTTCAAACATCATCAGACTGTGGGCCATAATCTTCCGCTTCTGACTGGATTCAGGTAGAGTAACATGCAATGAAATTCTAGCTAGATATTTGTCTGCAAACTTTAAAAAAAATCGAATTATACACTTAATTAAAGTAGCCCAAAGGTTTTGTATATTAACTGTAATATGTTTTAATGAACAGTAACTAGTAACAGTTTGTATACAACAAGGATCAGGTACTGCCAAATACTGATACCCCATGTAGGCAATAAATGTGAATATGCATTGTACAGTATCAAAGTGTAGTCAATTCTTTTTTTTTAAGGAAGTTCTGATTAGCAAAATGGGGATGAAATTAAATGAATTTTTTTTGGCAGACAAATTTAGACACAATAATAGACTGTATGTATTGTCTATGGTCCTTAGGTAGAGTCTGTATGTATTGTCTATGGTTCTTAGGTATTATCTTTATGTATTGTCTATGGTTCTTAGGAAGAGTCTATATGTATTGTCTATGGTTCTTAGGTAGAGCATGTATGTATTCACGTCACGATTCTGTGCAGACAGTTACAAATGTGATCGGTGATCATTATTTATTACATATATAATCTTTAATACAAAAATAGTAATTGATTTAAAATAAATTTCAGGTGGGTGGGTAATAGGTTTATGTCCCCATTCCGTGGTATATGCATCTAAATGTCCTCTGCGTGGCGAAAGTCGAAGATATTTTGTAGAACTTCTGCGATCATTTAAACACCAGCCGAATGTGGTAATTGTTGATGTGGCAATCAAAGTAGCTTCATGTGGCAACCGTTTGCGACCAGTATTGTTCCATCCACACGAAAGAATAGTTGCAGGGGCAACAGAAGAAAACGTACGTAGAGCTGAGGGAGTACTATTTAGTTTTCTGTTCTTACAGGAAACACAAGATGAAGTGAACGAATCGTGCAACACAACGACTGATTCTTAGGACCATTACTGTGTTTGATTGGATCCATGAAGGAAATTGCAAGGAGCAAAAAAGGAAAATCTCCGCAAAATTTCCCTTGTCGAAGGATTGACTGGTTCTATTGATACTCAAGCTGCTGATCAATTTTTATTAACTCTTTAAAACGTGACCTATATTTCATAAATGAAATGTCACCGTTAGTTCACGTATTCATTTGCCGCTTATTGTTCCATCTTCACAAAGAAACTGTCCACGATCACTTTTGGTCACAGCAACAAAAAATGACACCAGACACACCAAGTGTGAATGAATAAAATCAGGTTCAACATACAAAATGTGCAGCGACAAACGCAATCAAATCCAGCTATTTTAGAAGAAGTTCTAATACTAAGTACCATAGAAAAAGATGCAACAGAAAATGTTCGTACCAAGATCAAACAGGAACAAGAGGTAATAAATACAGCAGAACCTGTGACTTGTTACAATACTAACGCAAGATAAAAGCTATGAAGTACAAACAGATAACAGCTTGTTAGAACTATTCAACAGAAAAATAAGAGATTATTTAGAGGCGTCTGAAGAATTGTGTAAAGGAACAAGAAGCACTCAATCAATTTGTTAAAATGTTTTTCTGCTCTGTTTTGATCTGATGATTTAGGCCCTTTTCAACTAATTTCGGAAAATAATTTGTTCTTCCGTTGTATATGAATATTTTTCTGCAACAACAGCTTACCTTTTCTTCTTTTCTTCAAGAAATTGTCTGTTTATTTATCATTTTACATCAGAAATTTATGGCATATACAGTGAAAATGATATTTTAGGATTCGCACTTTACACACACTGTAGTGAAAATTAGACCAGACTTGTACATTTAAATATCTCTGAATAGAAAGTGAATACAATATAGCTTAATATTATTTTTTCATAAATCAAATAGAACTCAACTCTAGAAGAAAACAGTCGGCATTAGACTTTAAAAACATTGCAACAGAACTAGATGAACACAAATACGGATGCAGCTTAGATAGTTATTCCAAATTCCAATCAGCAGACATATATAATTGGAGGATGAAGAAACACAGCATACCAGAAGGAATGACAAAATGGAGAAAATATGCCAAATTATTCGTCTGCCTGCTGTCAATATTCAAAAACATGAACGCTGTCAATTGTTCCATATCGACCAGAGGAGTGTTTGCCGAAATGTAACAGTATGATAGTCTTTTACAACATTGGAACCGGATGCCGCCTTTTTCGTTTTTAAAAATAACTGTAATATATCACTTTTCTCACTGTTTTAAAAATAAAATTGATTGGTTGATTGATTGTTGGTTGCTTTGCGCCGCATTAGCACAAAAAAATAAAATTGAACTTGTGACTCTTTCTTTACGTATCCAATTGCCTAATAGGTAGCATATACAATAAAGGGCTGCGCTTTAGCGCATGAGACGCCCGTTGCTCTAAAAGACGGGCGTATAAGTAATTGTCCCAAAATCCCCCCTTTTTTAAGCATAAAAATTCACAACACGGAAATGTAAAATCTGAAATTTCTGAAAATTAAAAGGGAGCTTACATCAATAGATATAAACAATTCACCAAAGTTTCATGGACATTGGTGAAAGCCTTTTTGAGTTATTGTCCGAAGTGGTGAAAATACCCCCTTTTTTATGAATAAAGCCCCATAAATCCAAAACTTTTTAAAGCAGAAGTCTTCAGGTTTGTCATTTAATGTGGTAATTTTACAATAGTGAATGCTTTTTTAAATGAATGCATTCAGTTTAATTTGCTGGTGAAATAAAGAACCAATTATGTAAGAATGAAGGATGTCATATTTTTTAAAAAGCACGACCACAATATTGTATAAAAGAAAATCAATGAATTTGCGATCAGAATATTTTTATTTCGAAAAAAAAAAACATACCCACCCAACGAAGGTGAATGGACATTGGTTGTTACCTAATTAGACTTTACTGTAATATGAACTGTTTATATGTTTTCAGGAAAAAATTGCGAGGGGTTCCTGAGAGCTTACAGAGAGTCGGCATGTGATAGTGATCCATCTTATACCAAGTATAGAATGCCAGTAGGAATTAAAAACCAATTGTTCAGAGAACCATTGATGGTCTTTCCACCAGTTAAGACCTTTTTTTATATGAAAATATTAAAATTTGATTTTAAATGTCAATTGTACCGTCAAATGACAGCTTATTGAACGCTAATTCCAAAAATGTATGGTTTCTATGGAAAAAGATATAGATAAGGGAGATAATTGTTTACTTCCGGTTCAAACGATGTTATTTCCGGTATAGTTTGATAGTTTAAGTGACACTGATTCCAAAAATATATGGTTCTATATACTTTTTCATTAATGAAGTACAAAATATAGCTACTTCCGGTTTACAAAAGGTCACTTCCGGTTGTCTTTTTCTAGATCACATTGCTTGCAACCTAATTTAAAAAGTCCCAAGTCTTGATCATGTATACATATGAGGTAAAAGCAAAGGTCAAAATCTAGAACGTTACATTTACCTATGACCTTGAGCTCAATTTCGAGGTCATCAACCAAGGACCTCAAATCAAAAGACTCTAGGCCTCTACTATATCTAGTTAATGAGATGTTTTACCTTACAACTAATATTAGATATAAAAGGGGGCAAAACTGGCATCAAATGTCTACGTACTCTTTTGACTAAAATCTAAGTGTTACCACATGTCGCAACTAACAATTTAGTAAAAATAATTTGTCGATAAGTTATACAGCTTTTAAAAATGAGTGAAAATAAGCCAAAATCAAAATTTATAATATGACCTTGACCTTTGACCTTGACCTTATTTTCATTTTTTTGGACCAAGGACCTCAAATCAAAAGACCCAGGTCTCTATCACTTATGGTTTACCAGTTAGAAATGCAAATTCTTATATCAAACATAAAAGGGGGGATAACTCTCATATGGAATCTATATAATGCTTCGGTCAAAATAAAACAGAACATCCTGAGGATATAACGAGCAATTTGGAAAAATAAATTTGTCGGTTTCTTATACGGTTGCGAAGCCTTTGAGATAACAAGAAAAACAGTGTTCGGGGAGATAACTCTTATTTGGGAAAGTATTCGGTTAAAACGAGTTGGTTTCAAAAGCATATAAACTGTTCGATATCATATTCCAAAAATCTAAGCGACATCTTGCGAAACAAAAAAACAGCGAAGGAAAAAAATTAGGCGGAAGAAAAAAAAAAAAAATAATAATAATAATAATCAGAAGAAATCCAATAGGTCTTTCCACGGAAAAGTGGAAAGACCTTATAAGTCGCATCAGACTGTTTCATCTATATAGAAATACTCTTACGATACTAAGGCTTTTCTACCTCAGGCATAGATTACCTTAGCTGTATTTGGCAACACTTTTAGGAATTTTGGTCTAATGCTCTTCAACTTCGTACTTTATTTGGCCTTTTTAACTTTTTTGAATTCGAGCGTCACTGATGAGTCTTTTGTAGACGAAACGCGTCTGGCGTATATACTAAATTTAGTCCTGGTATCTATGATGAGTTTACTTACAGATGATAGTATAGCGAAGAGCGCGTTTCATGTCATTTTAAAGCAGAAGTTTCCTGATTAGTCATATAATGCGGTAATTTTACAATAGTGAATGTTTTTTTTTATTAATGCATACAGTTTAATTGCTGGTGAAATAAAAAACCAAAAATGTAAGAATGAAGGATGTACGCTCCGTTCGTTTCTAAAATTTGACAGATATTCGGAACCCCGGTTTTTATTCGTGCAGTCCTATTACAAATTTGAACATTAACCCCTCCTTTTCCCCTAATTAAATAACAAAGTTTCAAATAGATATAGGAAGATGTGGTGTGAGTGCCAATGAGACAACTCTCCATACAAATAACAATTTAAAAAGTAAACCATTCAAATGTCTTCTTTGAAAATCTTATAAAATTCTTGATATTTATGCATCGTTTTTGAAATGGAAAAAGGTACTTATGTTAAATGTATGAAACATGTAGTTTAAATTATTTCCAACAAAATTTTAAATGGTTTTATCTCGGAATCAAGCACACATACCCTTCATTTTTTTATGTTTTTTTTTAATTGCTTGATGTATATACCATCAACATATAACAGTCTTTTGAAAGCAGCCTTGTTATTATGAAACAGAATAGCGAACATCTTTAAACGTTGTCATGCTTTCCTTGCATTTTAACTGCATTGGTCTCATGCATAAAATAGGTGTTATATGGCACTACAAATCCTTGGTGTAATATCGGGATACTCAAATACAAGTCCGTAGAGCGATAACTTACTGTGTCCTTGCTCCTTGTAGTGATACCTAGTGGTTTGGTAATTTTGAAAACTGAAATTGTATCAACTGTTTTACAAATATATATGTTGAATCATTAGTATGGAATGTTTATCCAATAAATCAAACTATCGATGTACATGTGAAGCATTTTAAAAAAAGAGAATAAAACAAGAACAGCAATACTTAAAAAAAAAAGCCTTTTTCTTTTCCCCGACTGTTCTTCAGACACTTCTCCTTTATCAAATTTGTTGCTTTTCTTCTTAGTGAAAGCAGTAAAAATCTACTAATAGTCACTGACAACATCAGGATAAAGTAGACCAAACGGGAAAACAACACACGGAAAAACAAGTAGGAGGTGAAATTCCGACCAGTCCATTAATTGAAAACAAAGAAAAGTCTGAGTTAAATAATTCTCCAGATGTTGATTATGCAATAAGTCCAAACGATTCGGGCACCAGCCCTAGTACAATCCGGAGTCCGGGCGTGCTCCGGACACGTGTCCGATACTTATGTAAACCTTTGCGCGGGAAAATTACTGAACCAGAACATAAACAACAAACACGCAAAGGAAGAGCAGTTAAAATACCAGCGAGATTCAAAGATTTTATACACTTGGTAGAGGAAAACGAAGCAAAGATGTATAACAATAATAATGAAAAGCATATTTGTGAGGACTGTGGGTAACAGTATGCAAACAAGAGGAATTTAAGGAGGCACAGGAATCAGGTGCATGACGAACAGGTCAGTTATGTGAAGTGCCCAGAACTCAGATGTAACAAGTTCTATTACCGAAAAGAATACTTAGCCCTTCATTTAGAGTGTGCCCATGGTTTCGGCCACAATGGAGCTAAGGAAAAAGTGAGGCAAACCAAGATGGAGAAAGGCAACAGGAGTGAACTTGAACCACGCCGCAAAGTTCGGAAGATGAGCGCTACTTGCACTAGCTCAACACTAGGGGTGTCTGTTGATGGGCCCAGTTCTATCGACAATACAGAAGGAGCCGTGGGAGGTGAACCGCCAGCACAGTCAAAGGTGACAGTTGAATCAGTCCAGTGTGTTGATTTTCTTGAAGTACATGCTGACAGTTCTGAATTCGACGATGAACAATCAAAGTCAGTAAACTCTGTTGAACAAGAGGGTGAGACATTTTTAGAACTTTTGGACAGTTTAAAGGAATTGTCAGATAACTACAGTTCAAGTAGTCACGTGACATCTGACCCTGTTGATGAGACCCCTATAACTTCAGGGCCGTCCACATCTGTACGTATTCACCCAAAAGATGAACAAGTTGCTGGCTCGTCTGGGTTATCATATGGAGAAGTGTACCAGTCAGAAAGTGAAGATGAAGCTGATAATAATGAAGAGGTCGAGGAAATTAGTGACTATTTTGAAACTGTAGAGACAATATATATAACCTTAATCACAACAAAACACTTTCAAGGAAGTACCGGCAATTTACTTTCAGAAAGAAGAGAGCATAGGTTTGGGTCGTCATTACATCACGACCCAAGAGATTTAGACTGGGACCGCTTCTTTGGAGATGTGCAAGAGGAAATAATTAAACACGCTCAAGAGGATCATCGTAGAGAAGCAGAGGTGGAGGAACTATCAGATGACAATGCTGAGGCCGAGTAACACAGAACAGGATTACCAAGGGAGGAGAAAGACACTTTTCGAATTGCAATGTACTTTTATGTAGACAATTTTTGTGTGTTTGTTTGTAATTTTTTTATTATTCTTTTTGTTTCCATACTCTATTTTATAAGAAGTGTTTGATATGTTCTGGCATGTATTTTTATTGAATTTGGTGTCCTGTAACCCTTTCATTTTTGGTGTTGCTAGACCATTCTCTTATTCGAACCTTAGCGAGATTTTCTCAAATTTCAAAGGGAGAGGATGACTTTGTTTTTCACAAGGCTGAAATATTTTATCCTATGACCCAATAGTTGCTACAAAAAATCATAACACAACTGTTTGATACATATGGTTATAGCCAGTATTTAGATTACTTGATCAAAACCCCTCTTATTACATTTGACCGATTGTGATTTGTAATAAAATTCATACAGAAATCACTTTTTTATAATTCTTTTTTCAGGACATCAGGGTAAAAAGAGTAACCTCTCTTAACCCCCGCCCGACCGCATATGGCCAGATAGGAAACGCATACGTATACCTGAACAGTAGTTTGTATAAACTTACTGTAAAGGAAAAGTATTTCAAAACTTTGAGCAAAGGACAGTATTTTCGTATCAAGGGGCAGGCGATAAACCATCAGAATCAGTTTATCAACACAGATTATGCCACTGTAAGTAATATTACACTTAGGTTATAGATCCCCAGACATTATAACCTATCATAAATGTAAGTCGATAAAGTCTTTATTTTCAAAACTTACTACGTACTTCATTTGACCTTAATATTTATTTATTCGAGCTTCATTGGTGAGCCTTGTGATGGACATAACGCACATCTGTTGTACAAAGTTGTAATCTAGGTACTACTATCCTCTTAAGTTAATTATGTAAATATTGCAAAAAAGAATTTTTAGTTTAAATTTATAGAAATCTCTGGTTTTGAAAAGGCTACCGGCACTGAACAGAAACAAATGACCTATATTTACGTACATGATTTAGTTTCGAATTGGACAATTGGTCGCCAAAAAACTCGTATACACAGAATTGCCCATCCCTTTCAGCCGTGAAATATCGTTTTGACAATAAATATAATATATCTTTACTTTTGAATTTTTGAATATATAAATCCAATATAACCAAAAAAATCTATGAATTATTGATATCTATTTATTGTTTGCACAATTTAAAGTAATAATGACTATGTGAAGTTGATCTTGCGTTTATATACTTTTTATTTTTAAATCAAATTCCAGATTATGGAAATAGCCCCATTTGAGGTTAACGAGAGCCACATCCAAGCGCTTATTGCGTCAACCCCCATAGATTTGGGGGATGTTGGGAAGATTGCTTTATTGGTACAAGACCAACTAGTTGCCATCTCGGGCTCATTGGTTAAAGTAAGTATCGTAATAAATTTGATATATCTGTAGTTTATAAACCAATAATTTTAAAATCGTTCGTGTTTTAACTCGCTGATATTTTATCTTAACACATGATATGTTAATAAGTAGTTGATTTCTTTGACGATTTAGTAACCGCGACTTCTCCTTATATCTGTACGAAGTGAATAAATACCCTACCATATTCGTTCATTTCTTTTCTTGGTTTAGTTTCCTTTGTATCGATTTGATGAATTAAATATTATATCAGATGATTTGGGAGTTTGAGCGCCCGCAAACACGTTTAGCCCCACCATATTCATTAATCAGTAGCATGTACTTCGATTGTTGTCGTTGGTTGATTGGCTTTTCATTGTTGAAGTACAGTGATAATGAACGTCATGCTAAACTTCGAATTATACACAAGAAACTAAAATTAAAAATCATACAAGACTAACCCTTCCCCTATATGTCTAGCCAATGCAGAAAAGTAATCGCAAAAGTTTTTAGAATTTTAATAACTTTCTCAAACTATCCTGGGTTTGTACCAAACTTGGACAGAAGTTTGTTTATGATCATTAGAAGTATCCAGAAGTTAATTTTGTAAAAATAAAATTCCATTTTTTCCTTATTTTACTATAAAGGGACTTAGTTTTTTTCTGCGGGGAAACGTTACATTCACTCTGTGGTTAAAGTTTTTAGAATTTTAGTGACTTTCTTAAACTATCCTGGGTTTGTACCAAATTTGGACAGAAGCTTGTTTATGATCATAAGATAGTATCCAGAAGTAAATTTTGTAAAATAATAAATCTAGTTTTTCCATATATCACTTTTAAATGGACTTAGTTTTTCTGCGGGAACCCATTACATTCACTATGTTGTTAAAGTTTTTAAAATTTTAATAACTTTCTTAAACTATCCTGGGTTTGGACTGAAGCTTGTTTATGATCATAAGATGTATGTAAAAAGATAACTCCGTTTTTTCTGTAATTTACTTTTAAATGGACTTAGATTTTTTTACAATCATAAAATAGTAACAAGAGGAATATTTTTATTGATATTTTTCCTCATTGTTGTTGAGCCTGCGATTTACAGCAAAAATAGGCGAGACACTGGGTTCCGCGGAAACCTTAAAAAATTTTAATTCGGGAATTATCATGATTTATATTAAGTACATTAATTATTGTATTGCAATTCTTGAAGAATGGAAAAAAAGTGAATTTGTAGGATACTTAAACAAGTGAATCTTATTTACTTGTATAGGTAAACAAAAATATGGCATAGTTATGTCCCTTACACATTCAGAATGTTTTACATTGTACTCGTTTTACTTGTACAAATGTATAAGTAAAAAAAATACCCTTTTTTCCTTCTTATATTCTTGAGATTTCTTTGCTCTAATCGAATTTAAATTGTGTACTCTCTGCAGATGTCTTTACCATCTATTTAAGTGTAATTTCATAGACAATGAAAATCCCATTTGTCTGTTATCTTCACAACACTGCTCATTTACAAGCCCCTAAGGAGCAATTTTTGAAGGCCTTGCACACATATACAAGATCTTTGCTCAATCAGTTTCTTTGATGAATTTATATAATGAGATAAAATATTGAACTTAAAATAAAAAAAAATTGAGCCAAACTCAAACATGTATTTGAAAAATATAAACTGTATAACCATGAACATTATATATTCTTTCCTGCAAGCTTGATTAATACAAAAAAAGAGTTTACATGTCAAAGAAAAAAATAAAAACAAATGAATTATAAGACATCTTCATTCATTGATTGTTAATTGAACAGTGGCAAATGGTATACTCAGATATATTCAGCATGTTCAGGTTAAGAATTAATAAGCAATTGATAGAAATATACATTCTGCTGGAATTTTTGAAATGCCATTGCTAATTAAGTTGTTAATAAACTCATCATAGATACCAGGACTAAATTTAGTATATACGCCAGACGCGTTTCGTCTACAAAAGACTCATCAGTGACGCTCGAATTCAAAAAAGTTAAAAAGGCCAAATAAAGTACGAAGTTGAAGAGCATTAGACCAAAATTCCTAAAAGTGTTGCCAAATACAGCAAATTAAGTATTATACATGCAGATATTTATTGCCTGACAACAGGCAACCACTGCTGTTCATCTTTCCAAAAATTGTTGTAATGATTCATTAACATGGAGAGAGTGTGCATGTGATGCTCATTCTAAAAGAGGCATGTGTAAAGAAGTTGCTATTCAGACAACATGTATATGTAATAGAACCATAGACTTCAACAATTCACTGGTTTCTTTATTTTATATGTCTAACTCTTAAAAGTGTCACAAGTCTATTGAAGTCCATTTGTATTCACTGAACAGTAAAACATGTTTAAGCTAAACTATTGAAGTTTTGAAACCATAAAAAGTAATGGTTGAAAATAGTTAAAATACATTTTTTTTTAATATATATGTTTATATCTAATGCTCCATGGTACAAAATTAATGCCTCTTCTCCAGCTGGAACATCAGATCAGCACAGTAGTGCTTCACAAGTATAACAACTACTCACAATATGATATCAAAAGTAATAGAGCCAGATGCATCAGAGATCTCCTGTTCAGACACAGAAGGAGGTCATAAGTACATGTAAGTGAAATTAATCTATATATTTATTTTCTTTTAAAATTCGTATTTCAACTTAACTCTGTCAAAATAAAAATACATTGTAAATGGTTTAATTAGTTATCAAAGGTACCAGGATTATAACACATTGATATTATTCATACTTTCAACTTTGTGTACCTATGTGGAAAGCAGAGTATTTCTAAAACAACAAAAAAAACCAATTTAACTGGATTCTTAAAGAACTTAGAGAAGTTACACTTTGTACATGTTGCAAGTAACAGTCATTACTGTCAGTAGATTAAAGAAAGTATTAACTGGACAGTACTATAGAAAAAGCAATGCAATGTAACCTGCTCGTGGAGATGGAATATACAAACCCTCTCACTACATGCTAAAGACTTTAGATGTAACACTAGCAAATGGGTCCAGGTAAAAATAAGTACATAATGGAAAGTATTACTTAATTTTGCATATTTCATTGTTGTTTTTATACTTAAACTTTGATATTTCTATTGTAACTTTTCAGAGAGTCTGGAATGTCTGGATTGGAAGATGTGAACAACAACAGTTTTATTAATCCTTTTGAGTAAGTTGTTATTATTTTGAATCTCTTAAAATATGTTTTCTTTATATCATAAAAGATGATAAAAGGCATACATGTAACAGTATCACTATGTAATAAAAACCCTCATTTTATTTTTTTATCATGGCCAAAATTGTTTTGTATGTGACTTTTTTTTTGCAACATATTGAGATTTGAATTCAGTATTGTGGTTCATCTTCATTTTTTAAAAAAGATACTCGTGTGTTATTCTAGTTATGCCAGGATTTGTGGATGTTTATTTCATTTATGCCAAGCCATATGTTATAAAGTACAGAAATTAGGTCTCAATCGCCCATACGACCGAATCCCAAAACTTAGAAAATGTATCAGAAAGGTGACGGCAATCGCATACTACTGGTGAGATTTAATTTTGACCAGCTATGTTGGAGCAGGATCTGCTTACCCTTCCAGAGCACCTGAGATCACCCCTGGTTTTTGGTGGGGTTCGTGTTGTTTATTGTATACAAGACGAAAGTCGTCGATATCCATCGTTTCATGATTTCCTCAAATATTTCAGACGGAATTATATCAATGGGCAATATGCTGTACCTACATGGAATGTTTACGAGCGTGATAGTAGAATAAACAATCACATCCAAATTTAAGTTGACAAAATACACAGTGGACTTAAAACTGTTAAATTATACTGATCGGTCCAAATTGATTTATATGGCAATGAAGATTTAATGTGTGAAAAAGAATTAATCTTATGTCGATGTAATTGGTAAACTGGTCCGTCATTCCATCTAAAGCCTGCACCGAAGGAACGGGTTGGTTTAATTGTCACGTCGGTCTTAAAAATCCAACGATTCGCTACAAAAATTGACCAATCAGGAAGCATATTATTTATAGAATATTTCCACTTCATTCAAAAACAAATAATGATGACCGTCGATTTTCAATTTACATTACAGTCAAAAAATGCATTACTTTCGATTACACTGAAGAAGAAAACACAAAACAACCACTTTAAACCAGCTCAGATTCAATGTTTAAAAAGTGCACTGTCAAATGACACTCTTGCAATACTCCTGACTGGTTATGGCAAGTCACTAATTTTCGAGGCATTACCGTTGATGCAATCAAGTGCTGTGCTTGTTATCACACCACTCAACCCTATCATAACAGAGCTACGGCGAGGATTCTGTCAAGTTTGATGAAACATTTGTGCATAGAGGTTATTTTAACATCAGAGACAATATCAAATACATTATTGGATTGAACATCCTGAGAACTGCGTTAGCAAAAAGACCTTCCAATTTTTTTGGAGTACACAAAGGCAATTGAAAATATCAAACATTGTTATTGATGAAGAACATTGTGTTTCCCATTAGGGAGATGGATTTAGGGGAAAATTCCTTGAATTTGTGAAGTTGCGATCCCTTTTTCCAAGTGCTAAAATGCTTCCTCTCACTGCTACAGCCCCTATTAAAATACAGAAGGATATTTCTGATTTACTTGGTATGAGGACATTTAAGGTCATACAAGGTAATATTGACAAGTCCAATATAAAACTACAAGTGAAAAGGAGACCTGCAGGATGCGCTAAAAAACGTAATGTTGAAGAATTATATGATTTTGTATTTGATCCTCTGATTGATGAACTTTCTTCACAGAGAGAAAACTTTCCAAAGACTTGTCTTTTCACGTATGAAGTGGTGTGGTTATGGCTACGAAAAGGGACACAGACCGAGTACAAATGACAAGGATGTGAAGCAGATTATAGCAAAGTATCATAGTCTATGTACCACTGAGGTATAAAAACATTATTTTTTTTTAATTTATATATACATGTATGGGATATTTGCGTTACGGCAGCAATGCAACAATACTAAGAAATATGCTTCTGGATAATTTGAAGAAGAAATAACTGGGTTTAGTTCATTTCATGTACTGTACATTATGGTATTTCTTATCGATAACGGTTGTACATGTATATGGTCACCTATAATTGCTTGAACATGCACATGTAGTCTTTGTAATTTGAACTTGAAGGGGATAACGGTCTCATCGGCAATCATACATAGAACCACATCTCCTAATTTCTATATTGAAGTCTTTAATTCAATGTCTTGATTGCTGTTATAGTATTTTTAAGACTTATATTAAAATATTTTTTTAACTTTCTGATGCGTAATATAAAATCTTGACTAGTATGTCAGATCACAATGGACTATTGTTTGCCACTAAGTATGGGTACAGATGCTCAGGCTATTGATTAGTTGATTGTTGGTTGCTTAACGTCCATGGGCAAATATTTCATGCATATTCAGGACGAGAACAAGTTCTCAATAAATACAATAGGTAACTTGGTACGATAGAGGCCACCTTGGATGATGGTCGGGGAAATTTGGACTGCCACTGGGTGTAGTCAATTTTTTATATGTTGTAGCCATAATTGTTGTGGTTTTTTTTTGGCACAAAATAAAATAATAAAAACATTAACCATCAGTGTTTTCTTTATTTTTAGCATATATACAGATAGAGATGGTTTACCAGCAACTACAACTCTATTTTATAATGTGACAGACATTTTAAATTCTATAAAAGGGTAAAAAAACTTGAGGATAGAAGAAATAGTATTTACGAATATTTTACTGTTCTCAGTAAAAAACTAATTAAAAAATGAACATCAATTTCAGAGTTGCTGCTCAAAAGGAAGCAATTAAACCAAGAGTTTCAAATGGTGAAGTTGAAATCATCCCTTCGTATATTTTACGGACGCCATCACGAGATGGTTGACAGTTATGGAATAACCGTTTACAAATGATATCGGATATGTCAGTGCTGTACAACTTTGTACCTTTTTCACCTTCGATCTTGTATATCTAGGCGTTATGTATTCAGGTTTAGTTTTCTGTAATTAGTTAATACTTCAGTTTCTTTGTGTATATCTCTTTCATATTCATTTAATAAAATTTACTGTTTGCAATAGCATGAATTGTTCTATATAATAAGAATGTTCTTATCCCGGGCATAAAAAACAATGCCGTATTTGGCAAAACCTTTTCAATTTTTGATCTTCAGTGCTGTACAACTTTGTACTTTTTTCACTTTCGATCTTTTATATCTGGGCGTCACTGGTGAGTCTTGTGTGGACAAGGCGCGTTTTTGGCGTATTGAATTTTAAACCTGATGCTTTTTGTTATCTATTAATCATGTTTTTCTTTGTCTAATATGTTCTCCTATTTATTTGTATTGTAGTCCTGTAATATTATGTTGTCATTTCAATGTTATATTTAACTTTGCCATTAAAGTGCGAGGTTTGGCATGTCATAAAACCAGGTTCAACCCACCACTTTTGTTCCTGTTTAAAAGTGTCCTGTACCAAGTCAGGAATATGGTCATTGTTATATTATTGTTCGTTTCTCTGTGTGTTGCATTTTAACGTTGAGTCGTTCGTGTTTTCTCTTATTTTTGAGATATTAAGATAAGACGTGGCACGGTACTTGTCTATCCCAAATTCATGTATTTGTTATTCTCGTGGTGTTTTGTCTGATGCTTGGTCCGTTTCTGTGTGTGTTGCGTTTCGGTGTTGTGTCGTTGTTCTCTTATATTTAATGCGTTTCGCTCGGTTTTGGTTTGTTACACCGATTTTGTTTTTTGTCCATGGATTTGAGTTTTGAACAGCGGTATACTAGTTGCCTTTATTTACATGTTCCTTGCGTCGTAACTTCAATCCCCTTCCCTTTCATGAATGTGACCTACCGAATTAGACTATTTCCGGATTTGATTGATTGATTGTTGGTTGCTTAACGTCCAATGGCAAATATTTCATGCATATTCAGGACGAGAACAAGTTCACAATAAATACAATACGTAGGTTGATACAATAGAGGCCATCTGGGATGATTGTCGGGGAACTTTGGACTGCCACTGAAAAATGAGGATATATTGAATAGGGACAGAATTTTTGCCTTACAACAGGCCACCTACGGAACCCTGAAAGAGTTATTGCAAGGGTTCTTAACGTGCTCTCTTTACACGAGGCATCGAATTTAACGTCCCTCTTCTGACCGGATGTGACTGCGAACTTGATACATCCCGCACAGCCAAACGGACGCACCACTTCGGCAAGTGTTTTATTGCCGGTCTGGGGAAGACCAAGTGACCCTTGGGGATTACCGAATTTGATTTACATGTGCAACACGACGGGTTCCACACGTGGAGCAGGATCTGCTTACCCTTCCGGAGCAACTGAGATCACCCCTAGTTTTTGGTGGGGTTCGTGTTGTTTATTCTTTGGTTTTCTATGTTGTGTCATGTGTAGTATTGTTCGTTTTTTTTATTTTTAGCCATGGCGTTGTCAGTTTGTTTTAGATTTATGAGTTTGACTGTCCCTTTGGTATCTTTCGTCCCTCTTTTTCAGACTGATTTGTTATGTTAATAAAGCAATTTCTTGTAATTTCTGATTACTTTGATTTTTACGAATGACACCATGAATATTTCAAATTTTCAAAAATGTTAAAAGTCGAAATGTTATACCAGTCATAAGATAAAAATTCCACTATAATATATTTTCCAAAGATGATTTATTATGTAATAAAACTTCCTTTTGGGATTTATTTTTCTTTCTTTTTATTATGCTTCTGGAATATGTGTCTCATAACATGCATCCCAATAGCTAAGATCGGTAGCTACGTCACTTATTTGTTTATGAATATTCATGTATCGGTCACGTGACAGCACATCATGCAAACAAAACAGAATAACAATGGCATCCACTAAAGATTTTATGAAAATAGAATTAACTGATAACGATATTCCCGGGGCAAAAATAGATTTAAATGATTTTCAGGACAATTGTAATGTCCAACCAAAGAGATGGTTACAGTGCAGTGGTATTAAAATGTCTGGAAACAAACCAGAACTTATTCAAAGGTGAGTGACCTGTAACGATACGCTCATTCCTTTTGTTGTCATGTTTTATCTGAACTACAAATAGTCAATCCTCTTAAATATAGCAAGGTTAACTTTGTCACCGAGCAATGATTGGTAGTTGACAGTTAAATAACACACCTTTTTATGTGACACAGTGCTAATTATGGAAATCATATACAAACACGCACGTATTAATTCCTTTGTTTACATTTACGCAAAACACGTGCTCTTTAAAAGTCTTTCACTTATGAAGTGTTTTTTAAGAAATATTCATTTATCGAAACTATTTTTAAATAATTAATAAAAAATAACGGATTTGAGAGAAGTCACTACCCTCCATGGATAGAGAAACATATTAAATAGTCTTGTTTATTATAGATGTAAAGATGTAATAGCTGGCGGAAAAGCAGATCATATTAATTTCAGCGTCGATGATGGTAAATGGTACGATATTAAATATGAGTCTGTAAAAATAGAAACTTCTGCAGAGAAAAAAAAGAACCCAGCACTACCCCCCTTTTAGGCTGGAAACAATTTCCTAATAACCCAATTCCAACTATGGACAGATATATCATTACCTACTAGAAAGTGTTGTCCTGTTGAACGAAGATGGAGAAAAAGAGGACACTAGTTTGTCACATATGAAATCAAAACCTTTAACCAAAGGGGAGCAGTATGTCAAGAGTGGCAGTGTCACCAATATCATGGACACAGTCAAAAGAGGCCCATGCTATTACTTTTTGAAGGCTAATGTTGATGCATCAATCAAAAAAAAACCAGAGGACTGTACATGTGACTGTCAAATGTCAGTGGTGCTGTTCTTGATGCAAGCTGCACTTGTCCAGTCTCAGCATTAGGGCGTTGCAACCATGCTGCAGCTGTACTTTTATTCATCAATAAACATTTTAAAGAAAATGGGTATGATCCCCTTGCTTGCACAGCAAAGACTTGTGAGTCGAAACAGGGGGGAAAAACTAAAAATCTAAAGTGATCTGTCGGGTAATGACTATCAATAATGACGACTTCAGTATATATATTAGAGGAACTTATCCTGTTGAACTGTTGAATCCAAAATTAGTGATGCAATATATTTATCAAATAAACAAAAGGCAGTAAAACTTTGTGACTGTCCCACGACCTCAGCATATGAGACTAGTTACATACGATGCAGAATAGAACTTGTGAACGAATTCAAATAGTATGGCCTAAATGAAGGTAAATCGTCAATGTGGGAAAGTCTCCTCAATGCCATCATTACATATGACAATTAAGATTTTGATGAGGAACGTCAAATTATGCTTCAAAACTTAACTTGGACTTTTTTTTGTTAAAATCAATCGGGCCCAGGACCAATCCAGTATATCTTATCATAATCCTTCGTTTTTAAATCAATTTCCTATGTGCATACATTTAGAGTAATTAAGAGCTAGTAAACTTAGTGTATGATTAATATTTCTGGTTATGAAATACATTCGTCTGCATTTATTTCCATATTTTTCTATCCAAGTTTTGATAAATAAAATATTTTACTTTAAAGTTAACATAGCCAAAGTTTTATTACATTCTATTACAGTTTGTTTTGTGTCATCAAAATATATAGGTCTTGGCAAAATTGCTGAAACTATTATCCTTAAAGAAGGAAAAACATTGCAAATAGAATCAATTAAATTATTATAATATTGAATAATCAATTTACTGGATAAACCATTCCCAACATAATTTGTGCCTACATGCAATATTGATTGATTGTTGGTTGCTTAACGTCCAGTGGCAAATATTTCATGCATATTCAGGACGAGAACAAGTTCACAATAAATACAATAGGTAGGTTGATACAATAGAGGCCATCTGGGATGATGGTCGGAGAATTTTGGACTGCCACCGGAAAAGGAGGGTATATTGGATAGGGACAGAAATTTTGCCTTGCAACAGGCCACCTACGGACCCCTCAGAGGGTTGTTGCAAGGGTTCTTAACGTGCAAAGAGCGTGGCACTCTCTTTACACGAGGCATCGGATCTACATGCAATAAGAAATGTGTGTATTTTCTTAACAATAAAAGTATTAAACATTTGAATTTTGAAGACAAACATCAAGCCTACATTGATGCTGATGCTGATGCTGTTCATCTTTCTTTTTTGGGAAATGATATTTTCATCGATACAATTCAAACTGCAATTCAAAAAAAGAGCTTTCGGTGGGCATGTGTTACCTTTCCACGTCAGTTTTAATCTAGCGGCGTACTACAGTACATGATATATAAGGCATGAAGAATGTCCATCCTCTTCTATTAACTTATCCTGTCTTAATTAAAGGCAACAGTAGTAGTTCAAAACTCGTAAATCCATAGAAAAAAAAACAAAATGGGGGTAACAAACTAAAACCGAGGGAAACACATCAAATGTAACATAACAACGACACGACACTGAAATGCATTACACACAGAAACGGACCGAGCATCAGACAAAATCCAACGAGAATATCATATATAACAGCAACACCAAATACATTGATTGATTGGTGGTTGCTTAACGTCCAGTGGCAAATATTTCATGCATATTCAGGACGAGAAAAAGTTTACAATAAATACAATGTAGGTTAATACGATAGAGGCCATCTGGGAACTTGGGACTCCCACTCTAAAATGAGGGTATCTTGGAGGGGGACAGAAATTTTGCCTTGAAACAGGCCACCTACGGACCCCTTAAAAGAGTTTTCTTCACGTGTAATGAGCGTGGCACTCTCTTTAAACGAGGCATCGGCCTTCTGATACATTCCGCACAGCCAAATACTTCGGGAAGCATTGTACTTCCGGTCGGGAGAAGACCAAGTGATCATATTTCTATACCCCAGTCAACCTTGAGGGTTAAAACCAAATACATAAATTTGGGATAGACAAGTACCGTGACACGTTTTATCGCAATGTGAATGTACACTCAAAAATAAATGAAAACAGAAGACGCAACGTTAAAATGTAGCACACGCAGAAAACAAACAATAACATAACAATGGCCATCTTCCTCACTTGGTACAGAACATTTTTAAAGGAAAAAATGGTGGGTTGAACCTGGAATTGTGGCATGTCAAACCTCGCACTTTGACGGCAATGTTAAACAGCAATGATAAATATAACATTGAAATAACAACATAATATAATACAAATAAATAGAACATATTAGACCAAAAAAACACATGATTAATAAATACAAAAAAAACATCAGGTTTAAAATTCAATACTCAAAAAACGCGTCTCGTCCACACAAGACTTACCAGTGACGCCGAGATATAAAAGATCGAAAGTGAAAAAATTACAAAGCTGTACAGCACTGAAGATCAAAAGTTGAAAAAGGTGTCAAATACGGCTAACATGGTATATGGTAAATATTTCAAGACATTTTCGTGTATCTTCAAACATTGATCAACAAGTATCTGGCTTTTTCTCCTACCAAATTTGTGACTTACTGTCTAACGACTTTCTGTTTTTTTTTTTTTTTTAATCCAGATCAGCTGTAGAAATGAACTAGTTGTTGTTACAACACTTTTTAATATGGTTTTATATTTAACAATTGTTTAGAGTTATTATGTCATTAATAAAAGTTCATTTCAAACAAACAGATGTTTCCTTCCTTATTAATTTCAATTTTGACTGTTTTTGAAAATGAGTCATTACTGGATCTCTTCATACTGTAAACGACAAGTTTATTTTCCATTACGTTTTGAAAACAATTGGTGCATCGATCACCAAATTACGAATAGGTCAAGGATAACGTTATCAAATATTGTTCAGTTGTCAAAAGCAACCCATCTTTCTCCTGCATCGGAAAGTAAATTTGTGTTTTTTTCTTAAAGTTAACTTATTGTTATGAGTCAAAGCAAAGAAAGTTTCTTGTTAGCAACTTTTTAACGCTTTGTGAGTGTATCTCTAAGTAACGTCATTATTGTTGATCGTGTTAAATTCATGAGGATTGCAAGTTAGAAGACATGAAGTGACAGTTACTTTTTACATCACACAGGTAATGGAAAATAGTTTTGTCGTTTTCAGTATGTAATAAATCCTGAAAGCAGTGTGGGAAGAGTATTGTAGCAGAAACAATTCTGCCCAAGATTCGGGGATGCGGACCACATCTATTTCTAGTTTGTATTAAAACTGATGTGTACGGAAAACGACTGATGTCAAATGTGATGCGCTATAATATATCTAAGTAAATGAAAACCAAAAACTGAAAACAATATATATTTTAATCATCAAAGTACAACAATTATCATCTTAGGCCAAAGGTAATCAGAAATGGAGCATTCAATATCTTCAAATTATTCGTACTTAGAAAGCATGTAGCAAATGCACTAACGTGCTATGGAGGCATGTAGCAAATGCACTAACGTTTTAAGGAGGCATGTAGCAAATGCACTGACATACTATGGAGGCATGTAACAAATGCACTAACGTACTATGGAGGCATGTAGCAAATGCACTTACGTACTATGGAGGCATGTAGCAAATGCACTAACGTACTATGGAGGCATGTAGCAAATGCACTAACGTACTATGGAGGCATGTAGCAAATGCACTAACGTACTATGAAGGCATGTAGCAAATGCACTAACGTACTATGGAGGCATGTAGCAAATGCACTAACGTACTATGGAGGCATGTAGCAAATGCACTAACGTTTTATGGAGGCATGTAGCAAATGCACTGACATACTATGGAGGCATGTGACAAATGCACTAACGTACTATGGAGGCATGTAGCAAATGCACTAACGTACTATGGAGGCATGTAGCAAATGCACTAACGTACTATGGAGGCATGTAGCAAATGCACTAACGTACTATGGAGGCATGTAGCAAATGCACTGACCAAATTCTGATTGGAGAGCTTGGCTTTCCTTGGTTGGATTGAATACCAGTCCTTAGAGGATTCAAATTAAGAATCTAAAACGAGTTCTATGAAATATACAAGTTTCTCACAGAAGGTAATCAAGGGTTTTGCCGCGGTGCAAATATTAAACTTTTCAATATAAATAAATATCTTTAATAAATGAATTAAAATAGCAAAAGCTATGTTATTTAACAAGCATGTACTGAATAAGCTTCATCTAAATCATCAAATAAAGGAATATGAAATTTATAGTATTAATCAAGGGAAATAATAACGACATAGTAATCCTAACTGCCACATTATACTAGTACCAGTGTATCTCTACTAATTCCCAAATCTGCAAGTGTCCCATGACAGAAACTGTAATTAAATAGTTTTCTGATGAATCATCCAAACTGCAAATGAAGTCTTACAACACCTGAAAGTCTACAAATAAATTTTTAACCTATAAAAATTTCAAAATAAATTGTGTGGGCATGATGCTAGATATGACCGATTTGGAAATTGAAAAGTCCTAAATCATTTATTGGGATCTAGGCCAAGTTTTGCCTAAGAACTATTTCAAAAATGCACTTTTTGCTTGGAAATACAAAATCTAAAATTAAAAAATATAAATGAAAAATATATGATTTTTAATCTGATGATGTCGCAACTATGTAATAATATGTACCGTCTATGAAAACGATGAAAAATACAGAATGTGTGCATTTTCAAATATTAATCTTTTGCATCTTACTTTCCAATACACCTTATCGCTATTTAGTCCATTCCGGGAAAAACAGTCATTTATACAACTTCCTGTTTAGGTCATGCGGGCCGAAAATGGAGGTCATCAGCAGTGAGCTGAGGGAGGAAAAACTTTAGAAGTGATCATCAAGAAACTTTGATATTGTATGGTCCACTTTTTTCGAAATTAAAATTGAAGTAAAAAAAAACAACACATTTTGTCATGAAACCCATCTGTCCTTTGTTTAATATTCACACAGACCAAGGTGAGCGACACAGGCTCATTAGTGCCTCTAGTTACAAATTGTAATTTGGATGGAGAGAGGTCTCATTGGCACTCACACCACATCTTCTAATATGTATGTACTTAAAACTGTTTCCCAACATATCTATTCTCGGCCATTCAAGAAAAAAATATAAATGATAGTTTATTGATCAAGACGAGGCTTTTGAAAATTGAATACAGATATAATATTATATACTGACATAAAACATAATTATCCAAATGTTACTGAATTTCAAATTATTTTGTAAATTCAAATTAAAACATTACCCAATTGACGACTACATATACATAAATAAACAAAATAAATAATTTCAGATAGATAAACAAACAAATGACTACCGATCATATATACACACATAAGGTTGCATGAGACTGATAAGTGAACTGGTAACACTATTCTCATCACCACATTTATAAGTTGCATTTGGAGTGTCCAAAAGACAACGGCGACAAGCCTTCACACGTTGTCGCCTCAAAGCCTTGTTCACCTTGTGAAGTTTTTCAATATATTGCTGTATACTGGAACTTTGTTTGTCTTTCATAATGCAATCAGCACAGTTATTGTTTGAATGAAGTGAGTCAATTGGTTGAAGATCACTTAGTTCTGTAAAATTTGATAGAGGATTTGTAGAAGTAGATGTTGAATTATTGGAAGCTGGTATGTCATTATTGCTCATTATAACAGGTCTTGAGGTAGATGTGTCAACATGCATGTAAGAAGACTGCTGACTATTAGTTGACATATGCAAGGGTGACACAAAGGAATGAGAACCCGACATGAGAGGTGGAAGGAATGATACTATTAGATGCTGAGACTTGCTTATAATGCTGATTGAGATAATGATGCAACGGCTCTGCTGTGTAGGACAAGGGTACTGCACAGGAAACATGGGCATTAACAAGTGGAGTGCAAGTAGGTTGCTGACTAGTAGTTGCTATGTAAGGAAAGGGTGCAGAAGAGGTAACCTGTGTGTTAACTAAACCAGGATTGAAATAAAAATGTTATGTGGTGGTTGACTGGTTACTGCTGGTGGAGGCATATGAGTTAAGGAATGAACATTAGTGTTAGGCACAGGTGATGGTGAAGGGACATGCATGTTAACTGGGGAAAGAGGGATGGTAGTAATGTTATGTGGTGGAGGCATATGAGTAAAGGAATGAACATTAGTGTTTGGCACAGGTGATGAGGAAGGAACATGCATGTTAATTTGGGCAGAGGGGGTAGGCACAGTGGTAGTGCAGGACACATTATTATTCTGTTGATTAAAGTCTAACATGCCAGTATTTGTAGGTGTACTACAAGTACCTACACTTGCATTCAGCATGCAGCTCTTGAAAATATCACTAGCAATTTTTTTTGCTGTCTCCTGGCGTTTCTTTTCTGTGCTTTTCCCTATGCCACTTTTAAAAATCCGATCCTGTAAAGTTACAAAAATAATTAGTAAATCAAGTAAAATATCATACACACTTGCTATTTGCTTTAGCAGGAACCCATACTAAATGCAAAGGAGCATGTCTCTTACAAGGCCCAATAGGTGGAAGCAATAGCTGTGTATATTGTGGGTAGTTCCTCACACAATGCTGCTGAACTTGTCTTTAGCATTGCATTTCCTATCATGATTTTCTTGATAGAGGGTTACTGCTCACAAAGAAGCTATTAAACCAAGAGTTCCAAATGGTGAAGTTGAAATCATCCCTTCATAAATTTTACGGACGCCATCACGAGTTGGTTGACCGTTATGGAATAACCGTTTCACAAATGATATCGGATATGTTTTTTACGTCGTAACTACAATCCCCTTCCCTTTCATGAATTTGACCTACCGAATTAGACTATTTACCGGATTTGTAATCACATAAGCAACACGACGGGTGCCGCATGTGGAGCAGGATCTGCTTACCCTTCCGGAGCACCTGAGATCACCCCTGGTTTTTGGTGGGGTTCGTGTTGTTTATTCTTAAGTTTTCTATGTTGTGTCATGTGTACTATTGTTTTTCTGTTTGTCTTTTTCATTTCTAGCCATGGCGTTGTCAGTTTGTTTTAGATTTACGAGTTTGACTGCCCCTTCGGTATCTTTCGTCCCTCTTTTTGTACTCTTCCATAAAAAAAAAGTAACGGTATCAGAAATCAAAATTGAAATTGAAATTTCTGTTCTAAATTTTACCTTGACATAGTTCCATTTGTAATCGGCAGATTTAAGCTGATGTTACATTATTTCTGCAAGATTGTTAACTGCTAACTTTCTTTGTTCAGTAAATATAGTTCTTTTCCTGAATGTATGGTTTCTTTTTGTTTGTTTTCTGCAAATTCAGCTTGTTGTTTATCACCTAATGGCCCTATATTTTGAACATCTGACATACTCTATAAACACACTGAAACCAACATATTATTTACATATTTTGTAATTGGTACCAATATATATGAACTATATTCATACATTTTCCATTCAGAAGTACAGGCTTTTAAAAATAATTGACTAGGTTCAACTGAACACACCTCTTCGCTGAATATCCTTTGGATATGGTGGAATAATGTACTAGTTTGTTCTGGGTGTTCTTGGTGTTCTGGATGCTCTTGATGTTCTTGGGGTTCTGGATGTTCTTGGGGTTCTGGATGTTCTTGAGGTTCTGGATGTTCTATATCATACTGCGAAAATGAGATTTTATAATTTTATTTATGAATAAACAATATTGCTGTGAAGCATTATATGTTGCATATTAATTATCACACCAGCCATAGTTAAAAAGAAATAGGATTTTGGATAATTTAAAGTGGTTTGATAGGTTACCTGGACATAATCTGTAAGGAATGTATAGTTATGTAGCATACAAGATTGAATTTAATCATTTCTATGATCACTTATAGTATTATAACAATTCAAATATATTACAGTTATATTCATCATATTTTCATCACATACCCATTGATCACTCATTAGCTTTCCATCGTCGAGTCAACACGTACGCGTCGATCTAAAAGCAATTACAGGAGAAGGTTACGGTCTGTTGTTTTTGTTCAATTGTTTAGTTAGCATTTAAAATAATTTCTTTTCCTTTTTTTTAAGCTTAAGTTCAATTTCACTTCTTTTTATTATTTCTTTGTAAGTTTATAAATTTTATTTTTTTTAATCTTTAGGTTTTAAACTTTATTTTTGCTAAATAAGTATTACATATTTAAATAGGCTAAAGTTTAATCTATTTTTGCTTTAATAAATATAATTAAAAGTTAAGATACATTTTAATATGAGCAATATGACAAACAACAAAAGGAAAATTGACTCAAGTAGTCCACAACAAGGGAAATCACCTGATTCCAAAATCTACAAAGTCAAGGCATTTCGCCAATACAATATGCAAAAAGTCAAGAATTAAGCCAAACTAAAACTAAAAGCCCTGTGTCACTCAATGATAAGGGCAAAAAGATGTTTCCCCTAGTGAAACACTAATCATCACATCAAGGGCTAAAAAGTTCATGCTACTGACCCTTAACTCTCTCCATTATCTGCCAATAAACATGAAAGGAAGTGTTAATGATCAAGCCGTAGAAATAAATATATTTATAAATCTCACAGGTTCCTGAGTTTCATGGACAAATATTGTAAAACAAAAGAGATATTAACACTTGTCGTCGACCATTTCAATATATATATAGCGTATATCGGCGAGGGTGAATACCGTCCGGTCAACTTATTTTTGAGAAAAACCCGTTTTTTTGCAATCAAGTTTATATTTTCGAATAATATATTTATAAATCTCACAGATTCCTGAGTTTCATGGACAAATATTGTAAAACAAAAGAGATATTAACACTTGTCGTCGACCATTTCAATATATATATAGCGTATATCGGCGAGGGTGAATACCGTCCGGTCAACTTTTTTTTGAGAAAAACCCGTTTTTTTGCAATCAAGTTTATATTTTCGTATAATATATTTATCAATCTCACAGATTCCTGAGTTTCATGGACTAATATTGTAAAACAAAAGAGATATTAACATTTGTCATTGACCAGTTGAATATATATATAGCGTATATTGGCGAGTGTGAATACCGTCCGGTCAACTTTTTTTGCTCAAAAATAATTATTTTTTCTCTTTTTTTTGTTTATTTTCATAAAATATAGTCTAATATCTTTCAGGTTTACAAATATTAAACAAATCTATCGGATAACAAAAAAAGTTAGGACGGTTGAGTCATATGTCGTCCGGTCAACCGTCCTGTCACTATCCGGGCAATCGTCCTGTCATTAGTGCTTCCCTACTTTTGTGAATAAAATATAGTTTCGTTTGATTCCTTGTCTGTTGTTCAGCCATAATCTGATATCAGGTATCCCAATGTTCGATTAGGGGCGAAGTACAGGCCACTACACGTCCCGGGAGGTGTCGTCACCGACCCCCTCCGTTACATGTGTTGAAAAATTAGGTGTTATATTTTAAACATTATCCACGCAACATTTCGCTAAACAAATTAGATTCATCGGGCGTGTGAATCTATCCAGGTGAAATCGGATGCATTACAATAAATATTTTTGTAGCTTGAGCTACACAAAAGTTTAACATATTGTTTGAAGGTCTGTATAAAACATTTTTTTGCCGTTTATTGTACATAAACATATTTTTTAAAATTAATACAAATAGTTGTTTTAGGTAAATATAATTATTAAATATGAATTTTAAAAATTCATATTTTTTTTCCCATTTGGTTTCGGGTAGAACTGTTTTTCATCCCTCTCATTAAGTCCATGAGATTCAAGAGTACGAAGCTGATGCATCCAGAACCTTTCCCTCTCTTTTCTCATTTCAGAGCACCCAATGGTGACGGTGGGTGACTGGGGTATAGAAATTTGGTCACTTGGTCTTCTCCCGACCGACAGTAAAACGCTAAGTAGATATAGGAAGATGTGGTGTGAGTGCCAATGTGAGAACTCTCCATCCAAATAACAATTTAAAAGGTTGGCTCAATTTAAAATTGAAATTCCACTGATTCAACTAAAAGTGATACAAATGGAAGTAGAGAATTTCACTTACTAAGTACTGATGCATTTGGAGTCGGAGCTTTTTTTCAGTTTTTTTTTTATTGAAACATTCATTTCCTCTTCATCTATGTAGACAATAAAAAAAGAAATTGTGTTAATACAGGTCTATGATAACTATACAAATACTCTTCTCATATGAAATTATATGTACAAACTGCATGAGGACAGTCTTGGGCTTTTTACATCAAACTAAATTGTTGACACAGATATGTCATGTATGTCTCATAGATGTTCAATTAAATTTCAAAGAGACATAAATCTTGTAACAAGAATAGATCAGAGCTCATTTTCAAACTCACCCAAGACATTACGTATATTAACCTATGATATAAATTTCATTACAAGGAAAGTAGGTGTGAGAATGCAAATTTCTATATAACTGATTATTCCAAGGGGCATGACTCTTTTAAAAATAGTTAATTGGCACTGATTTTCGAATTTGTAACACCATGGATAACCTACCAAATTTTAAAAACACTATTGTTTTGAAATATAGTTAAACTAATTATGCTAGATTGGATATTTGTAACTGAAAAAAGTATTAAAAAATATTATATAATTTACCATGTTTTCCTCGTGCCATTTCTTCAATATCGTCACTTGACAAGTTTGATGTGTATAGCGCATATCCCTGCACATCTGGATTGCACTTTCATATGTATCTGAGAAATATGGTGGTGGATATTGTACAGAAATGAACGGTAAAACAGAAGTAATTGCTTAACTGCAAAACAAGGCTGTTCAAGAATTTTATGTTTGGCAAGGGGTGACACTGACTTAATTATAAATTTGATGTTGCAAGGTCAATTAGAAAGATTGTCTTAAAAAGTTAATTGAATATTATGAATTCTGTCTAATTGAAAGATGCAGTCCAATTCTATTTTCACAGATCAAAATGAAAAATTCATAGAATTTAAAGAACTATTGAAAGTACTTATCCATCATGTTCATCCTACTCACTGCTTACTTAGTGTTGTAAAGTTTTTTTTCGGAAGACATGAATATTTTATATATATGCACATTAATTGGCTTATTCCTATGCATAACTTCCCATATCAGGAAAAGAACGAGGAAACCATATTCATAATTGCTCTGATGTGTGATATTCCAATTCGAAAACTGTGTGGATTTATAGGCTCACTTGGGTGTTCTAAATGCTACATAACGTTTCCTTGTGATAAAGGACATATATGTTATATTGGGTTTAATGTTAATGAATGGTCAATCAGAAATTTAGTGGAACATTGACATAGCATGAATGTAGTAAAGGGTGCTATAACGCAAACTGAAAAATAATTTGTAAATATACAAGAAAGAAAAGTTACCTTTACCACACTCCTTTTTGTTAAATAAAGATTTTTTCTCAGTCTTTCATTTTTATACGACCGCAAAATTTGAAAAATTTTTCGTCGTATATTGCTATCACGTTGGCGTCGTCGTCGTCGTCGTCGTCGTCGTCCGAATACTTCTAGTTTTCGCACTCTAACTTTAGTAAAAGTGAATAGAAATCTATGAAATTTTAACACAAGGTTTATGACCACAAAAGGAAGGTTGGGATTGATTTTGGGAGTTTTGGTCCCAACATTTTAGGAATTAGGGGCCAAAAAGGGCCCAAATAAGCATTTTCTTGGTTTTCGCACTATAACTTTAGTTTTAAGTAAATAGAAATCTATGAAATTTTGACACAAGGTTTATGACCACAAAAGAAAGGTTGGGATTGATTTTGGGAGTTTTGGTTCCAACAGTTTAGGAATTAGGGGCCAAAAAAGGGCCCAAATAAGCATTATTCTTGGTTTTCGCACAATAACTTAAGTTTAAGTAAATAGAAATCAATGAAATTTAAACACAATGTTTATGACCACAAAAGGAAGGTTGGTATTGATTTTGGGAGTTTAGGTTCCAACAGTTTAGGAATAAGGGGCCTAAAAGGGACCCAAATAAGCATTGTTCTTGGTTTTCGCACCATAACTTTAATATAAGTAAATAGAAATCTATGAAATTCAAACACAAGGTTTATGACCATAAAAGGAAGTTTGGTATTGATTTTGGGAGTTTTGGTCCCAACAGTTTAGGAATAAAGGGCCCAAAGGGTCCAAAATTAAACTTTGTTTGATTTCATCAAAAATTGAATAATTGGGGTTCTTTGATATGCCGAATCTAACTGTGTATGTAGATTCTTAATTTTTGGTCCCGTTTTCAAATTGGTCTACATTAAGGTCCAAAGGGTCCAAAATTAAACTTAGTTTGATTTTAACAAAAATTGAATCCTTGGGGTTCTTTGATATGCTGAATCTAAAAATGTACTTAGATTTTTTATTATTGGCCCAGTTTTCAAGTTGGTCCAAATCGGGGTCCAAAATTAAACTTTGTTTGATTTCATCAAAAATTGAATAATTGGGGTTCTTTGATATGCCAAATCTAACTGTGTATGTAGATTCTTAATTTTTGGTCCCGTTTTCAAATTGGTCTACATTAAGGTCCAAAGTGTCCAAAATTAAACTAAGTTTGATTTTAACAAAAATTGAATTCTTGGGCCTCTTTGATATGCTGAATCTAAACATGTACTTAGATTTTTGATTATGGGCCCAGTTTTCAAGTTGGTCCAAATCAGGATCCAAAATTATTATATTAAGTATTGTGCAATAGCAAGAAATTTTCAATTGCACAGTATTCAGCAATAGCAAGAAATCTTCAATTGCACAGTATTGTGCAATAGCAAATATTTTCAATTGCACAGTATTGCACAATAGCAAGAAATATCTAATTGCACAATATTGTGCAATAGCAAGAAATTCCAATTGGATTTCAATTGGAGTTATCTTTCTTTGTCCAGAATAGTAGTTGAATCAACTTAAATCATTGTTTTATACAATATACAATGTATATTCACTTTTACTACCAACTGATAGATTAAAACAATCTTTACCATTCAGTGATAACAAGCACTTTTTTTTACATTTTAATATTTTATGGTGCATTTAAATGAGTAGTTATTGTTGCAAACTTCTTTAGAAATTTGAATTGAGATCAGTTTTGAAATAAGGGAAAGGGGGATGTGAAAAAAAATTGGGGGGTCAATTTTTTTCATTTCAGATTTCATAAATAAAAAGAAAATTTCTTCAAACATTTTTTTGAGAGGATTAATATTCAACAGCATAGTGAATTGCTCAAAGGCAAAAAAAATTTATAAGTTCATTAGACCACATTCATTCTGTGTCAGAAACCTATGCTGTGTCAACTATTTAATCATAATCCAAATTTAGAGCTGAATCCAGCTTGAATGTTGTGTCCATACTTGCCCCAACCGTTCAGGGTTCAACCTCTGCGGTCGTATAAAGCTGCGCCCTGCGAAGCATCTGGTTTGAATTAGTTTTCCTTCTTCATTCCCAGTGCTTCATAATCACACCCCTTGTGGTATATCTCGGACAACTTTTCCTCGGATCCAGTGGCTTGGATAAAATCCTACAAAACAAAGCTTGCATGTTATCTTTGATTTAAACTGAAAACTGCATGATGCTACTTTTTTTTTGAGAAATTACTTAAGTTTAGAAGTTATTTTATAGTTAAAAGTTTTGTAAGAATTTGATATGTTTCTGTACAACACTTTATATTGATCACAAATAGTTATTCGTCACTATCATAAACGTATACGTATATATGCATGCAGTTTCAAATATCAAGAACAAGCGGTCGATGTCGATAGTCCGTTTTCTAACTGTTCAGAGTTAGACATGTCACTTGTTCATTCTTGGAAGCCTTCATATTCCCCGTCCAACGATGGGAACTCTTTCTGGTTGTGTCGACTATAAATGCTTGTATTGTAATTCTTTCGTTTATCTGTACAAGTGGTTGCATTTCCTCTCCTTTCCCGACGCTACTAGTCTGCTTTCTCTGGAGCTCATCCTCAATACGTAGGTAAACTTACATGTATACTGATAATTTTTTTTTCAAGAACAACGATGTAGGGACGAACTATTTTTCAGTTATGTATGACTAAAATATAAGTTTTATTACAACTACTGTATTACTTATTTAGATCAATTTAAAAAAAATGTACAAAATCCCCCCACCCCCATAAAAAAAAATAGATGTCTAAGCTTAGATAATTGGTATTCCGTAAGTCAATCAATGAGCCAGAATCGTTACTTGACAGGAAGTTATTGAACGGATGTTTATGTTATCCTAACTAATCTTACCCATATAAAGATGAAATGTCTCATTAGCACTCCTGCCACATCTTCCAATATCCACACAAAATTCCTTAAAGCAACAATTTTGTGACGCCGATGCATAACTATGGATGGCACCAGAGTGATACCTATATGTGTCCCGCTGCTGAGTTTACACAGGCGACATTAAAATGAATAAAAAATGAAGATTTTTTTCCCCCAGATAAAAAACGTACTTCTCCATAAAACTCAGCTTGCAAAAACTTTTTGATGTCACCACTCTTTATCTCTCCAAAAGAAGTTCCCAGGATGTTGTTCCTGTCTCCCAAGATAACATTTGTGTCACCTTCAAACACGGTAACCATGTTGTCTTCCTGTCCGTACTTTATCTTTGGCAAATCGTAAAATTTCAACTGGATCTACTTTTTTCTTTTCTAGACATGACCAAGGGTGACTGGGGTATAGAAATATGGTCACTTGGTCTTCTCCCGACCGGCAGTAAAACGCTTGCCGAAGTGGGGCGTCCGTTTGGCTGTGCGGGATGTATCAAGTTCGCAGTCGCGTCCGGTCAGAAGGGGGACGTTAAATCCGATGGCTCGTGTAAAGAGAGTGCCACGCTCTTTGCACGTTAAGAACCCTTGCAACAACTCTTTGAGGGTCCGTAGGTGGCCTGTTGCAAGGCAAAATTTCTGTCCCTATCCAATATACCCTCAATTTCCGGTGGCAGTCCAAATTTCTCCGACCATCATCCCAGATGACCTCTATTATATCAACCTACCTATTGTATTTATTGTGAACTTGTTCTCGTCCTGAATATGCATGAAATATTTGCCACTGGTGGAAGTACTTGGGAGATCATTGGCTGCTTTCCATTTTTATACGACCGCAAAGTTTGATTTTTTTGTCGTTTATCGCTATCACGTTGGCGTCGTCGTCCGAATACTTTTAGTTTTCGCACTCTTACTTTTATAGTAAAAGTGAATAGAAATCTATGAAATTTTAACACAAGGTTTATGACCACAAAAGGAAGGTTGGGATCGATTTAGGGAATTTTTATCCCAACATTTCAGGAAAAAGTGCCCAAATAAGCATTTTCTTGTTTTTCGCACAGTAACTTTAGTTTAAGTAAATAGAAATCTATGAATTTTTTACACAAGGTTAATGACCACAAAAGGAAGGTATGGATTGATTTTGGGAGTTTTGGTTCAAACAGTTTTGGAATAAGGGCCCAAAAAGGGGTCCAAATAAGCATTTTTCTTGATTTTCGAAACCATTTCTTTAGTATGAGTAGATAGAAATCTATGAAATTTTAACACAAGGTGTATGACCATAAAAGGAAGGTTGAAATTGATTTTGAGAGTTTTGGTCCTAACATTTTAGGAATAAGGGGCCCAAAGGGTCCAAAATTAAACTTTATTTGATTTCATCAAAAATTATTAATTCGGGTTCTTTGACATGCCGAATCTAACTGTAGGTAGATTCTTAATTTTTGGTCCCGTTTTCAAATTGGTCTATATTAAGGTCCAAAGGGTCCAAAATTAAACAGTTTGATTTTGACAAATAATGAATCCTTGGGGTTCTTTGATATGCTGAATCTAAAAATGAACTTAAATTTTTGATTATTGGCCCAGTTTTCAAGTTGGTCCAAAATCAAACTTTGTTTGATTAAAGTTTGACATGTTTCTTTTTAATGATATTAATTATATATGTTATCATCAGATCTGATTGATGAGTAAAGTTGTTTTAAACATGTATTATAGAGTTATCTTTTATTTAGTACTCCAGTTTGTTTTGCGCTGGTCATCTTTAAGTGTTGAAGGTTGTACTATCACCTGTGCTCTTTATGTAATGCCTCTTGTATGTGTTGTGACCGTAATTACATGTGAATGTACATAGTTTAAATTGAACCGTGACCATGCATTTTTTTCTGAATGTACCATTTGCAGGTCAATTAAAATATTGACGTTAATAGTATTAATCAATGATGAGTCTTATGTAGACGAAACGCGCGTCTGGCGTACTACATTATGATCCTTTAATTAACCACGGATAATATATAGTGCACCTATCATATGAAATTTATTTATAGCGGCCGGGTACTGAAGATTTAACGTAATACTATAGTTAGAAAACGATAGATCTACTCATCCAGTTTACTTATATTAATACTGGATAAGTTAGTCCTGGTATCTATGAGGAGTTTATTCACATGTAAAAAAAATATCGTTGCAAGTATTTTTAACAGGAGCACATCCCATGTAAGGTGACATTCGGTTAGAACTAGTCATTATTTACAATAATTTCTTTCTGATATATTCCACAAATTCATACTAAACTGAACTTATAATGAATTGCTAAAATTAACCAGTTTCCTAATTGTATGTTATTTTCTCGTTACCTTTTCACGAAGCAGATTTAAACCATGTCAATAGTTTCCCTGTCCATACTTTTTCTAAATAGAACAGTAAGGGAGAATTAGGCCATTTAATTTGGTTACACTTCTACACTAGTAACTATCTCCAAAGTCTATATTTATTGAGAAAAAACATGCAAAAATAATCAGCTTAATAATAAAGGTAACTTGTAATTCATCAAGTGACCCAAAGATAGTATGTAGGCGCCAAAAAAAATCAGCTTAATAAAGGTTGTAATTCATCAAGAAATAAAGACCAAAATCTCTGTGCAAGGGATTTAAGCAGACAAACACTTACCATCCACTTCTCAAAAATATGAAGATGAGGGAATTCATTGCGGTTTTTCAAGCTCGGTAGTGTCGATGGTTCATGTTCAATATGTATCTGGCCGATTTAACGAAATACATTTGAGAAGACAAGTTTATTCAGCATTGTTTACAATCATAATTCTGGTACCCAACGGCTACTTTCATACAGTCACATATCGTACAGAACAGCCACAGCACTATTCAGAACGTATCAATATAGAATATATGACAATACTTAATATACTACACTCCTCTTTCTGAAGAATGAAAATAACTATTAACTGACTAGAGAATAAAACTGACTGAATATTCTTTATCTTTGACTAGAATAACTACGTTCAAAAATATCAAATATCAAAAATCAAAAATGAAAATTCTTACTAGAATTATTATCTTTTCAAAACTAATCAAAACTTTTTTCTGTCTTTATCAAATCCTACTAATATAAAACTTTTAACTGTCTATATCAAATCCTTCTATCCTACATGTAACTAAATTATGAAACAATATAGTCATTAAATTTTGATGGCATTTTTTGCTCTCTCACTGGACGTCTTGTTACATCACCAGCTTCGTCTGAAATCGGTTTGGGTGTTTCAATCGGATCATCGAACAAAACACAGTCATTGTCCTTTTCACTTGAAACAGTTCGATCGTTATATTTCTTTACATGTGTCGTGTTTCGACGGTATTGTACACCTTCGGGTGACTGTACAACACATTGATTACCAATTTTCTCAACAAGTTTGTAAGGTGTTGAAATAAATGGAGTTGTCATTTTGTTCGTATATTGTTGTTTAACTAAAACATTGTCTCCAGTTTTCAAGTCACTTTCATGCGCGTTTCTTTTCTCGTCAATGTATATCTTGTTCTTGTGTTTCGCGTACATGTCTCTGTCTTTCACTTCTTCGTCAAGTGTCGTGACATCTTCTTCACAATATATTTCGGGTAACTTTGTCCTTATCTTACGTTTGAATAAGTGTTCCGACGGTGAAACTCCAGTCACACTATGCGGTTTTGTCCTGTATGCCATTATATACTTTTGAAGTTCTCGTTTCCAGTCCATTGCATCTGCCTGAGCGATTTTTATCCTTTTCATTAAAGATATATTCTGACGTTCCACTTCACCGTTCGCGGCTGGGTATAATGGTGTGTTTCTTACATGTTTCACATCAATATCCTCCAAGTATTGCTTAAATAGTTTTGACGTAAATTGCGGTCCATTGTCAGAACGGATAGATAGTGGTAAACCATCTTGTAGACATCCATATTCATTTAAGCAACACACTCTAAAAGGAGTAAAATTCCTTTGTGGTAATGTCTAGCTTGTATGACAACTTTATCTACAGAGAAAATATGGATAAAGAAAAACTGGAGCATGCCATGTGTCAAATTTTCTGGATCCTAATTATATCATTTTTATAAATTTTCTGTTTACAAAACTTTGAATTTTTCGAAAAACTAAGGATTTTCCTACCCCAGGAGTAGATTACCTTAGCCGTATTTGGCACAACTTTTTGGAATTTTGGGTCCTCAATGCTCCTCAACTTTGTATTTGTTTTGGCTTTTTAACTATTTTGATCTGAGCGTCACTGATGAGTCTTATGTAGACGAAACGCGCGTCTGGCGCATAAAATTATAATCCTGGTACTTTTGATAACTAATTATACAGATTTGTTCCTTTGGATGGAAGGACTTGCATTTTGATAATCAAGACGTCGTAAACATCACGAAAACTTGACATTCTGCACTGATACATATGTGTTTAGACGCACCTAATTGCGGGTGTTATAGTGAGGGTATATTGGATAAGTAAAGAAATTTTGCCTTGCAACAGGCCACCTACGGACCCCTCAAAGAGTTGTTGAAAGGGTTCTTAACGTGCAAAAAGCGGTGGTGTAGTGGTTAGTGCATCGGACTACTAACACAAAGGTTCCTGGTTCAATTCCCGTTTGGGATGAAAATTTCAGGAACTCAATTTTCGGCTCTCCGTCCGTCGGAAGGGGACGATAAATGGCTGACCCGTGTTAAGAGAGAGCCATATCTCTTGCACGTTAAAGACACCCTTGTAGATTTCGAAAAAGAGTAGGCTAATGCCGCTACAAGGCAGCACTCACACCCGCAAAGTGGAAAGGGATTAATATAAGTTGAAAAACTTGTTTCCCAATCCACTATAAATAAATATGTTTAAAACTAAAACTTAAAACTAAAAAGCGTAGCACAATGATTATTATTGATTTGCAATAATCTGATAAAATGTTGTACAATAATCAGTAAAGAAAGTGATCTATGTCAGATAACATTCAATACAGTTATCTATAAAATGTAGTTGAATATTGTAATTCAGACGAGTAGTTTAAGGACACAGAAAAGGGCATTGTTATTAACAGTGCTAGGTAAATTTGCTTAACAAAATTTAAAAAGGGACGATAATCAAAAGTAATGTTTTCACTCCAAGCGTACAATTTTCTAACAACAAGCAGTAAAATCAACAGAAATTATGAAGAGTGGGTTGAAAAAAGAGGTAAAGACGCAAGAGGCATGCACGCTGTTAAAACTATTAGTCCTGACTTCTCGGATTATTGAAACCAGAAAGTTTAGTTGCTAATGCAATTCTTGTTAAGAGTCAAGAGCAAGGGGATGACAGTACTAACCTACAGATTGATCATTTGAATTGTAGCAGTTGTATCGCTGTGATGAAAGGCAGACACCCTCATCCCTGATCAAATTAAACCGTCAACTTCCTCGGATGTTACTGCTACAGTAGCACTGCTCAATAATATTTAAATCAAATAAGTATTGTGCTGATAGACATTTCTTCCTGGTGCTTGTAGGTAAAACGGTACTATCACATTTTCCCAGCATTAGGTTGGCCTTTTGTGTACCCAAGACAGGTGAAGGAAGTCAACTTTATTTTTATTTTATTTATCTATGAATAACTGCAGTGTGTAAATTTACAATATAAATTTTTAAACCTAATGGTTGAAATATGTAAAAGTACCGTTTTACCTATACCGTGAAACAAAGCTATAAAGAATTCATATGACACCATTCATGCAGTACTGGGTTATTGTGGAAACTTTGGCTATACTAAATACTTGTATCTCCCAATTACTAAAAGAAATATGGATAATTTTATGTCCCCACCCCTACATGCTGGTTTACCTCTTCATCTAGTTCTTTCAGATAAGGCTCAATAAACAACCTGTATCCCACTTTATCTTATCTTATTTAAAAAAGAATAATAAACAGTTTCATTTAAACAGATAAAAATGACAGTTATTACTTTTGGCAATTATATTTACAAATTAGTAGGGTTGTTCCCCCTGAGCAGACATCACACCTTCCTTCTTCTCCCTCATTTGTTAGTAAACATATCTGTTCGTATCTGGCACAATCAGCAGGAAATAAAAATTGATGTAGATTCTGAAAAGAAAAAAAACTAATTTTATCAAATTTATCTGCTTTAGGAAAAGATGACAAACATATATTATGTCAGATTAGTTATCTTTATTCAGAATCAAACTTCGTAAAACTTATGTATGCCTCTCTTCGTTCCCCCTCACACAGATCATTGATTCCAACAATGAACTTGACGTCGTCAAACTAAAGAATGCCTCTCTTCGTTCCCCTCTGACATATTATTGATTCCAACACTGAACGTGACGTCGTCAAACAAAAGTATGCGTCTCTTCCCCTCCGACATATTATTGATTCCAACGTTTATTATTGTCTTCTGTTTCGCCCTCCGGTGGATCGCTATCCTTGCCGTGGTCGGGGGGCTTGCGTGTATCTGTGACCCCAAGAGCTATGCCAGCTGGAGCTTCGTCTCCTGGTAGGGTTACCCATGCTGGACAGGTCGAAGGGTAGAGACCAGACTAAAGTGATCCGAACATCGTGAGATGTCCGATGTTTTAAATAAAATAGGCTCTCCAACCGTTTGCCGTGGGTTGCTACCCGTGTCGGTGGTTGGCGAGATCCTTGTGGATGAGGGCTATAGCCAGACTCCTTACGGTCAGAAAATACCCGGACGGACGAGACTATAGTTCAATAAGCTGCTTTGGCTTCGATATCATCTAAACGGGAGGTCGGATGGACCCGGTTCGATCAATCGGCTGGTCATGTCGAGCCCTTCAGTTAATCCTCAACAATAAGCTTTCTTGTAACAATTTTCATAATATACACATGTATTTTAAATTAAGCTATTTATATTTCGGATAACTGAAGAAGGCGATGGCTCATGGGTCAATCAAGTGGTTCGCTTTGTTTTTCGCTTAATGGATACGCTCTGCTTGAGTATACTATTTTTGGAACATCTGGTGCTTTCCGCAGTGGATCTTAGGTGCTGCTTTTGACGACCAGCTACATTATATTTGGAGCTCGTTTTCAGCATTAGCACTTGATCCCGGTTCGCCACGGAAACACAGCATCGCCCTTGTAGGCACTCCGAGGTGGGTGGATGACAAGAATGGTGAATCTTTCTCCTTTCATATGGCACAACAAAACAAACCCTCTAAATCAGCTTTAATACATAAGAAAAGAAAATGTGATGATTCAGAGCCCTGTCGGGAAGATGACAGTTGGCCCAGATTTATTGTAATAAAAGGAACAGATGAAAAACCAATTTCAAAAATATCGCCCTTTGTAATTCACAAACAAATTCAAAGCGTTGCTGGTACTGTAAAAAAAGTTTCAAAAATGAGATCTGGCAATTTGTTGGTTGAATGTTCCAACAAAAGTCAATCAACAAATTTACTTACAATGACTACAATAACAAACTTTCCTGTTTTTGCCTCTCCTCATAACAGTTTGAACAGCTGTAAGGGTATCATTCGAGACAGAAGTCAATACCTTGGTGACCTTACCGTGGAAGAAATCGGTGAGGAACTTTCAAGCCAAGGTGTAACTGATGTTATTAGATTTCAAATTAAAAAAAAATGGCAATATAATCAAATTAAATACATATCTTTTGACCTTTAGAACTCAAACTCCTCCTCCATCTATTACTTTAGGTTGCTTCGGAATCAGAGTTGACATGTTTATCCCTAACCCAATTCGATGCTTTACTTGTCAAAAGTTTGGGCATGGAAGCAAACAATGTCGTGGTAAGCAGAGATGCTTCAAGTGTTCTGACGAAGGACACGAGGGAACAAACTGTAACTCTGAATCTTCTAAATGCGTAAACTGTGGTGAATCCCATTTTTCATCGTCTAGGGACTGCCCTGTTTACCTTAAAGAAAAAAATATTATTAAAATTAAAACAGAAAGAAACATCAGTTACCCAGAAGCTAAACAGATAGCTTCTGTTTCGAGTGATCTCCTTGTTTCAAACAAACCATCGTACGCCAGCAAAGTTGTCCGCTCTTTCAGTCACGAGAATACACAAACTCGCATGACTTGGCCAATTGATGCGGACAATTTCACAATGCTACCTGTTGAAACAGAACCTACCGATAAAATATTAATTCCAAGAAAACCAAAATCTTTCAAAACCAGTACTCAGTCAACTCAATCTTCCCTACAGAGCTCAATATCATCACCCAAAAAAAAATGAGAAAAAGAAATCAAATAAAAAAAAAGCAGTAGAAATACACAATTGGGGCGGTGAATCTATCTGGGATCTTCCCAGTGACATAGATGATTCTTCCGCCTCAAAAAGTCTTCCTTCATCTTCATCTAAGTTAACTTCTTCGTCCAGTACAAAGTCTACAAGAGCCCCATCTCCTCTTCGTTCTCCAGAAAAGAAGGATGTCCAAAAGAAGCCAGTAAATACATCCTTTCAGAAGTCTTCTGATTCGAGGTCGCGGGGTAGGGGTCGAGGCGGAGTAAAACCAGCTGCGTGTGGTCCTGGAGACCGACGACTCTCCTCACACAACAGATTTTCAACACTTATCGACGAAACTGAAATGGAAATCGAAAGCGTTCCGCCACCCGAAAGATCACAATCTCAGGGTGAGCGAAATAAGAATGCTGGCAAACTCGACAGCATTCGCCCTTCTATTATCAAATAATGGCCAATATCATCCAATGGAATTGCCGAGGTCTTAAAATAAATCTTCTCGAGTTAACAAGTTTAGTTCAGTCATTTTTACCTATTGCATTTTGTCTTCAAGAAACTCATCTAAAAGAAATTGACAATGTATCTTTAAAAGGATACAGCATGTATAGCACATTTTCTAAGGTAGATGAACGTGCTGCAGGCGGATCATCCATTTTTGTGAAGGACAACGTCATTCATAGCACAGTCCAACTCACCACGGATCTGCAAGCAGTTGCAATTCGTTTATCATTAGACAAAACAATTACTTTATGTTCGATATATATTCCACCCAATTCAATTATAGATAAAGCAAAACTCAAAAATCTCACTGATCAATTACCCTCACCATTTATACTTATGGGCGACTTGAATGCTCACAATCCATTATGGGGTAGCAAGACTCATAATGCCAAAGGTAAGATCATTGAGGACTTTGTCTCTCAAGAAGGATTATGCATTTTTAATGATGGATCTAATGCGTATCTTCATCCTGGAAACGGGTCTTATTCTTCTATTGATATCACTATTTGCGATCCCTCTCTGCTTCTGGATTATTCATGGCGTGTTCATGATGATTTTTGTGGAAGTGATCACTTTCCAATAGTACTTGAACATGTTTTTACTTCTGCCCAACAGAGAGTACCACGCGGACTTGTAGGCAAGCCCGACGAACATCCTGGAAAAAATTTGTCTCGGGGATTACATCTCGCACTCCGATGACAAAAGTTTGGAATATGGTAAACAAAATAAAAGGTAAAAATTCTAAAGCCACTGTAAAACATTTGAAAGACGGCAATGATTTATTAACATCTGAAAAGGATATTGCCAACAAGCTTGGTGAAACTTTTGCGAAATCTTCTTCTTGTAACAACTACAGGGAAGACTTTAAAAAAGTTAAAAAAACAAAAAGAAAAAATTAAATTAAACTTTAAATCAAAAAATGGTGAAAATTATAATAAACTATTTTCTCTTGAAGAACTTAAAACATCTCTGTCAAAAGCCCACGATACAGCTTGTGGGCCTGATAATATTCACTACCAACTCTTAAAACACTTGCCAGATTCCTCGCTAGAAGCTCTCATGCAGCTCATGAATAACATCTGGGAATCTGGTGATTTACCATCAATCTGGAAGCTTGCAACCGTCGTGCCTATTCCAAAACCAAGTAAAGATCATACGGATCCTATTAATTATCGACCAATTGCTCTTTCCAGTTGTGTCTGTAAAACACTCGAACGGATGGTCAATGATCGCCTTGTTTGGTTCTTGGAATCCAATGGGCTATTAGCCAATATCCAGTGTGGATTCCGACAGGGCCGCAGTACTCTTGATCATCTTGTTCGATTCGAATCATTTGTCCGTAATGGTTTTGCGAAAAATGAACATGTGGTGTCGGTCTTTTTCGACCTTGAGAAGGCCTATGATACTGCATGGAAATATGGTATTTTAAAAGATCTATTTGATATGGGGTTGAAAGGCAATATGCCTAATTTTATTTCTAATTTTCTCTCTAACAGACAATTTAATGTTAGAGTTAATTCGACCATGTCTGATCTGTATGATCAAGAGATGGGTGTCCCTCAGGGCAGTATTTTATCTGTTACATTATTTAGTCTTAAAATCAACAGCCTTGTTGAAGTTTTAAAAAGTAATATTGAAGGTTCATTGTACGTTGATGATTTTTTAATATGTTACAGAGGCAAAAATATGAATAACATAGAAAGACAATTACAATTATGTCTTGGAAGAATTGAAAAATGGGCCACGGAAAATGGTTTTAAATTTTCCACGTCAAAAACGGTCGGGATGCATTTTTGTAACAAATGGAAATTGCATCTTGATCCAGAACTCACTTTGTACGGCAACCCAATTAAAATGGTTGATGAAACCAAATTTCTTGGGTTAATTTTCGATAAAAAGTTAACCTTTCTACCCCATATCAAAATGTTAAAATCGAGATGTTTAAAAGCTTTAGATATTTTAAAAGTTGTCGGCAGCACTGACTGGGGTGCTGATCGAAACATTTTACTTAATTTATATAGATCTCTAGTTAGATCTAAACTAGATTATGGCTCTGCAAGGAAGTCCTACATACAGATTCTCGATGCTGTGCATCACCAAGGTTTGCGTCTCTGTCTTGGCGCATTTAAAACCTCACCAGTTGAGAGTCTGTATGTAGAGGCTGATGAGCACTCACTCTCTGACAGACGTTTGAAGCTTGGACTTCAATATGCTGTCAAACTAAAAGCCTATTCCGATAATCCTGCCTACAGCTGTGTTTTTAATCCGATTTATGAAGATATTTTTGCAAAACATGAAAATAAAATTCCTCCGTTAGGTATACGTTTAAAACCACATTTAGCTTCTTTTAATTTAAAATCTGTTGCTCAAGTTAAAATTTGCAAATGTCCTCCATGGGAACTTCCCAAACCAAAAATGATATTTCATCTCCGTGAACACAATAAAAATAAAACAAATCCTCTTTTAATTCAGCAACACTATGCTGAAATTAAAGCCGATTATCTAGATCTTTCAACTGTCTATACTGATGGATCAAAAGATGGTGACAGAGTTGCATCTGCTGCTGTCTTCAGGGACAGAGCTGCAACTCTCCGTTTGCCATCTGATGCATCCATCTTTACTGCTGAAGCAGAAGCAATAATTTTGGCTTTGAAATTTATTGCTTCTTCAGATAAATCCAAATTTATTATATGTTCGGATTCACTTTCATGCTTACAAGCTATACGAAATACTAAAATTAAAAACCCAACAATTCTTAAAATTTTATATGTAATGAGGAATTTAAAAATTCTTCTGAAAGAAATAATATTTCTATGGGTTCCAAGTCATGTTGGAATCCTTGGAAACACAGCTGTAGACCTTGAGGCAAAGAATGCCCTGGGTGACCCTCTATCTAACTGTGATATACCATATACTGACTTTAAATCTAATATTAGAGAATATGTTTTTAATATATTGAAAAATAAATGGAGTAAAAAAGATGATAATAAATTGCATGAAATTAAATCTAATTTAGGCAAACCTTTTAATAATATTATGTGCAGAAAAGATCAGTGTGTTATTACTAGATGTCGTATTGGTCATACTAGAATAACACACGAGTATCTTTTAAAAAATGAAGATGAACCACAATGTGTTCCTTGCAACTGCAAGTATACTATTAAACATGTTTTAATTAATTGTATTGACTTTGCTGATATTCGTAAGAAGCATTTCAATGTCAATAATATGTATGATTTATTCAATAATGTTCCATTTACAAATATTGTTGCATTTTTAAAAGAAATTGGAATTTATTATAGAATATAAAAATATTATTATATTTAAATCGTTTTTAATTTTTATCACGTTATTTACTGTTGATTTTTATTTGTATATAATCAATTTGCTTTAGTCAATAATTTTAGTATATTGAAGGACTTTTTGTCTTATTTTAAAAATATGCTTTAAATTGTAAAAATATTCGAATTAGCTCTCGCCGCGATATAGTCCTTTTGTGCTAATGCGGCGTAAAGCAACCAACAATCAATCAATCAATCAAGTCTTCTGTTTCGTGTATATTTCAGGAAAGAGCATTTTCTTATCCCAGGAGTAGATTACTTAAGCTGTATTTGGCACAACTCTTTTTCGATATAAATTACATGAACTTCCATGACATTTCGTATTTACTATATGTCACATACTAACTGGACTCTGCTTGTATTCATTATGGTGAAGTAATCAACCGGGAACCAGTTTACATACTTTATTTACAAAATAAAACATTATGACCTGTGCATATGTTTATTGTTACCACAATGGTATTTTGAGCTTTCCCTTTGTTATATTTGTGATATTTTTTCAAGCTTTCGCTTTTATCTACGTAATAAACAAAAAGATCCGTTTTGACAGAGTTCTTGAATTTTCACACAAATGATCAGCAATCGCTAGACACAATAGTTCTCCTATATAATGTCAGCCTTTCTTACCATTTCAACTTCAAACCATTAAAAATTATTAATCGGAATCATCTTGACATCCGTTGGATAGAAACCTTTGCATCAGAATCAATGTCAGTGTCGCTCATTGTCGTCGTCCTTTCGTTCTATCGTAAAACTCTTTACGTCATCGAACAGAGAATAGTTACCTTTACCATTGTAATCTGATAATCTCTTATGGTCTTTTATATCTCAGTTGTTGTACGGTAGCCATACCTACCTTTTTCCTGAAGTTTAAAATAGCACTTTTTCCCTACAAGTAAAAACACAAAAATACTGAACTCCGAGGAAAAATAGAAAAGGAAAGTTCAAAATCAAAAGTCCAAACGCATCGAACGAATGGATAACAACTGTTATATTCCTGACTTGGTATAGACCAGGGTTGTGGCGATTAAAATTCGGCATTGGCGAAAGAATTTGGCGAAAGAAGTATCTACAACGATTTATTTTAAGCCATTTTGTTTATTTACTTTTTTTCGGGTTTCTCTGACTTTACTCGGAATTCACCTTGAACTCGTTAAGATTTTGACAGAAAATCAATAACTAGCTGATTGCATTGATAGATATCGACATCAAAGGATTAATTAACTAATAAAGGTGTTGATTGTATGATATGACAAAATTATATGGTTAAATGGCTTCTCTCACATGTCACAAAAGGGATTTCTTAACCACTTTGCGACGCACGTGTTTGAAGCAAAATGTTTTCGCTTACTCTCCTTATAATGAAAGTCAAGAAAAGAAAATTGTTGTTATGACGAAATATGATCGGAAATATCTTGGCTTGAAAGGCACGTGTATCCAAGTAAGGATCATTCTTGTTTTTGTTATTTTTTCAGTATGTTTTAGATACTGCAGACCATCAGTAGTAGCCTCCATTTGAATGTCTCCCCATCTTAAAGTTTTGTGCTCTTCCGGGCAGTGTTAAACAAAATATAGTGTCATTCATCCATGCTGTTCTAACAAGAAATTTCCTGCAAATAAATTTAACACAAGGGTTCCTGGTTCGATTCCCGTTTGGGATGAAAATTTTCAGGAATTCAATTTTCGGCTCTCCCTTGACACCATTTGCGAGTATGGTCTTGAATTTAGCAATCTCATCTCCTTTAGTAAAATTTATTTACATGAATATGACCTATTTACATTTTCCAATTTTCAAAACAGTTTCGGGAATTCGAGTTTGCCTATGCAACATACTATGAAGACATTGCCAGTTTTGATTACCATAATGCTTAGTAGATCAACCAGATCAACATAATTTAACTTATTGCAATGTTGCACGTTAAGAACCCTTGCAACAACTCTTTTGAGGGGTCCGTAGGTGGCCTGTTGCAAGGCAAAATTTCTGTCCCTCTCCGTCCATCAGTCCTGTTTCTTGTCATCGCAACTTCTCTCAAACCACACAATAAAATTTCACGAAACCTTTTCAGATAAGAAGGACATACTATGTAGTTGTGCATATCGACGGGAAATTGCGATTCAATTTTTGTTCTAGGAGAAACGATCCTCTGAACTTACTTTAATGGACTACTGCAACAGTTTGTCATCGCAACTCCTCTCAAACCACACAACAGAATTTCACGAAACCTTTTCAGATAATAAGGACATACTATGAAGTTGTGCATATCGACGGGAAATTGCGATTCAATTTTTTTCTGGTTCCTGTATTGACCATATGTATATACTAAAAGACAAAGTATACGATGCTAGAGTAATCCCTGTTCCATATTCCCAACATGCTGCCATTCAAATTGGGATAAGTATGTGAAGGTAAGCATTTGGTTGTGTTCAGTTTACTTGCGAAGTGAGATTTTATTTCTCCAGTGTCAATATGAAGACGTGACGTGGGGTATGTGAGCGTGCTCACAAAGGTTCTTTAATTTACATTAACATGTGCTAACCAAGGTCTTTTCTTTGTTCTAACTTATTTGCTTAAGCTGCATCTTTTCTTGTCACCAGCATATAATGCATCATCAAATCATCAAATCCGAAGTATTTTACCAAAAGTTTCCTGAAGCAGTTATTTCCAGTTTTACAATATAGAATAACAAAACTTGTTAACCCAGCACGTGCTTTTGATAAATCACTATTGTTAAAGTACATAATAGCCTCAGCGTTTTCATCATTACGACCAGCTTGTCCTATTTCCTGCATATATTTCTCCAATGTTGTTGGTGGTCGGCAACGGATGATTCTCTTAAAAGAGGGTGCATTTAGTCCCATGCCGAGGGCAACTGTTGCTAGGACCAGTCTTAATATAGGTTTTCTCTGACAAAGGTACTTCACAACATGTTGCTTCATAGTTTCTGGATAGTCGGAGTGATATTGAGCAAACAGTGTATTTTAAGGAATATTTATTCCCTGGTACCCATTTTCGTAAGTTCATACTCCAAATAGCCGAAATAATATACAACTCTCAAAAATTTTCAACATATATAACAGTTAGAGGAAAATCGCTATAGTTCACAGTTTGATTAAGAATTTTAAATGAATCTTGTAATGCTGCTCTGTTCAGACAGCTGTTTCTATAGAAATAGTAAATATTTAACAAGAAAAGTGAAATTTTGTCATATAAATTGATTTTCTTCTTGTGTCTTTAAATGCCAACTCAAGTGTATGTCCAGAACAATGCACTGCTATCAACCATGGTCGCCCAACTGCTTCACGTACGCAGTAATGTTAAGGCAGTTCTCCATCAGTTTTCAAAGATTCTATCGCAATCTAATTGGGACGTCATGTAGTCGTTTTTATTTGTTGTCAGCACATTTATTCTTACACGCAACGTCATTTCAAAGCTTCAAAAGGCATCAAAACAAGCAAGTGCGTGTCAGCTGTTTATGAAGTTTTTATACGATTTTACGATGTTCCTGACAAAAAACATGAGTCGAGTATCCAACTGTAAGTACAATAGCACTTATCTTATGTTTGTTTTCATACGGTGCGTTAAATACGCGAAACGTTAGGTGTTGTTTTCTTTTTCTATACAAAAAGGGGGAGGTGTTATATAGAATTCTAACTTGACCATGTTTATTTTGTATTCGACCGCTTGATCAATATTGAGTGTTATTTTTTTAAGTCGAAAATAAATCTGGATTCGAGCATATAACACTATTAGTATTTTCTATTTACTTACAATAAATTGCCATTTGATTTCAGAAAAATCAATTAAATATTTTCATAAATTTACTGATTGTCGAATCACTTAATCGGACTGACTGGTATCATGCGACAAACATAATTTGTATTTATTTCATTGATACTTTATTTCATGAAAAATTGTATAGAAATGAAAATAAGAGGGTCTTTTTCAAATGAAAATTTAAACCTATGAATAATCAATTTTAAATATTGATGTATTAAAAAACATAACTTTAATTTTCATTCAGGAGAAAGTGGAGGATACATAATTGTAATTTTCATTGATAAAAACCAGGGCCGTAGCGTAATGGAGGCAACTGAGACAAATGCCTCACTTTTGAAACGACGACTAAACTTTAGAAGTGTCATTTTTTTAATTATGTATTTTACATTATCAGTATGCGAGTTTCGAGTTTCAAATTATCTACCGGCACACTACATACATGCAGTGTGTCCAATCTGCAGCACGTGCAGCTTTTACCATAGCGGTGACGGTTGAAAAAGTGTTCCGAATACAAATCAAAATAAAAAAAATGAAACAAATCTTAATGTCGTTACAAAACTGGTTGAAAACAGGTTCTTTATTATTAAAGAGAAAAAAAGATGAAAAAGGTAACTCATGATTATAAACACCCCCTATAAGTATGCTGGCTTATTCCTTGGTTTATTTTTGAATCGATAACGCTATAGTTATCAATGTCTACACTATCAACTCACTGAACAACAAATTCTAATCGATAAAATAATTCATTGACCAAAAATATAATAATTATTCATAATTAATTTGAACAAAATCATGAAGCGTCTTTCTAGCATGGAAGTCATTAATGTAGAAAACAGTTCATGATTTTTATCTATCTTTAATAAAAGTATGAAATATATGTTTGGTATTGTTTGAAAATATTTTTTTCGGGTTTTTTTTTCTGATTATAATCAGTATTGTCTGGTTGTATTCTAGCGTGTTCCATTGATTCTGGTAGGTCGTGGGTTCGAACCCCGGTAGATCAAACCAATGACTTGAAAATTGGTAGAATAATGTCAGTGTCCAGGTAGGTTGACATGTCTTTGTGGGCTTGCCATGCTCCATGTGCATAGGAATGATACAGTTGACAAAGAACGTGTGTTGAAGCTTTTCGATAGTACAGGTCACAGGAGAATCGGAAAGTTTTGGTTGACCAACAGAGATTAACTTTAATATTGAAACTTGTTTTGTTACTTACTATGCTAGCTAATAAAAAAACTATTTCTGTTATATTTCTGTTTTTGTTTTTTTATTGTAAATACATTGACCTCTCTCATAGTAATGCTGAAATAAGCTTCTTCTGTTTCAGGCACCCGAACCCCCCTAAAAAATAATTTCGCCTAGCTTCACTCGGCTCAAAAAAAAATTCGCATCGCTCCGCTCGGCGATTTTGCCTCAGTTTATTAGGACAGGTGCTACGGCCTTGAAAACTCAAACTCAAAACAGCTCATAATCCGTACACTCCATCTTTTCGAACAAATACTCATTTTCGACATGTACACAAAAAGTAAAATCACAAAAATACTGAACTTAGAGGAAAATCAATTCGGAAAGTCCATAATCACATGGCAAAATCAAATAACAAAACGCATCAAAAACGAATGGACAAGAAGTGTCATATTCCTGACTTGGAACAGGCATTTTCAAATGTAGAAAATGGTGGATTAAACCTGGTTCTATAGCGCTAACCCTCTCACTTTAATGACAGCCTCATCAAATTCCGTTATATTTATTGATTGATTGATTGTTGGTTGCTAAACGTCCAGTGGCAAATATTTCATGCATATTCAGGACGAGAACAAGTTAACAATAAATACAATAGGTAGGTAGTTGTAATAGAGGCCATCTAGGATGATGGTCGGGGAAATTTGGACTGCCACTGGAAAACGAGGGTATATTGGATAGGAACAGAAATTTTGCCTTGCAACAGGCCACCTACGGACCCCTCAAAGAGTTGTCGCAAGGGTTCTTAACGTGCAAAGAGCGTGGCACTCTCTTTACACGAGGCATCGGATTTAACGTCCCCCTTCTGACCGGACGTGACTGCGAACTTGATAAATCCCGAACAGCCAAACAGACGCCCCACTTCGGCAAGCGTTTTACTGCCGGTCGGGAGAAGACCAAGTGACCATATTTCTATTCCCCAGTCACCCTTGGGGGACCGTTATATTTACATTGATGCGTTAAATAAACAGACACAATAAACAAAATAGTCAAAATATGGGTACATCAATCATCATCGTATAACAATTTTAAAAGGAACAATTTAACAGAACACAAAAACATCTACTATCTACGAACACATTCATTGATTTGAGTGTCTGACTTCAGAAAATTTTATACGTCACATAAATTTGTCGTTCAATGTGCATACAAACAATCTTGAAATTTACATAGGCAATGTTAGCATACAGGGTTAAAAAATCAAAAGTATACATACATACTCGCAACATGGACAAAGCTATACTGCTCCTTTACATGCTCCGAATATGCATATGCAACTACATCTTCAACATATTCCAGTAAACAAGATTTAACAACAAGGAATTGATTTTGCACATATAGATTGTTAACCCTAAAACTCAATCCCAGCCTTTCATTTGTAGAAACCTTGCAGTACAAGTTCAGAGAGATCCCTACATTTAAACAAAGAAGTCTGGAAACTAGACAAATGTTCCTTTTCGGTTCCGTCGTTTTTGAGTTCGTTTGATAACACAAAACTCAATCACAGCCTTCTCTTTGTCATCTGGAACCTTGTGGAAACTTCATACATGCCTTCATTGACTTTTATCAAAATGAAACTTCATATACGCCTTCATTGACTTTTATCAAAATATATCACCAGCCCAGCAGTCAGCATTTCGGGGTTGACATGAATATCAATTATATGGTGAGAGGTATCAATATATAGATCGATAATGATTGCAGGTACATATACATAATGGCATTTGTTTAAGGATAGATAATATTTATAAAGGTTGATGTTAATAATTTATAGTGGGAGTTTTTTTCTCATTTGCTTTTTCCCCGACAAATGAGACTGTAAAAATTGGGGACATTAGTTGCTTCCCTAGGCAACTGATGGTTGATGGATCAGACGATTGTTAATGAAAATATGTTTAATATTTAAAAAAATATATAGTAATTTTTATAAAACATTTTGGCCTCAAATTTCAGGTTTATCTGACGAAGGATTTTGACCACTTTTAAATACTCAAGTGTCTGTTCCATTTGCATCAATTAGTTTATGTGAAAGATTTTAACCGATTTCGTAAAAAAAACACGATCCGATACAAGCTCAAACATGCCGAAAAATGTATCTTTTCAGATGGTTTTTGTCAAAAATGAAAGTGGTCGCATCCGTGTTCATCTATGTTATGAATTATCATAAAATACGACTTACATTTCAATATTAAGGATGAACACGAATGCGGCCACTTTGGTTTTACACGAAAGCGTCTAAAATTTAAACAAAATGATACACTTGTGAAGATTTTAGTTATTAAGCATGATTTAATTGTGCTAGCTCCCGATATATGTGTATTGTACTGCCAAAAACAGCCAGTATTTATGTAACAAAAGCATTCTACTGTTCAATAAATAACTAAAAGTTTACATTTTAACAATTTTGTAAAACTGCTATATTTTGGGGCCAAAAAAGGGTTTTTCTGGACCTACCCATTTCCTTTTCACAAAACATTGAATTTTTTTTTAAAATGAGGATTTTTTAACACTTAAGAAATATCTAAATTTTTTAAAAAAACTGCAAGAGTGGAACTAGTTTTGCTACAAATTCTTTCATTAAGAAATATGCTGAAGAAAACACTTGGTTTAAAACAGTGATATTCTGTGATATGTCCATACTTTGCCAATAACTCCGATATATTTTCCCCATTTATACTATTTTAATGTAGGCAAATGTAGAAAAAATATTAATAAAACAATGACAGGTCTGTTTTTACAGTCAATATAATTATCTATAGAATATGGTCGATTTCTAAAATTATAAAAAAAACTATCAAATTGATAGGCAAATGTTGAAAAAAATATTATTAAACCAGGTCTGTTTTTACTGTCAATATAATTATCTATAGAATATGGTCGATTTCTTAAATTATCCGAAAAAAATCAAATTTCAGGCAAATGTAGAAAAAATATTATCAATATAATTATCTATAAAATACGGTTGATTTCTAAAACTATCAAAAAAGTTATCAAATTTATAGGCAAATGTAGAAAAAATAATATTAAACTGATGACAGGTCTGTTTTTACTGTCAATATAATTCTCTATAGAATATGGTCGATTTCTAAAATTATCAAACAAGTAATCAAATGTATAGTCAAATGTAGAACAAATGTAATTTAACCAATAACAGGTCTGTTTTTACTGTCAATATGATTACCTATAGAAAATGGTCGAATTCTAAAATTATCAAAAAAGGTATAAAATGCATAGGCAAATGTAGAAAAAATATTATTAAATCAGTGACAGGTCTGTTTTTACTGGTAATATAACTATCTATAGAAAATGGTCGATTTCTAAAATTATAAAGAAAACTAACAAATTGATAGGCAAATGTTGAAAAAAGTATTATTAAACCAATGACAGGTCTGTTTTACTGTCAATATAATTCTCTATAGAATATGGTCGAATTCTAAAATGGTTGACGGATGCCCTGGGTTGTTTTTGTGGTATTACCGGCCCTCTGGCTTTCTTCCATTGTAATTTTCTTACACTACAGCCAGTTGCTATGGCTAACTCTCTAAAATAAAAAAATAAGAAAATTAGTATCTCTGTACTTCTATGAACCTAAGTTTGTAAATATTTATACAGATTTTCTTTGTATAAGTAATTTGTTGTTTATATAGTTAACTCTTCAACTGAAATGTTATTATTTTGTTTTAGCTGTTATGACTAATGCACCAACATTTCAGAATATGCTACATTATAACACACCTCTTTCACTAGTATATAACTTAAAATATTGAATTGTTAACAACAAAGGTGTTTGAAATAACAATAATAATAACTGTTATCATATGGCATAAAGGATTCAATTATCTCCCTTTTTTTAGTCGTTAGCCACAATGGAGAAATATCAACATCAGAGGGTGGAAGGGTCTTTGTTAATTCTTAAATTTGGGAATAATAAGCAAGTTGAATCTTCCTGATTTCTTGATTCTATTATTAGGATCAGGAAGAGACATTCTATCAGAAGAATTCTTAATTTGATTGACTGAACTTTTGTTTTTACTTCTATATCTCATATATATCGCGTACACCTTTAATTCACGGTTTGCATGATAATTTTAAAAGTGAGTACCGGAAATATGGAAAGTGAAAACTGAACAAGAATTCTCAGAAGATCTCTAAGAAGTAAAAAGAAACCGGTATCATCATCTCATTCTGTAAGGTAAGTTTATTTGCCAGTATTTGTTTCCTGTTTCTTTATTCGTTTTTACAGAACAGAAGTCGCAAAGGTACACTGAAGTCGGAAGATATATATTTATCAACAATTGTTTATTTTATTAACTTTTTCATATCAACTATCTGAGTGTACTATGTATTCACTTGTCTAAAGTAATCGCGAGCATGTAATTCTGTGATTTATATACATGTTATGTGTTTATTATTTTATAATTCAATCAGACCATTTATTGGATTGTTTAACAGGTGTTACTCTTGGCCTTCTCCTAACTTGCTATGCTGGTAGTATGGTGAATAATGTTTTAGAATGTAGAATAGATTGTCTCTGGTGGAAAGTTGTCAATAGGTTATATCACACAACACATGTTTTGTCTATCTTTTTATTGATGATATAACAAGTGAAACTGCGAGCTACTGCTCACTGATGATACCCCCGCCGCAAGTGGATAATATTAATAGTGTAAAAATATGCAAGTGTTCGGTAAACAGGAAGTTGTCGAGTGATGAATCTGAAAACGCATCACACGGTATAGCTGACTTATATAAATCCTGAAACCAAATTTCAGAAATCCTTGTATTGTAGTTCCTGAGAAAAATGTGACGAAAGTTTCATGGGACGGACTGACTGACGGACGGACTGACGGACTGACGGACTGATGGACGGACTGACGGACGGACAGACAGAGGTAAAACAGTATACCCCCCCCTTTTTTAAAGCGGGGGTATAAAAATTATTTTTCTATGTATAAGCAAGAGATGACAATACATAGTTACAATAATGACATGAGTGAATACTAATATTATTTATATCAACTAAGGGAGAAGGGACATTTTCTAAGGCATCATGTGCATTGTAATTATTACTAGTTACAGATTTATATATATATTTTCTTGTGAATATGAAGACAAAATTGGCAACTGTTTTAAAAAGAACCTTAGTATCAATAAAGCAATACATAAGTTAAACCAATTCAGACACTTTTTTCATTTTGTTCCAATGCATAACAAGATAGGAAAATCAAAGACTTTAATGTTATGTCCAGCAAGGAAAACTGGTATAGGAACTTGCTGTATAAATGACAGGAATCCTTCAATTGCACAGGATACACTGGATGAGGTGATATATTCTGTTGTTTTAAAGTGATAGGCCTGAAATACAATAAAGTTTTATTTTCTAGATGTTTTTTTAATTTGTATTATATTAGCTTCTATGAGTTCTATTTCAATCTTTCCCGAAATAGTCTAACTCTTTTTTTTTTTATGTTTTTTTAAACAAGCAGTTTTGATTATCCCCCTTATCATAGACTAAATATATTTTGCATTTTGACATTTTTCTTCCGTTTGATTGATTGATTGATTGTTGGTTGCTTAACGTCCAGTGGCAAATATTTCATGCATATTCAGGACGAGAACAAGTTCACAATTAATACAATAAGTAGGCTGATACAAAAGAGGCCATTTGGTATGATGGTCAAGGAAATTTGGACTGCCACTAGAAAATGAGGGTATGTGGATAGGGACAGAAATTTTGCCTTTCAACAGGCCACCTACGGACCCCTCAAAGAGATACTATTTATTATTATCATATATATACGTACAGTGCACTTTGTCAGATATTTCTTAAATATCGTATTACTTTTTTAATAATATTTATAATGGGATGTAACTCTTTTTTTTTCAACAATCATATCTGTTTCAGAGGAAAATATTTATTTTTAAAATAAGTTATCTCCCATTACATTGGAAAAGCGTATATATTAATAAGATAATATTTTGTAGTTTTTTTCTTTTTTTCTATTCAACACAGTTTTATGGATGGATGGATCTCCCATTACATTGGATAAGCGTAAATATTGAGATAACATTTTGTAAACTTGTTCTTTTTTTCTATTCAACACAGTTTTACGGATGGATGGATCGTCCTTAAAAAAAATAATAAAATTTGCCGCATACCAGTATAAAAAGGCATAATAATAATAAAAAAAAATAAGAGCTGTTTAAACGAAAATTTCAAACTATCACGAAGTAAACGTGATTGTTCTTTTTCAAAATTGTCGTATTTTGCTGCAAACTCTTTCGCAAATAATGTTACCCGTTTGTACAACATAATTCGCTTTTCCGTAAGTGGCAGATATGCGGGCTCATTTGATTTGCGCGCATTTTGTAATTAACTGTTTTTCGTTTGCGCGCAGCATGTGATAACATTGGCGCGCATTGGTTTTTCAGAAACACTATGACATGTTAATTAAGATAATACACATGAAAAAAGAATGTAGTTATATTGAACTTGAACATGTACAAAATTTAAATTATGTATTTTTCGTAATTCTGTATTTTATTTGTTTTTGAAAGAAATCGAAAAGATTTAAAAGCAGACCGCAATTAGGACCTCAAATTGGATGTATAATTCATTTCTATCGTAAACACAATCTTACGTTTGGGGCAGGTTACACGTGCCTACGTTTTTCTCTTATTTCCTACGAGTTAAAAACAATGAACATTTTAAAAAATATCGTGCAATATGACGACCTGATTTAAACCTCTCGTTAGAACTGTCAGAATAATTTGTCCTAGACCAGTTCTTGATAGATCTGACCAAATAAGTCTTAGGATAGAATTGTTATAGGAAGAACTGCTGAAGTGACTAAATGAGTTCTTACCGTAGAACTATCAACAGAACTGTCTTAAACTTTTCCATCTGAAATTTAACTTGCTGTTTAATGTCTTTCTATTTCTTAGATATATGTTAATTATTTGTTGTGTTGAATGCATGTACAGCATCAAGTTTGAAGTCATCTAAAAGACCAACGGACGATGGTTTCGGTGACATGTCCTCTTTGATATGACAATGTCCTCTTTGATATGACAGAATTGTCATTTCTTCAGATCACGATGAAATAACACCATTATCAAAGGATAAATGCTCTTATGGAGAAAAGATTTCAATCTTTCTGTCCAAAGTTTAGATGAAGGGCATATAACACCCTCCCCAACCCCACCCAAAAAATATGAAGCTGTGACCTAATCACTCGACTTCAGATGTTGAAGCCTTTCATTCAACAATAATCCACTTCGGACAAAAAATGATTGGTTTCTTCTTTCATGGGATGCACTGCTCGTAAACAAGTTAAGAATTCAATAAGGATTTGTTATCAACAAAACTAACCGGCAGAAAGATGGACGGACAAATCAAAAACATATATTCGACGCAAAAATTGCGCGAGGTATCACATTTAACTCCCACTGGTGACACTATGTAACACGGAAATTAAAGTGATCTATTTTGTTGATTTTTTTGGGTGATTATCTTGTATTTCTTCACATAAACCCAATACACAGGGAAATTTCACTCCCATTAATTTCATCTGAATCAAATCTAGAAAGTAAATTTTACGTCGAATGAGCATGTACGCGAAACACACGAGAAATCAGTTTATATTTCGTTGAGTTTCACGTGAATGTCATGTGGGTATCACGTTAATTTTAAGATAAAGTATTTCAAATAACATCTTATTTTTTTTTTTAGCTTACCTGATCCGAAGGTTTTCATCACTTTGCGTCCGTCGTCGTTAACTTTTCTCCTCTGAAACAACTGGGCCAAATTTTACCAAACTTGGCCACAATCATCATTGGGTATCTAGTTTCAAAAATGTGTCCGGTGACTCGGCCAACCAACCAAGATGGCCGCCATGGCTAAATATAGAACATAAGGGGGTAAAATGCAGTTTTTTGCTTATAACTCAAAAACCAGATGAGATGCATTCAGATGAATTGGACAACCCGTTGTTGTGTTGCTGCCCCTGAATTGGTATTAAATTTTAAGAAAATTTTGAAATATTTGGTTATTATCTTGAATATTATTATAGATAGAGATAAACTGTAAACAGCTATAATGTTCAGCAAAGTAAGATTTAAAAATAAGTCAAATAACCGAAATGGTCAGTTGACCCCTTCAGTAGTTATTGCCCTTTATAGTAAATTTTTAACCATTTTTCATAAGTTTTTTACAAAAAAAATCTCCTCTGAAACAACAGGGCCAAACTAATCCAAACTTATTTTCAGCATGAATAGGCTGAAAATAAAGCATGGGTACTTGCCCAATGGGTACTGAACTCATTCACGGTCCCGCAATGTCGCGGATGAATTCTAGTCTAGTTTAAAAGTATCCAAGGTAACCAGACAATTGATCTTACATATTGTTACAGTTATTGCAACTAAAAATTCAAAGATGGTCATAGTTATGTTTTCGACTTTTACAGTAACACAACTGTTTCGGCCAGCGAGAAGCGGAACCACTGGAAGGACCAGAAGTAAACAGCAGGTGAGAACCTGGACAGGTCAATTTGTTTGCCCGTCAGACGTGAACGCAACAAGAACACCATCATCGTCTGAAAAAAATTCCCTACAATCTGCAGGATTAGGTCATAAAAAGATACAGTTCCGGCTAGACGACAACGAAGAAGAAGTTTATAAGATTTTGTCCACAGAAGAAAAAGGGTTCCCTCAGTTGTACAACATCGGTGAACTACTTCATTGCACCAGCAACTGCAGGGAACTCCAACGCCTAAACTGCAAATGGGTCGTTGAGTCATTACAGAAGATAATAGGCAGCCAGGCAAAGATATACATACGCCCGATTCAGAGAAATCTAAAAGTTATTGCCAATTCAGAGCCAGAAGCAACATCATGATCATTTATCCTTACAAGTGTCTTAAAATCTGGTATTTTGTTTTTGATTTTATATTGTAAAGCAGTGTTTAAACATTTCTCGAGTGACATTAATTTGTAGTTCTGTTTATGTCTGTAACTTGGTTCAGTGTTTTTTTTCGAATGGTGACCAAATGGATTCAAATTTTTCTCCGTTACAAAATGATTGGGATTTGTGTTTGCATTAACATTTAATTTTGTTAGTTTTATATTAAACTTATTTGTGTTTGTATTGAACATGATGTAGGACATTATGATACTTTTTTCTCCTTTTTATACGATATTTACTTGTTTTGCAGAATCACTGGGGTAAATGCAGTTTCGGTCATCAGCTTTATGAGAATGGCTAACGAATTTGTGATTGATGTAGAGGAAGCGAAAAAGATGTAGTAAAGAAATTAAAAAGATACAAATTAAAGACCTTTATGGCGACAAACAATGCAACGTACATTATTGCAAAGTCCCAACTGAGTTACCTCGCTAAATATGTAAAACATAGGAGTGAAGTACATGTAAAAAAAGAGCATCGTATATGCGTGTGTGGTGTAAGTACCAAAAGGTTCGCGAAAAGACAATGCAAACGTGTGGGATTATTTACTTTAAAAAGTCTGAATTTAGACAAATTTTAGTAGATTTTTTTAAAGTGCATAGGGAAACAATGCATTAACAGACTTTTTAACTTCATAACTCTTTATAATAATACAAAGCTGGATCATAAAATGTATGTTGTCTGCTCTATGGTTGGGTAGTCGTGGCTTTAACACATTCTCCATTCCCTTTCTCAAAGGCGTAGGTCCAGTAAGACCGACCACATTTTGGCCCCAAAATAAAGCAGTTTTACAAAGTTTTTAAAATGTAAACTTTCAGTTATTTATTGTACAGTAGAATGTTTCTGCTACATAAATATGTGCTGTTTTTGACATAACAATGCACATATTTCGTGTACTAGCACCATAAAGTCATGTTAAATTACTGAAACCTTCACATTTATAGCAATTTAGTTAAATTTTAGACGGTTTCCATGTAAATCAAAAGTGGCCACATTCGTGTTCATCCTTAATATTGATTGATTGTTGGTTGCTTAACGTCCAGGGGCAAATGTTTCATGCATATTCAGGACGAGAACAATTAGCTTTTTGCCACCATCTCTTTCTTCAGGCCACTATGAATATTCTCGTATAATTAGCTTTTTGCCACCATATAACTGTCCCCATACATTATTGGTATAATGCATTCAAAACAAAACCCCTCTCCAATACAATTAATCAAATAGCAGATTTTCTATATTGCAGATTATATATAGTACACGAAGAACTGATGGCATTGGCTTAACTGATGGTGAAAGAATAGAAAGACTGTGGTCCTATTTAGGAGGCTTTGCTAATATATCAGAAGAAATGTCCCCAGAAAACAGATGTGATCTACTTACTGATGCTCTGATCCACTATGGAAGAAAAATTAGGGACAGACAAGGTATGATTTATAAAATATTTCAAAGTAAGATTAATTTTTATTTTTAACACTTTATTCTAAGAGAATTGGTTAATACCAAATTTGTACTGACTGTGGCTAGTAGTCTTACAAATTAAAAAACTCGTACATGTGTCACATGTATTGAGTAATTTTGTTTTGGTATCCTCTCTTTGGAACTAAAATGTTATTTTAATTCTTTTGTTCTTGCTGTTGATTTATTAATCATTTTACTACTGGCTTCTTTTGCTTGGTTTGCTTGTTGTGACTAGCTAAAGGAAAATCCTCCTACATCCTCTTCCTCTTCGTCATCTTCAAAAACATTCATGTCAAACATTTTGTCCTCTCTGCAAAAATAAACAATTGCAATTACTTTCATTTCCTTTCTAACAGTCATTTTCTACTCATTACCTAAAAAGAAACTACCAATTTTCAATTATTCTCACTGACAAAGAGACAACCTCAATACTACTGTAATTTGAGGAATTTAAGCCATTTGTATTTATGGCATTGCTTTAAAATTTCAAATTTAAGCTACACAATAATAAAATTTGCTCTAATACATGAGTGAGGATTCCTCTAAATTTTATTTTCTCATAAATTATGGGGTATGTAAAACACAAGAAATGCCTTTTACACAATTATCATAACTGTTTGTTGAACTAGAGACTCTAAAAGTATGACTTGGTCACATGGTTTACAAAGCTGCCACCATATAACTGTCCCCATACATTATTGGTATAATGCATTCAAAACAAAACCCCTCTCCAATACAATTAATCAAATAACAGATTTTCTATATTGCAGATTATATATGGTATACGAAGAACTGATGGCATTGGCTCAACTGATGGTGAAAGAATAGAAAGACTGTGGTCCTATTTAGGAGGCTTTGCTAATATATCAGAAGAAATGTTCCCAGAAAACAGATGTGATCTACTTACTGATGCACTGATCCACTATGGAAGAAAAGTACATGTATTTAAGATATGTATCAAATTTTTTTTAAAGATGGAAGTAAGCTTTAACGGTGGGTGGCAGAAAAGGGGTACAGGATGGAATTATAATAGTAATACAGGTGAGAACTTCTCTGGGTTTTTTTACCTGTATGAAAAGAAGAAAGATGTGGTATTATTGCTAAATTAAGACATCTATTCCCTATAAACCAAAACATTTAACTATTAACATCTATATGTCCCACCATGGTCTTGAACAATATTGCAAAGCAAGCTCTAATAAAATCAAATTAAAACAACTAAATTGTATCTTCTTGTGAGGCGGGATGTATAGAGACACAGACTCGTTAATTGTTATCTCTATAGAAGTCTCTCTTCACTAGCCTATTACCTGTCGATATATTTAGTTTTGGCATTGCACAATTCATGTCTTCTCTGACTGTTTATGACGTTAAGATACTAAATCCCTGGGATGTGTTTCAGTTGATTTTAGTCTCCGATGCATAATTTTTTATTTTTAATTGTTTTTTTTGCTTTTAACTAGCTGTCAGTAATTGCGAGTACTCTCATCGTATTTTCTTGATAAGTCGACCGGTTGATACTGTTTATAATGCTTTTTTGTTATTTTAAACTTCCCAAGGGTGACTGGGGAATAGAAACCTGGTTATTTGGTCTTCTCCCGACCGGCAGTAAAACGCTTGCCGAAGTAGGGCGTCTGTTTGGCTGTATCAAGTTCGCAGTCACGTCCGGTCAGAAAACATTAAATCCGATCTCTCGTGTAGAGAATTCCACGCTCTCTGCACGCTAAGAACCCTTGCAACAACTCTTTGATAGGTCTGTAGGTGGCCTGTTGTAAGGCAAAATTTCTGTCCCTATCCAATATACTCTTATTTTCCAGTGGCAGTCCAAATTTCCCCGACCATCATCCCAGATGGCCTCTAATGTGACCAGACCTACCTATTGTATTTATGGTGAACTTGTTCTCGTCCTGAATATGTATGAAATATTTGTCACTGGACGTTAAGCAACTAACAATCAATCAATCTTATTCTATATTTATACGGATCTTGATTATTTGGAATATCTCAAAATTTCACTTCAATACTTCATCTGAGGGCACTGAAGATGAAATAAATATTGACTCAAACAAATTGCTTACATTTCATTTATATCCAACAACCTTTCTCATAACAGTTCAAGGAACACATTATTTATCATGGGCAAAAACAGAGTTCAAATATCTTCAATCAATACTAGACAATCATTTTAAATTAGACAATACAGTTACAAATTGTGAACACAATAGTCTTCTTGATTCTTCAAATACAGAGTATAATGACTTCATAAATCATTTGGACAAAAGTGAGACAAAACAAATGAAAATATCAACCCCTAGAATTGTTACACCAAAAGCACATGCTTCTGTGATAAATAAACAATCTGCAGAAAATATCCTTGCATCATTGCAACTATTAGAAAGCAAAGTATGTGAAGTGTCAAACACCTGTGCAGGCTTAAAAGATGACAACCCTATAGATAACAATAGCTACGATAACAAAATATCAGAACTTAATCAAAATCTGAATGACCTAAAAGAAAATCAACAAAAATTAGAAAAAGAGCTTCATGGTCTTGTGTTATCGTCTAGTCAAACAAAGAAACAATATGTAAGTACAGCAGTCCTTGAAAAGAAATTTGTAGACTTTCAAAAGTCAATCTTGACAAAAATAAATTTGCAAACAAATGAAGCTACATTTAAGGAAAATTCTGAATTAAAGAAAGCGTTGACAGATTTGGAGTTGTCCAACTCAAAATTGAAAACACAAAATGAGGCTCTTGAGGACAAAAACCAGTTCTTAAAGAAGAAAATATCTGATCTTGAAATGCAATATGAGGCAAACGTTAGTACACAGAACAGATTTACCGAGCTAACTTCACTAAATGATGATATGACAGTTACACCTATAAGTGAAAAAAACAGAGAACAACAATATATTAAGAAAAATGATGAAAACAGCATTTCTAAAGAAAAACCACATTTTCTAGATTTAGAAATTATTATAGACTCTCATGGAAATGGTCTATTGGCTTCAAAACTTTACAGAAATGTTCAAACCAAAATCAAGGTTCTTGGACCAGGAAAGAAGAATATAAAAGGTGCAGGGGAGGCTATTCTTCAAACAACAAATAAAGACACCAGACATATAGTGTTAGGTGTAGGAAGCAATGACTTGAGTATTAAAACAACTACTGTATGTGTTAATGAGATGAAAACCCTTATAGATAACACAAAAAACAGCCATACTCACTCCAAGATACATGTTTTACCAACGTTTGATCGTGTGAAACAGTCCCATTTCAACAGAAAAGCTAAAGAATTCAATGAGGAAATACAGAAATATTGTGAAAATCAATCAGATGTTGAATTCATTTTAAACAATGACATAATTGGTACTAATACATCTATTTTTCAAGACGATGGAATTCTCTTTAACCAATTAGGCAAAAAATACCTTGTCAGGATATTGAAAACGCATTTAAACCCAGTATTTGGACTCAAACCTTATAATGAATATAAGACTTCTAATTCAACAAACAAAACACCAAACAGAAACTACAGACAGAACCACTCCTACGGTCGACAAAACAACGACAATCAGTCTTACCGGCAAAACTACATGTATAATGAGAATCAAAACCCCTATGACTATTATAGTCAACAATATCATAACGCTAACAATGGGAGATCCAACCGAAGTGAGATGAACCAGCTTCTCAGTAGACTTATTGAACTTGCACGATAATTCATTAATAAATCATTAAAGAGAAAAAAGCCATAGAGTACAGTACATTTAGTTATACTTAAATTATGGCCAATTGGAATTATAAGCATTTATTCTAGTTGTTATTATTTTATTTTTGTACAAAAATCACAATAGTATGTTTTGTTTTATTTAAGTTGCTTGAAAATGTCATTAATAACATATACATGTATATTGTATTATACACTTTTAAAAGTATATGGTTACTATATATAGTATAGGCAGTATTATTACACGCATATTGCTAACAATGTTTACTTAGTATTATACATGAAACTAGCAAACATTTCAAGAAACAAAAATTTCTACCCTTGTTCCATGTTTGAGTCTCATTTTGGTGTTTCAAGTAAAAGTAAAAGAAACTTATGAATTTATATATAATTTTGATAACTGAAAGAAAAAGAAAAATATACATTACAAATATCAATGATTTTACAAAAAGATATGTCCCTGCATATATATGTTTTATTAACCAAAAGATCTTTAAAGTAATAATAATTGAGTTATTTCCCTTTCCCCATGTCCTTTGTAAATAGATAGATTTTTGACTTGCTATATGAATATTGCCTATTGGAATATTCATGGTTTAAATGAAGATAAATTTCAGGATGATTTGTTTATTGAAAATGTTTGTAAATATGACATAGTATGTTTTGCAGAAACAATGTTGAGAGAGTCTCCAGGAAATCTTCCAGGTTTTACATCTCCCTATATAGTTAAGCCTACTAAGGCAAAAAAAAGGGGAAGACCATCAGGTGGCATGCTTATATTTATAACAGCCAAATTTAAAAATGTTATTTCTGAAATAAAACAGAACAACTTCTCAATATGGTTGAAAATAGATGGAACTTTTCTCAATTTGGAGAAAAATATTTTTCTTTGTTTTACCTACATCAAACCATATATTAATAAGGATATTTCTGAACTGACATTCACAAAATTGGAAAATGATATTTCTTTTTTCCTATCAAAAGGTGAGATGATTTTAAGTGGTGATTTTAAAGCACGCACAGGAGGGTTAAATGATTTTATTCAAAATGATGGTGTTAATGACAATTTTACAGACTGTCCAGTACCTGAAGATTATACACCTGATTTACCCTTAGAAAGAAATCAATTAGATCAAAAAAACAATTTACATGGGAATTTACTTGTAAATATCTGTAAGTCCTCTCAAATGAGAATTGTGAATGGAAGATTCCTTGGTGACTCACTTGGCTACTTCACATTTTATAATAGTAATGGTAAGAGCACAGTAGATTATATGTTGACATCACAGAATTTATTTTATACCATCAATAACTTTATGGTAAAACCACCTACTGATCTATCAGATCATTGTTTAATAGCATTGAATATTTTTAATTTTAAAAATTCTAAAGAATAGATAAGGAAGAACTATGGTCCCTTCCTGGTAAATTTAAATGGGCGGATCAAAGTAAGGACATTTATATTGATGCTTTATTAGAAGAAAAGAGTGTAGAAGACATTCTATCTTTAAACAAACTAATTGATGATAATAATTTTAATGATATTGACTTTTTAGTGAACAAAACTAATGAAATCTATTTAGAAGCTGCAAAAAAATCAGTTTCTTTTAAAGCAAATTTAAAAAAATCCATAATGCAAAGACACACAAAAAAAGCAAAACCTAAAAAAGTATGGATGTCAAATGATTGCTTACTCCTTAGAAAAGAAGTGCGTTCCCTTGGAAATAGATTAGCTAAAGCCCCTAATAATAATGCATTAAGATTAACTTATTGCAACTGTAAAAGAGAGTACAATAAATTGAAAAATAAATTAAAAAAGGATTTTTTTCATTCCTTGATAAAACAAATAAATGAGATAAACCCAAAGAACACCAAAGAATTTTGGGGAAGCATTAATAATTACAAAAAAAAGAATAATAACTGTGAGCCTGCTATTTCTGCCAAAGAATGGGAGATTCATTATTAAAATTTACTTGCTTCAAGTAATAATGATAAGACTGATACAAATCAAAATATAGAGAACAAAAATCAAAACTTTTCTAATACATCCCTTAATATCCCTATTACATGTAAAGAAATCAAAAACTGCATTAAGAAGCTAAAAAAGGGAAAATCTGGAGGTCCTGATTTAATAATTAATGAATTTCTAAAGGTGGGGTCAAACACTCTAGTTTTACTTTTAACAAAACTTTTTAATAAGATACTTAACTCAGAAAAATTCCCAAAAATTTGGAACATTTCTCTATTCACATCAATTTATATATCTGGTGACCCATCTGATTGTGGGAACTATAGAGGTATAAGCATTACAAGCTGTCTTGGTAAAGTCTTTACATCCATTTTACAAAAACGACTTAGTGATTTTCTTGAAACACATAATTTATTATTTTCAAATCAAGGTGGTTTTAGAAAAAATTACAGAACTGTAGATCATGTCTTTATCTTAAAAACAATAATAAACAAATATTTGTTTAAATGTAAAAAGAAACTATATGTGTGTTTTGTAGATTTTAAAAAGGCTTTTGACAGTGTCTGGAGATCAGCTCTGTTCTTAAAATTACAAAATAAAGGAATACAAGGCAAATTTTATAATATACTGCATGACATGTACTCTAATACCTTATATTCATGTAAATATCAAAATATGTTTACCAAGCCTTTTCTTGCTAATCAGGGTGTCAAACAAGGTGACAGTTTAAGTCCAACTTTATTTAATATATTTGTTGATGACATAGGAAAATACTTAGATACAAACTTAACTAGTGCAGTTAATTTAAATGGTCAAAAAGTAAACCATTTATTGTATGCCGATGATTTATTGTTGATATCAGAATCTGCAGATGGTCTCCAGAACTCTCTTGATTCTTTACAAAAATATAGTACTGAATGGAAACTGGACGTGAACCTTAAGAAAACAAAAATTATAATTTTCTCTAAAATTAAAGTAAATAAAGAAAACTTTTACTTTTATTACAGCTCTAATGCAATTGAAATTGTTGATTGTTATAAATACTTAGGAGTTGATTTTCATAGCTCTGGAAAATTTATACAGGCAGTGTCAAGCCTCTCAGATAAAGCTAAAAAAGCATATTTTGCATTGAAGTCAAAACTACCATATAGTGAAAATTTGTCTGTTAAGACTTGGCTCCAGCTTTTTAATTCAATGATAACTCCTATTTTAACTTATGGATCAGAAGTATGGATATCAGAATTCAAACCAAATTTTGAAGCATTAGACAAAAGTAAATTAGAAAAAACACAAAACTCCATATTTAAAAACATACTTGGGGTTCATGGAAAGTCTTCCAATCTAGCAGTGCGGTGTGAATTGGGCACTTTACCCATTAGCATTAAATGTTATCAACTTATGTTTAAATATTATGAGCGTCTCAGTGATATTGGTGAACAGTCTGGTGGTCCGCATGAAATTTTCAAAGCTGCTTTTGAAGTGGACAAAACTCTCACAAATAAAGAAAATTCATGGTCTTATAAACTATCTGAATTAATGAAATATATTGGAATATCCTTTAACAAGCATTGTAATATTAATTTCAAACAGAAACTAGAAGATTTCTACAAAAATAAAATTATTTTTGAACTTTCTAAGATAAAAGATGGAAACTGTGGTAAACTTTTATTTTTTAGTAAAATTTATACTAAATTTAAACAACAAGAATATTTAAATTTTAATATTCCTAAATACCTTAGAAAAAAACTCACTAAATTAAGAATAAGTGCACACTCATTAGCAATAGAAACTGGGAGGTATGCAAGACCAAAAATACCATCTAATGAGAGATTTTGTAAATTTTGCACAGAAAAAATTGAAAATGAGATTCATTTCTTGATTGAATGTCCGCAATATAAAAATATTAGATCTAAATATAAAATAAATGATATTAATTCAAATAATTTGGATAAAAATTTTACCAAAATGTTAAATCCTATGTCTGAAAAGGAATTAAAATCTATTTGTATGTATATTGAAGAAGCTCTTGATTTGAGAGACCACCATACCGTTTCATCAGATAATAATTTTTTACAGTAGTTTGTGCATATACATATATATATATATATACATATCTTGTATTGTGTGTTTTAAGTAAATATACGAAAATCTATAATAATACTGAAATATAAGTCTATGGTATCAATATCAGTCTATAATTCTTATACGATTAATATAGTTAACTGTGATTGGCCAATTCCACTTTCTATTTTCGGTTTACACATCGATAGACTGGGTTGCCGGAACTACTTTTGTAACTAATGTAAACAATATGGCGGCTCTAAATCGCGAACGGCAATCGTGTAAATATAACCGGGCTTAAATTAATTTATATTTTATAGTTGTAGTAAAAATTTAATAAAACGGAGTTCATAATTACAGTTGTAAACCATTTATTTAATTGTTAAAAAATACGGAAATCACATGACCTTCCATTCATCTGAAAATAATCGTCTGCTAAAATCTGTACAGTAAACATTGAGCTTGATGCGGATTTTGACATATCTACGTTACCAGATCTGCCAATAACTTTCGAAATGCAACTGCCAGAAGAAATGAATGCCGAAGTTGTTGAACTATTTGAAATAATGCACCAAGAAGTTGAAGGTTTTGATGAAATGCTACTTCATGCTGTAACAAGCATCAACAATGATCAAACCCTACCAGTACCTAGCACAACTTCTGTTGAAACAGTTGATTTCCAAGCACAACATAATCAAGAACCTGCACCAGTACAGGACTCAGACAATACATCAAAAAGATTTAAAAATCTAGACAAAGAGACCTTGCTTGAAATAGAGCAAAATCAATACAGTGCCTCAACCAAAAAGAAAACAAAGTGGGGAGTTGGAGTCTTTAATGGTAAGACTTGATAAAACAAAACTCTGTTTGGAACACAGTAGTAGGATTGTCTGTTGTTTTTCCACCAAACCTACCCAGGCAATGATCCGTTTTGACAGATAATATAAATCAAAACATGACCATTTCCCAGAAAGGAGTGGATTCATCTCAAACTTCACTTGAAATACATTTATTATATAATTACCAAAAGATAAAATAAACATTAAACATGAATTAACACAACATGATGTAATATTAACCTTATACATTTCAATGTTTATTACCTGACAAGAGCAAAAATACTTTAAAAAGACAACTTTCTCATGTGTGCTCTTTCCCCATCAATTCTTAGTTATATCACGGACAGTCACACAACACTTATATTATTACCTCGTACAGTTAGAACCGATTCTTTTCAATGTCATTGTTTACACCCAATGCCCATGGGTAAAAAAAAAAGAACTTGAGATTCCAGTTGTACACAATGTTTTATATGACCTAATTAATGAAATACAACAAAACAAAGATAAATTTTAGAAAATATGAAATGAAAGGAGATGGGGCGTATACATGTATTCTATACAAATAGGTTTATTAGACAGCAACCAAACAACATAAGTAACCAAAAAAAAATATCTTCTTGTGTTAATGTTATATATCGTAGATAAAAATAAACATAAGCAAATGAACTTTTTTGAAATAAAACTATATTTGTACATTATCACTTTTCAGCTTGGTGTTCTGAAAGACTGGCAAGCACTTTGGACTTTCAGACCGTGTCTGTTGATTGTCTTAATAGCAGTTTGAGGCAATTTTATGCAGAGGCTCAACCTCAAAACATATCCAAAAGGGCTCTGAAAATGCCAGAAGAGCATGCACAGGAATACCACAAAAATTCTTTAAAAAATGTACGTGCTGCTTTGAACAGACATCTGAAAGACATAGGCCGTGGCATTGACATTGTCCGTGATTCAGAATTTAAAGCAGCAAATTCCATGTTGAGTGCTAAGCTGAAATTTAACTTGCGCAATGGATTGTCAAGACCAACACAGCATCACCCTATAATAACAACTCCTGAATTGCTTAAAATAAATACCTACCTTATGAAAAAAGAGGACCCTGTAGCACTCCGTTTCAGAGTATGGTACCTTTTAGGCATACATTTCGTCAGCCGTGGGGTAGAATTTCATCATCAATTGAGCATTAATTCCTTCAAATTTGAAAGCGATGAAATGGGATCCGAATTTCTGTCAATATCGCACGAAACACACCAAAAAAATCACCAAGGTGGACTAGACGACGCAACAGAAGAAACACAAGATAAGAGAATGTATGCCGTACCCAATTCTCCGTCCTGTCCTCTTTCTACAATAAAGCACTTTCTTTCCAGATGTGATCCAGCCGCGAAATCACTGTTCAACCAATGCTGCAAAGAAGCTTTACGCTGTCCATCTATGTACAACACATGGTATAATGTAACACCTGTGAAAGTTAAAATCTTCTCAGCTTTCATGCCCGACATATGTAAAAATGCTGGTGTTAAACGTTATACAGGGCATTCACTCAGATCTACAGCTATTAACGCCATGAGTGATGCTGGTTTAACAGACAGGAGCATCATGTTTATGTCAGACCATAAATGTGAGGAAAGTTTAAAATCATATTGCAGGAGACCGAGCACGGTTCAAAAGCATACCATCAGTTCGGTGTTAGACAAGGTAGCAACGGGTAATTCTTCAACATCAGTAGCACTTGTACCAGTTGCTCCTTCTACTTCCAGTTCTACCGCCATTTCTCCAATTCAAAATAATGTTATAGACACAGAAACTGGACAATCTGTTCCCACCGAAAGAACCCCACTCCGCTCTCTTGATATACCAAATCAAAACGTTCTAGTTAACAGTCAGTCAACTCTTCAAAACCACAAAATGTCTGGATTTGCAGCAAATTCAGTATTTCATAACTGCAGTTTCAATTTCAGTTAACATGTGACACTTTTGAACTGTGTAGTTGTGTATTGCGTGTACACATTGATGGCGTGGATTACAAATCCGGATTATTTGACTTTTGATTGTTAACATTCAGTTATTCACATTGAACGTTTTTGATGTTCTGTTATTGTTTCTTTTATATGTTTAAAGACATAATTATTTAGCAAAATGTGTTGTTAATTCTTACTTTTTAGTCTTTTACGAGACGGAGTGATGACCTACATTTACTTCCCTGTGTATCGATTTCACTCTGATATATTCATGCGCATTGCCCTTATATGGAACGTTGGTGCTCCACAAACGGAAAAAACAAATATTTTTAATTTTTTTTACAAAAACAACTTAATATCTTTGAATTAAGAATTATAAGGATTAAACACATTTTTTCTAGAGGTTATTGATGTGTAAACTCGGGTGATTAACTCACAAACTGACTTTTATTCAGTTTGAAAGTCTTCGGACTTTTATTCAGTTTGTGAGTTAATCACCCGAGTTTACACATCAATAACCTCTAGAAAAAGGATTAAACACATTTTTTCTAGAGGTTATTGATGTGTAAACTCGGGTGATTAACTCACAAACTGAATAAATCCTATAATAATGTATTTGTATACATAGAATTGGCTCATGACTTGTTACATGAATCTTTATTTCATTTATATGTTGTTTTAATATTATAATTGTCTGTATTTGGATCACGCCTCTATTGTGCTCTTTCCAATAAAATATTGAATTGAATTGTATAAACTTCAAGATTTACCTGTATTATGAAAACCGGTTTGTTTCCTAAAGTGAATATTTTCGAAAGGTTAAGGATTATGTACCCTTGTGTTGCCTTAATGCTAACCTTATGGAAATTTTATATAAAATCCACAGCCTTTATCCTTTTTCTATCATATTTGGTAATTTGATGATCGATAGATATAGGATTATTGCATGCAGTGCTACCATTGATTTCTTTAAAACAAGTTTATTAATGTAGTTATTGGTTAGAACAAATAAAAATATGGACCAAATCAAGTACACCTTTTAGGGTGCGCTCGGTTTTAGTGACTCAGCACGAGGTATTTTGGAATTTACAGGTTGTTTAGAACTTTTTGCAAAAAATGAACACTAGCACATCATAGAAAAGCAAGTGAGTAATTTATGTTTCAAATTTTATAACAAAAATCTCTGTATTTAAAGCTGTAGATTTTCTAAAAAAGTCTTGTTTTATTTGCCCCAAAGTACTCTTTTTCTATTAAATGCAATGTAACAGTAAATAATAATGCTTTGCATCAAGTTTCCCCCTAGTATATGTTCAAAATGGCCTGTCTCTATTATGCATTATATCTGTAGTTTTGATACAATTGATGTTTGAAAATTCGTACCAAAATGGCTACAGAAGGGTACTTAAACCTTAACTATTTCGCAATGGTGTCTTGACATGGCTTTGTTTGGACTTGTTTGTTTGCTTTTTGTCCTTGAATTTGTGTCCCTAATATTTTACTGTGCATTTGCATTCAGATATCGCCGATCAAATTTATTCGTTCATGGTGTATTAATTTACGTTTTTTGATTGAGTTAAGTCTGCCAATTGATATTTTATCGTGTGGATTTCTATGTTGTGATGTTATGCTATAGTTTCAGAAAATCGACACGGTTTGGATCCATTTAAACGTTTATTTGGTGGCTATATGGAACGCATCTATCCCATCAAAATAGATACTAAAGATACAGTTAAGTCAGTTTCATATCTTGACCTACATCTAGAAATTGACCTACAATGGTTTACTTTTTTAAAATTGATATTTGAATGGAGCGTTGTCTCATTGGCACTCACACCATATATTCCTATATTTTTATACAAATTACCAAAACAAGTATCTAAACAAACTTGATTATGTATTGGCCCACGAATGTTTACATTATATCATCGGATTAGTTAGTGGACACAATTGCTGAAAATATATGTTTTAAACTCTTTGATGTTTAAATTTTTGCAAAAAGTACAACCCAGGGTTTACTTTTCAAGGCAAACGTAACAATATAACGATAGAACACTAACTCGACATTTGACCATAGGCTTTTTCCTCGAAACAAACATTTGTGGAATGGTGGATGGATTCATTGATTGCTTTATCGATTGATTGGCGGACAAGATTGGGTTTTTTGCAACAAGCAAGGTTTATCTTTTAAACCAAGGGACCGAAACCTGATGGATGGTCTCGCTTCGATATGTTGATGACCTGTGAGGACATCTCTATTTTGAAAGAATGAGTTTTGTTTTAGCAAGTTAAGATTCTATTTTTATAAATGCTTGCTTGACTGTTTAGACACGGGAAGAATCATATTCGTTTTCTTATTAATGTTGGTCAATTCATTATTGAAAATCTGCATGCAAGATGGCACATTTCTTGTTAAAACTTGGTATCTTCCAATTCAGTTACTTGTAATGGCGTTTGTTTGATGATAAGTAAAAGAAACGTGCATCTACAACCTTTAGAAGCTAATCAATTAGGATTTGCTTTGTTATATTAACAAGAGTTACATTTCGAGAATATATTTTACCTCTGTAATGCTCCAAGTCAAAATATTTTTATAAAATTTAGGCCAACAAACATTGAAGAAGAAACTTCAATCAAAACGGCAAAAACACCACCAAAATACCCAGTATGAAATAAGATTTACGCATCGGAGCGACACATTCCAGCTTACTGTTTACGAGTAAACACGTGTTGCATGCAATAAAATATTTGCCTCGTCATGTATTCCTTATTTCAAATACTTTAATGGGATTACTCTACCGATTTTATTTGTAGAGAGAGACATATCGGACCAAAAGTAAAAAAATACCAACATTTCTATAACCTCTTCTCTCCTCCTTTTGGCGCGAATATTTGTGTTCTGAACAAATTGTCCAGATGGAAAGACTGCCATTAGCATATTCTTGGGTATGTTGAAGTACTCGTCCTCTACTTCTATTATATTGCTGAAATTCAAAAACAAGACCTATATTAATTTATATGAAATAGTATGTGCAAAACATTGCCTTTTATATCTCCTTTTTCGCACTATTACATTTATTTTACTCCCATCGAGCTATATCACGTTTATCTTAAAATCTAAAAAAAAAACATTATAGTTTCATAAACTTTACGTAGAAGTTTTATGGTCATTGCGAACGGCATTTTCGTGAGACTTGGAAATTCCATTGTGTATTAAGATAAACGATTGAAAGTAAATATTTAACATTTTTCCTATATTATTGGTGGTCTTCATCTTCAAGGAGTGCCCAAACTTTTAATGTTTCTCTTACTAAAATTTGGTTACCTTGAAGAAAACATTTAGGACAAATACTTTTGACATGTGTTGTACAAATGTAAATGATATTTAGAAGTTCAAAACCTTCCATCAATAGAAATACACAAAATATTGAATGCAAAATTTGAAACAGTAGGTCTTTGGTATTTCTCACTATATTTTAAATGAATTTTTCAATTTTACGGATATATTTTCTCTCGTGTTTCCGAAAAATTGTTTTTAAAAAAACTTTCGCTTAACTCGCATTCATTAAATTACACACTAATATTTTATGCATGAAAAAGGTCGGCACAGGTGTCGTGCGATACGTTAATCTATTAAATTGGGCTTTGCTGGATTTTTTTTTATGTACAAAAACAAAATCTTTCTTAATTCACGATAGCAATAAAATAAAATGACGTGCCGCGAGGGAAAACGTACCTTTCAAACGAAACCGACTCTACGATCCCGTCAATGATTCCAGTATCCTCTTCCCTGTCTTCCAATAACTGCAATACAAATTAATTTCTGCTTTACTAAATAATAAATCATATTTAAAAAAAGATCCAATTCCTTGAATCAAGCTTTTGAATACATCGATCATATGTATACAAGTCTAAATTGAAAACTACGTTCAAACCTATGATTGCGTCGGATAAAAACCGCAATTTTTATACGCGTGCATGTAAAACAAATTTCGTTGTAGAAGGGTCTAAATACAGCACAAACAACATTTTCCAAAAAGACAAAAAAAGTGAAAAAGTATATTTAAGGTTTATGTACCCTTGTGTAACCATTTTTGTACGAACTTTTCAAACTTCAATGGTATCAAAACTACAGATATAATGAATAATAGAGATAGGCCATTTTGTACATATTCCAAGGGGAAACTTGATGCAAAGCACTATTTTTTACTGTTCCATTGCATCCAAGGCTGTGGATTTTCTATAAAAATCTTGATTTATTTGCCACAAAGTCCTCTTTTTCTATCAAATGCAATGAAACAGTAAAAAATAATGTCAATATACTTTTTGTACACCAGATCCGGATTTCGACAATAAATGTCTCTTCAGTGATATTAGGAATCGAAACGGTATTTGGAAAGCTATATATTTTACCCTCAATATATATTATATATAATACGGAGGTATATGGGGAGGGTGTAGATCGTGCGAGGGCTGTATATAGCCATGCAAGGTCGTTAAAATCGTCCATCATATCATCAAAAATGTTCAACACCGCCGTATTATTGCGTCTGTCCAAAGTAAGGAGCCTCTTGCCGTTACAAGTTTTGAATGTGTTTTTAATGATTTTAATTTTTTTTTATTTAGAGTTTAGTATAACGTTCATTGTCGTTCTTCGTTTGATCAAAGGATAAAACTTAATGAAAAAAGATGAACACGAATAAGTATACGAAATACCTCAAAGGTTGTTGACGGAGAGGCGTTATAGCATCTGCAGTCATGAAAATCATTGGTGGGAACAACACTTTTTATCCGGTAGATCTTTCCGGCCTGGAGATGGCAGCCACCATCAGTATCTGCTAGTCCATTCCAGGCCGTCAACTTGGCTGTACGGCCATTTTACTTTAGGTTCATTTCTCGCCTTTTGGAGCCATTGGCTATCTGTATTTCCCCTATCTACAATTCATGAATATTTAAGTTAACTTAGTTGGAATCAACTGTCCATCTCCATTCAATTGTAAAAGGTTATTATAGTATCAGATGAAAATAAATGTATATACTTTTTATAGTTTCTTGATTTTGAAAAAAAATGTATAACATTGGAACTTAAAGGGTCGTTATCACTTTATAATCACAGCGAACATTTGAAAGATTGGGATTTGATTTTGTAACTACTAGCAAAAATTGTCATATATACACTCAAAACACAGGGAAATTATCTAGATAATAAAAATAGCATTATTGATACGAAAAATCAAAGCTGTTGTTAAAATGTTATTTTGCACAGAAGACGCTTCAAACAAGATATATGATGCGTAGAAGAATACTATTGTAAAACTGAAAGAATATAAAGTTTAAGACCCCAAAAATCTCATTTCTCTGGATTGAACAATATATGTACATGTATGTTGGTTACTATGTTATTCGTATTATAACATATTTGGTTAACATGATTAAAATATGTTATTATCTGTGGATATTACTCTGAAATAGTCGGTTTATATTGCGACTTAAGTAAAGACATATCGAAAGAACATTTAAACTAATGTATTTTTTCTTCTACTGAATGCATATGTACTAATTCAATATTTAATTTATGAATTTTCTGACTCCAATCAATAGTCTTTAAAGATTAATTACTCAAAAACTATTCAATGGATTTTTAAAGTCTTTAACTCTTTCTTAATCTATAGCTAAATTAATTTTTGGTATAATTAATCTCAAAATATAGCTCATTAATTGACAAAAAAAAGTGGTCATCCAACTTGGATGAAAATTGCACATTCAGTTGGTAGTAAAAATTTGTTTTCATCCCTTTAATCAACCATTCACAATAAACAAAACCGTGTCTCAGATTTTTTATACATGCCTCCAGTAAGAAGATATATTGATTTTACCGCTGGGTGTCAAACCTCATTTCACCTTTCATCGTACAAGACCTATAAATTCATTTAGAAACAAATTATCCCAAAACTGGGACACGGTATTGTAGAAAATACTTTTTTTAATCACATATATCAAGGTCAAGCCATAGGGATATCCATAGAGTTTCTACTTCCATTTTGTGCTAACAATTCTCATTAAAAATTGTTCTGAGAAATCACCTAATAACTGAATTTCCCCCTTAGAACCCCTACAAATGCAACATAAATACAAAAATTCCACAGGAGTGTTCTGACACCATTATTACATTAATAGAACCACAGAGTGTGTGTCTTTGATGCTTTTATACTGTAAATTTTGCATTATAAGTGCAATGTCTAACACTAACTTGGCATTTGGCGGGAGTTTGACGTCACAGATTTGACCAACATCTGTAATGTAGTAATTAAATATAGACAAAGCTCCGCCTCTAATCAGACAGTCTTAAGATAAAGGAATAACAGGATTGACCAGCTGCATATAAAAATAAATTGATATTGATACAAAATAACACAATTGTTATTTATTTATGTTTGCAAAGAGAAAGACATAATTTTGCTATATTTCAAAATCTTTACATCATTGAATTTGATTTATTTGACAAGTTAGTTTTTTGTGGCCTTTCATGGATTTTCCACATGTTTTACATTTAGGTTGTCTCTTCCCCTTTTCACTTGGATTGTCTGAAGTACTAGATTTATAATACTTGTCTTTAGCATGTCCTCCATGGGAACTTCCCAAACCAAAAATGATATTTGATCTCCGTGAACACATTAAAATTAAAACAAATCCTCTTTTAATTCAGCAACACTATGCTGAAATTAAAGCCGATTATCTAGATTTTTCAACTGTCTATACTGATGGATCAAAAGATGGTGCTAGAGTTGCATCTGCTGCTGTCTTCAGGGACAGAGCTGCAACTCTCCGTTTGCCATCTGATGCATCTATCTTTACTGCTGAAGCAGAAGCATTGATTTTGGCTTTGCAATTTATTGCTTCTTCAGATAAATCCAAAATTATATGTTCGGATTCACTTTCATGATTACAAGCTATACGAAATACTTAAATTAAAAACCCAACAATTCTCAAAATTGTATATGTAATGAGGAATTTAAAAATTCTTCCGAAAGAAATAATATTTCTATGGGTTCCGAGTCGTGTTGGAATCCTTGAAAACACAGCTGTAGACCTTGAGGCAAAGAATGCCCTGGGTGACCCTCTATCTAACTGTGATATACCATATACTGATTTTAAATCTAATATTAGAGAATATGTTTTTAATATATTGAAAAATAAATGGAGTAAAAAAGATGATAATAAATTGCATGAAATTAAACCGAATTTAGGCAAACCTTTTAATAATATTATGTGCAGAAAAGATCAGTGTGTTATTACTAGATGTCGTATTGGTCATACTAGAATAACACACAAGTATCTTTTAAAAAATAAAGATGAACCACAATGTGTTCCTTGCAACTGCAAGTATACTATTAAACATGTTTTAATTAATTGTATTGACTTTGCTGATATTCGTAAGAAGCATTTCAATGTCAACAATATGTATGATTTATTCAATAATGTTCCATTTACAAATATTGTTGCTTTTTTAAAAGAAATTAGAATTTATTATAGAATATAAAAATGTTATTATATTTAAGTCGTTTTGAATTTTTATCACGTTATGTGGAAACATATGCAAATATTAAAACAAATAATGATGCAATAAGGAGGAAAATATGCATGGGAAACATATCGTTAATATATAATCATTAAAATAAGGTCTCTTCAGCAGGTTTGACTATATTATAATATCAATTTATAAACTTGAAATTAAAAAAATGAAAGCATTACAATTACCTACATAGCCTGTATGCCATTACCAATGCTTAATAGCTGCAGCATCTTTGTGATTAGTATCAGAAGCAGCAGTTTAAACACTGCCAGTGCAACTATGAAAACAATGGATGCAAGGAGTTGCTCTGGATAAACATATCAACCAAGTTAGAAATTATTACTAGCATTGATTTTTTTGTTAAACGTTTTTATTTTGTTCAATATTATATTCTGTCCTGTCCATATATTAGGCGTCAACATGTGATGTATTTTCTTAATTTTGTATATTTTGTAAACAGTCAATTTATAAATATACCAATATCAATGATAATTCATGTCAGCACAAAAACTGAGGCATATATTATTATGTTCTTCAGAATCAGAGACTTGTTTGGTTTTTGCAGACAAATATAAAGCAAAAATTATAAAGACACCTGAGTAATTAAGGTTATTTTCATTGTTGAAGTCACTTCAGTTATCCCCTTCATTCTTCTGTTTAACATACCGCGATGGTTTCTTTCTTTATCTTTTCTTGGTGTCAGCCTCATTTGAAGACTCCACATTTGACGTCTCTTTTAACAGCTAAGTTTACAGCTGAATCAGTAGTTTTGGAATTCTAAAAGAAGAAAAAAAGTTATCATACATGATACATTTGTGGTAAGATTTAACAATAATCCACCTAGAATATTAAATGTCAAATTTAAATATCAAACTAGTCTAAACTGAGGCATTGCATTATCATTTTATTTTTAGAAGGCAAAATTAATTACAGAGGAATTATGTTTGCAGCAAGCAATTAAATGAGCAATTAAATTAGAACTGTAAATTATTGATAAATTTGTAGTTATTAAAATCTGCAGTGATCATTTCAGCTGTAATATTTTTTGGGGTAATTGATTTAATTATATTTCACATATTTGTCAGTTGTCATGGATTCATATTAATAAATGTAAACAATAATTTATAAATGTACAATGACTTTATAAATATGTTAACACTATTTGTATGCACTGTATTAAGATGATAAATATATGCATTACTTCATCAATTAGATGATTGTGATGAGAGTTGGCATCAGGAAGAAATAAGATAATTTTCAAGTCTTTATTTACATGATTGAAATTGGCTGCTCTAAGGTTGGATGCACATTTTTTTCCCTGTAAGTGCTATCAAGGCCATCAACCTGTAACATTGGATCAGTCATAATGTCATAATAGGACAATGGACATTATTGCTATACATGTTCTTTTCAAAGTTACTACAAAGTGAACTCTACTTGTAGTACTAATTATATCCCCACCTGTAATTCTATGTATTGGAAAAGAAGATGTAGAACAAGAATGTGTCCAAAGTACACAGATGTCCCACTTGCACTATCATTTCCCATGTTCAATAGACTGTGAAATTGAGTAAAAAATCTAATTTGGCATTTAAATTAGAATTAAACCATAAGGAACATGTGTACGAAGTTTGAAGTTGATTGGACTTCAGCTTCATCAAAAAACTACCTGGACCAAAAACTTTAACCTGAAGCTGGACAGACGGACGCACGAACACAGACCAGAAAAATAATGTCCCTCTACTATCGGAGGTAGGGCATAAAAAGAATATGTGTCTTACGTACAAAATGCATGATCATACTATAATTTTCCATGTTCATCAGGATACCATGAATTGAGTGTTATAACCATTTAAGCAACATAAACAACTATTTTCTGGAAACTCTTTTGGTATCCTCCAATTAAGGATTATAGTTACTTTAAGAAAGAAAAAGAAAAGTTTACCTTACCTTCAGGAAAGTTAACAACAGCTTTAAGAGTAATCTGTGACTTTCAGTCAATCTACTAGGTACTCTGAACTAAAACATTTTCTTTGAATTTTTGGTGTATGGATGTTCTTCTTCCATCTCATCCTGTAAAATATTTGAAAACATGCAAATACAACATCCATGCATGTATCATCTATATTATCACTAAACAAGTTCCAGGTGCGGGAGTTTCTCGCTGCATTGAAGACCCATTGGTGGCCTTCGGCTGTTGTCTGCTCAATGGTCAGGTTGTTGTCTCTTTGGCACATTCCCCATTTCCTTTCTCAATTTTATGTATCATAATTAATTATGTGTGTTTCACATAAAACAACTTATAAAATACTAAATTTAATTCATTGATTTTGGTTGACTCCTTTGTATCAAAAGGTTATGAGGGTACTAATTTAAATCTAAATGATAAACTACATTTTTTTTAAGATGGGTGGGCACGCACTTCAATACTTAATTTAAAGGGGGTGACGTTGGGTTTTTGTTACCCCACCCTTTTCATATAATTTAAATTTCAAAAATGTATACCTTTTCATATATTATTTGGGTTTCGATTGGTGTGTAATGTAATGTAAAAGTGGAATACCGAAGTGTCAAAAGAGAGAAAATTGGTTGTAAAACACAGACCAAGAAAGATTACTGACGAAGTTGTGGAAACTTTATTGAACTTATCATATATTTCTGATAGTTTAACCGCCCTATTCACATATTTCCAAGCTTAAACAGGTGAGCTATTCCAGCAGTACAACCTATCACATTGTTTATATTGATTGATGGATTGTTGGTTGCTTAACATCCAGTGGCAAATATTTCATGTATATTCAGAACGAGAACAAGTTCACAATAAATACAATAGGTAGGTCTTGTCATAATAGAGGCCATTTGGGATGATGGTCGGGGAAATTTGGACTGCATCTGGAAAATGAGGACATATTGTATAGGGACAGAAATTTTGCCTTACAACAGGCCACCTACGGGCCCTCTAAAAGATGTTGTAGGGTTTTTAACGTGCAAAGAGCGTGGCACTCTGTACACGAAACATCGGATTTAACGTCCCCATTCTGACCGGACGTGACTGCGAACTTAAAACATCCCGCACAGTCAAACGGACGACCCACTTCGGCAAGCGTTTTACTGCCGGTCGGGAGAAGACCAAGTGACCATATTTCTATTCCCCAGTCACCCTTGGGGATTCCCTGCAAAAAAACAAAAAAGTATTTCAACAATATTTCACTCAAAGGCACCCAATAAAAATGTTGTATCGTGTGTGTGAGGGTTTATGTTAGTGTTATCAGATAATAATATGGACATCAGATTGGCTTTTTTTCAGTTATATTTACTCTATATTTATAGTAAAGTTGTATCATAAATTATTCATGTATGCATACACAATTTTATTCATACCTTATATGATGCTTTAATATAGACGTTTTAGAAATCTTTCAAATAGATGGTCAACTTGTTTAGATTTCACACTCCTTGAAAAAAGTTGTTAGAATGTTGTCAACAATTGCTGAAAAAGAAAATAAACAATTAAAATTGGTATGCAATATAGATAAATAAAGTCAAATAAACAATATTAATCTCTTTTGTTGAACAATATATTGTAATTGCAAACTTAAAAATAAAATTTCTAAAGGTTCATTTTTTATATCTATTAGTCAAAGCCAAGAAAATCATTTTAATAAACGTGTGTATTCTCTTCATGGAACTCCAGCTTTTCCTTGTTTTCTTCTAATTTTTTCCCATTCTCTCTGAAAAATCTATAAATTGTTGAGAAAATAATTGATTTTACTGACTTATTTCTAGCAAATATGCATTACCATTCAATTTTTAAATCATGGACAACAAGAATGTGTCCACAGTACACGGATGCCCCACTCGCATTATCATTTTCCATGTTCCATTAGACCATGCAAATCTAATTTGGCATTAACATTAGAAAGATTATACTATAGGGAACTTGTGTACTAAATTGACTTCAGTGTAATCAAACTCTTTTTTGACAAAAATCTAACACGAAACTCCCACTTTAATTTTCTGTGTTCCTCGTTCCCAATCTTGTGTCGTTTTAGTGATATTGTTTAATTTGTCTAACATGATTAACTCATTGCACTTAAGTTACGTAGCATAAATAACCATTTAACTGGTTTCTCCTTTCAGTTGTGACTCTGCGCGAGATGTAATGTTCCTCTAAGATCGGCTTCATCCTCTGCTGGAATACGGGGTAAATAAATTTCCAGCACTGAAGCTGTACTTCGATTAGGATAAGAGGTTGATGTTATCGTGGCTGCGACAGTGGAAACAGTATTTTAAGCTGAATTCTCATCCAATGTCATTATGAGAAGAGGGGCTTTTATTAAGTGTCTTTATGCTCAAAGTTGGTATCATATAGAATGTTTTTTGGGGGGATTATAGACCAGATTGCAATTACTTTGATCTTAAGACCTCAAGATTTTTCTCAGTTATGTTTAAAAGCCCAGGATTTTTGGATCAGGACCCACTTAATCCTCTTAAAATACATGTAAGGGGTACTGGTGAGTGGACTTTACTTATTTGTTATATTCTGTTTTGAAATTATATCAATGAAATTGGAGGAAAACCAACCATTTTTCTATTTGATGAAAATCAAACCGGACATTGAAATTGATAGATACAAATTTGGGTCTGCTCGACCTCGATACATTCGCCTTTTTTGCATTGTTGTTTGATTGCAGAATATTCGTTGGTCAGGTTAAAGGTTTGTTGAAAAATCGCGGAATATTGGCATCAAATGTATCGCTGCAACTTATAATTATACAAGAACAAACTCAAGGGGAAACAACCTAGGACGTACAAACCTTCGGCAAGCACTTATCCGGTAGTATACAGTACATTTACAATGTTAAATGAATAATGAAGGATAGGATACAAATAGTAATTAATAATAAATACTTACTGAAAGGCATACTATATCGTTTCTTACCTGCCCCAAGCTTAGTATTCACACAGAAACTTGGCATTCCCTTTGAACTTGGGCTTTTTTGTGGGTTGATCCATATGGAATCCTGCTCAATTCCCCACACGATTTGCACTGTGTGTATAGATAACCACCCAGTCCACATTTCATTTCTCCTTTTATAGTCTGATAGTTTAGTATTTTATCTTATCTTATCTTCTCCCCTAATGCCAAGAGGTACTGGTGTTGATCTTCGAACTCTCTTTGTCATGCCGGGGTAGCAAACTGTACAGCTCCGGCTATACATAAGTGTCTCACATCATTATTGTTGTCAATTTCAATGTTTTATGTACATTCATGGTCACATGTTTTTGGAAAACCGCCCGATTTATCGAGACAGACGACCGAGGCGGCCATTTTGTGTTGTTTACATTGGATATGATTATTACGTTGCTTCCAAAACACATATTCGTACTTAAAATTCGATATTTCAACTTAATTATTTAATTTAAATTGGGAACTGAAAGAATATTTGTATTTGTCTAATTTGTTAAATGTGAAAAAAAAAATTGAAATCGCCGGAAAATACCGAGGTAAAAAGATAAAACCGACCTTGGTAGACTTTGACTAATTTTAGTCACGTGGTCTATTATGGGTCCGATACCTTAACTACTTTTTGGATAATTGTATTACATGAAACCTTTAATCGATCATATTATATAGATATTTGTATAGAATGTACACTTAACCTGCCATGGGTGTATTGATAAGTTTTCAACATTTAACTGAATTTGACAACATTTTTGATTAACAATAGTACACATGACTCAACATAGAAAACTAAGGAATAAGCAACACGAACCCAACCCAAAAGTAAGGGAAATCTCAGGTGCTCCACACATGGCCGTCGAGTTGTGCTCATGTTATAACAAATCCGGTAGAAGGTCTAATTTAGTGAGTCACATTCATGAACGGGAAGGGGATTGTAGTTCCGACATAAGGAACATTTCGATATCATCTGTATAAAAGAGGGACGAAAGATACCAAAGGGACAGTCAAACTCGTAAATCTAAAACAAACTGACAACGCCATGGCTAAAAATGAAAAACAAAGACAAACAATAGTACACATGACACAACATAGAAAGCCAAAGAATAATCAACACGAACCCCACCGTTATCCAGTTGTTACACTTGGGGGTTTTTTCTTCAACACTATTCCATTTTGAGCATAGCAATATGTATAATGTAGTCGATTATAATTTTCATTAAAAAGCAGGGGTGTAAGTAAGCGATTCATGCTTCTTTTCTAATAATTCAACGACTCTCTGAATTCTAATTACCCCCAAGGGTTACTGGGGTATAGAAATATGGTCACTTGGTCTTCTCCCGACCGGCAGTTAAACGCTTGTCGAAGTGGGGCATCCGTTTGGCTATGCGGGATGTATCAAGTTCGCAGTCACGTCCGGTCAGAAGGGGGACGTTAAATCCGATGCATCGTGGACAGAGAGTGTCACGCTCTTTGCACGTTAAGAACCCTTGCAACAACTCTTTTGAGGGGTCCGTAGGTGGCCTGTTGCAAGGCAAATTTTCTGTCCCTATCCAAGATACCCTCATTTTCCAGCGGCAGTCCAAATTTCCCAACCCTTGCAACAACTCTTTTGAGGGGTCCGTAGGTGGCCTGTTGCAAGGCAAATTTCTGTCCCTATCCAAGATACCCTCATTTTCCAGTGGCAGTCCAAATTTCCACGACCATCATTCCAGATGGCCTCTATTGTATCAACCTACCTATTGTTTTTATTTTAAACTTGTTCTCGTCCTGAATATGCATGAAATATTTGCCACTGGACGTTAAACAACCAACAATCAATCAATCTGAATTCTAATTGGCCAAAATCTGCAGGAATTCATACAAATTTATTCCTGGAAGAGAATTAAAGAATTAACTACCATCATATCAAGGCAATGGAAGAACAATACTTTCTACCAATAAAATTTAGCTTAATATATTGGTAAAACCGATGCCTTTACATTGGTTTAACTTGTCTACACCAAACAAACATACCTTCATTGTAAAGTTTAATACATTCTGGTTACTTTACAGCCTGTGTTTCTATATTGGATAGGGACAGAAATTTTGCCTGTCAACAGGCCACCTACGGACCCCTCAAAGGGTTGTTCTTTTTTTGAATGGTCTATAAAACATTTCACTTTCATGATGACACGAACAAAAAACGATGCTGTGTCAATGCACATCTGTTTTGATGCACGCGGATCCGAGAAAAAACAGAAATAATTTCCTTTGTTGGAGTTCGTAGCATTTTTGAATTCTCGAAGTTTTTCCTCACCTGTCTTCTTAATAACCAAATAACCATGATAATCGCAAAGTACTGTTCCCCTTTCAACTTTATGTGCTTTCACTATCACACCCTTCCGACGTCTTTTACAACGCTAACTGTCAGATTCGGCCATTGCTGGGTTTAAATAAATTCCTGAATAGTAGGATTTTTCACTGGTAATTGAGAGTTGCTGCTTTGGGATTTCCAGTGATCGAGACAATGTTTCAACTTTACATTTAGATCTTTTATATACACAGCATGTCCATCTGAATATTTCTGTAGGAGATGGTCTTTTGGAATACTCGGTACTTCCGTCAAACATGACATTTGGGTATTACGCCTCCTTGCCTCAGCTATGAGAATTCTGTCTGCGACCTGTGAATGCACAGCACTCCTCTTATGGTAACTCAATTTGTCGTGAACTTTTTTTGCCACAGTTTTAGTATTTCCCAACTTTATATTCTGGATTATCGGCAAATTGGTTTTTGTAGTTATTGTACCAAGGGTATCAAGGTATTTTGAAGTTTTTCCAATTGCCACTGTATCTGTGGAAAATGGACTTACACTTCGGGCCTTTCTGTTTTGGACTTTTGGCGTTTGCTAGATTAATAGTATAAAGAGGTGCACGACTCATTCATTAAAGCTGAACGAATATGCTGGGCCTCATTAACATGCTGCGATGACGGTTTACTTTAAGATGATTAACGACTTACTACTTTAGATGTCAGTAACCAATCCCGCTGGTCAGTAAACGTGGTGAGTTGCATACATCCGCGTTAACATGCACTTCAAATCCCATTTTAGATTTGGGGAGTGTTGTGCAGATTAACGTCCGATGACTGCATCCTAGGTGTTAGATAATTGGCCTTCATTCCACTGCCTCACGGCTTTAGTCCTGATAATGCTTCCTGTCAAATTGGTAATTTTAAGGACATTTTGTTGTTTTTGTTTATTATCTTGAATATTATTATAGATTGTGATAAATTGTAAACAGCAATAATATTAAGCAAAGTAAGATTTACAAATAAGTCAACATGACCGAAATGGAGTTTTTGTCCTTTATAGTCAATTTTTAACAGTTTTTCATAAAATTTTAATAACATTTTCCACTGAAACTACTGGGCCAAGTTCATTATAGATAGAGATAATTGTAAGCAGCAAGAATGTTCAGTAAAGTAAGTACAAAACACATCACCATCACCAAAAAAACAATTTTGTCATGAATCCATCTGCTTCCTTTGTTTAATATTCACATAGACCAAGGTGAGCGACACAGGCTCTTTAGAGCCTCTAGTTTTTATCCCACTGTGTTAACTTGGGTAAGAGAAACTCAATTGTTTAAAACACATTTTGCAGCATGCGTAAAGATATTTATCAGTTATTAGACATACAGACATGTGATGTGAAAGTAACCCCAGGAATAAATAAAAATGGTGCATCCTGACATTACTGGCTACAGGTTTATGAAGTTTACAATCACACAATCTGATGACAGTTAAATTTTACAAATCTGCATTATAAAAATTATTGACTGATTCTGGAAGCCAATTTCCTTTCTGGCAGATGTCAACTGATCCTTTCAGTTTTCTTGAGTTCAGATTTTTGACAAACCACGATGTGACAGATTTCATAGATGTTGTCACTATTTCTACTGATGTCAAAGCCTTGTTACCTTTGGTATCTTTTTAACACCAATATAGCCAAGTTGACGGTCCTTGCTGTTGACAGTAACATTGACACTTATTCTTTTTGGACCTTTTGGATTATAGCTCTTCATCTTTTATATAAGCTTTGGATTTCAAATATTTTCGCCACGAGCATCACTGAAGAGACATATTTTGTCGAAATGCGCATCTGGTGCAACAAAATTGGTACCGTTGATTTTATTATAGCGTGTTTATCCTTAGGAATGTCTTTTTGAAATAAAAGTCTGATGGGCACAGAAATACATTGTTTTAGTGCACCTTGTACCTCCTTTAGGTTATTTTGATATTGTTCACATATGTTGAACCTCTTATTTGAAAGATGGAGGTGTAATGTTCATCCTCAGCACTATTATGATCTGAATTACCTTGGTCGTTCTGATCACTTTCATTCCCTGAGTCATAAACACTTAATATAGATGTTAATATGGTAATATTTTTATTTGGCACAAATATGCTTCCTCCTTCTAGACATGAACATTCCAGAGTCTGATCCAAATGTGAACTGGTATACCTGGAAGATCTAAGGCATTGCTATGATCAGGTCTCCCTTGGAAAGCTGCTCCTGGAACAATAGCAAATGATCAAGCCCAAGACTCACTGCCAATGCTAAATAATCTCTTGAGTGCATCTTTGTCAAACTAAAACGGAAAGAATATATTATAATAAAACACACAGAGAAAACTTTTTCATAGAACACCATACAATATATACATGTATACTAGATTTTGCAACCCCAAGGGTGACTGGGGTATAGAAATATGGTCACCTGGTCCCGACCGGCAGTAAAACACGCTTGCTGAAGTGGGGCGTCCGTTTGGCTGTGCGGGATGTATTAAGTTCGCAGTCACGTCCGGTCAGAAGGGGACCGTTAAATCCGATGCCTCGTTTAAAGAGATTGCCACGCTCTTTGCACGTTGCAACAACTCTTTGAGGGGTCCATAGGTGGACTGTTGCAAGGCAAAATTTCTGTCCCTATCCAATATACCCTCTTTTTCCAGTGGCAGTCTAAATTTCCCCGACCATGATCCTAGATGGACTTTTTTACACCCCGAGGGTATCACCAGCCCAGTAGTCAACACTTCGGTGTTGACATGAATATCAATAATGTGGTCATTTTTATAAATTTCCTGTGTACAAAACTTTGAATTTTTCGAAAAACTTAGGATTTTCTTATCCCAGGCATAGATAACCTTAGCCGTAGTTGGCACAATTTTTTTTGGAATTTTGGTTCTTCAATGCTCTCTTTACTTGTTTGGCCTTAGAGTAGTCCTACTGACAACTATATTGGTTTTCTGTTTGAACTAGTCTACTATTAAAGGAGGTTAATATAACTAACTCACCCCAAGGGTGACTGGGGTATAGAAATATAGTCACTTGGTCTTCTCCCGACCGGCAATAAAACGCTTGCTGAAGTGGGGCGTCCGTTTGGCTGTGCGGGATTTATCAAGTGCGCAGTCACGTCCGTCAGAAGGGGACGTTAAATCCGATGCCTCGTGTAAAGAGAGTGTCACGCTGCAACAACTCTTTGAGGGGTCCGTAGGTGGCCTGTTGCAAGGCAAAAGTTCTGTCCCTATCCAATATACCCTAATTATCCAGTGGCAGTCCAAATTTCCTCGACCATCATCCTAAATGGCCTCTATTACAACAACCTACCTATTGTATTTATTGTGAACTTGTTCTCGTCCTGAATATGCATGAAATATTTGCCACTGGACGTTAAGCAACCAACAATTAATCAATCAATATAAAAGACTTCATGTTTCAGCTAGCAAACAAGCTAACCAAAGATACTACCTTTACCTACACACTCTAATAGCATACTAGCTAACAAAAGATACGACCTTTACCTGCACACTCTAATAGCATACTAGCTAACAAAAGACACTACCTTTACCTACACACTCTAAGCATTTTGCTGTAAAATAAAAAATATACCTGTTCTGTCTTTGTCATCCATATTTTGCCTGATATTATTTTTATTGTGATGCTGAAAAATGATTGTACAAGATAAAAACATTTTTATAATTCAAACAGTACATAAAATAGTATACATCCACACATTTTTCCCCATGAAGAAATTACTCACAATGGACCCTTAATCTACTGTATTTAATCACTTCTTATTGTGACATTTATCAAAATTTTAATTTATACCAAAAGTACGAAAGCCGAGAAGGATCATTCATAATTCAGAATTCAAAACTCGCAAATCAAGAAAGATAATCCTGTTTTATTGCAGTTGCAATCCAAACACAATAAATATTATCTTAATCTGATCAACTGATCTGATAAAATATACCGTAGATTAATAATATAATAGTGCACAGACAAACATTATAACACTTTTCAAAGGATATGTGCCGACATTATGTCAGACAAGTGAAACATTTCTTGTTATCACTTTTACTCCGGGAGAGAGATATGTCGAGTGTCACTTCAATCCTTATTCGATTTTTTTCTTCTTCTTTTCATGACATGAGAATCTTTCATAATATAAGAATAAGAAGATGTGGTATGATTGCCAATGAGACAACTCTCCACAAGAGACTAAAATGACTCAGAAATAAACAACTATAGGTCAACGTACGGCCTTCGTCAATGAGTAAAACCCATATCACATAGTCAGCTATAAAAGACCCCAAAATGACAAATGTAAAACAATTCAGACGAAAAAACAAATTTGATATACAGCAAAAAACGACAACCACCAAATTACAGGCTCCTGACTTGGGACAGGCACATACAGAATGTGCACCATCCTCATTTATACAACACAAAAAATATGTCGTCCACTTTTCGGTGTAGTGAATTAGAATTATCGTCAGGTGTAAAATAAGAGAATAGGCAGGCGAACAATGGAGATCGTAGCGTTGTTTTTTTTTATCCACACAGGGAACACATTGAGAGTTTTATGCTGTAAGAAATTAAGCATTTCGCATTGTGTCCGAAAAGACAAATGTTCCTTCATTGTAGAGGATGCTTACATAGTTTTGGCATACTATATGTGAATGTAATATAAAATTTCAACTGTTTTTTTTAAATGATTATTTATTAATTTATTTCTGTTATTTCTTTAACCCGAAACCGCCTTTGAAACTGGTGAAAATGTTTTGCAATGTTCCTGGATATCAATTTTACCCAGGGTTTTCGGATTTTTTCATTGCTGTCATTGGGAAATCTAGTGTCACAATATTACCTTCTAAGTAAACACTGAAAACTTGACACTATAAGTTAAAAATTCACAAGAAAACTTTCTGGTAGTAACAACAAAAAAGATTTGCACTTAAAAATAACATTTCCAAATAAAGTAATCATTTCCCTCCTAAAATAGCAATTAAACGAGTACAACAGGCTACAGAAACTTTTTGTATAATAAAGATAAAAAGATGAAGCTTTGTGTCAAATTAGGTGAAAATACTCCTATGCGAATATATCCCTTGAGTACCAGCTTTAATTTATGTTTTTATTGGCTGTATACCTCTCTGGAACATACTAATTATCCGCATATGTATCATATGTACATTTTGGTTCAGTGGTGCTGATGGCATTTGAAGCAGTCCTCTTTTTCATATAATGACATCGTGGTTTTATATGATTTACTATGTGGTATGAAGTTTGCTCATTGTTGAAGTGGTACTAAGCATTGTATGTAACTTTCAAAACATTTTGTTGAGGCAAATAAAGTTAAAGCGCGTACATGACAAATTAAACATTTTTTCCACTTATAAATTGGCTCGAACGGTGAAAGTGATGCCAACCAAATTTTAACTTGATCTCAGTGTGGTGGTAATTAGCATTGTGTACAAGTTTCATAGTATTTGTTTGAGGCAAAATAAAGATAAAATTGCGGAAACTTTCAGTTTGTAAATTTTCCCATGAATACGTACGGACGTACAGACGGACAAGCGTTAAAATTAATGCCCCCTCCGCTGTAGCTGAGATTATTCCGGCGGCACGTCTGTCTGTGTATACCTTCGTAAAGAAGTCAGTTTAAAATTTGTCAAAGTAAACTTTTTAAAGAATTCCTTCGTTTATTTTAGATTTATTATACATGTCTCTATACATAGTATGCGACGCGTAACAGTTTATAACTACATTTAAGTGTTTTGATATATGACTTTGATACGGTCCATTTGTTATGGATATATTTCAGACTACATTTATGAAATAAAATCTATAGAGCAGTGAATTTTTGATTTTTTTTTAGTATCAAGTTATGAATATTTCTTAACCTATAATAAGAAAGCATTCAAAAGTTGAAAAAGGGATTATTATTGGATTGCTAATACAAATGGTAAGGCTATTAACTACATATTAAGTATTAATTTTAATGAATTAAAAACAGAAAAAGAAGATCTGTATGTTAGTGTTCTTTACCATGTTAACACTAATATAAGACAATCTTAAATTATCTTTGGGATGTAACTGTATTATATACACTATGTACACCAGACCTTTTTGTAAATCTTTTTCTATGAGAAGATTTTAAATGATCAACTTTGAAAAAATGTGAGTAATTATTTTCAAAATATTCTTGAAAGGTTTTGGTCTGTACCTATTTCAATTTGAAACTTGATTTGACATAAACAAAAACACGTTCTGTAATATAATATTGAGACATTAAAAATTGTTTTAGCTCATGAAAACAGCCTCTGGGATATGCACTCGTTTCATTAATTAAATATATACAAAATAAGCATTGTTATTATTAAAAGTTTTATAGATGTTAGTGTCACAAATAGAAATGTGTGTCTCTTGTGAATGGGTAATGAGTTTGCATGCAACACTCCGCCTCCCGTCCCCCCTCACAAACACACAAACTAGACAATACGACGAGTCTTCACGCACTCTGACTAGGAAAGGTTAAAGTCTATATAGGAAAATTAATCTGATATTATTTACGGTATTCTTGTATTCTGTACATGCATATTTAATTCGATAAATAAGTCTGTATGTTGTATGTTTATTTTTAGCTATGTACTTATTTTTCTATAATCCGTTATTTGTATTTTCATTGTTTTAGAAAAAATATTTTTCAAGTATATTCAAGTAACTTTTGGTTTGTTATATAAACTATTTTATAATTCCGATATGGCATATCGGATCATTGTATTACATGTGCACAGAGCAGTTCAAACTGTGTAAAACTGTATTACGTAATATAGATACAATGACCCTAATACGCTTTCGTAATAAATGGAATTACATAAGTAAAAGCCAAAAGTATCATCGTTCGTCAATCATAGACCGTAACTCCCATATAACATAAAGAAAAATCGTCAAAACTTAACACGAATTTTGTTGATATAACAACATAAAATTATCAGAATTTGATAAACGATACACACAATCTGTCTTTTGTATATACATATTTTAATAACTAGATTCTTCCGTTGGAAAACTAGGTTATTATAAGAGATTGGTTGTTGTTTGTAAATATTTCATGCATATCTAAACTTTACGAAAAAGCGATGATTTCAATTTTTCCATTGTGAACGTTCCATTTCAGTGAAGCGACCTTCTAGCTTAAAAAAAGCATTAAGAATTCCTTATATCTTTTTTTTAAGATTTATTATGCATGTCTCTATACATAGTATGCGACGCGTAACAGTTTATAATTACATTTAAGTGTTTTGATATATGACTTTGATACGGTGTATCTGTTATGGATATATTTCAGACTCCATTTATGAAATACAATTTATATAGCAGAGAATTTTTTTTTTTTGTGTATCAATTTAAAATATATATTCAAATATTTTTCACTTCAAACGATAAAGTAAAACTTCTTCAAAACTTATATATAATGTATAGTTCGGCGTCCGCAAAACAGAAGCCATACGTATTTCATTGAATCTCGATATTTATCATGTTTATAATTTTTCTAACAATGACGTTCTACCTCCATAAGCCTGGAAATGTCATGCCGGGTCATAATTTTAATATATAATTATAGGTACCATATATTAGTTAATATTATATAAAAATGGGTACATTGTTTTAGACAAACATAGCACATCCCTACCCAAAAAAAATCGAAGTTAACCCCTCCACCCAGATTAAAATGGATAATTCCAAGATTAGAGTTGGAAATTGCAAGATTAAAGTTGATAATTCCAAGATTAAAGTAGACAATTTGAAAAAAATAAATAAAAAAGGATGACCCTAATACGCTTTCGTAATAAATGGAATTACATAAGTAAAAGCCAAAAGTATCATCGTTCGTCAATCATAGACCGTAACTCCCAAATAACATAAAGAAAAATCGTCAAAAGCTTAACACGAATTTTGTTGATATAACAACATAAAATTATCAGAATTTGGTAAACGATACACAAAATCTGTCTTTTGTATATACATATTTTAATAACTAGATTCTTCCGTTGTAAAACTAGGTTATTATAAGAGATTTGTTGTTGTTTGTTTAACCTCCAGTAGTAAATATTTCATACATATTTAAACTTTACGGAAAAGCGATGATTTCAATTTTTCATTGTGAACGTTCCATTTCAGAGAAGCGACTTTCCAGGCTTGAGTTTCCTTTTTCTATTTTCTTGATAGAGGGTTGCTACTGGCAAGGATGCTGTGTTACCAAGGGTTGCAAATGGTAAAGTTGGATGTATCCCTTTGAAGGTGTAACGGTCTTGTTTCAGTGGGTGTGTGTTCTTAACAAACTTTCTAAAATAGCTTTCAGTAGTATTTTAAAGTGTAAAGAGCGATCTTTGTTAGCTTTCGTAAGCGCGGGGAATCATGATAGAATAATGTAGGATTTTTGAATTTTGAATTTTGAATTTTGAATTTTTGAATTTTGAATTCTGAGTTTTGAATTTTGAATGATCCTTCTCGGCTTTCGTACAAAAGATATGTTAACTGCTTAATTGTTCATTCGAGACATTTAATTTCTCAACATAATAATAAAATAAAAACACCTTAAAGACTCATTAAACAGTGAACTACTGTTAAGGCACATTAAAAGCAGGTTGTAACGATGAAGAACAAAAGACATATGTAGAAACTCGACTGGAGGACTTTGAAGTGATCTTCAGTTTGTTTGTATTAATACATAGTGACACCTGTAAGAAACAATTAACAGATGAATAAGACTATATTTTTTTCCCTTTTGACCGCTGTCCTACGTACATAACATAAAATCGATAAAGTAGTCAGACGATACTTCTTTCTACCTTTTAACACGTATACATTTGAATTTATTTCTTAAAACCGGTAAGATGATCACATAATATTATTTTAATTCCTTAAAATAAATAAACTCAATCATAGATACCAAATCGATTACTTTTTTTAGTGTGTGTTGGAAAAGGGGATAATCATTGGTAATTGTAAATTCTTAAAATATTTCAAAATTCTTGGGATATTCCTTCATCGGAAACGCTCGCGGCCGACTATCGGAAAATCACAATTGTTCTGTACTTTTGTCATCTTGTTCTCCAAATATCCATGCTACCAAAAAAAATAATCATAACAAAATAATCTAAAAAGCGAGACCCGCCTAAAGGACATAACCAAAAATAGGTTAAATGTACGAAAAGGTCTATAATTATATCAAAATTAGTCCAAAAAAAATAAGCATAAGATTAATGGGCACACAACAATAAATGCAGTTTGCTCGCTCATTTTGGGAAATTGTTTCATCAATTAATAAACGTTGTTGTGTTAATGTCTTTAGTATGTTTAACTAACATTACTTTCTAAAAATTTAATTGTTTACCTCTAATCTTATTTACTTTTCAGTTTGAACCTAGTTTTAAAATGATTACTCAAAACTCGCATACTTGGATATTGGAAAATAATTCAGGACTGGAATAAGATAAGTTAATAACTAAGTTAATAAATGCAAATAAGGGTTTTAAAACCAACGATTATCACAGCTGGAATAGTAATCAGTTCCTATGTGACGTTATTCCGAAACACCTATTATTCTAATGGAAAAGATACTTTTCAAAAGGCCACAATGACGACCGTTGGATTATTGAAACCAAACTCTTTTGAAACATGGTTTTCGTTATGGGGACCACAGATGTTAGTCCTTTCTAATCGGCAAAGGGCACATGGATCAAAACTTGAAGGACACATTTGGAATCACAGAAATGGAAAGTTTCTACGTAAATCACAACTTCTTGCTTATTATAGACATATCATGAAATATAGACACACAATCGGGAGAATTTGTGAAATAGGATTCAATGGTGGCCATTCAGCTCTCATGTGGGCTATTCTGTTTAATGGAAATATTGATATAGTGGTATTTGATTTGTGCATAGATAAACGCTGCGATATTGGAGAAGAATTCATTCGCGAAATGTTTCCAAATATTAGGCTCAAAGTTGTACGTGGAGACTCAACAAAAACAGTTCCTATATATCGTCATAATAATCCTAGTGTAAAATGTGAGTTTATATCAATTGATGGCGGACATCTTGGCGAAGTTCCGAAGTCCGATTTGCTAAATATGCAGTATTTAGCGGCAGACAACAACACAATTGTAATGGATGATATAAACATAAAGTCGAATGCACCCTACCTAAAATTTAAAATAGTTGGAAAAGCCTGGAAATACGCAATTACAAACAAACTCATTAAACAAATTGGAGAATGTAATCCCTGCAAAACATATCTGCCAACAGCTTGTACATTTTGTTTCGGCAAGTATTTGAAGAATAAGATTTTACTAGAAGAATAATTTTGAATCACATCTTCAACCTTTGAGGACGATAGCTCTACCTTTTGATATTTGTTTATTCCAAGTTGCATTCTGATGCCCATCATTGCAGTGTTTGCATTATTCTTACTATCAAATAGTGAGAACGAATAATAACATGTATAATGTTAAAATGTGTTTCTTGTATTACAAAAATATTCAAAATTATTCACATCACTTAAAATCAGCATTTTTTTTCTCGTTCAAATACCAGAATAAAATAAATATATCATGATCATTCATATTGTTATTTTTGTATTAAATAGAAAAATTTAAATAAACTTATTTATTACTATTATGGTCTAATCTGCATGATCATAAAATCATGTGGCGTACATATATATTATATATATTTTTCTTGCGTAGTGTGGTTGTTTTATAAATGTCTTAGCTATTTGGAGTATGACACCAGTTGCGAGTATGGTCTTGAGAAACGATGTTACTCCGTCGGAAAGGTACGATAGATGGCTGGCCCGTGTTAAGAAAGAGCCATATATCATAAATCTAGCACGTAAAAGACAATCTTGTAGATTTGAAAAAGAGGAGGCACATGCCGTTACAAAGCAGCACATCCAAAGTAGAAAGTTATAAATATAAGTTGCAAGAACTTGTTTCCCAATCCACTATAGATAAATATGTTTAAACTAAACAAGATGTTTGGAATATAGTATTGTACAGTGTATAAGCTTTAGCAACTAACTGTCTAACCAAATACTCTGCGTTGGAAGAGTTATCTCCCAAAATACTGTTTTGTCTTGTCTACACTGCTCCTTTCGCAACCATAAAAGATTACGACACATTTAATTCACCAATTATTCGTTTTATCTTCATGATTAGGATGACTTTTTGGACCGAAGCTCTCCAGAGACTCCATATGAGAGTTAGTTCCCCTTATGCATTTTATATAAGTGATATGCATTTTTAACTGGTGAACCAAATATAGGACTACGGTATTTTTAATTTGAGATCATTGGTTCAAAAAGATAAAATTTGTCAAGGTCATTTTCTTAAGTTTGATTTCGGCTAATTATCACTTCTTTTCATAATTAGTGCAAGATTACACTGCATATTTTTGTAATTTTCGACATGTCGTAGCACAAAAATTTGAGTTGTAAGGGTGCGAAGACAATACATTTGATTTTTAGCCCCTCTTATATTTTGAATTATGCGTAAAATGTTATAAATCATTAACCATACATGTATAGGAACAAGGGCCTTTTAATTTTAAGTACTTGGTTTATGACCTTGAAATTTGGGTCAAGGTCATAGGTTAAATTGATTTTCTGGGTTTAGACTTTTATCTTGAATTCATATTTATACATTATAAAGCCATGACTTTTAAAGAATAGCAAACCGGAAGTGACCTTGAAAAGTGTGTAAAAACCATATATTTTTGGAATCAGTAAAGAATTACCTATCATTTGACACTGAGAATGACATTTCAATGTTCATATCAAATAAATCGTAATAAGCGGTAAGACCTTCTCTGAACAATTGTTTTTTTGAGTATTATTTTTTTTTTCTTTAGATTCAAACGTACTTTAAACAGGTTTCGGAGATAGATCAAGTATTTATGACAGATTTTTCATTAAACATAAATATTTAAAACTTTATCAAGTTGATGCTTACAGATACATTTTATCTTTTTTATTTCAATGAAAAGTTGCCATACGGAACAAAGCAAAAAATCAGACATTGATATTCATGTGAATATGAAAGAAAAAAAATGGAGAAATCATTTTGATTGGACATATAGCTACAGGTCAGATTCAGATATATATCTTCCATACGGAGAATTCGCACAAAGGAGCGTACCAGCAGCAAAAACTATATGTAGGGAAAAGACAAAAAAATGTTGACTAGGTAGTTAGCAACTGTAATTCTGATTTTTTCAAGAAACAAATATGTAGCAGAGCTGAAGAAATACATCGATGTTGACGTAAATAGAAAGTGTGACAAACCGTGATCTACCTGGATGGACGACTCATGTTTTAAAATTTTAAGCGGTAATTATAAATTTTATTTAGCTTTTGAAAATTTCTTTACAAGTATCCTTAGAATTTTCGGTCACTTCTAATATAATTATTCTAAAAATGCAACGCACGAACTTGTCTCAGAAAAAAAATATCTCTGTACATAAACCTCAGTTTCAGGTATAGAAGTGTGATTTATTTTCTGAGACTAGTGCTTGTGACCATCCACAAGAACTTGTGGTCAACAGATGTTCTGGACTTCAGTACTTTGATTATACTTCAAACGACACCAAAAAGATTGAAACCGAAAACATAAAAATAATCAGTTTGGAAACGGTTTTAAAAAAGTTGTCAAAGAAGACTTAGTTTAAACCGATACTCATTTATATGTTAAAATGGAAGCGCTTAACCAAAAATAATGTATAGTTCAAAACGTGCATGAAATGCATTCCTCGTCCATAGTTGTTCGTTTGAGAAAACACTGATCCATGTGAACATGCACACATACATTGTATCAGTTACTTCAAAATACACATCTAGTCAAATAAAAATAATTGTTTTATTCAAAATCGCATTTCGACCTGCTGGTAATCTGTGAGGAAGGTATTGGTCTGTGTAAGAGTTTTCCATACTTTCCCAAATTTTATAATTTCAAACATTATAAAAAAAGTATTGATCGCTGACCCTTTTTTGAAGTTTGAGTTTGCAAAAAAATATCAGATGAAAGGATAACTTGTAAAATATGTTTCGGAAAGCAAAAACAAAACCAATACATAATCACCGTTCTCATTTTCATAATAAAGTATAAGATGCGGCCGTTTAAGACTAATAATTTCTATTACAATTAACAATTAGCAAAACCTTTACTTTTTAGTCCGCTATAAAAGACCCCAAAATGACAAATGTAAAACAATTCAAACGAGAAAACTTACGGTGTGATTTATGTACAAAATGTGAAAATTCCTTCATAACATGAATTTTCTTAATTATTTGCCTTGTATAAAACAATCCCGATTTAAAAATTGTAATTAATGAAAAGCATTTTCTTTTAAAAAATAATTTGGACCCCAATCAACTTTAATCATTGAAAATTGGCAACGGCAGCATAAGAGCACGTATTTCTTTTTCAAACTTGATGCACTTCTTATAAAGTTTTTTGTTAGAGATTTTTGAAAATATGCTATTTGTAACTTTTCCATAAAATTGGATTGATGTTAAGATTGTGGACTAACTCAAATACGTTAAAAAAATGATATGAATTATAATGTAAGTATAAGTCACTGTTTAAGAAAAATTAAATAAAACCAAATTCTGGGACTAATATATTGAGTTAGAATAATAGTCCCAGTATTAAAGTGTTGATAAAAAAAGATTATGAAAAAAAAAATAGCTGGCGATATACTACCTACATCTTTCACATAATCAAAGACAAATCAAGAAGCATTTGAGCATTAACGTAAATTGAGGGAGCGAAATTACCAAATTACAACAAACATATATAAACGTGTAATTGGGGAAAAGAGACAGAAACAAGACACGAAATATTTACAATTTTACTAGCAAAGATAGGAGACGTCCTCTGGCAGAGAGAACATTACGGTGACCTATAGTTGTTAATGTCTGTGTCATTTTGGTGTCTTGTGGATAGTTGTCTCATTGGCAATCATACCACATCTTCTTTTTTTATATTGCTTAATTTTAAGGTTATAAGCAAAGACAGCCAATGTGATATGTTAACTTGTAAGCACGCTCGTCCTAAGAGTAAAGAGGTAAGCCTCATATTTGTCCTACATTTGTTTCACTCATAGTATCAAACTAAATTTTAAAGTTTAAAAACATTTCGAAGAAAAAAAACGCCAAAATATATACAAAACAGACTTTTTATTTTATTTTGTAACATAAATTAGGCAGTTAGTTTTCTCGTCTGAATTGTTTTACATGGTCATTTCGGGGCCTTTTATAGCAGAATATGCGGTATTGGCTTTGCTCATTGTCGAAGGCCATACAGTGACCTATAGTTGTTTATTTCTGTATTAATTTTGTCTCTTGTGCTCTGTACTTTAAACGGCAATTTCACATGAGTGGAATATAAGGTCAACGTTTGAAACTTTTCGCGGAACAACGTCAAAAATCGACGTTTTATTAGAACGTCGTGTAACGCTAAATGAAACGAATACCGTGCGTAACGTCTTAGCTATTGACTTGTAAATTTTATAATAAAAAAATAAACAAAAGTTTATTGCACATTTACAACGCTCCAGTCTTATTTTTATCAGTTAACTGCATAACTTCAAATTAACATGTCGTTTAGATTAACCCCATGCAGCTAGGTACACAGCTTCATTCAATGAACATGATGAGAGATAAAAATAGATGTTAATTCTGAATCAGATCTTTTCTCTACAATACAACCTTTTTTAAAGTAAATGGTCGTTCCCTAACTGCTAGAAAAGTTGTTCGAAAATTTGAATTCGGTTCTATGTAATGAACATCTAAATGACATATAGTTTACAAGTGTGAACAAATATTATGTACAGGTAGCTAAACAAGGTGTATAGATGTGAACAAATTTAATGTGAAACTAGTGTACATTACATTAAACCAAATGTAAACATGTTTACTGTACATAGCGTTTGGTGTGAACACGGTCTTAGTTTACAAGTCATCATCATTACAAATGTGTCTCTAACCAACACAAACAGTTTTAATATTTACTGTACATGCAGTTTTACAATTTGCTATTTGTTGACTGCGACTAAAGTCGCCATAATCTAGACATAACAATCCTTCTTTGAGGAACGGATTTATATAAATTCTTATTGTTTCCAAATCCCTCTGTATTTCTCGTGTTTCTTTTGTATGATTGAAACTTGTGCACTTTTGAACCGTAAAATAAAATTATGTAACAAAACTAATCCTTATCTACTGAGCCCCGCTAGGGACATGCAAAGAAAAAAAAATATTGTGCGCACAACTTAAATATATTGTGCGCACAAAATAATATATTGAGCGCACAACTTAAATATATTGTGCGCACAACTTAAATATGTTGTACGCACAACTTAAATATATTGTGCGCACAACTTAAACATATTGTGCGCACTAAAACAATATGGTGTGTTCCCAAAACTAGGAAAACAGTTTTCACTTGACCAGGACCTCATTTTACGTGTTCGTGTTATGTGTTCGTGGTTTGAACAAAATCTCAGAAACCAAACGCAATAGATATAAGTTCTTCTATATTTGGTTGTATGGAACGTTTTTAATGTCTAAATGTCCACTTCACAGGTGTCATCGGACCTTGACATCATTTTCAGGGTTAAGTGGTCCGGCAAAGTAAAATGTTTGTGTTTTGGAGTATTTCTCGGATACTATAAGCATTTAGTTAGATATATATTTGGGGTATGGAATGTTTGTATGGTGAAATTGTCTATCTTGCAATTATATTAATCTGACCTTGATTTTATATTTATTGTTCATTGGTCCATGTTATTTGATTCTTGTTTGGTATGTTTTTCAGATACTATAAGGAATAACTTAGCTATATTTGTTTTATGGAATGATTGAAATGTATATATATTTGGCTGGTCGGTATCATCTGACCTTGACTTTGTTTTCATGGTTTATTGGTTAATGTTAAATATATCAGAATTGGTCTATTTTTCAGGTACGATGATAAAGGTATAGTTAAACTGTATTTAATGTACAAAATAATTATAAGGCGCGCAAATCATATAAGGTTTGTTTCTCAGATACATTTGGTTCTTCAATACAGCAAGAAAAATCCCGCACCCAAATGCGTACTTCAGCTGGCCTATAAACAAAAATATGGACTAGTTCAGTGATAATGGACGTCATACTAAACTTTACAGTTGTTTCTCATTTCTCGTTTTTTTATATAGATTAAACCGTTGGTTTGCCCGTTTGAAAGGTTTTAAACTAGTAATTTGGGGGACCCTTAGCTTGCTGTTCGTTGTGAGCCTAAGCTATGTGTTAAAGACCGTACCTTGACCTATAATGGTTTACTTTTATAAATTGTGACTTAGATGGAGAGTTGACTCATTTGCACTCATACCACCTCTTCCTTTATCTATCCAAAGTATATACAAGAAACTAAAATTAAAAATCATACAAGACCAACAAAGGCCAGAGGCTCCTGGCCTTGGACAGGCACAAACATGTGGCGGTGTTAAACATGTTTTGTGAGATCTCAACCCTCCTTTTATACCTCTAGCCAATGCAGATATAAAAACACACACACACACACACAGCAATACCGACAGTAAAGAAGCCCGTGTCCGTTGTCAGAAAAGGTAACAAATGAAACTTAACAAAATGACAATGATACATAAAATAACAAGGACTACTAGCAGTTACTGACATGCCAACTTCACACCTCAATTAAACTGATTGAAAGATTATGTTTTAATCATATGAATATCAAGCACAATCCTTCCCGTTAGGGGTTGAGTATCATACCATCATAAAAATATATGAGAAGAATATAATCCGTATTTGTATGAGCTATGATGTATATGTATATAGTTGTCTCTTTGGCAATCGCATCGATCGCGATCAATCGGGCCACAAGGTTTTGAATAAATGATACCCCAAAACGGACCATATTTGGAAAAAAATGAATCATAATTGTTTCGTTTGTTTTCAAAATATTCCACTGAGGAATTTCATTGGCTATTCCGAAATTATTTCGTAACATTTCAATGGGAACAAACTGTGCCCCTCTACTCGCCGACTTGTTTCTTTATTATTATGAGGCTGACTTCATGCAGAAACTTCTTAGGAAGAACGACAAGAAGTTAGCAATATCCTTTAACTCTACTCTCTGCTATATAGATGATGTTCTTTCACTAAACAATTCAAAATTTGGTGACTATGTGGAACGCATCTATCCAATCGAACTAGAGATAAAGGATACTAAAGATACAATTAAGTCGGCTTCATATCTTGACTTACATCTAGAAATTGACAATGAGGGTCGGTTGAAAACAAAACTTTACGACGAAAGAGATGATTTCAGCTTTCCAATTGTGAACTTTCCATTTCTAAGTAGCAACATTCCAGCAGCACCTGCATACGGGGTATATATCTCCCAATTGATACGATATTCCCGTGCTTGCATTTCCTATCATGATTTTTTTTTATAGAGGTTTGCTGCTCACAAGGAAGCTATTAAACCAAGAGTTCCAAATAGTGAAGTTGAAATCATCCCTTCGTAAATTTTACGGACGCCATCACGAGTTGGTTGACCGTTATGGAATAACCGTTTCACAAATGATATCGGATATGTTCCTTACGTCGTAACTACAATCCCCTTCCCTTTCATGAATATGACCTACCGAATTAGACTATTTACCGGATTTGTAATCACATAAGCAACACGACGGGTGCCACATGTGGAGCAGGATCTGCTTACCCTTCCGGAGCACCTGAGATCACCCCTAGTTTTTGGTGGGGTTCGTGTTGTTTATTCTTTAGTTTTCTATGTTGTGTCGTGTGTACTATTGTTTTTCTGTTTGTCTTTTTCATTTTTAGCCATGGAGTTGTCAGTTTGTTTTAGATTTATGAGTTTGACTGTCCCTTTGGTATCTTTCGTCCCTCTTCAGTTGCATAATGAATACGAACAACATACTGTCAAATTTTATAATGGAATCGATCAAAAATAGATACTATAAGTCTCTCTTGTATTAATCAGAATGAAACTATAACTTGACCTGAAACATTTGTATACAACGCTTAAAAATTTAAATCATAATAAGCATACTGTTCTATGTCGGGAGCTTGTTATTCAGTGATTGTCGTTTATTGGTGTGGTTCATATCTGTTTATCGTTTTGTTATAGTCAATTTGGGCCTTTTATAGATTGCTGTTTGGTGTGAGCCAACGCTCCGTGATGAAGACCGTATTATAACCAATAATTGTTAACTTTTAATAAATTACTAGAACACACCCGCGAAATCGCGGGCAATCAGAGCGTGGTTGAAAGTATGTAAAGTGTTGTAGGAAAAATTTTGCAAAACATTTAATGACTGGAGAATTTCAGGAAAAGTATCAAAAGTCATAGGTACTTCATTTATTTCCCAAATTCCCATTTTTTTGTTTTCTATTAATTTCAATATGCAAATACATTTAGTATATTAAGAACATTCAAGTCAGGAGCCTGTGATTCAGTGGTTGTCGTTTGTTTATGTCTAAGCCTTACATATTTTTTTTCGTTCATTTTTTTGTACATAAATAAGGCCGTTAGTTTTCTCGTTTGAATTGTTTTACATTGCATTTCGGGGCCTTTTATAGCTGACTTTGCGGTATGGGCTTTGCTCATTGTTGAAGGCCGTACGGTGACCTATAATTGTTAATTTCTGTGTCATTTTGGTCTCTTGTGGAGAGTTGTCTCATTGGCAATTGATGGAGAATTTCAGAAAAGGTATCAAAAGTCAGGTGCTTTGGGACAGAACAATTGTTTTCCTAGCCCTGCTAATTTTTTTTTTATTTGTATTAACATTAATAACACATGCATACTTTTAGCGCTTAACTGTATACAATGAACATTCATTACTATAAATAAAGTGTATTTGCTTTTTACTTTCAATTCTCAGGTTACTAATCGATCCACGGCGGTCATTTCTATATTATACAGACTATCTCTCTTTTTAGTTTACCCTGTGACCGCCGTGGATAGTAAACTTGAAAAAGATGGCAGATAGAAAATACACTTTATTCGTAGTATATGTATGTTCAAAGAATACAGAAAAACGCAAACCGGAAGTCTAATATGACTTAAAATTTCGTCCAATGACGGAATCAATATCCGGATGCGTGTTTTCTTGTTTTTCTCCCAAAATAACTCAATCTGAATAATCATAAAAATGGATGACAAATGCGACTATGCACTGTACCTATAGGACACAGAGGCATGATGATTACTTTATTGTGGAAAGAAGAGAAGCGACACCCAAAATGAGGTCTTCTCGTTTAATAGTATAGATGACTTGGATGGAGATCTGTCTCATTGGCACTCATATTGCATCTTCTGCTTTATATATGTACCCAGTTTTATCTTTATTTGATCACAACTTCATGGTGAATTTCTTAGACTGAACACATCGTCACATTTCAATAACGAACAGTACATTTTAGGTCAAAACCGTACTTAATCATGATCAAACATAGTCATCTTTAATAAAAACAACTTGCACGTGTATTCAGTTTTCATTGGATTTGACTTACTCTACACTTTTACAATGATACCTTTTAAGAAACCACATAATTCATTGAAGTTGGTGACACTAAAACTTCATCATAAACTATAACCAAAACATTTACAATAAACAAACAGAGACGGGCGGATGAACGGACGTAAAGACTTTTTAAATGTAATTACCATCTCAATCGTCGAACAGGGTAACAAAATCAAAGACGTGAATTGAGTAACATGTCAGCCTTGAGTCCATCAACATAAACAAAATCTTGAGATTATTAGACATAAAATATAATGCATAAGTGCAAAAAGTACTTTTTTTATATTTGTTACAAGAAAACAGCTAAAGCCATAGTATCAAAGTCTACATAAGCTCGATAGTTTCCTCGCTCTTTTGCCAAGTCTGTTTCAAACCGTTTCAATAAACTCTGATATAAAGTGGAGGCCTCCAACGCATTTGTTGGTAAACCAAGTGTCACACGAAATAAACGTAACTTCTTCAGTATTCCTGTCAGGAGTTGATACAAATGCAGAGATGAATATTTCCGTGTATTCTAGGCCCATTTCAAAAGAAAACCTTATCATTTCTCCATTCTGTCACTTTAAAAAGGAGACATTGAAGACCCGTACCATGTGTAAGGTCAAAGAATTTAACGCACACTATATCATTTAAAGCGCACACTATATTTAATTTGTGCCCACAATATATTTAATTTTTGCGCACAATATATTTAATTTGTGCGCACAATATATTTAAGTTGTGCGCACAATATATTTAAGTTATGCACATAATATATTATTTTGTGCGCACACTATATTATTGTGTGCGCACAATTTATTTAAGTTGTGCGCACAATATAATTTTTTTTCTTTGCATGTCCCTAGCAGGCACTGTACTTATCTAGCATGTCTAGTGATGTCATCAACGTTTAGATTCATTTTTGGGGTTATTTTCTCTTTTTCAACGTCAGCATTTCTGTTAAACCTTCACAAGACTTTATTTAACTGACAGACATACATGTATCTTCTATACAATGCGGCGCAGGACAATTGCGCCATTTCATAAGAAATTTGAGCTTTTTTAATTAGACATTTGCGAGTTTTATAAAGAACAAATGTGCTTTTATATTTCCTTCTTATGACTTCCCCGTTCTATTTTAATTGGGCTTAGGTCCGGTAACTTTGGCCTTAAAATAATTAAATTTAATTTATCAATTTTCATTATTGCTTATAATTAAGTAAAATTGAGAATGAAAATGGTTAATGTGTCAAAGAGACAACGACCCGACCATAGAGCAGACAACAACAGCAGAAGGTCACCAACAGGTCTTTAATGCAGCGAGAAATTCTCGCACCCGGAGGCGATAGTCGTTTCCTATAGCTAAGACATTCGTGTTTAAAAGTAATTTTGTAGCACATCGATATAGTTGTATATAGCTAAACAAAATGAAAAGTAAACATTATAAAGACATAAAGACAAGCATAGTTATCAGGGGTCAATTTTTGCTTGTGTCCTTTTATCTTTCTGTCCATCTGTCCCATTTTGGGTGAGCTGTTCGGGGTAAATTATCCTACAGTTTGAATGTTAGGAAGTTATCACTTTGCTGGCTGTGGATATACATATATTGAAGGTGTCTTTGCGGTCAGGACTTTAAATTGACCTTTGTCATTTTTTGTGTATAAACTTACATAAGATTATTATTGGTTGCTTAACATCCTGTTGCAAATGTTTCATGCATGTTCCGAACGAAAACAAGTTAACAATAAATTCTATAGGAAGGTCTTGTAATAGATAAAATTGAGAATAGAAATGGGAATGTGTCAAAGAGACAACAACCCGACCATGGAACAGACAACAGCAGAAGGTCACATATAGGTCTTCAATGCAGCGAGAAACTCCCGCACAGTGGCGGCTCCAGAACTTTTCATAAAAGAGGAGTGGGCGCTGACTGACCCAAAAAGGGGGGCTCCAGCCATGCGTCAGTGATTTCCTATATAATCAACCAAATTTTCCCCATGAAAGGGGGGCCCGGGCCCCCTGACCCCCCTCTGGATCCGTCTATGGCGCACCCGGAGGCGTCCTTCAACTGTTTATATATAGCTAATATAAGACACTTAAGTTGATTAACCATTCCAGACCCTTTTGTTTTCCACATAATTAATATTACCAATCATATTGTCATAATATTGTTGTAAAATGATGCCCTTTATAGGTTCTTGGTTAGATTAATAAAATTCTTATCTTATCTTATTACCATAATTGACAAACTGATTAACACCTAGATAGATTGAATGTTGATTGTTGCTATTTTTAGACACTATATACATGTATAACACTATATACATGTATATATATACACATTAAATAAGGTATCTTATGAACTAAAAAAGATAAAATTGAGAATTGAAATCGGGAATGTGTCAAAGAGACAACCCGACCAAAGAACAGGAAACAGCCGAAAGCAACCAATGGGTCTTCATCGCAGCGATAAAATCTTGCTTCCCGGAGGCGGGTTTCAGCTGGCCGCTTAACAAAAATGTGTACTAGTTTCATCAAAATGGAGGTCACATTAAACTCCAAAACATATAAATGAACTAAAATTTAAAAAAAAAACATAACAAAGGCTAGAGGCCTCTGACTTTGGACAGGCGCAAGCATACATTAAAGATTGCATATTTGGTATAAATATTGATTCACTCATAGGGTCATTGCATCGGAAATAAACAAATTTATTCTAAAACCAGTTGTTGGCATGATACGGGTTATGTTCTTCTCATATATTTTATGATGGTATGATACTAAACCCCTAACGGAAGAGATTGTTCTTGATTCCGCTATGATGAAGACATAATCTTTCAATCAGTTTAAAGAGGTCTGAAGCTGGCATATTATTAATTGCTAGTATTCCTTTGTTAATTTATGTGTCAATGTCATTTTGCTTAGTTTCTTTTGTTACCTATTCTGATATCGGACTCTTAGTTTATTGTGCTTATTGTTGTGTGTGTGTTTATTCTATATTGGCTAGAGGTATAGGGGAGGGTTGAGATCTCACAAAACATGTACGGTATCTGATAAACCAATGGTATTTCTTATAGATGAAAGATAGGCAAAAAATACCAAAGGGACATTCAAACTCATAAGTCGAAAATAAACTGACAACGCCATGATTAAAAAAAAAAAGACAAACAAACAACAGTACACAAAACACAACAAAAAAAAACCCTAAAGACTGAACAACACGAAACCCACCATAAACGGGGGTGATCTCAGGTGCTCCGAAAGGGCTAGCAGATCCTGCTCCACATGTGGCACCCGTCTTGTTGCTCATGTTAGTATAAACCTGGTAATAAGTCTTATGCGGTATGTCACATTTGGGAAAAGGGGACGGGATTGTAGTTGCGACATTTCGAACATATCCCTTGTCAGCTGTGAAACGGATATTCCATAACGGTCAACCAACTCGTGATAAAAGACGACATCTAATAAACTAATATTGTATCTTATGGATATACTAAGATAACTTATAGATAAAACAGGATATCTATGGTGGAGATTTGTTTCCCTCAGTGTGTAAACATAACCTAAATAATCATTGTTATATAGATATAGGAAGATGTGGTGTGAGTGCCAATGGGACAACTCTCCATACAAATAACAATTTAAACAAGAGGCTCTCAAGAGCCTGAATCGCTCACCTGAATTATTTTGGTTTAATCTCTCATCAATGATTATTTTGGCTTTTCAATTTATTTAAATGTTCTTTGAATCGTCCTATTTTCTTCAAAAGGAAAAAAAAATCATTTTCTCCTATGTTCTATTTTAGCCATAGGAGCTATGTTTCTTGACATACAAGGAAATGAAATATAAAATTTATACTAGATACTCTGAAACTCTGAAACTCATTTAGCCTAAGTTTGGCTGAAATTGATACAGCAGTTTCATAAGAGAAGATTTTTTAAAGTAAGTCAACATGATGAACAAATTGTGAAAAAAAGTCTTTAAAGGGCAATAACTCCTAAAGAGGTCAATTGACAATTTTGGTCAAATTGACTTATTTGTAGATCTTACTTTGCTGATCATATTTGCTGTTTACAGTTTATCTTTATCTATAATAATATTCAAGATAATGACCAAAAACTGCAAAATTTCCTTAAAATTACCAATTAAGTGGCAGCAACCCAACAATTGGATGTTTGATTCATCTGAAAATTTCAGGGCTGATAGATATTGACCTAATGAACATTTTTACTCCATGTCAGATTTGCTCTTAATGCTTTCGTTTTTGAGATATAAGCCAAAAACTGCATTTGACCCCTATGTTCTATTTTAAGTAACGGCGGCCATGTTTTTTGACGGATCAAAAATCAAAGCACACACTTTGTGCAGGATAATCTAAGGAACAACCATGCTAAGTTTTAACCAAATCCATTCAGTAGTTTCAGAGGAGAAGATTTTTTAAAGTTAGCAAATATGATGAACAAATTGTGAAAAATTGTCATTAAAGGACAATAACCCCTTAAGGGGTCAATTGACAATTTTGGTCATATTAACTTATTTGTAGATCTTACTTTGCTGATCTTTTTTGCTGTTTACAGTTTATCTTTATCTATAATAATATTCAAGATAATGACCAAAAACTGCAAAATTTCCTTAAAATTACCAATTAAGTGGCAGCAACCCAACAATGGTTTGTTTGATTCATCTGAAAATTTCAGGGCTGATAGATCTTGACCTAATGAACATTTTTACTCCATGTCAGATTTGTTCTAAATGCTTTCGTTTTTGAGATATACGCCAAAAACTGCATTTGACCCCAATGTTCTATTTTAAGTAACGGCGGCCATGTTTTTTGACGGATCAAAAATCGAAGCGCACATTTTGTGCAGGATATACTAAGGAACAATCATGTTAAGTTTCATTCAAATCCATTCAGTAGTTTCAGAGGAGAAGATGTTTGAAAAATTGTTAACGACGACAGACGACGACGACGACGGACGCCAAGTGATGAGAAAAGCTCACATGGCCTTTTAGGCCAGGTGAGCTAAAAAGTAAACCATTAAAGGTCAATGTACGGCCTTCAACACGGAGCCTTGGCTCACACCTGAAAGATCGGAAGCAAGACTTGATGGTTCTGATAGTAATTTAATAATGGCTACAAAATATACAATTGGTATCGCCGTAGCGACGTTACGTAACAAGTAAATGTCCGAAGGTTTGTGCGTGACGTTCCCGGAATAATCGCAGATATTACATTCCTCCTTAACTTTGAATTAGAAAATGACTTTATAAATGTAAATTAAAATGTGTAAAATAAAGTTTGATTACATTAAGTAAATTATCACAGTCTCTGTATTGTTCACTATTAATGTTTTTGTAATAAAGATAAAATATAGATGTTCACTTTCTTTCAATTTGTATAAATTATAATAGTCTCTATAATGTTCACTATGTATCGGTCTCCTGGTTCTTCTGCTTTATGTTTTAGTCCTGGTTTCCTGACTTTTCCAAAGTTCTCTTTATCCGCCCCCTCCCGCGCCTGTCTTGCGGGGGGCCCATAATTCTGTATGTCCACTGCCCCCTCCCGCGCATGTCTTGCGGGGGGCCCATTTTCTTAATTTTCCTGTTTCTGTTTTCACCATACCCTTTGAGTTTCTCTTTGCATTGTCTGTCTCTTTCATTTATCCCCTCATTTAAGTTTGAGTGATATCTTCTATGAATCTCCTGCTCCTTATCTGTATATGTATTTTTCTTTTTTACCTTTGATATTTGCTGTGTTTTCTTGATGGGTTTTCTTAATAAGTTAACTTCTTTATTGGCTATTTGGCGTCCTGGTGTGACTTGGTTATGTTTCTCGGAGTTGAAAGTTGGTCCACTGTCTGGTATTCTCAATTTGTTTTTCTTTACAAAAGAACCATCAGTTCTTATCTGTATCATCCCTAGCTCAATCAAAGTTGATTTACTAATTAATGGTGGAGAATTGATTTTTCCTTTTACAACAACGAATTTTGTCTCTGTGCCACATGTTTTGTTTCTTATGATAGTTTTAAATTCTCCCTTGATTGGTAATGAATTTTGCAGAGTGCTCAACTTGATTTTACTCTTTTCTAATACTGGATTACCATATGTTTTACTCTGAAATTTTAGAAATTGGTTTTCATCCATTACGTTTACATCAGCTCCACTATCAGGTTCCACCTTCACATCTACGTCGTCTATTCTTACCGTCACTGTTTTGTCCATGTCTCTTATGCCTTGTACGGTCTTTACCTTTCTTATTTTCATTATATGTTTGGTCGTTTCTCCAAAATAATCTTCATCTTCATCATAATCTGATATATCTGTATTCGAATCTGTCTCAATTTTTTCTTCTGTTGTTTTCTTCACACTTCTTCCTTCTCGTCTAAAATTGCCAGCTCTGTACTGTTGTTTTTTTCTTTTCAGCTCTGCATACTGATGCAAAATGATTATATTTTTCACAATTTCTACATTGTTTACCATATGCCGGACATTTGTTCCCCTCACCATGATCAAATCCACAATAACCACAATTTTCTTCAACATCATGTGCCCTATAGTTTGACCTGTTGCTTTGAATTTTATTTGCTGAAAACGTACCGATGTCTCTGGGATCTCCTTTCATATCCTTCATCTGTAAACATGTGTCTTCCATCTGTCCTGCTTCTTCCACAAATTTATCTAAATTCCATCCTTTGCTTATAGCCCTCTTTATCAAATCCTGATTGGTTATGGTTTGAATGCAATGTTCCAATATTCTTTCATCGCATGTAGCTTCAAACTCACACGCATGTGCCTTTTCTCTCAGTCTCGTTACATATGTTACTGTGTATTCATCTCTAAATGGCTTCATTTTTAAAAATAAATACCTGGCATGATGTTTGTTCTTCTTTGGCAAGTAATATTTATTCAATTTGTTCTTTAAGACTTTATACTCATCTTCTCCTTCTTCATCTCTTAGGCTTCTTTCCAATCTTGCTATATCTTTTCCTCCATAAATGATTAATGCATCCTTTTTATCTGCAGGTTCTGTTATCCTGAAATATCTAAATTCCATCTCTATACTTTCCATCCATTCTTCCCAATGTTTTCCTGTAGATATCTGATCATCCGACTGTATAAATGGTTGTGATCGTAAATTTCTAGTTTCCGTAATTACCGTTATCTGCTGGGGCTCTCCTCGGTCCATAATCTCTATTTTATCAGTATCTTCTTTTAATTCCTTGTTTTAGCACTATCTTCTTTCAATTCTGTGTTCCGGTAAATTTTCTCTTTATTTACGCTGCTAAACACTGCTTTTTTCTTTGTTTTTAATCCTCGTCGCCATTGAAAGATCGGAAGCAAGACTTGATGGTTCTGATAGTAATTTAATAATGGCTACAAAATATACAATTGGTATCGCCGTAGCGACGTTACGTAACAAGTAAATGTCCGAAGGTTTGTGCGTGACGTTCCCGGAATAATCGCAGATATTACAACACCGAACAACAAGCTAAAAAGGGCCCAAAAAACTCTGTGATTTTATTTGGACCTATAATGATTGGTACAGGCATTTTTAAATGTAGAAAATACAAGCACAGCCAAACGGACGCCCCACTTTGACAAGCGTTTTACTACCGACCAAAATAAGACCAAGTGGCCATTTTCCTATTCCCCAGTCATCTTTAGGGGTTACAGGGTAAGAAAGCAGACCCGACAAATTAAAATAATTATTAAAACATTACTTAATTATAACAGGAAAGAGATAGTTATAACAGGAAAGAGACAGTCGATGGAACCGAGTTGAATTGTGTAAAGAATAGACGGGAAAACTTTGGGCGGACACAATATTTCCCTCTCAGTGTTGATGCAATAATTTTGCGAAATAACACTCTTACAGATATTGCTCAGATAGATGATAAATATCAGATTTTAGAAATGAATGAATATCCCTAGCTAATAGAGACAGAGATACCTTGTTCAATGCAAAGAGTGGAGGAGAACAAAGTAGACCATAATGGTGAAATTGATTTTTAAACTATAAACCCCCAAAATTGTGTGGTATAATTCCAGACAGATTCATACACTGTAACACAAGCTATTATCTTCAAAAATGCGTATGTTAGCCCTAATTCCTAAAATTGCAGATACACATTCCATTCAAGCAAATGAAAATCGGTTCACTCAGATGATGGACAAAGTCAAAAACAAAAACACAATTTCAGAAAGGCAAAATGGAGACCTGAAATGCAAAATTAAGCAAATTTATTATAAAACTACGCTTGAAAAAGAATTAATGAAAACTAAATTGGAAACAAAATGGGAGTTGCTTACCCAGAAAAAATAAAACATAAATTGACAAAATCTAGATCAAGATCTAGGTGAAATAAACAATGAGTTAAATGAAGGAAATCAAAATAGATTCCTTGGAATCACCATTTAATGTTTAGGACAAGTTAACAAAAATTACAATCGGTAGGTCTAGTCATAATAGAGGCCATCCGTGATAATGGTCGGGGAGGTTTGGATTGCCACTAGAAAATTAGGGTATATTGGATAGGGAGAGCAATTTTGCCTTACAACAGGCAACATACGGACCCACAAATGGACAGTCAAAATATTACATCAAAGCTACTAAAAATTAAATTATCTTTCATAACAATGAAGTTTTGGTTTAAAAATTGTATATTGCATTACGAAAATCAGAATTGGTTACTGTGTCCTAGATCACGAGATTACACATATGAAACCATACATGTAATGACGATATAATTACAGTTGCACATGTTTATGCATTCAACATATATATATCTAAGCACATAAAACAGGGATTACACTTAAGAACATTTGCATGTTTGAAGTGTTGCATGTATATATATTTCTCTACTTTTTGTGCTATTTTCACATTTCCTGGCGGGTGTGAGAAAAAACATTTCTCATCACTAGTGAAAAATCTGTTCTCGGATCATCGGTAAATGATCCGTTAAAATTTAATTGTGACGTAATGACTTCTGAATTTTCTTATTGTGAAGTCATGAAAAAATGCGATGTCAACAACACTCTACTTTGTTTAGAGCCTTTAAGTAGTAAGTGGTATTGCAAACTTAACTGCCACGATCAAGGTGCTAAACTGAATTTTGCAGTTCGAGTGAAAAGTGTTGTCCGGGAATAAAAAGATTTTCATTTTTTATGATAACAAGGTTGCGGTAAAGAAAGTACCCTCAGAAAAACATCAGAAGCAGTTGTATATAGTGTTTAAAGACTAGAAATTAATAGAGTGGACCGTTCATTCATAATTAAACAAACCACACCATGTATTATAACCATGGTAAATCATTCATTGTTGCTGTATAGGATTCTTACATGTATATGTGTTTATACAATGTTTTCCATATTGTCACCAATTGATAATTTTAAATTTCAAGACAATGTTTAGACTTTCACAGGGGAAAAACATAACGGTCGCCCAGTCGCCAATGGCGACCAGAAACTGACCTGGGCGACCTTTTTATTCAGTTGTGGTAGCCTAGGTGGCGAATGGCAAAAAAGTGCTCTATGACGAGTAACATCTAGCCGTTGACAAATCAAAGTCGGCACTCTCACTGGTACCCCTTGATCACAAACAACCGTAGACTCGTCATCAAAATTTTATCGGGAACAAGTTGTTAAAATTCGGAAATCGTGCCGATATCGGTTTGCGTTTACAATTCATAAACATCCGGTTTTGAAGTAAACACAAATGTGGAAACATATTCCTGGGGTTAAACAAACCGAAGTCGCCATAAGAAAATTGGACAAGGAATATCAAAAGGAATATGATTCTAAGAAAAGGGCATGAAAGTACCTTAAAGTTATTGATTGGGAGAAGGAATTCCCTTGGATTTACAGTACAGACGAGGGAATGAAGTGTAAACTTTGTGTTAAATAAATTAATGATAAAATAATTGATTTAGTAGTTGGGTCTGTGAGCTACAAAAAAGACACATTAAACATACATAAGAAGAGCAAAAGTCATGAAAGGCAGTCCTGATATCTGTAGCCAAATCTTAACCAAAAGGGGATTCTTCTGCTGCAAAAATTGTTAAAACATTAAATCAAAATGTACTTGAAAAACTTGACAAAATGTTCAGAAATTGCCATGACATTGTAATGAAAAATAGGCCACTGTCAGATTACCTATGGTTATATGAACTTGATGAAATGAAAGGTTTAAATTTAGGTCAAATATATAGGAACCAGGAAACTGCCAAAGTCTTTGTAAATTCAATTGCTGAGGTAGAATTTCAAAAGGTTGCAGCACTTTTTACTGCCAATAAGTTTCTGTGTGTGATCGGTGATGGATCCACTGATTCTTCAGTTACTGAGTAAAATATGTGGTATGTTCGCACTTGTAATTTGGGTAAAATTAAAACACAATTTATTGCTGTTGCCAGTATGGTGAGGGTTAATGCAGAAGGAATTACAAATGGACTAAAGTATCTAGTTTCCCAAACCTTTAACTTCAATGGTATGATTTTTCTAAGAAATTGGTTGCACTTTAATGTGATGGTGCCAGCGTCATGGTAGGTTCAAAATCTGGGGTTACCACACTTCTTCGTCAGGACCAACCAGCCCTTATTACCTTACATTGCATGGCTCACAGACTAGAATTAGCACTGAAAGATGCAGCCAAAAAACAACATTGGTTCAACAAAGCAATATCTGTGCTTGAAATGGGGTTATATACTTTTACAGAAACAGTTACATATCTTATGATTTTTTAATCAATGTTGAAAAATGTACACATGAAAATGACCTTTTATTTGTTTGAGTTTTCAGTTAGGTTAGATGCCATATTAAAATCTGCGTGCTCAAGAATAGTCCCATACAGGTTGGAGATTTAAAGTTTATAAAAATGAGTTACATGATGTACAAAAATTAGAGTTTCAAGTTTCGTCTTTTAATGACAAACAGGTTATTTTAGAAAAGAAATGTAAAGAATCATTTAAACATTTGATCGTGAAATGTGAAAATAATATTCTGAAAGATGAGGTTACAACTATAATAAGATGAAAACACATACTTAAAAATTAGGAATAAATCATGTTTGGAACATATTGACAATGCAATAATTTAAAAGTTTCAAAATGAAGGAAAAAAGATTGATAAGTTAAAAACATTACCTAACCACTTTTTCAGAGCAAAATTTGGCATTTGCTGAAACTTTTGGACTTAAACCTCTTAAAAAGACTGAAAAAAGGTCAATTTTTCTGTTGTATTTTGTGAAGATAAAGCAGAAAAAGAAAACGAAACTTGTAATGACAATCTAAACTCTGAAGATAAACACATTAATACAGGTTGTGTTTTTACTTGATAAATTTTGTATAAGTAATGATCATTCCAGAAGATATTTGGTAGTTCAGTGTAGGGAAGACATCAATAAAATTTACCACATAGAAAGAATTCCAGGAAACAAACCAAGCGTTATGATAAACTTAAATAATGACATTGAAAGACTTACAAAAGCAATACGGGCCAAAATTTAGAATTCTAATTAAGTAATTGGTTCATTAGCCATTTTACACACAAATACATGTATATTATATGATATGTTCTATCACATGTTAAAATTGACACCTTGTACACTAGAAGATGCTTCCCTCTATAATCGAGTCTGTACTCTCTTAAAGTAAGATTAAATAATTGTTTCAACTATTTTTATATTTATTTTTCGTTATCCTATAGGTCAGTGCAGGCCAGGGTGGTGTAATTGTTGTTAAAATATTACCAATTTAAAAGACGCGTCCGGCTCTGCATATTTAATTAAGCTATTGTTCAGGTTGGTCTCATGTCAGAAAACATGGGGTGATCCCATGTTTACAGGATAAACCCGTTTTTCTGGGGTCGAAAAACCCGCGAAAACTGGGGTATAAAACTTTGTACATTGTTTTCCCTGTATTTGTTGAAAAGCGCATCATGTCAGCTGTTGTGGTAAGTTTTTACTAACATGAACGTGTGTTTGCTATAAGTTGTTTGACATTCCTTTACTTATTCTTTTGTGTAAGTCTCAGAATAAATTGGGTTCATCACCGGAAGTGTAAAAATCAAATGATTTATCAATAATATCATATAATTCCTTTACTTTCTCGAAAAATTCTCTTTCTCACTAACTTTGTCGACTTACATTACATCATCTTGTATTTCTTTTAAAAATGTCAACATTTCTGGTTTTGTCTTTCTCTTACTCTTTATCCATTTCTCATCGAGTTTCTTGTCAGCAAGTCCTACAAGTTCTTTCTCGACCAGTTTGCTAATTTCAGCTTTTGTCTTATTCGCTATGTTATCATATTCTTCTCTATCAGTTGGTTAAACAAATAAAGGTTCATACTTGTGTTTACTGCCGAGCGGTTTGTCTTTTAGCCAAATTAGATGTTTTCGTCGGTGTTCTTTTGATTTTTGAGAAAAATTAATAAAGTCTTTGTCCAAATCTTTTCCACTAATTGGACTTTAGGGTTTTTTGTTCAAGGAATTTTAAATTTTGAATTATGGTTCTAAAGTTTGAAATTTCTTTACCAATGTCGTACGCATACATATAAACCTCATCCACGGAGGACAGTCCCAGCAAAGTAGACAGAGAGCAATACACCTAAAAAAAAGAAATTGGAATTTATAGGAATTGAAACAAAACATATTTTTATGAAAATTACTTATGAATGCCTATGGATATTTAAAAAAAAGTTTCATGCAAGGTATCAATACAATTCATGTTTTATATAAGTTTCATTACAGAATTATATAATAATTATTAAGTGTGTTTAACGGCTGAATTATCAATTTGCATAGCTGAATTAAACCAATATGATTTAGGTTAAAGAATTGGAATTTATGACTAGGGCTAGTATCAACATTACAATCAAGGCCGAGTGTGGATCAGTATACACTTATACATCCAAGGGGTTTTCAACAAGCCCATCAACTTCAACTTCATCACAGATGGTAATTATTAATAATGACCTAATAACTGTTGCAAATAAATATTCAGGATCAATGCATAAGTAAAAAAAAAACCAACATGCATATATAGACAAACATATCAATATGCTTCATATTTTTGCCAATTTTTAATTGAATTTATTTTTTTTTGTAATTTTATTATTTTGTAATGACAGAAAGAAAGTAATGAGGTATCTATTGTTATTTGGTTTTATTGTTTTGGCATTTCTTCTTCTTTTCTGATTGTTTTATTTTGTTATATTTATTATTTTGTCGATAAAAGGAAACTTCTGACGTTCCAACTATTCCCGCCTTCCCAGCTCTTCAATCAGATCTAAAAGACTTTGACATGGGAGATGAAACTGACGGTGGTACCAGCAACACTGCGTTTCCGACCACAAAAGGCATTATTGATGACCTTACAAGATTAATAAAACCACTTACAAATGAGGCAGAAAGTCAAACAACTGACAGCTTTGTGAAACAAATCACAACAATCGGCGATGATTGAAAAGTATGTAATGAGGGACAACTAAACCAGCGGGTTATTTGGGTTGGATGTAGCTGTAAGACAACATGTAGCTACTGTGTCCATGCTCGTTGTATGGGTATAGCTGCCAAAACCAATGCACCACTTTCAAAAATAAAATTTTTCTGTCCGAAGCATATTGCTTCGGCTGAATAAACTTTATATGTCAAGTTTTGTTCTCTTTAATTACCTTATCTAATCTGTCGACATTCCTGCAAACTTGTAACCATTTGTTGTTGTCGGGTAATCCAGCGGGAATAAGTAGTTTGGTTTTTCGGTTATAATTCTCAAGAATGAAATCACCCCCTTCTCCCTTAGACTCATTCCCACTTACACTGTAAGATTCGTTATCCTCAATGAACGCAAGTACTTCAGGCGGACATTGTACTCTGACAAATAAATCTCTTACGAATGTCTCCATGTAAAAAGACATGTTGAGGCCGAAAATTTTACTTTTGCAATTTGAATAGCAGCCGTATTATTTTGTTAATACATGGAGTGCCAAACAGTAGGTAAATACTATTTCGGACATTAAAGCATAGTTATGATTTTGGACACCCAACAACCACTGGTAGTATCCTACAGCAGACACTGGTTCATTCTTATTTGTCTGCTCGCTACAATAATTCTTCAGCAGCTCCTGAGCCATGGCAAACATAAAAGCTGTAGTATCTGCCAACTTTTGTGGTGATCTGTAAAAAAATGATATCAGCTAGGTTTCTTCTAACATCGCAATTTGAAATGGGCAAACAAAAAACCTTGAAATGACGAACCAAAACAAATGAAATAATAATATTAAAAATCAGCTTTAAAGCGGTTTTTTTTTATTCGGTTAATCAAGAAAACGAATAATCCCGCTACAAATTTTAAAAAAGTGTTTTTTACATTATCAAACAGTTTAATTTAATCCATTTCAAATTTTAACCGAATATTGAAAATACATACTGGTAGCACCTTGACAGGCCTGGAGAGCTTTTATGGATGAGAATCCTAACATTTTAGCTAAATCAATAAGTCCAATGTCCCATAAAAGCTTGAACAAGGCTTTAACCATGTTTATTTCATAGTGCCCTTGTCCTGTAAGAAACAAAATATACTATATAGTCAACATGCAAACATATATATTTATTTAATGGACTTGTGGTGAATTTTATAATATCTTTATATGTTAATCTGCTTTATCAATATTATTCTAAATAATGTTACATAAAACATTATTGTTGCTTCAATAAATGTCATAACTTAGGTTGGGTGATATATAAACTTAGGTTGGGTGATATATATGCATTTGTGCCATTTAAAATAAAACAAAATATGAAAAGGCAATTTGCGCAAAAGCAAAGCGCTACTTCAATTTCATATCTAAAAAAATGATGATACACTTGCGTAAACGTGCCTGGCAGTAATAAGATATTGTTGTATTTTCGGCATTTTTCAAGAGGTATATCCTCGCAATGCCCTCTGTAATTTCTATGTTCTTCAAAATCCGTTATATCCTCAAATTCCATATAACATTCAGGGCAAACCATATGGTTGTCGATGACCTTGTTGCCAATTGTATATGGAAGTGCATCGCATCCAAGCACTGTCCATTTTCTTTTTGACTTTGTTAAAACTTCCATGTGATCAAATACCTAAAGTACAAAGTAAACACAATAAAAAGACCTTAACATGCATGGAATATTTGCCACTGGATGTTAAGCAACCAACAATCAATCAATCAATAAAAGACAATGGTACACGAATCAATCTGTATATATATTCATGGTTGTATTCAACATTTTGTTAATAATTAATAAATTACAAGGCAGAAATCGTATATATGTTACTTAAAAAAAAGATGTGGTATGATTCCCAATGAAAGACAAGTCCACAAGACACTCAGTGGTCACCATACGACCTTCAACAATGAGTCAAAAACATCGGTAACACAATATTATTGTTAAATTATATCAATTGATTTAATTATGCTGCTATACAGTACTAGCAATGGCAATAATGAATAGTAGTGTAAGGATTGAAAGAAGTAGTTAATCTAACAAAATATTATATAAATACCTTTTCTACAGACTCGAACAGGGTTCTCAAAACAAGGGTCTCCCATCACAACTTTAATTTTGTCAGCAGGATGTCCACTTTTTACAAAGTTGTATCTTAAAAATACAATGTTATATATTACAGTTTGTATAAAGATACATTTTTATTGTTAAATTATTATAGATTGGTTGTTTAACGTCCAGTGGCAAATATTTCATGCATATTCAGGACGAGAACACGTTCACAGTAAATACAATAGGTAGATTGTTGTAATAGAGGCCATCTAGGATGATGGTCGGGGAAATTTGGACTGCCAATGGAAAATGAGGGTATATTGGATAGGGACAGAAATTTTGCCTTGCAACAGGCATGATGAAGACATAATCTTTCAATCAGTTTAAAGAGGTCTGAAGCTGGCATATTATTAATTGCTAGTAGTCCTTTGTTAATGTATGTGTCAATGTCATTTTGCTTAGTTTCTTTTGTTACCTATTCTGATATCGGACTCTTAGTTTTACTGTGCTTATTGTTGTGTGTGTGTTTATTCTACATTGGCTAGAGGTATAGGGGAGGGTTGAGATCTCACCAAACATGTAAGGTATCTGATAAATTAATGATTTTTCTTATAGATGAAAGATAGGCAAAAAATACCAAAGGGACATTCAAACTCATAAGTCGAAAATAAACTGACAACGCCATGATTAAAAAAGAAAAAGACAAACAAACAACAGTACACAAAACACAACAAAAAAAACCCCTAAAGACTGAACAACACGAAATCCACCATAAACGGGGGTGATCTCAGGTGCTCCGAAAGGGCTAGCAGATCCTGCTCCACATGTGGCACCCGTCTTGTTGCTCATGTTAGTACAAACCTGGTAATAAGTCTTATGCGGTATGTCACATTTGGGAAAAGGGGACGGATTGTAGTTGACATTTCGAACATATCCCTTATCAGCTGTGAAACGGATATTCCATAACGGTCAATCAACTCGTGATAAAAGACGACATCTAATAAACTAATATTGTATCTTATGGATATACTAAGATAACTTATAGATAAAACAGGATATCTATGGTGGATATTTGTTTCCCTCAGTGTGTAAACATAACCTAAATAATCATTGTTATATAGATATAGGAAGATGTGGTGTTAGTGCAAATGAGACAACTCTCCATACAAATAACAATTTAAAAAAGTAAACCATTATAGGTCAATGTACGGCCTTCAACACGGAGCCTTGGATCACATCGAACAACAAGCTAAAAAGGGACCGAAAACTCTGATTTTATTTGGACCTATAATGATTGGTACAGGCATTTTCAAATGTAGAAAATACAAGCACAGCCAAACGGACGCCCCACTTTGACAAGCGTTTTACTACAGACCAAAAGAAGACCAAGTGGCCATTTTCCTGTTCCCCAGTCATCTTTAGGGGTTACAGGGTAAGAAAGCAGACCCGACAACTTAAAATAATTATTAAAACATTATTTAATTATAACAGGAAAGAGATAGTTATAACAGGAAAGAGATAGTCGATGAAGCCGAGTTGAATTGTGTAAAGAATAAACGGGAAAACTTTGGGCGGACACAATATTTCCCTCTCAGTGTTGATGTAATAATTTTGCGAAATAAAACTCTTACAGGAATTGCTCAGATAGATGATAAATATCAGATTTTAGAAATGAATGAATATCCCTAGCTAATAGAGACAGAGATACATTGTTCAATGCAAAGAGTGGAGGAGAACAAATAGTCCAGCAGATAGGTGCAATATATGAAGGAATTGTGCACTTCGTGCTAAAAGCACCAAATTTTGCTCAAACATACTTTTATCTATACTCTTTAATTTAAGATATGGAGGAAAGCTGGAAATATAGTTAACTTCCGGTAAAATCCAAAATGGCGGATGCATGTTAAAATTTCAACTTTTCTCAATTCTCTCTCAATTTTTTTAGTTTTAACTACAAGACCTGATGTTTTAATTGATCTGAATCACATTCATTGGTTTTCAGTATTGTTCAAGCAGCAATTAGGTGACGTTTAGTCAACTTCCTGTCAAAAATTCCTGTTAAAATTCAAGAAAAATGTCGACTTTTAATTTACAAAAAGTGAGAAGAAGGATGTAATAGAATCATGTATTTATTTATTTATTTGGAGACCATTAGAATTCAATTCATATGGTGAACAATATTGTTTCATTATTATATTTGAATGCAGATAGACATACACTTTATAAATCAAGAGTCTAAATAACAATTCAAAGATGAGCTCTGAACGATTTAAACTTTTTGAGACATAAGATGATCAAAGCCCAGGTAGTTCTTCCTCAAATGTTGTAGAGGTTGGCTGGACTTTATTTTAAGTTCATTTATATGTTTTGGAGTTTAGTGTGACATCCATTTTCACTGAACTAGTACACAATTTCTTATAGGGACCAGCTGAGGACCACCTCCAGGTGCGGGAATTTCTCGCTTCATTGAACAACCATTGGTGCAATCAGCTGCTGTCTGCTCTTTGGTCAGTTTGTTGTCTCTTTGACATCTTCTCCATTTCCATTCTCAATGTTAAATATATGATTTGTCAAAATATGACAGACGAATAGCTGCAATGCCTTACACCTCTAAAGTGTATCAATATTGGTGCAGGATATGTTACTTTGGCGTGAAATCTTGTTAAATACAAAGAACTTCGATGTTAACCGTCTATGACCAATCTGTATACACAATATGATGGCAGTGGTCTTCTTTGTACCATGCAAAAAAAAAAACAACAATGCCACATATATGGCCTGCCATCTTCACACAGAACTAAAATTAGACATCAAAAGGATACAGATGATATGCAAAAACAACAGGCAATCGCAGCTGCAAACCAGCTTATCATGAAAATTAGCAATGACAGACTGTGTATGTTACTTTTGTTGTTCGTATAAACCAGATGAAAACCTCCACGAAGAAACAACAACTAATGTTGATATCCCTTTTCGTCGATGTGTACTAAAGCTTCAGTACACAACTTTATTAGAGAATATCAGTGCTTGGGATCTTATTGTACAAGAAACAAAATATCATGTCCAATGACTTGCTAATCTTTATCGGCAGGCATCAAAAGTCTCTAGTGAAGATGAGACTGAATAAGGAAGAGACACACGAATAATCCATGGAATCGCATTAGCTGAATTCATCAGCTACATTGAAGATTCCATAACCGAAGAAGATTTAGCACCATTATTCAAGATGCCTTGGCGAATAAGGAATCTAGGTGTTGACATTGAAGACAGAGTTCATAGTACAAGATTTTACATTTATGGGTTGTTTGTCTGTGAGAGAGCTTTCACATGCTTTCAGAGATGATATAGGACCCTCGTTTCAGAAAGGAGGTGACGATGAATTTGACTCAAACTAAATGCAGATTTATAAAGCAGTAACAATTATTCGCAGCGACATGTTTATTGTTACATTTAGGTTTGACGGTAGTTTTCCAGTGCACTGTGAGGAGAATTCTGTTCGAAGATCTCTCGTAACTCTTGTTACTAAATAATTAAAAATTTGGTGACTATGTGGAACGCATCTATCCAATCGAGCTAGAGATAAAGGATACTACAGATACAGTTAAGTCGGCCTCATATCTTGACTTACATCTAGAAATTAACAATGAGGGTCGGTTGAAAACAAAACTTTACGACAAAAGAGATGATTTCAGATTTCCAATTGTGAACTTTCCATTTCTAAGTAGCAACATTCCAGCAGCACCTGCATACGGGGTATATATCTCCCAATTGATACGATATTCCCGTGCTTGCATTTCCTATCATGATTTTCTTGATAGAGGGTTGCTGCTCACAAGGAAGCTATTAAACCAAGAGTTCCAAATGGTGAAGTTGAAATCATTCCTTCGTAAATTTTACGGACGCCATCACGAGTTGGTTGACCGTTATGGAATAACCGTTCCACAAATGATATCCGATATGTTCCTTACGTCGTAACTACAATCCCCTTCCCTTTCATGAATGTGACCTACCGAATCAGACCATTTACCGGATTTGTTATCACATAAGCAACACGACGGGTGCCGCATGTGGAGCAGGATCTGCTTACCCTTCCGGAGCACCTGAGATCACCCCCAGTTTTTTGGTGGGGTTCGTGTTGTTTATTCTTTAGTTTTCTATGTTGTGTAATGTGTGCTGTTGTTTGTTTGTCTTTTTCATTTTTAGCCATGGCGTTGTCAGTTTGTTTTAGATTTATGAGTTTGACTGTCTCTTTGGTATCTTTTGTCCCTCTTTTGTTAGTTTGTTGTTGTATGGACAAGCTATAACAACCGGTTACTTATCAGCAGGAAACACTAAAGATAGCTTAGATGTTAATATTCAACAGCTACAAACGAATTCTTAACGTTTACTCTCCAAAGACCCGTCATCATGCATCTAAAGAAACCTCTTTTATATGCACCTAGGAATAATGATTGACTATCAGACAAACAACATGAAATAAACCGGTTGTTTAGTCAGATTGAGGCACTTTTAACAGAAAACCCATAAGCCCTGCGAAGATGGATGATAGCTTGACAAGAAATTGCAAGACTTGCTAAAGAGTTTGAGCAGAGGGGTGAAAGATACCAGAGGGACAGTCATATATCGATTTCTTGATGAAGAGGACACAACTGACCATGAACAGAAACTAAGTGCTCACAACTGTTTATCCATAATGTAGCTTTTGTGATAGAAGAGTTAGGAAATCAATTTCTTGAAGACAGCAACGAACTGCTTGTTCTGTATACCAATTTAATATATAGCTCCCTCAGCAGTTGTTGATACTATTCGTCGTTCGTTGAATAGAAATAGATGGACAGTACCAGTATGAAAAGTTTATTTAAGAGGAAACTTAGATGAGTCCTTTAAACAAGAAAATCACACCCATCCACCAGCATTTAGTCTCATTTAGTTTAATACAAAGTCTTTCGAAACATTGACAAGATGTAACTATTGTAGACAATATAACGATTGACTATACAAAGAGACGTTATCAAAGGCAAACATGCTAACCACGAAACTGATAGAGTTTCTCAGGTGTAGAAAAAACAAAACAGAGTTTATTCTATTTCTGTCTAATTATAAACTGATCGATGAACACATTTTCGGGAAGAGAATTATTGCTACAGTTGATACCAGTCCGATGTAGTAGTACTTGTTGTGTCCTGCTTTCATGTAAAAAATGCAGCTGATATTTATTGGTTTAAGGACTGGAAAACACTTCGGATGCATTTAATTTCATGAGCTTGCTAATGTTTTAGGACAAGAAAACGCATATATGCATTGCCTCTTTTCCATGCCTTCACTGAATTCGACACTGTGGCATCGATCGCTGGTTAAGGAAAAAAACAGCATGGGATACATGGATATCATTTAATGGTGTCACATGAGCATTCATCGTTATGAGAGACCAGGATTGCGTTCAATATCGTAGCAGCTAGCCTACGTAGTGCTACGCACATGTTTGTCTACAGAACTAGTAGTGTGCTAGCTGCTATCAATATCTATGTAGCAGCTAGGATAGCTTCACGTTCAATAGTCCTAATCTACGTAACCCTATGTAGCCGCTACGATATTAATCGCAGCCCTGGCGAGAACTCTGAATGTCGAAACCACTATTATACAATTAATCGAACGATTCGTTATTCTGATGTATGATCGAACAAATATATCAGAGAAGGTCAATGATATTAAACTTTTTTTTGTTAATAAATAAAATAAAATTGAGAATGGAAATGGGGAATGTGTCAAAGAGACAAAAACCCGACCATAGAACAGACAACAGCAGAAGTTCACCAACAGGTCTTATTAAACATATGTACTTCGTCTCTAAATTACGTTTTCGTGTGATATTTTTTACCGGAAGTGTCAAAATTCTGAATAAAACACCCTGAGGGTTTCAAAGAAATGATACATTATTTCAAACCATGAATACACAATAATATTATAGTCTACACAGCAAACTTTGACTACCAGTTGTGAGAATTAAATAACCATTAATCAGTTATCAAATGCATGTCCGCCATATTGATGATAAAACAGGAAGTGGATAAAATCAAGCTTGCCTCCATATCTTATTTTGTTTAGAACGGTTCAAACTATATTTCTACCAAATTTTATGCTTTAAACACAAAGTGCACAATTATTCACCTATCTGCTGGACTAAAAGTAGACCATAATGGTGAAATTGATTTTTAAACTATAAACCCCAAAAGTCATCCCTTTGTAGTATAGAATTGTGTGGTATAATTCCAGACAGATTCATACACTGTAACACAAGCTATTATCTTCAAAAATGCGTATGTTAGCCCTAATTCCTAAAATTGCAGATAAACATTCCTTTCAAGCAAATGAAAAAAGGTTCACTCAGATGATGGACAAAGTCAAAAACAAAAACACAATTTTAGAAAGGCAAAATGGAGACCTGAAATGCAAAATTAAGCAAATTAATTATAAAACTACGCTTGAAAAAGAATTAATGAAAACTAAATTGGAAACAAAATGGGAGTTGCTTACCCAGAAAAAAATAAAACACAAATTGACAAAATAAATAAGCTAGACTTGCATCTAGGTGGAATAAACAATGAGTTAAATGAAGGAAAACAAAATAGATTCCTTGGAATCACCATTTAATGTTTAGGACGACAAGTTAACAAAAATTACAATCTGTAGGTCTAGTCATAATAGAGGCCATCCGTGATAATGGTCGGGGAGGTTTGGATTGCCACTAGAAAATTAGGGTATATTGGATAGGGAGAGCAATTTTGCCTTACAACAGGCAACATACGGACCCTCAAATGGACAGTCAAAATATTACATCAAAGCTACTAAAAATAAAATTATCTTTCATAACAATGAAGTTTTGGTTTTAAAAATTGTATATTGCATTACGAAAATCAGAATTGGTTACTGTGTCCTAGATCACGAGATTACACATATGAAACCATACATGTAATGACGATATAATTACAGTTGCACACCATGTATTATAACCATGGTAAAGCATTCAATGTTGCTGTATAGGTTTCTAACATGTATATGTGTTTATACAATGTTTTCCATATTGTCACCAATTGATAATTTTAAATTTCAAGACAATGTTTAGACTTTCACAGGGGAACAAAATAACGGTCGCCCAGAAGCCAATGGCGACCAGAAACTGACCTGGGCGACCTTTTTATTCAGTTGTGGTAGCCTAGGTGGCGAATGGAAAAAAAGTGCTCATATTACCTATGGTTATGTGAACTTGATGAAATGAAAGGTTTAAATTTAGGTAAAATATATAGGAACCAGGAAACTATTTTTATATTTATTTTTCGTTATCCTATAGGTCAGTGCAGGCCAGGGTGGTGTAATTGTTAAAATATTACCAATTTAAAAGACGCGTCCGGCTCTGCATACTTAATTTAGTTATTGATCAGGTTGGGCTCATGTCAGAAAACATGGGGTGATCCCATGTTTACAGGATAAACACGTTTTTCTGGGGTCGAAAAACCCCTTGAAAACTGGGGTATAAAACTTTGTACATTGTTTTCCCTGTATTTGTTGTCAGCTGTTGTGGTAAGTTTTTACTAACATGAACTTGTGTTTGCTATAAGTTGTTTGACATTCCTTTACTTATTCTTTTGTGTAAGTCTCAGAATAAATTGGGTTCATCACCGGAAGTGTAAAAATCAAATGATTTATCAATAATATCATATAATTCCTTTACTTTCTCGAAAAATTCTCTTTCTGACTAACTTTGTCGACTTCCATTACTCCATCTTGAACATCAATCCAAGTGCAATATGAAACAAAGCTTTCTATTGGTTGATTAATCTTTTGAGCGTTGCAAAATTGTATGGAGGGCATAATTAACAAAACAAGACCAAAACCTGATGATCATTTAATATTTCAAATATGATGATTGGCAATTATTCAGTTTATAATTAAGGACCAAGAAAAGATAAGAAACAACACATATTAAGATTCTGAAATACAATAAATAACATATTAATATCGTCATATATGCCAATAGATATCAATCTATAACAAAAAATCATATAATATATATAAATATATCTAATCAAAAGAGAATTATAGAATATATGATTGTAAATAAGCAAATTTGAAGAACAACACAACAAAATGTTTTGCATTTATATGGATTTTGAATATTCTCTGCTTATTTTTTATTTTTTTCGCCAAAAAAGGGGGGGTGACAAATAAATATAAATTATGTAATCTATTGCAAAATATGGATCTTTTTTAGGACAAAACATCAAAATTTGGACGCAAGTCAACTGTCCAGGTTATAACTAAAAGAAAGAAGCCGGTAAAAGAACTAGATTCAAGGAAAGACCAACAGAAGTATTTTTCTCGAAGAAAAGATACTATATTTAATAAGGTATAGTTCCATTCCTAATAATACGACAAATATACCGTTGATAAAAAATGGGGCAAATGTAGTACTGTTAATAGACTATTGTATATATACATTGACAAGTTTGCTTTGTGAGAATAAAGTTGATTGATTGATTATTGGTTGCTTAACGTCCAGTGGCAAATATTTCATGCATATTCAGGACGAGAACAAGTTCACAATAAATACAATAGGTAGGTTGATACAATAGAGGCCATTCAGGAATTATGGTCGGAGAAATTTGGACTGCCACCGGAAAAGGAGGGTATATGGATAGGGACAGCAATTTTGCCTTGCAACAGGCCACCTACGGACCCCTCAAAGAGTTGTTGCAAGGGTTCTTAACGTGCAAAGAGCGTGGCACTCTCTTTACACGAGGCATCGGATTTAACGTCCCCCTTCTGACCGGACGTGACTGCGAACTTGATACATCCCGCACAGCCAAACGGACGCCCCACTTCGGCAAGCGTTTTACTGCCGGTCGGGAGAAGACCAAGTGACCATATTTCTATACCCCAGTCACCCTTGGGGTATGTGAGAATAAAGATATATATATATAATCACCATATTATTCTGTATGTTTAAATAAATTTGTAGGCATTTAAAATTATGTTACTTACTTAGCCCTTAAAAAATTTATTTAATTTATTTGGCTATGATAGAAAAAAAACAACAACATGAGAATAGATCTACAATTACAATTACAAGAACCTAACAAATCATCAGTTAATATACATCATCTTGTATTTCTTTTAAAAATGTCAACATTTCTGGTTTTGTCTTTATCTTTATCCATTTCCCATCGAGTTTCTGGTCACCAAGTCCTACAAGTTCTTTCTCGACCAGTTTGCTAATTTTAGCTTTTGTCTTATTCGCTATGTTATCGTAGTCTTCTCTATCAGTTGGTAAAACAAATAAAGGTTCATACTTGTGTTTACTGCCGAGCGGTTTGTCTTTTAGCCAAATTAGATGTTTTCGTCGGTGTTCTTTTGATTTTTGAGAAAAATTAATAAAGTCTTTGTCCAATTCTTTTCCACTAATTGGACTTTAGGGTTTTTTGTTCAAGGAATTTTAAATTTTGAATTATGGTTCTAAAGTTTGAAATTTCTTTACCAATGTCGTACGCATACATATAATCCTCATCCACGGAGGACAGTCCCAGCAAAGTAGACAGAGAGCAATACACCTAAAAAAAAGAAATTGGAATTTATAGGAATTGAAACAAAACATATTTTTATGAAAATTACTTATGAATGCCTATGGATATTTAAAAAAAAAGTTTCATGCAAGGTATCAATACAATTCATGTTTTATATAAGTTTCATTATAGAATTATATAATAATTATTAAGTGTGTTTAACGGCTGAATTATCAATTTGCATAGCTGAATTAAACCAATATGATTTAGGTTAAAGAATTGGAATTTATGACTAGGGCTAGTATCAACATTACAATCAAGGCCGAGTGTGGATCAGTATACACTTAAACATCCAAGGGGTTTTCAACAAGCCCATCAACTTCAACTTCATCACAGATGGTAATTATTAATAATGACCTAATAACTGTTGCAAATAAATATTCAGGATCAATGCATAAGTAAAAAAAAACCAACATGCATATATAGACAAACATATCAATATGCTTCATATTTTTGCCAATTTTTAATTGAATTTCTTTTATTTTGTAATTTTATTATTTTGTAATGACAGAAAGAAAGTTATGAGGTATCTATTGTTATTTGGTTTTATTGTTTTGGCATTTCTTCTTCTTTTCTGATTGTTTTATTTTGTTATATTTATTATTTTGTCGATAAAAGGAAACTTCTGACGTTCCAACTATTCCCGCCTTCCCAGCTCTTCAATCAGATCTAACAGACTTTGACATGGGAGATGAAACTGACGGTGGTACCAGCAACACTGCGTTTCCGACCACAAAAGGCATTATTGATGACCTTACAAGATTAATAAAACCACTTACAAATGAGGCAGAAAGTCAAACAACTGACAGCTTTGTGAAACAAATCACAACAATCGATGATTGAAAAGTATGTAATGAGGGACAACTAAACCAGCGGGTTATTTGGGTTGGATGTAGCTGTAAGACAACATGTAGCTACTGGGTCCATGCTCGTTGTATGGGTATAGCTGCCAAAACCAATGCACCACTTTCAAAAATAAAATTTTTCTGTCCGAAGATGAATAAACTTTATACGTCAAGTTTTGTTCTCTTTAATTACCTTATCTAATCTGTCGACATTCCTGCAAACTTGTAACCACTTGTTGTTGTCGGGTAATCCAGCGGGAATGAGTAGTTTGGTTTTTCGGTTATAATTCTCAAGAATGAAATCACCCCCTTCTCCCTTAGACTCATTCCCACTTACACTGTAAGATTCGTTATCCTCAATGAACGCAAGTACTTCAGGCGGACATTGTACTCTGACAAATAAATCTCTTACGAATGTCTCCATGTAAAAAGACATGTTGAGGCCAAAAAAAAGTGGCGAAAATTTTACTTTTGCAGTTTGAATAGCAGCCGTATTATTTCGTTAATACATGGAGTGCCAAACAGTAGGTAAATACTATTTCGGACATTAAAGCATAGTTATGATTTTGGACACCCGACAACCACTGGTAGTATCATACAGCAGACACTGGTTCATTCTTATTTGTCTGCTCGCTACAATAATTCTTCAGCAGCTCCTGAGCCATGGCAAACATAAAAGCTGTAGTATCTGCCAACTTTTGTGGTGATCTGTAAAAAAAATGATATCAGTTAGGTTTCTTCTAACATCGCGATTTGAAATGGGCAAACAAAAAACCTTGAAATGACGGACCAAAACAAATGAAATAATAATATTAAAAATCAGCTTTAAAGCGTTTTTTTTTTATTCGGTTAATCAAGAAAACGAATAATCACGTTACAAATTTAAAAAAAGTGTTATTTACATTATCAAACAGTTTAATTTAATCCATTTCAAATTTTAACCGAATATAGAAAATACATACTGGTAGCACCTTGACAGGCCTGGAGAGCTTTTATGGATGAGAATCCTAACATTTTAGCTAAATCAATAAGTCCAATGTCCCATAAAAGCTTGAACAAGGCTTTAACCATGTTTATTTCATAGTGCCCTTGTCCTGTAAGAAACAAAATATACTATATAGTCAACATGCAAACATATATATTTATTTAATGGACTTGTGGTGAATTTTATAATATCTTTATATGTTAATCTGCTTTTTCAATATTATTCTAAATAATATTACATAAAACATTATTGTTGCTTCAATAAATGTCATAACTTAGGTTGGGTGATATATAAACTTAGTTTGGGTGATATATATGTATTTGCGGCATTTAAAATAAAACAAAATATGAAAAGGCAATTTGCGCAAAAGCAAAGCGCTACTTCAATTTCATATCTAAAAAAATGATGATACACTTGCGTAAACGTACCTGGCAGTAATAGGATATTGTTGTATTTTCGGCATTTTTCAAGAGGTATATCCTCGCAATACCCTCTGTAATTTCTATGTTCTTCAAAATCCGTTATATCCTCAAATTCCATATAACATTCAGGGCAAACAATATGGTTGTCGATGACCTTGTTGCCAATTGTATATGGAAGTGCATCGCATCCAAGCACTGTCCATTTTCTTTTTGACTTTGTTAAAACTTCTATGTGATCAAATACCTAAAGTACAAAGTAAACCCAATAAAAAGACATTAACATGCATGGAATATTTGCCACTGGATGTTAAGCAACCAACAATCAATCAATCAATAAAAAGACAATGGTACACGAATCAATCTGTATATATATTCATGGTTGTATTCAACATTTTGGCCTATCTTGTTAATAATTAATAAATTACAAGGTAGAAATTGTATATATGTTACTTCAAAAAAAGATGTGGTATGATTCCCAATGAAAGAAATGTCCACAAGACACTCAGTGGTCACCATACGACCTTCAACAATGAGTCAAAAACATCGGTAACACAATATTATTGTTAAATTATATTAATTGATTTAATTATGCTGCTATACAGTTCTAGCAATGGCAATAATGAATAGTAGTGTAAGGATTGAAAGAAGTAGTTAATCTAACAAAATATTATATAAATACCTTTTCTACAGACTCGAACAAACAGGGTTCTCAAAACAAGGGTCTCCCATCACCACTTTAATTTTGTTAGCAGGATGTCCACTTCTTACAAAGTTGTATCTTAAAAATACAATGTTATATATTACAGTTTGTATAAAGATACATTTTAATTGTTAAATTATTGTAGATTGGTTGCATAACGTCCAGTGGCAAATATTTCATGCATATTCAGGACGAGAACAAGTTCACAATATATACAATAGGTAGGTCTTGTCAAAATAGAGGCCATCTGGGATGATGGTCGGGGAAATTTGGACTGCCACTGGAAAATGAGGGTTTATTGCATAGGGACGGAAATTTTGCCTTTCAACAGGCCACCTACGGACCCCTAATTGAGTTGTTGCAAGGGTTCTTAACGTGCAAAGAGCATGGCACTCTCTCTACACGAGACATCGGATTTAACGTCCCCATTCTGACCGGACGTGACTGCGAACTTGATACATCCCGCACAGCCAAACGGACGCCCCATTTCAGCAAGTGTTTTACTGCCGGTCGGGAGAAGACCAAGTGACCATATTTCTATTCCCCAGTCACCCTTGGGGAGTTCACACTTTAATTCTTGATTACAAAAAATATGACCAGAAAAACCTTAAATGATCGTCGAATCACCCATAAGTTTGGATGTTGCACATAGAAAGTAAAGCACATTAGGAATCCCTATTTAGTTTATTATCACCTGAGCTTTTGGCTAAGATGTCAAAGACCAAATGTATGAACTATTTAATCATCGAAAATATCTAAAGACAAGTAATTGGATTTCCCAAATGGCAGCAGTCGTAGGAATATTGTTTGTCGTCAATACGTAGTCAACTACGTCAGTAGTCTTTTAAAATAAGTTCAACTGTTCATGCTGTTGGTGGCAATTTTAAATTAGAAGACGAAATTTTCGTTTCTTTTTCTATTTGGAGGCAGGGGTTCAAATAAGCGGTGATCCGAGGTCCGCGACTTTCCACTTTTACAGTCGGACTTTCGACTTGCTTACTAGCTACGCCCGACGGACCTCATACTTGAAAGGAAAAAAATAGCTTTGCATTATATATTCATCATTATTAAACATGACAGCGATGTTCATTTTGTTCAACCGCTAGCTTTATACAGAAAATCGCCGACAAATACTGTAAATTCTAGTAAAATTGTATTTGACTGACAAAAATTGATGCCGTGAGAGAGGTATATTAAGGGACAAAAATCGTGTCAAGACGGAATACATAGAATAGTGACGTAGTTTTCATAATGGTATACGCATGCGTCAAAATAGAAAAATGGCTGCTTCCATAAAGATGATATGATTGATTGATTGTTGGTTGCTTAATGTCCAGTGGCAAATATTTCATGCATATTCAGGACGAGAACAAGTTCACAATAAATACAATAGGTAGGTTGTTGTAATAGAGGCCATCTACGATGATGGTCGGGGAAATTTGGACTGCCACTGGAAAATGAGGGTATATTGGATAGGGACAGAAATTTTGCCTTGCAACAGGCCACCTACGGACCCCTCAAAAAGTTGTTGCAAGGGTTCTTAACGTGCAAAGAGCGTGGCACTCTCTTAAGACGAGGCATCGGATTTAACGTCCCCTTCTGACGGACGTGACTGCGAACTTGATACATCCCGCACAGCCAAACGGATTAAGCCAACATTTGTGAATAAAGTGTTGCGCCATCTATCGGAAGATGGTAGCACTTGAACTCTTCAATTTAGAGGTAAAAACACGGTGGCGTCTAGATTCTACACACTTGCTAAAGCCGGAAACGAAAATATACATGCACTTGTGCAAGAAATATACAAAGGAACTTCTATTAGTCGATTAAAAATATTAAAATTGTTACTGAATGTGGTCGTATGTTTCGGGATGTAAAGACTTGTACAATAAACACGTGGCGATTGATTACAAACACTTTCTACATTTACACGTGATCATGTTATTGGCGCTTTTTGACTGGATGCAGCGAGTTTCGACTGCAATCAATAAAAATCCTTACCTTGTGTCTCCGAAATTTTATCTTAATCCGCCAAGGGTGAAGAGAACGGGAGTGAATATTTTGTCACAAAGTACAGATACATGTATACCACACCCCCACCTGTTACATGGACATGTAATATCACATAGAAGAAATACATGTATACCACACCCCACCTGTAACATGAATATTTTATGTCACAGAACAGATACATGTATACCAACATACTCGCCTGTTACATAGACATTTTATGTCACAAAGAACAGAAACATTTTTACCAACAGCCCACATGTTGCATGTGCATTTTATTTCACATAGAACATATAGATGTAATAATCATATTATATACCCCACCCCCACATATGTTACATGGACATATTTTGTCACATAGAACAGATACACGTAAACCCGCACACCCACATATTACATGGACATTTAATGTAGCATAGAACATATACATGTATACTAACACCCCCACCTGTAACATGGATATTTTTTATGACACATAGAACAGAAACATTTAAACTAATACCACTATGGATATTTTATGTCACAGAACAGATACATGTATACCATTGACTGTTGGTTGCTTTACGTCCACTGGCAAATATTTCATGCATATTCAGGACGAGAACAAGTTAACAATAAATACAATAGGTAGGACTTGTAATAGAGGCCATTTGGGATGATAGTCGGGGAATTTCGGACTGCCACTGGAAAATGAGGGTATATTGGTTAGGTACAGAAATTGTGCCTTGCAACAGGCCACCTACGGACCCCTCAAAGAGTTGTTGCAAGAGTTCTTCACGTGCAAGAGCGTGGCACTCTCTTTATCACGAGGCATCGGATTTAACGTCCCCAATCTTACCGGACGTGACTGCGAACTTGATACATCCCGCACAGCCAAACGGACGCCCCACTTCGGCAAGCGTTGTACTGCCGGTCGTAAGAAGACCAAGTGACCATATTTCTATTCCCCAGTCACCCTTGCGGGGTTCATGTATACCAACATACTCTCCTGTTACAAGCTATACAAAATACTAAAATTAAAAACCCAACAATTCTCAAAATTTTATATGTAATGAGGAATTTAAAATTTCTTCTGAAAGAAATAATATTTCTATGGGTTCCGAGTCATGATGGAATCCTTGGAAACACAGCAATAGACCTTGAGGCAAATGATGCCCTGGATGAACCTTCATCTAACTGTGATATACCATATACTGATTTTAAATCTAATATTAGAGAATATATTTCTAATATATTGAAAAATGAATGGAGTAAAAAAGATAATAAATTACATGAAATTAAACCTAATTTGGGCAAACCTTTTAATAATTTTATGTCCAGAAAAGATCAGTGTTATTTCTAGATGTCTTATTGGTCATACTAGAATAACACACGAGTATCTTTTAAAAAATGAAGATGAACCACAATGTGTACGTTGCAACTGAAAGTAGACTATTAAACATGTTTTAATTAATTGCATTGACTTTGCTGATATTCACAAGAAGCATTTCAATGTCAATAATATGTATGATTTATTTAATAATGTTACATTTACAACTATTGTTGCATTTTTAAAAGAAATTAGAATTTATTTTGGAATATAAAAATGTTATTATATTTAAGTCGTTATCTTACTGATGATTTTTATTTGTAAATAATCAATTTGCTTTAGTCTAGAATTTTAGAATATTGAAGGACTTTTTGTCTTATTTTAAAAATATGCTCTCGCCGCGATATAGCCTTGTGCTGGTGCGGCGTAAAGCAACCAACAATCAATCAATCAACACTGAAAGAATCTTTCATACCCTACAAGGTAAAGACAGTTTACTTAAGGTGGTACCTAACACCTTTACTAAAATTAATTTAGCTCGTTTAATTTTCTTAAAATTTTGATAAAGTATTTACTTTTAACCTTTAACAAAAATATAAAAATTTCAAAAATTTTGAACCAACCGTTTTGTCAGAAAATTTAAACTGGTTATATAGCAGTTTGACAAACACCAATTTTGATCATTGAGAGGCTTAATATTTCCTCTACAACACAACGTAATTAAAACGTTAAGCTGACTTTACAGAGTTATCTCCCTGTAGTGTTAGGATTTACTTAAGTGGATTTATTGATGAAGATACACTTTTGTCAAGACCACTAAAGTTGTCCATTATCAAAAAATAAAGGTATATAATTATTCTTGATAACTCTTTCCACTTTCTTTCCACAGTTTTAATGCTAGGAAGTTTTCACTTTGCAAATGAAAATAATTTTATAATATTTAAGACATGTATATTATTATGATTTTTAGTTTCATCAATTCCTTTATTGACCATTTCTGGAAGGTAGTTGAGCTTGATAATTTTTTAAATAACAATGTTTTCCATTTGCAGGGGCATCATTTTTGTACTTGAGAAACAATAACATTAAAATACAATGCTTTATTAAGTATGGAACAATGTCTATATAGTTAAAAGCAAAATTTTCTTTAAAAGCCTCTAATTAATCTGATTAACCTTAAATGGATATTTGATAAACATTTATAGATATGTACATGCCACACCCCAGACAGCAAAATAACTTAACTTATATATATATTTTGTTCCAGTTTCAGTGAAAGAGTGTGTGGCCTGTGAAAAGCAGTTTCATTTTGATGGTTTAGGACTTGCTGTTTTGAATATGGGAAGAAATGGAGTTTCACATGAAATTTTAAGAAGATTCATGTACTATTTACTAACTTGAAAGTAAGTTGAATTGAACTAATGATGAGATAATAACATGTCGACAGTAAACTCAATTTGGAACATTAATTCAATAATACACCTATATCCATTTGTCCGAGATTTCTGAATATCATAATTTTATTTGATTGTATTCCAATGTTTTGAAAATCAATACATATATATAAAATGAGAGAGCACAGTGAAGTTGGTGTACGTGGGTTCGATCCCCACCCTATGCAGATATTTTATCATAGGCTGGTTGCAAAAGTAGAGAGTTTCGCCTAGTGGTCCCGCTTCAACTTCACTGTGCCATCTATGAAAAATAATATTCCCTTCCTTTTAGATTTTTCTTTTTTACTATTATTCAACTCCAACTATTTACTGTTTTTCTCTTATGTACTTCCTATGTGATATGATGAATTCCGGCATTGTTATTTATAAACTGTTCTGCAAAATCAGCAATGTTTTTATTTTACTAGATCAATACTTTGTTGATTCCAAATATGGCAAATTTTGTTACCTTTTATAAATTTTTTGGCTGAAAAATAACTACATGCATGACATATGTCAGAGGTTGCTGAATTTAATCATATTTCTATTTAGTTCCATTCCAATTTTCAGGACAACTATTTTTTCAGAATAGTGTACTCAAAAAAGTCATTTATAGATTCAGGATATCAGAGCTTCTGTGAAAAAAAGGAGTTACCAGGATTTTAAAGAAGCTTGGTACTACATAAATTCTTTCCATTGTCCTGACTGTTGGCCAGATCCAGACACTAGTCATGGATGCTACATCTGTAGCTTTCCGTAAGGAATTGATTTCATGGGAGAGTTTATTTAGCGACAGCAATGACAAATCCAAACCTTCTAACAAAGCTGATTCTTCGAGGTATGATAATTATCAATACAATACCTCATATCAGAAGCTATAGTTGTATTCAATATTATTGCTTTTTTCATGAATTTTGCTTTATAATCTTTTTTTCTTAGGATTTTTCATAATTAGGAATTGAATGAGAGGGTTGGTTATTGCTAAAAACTGGGGTACACGTAAGGTTGGCAGTGTAAACATTCATGACATCCGGTAAAAAAGCAATACAAGACTAGCAAGAAAATCAATCTGGTTGAGATGACCTCCTTTCTTCCAGAGGAGTAAGGAGTTACCTTATGGAGTATGTAAAACCTAAGGACATTACCAAGAAATGATCGAAAAAACACTTTATCTGATCAAGAAAATGATTGTGATGCTGTAATAACATTAACGGTACCAATTTTTCTGCACCAGATGCGCATTTCGACAAATAATGTCTCTTCAGTGATACAGTGCTTCATCTAATCCATTCTGCTGTTTCCTGCCTCCATCTGAGGATTTCCATAAGTTTCTTGACAAGATATTTTCTGAACCATACAAATTTCTTCAAAATGATAACTATATTAAAATAATGCAAACAACTGTTCCGGTTATTTTTAGACTGTTGTCTCAATTGAAAGAGAACTTCCCATATCAGGATTTTAAGGATTGCCTCCCAGTGTTAGATCCCTAAGAAAAGGATATTTGTCCTTCTGAAGAGCCAATGAGGAGGATGGATTATCCTATTTTCCGTCACTGTCTAAAGTCACAAGAAGAGGACAATTTATTGCAGATAAGAAAAGGCCACAAATGAAAGATGATGTGGTTTCGAAACTTTCTAAAGGACACCCATCACTGTTACCAGGAGTTTTCACCTTGATTTGTCCACATGGTAAGCAAAATATTTTCTCAAACTGTTCTGTTTTCATCTTGAAGTTTATGTTCATTACTTCCTGTTTTAGTTCAGTTAAATCATCGAACCTTTGTCCACGAAGCAAAGATTTGATATGCGAGAATAACGCAAAATCCATGTAAAAAATGTTGCTTTGGAAGAAGACTACGTTGAGAAAAGTTAACGTCGTCGAACGTCGGAAATATTTGTTTTGGTGCTTCGGCTGAGAGTTGCTTGCGATATTTAAATTGATGACAATACGATTATTTTTAAGCCGGTACTGAACTCAAATTGTGTACACTTTATCAGTAAATCATGAATTTAGTTATATACTTCTTTTATTTATTTCGGAGTGGTAAATAATATTTAATTGAGATTGTCCTCAAATTTTACGGACAACCCTCGTATAATAACTTTCCTTCTTCCCCATGGACATCAATTTTGTACAAGTTGACATGAATACAAGACGTATTTAGATAATCTAAACAATACTATACGTAAACACTTTTATTGCAATCATTGTCTCGTCGAAAATGTGCTAGTGTTTCCTTATCCAGCAACAAAACATTAACTAAAGATATAAAGAGTTATTTCATTAAGATACTAGTGAGTCACAAGCGCAAAAAACTTTTTGCGCAACAAGGATTCTATGACAAATTACAGAATCGATTTACTAGATCGAGGACAACTGATTGTGCCACTTTCAAAGACATATCAGATACACATTTAAATCAAGTATGCAGTGAAAATGATGGACCTTTAAGACAGCCAGAAAATATTTCCTTTACCTTTAACACTGATGGTGCTCCAGTTTTTAAAAGTAGTTAAGTTTCTGTTTGGCAATTATTTATGGTAATCAATAAACTTCCATACAAACTGCGGATGATGAAAGAAAACATGATTTGAGCTGGTCTTTGGTTTGGTGACCAAAAACCATCCATGAGCACTTTCCTTTCACTTTTCTGAAGATTCATTCAAGAAGTTAAACAATGGTATTAATTGAGCAGAGCGAGGAAACTTTATAAGCAAAGCTTATTTACTATGTTGTACTGTTGACCTACCTGCAAGTGCATGTTATGTAATGGTAGCGTCACTGGTGAGTCTTTTGTAGACGAAACGGCTGTCTGGCGTATATACAAATTTTAGTCATGGTATCTATGATGGAACTTATTCATGGTGGAAATGTATGCAGAAAGGTGAGACAGCAAAAAGTGGGAAAGTACAGTCAAATGCACATGTTTTTCCATTTATACTAGACAATCCCAAATGTCCACAAAGATGCAGAGAAAATGTCATTGAAGGTTCAAGAAATGCCTTTTAGAATATATGGAAAACAAATCAAAGGTCATTGGCAGTGAATGGAATTAAATGTAAGTAGCATTGGTATATGGCCTAGAAGGGGTAAAATAATGGAGCATATGCCACAGGATTTCAAACTTCTTTACCCTAATATTCGTGTAATGATAGACTAAAGAATATTTACAGAAAGACCATCTTTCTTAGCTTTGACGTCAACCCATTTTTATCGTACCACAGTCACAACAAATAGAAAGGATTGAAATTACCAAGCATAGTTGATTTATTGAGTGATCAGAACCAGGAGATCAAATAATGGCGGACAAAGGGTTTACTTTGAATACATTACTGAAACATGTGTAACAATAGCAACATCGCACTTCCTCTGCAGTGATGGACAGTTTACACCATCAAAAGTTCAGGACAATCACAAAATCAATGAACTGTGGCAAAGATATTGACTCTGTTCAGAAATTCATTAATTAAACAAGCAAAAACTAAATCATCACATTTTAAAAGTTTGCATATTATTACATAGTTCCATATTTTAGGTACAGAAATAAGTGTAGAGTTCAACTTTAAAATCTTAAGTACATGGTAACTGAAATTTTCCTGATTTGCAACGAGGTTATAAATTTTCAGCAATCTCTCCATTGTGACCGCTACATGTATCCATACTACTTTTGGAAACACATTCGCTTTTCATATCTTTATAAAATTAAAAAGTCAAATGAGGGATGAGTCAAAGAGACAACAGCTGGAGGTCACCGGTGGGTCTTTAATGCAGCCAGAAACCTTCATAAATGAGGGATACATTTATGCATAACTGTAATCGACAATTAGGAGATGCTTGCTGCTTACTTAATTATTGTTTTTCCCTCTAAGATCAAGGTCTTAAACTTGTAGGTTTTCATTGAATCCCATTTGATGTTATTTATTACAGCAGGATCTTTAGAGATGGAAGCTATCTCCATGTATCTTTTTATAATAATGCCTGCTACCATTTTATTTGAAATTTATGATTTTTCCAAGCATGGATCATTTATTGGATTTTCCTATTTCAACTCCTATTTTGGAAGATAGTAGTGCATAGATATTACCAGACAGACATAGGTGTTGTTCTTATGGGTGAAAATAGTCAAAAAACAGATGGAATACATATTCATTAATTATAGATTTATTGTTGATTGCTTAACGTCCAGTGACAAATATTTCATGAATGTTCAGGGCGAGAACAAGTGAACAATATATACAATAGGTAGGTTTTGAAATACAAGAGGCAATTCGAAAACCTCAAAGAGTTGTTACAAGGGTTCTTAACGTGGCACTCTCTTTAGGTATTGGAATTAACAACCCCATTCTAACCGGACGTTATTTCGAATTTGATACATCCCGCCGAGCCAAACGAACGCTCCACTTCGGCAAGCGTTTTACTGACGGTCGGGAGAAGGTCAAGTTACCATATTTCGTATCCCCGGTCACTCGTGGGGATTCTGTAGTAAAGAAAATGTTTATCTGTTTTGTTGAAACAAGAACCACAGTGACCATGTAAAAAGAATAAGATATTTGGCTGCTCAGAAACTAGAGAATGACGTTTATCCACATGTTCTGCAGAAATTGATCAATGTTTATAATGCTGAAAATTTGACTCCATTAAATTCATCAAAGCAAAACATAAAGTTTCATTCCAGGAAGACAATATCATTCAACCCAATAGAAAAACTTGCTGTTTTTTTAGTTCTGGCATTGTCAACAACATACAGAACGCTAAAAAAAACAGGTGGTTATTCCAAAAGAGGCAAACTGTTGGCATTGTGATGGAGAATTAGACAGTAGGGTCCCCATAACACATATAGATAGCACATAGCAATGCAACTATTGTAACATATTCATACAAATTCTGAAGCAGCTTGGGGCTGAACAGTCCAATTCATCAAATGATGATGCTGGCGACATTGACTCTTAGTAGAAATAATGAAAACGAAAGGAATGGCAAACATACCACATCTTTTTTTTATATTAAGAGGATGCATGTAGATCTTACTTTTCAGAATACTATTGCTGTTTACAGTTTTATCTCCATCTATTATAAGATGATAACAAAACGTGCAAAATTTCCACGGCTTGACGGATTCGTCTGATTTTTTTAAAAATATTAAGTTAAAAACTACAGGTCACTATGCAATCTTCTACAATGAGCAAACCCTCATACTGCAGTCAATTTAAAGGTCCAAACTTATAATAAATGTAAAACAAATTAAATGATTAAACGAGCAGTCTGGTTTGTGTACCAAAATTGAGGATATTCAGCATATATATGAACGTTTATAATTGGTAATCAAAATAATGTTATTGAAATTATCTTTCTGAAACCAGATAAATATAATCCGCAACATTATGATATGCTCGTCTTCTTCTCTTTGTCATCTCTATTACTATACGGTAAACAGACATAAAGTCACACATTTGATAGGACAAACAAGTCTCAAATAATTTGAAGACATTTGTTTGAATATACAAGAGAACGCTTTTGATAAATGAAAATTTATGAAATTAAAATCATGCAAAGGATATCTTTCTTGGCAACATGAAGCCACTTTGACATTTTGTTTTCACTAAAATAATTTGGTCGTTATTGACAAACATTGAATTAGTTTTGTATTACAAAGTTGTTTAATATATACCGTTGTTCAAGAAAAACTCTAAAAAATATCTTTAATTTTTGTTTTCTTGTCCCGAGAAATATTCTTAAACCTGAATTGCGACTTTTAATCTGTTGTTGTTCTGTCCTACTTTATGACTGTACTGAATCGGGCTCGTCTTGGTCACTAAATTGGACTTATTACGATGAAAATCGGTTTTGAAAATAAGTTATAAATAAATTCATCATTAGATAGCAAGACCAAATTTTAGTATGAAAACTATTATTAAAGTTAGATAGAGAGTTCAGTACTGCTAACCATTTAATTTTCGAAATGATAATGAAACCATTATAACTGTTAATTAATTACATCATCGATTCGGAAATTGACTGTTGGTCGGCTGCGATTATTCGTAAAAATTATCCCGAACACGAGCCCATATCAACTTAGAAACCTCAACTTATATGCTGTTAAAGCATAGCTTAAAAAGTCCGTTGCGTGCAACAAAATTGAAGTTTAAACGACCTGGCTATACAGTCATTGCACGTTTGATCCGTTGTGTGGAAATTTCTTACTGAGCATAAAAAGTAAAATCACAAAAATACTGAACTTAAAGGAAAATCAATTCAGAAAGTCCATAATCAAATAACAAAACGTATCAAAAACGAATGGACAAGAACTGTCATATTCCTGACTTGGTACAGGCATTTTCAAATGTAGAAAATGGTGGATTAAACTGGTTCTATAGCGCTAACCCTCTCACATTAATGACAGTTTCATCAAATTCCGTTATATTTACATAGATGCGTTAAATAAACAGACACAATCAATAAAATAGTCAAAATATGGGTACATCAGTCATCATCGTATAACAATTTTAAAAGGAACAAATTAACGGAACACAAAAAACATCTTCTATCTACGAACACATTCATTGATTTGAGTGTCTGATGTCAGAAAATGTTATACGTCACATAAATTTGTCGTTCAATGTGCATACAAACGATTTTAAAATTTTACATAGGCAATGTTTAATAGCATACAGGGTTAAAAAATCAAAAGTATGTAAGAATAAATTTCAGAAATAGACCGAGATTTAAACTGGTCCAAAAGTCATATAAAGAAGTTAAAAGAATCCACAAATAGTTAATTCCACTACGCGATTGAATGATTTTGACGTGTGTGGTACTTGCATGTAAGTAATAAATCTTAGCTGACTAAGCCTCGTTGTGGAAATATCGTTCGGAGGTAATTTTGTCGTTGGTAGTAAGCGAAGATTTATAACTGTCCAATATGAACCTGTTTGTTACCTGTTATGAGGCAGAGTTGACCCGACATTGGTGTCTGAATTCTCAGAAAAAATGCAAAAGCTGTATTGTGCAGTAACTATCTATAAATGTTCAACCAATTAAAGCAGGAGTAATATTTTAATATGAAATGATCCTCATCAATTGTCCTTTGAACTTGTTTAGTATCATGTCTAGATCATGTGAAACACAAGTTCTATCTTTCATACAAGAACTAGCTTCAAATTCAGACAATAACACCCAAACAGACCTTGTAATTATGGACTTTGCCAAAGCATTGGACAAAGTCCCACATCAAAGACTCTTATATAAACTACATTTCTACGGTATTCAAAATGAAACAATTAACTGGATCTCTGCCTTCTTATCAAACCGCACACAAACAGTTGTCCTGGATGGTGAGTCATCAGACATTGCTCCAGTTACTTCTGGTGTCCCACAGGGAACAGTTCTGGGTCCAGTTCTATTCCTGGTATACATTAACGACCTACCAGAATATTTGAAATCCAGTAAACTCAGACTGTTCGCAGACGACAGCATCATATTCAAAAGCATCAAATCTCAAAACGATTGTGATAGCCTTCAGGAAGATCTTGATGCTGCTGCAAAGTGGGAAGAAGACTGGCTGATGGCTTTCAATCCAGACAAATGTACAGTTCTCACTGCCTCAAACAAGAAAAATACCATCAAACACGACTACATCCTTCACGGCCACACTCTAGAATCTGTCTCCTCCGCAAAATATTTTGGAGTAACACTGCAATCAGACTTAAAATGGACACAGCATACAAATAACATCATTGGTAATGCTAATAAAAGCCTAGGCTTTATAAAAAGAAATCTGAAAACATCCATTACAAACATTAAGTATCGGGCATATCTAGCACTTGTCCGACCTAAACTAGAATATGCTTGTTCGGTTCCAACCCTCATACTGCTGAACAATGCAATAAACTTGAGATAGATCCAAGGTCGGGCTGCTAGATATACCTGTAATCGTTATCACAACACCAGTAGCGTTACAGACATGCTCAATACTTTAAATTGGCCTACCTTACAACAACGCAGACTTAAAACAAGACTTATAATGTTTTATAAAATTCACCATATTGTCGCTGTACCATCAACATTACTCATACCAACAGACAATAGAACCCGACAATTTCATCCACAAACTTACAGACATATACTTACATTTAAAGATTGTTACAAATATTCATTTTTCCAGTATACTATTACACAATGGAATGTACTACCTTCTAAATATTTTTAGAGAACAGTTGACACCTACTGTTCTCTACAATATAGAAAAGTAAACCTAGTAGTTATGTAAATAGTTTTAACCACATGTCATGTTAGTATTTGTTTGAAGCAATAGTCCAACTTGTCAGGAAACACTTGAAACGTTCAAGAAAATTTGTTCAGATTGGGGGGTTCCATTATCTGAAGACAAAACCGTTCAACCCACAGAAATTTTGACCTTTTTAGGTATTGAATTTGATACCTTAAAATGGAAATGAGGCTCCCTGGGGAAAAACTGACTAACTTAAAACAAACTTTGCAGCTGTTTCTACATTCAAAAAAGGTAACCTTGCGCCAGTTACAGTCCCTGATAGGTTTGTTAAACTTTGCATGCCAAGTTATCGCCCCTGGAAGGGCTTTTTGCCGAAGATTGATTGATGCTACTTGTAACATAAGAAAACCACACCACAGGATACGGGTATCATGTAATATGCGCGAGGACATTAAAGTTTGGACCTCTTTTTTAGAGCAATATAATGGAGTCGCGGTCATGATTGGATTTTTTTATTTCTTTGGAAACGACCATTAATTAGCCATCATTTTAAAATCTCTATCTAGTGCTTTCTTTCTTGTAGTTCATAGTGGAAAGAACAGACAACATTGGTGCGGCCAGACTACTTCTTGAAATTGCAAGACAGGAAATTGTCAATTCCAAACAGTTCTGCAAGCGGAAGCACCGTTGACGTTTCAACCATCTTCCGACATAAACCATGTATGAAGCGAAGGCACATACTACTGACGGTTTCCACATACAGTATTTCAAATATAACCTTAGCAACATGCTATACATACCACTATGTTTAGAAATATCCATTGCAAACATCATCATGACCAAGACATCAGTGCAATGATTTCCTTAAACAAAAGAATTTGGATGATTCGTGTGCATTATTGTGTTGAAATGAATGCTTTAATTTCACATCTCTATTTCATTAGTAGATACAAAAGATGGACGAAAGATACTAGAGGGACAGTCAAACTCATAAATCGAAATAAAACTGACAACGCCATGGCTAAAAATGAAAAGGACACACAATAGTACACATGACACAACATAGAAAACTAAAGAATACACAACACGAAACCAGGGGTGCTCAGGTGCTCCACATGTGGCAAAGTTTCTTCAGATGTTGATTATGTTCAAAATATTAGTAAACGTTGAGGAAACCTTAAAATAAAATATGCATTTCTGTTACTGGTAATTTCCTCCTCTCCCAGGAGCACTCCCAAAGGGATAGTCCAAGAAAAGATATTTGCAACTTGCGTTAAACTGTACAGTCATCCCACCACCCTTGGTTATTGTGTATACTAAAAGCATTGTTCATTTGGCATACTTTGTCTATTTACACACTGTCTATAATACATTTTGTATTACTTCTTATGTTTCATCTTTTAGAAGATAAGTTCTCCTCACATGTAGTCCATAACAGAATGTCCTTGTTATTTGTTCAATATCAGTATATTTGTCCTTTTTAAGTGAATAGATATTCTCACACATTCGCAGGTAGAGTCAAGAATACGTTTCATTAGAAGTCCTTCTTTTTCAAGATCTGTGTACGTTCTTTTATTGATGTTTTCTACATAACACTTTAGAGTTGTCAATACAATATACACGAAAATGACGAAAGTTTATATACAATTTTGTTTGAGTAAATTCACATTGCGATAAGACGTGTCACGGTACTTGTCTATCCCAAATTCATGTATTTGGTTTTGATGTTATATATTTATGTTATATTTGTTATTATCGTGGGTTTTTGTCTATGTGTGTTACATTTTAGTGTTATGTCGTTGTTCTCCTCTTATATTTAATGCGTTTCCCTCGGTTTTAGTTTGTTACCCCGATTTTGTTATTTGTCCATGGATTTATGAGTTTTGAACAACGGTTTACTACTGTTGCCTTTATTTGTCATACCACACACAACAGGTTATTTCTTGAATTTAATTTGCATCATTCAAAAGTAATCAACATGTAATTAATCATCTTTACTTTAAATATAAAAGCAGCTACAACCATCAATTTCATAAAAATGGTAACAACAGAATATTATTGCAAACACTCTGTCACAGTAAAATTATTTCTAGTCCTATTTTTCTGCATTTATTTTGATTGTTCAACAGAGGAATAATGCTTGTTAGATTTCCATGTTTCCCTTGTTTTCAAAGACGAGTGTTGCAGTGCAAAGCAGCAGAATTTAAAAATAATATCTCAAATATTAACACTTACGCAAAGACAGAATGAGGTTTTTTCCTATGTCAACTCTTTGAGTTTGACATTCACTAGACTGTTGGTGTCTTCCTGCAGCAAGTGTCTTTCAAAAAACTAAAAACGAGCACAAAGAAGTTTATAAAACAAATATTCATTAGGCATCAGTAAAAATGCTTTAAACTGAAGGATGCATATTAATTACAGAAACCAATGAATGTATCATTATCGTTTTGTCATAGATTTAATAATACAAGAAATCAAGAAATAAAAATCAATAAATTTATGTTTGCATATGATGTGAAGTTTAAATACCTTCAACCTATATATATATATATATCATATCTTATTGGATGGACTATAAGGAACTTGTCATTTGTGTGTAGATAAAATTTATTATTTTTACCATAGTTATATTTGGAAATTCCGATAAACAAGTAAAAAGACATTATTAACTGAAAGTTCCGACCCAACTGTGAAAACAAATGCTAAAATTTGCAACAACTTGAACAAAGGCCATGTAATATTCCACAACAGTTTTAGGATTTCCGTTATATTTGTAATAGCTGCATTTAGAAATGGGGACAATGACAACAGCAGTTTTTTAAATTTTACTTCACCATCTTACATTCAATAATGCAGGAGCTACATCTATTTCTTTGTTATGTAAAATATTCTATAAACAGGTTTATTATAATGAATCGATGTAAGTTAAATCTCACTTGAAGCATTTCTCAATGCTTTTTGTTTTCTTGGTAGCGTCTTTCCTTCTTCCAGGGGATCCATAATGACTATGATTTTACTTCTGATATCAAAGATCTGTAATATTCATACAAAGAATGTTATATATGATAAACATATTTTATGCTGATAATATATAGTGCAAATTACATGCATATATATGTATATGTAACTAAGGCCGTGTTCACACCAAACGCCGTGTACAGTAAACAAGTTTACATTTGATTTAATGTAGTGTACACTAGTTTCACATTAAATTTATTTATGTTACTAGATTAAGACCAAGTAAGGTGTTCCACAGATTCTGTTCAGCCTATGTCAATTTGTAGTTTTTATTACTTTAACTTCACTAAAATCAAAGTTTAGAACTATTAATCGCAAATGAAAAGTAGGATAAGCATCAAAATTATGATTGTTGAATTTGAAGATTATAATTAAAAAAAAACATGACAACATAAAATACTGACAACTGATAACTGACAAAATACTTCAACCCTACAGTACATGTACTATAACAAATAATTTGTAAATCAATCAGTCAGTGGGTAGATTTTATATGTATTAATTCCCCAAATGTATGACCATTTTACATATAAAATATTGAGGACTCAAATTTATATGTGTGACCTGCAACCCGCAACCTGCAAAAAAGCACTTCCCGGAAATTTCTCTTTGATTTTTTTTCCTTTTTCTCATTGCTATTTTGTAAAAATGTCTTTCCCCACCAATCTGTTGACCTTTTTTTAATACGGTCGCTTTCTACGGTTTCAGAGCTAGCATAGTAAAGTTATTTTCTCACTTAAAGAGCATACAAGGACCGCCCCATGTTCAAGATTTACGTTAAAGATAAATATTATCTTTTTATTGTCAAATTAAATATTAAATGTACATAACGGTGGCATTATAGAAGTCGCTTTTTATCGATATATTATTGTGTATTCATAATTGGATTAGACATTCATTGTGTATTATAACATTGTGTCGTGGAGGTGTGCCTACATCGGCAGAATTTATATCGATACAGATACAGTTGGTGTATAGTTTTAATTATATAAATCTCCCCCCCCCCCACCACCACCTTGTACTAAAAACATAGTATGAAACAAAAAAGGAATATGAAACACTAAACAATGCATATATGCTGTTATATTAGATCTGGAAAACCTTTTATAAACTCTCCTAACTATAAAATTATATATCAACACTTTGGCCCTCAAAAGTATCTGGTCAACTGTGCTATAAGAACAAGAGCATTCATAATAAATGAAGACAAGGTATACTAGTTTTGTCTATCATTTTCATTACAATTAAGGGAGTCAAAATACTTTTGCACGGTCTATCTTCTTATTGGTATGTTTTCCCTGTTTACACTTATAGTCTCTCTTATTCAGTGGAGAGCCTGGGCACCACCGGCATGGATTCGTATGTTATCATATATCTATCTTCATACATTGTTAGATTATTTTTAGCTCTTAATTTATGTCTTAAATGTCCAAAGTTTCGTTCCAGAGGATCCTTGTTAAAATTACGAGTAAATATAAAGTCCGCACAAGCCACAAACGTTAATTTACCACATTCACACTGATGTTCATTCAATCTCGGGTATGCTCACTCGGTACCATAGCTATCTTTCGCGTAATGTTTGCTGCACTGTCTTTTTTCAGCTCTAAAAATTTATCATTATCACTGAACTAGTACATATATTTGTTTAGGGGCCAGCTGAAGGACGTCTCCTTGCTGACAATGCTCCTTTTATGTATTACCTTTTGCTTTGTAAAGACATACAGATGTGGCTTGTCTTTTTCGTAATGCTGAAGTTGGTCAAAGTGCAAAACCTCTCACTTGAAGTTTCCTAGGTATATGTCCATGTTATTCAATTTCCTTTTGTAGTTCTTCCCTTTCGGGAAGAATGTTTCATTTCTGCCAATACTTGCACTGGATTGTATTTCAACTATTCATGTGTACAGGCCTGGAACAAGTACTTTCGTGTTTTGTTGTGCTTTTTTGCAGCACATACTTCTTTATGGAGAACATATAGTGCTGCACGCCAACACTTATTGTTTTGAATATTGTTTTTGATCCTGAAGCTTTCTTCTGACTCTAAGAAATCAATAACTAGAGGCTCTAAAGAGCCTGTGTCGCTTATCTTGGTCTGTGTGCATATTAAACAAACCAAACCATAATTATGGATTCATGACAAAATTGTGTTTTGGTGATGGTGATGTGTTTGTAGATCTTACTTTACTGAACATTCTTGATACTTACTAGTATACTGCATATCATACAGTGACTAGAAAGGTTGTGAAGTTCCAACATTCTTGTAACATGAACTGTTTTATTTCGCCACATCAAACTGTGGCATAATGTGTGAAGAATTAGATCCATTTTGTTTAATGATTTAGGCAATCATATCACATCTTCTTATTCTTTTAATTACAAGCAACCATAAATATAAAAATTTGCTATTCTTTACATTTGGTGGTTCATAATACTCACCCAAGGTCTTGCCTTGTCTTTTGAAAAGAAACTGACACACTCATAACGCTGTACCATCCTTCTACCAAGATTGTCATAATACTCTTTCGTATATGAGAATCCAAATCTAAGAGGATATCCACCATGCAATTTTTTCATACTTTCATACACGAGGCATCGGCTTTAACGTTCCCATTCTGACCGGACGTGACTGCGAACTTGGTACATACCGCACAGCCAAACGAACGCCCCACTTCGGCAAGTGTTTTTCTGCCGGTCGGAAGAAGACCAAATGACTATTTCTATTCCCCAGTCACCCTTGGGGGCACAACTAAATGCCACAATAAAAAATATACATATTTTCATTGTCTTTTGTCTCATGTTTCTTGTCTCGTTCAAGAAAGGGAGACATGTACACCTTACCATTCTTCCAAACAACAAATATAGTTGACCTATGGGTTATAGTTTTAAAAAAAATAATACATTATTGTTTTACGTAGGTGTGTGCTGAAAAGTTCATTTCATCCTCCGGCTAAGATTTTTCGGTTCAAACTATCCAAAACAAGGTTGGCAGACTTTTCGTCAATTAACTGAAAGTCCATGAACTTCTTTGAATCCTGGGTCCTAATTCGGAGTTTAGTATGACGTCCATTATCACTGTACTATTATGCATATTTTTAGGGGCCAGCTGAAGGACACCTACGGGTGCGGGAATTCTCGTTACATTGAAGACCCATTGGTTGCCTTCGGCTGTTGTCTGCTCTATAGTCGGGTGGTTCTCGCTTTGACATATTCACCTTTTCCTTTCTCAATTTTACTTTCATTTTACATGAAAACTGTCTAAAATTTAACTAAAATGCTAGAATTTTGAAGAATTCAGCAATTTAGCATGACTTTAAGGTGCCAGTACCCGATGACATCATGTATGTTCATTGTATAGTCAAAAATAGCCCATACAAGTATTTATGTAGCAGAAGCACTCTACTGTCCAATAAATAACTAAAAGTTTACATTTTAAACACAAGGTTTATGACCACAAAAAGAAGGTTGGGATTGATTCTGGGAGTTTTGGTCCCAACAGTTTCAGAATTTGTAAAAGGGACCAAAATTAAAATATTGAAAACAACACGTTATTAATTTCTTGCGTCCGAAGCGCTTTTCTGGATTTACCTTCATCAGGAACGCTCAAAGCCAAACATTTGAAATCCGAAGATGTATAAGTACCGAAACCGTTGAAGAGCTGTATGTCAAAAATACCTAAAATAAATAGCCAACTTTGCCTGAGGGAGTTGAAACCTTAGTTTCTTAATAATTCATAAATTTATAAACGGATAATTTTTTGTAAAGTTTGTTAAATCATGTCAATACCGAAATACTGACTACTGAGCTGATGATACCCTCGGGGACTGATAGTCCACCAGCAGAGGTATCGACCCAGTGATGTAAAATATTGAAAACAACACGTTATTAATTTCTTGCGTCCGAAGCGCTTTTCTGGATTTACCTTCATCAGGAACGCTCAAAGCCAAACATTTGAAATCCGAAGATGTATAAGTACCGAAACCGTTGAAGAGCTGTATGTCAAAAATACCTAAAATAAATAGCCAAATTCATCTAAAGCCAACTTTGCCTGAGGGAGTTGAAACCTTAGTTTCTTAATAATTCATAAATTTATAAACGGACAATTTTTTGTAAAGTTTGTTAAATCATGTCAATACCGACATGATTTAAACTTTGTTTGATTTCATCAATAAATTAATTATTAGGGTCCTTTGATATATGTCAAATTTAACGGGTTTAAACAGTGCATTTAATTTAGATTCTTAATTTTTTGGTCCTGTTGTCAAATTGGTCTTCATCAAGGTCCAACATGTCCAAAATTTTAATTGGTTTGATTTTAACAAAAAAAGAATTCTTGTGATTCTTTGATATGCTGGACATTTACTTGGATTTTTTATTATGAGTAAAGTTTTCAAATTGGTCTAAATCAGGGTGATTGGTCCACATTAAAGTTTGTTTGATTTCAACAAAAACTGAATACATGAGGTTCTTTGATATGCTGAATCTAAACATGAATTGGCCCACATTGAGGTCTACAGGGTCGAAAATTGAACTTTATTTGATTTCACCAAACATTGAATTCTTAGGGTTCTTTGATATGCTGAATCTAACCAAGTATTTAAATTTTGGATAATAGACCATAGAAGGTACATGTTTATATCAAATTAAAAATTTTGAAATCCTTAGACCACATTCATTCTGTATCAGAAACAGGGCTTGACCTCTGCAATCGTATTCAGCTGTGGTCTGCAGAGCATTTTATTATAGAGATTAGACCATTGGTTTTACACAAGTAATTTTTTAAGCCCTTTATAACTTGCTGTTAGGTGCGAGTGTAGGCTCCGTGTTGAAGACTACCTTGATTTATCATGGCCTTGGTTTACTTATATAAATTGTGACTTGGATTGAGAGTTGTCTCATACCACATCTTCCTACCCGTATATCTATGACTTATTTATAAATATCCATCCTTTTTTTTTTGCAGTATGGGGAAGAAGTATTGCTGTGTCCCACTGTGTCACAATACATCAGACACTGTCACAGAAAATGGCTCAAAGGTGATTCTCCGCAGATTTCCAATGTCAGAAAAGAAATCTCACATAAAGAGGCAATGGATAACCAGAGTTAATAATGTTAGGAAAAGTTTCGTGGTGAATGATAGTTCTCGAATTTGCAGTGAACATTTTGAGGGTCCATTCACAGACCAATCACTACCAACAAGGTTTCCATCAAAGCCTCAAAAGAAAGTTAAGACAAGAAGACCTCTTTTAAAATATGAATTAAATGTTGACAACAATAATAACATTCCTCCATGTGATACACAAATGAGCCATATTAATGATACCAGCATTTTAGAAGGTTTGAATGAGAATGTACATGCTATGCATAACTTTGAAAAACTGGCGATTGCTACACAAACTATGGACACAGGTATGAATGCAACACCTGAGTATGTTGATGTGGAAACACAAGTGGGCCACACAAAAGAGGTGAAGGATATAGGAATACAGTGTGACTTACCTAGGATGATATTCGAGGATATTAAAGATGATGACAGCAAAGTCAAGTTTTATACTGGCTTCCCAACTTTTAAAGTGTTTTGGCTGTTCTTCTTGACACTAACTAAACATGGTGCAGAGAAACTAAACTATTGGGAAGGAGAAAAAAGATCAATGGGGGATAAACTGTACCACCAGGAAAGTTATGACAAGCCAGGAAAAAAAAAGGTTTTTACGACCAATAGATGAATTTCTCTTAACATGTATGAAATTGAGACTTGGATTGAATCAAGAACATTTAGCGGACATATTCAGAATTTCAAAAACAACAGTTTCAAGAACATTCAATACTTGGGTTAACTTTATATATGACCATAGCAAAGGTTTAATTGCTTGGCCTACAAGAGAACAAATACTTGCGAATCTACCTCAGCATTTTAATGATCATGTTAATACAAGAATTGTACTTGATTGCACAGAATTTTTTACTGAAAGACCTTCTTCTCTTGTGTCACAGTGGCTGACATGGTCTGAATATAAGCATCACAATACATTTAAAATCTTCATAGGAGTAACACCTAATGGAATGGTAACATTTGTGTCAAGATTATGGGGAGGAAATGTTTCTGACAGACATATAGTTGAACATGATGGGTTGATACCTAAATTGTCTCCTGGAGATGTCATAATGGCAGATAAGGGGTTTACTATTGAAGACTTACTCTCCCCAGACATTGGTTTAAATGTTCCACCTCGTGTATCAACAAAACATCAGATGTCATCCTCAGAATTTTTCAAAACAGCTAACATTGCCTCAGCTAGAATTGTTGTCGAGATGAAAATGGAGCAAGTGAAAAATTTTCAGATTTTGAATTCTATTTTACCACTTTCAGTAGCACATCTGGCTGAACAAATAGCTATAATTTGTATATCTTGGACAAACTTATTGCCTCCTCTTTTGCAATAACTTAAACATTAAGGGCATATCCAACAGTATATTTCTGACAGTGATAATTTCTTTATTTTTACATAAGTTATGTTAATATTGTTTACAGCACATACTGTTATCATAGAACAAATTTTTGCTTAAAAAATAGTGTACAAAATAATGTAGGTCAAAACTAAACCAAAGAAATGTGTGTCAAACATGCAATGTCATATATATTGTCAAAAATAAACAAGTGACATGTCCCACAAAACCTCATTGTGACATTTGAATATGTAACAAAATTTTCAGGAAAATATATATATTTATTTTCAATGTGACTCTTATTACCTGTCTTCACTTGCATGACTTGAAACTATTGGATATGCTCTTAAATTATACAAACAGTTGTTGTCATGACATGCAATTTTGTTTTCATTTTTCATGCCATACAATTCAAGTATATACATGTACATGATGTACATGAAATATTAAAGATAACAAAATTTTATTGTATTAATTTCTTATCTCAATTATCATATGATTACATGTATATGGTTCACTTAACTTTAAAATATGACTGTGTAAAACAGTACATTCACTGGATAAAAATTTTGGCCAAGGTTTTCTATAATCATGATAATGAAGATGAAGTCACATCAAACTTGAGACTCGGTGAAATTTTATTTAAGACTTGGTCTTTCTAAATTGTATGTTGAATTAAAGTTTCGACCCAGATTTCATGGTTCACTGAACATAGTAAATAATACATACTTTATGTATGTGTCTGTCCCAAGTCGAGAGCCTGTAAATCTAACAGTGGTTATCATTTGTTTATTTGTTACATATTTGTTTTTCATTCATTTTTTTTTAATATAAATAAGGCATTTTGTTTTCTCCATTGAATTGTTTTACATTGTCATTTCGGGTCTTTAGCTGACTGTGCGGTATGGGCTTTGCTCATTGTTGAAGGCTGTACGATTACCTATAATTGTTAATTTCCGAGTTTTTTTGGTCTCTTGTGGAAAGTTGTCATTGGCAATCATACTACATCTTCTATTTATATTTAGTTCAAATAGGGCATCTGTGTATTGGTGGACACATTTTCTTGTTGAATAAGACATATAAACCTCCATTCAAGACCAATGATGTTGATAGGGTACTGATAAATCAGTAAGGCATGCAAAATATTTTAAAGTGTGTGCACTTTCCTCTTTTATATGTATGAATTGTCTAGTTTTCAAGCATCTGATTCACTGAGCTTCTAAAAGAGAATTCATTCATTTAAAATCTTTAACAATGAGCAAAATCCATACAATAATTAAAGAACTTTCATAACATATCTTTCATACATGTAGGTACCATAGATGATTCCTTGAAAACAAAATTAGAACAGTCACAACATCCTGAATTGACCATGAAGAAAATGTCTTAATATGAATTTGAGCCTCTAGTGTTTACCAGTCATCCAGTCTGGTCTGTAATTTTAAAGTCTGATATTCATTTGATATTTTTTTGGTTTTTTGGTACTTTCATACTTTCAAAGGAGCAGATTTAGAAAAAAAGAAGTTTAACACAAACAGACTACAGATGGATGCCAAGTGATTGCAAAAACTATAATAATAACACATCCTTTTTGGACATATGAGCCTAAAAGGAATATTTGGTACTAACACACAGAATTGATAGTAAATAAATGGTCAATTAAAATGTTGAAATGGGGAATGTGTCAGAGACAACAACCCGACCATAGAAAAAAACAACAGCAGAAGGTCACCAACGTAGCGAGAAATTCCCGTTACCATTTTTTAATCGTCAATACAGAACACTTTAAATCAGTTTATGATTCTTTAATAATTTTTCATTTAGGAAAAAGTGTTTTTCCTCGTTTCACTCTGCATGAAAAGAATTCAGGTATAATTGAATTCAAATAAAAAGAATTAAGTTTGAAAAGCATATCATTCCATAAAGCTTCATCAAATGATATTCTTTCAACGGAAATTCCCTTTGTTGTCCATACAACAAAGTCTACCCATGGTACTTCATACAATGCCATTTGTCCTTGAACTTGGAACATATATTTATGATTTCCTTTTAATTTCAACTTCCCATTCTCTAATTCACAGCAGAATTTTACATCAACTGCACATTGCTGAGGCTGTCTCTTTCTCCAAGGTGTTTCATCCTTGTCTGAACCATAAGGACACTTAATTTCAACTATGCCACAACCACAAACTTGACAAGATACAAAAGAATCAATACTGGCTCCAAGATATGGATAATTAGGATTCACAAGTAGACCTTTATTTTCCACTGTAACATTTTGACAAGTTTTCAGGTGATTAATTTGATATTCGTTAACTGCTACCCTCTCTTTTAAACGACCCCATTCCAAACTCTTAACTTTCAAATTTTGCTGTGACACATCATAATTTAGAATACGGCGAATTAAACAGTCTGGTTTGTCAGTTATTCTTTTGCAAACATCTCCAAATACAGAGGCAGTTAATAATTTTGATCTGGCTTTCATCCAGTTAATATTGATGTGTTGACCTCTTGTTGACAATTCTAACTGTTTTGATGTATCCATGGTGATAACCATATCATTTAAAAATGTTGAGAAAACATTTTTACAAGTTTCAGACTTTAAGTCAACTGTATCACGGTACACAAATTGAGGATTGCATGTATCTAAAAATTTATCAATTGAGCATTCTGTCCTTAAGGTTTTATATAAAACACATGTGGGATAAATATCCTTAAGTCCATCTAATATTTCACTTAAGAACTCGGTTTCATCATTGTCACAAGAACTTGGTTTGTATGCTCCTGGATATGGTTTTTACTTTATCAGTTTTATCTTTATCGGTTTTTGCAAATGTTATATCTTTGACTCTTTTTGGACTTGGTTTTCTTGCTATAGGTCTGGGACGATCCCACTGACAAGCATCACTGGTACATGATTTTTTTGTTTTCTCTAATGTATATAAAAGAGCACCAACATGTGCACAAAAACCAGCATCACCTGCCTTGCAATTGCAATGTCCAGATAAAATATACCCTGTCTTTTTTGAAAGACACACTAGACACACATGTAATGAGTAAAAGGTAGACATTTGGCCGGAATTTCCAACCTGAACCTTTAGTCTCATTGATGGCAGGCAATTGGCCTTAAAATAACAATGATCACTGTCGACATCTATTTTATTATAAAATATATCATAAATGAAATTTTCATTGCAAAATCTTTTTGCTTTAATCATGTGTTTATCAAAACTTATTCTAGTCCCAGTTGTAGGATTCTTTTGATAGTGAAAGTAGTTATCTACATCCTTTACTTGTAGAGGTGGAATATCACATGTGTCTATTTTTTTCCAATCATCTTTGAGTAATTCAAAATCCTGAATATTACATGTGACTGCATCTATCCCATCATCTTCACCAGATTCTTGACCAGATGTCAATGCTCTATATACCCTGTTTACAAGAGTCTCCTTGGTTCCACTAATTTTCAAATTTTTTGCTCGAAGCCATTCTCTCAGATCAGTTACCTTCCAATTTTTAAGTTCTTGCACAGACAGGAAGCACTCTGCATCTTCTGAATCTGTATCACTTGCATTTGACATCTGAAAGGGATGAAGCAAATAGTAACCAGGAACATATCATGTAGAGTGGGTCTCATTGAGATTTCAATATAACCCGGTATCAAATAAATGTTATTAAGCAAGAAAATGGGATATGAAGTTCAGATAGTAAACAAAGCATTATCAGTGGAATAAAACATTTATTTCCCTTGGCCTCGGGAGATATGAAGATGTGTTCAACCTTAAAAAATAATATTTCCCTCCGGCAGAGCCCTCATGAAATATTAAATTATATTCTTGGGTCAACATATCTTCACATCTGCCTCAGGCACAGGTAATAAATGTACAGTATCACCCTTATTGAAAGTCAAAAAAGTGTAATGTTATAGGTTCAAGATTTCTGTTTTAAAAATAACTGTAGTCTCTATATACATGTAAATACAATATGAGTTATTAGGTATGGGAACTTTTATGTAAAGGGGGCCTGCTCAATTCATGCTTCAGTGATTCCCTTTATAGTCAACCATTTTTTTTCACACAAAAAGGGTGGGGGGGGGCTTGGATCTGCCTATGTTTAATATTTGACATCTTTGGTTGAAGCAAACAAATCTTGTTTGTTTTTATAGAAGTGTAGCTAGTGGGATGATCATTTCCTAATCACAATGCATGGCTAACAATAGTTGAAAACTGAGCATATGCCAGTGGCAGATCAAGAAATTTTCATAGGGGTGGGGGTGTTTCAACAGCCAAGAGGAAAATGAATTAAAATTTTATACAGATTAGACCTTTGCTTTTCCCTCTTGAACAGTTTCACACTTATAAATTTTGGGGCCCTTTAATCCTTTAATTTATAGCTTGCTGTTAGGTCTGAGTGATAGCTCCATGTTGAAGGCCATATATATCTTGACTGACTTATAACAGTATACTGGTTTGCTTTTATAAAGTGTTACTTGGATCCGAGACATAAATTATAATACAATACTATAATATGTCTCTGCTTGGATGGATAGTTGTCTCATTGGCACTTATACCACATTTTCCTACATTTATACAAATTATGTATCCTCGAATTCTACAGTACATGTACGTCTACATCACATATTTGTACTATTGCCGAATCAAAATAATGTTTTCTTATCTTATCATGCTTATCACATATACTTTTCCACTCCAATATCTTGTTTGCTTTGATTTGTATGTCTTTAACAGTTGTGACTATAAATCACACTCGGTTAGATTCTATTTCATTGGCATTGTTACCAAGAACAACAACAAGAAACGAACGGCAAACCGCAAGATTTGTGCATATTTTTGACGTCTTTTTTACCAAAATCTGTTTAACTAGTCACCTTTTCATTTAACATTTTCTAGAGTAACAACGAGTAATGGTACACCAAGAAATATATTTTTCATACTTACTATCTTAAGAAATCTATCAGGACACTAGAAGTTCTCCATTTGACATTTATCGCTTTATTGTGCATTGTCATTGTTTACCTCAAACTCCCCGGAAGTTGAATTCGGATGAAAATTAATGGCCGTAACAAGGTCGGAAAAACACCCGGAAAAACTATTGCGGAACCGGACTATTGTCCATGTGCAAGCATCCACTTATGTGCCCAAGCAGACAAACATTCTGGGTACCTACAAGAAAAGGAATCAAAACAGAGAAAGATTGTGTAGCTAAAGCAAAAGAAAACTTGACGAAGAGTCATAAATGGGTGTAAAAATTACAGATTTCATGTCATCCATGAGAAACTAGAGTTAGACGAACAGACCCTAAACATATTAGCTTATGAAAAACCTTCACTGTCTTAAACTAGGATACATTGGAGTTGTATCAGAAGATCGTGATTATTTGAAATTTAAAGACAAACTGGAAGATGTGGCAAAACGATCCAAAGAAGTAAGTCCCTCATTCACAACAACAAGAAAAGTTGAAGAGGAATATGACAAAAAAGTTTCCCGTCATTCAACAAATGAAATTTCCATTCCAGCAGTTCTATCTTCATTTAGCCAAAGACCGTTAAATGTTATCTATTTTTTTGTCTCATTTGAAATACTGAGAGTTGGTAGACTGAAGCTTATTGATTTAATTTTCGAAAAAATCTCAGTTGCAATATTGAGTGTTAAACTTTTGAATAAAATTTCCTGCTTATTCCGCATGATAAAAAGAAGTTGATTATATAACTTTTTTCATTAATGTGCAAGTTATGACCGCTGTCATTGAATGAGGTATAAGTTCTTAGATTTAAAATCGAGAAAGAACAAATTGAAAATAAGACCTGTTGGACTTGAGTAAATGATCAACTTTGCCAGTGTTTATTTCTTTAAAAGTATAAAGATATTGCAGATTTATGAGATAAAAAAAAGTGTAGTTTAGTGAAGTGAAACGTAGTTAAGTATATTGGGATAAGAAAATCCTTAGTTTTTCGATAAATTCAAAGTTAAGTAAACAGGAAATTTATAAAAATGACCACATAATTAACCACAGCGTGAGTAACATTTGAAATAGCTTAATTGATGCCTTCAAATTGCCCGTGATACATTTAACTGTGCAACAAAAGTATAATTTATCTATTTTTACACTGAAAGCTACGCCGTGTCGGAGCTTTGCATTGCTTCATCCTGGACTACGCCACTACTCAATACTGGATGAATTATTAACTTTAATGATTGTTTAACACATTTTGTATTTTCAGTTATTTACCACTTTTAGATTGGTACTAGAATACAAGTCAGCACCTGATTCTTTATCTCTTCTTAAACCCAAATCACCTGGTTTAAACTGACTGGTCGAGCCAGCACAGATTCCATTATGAAAATTTCGGGTGAAGGAATTCATTCTTATTCTAAAACTCTAACCGATACTTGCAAACGCTAGCGTTTTAAAATCGGGTCAATATCGGGAATACAACAATCATTCATACAAAATCTGTGTCTATCCCTAAAATTAACTTAACTTTTCGTGAATTTTAAAGATGAATGGTCAATCTAAGGCCGTGTTCACACCAAACGCCATGTACAGTAATCTTGTTTACAATTAGTTTAACGTACTGGACATTGGTTTCACATTACATTTGTTCACATCTATACATCTTGTTTAATTACCTGTACATAAGATTTGTTCACACTTGTAAACTCTATGTCATTTAAATGTTCATTACGTAGAACCGAATGCAAAGTTTTCGGACAACTTTTCTAGCAGTAAGGGAACGACCATTTGACTTCAAATGGGGGTGGGGGTATCGATGGAAATATTCCGAACCCCAATTGGAAAAAAAAGGTCCTACAGATGATACAAAAATATTCTAAATCAAGAGTTTCCCCATACATTATAGTGTTAAATGTTGAAAAAAAAAATGATTACCAGCATCGAAAAAAAAATTCAGTTACCTGGTGGATCCTTCCCCAGCAACTGTGGCAAGATACTTTCCATCACCTTTTCATCTTTGGACATGGCTACCAACTCCCTTTGAAGGACCCTCCGTGTATGAGAGCCAATCTGAGTTATCCACATAAATTGGAAGATAGGATGACAATTCAGCTGTACATGTGGCGGTAATGGTTGAATAAATAGATGGAGATGGTGTGTTTAATGGTTGATCCAGAGTCTCGGCTGTATTTAAATGGGTGGTTGTATGCATGGTTGAAGGCATTTGTAAAGTTAAAGCTGATGATATGGTGGGTTGTTGCGGTTGACCGGTTGCCGTAGTTGTTGGATATAATGATGTTAAACTGGCAAATGAGATTGAGCTGTAGCAATTTGCAACTGAGACAAGGTTTGTGATAAAAAAAAATGATTAGCAGGTATGGCGGATGACATAACTGGCAGATGCTGATAGGCAGATTGCGGTAGATTTGTTGGTGACATAGTTTACATATGGTGGTAAGCAGGTGGAAGGTTGACAGGATTAGACATGTTGGAGGCCTGAGGCAATGGCAGAGAAACCAAAGATGGCACTGGCTCGCCACGGAACTTGGTTGCCAAAAACCGGCACTTTCACTATGTGACAAAGGCACATTGTCCCTTACTGTTGTGTTGAAACTGAGAGAGACTGGACTCTCCTTTAAATATGCTAGGTTCCCAAGGTATTTGTTACAAGCTATTGGAGTTTCCTTCTGTCGGAGGTGAGGCACAAAGGAAACTAGGTGGCTGTTCAGAATCTTGAGCTCCTTACATTTAAACATACACAAAGTACAGTAGTATCTTGCCTTATCCAATGCCAGGTGCTTTTTCAATATATGGGCCTCTACCCTATTTTTCTCGGCCAGAAAACATTCTGGGTATATGCATTTCTAGGCAAGTCCCCGTTTTCATTTTATTAATTGATATGCTATTTAAAAGTACAAAAAGGCAGGTTTTGAGTCACATGTACCACAATTTGCCAGGAACTCCAGCTTGTACGTTTCAACTTTTCTGTCAAGTCAGTAAAATTCAGTCATAATATCTAGTTTTTAGACAAATAACGACCAACTTAGAGAGCGTTTGCACACGAATTGAAATTGTATTGTGTTTTATTCCGGTTGACATATTTTGTAATAATTTTCTGATTGTGACTGTTTTGTTGATTGTGAATTCGCATTGTCATAAGACGTGTCACGGTACTTTTCCATCCCAAATTCATTTATTAAGTCTTCATGTTATATTTGTTATTGTCATCGGATTTTTTCTGTTGTATTCGTGTGTTATGTTTAAGATAATTAATCATCCACTTCATTTATTAGATTTTCGTTTGGATCAACGAAATTTACACGATATATTTGGTTTACAATTTGATCAGAAGAAACACCGACATAGCTAGATGATAGAATTATTTATCTAATGACTACTACAATTTGATAGTAATTTTCACTGTTATTAATAAATGTTATATAAGTCATACATATCTAATCTTGAAAATCATTCAAATTCTTAATTTTCGCGAATGTCATTCAAATTCTTTCTTAATTTTCGCAACTCGTTATAGAAATTCAAATGTGATATCACTTTGGACGTTGTACTGGCTTTGGCTAACACGGCTGTGTGTTTTTGTAATGCATTCGTTTTTATGCTGTAGCTAGTCACTATTTCAGTGTAATCATGTATACCTCTAATTTAGTCATTTTATAAAATTTACTATAATATTTACTGTTTGCCGTATAAATTATTCTTAATAAAAAGGATGTTCTTGTCCCGGTCGGATGACCCTGGCAGTATTGGTCACTTTTGGTCATCAGTGATGTTCAACTTTGTTTTGGCTTTCAAATTTTTTTCGTCTGAGCGTAACTGGTTAGCGTTGTGTGGAGGTAACGCACGTCTGGCGTATTAAATTTTTTAACATGGTACCTTTTGTTGGCTATTATTCGTTTGTTTCTCTGTCCTATATTTTATTCCATTTATTTATTGAAGTCCTGTCATGTAATGTTGTCATTTTAATGTTATAATGAACAAAGCCTTTAAAGCGGGAGGTTTGGCATGTCACAAAATCAGGTTTAACCCACCTTTTTTTTATTAAATGCCCTGTACCAAGTAAGGAAAATGGCCATTGTTATCTTAAAGTTCGTTACTGTGTGTGTTACATTTTAATTATGTGTTTTTTTATTGTGTCGTAGTTCTATTTTATTTGATACGTTTTCCTCAGTTTTGGTTTGTGACCCGATTAGAACAGCGGTATACTTCTGTTGCCTTTATTTATTCAAGTTAACAAAATTAAGATTTTTTATCGAAATACCGATGATTTTCTTATCCCAGCTGTTCAAAGAGAGTCCTCTGTAAGTGAAGTGTCAACAACTCCACGAATCTGGTTCGGTTTCTTAGGATGGTACATCCAAAAGATCAGTGCTTTCTCAGCAGCATCATTGTTTAAAACTTTCTCCACGAATGCCAAAAAGTGCTTCAATAGCTCTGGGTTCCTGTGTAAACTTGATTCCTATTGTCAAGCTCTCTGAAGAGCCTGTGATCTGTTGTCTGTTAACATAGATCTTGGAGTTTCAAATGGCAAAGGCGCTACCCATGTACCTTTATCATCCTTTGTATATTCTGATTCCATAATTGTGACCAATTTCCTTTCCTCGTATGAGGTCCCAATCACTTCATCTCATTTAGGTATATATTGAGGATATCTCTTTCGTTAGGCTGTATACGACCTTTTTAATACTTGAGTGATTTTATCACGTAAGCTAAATCAGTCTCCCGTGTACTATAAATACCCGCGTAACCTTCTCCGAAGCCTCGTTTTAAAGCAACAAGGCAAACCCATGGTAAAATCAAAAGTTCAGAAACTCAATTTATTGGTCCAATTACGGGAGGGTTATCCAAAATTCAATATCAAACTTCTTCCAAGTTAAATTTATATATACCAAAATTGTCATCTTCACAACATATCTTGGGAGGGAAATTAACCCTCGAAGCCTCCTTAACTATTATTCCCGCCACACGTGCCTTTTTTTATACAGTAGAGTGATTTTCTCCAGGTGTACCCTATATAAGGACGAGGAATCCAATACAGGGCCTCTTTTGTAGCATAGGAAGCAAAAACAAATAAACCAAATATATTTTTTCCTGGAACCTTGAATTTGAAAATAAATTGTCATTGGGTGGGATCACCAGAGGGAGGGTCATTAACCCTCGGAGCCTCTGGCTCCCTCATAGAATGGTCCTCATCCTTCTCATCCGAGATGCTTGGATGAGGATACATTCTATATCGGTAGCCGACGGCTACTCAGGTTAAGGTGAACTCTTTAAAGCCAAACCAAAAACCAGTTACTGAGAAAAATACATTTCCCCAAAAGAGTAAAGCTTGTTGACCAGTAGCAACCTGAAAAAGTCTCATTGTATAATTACCAACAAAAAGTATTATACTGATATATATGTGTATAAGTAACTCCTAGATAACTACCCAAGAAAACTATAGAAGTCTATTGGCATTTATACCACACTCATCTTGTAAATACAGAATGACTTAATTTATAGGTATTATAAGTAATGTACCAACAATACTGGCAAAAAGAAAGGATTAGAAACTACTATTTGTTTATTATAATAACATAAATGTATAAGCATAAAATACATTAGTTTAATATTGACAAAAGTCCAAAGTATCTAAACACTAAAACTGTAACACAGTCACTCCCAAGTCTCTAAAGCATCTGGATATTAATCCCGCCAATATATACATGACATGTATATAACAACATACCGGTACAAGTACCTGGAAAACAAAATATCAAAATCATTCACAATTCAAGAAAACACTGATTCAGTGTAGTTTTTTTTATAATCTCTTTTTGAAAAGTACCAGCAGATGACCAATTCGCAGTCTTAAGAATGCCAGCTAGAGATAGTCCTGCTAGCTGCTGAGGTAGATGCACTTCTATAATAATGTGCTTTAAACTTTGAAACTTCAATGCCTGCTAAGGACATCACATAACCATCTGGCACTTGTAGATGTTGTTACATACAAAAGTTTTGTACGAAACACATATCTTGTTAGATTTGCGAAAATGCTTTGTTTTAATGATGTAATTTTTTAAAGTATAAACTTGACAGATCTCTTTCCTATGAAAAGAACAGATCTTAACATCTGGAGACATATGATTTGGTCTAGAGGTTTTAGATAGTTCTCTTGTATTAAATGTAACAATATTATTATCACATTTCATCAGACTTAAGTTCAAAGCATTAAAAGGAATGTACTGGTTGTTCACAAACGTTTATCTGTGAATTGCATGGATCACATAATGTTGTTCGCCCATCATCTAGTAAATTTGTTTTAAGAACGTTCACACTAGTTTCAGTTTTATGAAGCTTCTCCTACTATAGCCCATCCTAAACTTAGTTTTTGGGTAAACGGTGTGCCTTGTGGTCATGTTATTTGTTCCTGAACATGGTATGTGTCGATGAGATCACGTACAATGGGCAGCTTAATCTTACCAGATGGGAACAATGAAGACATTTTATCCGCAATAGAATTAAGATGAAAATGTAGTATTGCAACGTCTGGTGTGGCAAAGCCTATTATATTATTGAAGATAGACGAACAAATGTTTAAAGTAACTGTTAATAATGTTCATAATGAATATGTTTTAATATACAAAATATTTATAATGTTTTAATGTGATAGTCTCTTTTAATTCTTTACAGAATGGCTCTCGTTTTATATCTATATATTTTGTAGATAAATTGTAATGTTTAATTAAAAATTATTAAGATAGGACTTAAATCATTTATTTGAATTTAAATGAATTATCAATATTTATTTACTAATTTTACGCTGTATATATGTATATGAAAACTGTAAAAAAAAGTATCTGTTTAATCCTAATCCTACGGAATAAAGTATTATTAATATGAGTCTACACCATTGTATTCTTAATCTTTCATTTCAGAGGGGCAATCAGTTTTTGCTAGACTGTCCAAGTAGTTAAAAGGTATAACAAAGAAAATACAGAAGTTAGTCACACTGTATAACAACATTGGAGAGACATCAGGAGAATTACAAGTACACGAATTATTTGATAATGTCAAAGATCTAGGCAGTGAAGTTTATACAACTTTGCAATCAAATAATTCTGTAGTTTTCTCCTAAACAATAAAGCAGGAAATAATTCAGTCTTTTTGGATAGATGCCATGAAGAAATAAATGCTATTTGTGTTAAATCGGAACAAAATTCAATATTCTAAAATTAAGTCGCAAATTAATTCTTCCGCAACACCTGGACCAATTATTGTTAAGAGAGGGTATGTCCTTGAAACTTACAATGTGTAAACTGAACACTTTGTTCAAGCAGTATATTGGTGAGGTATTAACAGAAATCACATCAACAGAAGATGTTTTTACTGATGACTTCGAAAAAATGCAGCAAATGATGGTGTACCTTGCCTCAGTTGAAGATGTTCTTCCTGGCTTACAAGAATATGACATCATCTGGCACCCAATGCTTTGTAGCTCTCATACTATTTTGTTTAATCGATTATAATATTTATATAATAGTAAGATGACTTTTACTTATTTATTTAGAATTTTCTAAATTGTGATGACTATAAGATGCAACTTTGAAAAGCAGTATTGTTCAGTAAAGAAACTTCTAATGTTCAATATGAATATGAATTAATTGAGTTATTTCCCTTTTTGAAATTTAGGATTTTTATATACTTAATAGAAAAATCAAATTGAAAAATGGGGTCATCGTTCGTTTAAGCTCCAAATCTGCCTTTTTAGATTGGGCATAGAAATATCGGTTACCCATGAGTTAAAACATGATAAAAATCTTCTATGATTTGCATATGAGGGAATGCGTTCATATGATTGGTCGAGCAGACCTGGACGTTGGTTTTTTTTTCGATATACGACGATGACCGAATTTCTTTTCGTAACAAATGTAAACAAGATGGCGGCGATAATAAGAACGACGTAAACAAAGTTCATTTTTACTGAAAGGTAATAGTTAGAGGATGACATCAATAATCAATGAAGGATGAAAAACTTCAAATAGTTTGGGGGTGGGGGTCAAAATCGCTACAAGTTTTGTTTAATTACATCGATTTTATATATATCCGTATTGGTCTATTAATTTTTCCCAAATAAAGTTAAGAGGGGGTAGGGGGTCAGTGAAGAAACTATGAATTAAGTTTTGTATCCTACTTTGAACTTTTGATGTCGTCCCTTAATAAAATAATGCACCACATTCGTTTGACAATAAAAGAGGGACGAAAGATACCAGTGTCACTGCAGTGTTTTCCATTCGGCATTTAAGCCGGGTGTGCCGACCACCTTCTTTTGAAAGCCGACCACCTTTCGATTTTAGGAGGCTTTTCAAAATCCGGATTTGTTTTGGTTCCGTACCGTTAAAATTTGAATACTAATCCCGCCTTTGACAAAGATGGCGTCCAATCGTCAAATTTCAATGTTTTCATTAATCAATCAGAGGAAAAGAAAGGCAGATGACGATGATGATAAAGAAAATACTAGACCAAATAAGTTAAATAAAATTGTTAGTAATGTTGAAGTTGTGGAAATTGAACAAAAATCAACCAAACAACGGAAAAGACACGCAAGTGAAGACAAATATGAGCAAGACTTCAAATGACTTATACTATAGTCACAGAGGAAGGATACTACTGTTCTGTGTGCCAAAAATACGGCACAAAAGCAAGAAACAGGACAGAAACCTTGATCGACAGGCCTTAAATCCATGCTGATGCATAAAATTGTAAATGAAAGAAGAGATAAAAGAGATAAATTTTTGAAAAAATAAAATCAAATAATATTTGACAATTAATATGACTACTTCTATTTATGTTTGTTCAATCCATTAAATGGGAATATTATACTTTATTTCTGTGACCCCAGCGTGCACCCACAGTAAATTAAAAAAGGATGGACATTTTAAAAAAAACCACCCGGTTGCAAGTTATTTTTTTAAAACACCCACCTTACCTTAGTGAAAAAAGGAAAACACTGAGTCATGACAGTCAAACTTATAAATCGAAAAATAAACTGACAATGCGATGGCTAAAAATGAGAAAAGACAAACAAACAATAGTACCCATGACACAACATAGAAAACTTAAGAATAAACAACACGAACCCACCAAAAACTAGGGATGATCTCAGAATAACAATTTTTGCAGTTTACTTTTTAGCTCACCTGGCCGAAAGGCCAAGTGAGCTTTTCTCATCACTTGGCGTCCGGCGTCGTCGTCCGTCGTCGTCCTGCGTTAACTTTTACAAAAATCTTCTCCTCTGAAACTACTGGGCCAAATTTAACCAAACCTGGCCATAATCATCATTGGGGTATCTAGTTTAAAAAATGTGTCCGGTGACCCGGCCAACCAATTAAGATGGCCGCCATGGCTAAAAATAGAACATAGGGGTAAAATGCAGTTTTTGGCTTATAACTCAAAAACCAAAGCATTTAGAGCAAATCTGACATGGGGGTAAAATTGTTCATCAGGTCAAGATCTATCTACCCTGAAATTTTCAGATGAATCGGACATTCCGTTGTTGGGTTGCTGCCCCTGAAATGGTAATTTTAAGGAAATTTTGCTGTTTTTGGTTATTATCTTGAATATTATTATAGATAGAGATAAACTGTAAACAGCAGTAATGTTCAGCAACGTAAGATCTACAAATAAGTCACCATGACCAAAATGGTCAGCTGACCACTTTAGGAGTTATTGCCCTTTATAGTCAATTTTTAACCATTTTTCGTAAATCTTAGTAATCTTTTAGAAAAATCTTCTCCTCTGAAACTACTGGGCCAAATTTTACCAAACTTAGCCATAATCATCATTGGGGTATCTAGTTGAAAAAATGTGTCCGGTAACTCTGCCAACAAACCAAGATCGCCGCCATGGCTAAAAATAGAACATGGGGGTAAAATGCAGTTTTTGAGGAAATTTTGCTGGTTTTTTTTTTTGTTATTATCTTGAATATTATTATAGATAGAGATAAACTGTAAACAGCAATAATGTACAGCAAAGTAAGAACTAAAAATAAGTCAGTATGACCAAAATAGTCAATTTGACCCCCTAAGGAGTTATTGCCCTTCATAGTCAATTTTTAACAATTTTCTTAAAATTTGAAGATTTTCAATAACATTTTCCACATAAAGTACTGTTGTAGAGAGAGATAATTGTAAGCAGCAAGAATGTTTAGTAAAGTAAGATCTACAAACACATCACCATCACCAAAACACAATTTTGTCATGAATCCATCTGTGTCCATTGTTTAATATTCACATAGACCATAGAGCCTCTAGTTTCAGAGCGCTAATTTCATTGAGTACATATTTTTTGCATTAACCAACAAACATATTCGTGCACAAGGCCTATTCAGTGACATAAATATACAATTTCCAAACTAGTGTATAAACTGGACAAAGTCACTGACAAACATTTTATTATAGTCCTTCGGACTTTTATTTGTTTGTGAGTGAATTGGTCGAGTTTATACACCAATAAATTCCGATAAAGAGGCGTTTAATCCTATAATATTTTATATTAATACAAAAAATGGCATCTTGGACCAAAACGAATCATTATTTATGGAATAATATACTTAACTTTACTTTTAGGAATAAGTTCCTAGCAAAGACTGGAAAATAACTTTGTTTAGGCTGGACTAAATTGACCTTGTTTAAGATTGCAGATGCTAGTCATTTCCTCCAACAGTTAGAAGATAAATATCCAAAACTTAAAGGATGTGGTGGAATAGAACTTCTGCGCACATTTTCCACCATATTATCTACACCAACTTATAAAGCCTGGACTGAATGGTATACTGCAGAGTATCTATCAAATTGTTATTTGGGACAAACCACCTGCTTTATCCAACCCATGCAGAACACAGGCACTTGCCTCAGAATATTTCTTTTCCTTTATACCTTAATATAACAATAGGTATTTAACTCGCATTATTCAAAAATGGCAGCCGATCACGAAATTCTGTTGTATGCCGATTTCTCAGTTGTCAACTCCACTCAATCTGTGTGGTAAATATAAATTGATTTTTTTCTACATAGTGGTGTATATTACACGCCTACTTTTGCCAGAACGATCTGTAGCAGACCTTCCAAAGTATGTCAATTGTAATTAAACACAAAACCCGCTGTAAAATTTGACCAATCGGAAACCGAGATATATAAACAGAATACGGAAGATATATTTTACTGGAGACATTTATTTCCAAATTTGCGTCGGAAGACGAAATATAAACGATTGTCATACTTAGGTAGGATTTCTACGAATGATTCCAACAAAAAAGTAGCCGTGTTATACACCATTTGTGAAAATAAATCAATTTAGATATACGACATAACAAGTTTTAGGGGGGATTTTCAAGATTTCATCTTTACAATTAAAATATTAAAATTGTCTATGTCAGGAAGTCCGTCCATCTTGATTCTGTCTTAACATTTAAATTATTAGTTCTTTTTTTAAATATTTTTTTTAAATCATAAGAAACCTCAAATTAAAAAAAATTCATGCATATGTTTTATATAACTAAATGGAAAGTTTTCATTATACAACTTATGTACATATACCTTTTCTGAGGAAAATTCTTTAATTTGTCCACATTTAGAAGTTTACTAATTTTTAATTGCTTGCTTCCAGGAAACAATTCGCCGACATATTTTCCGTATGCATAGTGACCTGAGCGTAATCCTCCTCGTAAAAATCCGGTGATCGCAATACGCATGGATCTGTCAATAAAATAAACAATTATATGATTGTACATGTTAAACACGTGCTCACTACCCATGCTTTTTGTTATTTGTTTACTATAAGGTGACAATCGGTAAACTTCGGCTTTAAAACACGGCAATTAATGAGCAGCCATATTTGTTAAATCATAACAGACAGAGAGAAAAAAAAATGACGATTATACGATATATTTGCGTAAAAAGTGACAAAATCGTGCACAGAGTTCTAAGTTTATGATATATACATGCATTGGTTCAAGAATTGGATAAACATTATTTTTCACCACTCACTGGTTTCATATGACTTTTTAAGTCTCCCAAAAATATGAGCAGAATAAATGATTTTTTTAATATTGTGAAAAAATCGGAAAGTCAAACACACGCTGCAAGATTTAAACAGGTGTTTTATACAAGATGGTTGAGTTTTGATTGAAGTGTCTGCTATTTGTGAACATTATTGGTCTTTATTATCTATTTTGTCTAGATACAAAGGATTGAAAAGTGTGTCAAATTATAACTTTTAACATTGTGCATGTTGTATGTTTGATATTTTGAAAGACTTGGGTATATTATGTAAAGTTTATCAGTCTTCACCTTTAGAATATACAGTTATAAATACATCAATTCACAGAAGATCTACCCAACACACCTATTCTAAACATAAACGTTTAGTGGCGGATGTGTGCTTGACATCCATCAATCAGTATTTCATATATATTCAGGACGAAAACAGATATACAAAGAACGCAATGGACATTTAAAACATAGTCGAACCCAGGACAAATTTGGTTGGTTGTATAGGGAATCCTTTATGAAAACTTCTGGAGCCACCACTGAAAAAAAAACACTTTTAAAAGTATGATAATAATGATAAGTCCCATATTCCACAGAACGAGAACACAGTTACAAGCAATCAATATAACAATATAATTCACAAGAGAAGTTATACCCTACTTAAGTTGTGACTTCAGTTTTCCAAACTATGAGAGAAACGTAAAACTTTACCATATAACACAAACCAATATGGTTGTCGCAAGTCTATTGTCTTTATCGAAATAACAAATCGAGATGTGTATGGCTAATTTCTCATATAATAAATCTGTAAAGTATTGACAAACATTACAAAATAAAAACTACATGCATGACATACAGGAATTGTTTTACACTGATGCTATGGTTGGGACATTCACACTTTAACAGTGCTAATGGAAAAATTGAAGGATACGTTTTTTTTTTATCTTTTTATCAAAATAGGGAGGGAGGGTATGGTTAAAAGAGAACACTACTCTTTTTTTCATTTGGCCTTACTTTCGCAAATCATACACCGATACAGCAAGTTCTAATAAATTTTGTACGCTAAATGCATTAGCAAATTGTACACGACTTTCCTAACTATATATGTGTTCATTTATAAATTTTACTTATTGCAGTGGAAGATCTCCATGCCAATTTCTTAAGAGTTACAGGCATCTTAGTAGAGAAGAAAGTGAGAAAGTGGCAACTATATTTGTTGCATTGAGATGGCTGTCTTGTATCCCAAGCAACCTGGGAACCAAAGAGAACATTCCATCACCTATAGTAAAAGTGTCATTTCAATTAATTTTTAACTTTTTGCACAATGAAAGGGAAATTTCCTCGAAGCCATGCCCTTCAAAGACTAGTTCGAAATTGTTTCTAGAAATGCAGCCTCGTGAAAACCACTAAAAGGAACTGATGACACTGTAAGATGTCAAGTTAGAAATTCCACAAAAATATGATATTCATATACAAGACCTTGCATCCGCAATCATCTCTCCTGATTCCTCTATGTCATCTGATGCTGATTTGTATAATATAGAGCGGAGAAAACACGTGATTACAAGAGGAGAGAAAAATTAACAAAGGATTCCGAGCAGACAGACCAGATGAGAAAGCAAATAAAACCTTATAAATTAATTGAAAACGGCAAAAACGTTACCGCCGGTGTAGGAGACGTTCTTTTAATTATTTCAGTGTAATTGTTTGAATAATTATCTTATATTTGTATATATTTATTTGTGCTGAATCCGGGATTTGTTTACGTGTTCGCGATATATGTTTTTTTATTAGTCGCATATTAAGCTAACATATATAAAGCAAGGAATAACGTAATGTATCCTCCTTTCAGTGTATTCGCTTGTTTCATCTCGAACATGGCAAAACGATATACGTTTTCAATGTGAACCTTCTGCAGAGGCCCCCTTAACCTGGACCAGTTAATGTGTTTGCCAGGATTACACAATCAGAGCACTTTCATCTTGTCAAAAACCGGATAGTAACTAAGTTGAACAATCATCTTGGGCATGCAGCTCCCCACCAGAACACCGGCCCATGATTTTGCATATAATATGTACGGCCTAAAAGAACACTTAAAGCGGGTTGCCAATTTAGTAGATGTTATTATGAAAGAAAACTAAAGCAAAAAAAAATAACATATATCAACATGTTTAACACTGTACAAACTTACTTGCAACATTTCTCAAGTAGTGAGGAAATGCAGCATATACATTCTTTTCAAAACTGTTAGCATTACTGCCCTCTTCACTGAACTTTGGTTGCCAAAGGTGGGTTAAGCTTTTCAGAGTCGATGCTTTTTTTGCTTCGAAAAAGAAATACCAAGCTTGTTTTGTATAAATTGTTGTCTTCTCAATCAACAACTCCAGTCCGTCCTGGAACACCCTGGCATGAATGCTCACCTATCTTTCTACAACTAAGCAGGAGAGTTCAACAAACTACAACTTCTTTTCACTTATCACAACTACAACAGTTCACAATTCTCAAGCATCCAATAACCAATACTCACATACAACCAACTCTATACAGAACTAGTTCCATCATTTTTGCCAGTAGAAAACCACCGACCTTCCAAAACAGACAATCCTAGTCAATTAAGATTGAAGTCGAGTGCACCCTCACGAACGGGGTTATAAAACGACAAACTAAAGTACAAATAAGCCGTGATATATGGGCCACCACCCTTAAATTAATTTAAGATACGTGTTTCCTCCTATACTATGAACCACGGTTGAGTATTACGTATTGATATCAAGGGCGGATCCAGACACGGTGAAAAAGGGTGTGCTTACAGGATTCAACTTTTTTTGTAAATGTGTCACTTAAAAAAGACGAATTTTCTAATTAAAAAGGGGAGTTAATCGCTGGCACTCACGCATTTTTTTTATCTGCCACTGGGTATCGCTCTGGATCTTTATATATTTAACCAATTTCATAAAATATATTCGTCATTAATATTGTTGTATTATATTAAAAAGACAACGCTATTGAAGTCACCAAGGATTGATTGATTGATTGTTGGTTGCTTAACGTCCAGTGGCAAATATTTCATGCATATTCAGGACGAGAACAAGTTCACAATAAATACAATAGGTAGGTTGTTGTAATAAAGGCCATCTAGGATGATGGTCGGGGAAATTTGAACTGCCACTGGAAAATGAGGGTATATTGGATAGGGACAGAAATTTTTCCTTGCAACAGGCCACCTACGGACCCCTAGTTGTTGCAAGGGTTCTTAACGTGCAAAGAGCGTGCCACTCTCTTTACACGAGGCATCGGATTTAACGTCCCCTTCTGACGGGCGTGACACATCCCGCACAGCCAAACGGACGCCCCACTACAGCAAGCGTTTTACTGCCGGTCGGGAGAAGACCAAGCGACCATATTTCTATACCCCAGTCACCCTTGGGGAAAGTCACCAAGGAAACTCAAAGTGAAGGTGGAAGAAGCTCGAAAAAAGAGTTGTTTTTTATATTGAACACTGGTCTGCACTCATTTTGAAATTATGTTTTGCATATAGTTAAAGTCCTAAAAATTGATAATTGCTTTTAAAATATTTATTACAGAACATTTTCAATTTCTGTTTTACTTATGTTCACCATAAAATGTGTGAACGAATCCGCCTATTCACTATATGTTTTGATAAATAACGATGTGTGGGCATATGATTTTGAGATATCAATAGGGAATCTAAGTACTGAAGTACTGAACATCGGATAACCTCAAGTTCTTGTGGATGGTTACAAACACTTGTCTCTGGAAGAAAATATCACATCTTTATAAATGAAAGTTGGGTTAATGTAAAGATGTAATTTTTTCTTCTGAGACAAGTTTTTACGTGGATGACAAATAAATGAAAGGAAATTCAACATCACCGTAATAACAATTATTTATCTATTAATAGTGTAGTGTTACAAATCACTATACTCTCACTGATCTATATTATATAACAGTTACATGTGTATTAAATGTTCATCCATTTGTATACCATTCTATTCTACTAATTGGTATTAGTGCAGTGCAAGTGCATGGTGTACACTCTTCTGTAATAATTAGATTTTTCTTAAAGATTGAAGTTCAGTAGGCGTTCATATTCCCGCAAACGAGAGAGCAAAGACAGATAACTCTGCATGTATCTGCATATAATCTTCACCTCCTTTATAGGAGATTTGCAATCGTTCTTGAGATTTTCTTTCGCATGCGTTAACACATTTTTAATCTGTACGTGTTCACAGATAATAATGGTTTTTTAATAACATATATATTTAACCAAAAAATAAAAAATATTTGATGAGTATTTATTGAAGATATGAATTTATAACACGCAATAAGGAATGTTATTTTGCTCTCGACGATGTCGGAAATCCCGGGATTAAAAACTTGAAATCCAGAGACCCCGAATTTTCAGAAACTTCTATCCCGACATTCCGAAATTCTAAATAGAAATTCGCGTATCCTAAAAGGACAAATTCCGATCTTATAACCATCTAGAGTCCAGAAAGCCCCCCCCCCCCCTTTTGTCCTCTATATTTTGATGGCCCGAAGTAGACATAATCTCATGCCTAGTATTTCTTGAAAAAGGTTTAACTTTTGCTTCATTACGGCAAAGTAAAATGTTTTTATGCTATCTATCCATTGTTGCATCAAAGAAAACGTTATTTTAATAAACATTTTAATGTGTTTCCCCGACACATTTTTGCCTCTTGCTCTACTATTGGTCTATACGCCAATATCGTTGTTTCAGTTAAGATAGGTTATTGTGTTTCATTTGATGTATAGTGATGTTAAACATTGTGTGATTGAAAAAAAAACTCGTGTAATATAAAAGTTACCATCATCTCTAAACTATTTTGATCGACAGTTACCACCATCTCATCTTGGAGTTTTATATTATTTTATATGTCCTTTTTGTATAGACTTATATAATAGCAGAATTGTTTCTTCTTATGGTTTCTTGTATACTAGTATTTGTCAGCTATGAGGAATCCTATTAAAAGAAATGACTCAGTAAATATTAGATTCAAAATTCTACTCTGTTTAGTTTTCTCAAAGAAATATATGATATTGGTTGATATTTTACCGAGATTATATATAATGTGTATATATGCATCTTGGGTAACCTTTTGATTAAAACTATATTCATACCGTAAATCTAGTTTTTTTGTCGAGCCTGCAACTTTTGTTGCAGAAAGCTCGACATAGGGATATTGATCAGGCAACGGCTACGGCAACGGTGTTAGCTAACTTCTTAAAAGCTTTATATTTTAGAAGGTGGAAGACCTGGATGCTTCATATTTTGTATAAAGATGCCTCATGTTACGAACTGTCCGTCAGTCACATGTCCAATGTCCTTGACCTTCTTTTCATGGTTCAGTGACTACTTGAAAAAAAAGTTCAGATTTTTTGTAATGTTAAATTAACTGTTATTATAAGTTATAGGATAACTATATTTGGCATGTGCGTACCTTGCAAGGTCCTCATGCCCGTCAGACAGTTTTCACTTGACCTTGACCTCATCTAATGAATCAGTGAACAAGGTTAAGTTTTGGTGGTCAAGTCCATATCTCAGATACTATATGCAATAGGTCTAGTATATTCGGTATACGGAAGGACCGTAAGGTGTACATGTCCAACTTGGTGTCATCTTACCTTGATCTCATTTTCTTGGTTCAGTGGTTATAGTTAAGTTTTTGTGTTTTGATCTGTTTTTCTTATACTATATGCAATAGGTCTACTATGTTTGGTGTATGGAATGATTGTAAGGTGTACATGTCTAGCTGACAGGTGTCATCTGACCTTGACCTCATTTTCATGTTCTGTGGTCAAAGTTAAGTTTTTGAGTTTTGGATTATTTTTCTAATACTATATGCAATAGGTCAACTATATTTGGTGTATGGAAATAAAGGGACAAAACTTTTGCCTTGCAACAGGCCAACTACACACTACTCAGAGTTGTTACAATGGTTCTTAACGTGCAGAGAGCAAAGTAAAAATGACTGGATTCGCCCTTGTATGCCATCGGGATTTGTGTTGTTGTGTGTTGGATGTATCATGGATGTACATGTACAAATTCTTACTCTCATTTTTATTTGTTATCATTTATCTGTCTGGTCTGTTAAAGTAATCGCATTGACACGTTTACCTCAAATTCTCTTTTCAATCTTTATCCAGTATAAATTACAAAGACTATAGGTGTAATACCATTGCATTTATTATATGTCATTACAAGGAATTCTAGAAATGAAAAAAATCTTTTGACTTTTAGTTGGAGGCTGTGCAGCACATTTTTTTTTATTATTCTTGTAAGGTGTCATTGAATCGCACTTTTTCATGTGCATGTCTTGTTGTATGTTCATTTTAAAAATTATACCCTCTACCGTAAAAAAGATATATGGTGAACTATGTATTTAAAGCACGTCGTATTTTCTTCTACCTATATGTACCTAAAGGGTAATACTTTCATATAGATACGTTTAGTATCAACACCATTAATCATTTGATACAAAAAAGGTAGTTATACAAATACGGATATTTTTTAGAATTGACGATCATCCTTTAAAAGTTACGGTCATCATTTAGAAATTACGGTCATTCTTTACAAATTACGGTCATCTTTTAACCAATTACGGTCACCCTTGTTATGAATCGCTGATTCTGTTACGGTCATCTCGATTGTGATTTACTGTCATCTTAGCGATTTTTTCAAATCGAATTTCCTGTTTCATGCACATTTTTCGAAAGTAATTTGTGATTTCCGTTTAAATCTTTTATAAATGTACATCGTATTAATGTTTCCTTTGTAAAGAAAATGATATAGAAACACTGTAACAGACAATACAGACACTGACCTATTTTTTTTCATCCGACATCTTGGGGCGACCGTGAATGCAGTTACGGTCATCAGCTTTACTCCCAGTGACTGTATATTTCATTGTTCAAACGACAATCAACTTTTATTGTATAAGTTTACGATATGTTACATTTAAGCTGACAAATAGTCACTGTGCTTAAACGGCTGTGGGTAACTTAAGTTACCCACAGCCCAAGATGGAACCGCCTTGCGTCGGTTAGATACTTTTCTTCTATAGAATAACAATACCACGAATGCATCAATTAAACAACTGAATTTAAAAGTTGTATTAATCGTGTAGGGAAACCCCTAAACTGGAAAGGTGATTAAATTCTACAAAATAAACGATCACAGCACGATTTAAAAAAACACTTAGGCTGTCCGTAACTTCAAAACAACTTGTCCGTAACTTTTTTCATCATATCAATAGAGATGTCCGTAACTTTCAAAGAATCGACATAGGCGGATGTAATGTTTAAACTGATGACAGATATTGCATCGAATACATATTCACAAAACGAAGTAGATGTCTAGTATGATATAATTCATTGTATCGATGGAAGACAACATTGGGAAAAAATATGAAAAAAATCACGATAAATCCGCAAAAACTCGGGTCTCATTTTGTATAACGTCGGGGTACCCGAATCGCCTAGTTCGGAGGGTAGTTTCCGATCATAGCAGATAAACTGTTGAAACATCATTGTTCGTTTTTATTTTTAAACAAGTAGACTACATAAGTATTTTTTACACATACATGTAGCGTGTATACACTTACTGATTTTCTGCCAGCAACGACAAGGGTAGCGTGAATCCGGGATTTTGGAGGGGAACCCAAATTGCCCAGGCAAGCTGTGGATAGACTATACGAGACTTAAGTGCACAAACTTTTCCCGTCTTTTTGAAAAAGCCAAAAACACTTTTCTCTCATCCCCACAAAAACAAATCCCATCAGCATTGACAATAAAATAAAAGGGGTGTCAATCTGGACGTTGCGCACGGTGATATTGCGGTACCCTGGCCAAGATTTACAGTAAATGGGAAAACTTAAAAAAAGGACATTTTGTGTAAATGAATAAACCTAGTTTTACAGCTAGCTGCATATTTCATTTGTATGCAAGTTGCATTGAATCTCATTAAACTGAATAAAACTAAAAGACACAATAGGTAAAAGTCAGTGACAATAAAAGGAAAAGAGCAGTCAACATAGTGTAACAATTTGACATAGTATATAAAAATGTAAATAACTATGAAGGACAACAGGGTAATTTCATAGTCTAACAACCCCTGATAACATACAAAGAGAGAAAAAAACATACTAGGAAACATATTCAAAAAATCATAACACTATAACTAACTGGTGGGATGTATAAATACCGAGCCGCGTCAAAGAGTATTCATCAAAATAAAGAAACAGAGGTGAAGGTAAACCGCAAACATATAATTAAACTCAAAACATTAAAGAGTATGGAAAAGCCTTGGTCTGACAAGCGAAAAACGTCGATAAGACGCAAATCAGTAAATAAAAGTTCAAACCATAACCAGGATGGAGTACCACAAACTCCATATAAAACTTCTGTGGTGTAAGTATGATACGTTAATAAAATCACATTTGGTGGTGAATAAGTAGTATAAACGGCCGCGAAGGTTATAAATATGATGTTAATTGTCTTCTAATTGTTGAAATTATAATTCTTAAAATTTTAAATCAAAAGTTACCCACATCTAAAAATAAAGTTACGGACAGTCTGCTTAGTTTCGATCAAAAAGTTACGGACATCTTATGCATTTTTTAAAGTTGACCTTGCGCTTTAGTGAACTCTATATTAACAAATTTATGGTAATTGTTAGTCATTTCTTTATTCAGTAATCCTATAAATATTTACATGCTGCATGAAAAACGTCGCAAAAGGTACATTTTGTATGAATTAAATATGAACGAGTTTAAAGTCCGCCATCTTGGGCTGTGGGTAACTTAAGTTACCCACAGCCGTTTAAGCACAGTGAATAGTGTAATGTATAAAACAGGTGAATGTAAGCGAAAAAATATACTTTTGAAGAGTAGTCTCGGTGGCACTGAAACAACATCTCCTTTTTTCATATCTAAGGTATATCTGGTAGTCAGAAATAAAACAAAAAATAAAAGATCAAGGTTGTTTGCCGGTGCAATTAAATAAACTCTGAATTGAGCAAGAGGAAGTATGCTGATAAAATATCAGCTTGAATAAACTCTGATCGGAGTATGTTGATAACATGTGGGATTATATAAACTATGCACTGGGATTTGATCAAATCTGAACGGAGCAAGATCGATACTCTCAACATGATAATCATATCTTACAATAAGCCATCCTATTTTTTAGGATAGTTTTTTTTCGCGTTTAACCTTTTCTAACCGATTTCATGGCGATTTAAATACCCGAATCTCAAATTTGCTTCAGGTAGATAGATATGGGGAAGTACAAGTTTTACCTATTTTCGACGTATTATATTCGTATTATTTTTCTACTCGTTAAAGACGCCAGAAAAAAACAAGTCTCGAAAATAAGTCAGTTTCCAGTATAAGTAAGAAGATATGATATGCGGGCAAAGGAAATAACTCTCCATCCAAGAAACAATGTATACAAAAGCTACTAATTATTGTTCAAAGTACGACTTCAACACAGAGCTGCGCCATACACATCAATCATGCTCCATTGGCACTCATACCAAATTTCTTAAGTCTATTCATTTAAAAGCACATAAATAAAGACAAAATTATACCGCTGTTCGAAAGTCTGTCATACTAGTTAGAGGTTTAGTTACCTATACAACCAGATTTAATCCTCCATTTTCTACATAAGAAAATGCCCGTACCAAGTCAGACATATCACAGTAAACTGTTGTAATCCATTCGTTTGATGTGTTTGGGCTTTTTATTTTGTTATTTGATAAGACACTTGTGTTTTGAACTTTCCACAGAGAGAAGTATTTTTGTGATTTTACTGTTTGCATAGACCTTTTTTCTGCTAAAAACTTAAATTTCCATTGGAGTTCGGTATTTTTACTATTTTACTTTTTGATTGAGCGAGTGTTGGTTGTTTTAATATTCAGTGTCAAATATGTACATATCTGTCATTTTGTACTTCTTTGTTACATATTTGTTTTTTCTCTGAAGTGATTAAGATTATGACACAATGTTGACCGCTGTTTCCCTTTTGACATTTTCCCCTTTTATAGAATTGAGAATGGAAATAGGGAATGTGTCAAAGAGACAACAAACCGACCATAGGAAAGACAACAACAGAAGGTCACTAAACCAAAATGTCTTCAATGAAGCGAGAAATTCCCGCACCCGGTGGCGTCCCATAAACTAATATATATACCAGTTCATTGATAATAAACGCCATACTAACCCGTGTCATGCCAACAGCTGTTTTTTTTTTTTTTAAATAAATGTGTTTAGTTCTGATGGAAAGAGCCTATAAGTGAATCAATATTAACGCCAAAATATGCAATCTTTAATGACCTGACAACAGTATCGTGACTATATTTCTTCTTAATAAGTCTATTTAAAGGTTTTGTTAGCTTCTGAGGTGAATACTGACATGTTTCTGCTTTATAAAGAATATTTCCCTAAACAAATAAATGTGGAATACCTGAGCGTATAAGAAGTCTGCATATTGAGCTATATTTACGAATGGTGTCCTTATACCGATGATAAAATTTAGTAAATGTTTTGAATAGTTTGTGATATTCAAAACCCTGATGTAATAATTTTTCAGTAAAACATAAATTTCTCTCGTTAAAATCTTTTTTTTTTTCACCCATCGATGTCAATATTATGGAATTGGATGTAAATCAAGTGAAAGGTTAAGCTAGCTGAAAAACCAGGTTTTATCCATCATTTCTAAGAAAAAGTCAGGAATATAACATCTGTTATCCATTCGTTTGTTGTGTTTTAGCTCTTGAAATTTCCTCGAAGTTTTGTATTTCGTGCAATTCTGTTCCCTTTTCATGAATATGAATATTTAACAGGTTTGTAATGACTAATGTTATCTTTTAGTATTGGAGGATTTAATCACGTGACACGTGAATGAAAAAGAGATACGTCAATACATTTGCTAACGTTAGATGGTAACACATTCTCAAAGGACTGAGTTATCTGTAAATTACTCATGAACAGAATGTTTGTTTTTAGTTGTATGAACAGAAAGTTTGTTTTTAGTTCTATGAACCTATATTACCCTTCCGGAGCACCTGAGATCACCCCTAGTTTTTGGAGGGGTTCGTGTTGTTTATTCTTAAGTTTTCTATGTTGTGTCATGTGTACTATTGTTTTTCTGTTTGTCCTTTTCATTTTTAGCCATGGCGTTGTCAGTTTGTTTTAGATTTATGAGTTTGACTGTCCCTTTTGTATCTTTCGTCCCTCTTTTGTATAAACATTCTATACTCAGAAAAAAAAATTAGTTTCTTCCGTGTTGGTGTTAATATTAAGTGCAAAGTTCAATTCTATTTTCAATACTCTCCCTTGTTTAAATGACAGGATGAATTATGTGATTGAGTATGTTGCTGTCGGTCAGTTTTATTCATAATTGTTAGCTTTATTACTCTGTTCATCTTGAAACGGTGAACCTATTTCATACATACTAAAATTATAAAAAGTGCACAAAGTATGTAGTAACATTTTACAAATTACAGGAATCCACACAGAATCATGCATCATAAACAAACTGATTTCCTATATCACTTGAAGAAAAGAAAATCATCGTAATAAGACGTCAATAATCCGAATGATGCCCTTGATATGTTTAGATTTGTTAAAATATATAAATAAATTGTTTTTTTGTTTGTAGTGGTTTAAGTGAGAATTATGTGTCTACTTAAAATCAACTTTCGTTTCCTTTTCGAGAGGATTTTTCATTAACACCTACGTGATGTTATGTTTGAGTCATTTTAAATGTTGTCAAAATTAGAGATACGATAACATATAAAACAGTTACTGCTGTATCACAGTGATGAATTCAGGTGTGAAAAGTGTTTTTTTTTCTGTAAACGTTGATGCTATACAGGGGTTTCGTCAGCAGTCCACAAATGTATTTGTTTTAAAAAAGTATACATTGGACATTGTTGTAACAGAACATCGTTACAAATAACTACATGTCTCAATCTAAATAGAAAGAGCCGAGGCTATTAAGAATTCAACGAAAGACGTAACGAAAAAACTAAGAGATCATGTACCAATTGAAGAGTATTTGCCGTTGCTGAAAAACAGACAAACACTCATTGATATGACAATCGTTCACTGTGTAACATACAGTCGATTACTATAGTATAACAACATCACTGTTCGAATTAAAGAAGCATAGTCAGATCATAGCCTATCGATTACCATTTGAATACTGATAGATATCAATTAAACCATCAATTAACATTTAACATAAGGCATAACCTATATAAGGATGTTAAAGTTGTGAAAGCCAACTTTATTTTCACTTGTTATAATTGCTTTTTTACAAAAAAATGTTCTCAGTGCAGCCGAGTGATATGACAAATTATCACTAGAAACTAAGTGCATACGAGCCTGTTGTCAATGAAATTAAAAACGTCATAATAGGTAATATAGCAATAAGCGTTATCATTGGTCATCTCAACTCAATTGCTTTTCTCGCTTTCGCTATACCAGCTCAAGCGAGAAAAAAGAATCTCGTTGATATGACTAATGATAATCTATAATAGCAGTTGTGAAAGCCAAAAAATTATTTTTACTTTGTGATACATATATGATTCGCCATTTCACTGCATTCCCGAACGTTTTACCGTTTTATAGAAAAACAAATAATGTAAACAAACAGGCTTTATATTCGATAATTTTAGTGTTTGATACTGAACAGGCAGAACTCGATAGTTCAAAGTCGTAGTAACTCGACACAAGCCTTCAAGTCATTCGAAATTAGGGGTTACATGTTTGGTTCTACTAGATCAATTCATCCCTTACAGCAACTGTACATTTCGATCTTTTTCATCACATTTAAAAACACATGCCTCTAATTTAAAGCCACAGAAAACATTAAAAACACATGTTCACAACAATAATTTAAGTCACTAGACAAAATTGAACTCCCACTCAAAAAATGTATCATTTTTTGTTGTTCACACAAATATTACCGAATAACTTTTTGAGGGATATTCATAAAATATCTATGATTAGTTGTAGAAATGTCGGAATAGTTATTGTTTATTTGACCATAATTCTCGTGTCGTACGTTTTTATTTTCTAAAAGGTTACATGTAAACACAATGCAAATATTTACTTTTTATAACTTGATGTAAATGTCCTTTGGTTTTGTGAGTCATTGTTTACTCCTTGGTTTTCATTGTTATTGACCTATTTGGTTACATAGGAAACGTTCCTTTACATATTTTTTTTGTGTTCACCTCTTCAGATAATTAAAACGAGCCGTTATAATATGTTGGCCTAATAAAATAATAAAACCATAAACATTTCTACATCTTACATGTATTTCATATAAATCAGTCTTGTAGAACCTTGGTTCTATTTTATTTTTTAAGTATTGATTTGAATTGAAATGATATGATCTCACTTTTGTCCGCTGACTGTACGTGTACGTTGCAGGAGTAATGATAGAACAAAATCAAGAAAATATTAATTGAGGCGGTTAGGATATATTCATTTGTCGTCTCACTGAAATATGTTGAAGTCTCATTCTTGTTATATCATTTTTGTTATCATTCATTTTTATCCGAGTATGACATTTCAGATCTTTTGACATCCCTAACATTTATACATGACATATATTGTTCGTCATTCTTTAGTGTCATGTTGGTCCATCAAGTTCATATTCTGCTTTATGCACAAAAAATAATCAATATCACAATTTCAGAAGTTCAACTGTATGGGCAGATGTCACAATTAACCTATTAACAAAAGTCTCTTTACAGCAGAATTGTACAATTCGTCCGGGAATAATTTAACTGATTGTAAAAATGCCTGTCTCGCGGATTCCGTATCGCCTAATAACTGTTGAGCGATGCCTAAAAGATTATAAGCTCTTGCTTTCAATTTATCATTCACCATTAAATAATCTTCATCTATAACCAGTTGTAAACCATGGAGCGAATCTTGACATTGTCTGACATCATTGAGATGATAATAACAAAGGAAATTAAGAAAATGTGCATACGCTGTAGATGGAAATTTACAAATTTTATTCAATTGGTTCATTTGAAGTTCATCTGGTATTAACATAGAATTCTCCTGAAATAGTACTTCGTCCACAAGCAATGTTTTCAGCAAAAACACTAAACTCTTTTTCTGAAATGTTTGTAGTTTAAGCAACTGGTAATGGATATCCGATAAAGTCATCCCGTAGCACAGTTTTTCGGTAGTACATTTCGATAAAGAATACCTGACGACGAATAAGGCTTTACTGTACTGTTTTGTCTTATAGAAAAGAGTAGAAACCATCAGCCACCCAGATACAGCGTCATGATAGATACTGCCTATGACAGTACTAAGGCAAAATTTGTACTCTTGGTATTGATATTTATTATTACTTAATGTACTAATGAGTGGTTCAAGCTCGACATGAAAATGACACCACTTTGATATGTAGAACTTATATATGTCTTTAAAAGTAGAGTCAGAAGAAAAAAATGACATCATTATTCTTTCACGCACAATATTCGATGTCTTGAATGTAAAGGTATCATTTGCAAAATGCAATAACGTTGTTGTGAATATTTTTTCTACGTCTTTTGCAAATAGTGTATGCGGTTCGATGTGGAAATTACAAATTGATAAATTAATGTTATGCATTTGATCAGAAAATAAAATACATCGCCAATTATAACTATGCAACACATATAATTTTTCTAAAAGTACTTCACGCGAATGGCCCACAATTTTGTTCTCGAACATGTTGTTCTCTGGAATGAAGTAATTTAAACAAACTGAGTACTCAACACAATAAACCAGCCTATTAAAACATCGCATAAAACATTGAATAATATAATAAGGCTTCCATACGGATTGTGGCAGTTCTTCAGATATCCAGAACACAATTGTTTTCAGGAAGTAAGAACAGAGCAAATCTTCACATTCGGAGAAAGAAGCTATTACATCTTTCAATATAATTTTTAAGAGAGCATAGCACAATAGTTGAGTGTGTGTGAAGGTATTAATTAGAAATTTTTCACCAACTGAAAACGATACTCGCCATTCTAGATCTTCTTTTGGTGAGCCCTTAACACCGATCGGTACAAAAAGTACGCCGTGTTTTATGATACTTTGCTTGACATTATAACTCGGCCATGAATTATTAGATCTTGTGATCCACTGTACTGCAGGAGATATCCAAGTTTTACAGTGTAAACACATAGCAATGTCAAAATATCCTGTGTGGTCAGATAAACAAGGTCCATGAATCGTACCAGGATAATCTTTGATACTCAGTTGTTTATACAATGTACTCGACAAGTTAAGTTTACCATTTTGTACTTCACACCATTTTAACCATTCTTTCGGGAATTGGCAATAATCTAATTCCAATTGAGCATAACCAGGTTTCACATCGTCTCTTTCCATGGAAAAATATGTAATATTTTGATTAAATTTGGGTTTTACATCTTCATAAACCTCTAAGGTACTTGAAACATACATTATGTCAAAATCGCTGCCTCGCATATCCAGTCCTTCCCCAAAACTTCCACTAGTTATACTTGTTTCTTCCTTGTTACTTGGTAAATTGTCCCTGACAGCGTTCATCTTTCTGATTTGTTTAACATGATGTTCTGATCCTACTATATGTTGACATAGATAACGATATAGTGCTATTGATATGTTTGGTGTTACAGTGTCTGTAAAATGAAAAAATGAAATAAAAACTGTGAATAAAATTATTTACTATCAAAGCAAATACATTTTACACGACACACACTTTAGATTTTATTCAAAACTTAAACATAGATACCGATACAGTGCTATTGATATGTTTGGTGATACAGTACTTGTGTCTGTAATAAGACAAAATGAAATAAAAATTGTGACTTAACTGATGAATTATTAAAGTACAATGAAATACAGATTAAATTATAATCAAAATGTAAACATTAATTATAATGCCTTCGAATCACTAAGGTTAGTAATGTTTACTAGTATTTATGTTTTAAAAAATTAATACGACACATAAAAATTCATGATAGTTTGTCGAGGTTAAAGTTGATACACTGTAGGATTAAATAAACTCTGATTGGAGCAAGACCAAGTATGTTGATAACCAGTGAGATTAAATAAACTCTAAACGGACCAAGACCGAGAATGTTGATAACCTGTATATTCAAATAAACTCTGAACGGAGCAATACTGAGTATATTGATAACCTGTGGGATTAAATCAACTCTGAATGGTGCAAGACCGAGTATGTTGATAACCTGTGGGATAAAAAAAAACTCTGAACGGGGCAACTGTGGGATTTGATAAAATCTGAACGGAACATTACTGAGTATAGTAAACCTATGGGATTAAATACTATATGAAAGGAGCAATACTGAGGGACTAAATTAAATCTGAACTCCGATGAAATTTCAAATGAGAAGTTCACTAAGAATGAAAGTTGCATAATAACGTTACCATGGTTACACTCGAGAACCAAATAACTAATCATTATATATAGGAAGATGTGGTGTGAGTGCCAATGAGACAAGTCTCCATCCAAATAACAATTTATAAAAGTAAACCATTATAGGTCAATGTACGGCCTTCAACACGGAGTTTTGGCTCACACCGAACAACAAGTTATAAAGGTCTCCAAAATTACTAGTGTAAAACCATTCAAACGGGAAAACCGACGGTCTTATCTCCGTAAAAACGAGAAACGACACGTATACATTACATTAACAAACCACAACTACTGTACATAAGATTCCTGACTTAGAACAAGTGCAAACATTTGCAGAGGATTTAACATTTTAATGGTACCTAACCTTCTCCATTTTTCTGAAACAATAGCATAACATTACAACATAGAAAAACACACGATAAAATATCAATTGGCAGGCTTGATTAAGTCAAAAAACGTAAATTAACACACTATGAACGAATAAATTTGATCTGCGATATCTGAATGCAAATGCACAGTTAATAAAATACAAGGGACAAACATTCAAGGCCAAAAAGCAAACTAAGAAGTCCAAACAAAGCCATGTCAAGACACAACTGCGAAATATTTAACCCTTCAAAAATTATCACTATAAAAAAACGATTTAATAATACCTGTATGTATTATCATATACAAAAAAATCACCACATACTGAAATGATTTTCTATAACCTTAGTATTGTGTTGAGATGTAAACTAGGAAACTGCTTTTTTATTCTTGTTTTTTTTTTTTGTTTTTTTTTTTTTGAAACAAAAGATTCTCTACGGTGAATATCTATGTGATGTTTTTTTAATTTAAAGTAGGGATGACTTAACATGCCTTTGTCTGAGACAGCCACTTAAGCAGGTAGACCTAATCAAAGGGGAATAATTCTTAAAATCATCAGTACGTTTTAGTCAACAATTTTCATAACCAAATTGTAAGCTTGTAAGTTACATAGATTATTTAAAATCTGTTTCGGGTGAGTGCATAAAATATATTGAAAACGCATTAAACTGAATTATAGAGTTATCTCCCTCAACAAAAGATATATTATAATCCTGGTACTTTTGATAACTATTTACCCACTGGGTCCCCGAGGGCATCACCAGCTCAGTAGTCAGCACTTCGGTGTTGACATGAATATCAATAATGTGATCATTTTTATAAATTTCCTGATACAAAACTTTGAATTTTTCGAAAAACTAAGGATTTTCTTGTCCCAGGAATAGATTTCCTTAGCCGTATTTGGCAAAACTTTTTGGAATTTTGTATCCTCTATGCTCTTCCACTTTGTATTGTTTGGCTTTATAACTTTTTTGATATAAGCGCAACTGATGAGTTTTATGTAGACGAAACGCGCGTCTGGCGTACTAAATTATAATCCTGGTACTTTTGATAAGTATATCCCTTTAATGCAAACGTTGGTTAATTGATTTATCAACAATATTGAATTGACTTTATTTCATTTTCCTAGTGAGAGCAGAAATTCAAGATACAAGGAAAAAACATTTATCACATGACAATCAAGGGCGTAGTTCCGATATTCGAGATCTCATTTCCCGTTAAACTAAAATTGTAATAAATTTGATAAATGATCGGTTGATATCTAACTCTGTCAGTTTATTGGTCTGTTGAGAGTTAAAAGTTTAATGTCATCTGTTTTATATCTTAAGATTATAAGGACACATAATTCATTTTCTTAATTTGATACTTAAATATTGTTTTGTTTTTTTCAACTCTTACAAGAAAATACTATTTTAGTTCTTCAGATCCAATAGTCTGCCATATATGTATTTTCACATTGACCGGAACACCAAATATTCAGAAATAATTAGGGGAATTTGACTCAACATGTTGAACTTCCCGACTTACGAAACACTAAATAAGACGAAACAGTACAAGGAATTGTATCGAACCCCTTCCGGTGTCAGGAAGACCAAATACGAAGTAGCAGTGAGAGGATTTGTAGCGAAATCCTTTTGATGGTATACTTTCTTGCTGAACTGTGAAATTCCTATCAACGACAAGTTATTTCTACTTTGTATTTTCTAAAAAAAAAATAACAATTACTACATATGTACTTAACAATTACTACATATATAGTTTCTTCTGTATTTAGTGCAAAGTTCATTTTTTATTTTACTCTAAATTATTCTTTCATTTTTATTCAGTGAACTTAAACATGTGTCTCAGTAACGATTGTTCATTCAAATGTTGAATCTATTTACTACCAGTATATACAATATACTAGATTTTTTTGAGAACAGAAAATTCTAACATTTCTACAAAATGTGTAGCAATATTTTACAGATAACTCCAAACCAGCCAATATCGTGCACCAAGAGCAGACTGATTTATATATAACTTAAAGAGACAAATGCAATTATAATTCGCTATACCGATTGATTCCTTTGATATGTTAATAACGATTTTGTAAAAATATAGATAAAAAAGATATTCTTAGCCTTCCATCTTGTTAGCCTATTGTGTATCAAGTAAGAGTATATGTATCTACTTGAAATCTAATTTAGTTTCATATCCAATGGAAACTTTCATTCACACACACGTTTGAGTCATTATAAGTTTCTTTTTTCAAATTTGAAAAAAAACTGGTTTCAAAAAATAAGATCAGAAATAAATTATCATGGTAATTTGCCGAGGTTCAAGATGATAAACTGCAGGAGTAAATAAACTCTGAACGGAGCAAAACAGAGTATGTTGATAGACTGGGAATAAATAAATTCTGAACGGAACAAGACCTAGTTTGTTGATAATCTTTGAAATTAATCAAACTCTAAACGGAACAAGACAGTAAGTTGATAACCTGTCGGATTAAAAAAAAACTCTGAACGTGCAAGACCGAGTATGTTGATAAACTGATGTATTAAATAAAAATTGAACGGATCAAGATCGAATATGTTGATAAGCTATGAGATTAAATAAACACAAAACTGATAAATATCGTGTAGGTTGATTAACTATGGAATTAAATGAACTCTAAAAGAAGCAGAGTATGTAAATGAACTGTGGGATTGAATAAACTATGTATTGAGCAAGACCAAACATGTTGATAATCTGTTGGATTAGATAAACTCTGAACTGATCAATACCGAGTATGTTGATTAATTGTAGTAATAAATCAACTCTAAACGGAGCAAAACGGAGTATGTTGATAAAACTTTAATCAATAAAATCTGAACGGAACAAAACGGAGTATATTGATAAAATTTCACTCAAAATAAAATCTGAACGGTGCAAGACCGAGTATATTGATATCTTTTGGGATTAAAGAACCTTTGTACGAATGTGACCTACCTAATTAGACTTGTTACCGGGTTTGTACTAACACGACAGATGCCACATGTGTAGCAAGGCACCTCAGAGATCCCTAGTTTGTTGGCAGGCTTCGTGTTGCTGGGTCTTTTGTTTCCTATATTATGATTGTGTAATATTGTTTGTCTTTTTTTTTTCTTTTTAGCCATTTAGTTGTCAGTTTACTTTCGATTTACGAGTGTGGGTGTTACTCTGGTATCTGTCGTCCCTCTGTGTCAAGTGAGAACCAAGTGATTAATCATACCCGATGTTTTTAAACAAAATAGATAGGTACATACGAAAATGATTTCATAAAACCTCATTTTTGCTGTGATATAAGCTACAAAATTGCTTAATTTTTTTTAGATTTTATTTTAAACACGAGATTCTCTACGGTGAATATCATTGTGATGTATCCTTTATTTTGGTTAGGGTTGACTTTAAATGGATTTGTCTGAGACAGGCACTTAAGGAAGTGCACCTTAATTAAATGGAAATAAATCATCAGTATGTTTGTGTCAATCATTTTCATACAGATATTTTAAGCTTGTAGGTTACATAAATAAAGGCAACAGTAGTATACCGCTGTTCAAAACTCATAAATCCATGGACAAAAAACAAATCGGGATAACAAACAAAAATCGAGGGAAACGCATTAAATATAAAAGGAGAACAACGACACAACACTAAAATGTAACACACACAGAAACGGACCAAGCATCAGACAAAATCCCACGAGAATAACAAATATAACATCAAAACCAAATACATGAATTTGGGATAGACAAGTACCGTGACACGTCTTATCGAAATGTGAAATTATACACAAAAATAAGAGAAAAACAAACGACGCAACGTTAAAATGTAACACACACAGAAACGAACAATAATATAACAATGGCCATATTCCTGACTTGGTACAGGACATTTTTAAAGAAAAAAATGGTGGGTTGAACCTGGTTTTGTGGCATGCCAAACCTCGCACTTTAATGGCTATGCTAAATATAACATTGAAATGACAACATAATATTACAGGACTACAATACAAATAAATAGGAGAACGTATTAGACAAAGAAACACATGATTAATGAATAACAAAACGCATCAGGTTTAAAATTCAATACGTCAAAATCGCGCCTCGTCCACACAATACTCACCAGTGACGCCCAGATATAAAAGATCGAAAGTGAAAAAAAGTACAAAGTTGTACAGCACTGAAGATCAAAAGTTGAAAAAGGCTGTGTCAAATACGGCTATGTTTTTATGCTTGGGATAAGAACATCCTTATTATTTAGAACAATTAATGCTATTGCAAACAGTAAATTTTATCAAATGAATATAACATAAATTATTTCAAATCTGTTTCAGATAAATGCACTAACTACATTGATAAAAGTTGACTTTAAAAACGTATAAGTGATTGATTTAAAGAATTATCGCCCTGACCTAAGGAATACCCCCTCCCCCTTTTTTATTGAAACGTTGTTTGTTTGATTTATCAGCAATTTTAAATTCACTTTCTTTCATTTTACTTGTGAAATCATTGATACAAGAAAATAAAACCTTTTACACATGACAATCAAGGGTGTTATTTAATATAATCGAGGACTCATTTCCCGTTCAAATATGAATAAACTGATCATATATACCATGATTGAAATTTTGTACTAGTAATAAAGATTTTTTATATCTTCGAATCAAATAAAATCCCATATGTTGATATGAATTAACCCATAGATCTCCTTCCCATTCTAGGGACACCAAAGTCGAAGGAACAATGACACGAATTAAATCAAACTCCTACCAGCTTCATGAACGCAAAATTGAAAATAACATCGAGAGGAATTATAACAAACTTTTTTGATTCAATGAACACCCATTGTGAAGGAACAGTAACCGGAATTGTATCAAACTCCTTCCGGTTTCAGGAACACCAAGTGTTAAGGAATAGTGATAGGAATTGTATTAAACTTCTTTTGATTTTTAATGAGGGATATATCTATTTCCGTCCTATTTCAATTTTTTTAAGGCAAAATCATAAAGGATATTTATCAATACCTATCTTTACTGCATTGTGTATCTTGATTTCGTTTCATTGTCGACGTTGATATTATTTTGGAAATCAGGTCAAATACTTTTCAACATGTTGAAATGTGAATAAAGCAACTGAAAGGACTAATCATATACAAATACTGGTACATCATGCTAACAAGGGTGTTTTTTTTTATTTAAAAAAATCCGGTTTAGAGTTTAAAGATTTACAGAGCCGTTAGCCAACTTTTTACAAATTACTTCAAAGCGGCTATAGTATCGTGCACAATGAACAGACTGATTTCCAATAATACTTTCAGAAAACAAAAATCAGCGTAAAAACCCAATGATGCCCTTGATGTGTTAATATAAGTAAACTATGTATAAACTAAAACATTTGTTAAACTGCCCATCAAGTTATACAAGTTTGAAATAGATAAATATAATAACAATAATAACTAGTATCTCAATTGTTTGTAAAACAATTGAAAGGTCTTTCCTGTAAAAGTGATGTTTTCGTAATGTTCTTTGTACGACCTTTCGTTTGATATATGACAAGCATACCTTCTGAAACTTTTCGCTTTTTACACTTAATGACCTCATCCGCCTACATTTTTGAGATCGGCAGTATGATATATGTAACACAGGGTAGATGAGCTTTCATTTGATATGCGACAACGCCATGTTCTAAAAAGTTTGATTTTTGCACTTAATAACCCCATCCAACCAATTTTTGGAGGTTTGGAATTTGATATTTCAAATGTACACATCATGACCTTTCATTTGATATACAACAACCCTATAGTAAAAGAAAAATTTGTTTTTTGCACTCAATGACCCCATCTAACCAATTTTTGGGGGACGTCAATTTGAAATTTGAAATGTACGCTTTATGTTCTTTCATTTGATATGCGACAACCTTACCATCTGAGAAATTTGAATTTTTGCACTAAATGACCCCACCCTTCCGCCTGGGATGAAAAAGAGGTTTAAAATTTTCATTGTTAAGTAGAGTTTATTGAGACCTTCAATTTGATATATCAGATGACCTCATTTGACAAAGTGCCAAAAATGATGCAATATCAACGATATAAATAGAAGTTATGAAATTTACAAAGTCAATGCAAAACATGAAAATTTCAAAATGATTTTTTGGTGTTTTTTTAAATGGAATATTTTTGGTATTTGGTCAAACATATAACTATGTTAATCTCTTCAATTTCTTAAACATTTTAAGTGGTAAGCTGTTGTTGATTCAGAAATACATGCCGCCGCTCGCAAAATTTCTAACTGCATTATCTCTAAAACGACAATAGATATCTCAAATCTGTTAAATGGTGAATGATCTACAGTTAAAGGACAAAATTATAGAAAAAGAATCGGGACAATTTCAAAGTTCACCAAGGTCACAATTGATCATCAAATATATGATGCAATACCAAACTTGAGAACCGGAAGTCGTAGAGACATGGGATTACCACCATTCAACTCATGACCACTTAAGCTTTCAAATATCACAAGGTCAAGGTCATAGTATAATGTGAAGGTCAAGGTGAAATTTCATCATGACCTACATTCCATGTAGGGGAAAGACCTTAACAAGGATTTATTTATATGTAGGAAAACAAACAAGCGATAAAAGGGGGGAATGAAAATGAATTATATCATGTTATGTATTCTATACGCAGAACATAACTACTAATCATTTAGTTTCTTCCGTGTTTTTTTTTTTAGTGTAAAGTTAACTTTTTATTTCCGCATCTCTATTTGCTTTTATCTATTAACTGTATTGCTGACTTGATGGAGTGTCTCGCTACCTTTCAGTTTTATTAAGAGAACAACCCGTTTTTCGTCTTGAAATGTTGAACCTATTTACTATATACTAAACTTTTAAAGATTCTTCAAATTGTGTAGTAACATTTTACAAATAACTCTTAAATAACAAGAACCGTGCTCCATTAACATACTGAATTCCTATCTAACTTTAAGTAAACAAAGATCAGCATAATAAGACATACATACACCGAAGGATACCATTAATACGTAAGGATTTTTTTTTTAAATATAAACAAATAATTATTTACCTTCCATCTTGTTAGCCTGTTAAGGTTTAAGTGATAATTATGTATCTACTTAGAATTTATATTCGTTTCCTTTTCGAAGGAACTTTTCATTGACACATACGTAATGTTATGTTTGAGTCATAAATGTTGTAAAAATTAAAGAAACGAAAACAATATTAACAGTTTCTGTATCACCACAAGGTCGAATTAAGGCGTGTATAGGTGTTGGGTTTTTTTTACATAATATATGATTCTATATTTGACTGTAAACCAAAACGTTTTATAAAAAGCTAAACAATTTCAACAAATACGCTTCATATTTGAAATTTTAATTGTTTAGCTTTAAACACAAAAATACTAAACTCGGAGGAAATCTGTACTTAAAATATACTTTTGTTTCCTTTTCGCTGGAAACTTTTCATTTACACCTACGTAATGCTATGTTAGAGTCATTCTGAATATAAAAGATACTATCAAAAATAAAACATATATGATTCTATATTTCACTGCATACCTAAACATTGTACCGTTTTATATAAAAGCTAAACAATTAAAATAAACACACTTCATATTTGATATTTTGTTTGTTTAGATTACAGATAGGGACAGAAATTTTGCCTTGCAACAGGCCACCTACGGACCCCTCAAAGAGTTGTTGCAAGGGTTCTTAACGTGCAAAGAACGTGGCACTCTCTCTACACGAGAAATCGGATTTAACGTCCCATTCTGACCGTACGTGACTGCGAACTTGATACACCAAAATATTTATGAATTTAATTGAATCTAAATAATTGTTGGACTCTGTTTAAATAAATGTTTGTATATGAATATCTAGGGGAATTTCCGAATATTGAAACACTTTCGACCTCTGACTATATAAAATACGGGAGATACAACTAATACTTCTTTTTTTTTAGTAATATATATTTCTTTTTACCAAATACAAGCATAATCAAGCACGGACATGTGTGGTTTTGTATGAATATATAGAGGAATTTCCAAGTGAGAACAATTTTGACCTAGCTCTGACTGCCAGTATACAACACCGGCTTTTTGTAATCTTTGTTTTCTTTTATTTCTAATAAATCGATGTTTTGCTAATACTGTTCATAGACATGGTAAACTCTTATACTCAATTGTTAACCCGGAACATGGTTCGATCCCACCAAAACACACAGGCACTTGTCTCAGAAAAAAATATTCTATATACCTTAGTATAACACGTGTGTATAAAAGCTGCATATAGCATTATAGGACTTTTAAAAAAAACTTGGGTTAACTTAGGAAATATGTAACGGTTTATTTCTTCCTCTGTGATATATTATCCTGAGGATAATTTGTCACAGTAATGTTTTTCCAGACATGGAATTTCACAGGTAGATATTTTCCTGAGGAGTGAAAATCTATCCGTGGATATTATGTAACAGTATATATTTTCCGTTCCATATTTCACAGAACCTTGTGAAATAGAGTCCCATTGACTACTATGAGGGTTCGGATGGGGTTAAATGATTAAAGAATAATGCCCTTAAAAATGAAGATTAGAGAATAACGGGCAAAAAAATAATGAAGATTAGAGAAAAAAGAAGATTAGAGAAAAAAGGGGTTATTTTTTTAAAGATTAGAGAAAAAAGGGGTGAAAATTAAATGTTTACAGAATAACAGCTAGACCCCCCCCCCCCCCCCCCCCCCCCCCCCCAATCCGGACCCTCTACTATGGAAGTTACTTTCAATCAATATATATATAAATAATATACCTGACCAATAATCATAAATGTTTCAAAAAGGTAGAACAAATTTGCATAATTTACAGGATATTTAGTAAACTAATACTAATATTTTTATTTTCCCAATCATAACAAGGCTAACAGATTACAATATTTAATATCAAACAAGGAAATATGACAGTCCGGAAGTTGTCGTGTCCCCATTCCGTTTCGACTTTACAAGGGACGCAACTCCAAATTTACTATTTATCATCGTATGATCGCATGATCGCAGTTCCAGAAACCATTTATTCTCAGGATGCAGAACTTATAAACTAGGTCAGTTAGTGTATTGCAATCCACACAATCTACACATTATAAAAACGCGTTTATAGTGTCAGAATGAGTTTTCTTCTTGCGTGTGTGGCGGGAGTTGTAATTTACGGAACAATTCGTCTGCTTCATTTGGCCAGTTCGTCATCTGCACCAGAACTTAAATACAAAGATGGCTCGTTTTTTGCCAGCCAAATTCTTAAAATGTGTTCTATACTCTCAAAACCGTAAGTATGATAACTTAATGTTACCCTCAAATGATTATTTACAACGAAATAACTTAAATGTTCAGGCCATACACAAATTCGGGGTTATTGCGCACCGGTTTAAACTTTACTGCGTGTTATAGGTATGGACAATTTAGTATAAATGTACCACTGTCCTATTTAATGTGTGACCCTAAAGGTAGGCCAAAAGTTATATATAATTTTTGGGCACAAAATAAAACACCCCAATTTTGGCAATTATTTAAAGATAGAATTTCTGTAATTTTTGAAATTTAAGCCAATAAAGGGTCTATCTATCAATAAAAATCACATTATCAATATAAAAATGAATAGATGTGGGATAAAGCATTAAAACAGGTAAATATATATAGAAATATACATTTAACACAATCTTAAAACTTCTTGTCCAATCAAGGATTTGTATAGTAATAGATTTACTATACAAATCCTTGGTCCAATCAATTCCTTGAATTTGCCTCAAAGTTTCTAGTAAATATATTATATATCATGTATAATACTTACCTATTCCAGGTGCTGGGGAATCTGTGGGATAAATAGGGGGTTCCAACCATATGTCCTCATGTAAATGCATTGATCATAAAAAAAAAGGGGGGGGGTATGATATTGAGATGTATTGGAACTTTATTCTTTCAAAAAGCTTTGCACGTAAAAATGTACATTGTATCATGTGCTCATGATGCGCTCAGCTCTTCATTATAGACAATATAGACAATAGACAATAGACAATATTTTATTCGCACAAACACATTTACATTAAATGGTTATGGCATACAAAATTAAAACAATAAACTGACAATAGTTAAATTGATTATACATGTTAATGTGACGGTATCCAAAGACAGTTTTTTCACCTACGTTTTTTTTATGATAAAGAAAAAAAAATCCATTTTGTGTTTATTTTGTATCCTCCTTTATTACAGGAATACACCAATATGATTTTTAATCCCTGTGAGTCAGAAAAATGGGTTTGATTCCACTTCCAACTATCCATGATTCCGTAATATGAGGAGTACCCAAATTACATCAGTGCTTAAATTCACATCATTAAACATCAAATAACACAGGTTTTGTTTTATTTTTATGCCCCATTTATGGGCATTATGTTTTCTGGTCTGTGCGTCTGTCCGTTTGTTCATTCATTCCTTTGTTCCTTTGTCCCTACATTTGTCTGTCCCGATTCAGGTTAACATTTTTGGTCAAGTTAGTTTTTGATGAAGTTGAAACTTAGTATACATATTCTCTATGATATGATTTTTCTAATTTTATTGCCAAATTAGAGTTTTTGCGGGTCCCATTTTCACAGTTAACTGAAAATAGAAAATGATAGTGCGGATAGGGCATCCGTGTACTAGGGACACATTCTTGTTTCAAATATTTACAACAACTAGGCATTAGTACATGCTCACTAATTTATTTATTTAAATTGATGCTTGAAACATATTTTGTTTGTTTTAAAAGATGACTTTTTGTGAATGTGGCATGGCGGTGTTTTCGTTCATTTTTCTTTTCCAGTGAAAGCTTCATCTCTTGATATAAACTGTGAATGTTTAGTGTATATTTGAATATATCGACCTATAAGCTGTGTATAATGTCAAATAATCAAAATACAAATTGTTTAGTCTCAAAGAAAACTTTTACGATTTCTCAGCTGTTTATGTTGAATAGGTGCAGTTTGGGTACTGTGACGTTATATATGTACATGTATATCCTGCTATTGAAATCTTTGATCATAATTAATTATCTAATTTATTTCAGTTATATACCTACAAAAGTTTGGGGGAAAAGTGGACATCTGCAAACAATTGTGTATGGGAAATTAGGTAGAATTAAATCTCCATTTCCAAAGGGGAAGAGATATTTTATCAAACTTGAAGATGGAGCTACGTTGACATATGATGTATTTGAACCTATATCCCCTCATCTTAGAGGTTTGTATAATATATATATGTAAGGTAGACTTTATAAAAATAATATTTTGGAGTTTTAAATCATAAAAAATTGTACATAAAAATGGTCATACATGTAATATAAAATTAAGTATTTTTAGATAATATATCTAATAAAAAAAACGAAGTCCATAAAATGATGCTTTATTTTTTTTATAGATATCTTATTTAAAAATAAGGACATATGTGTTATGCTTGCCAATGAGACAACTATCCAGCAAAGTTTAAATGAAGTGGATGTAACTTGTAAGCACTTATTTGCAACCAAAACCTTTAACAATGAGAAAAAGCCATACCGTAAAATCGGCTATGAAAGTCCCGACATAAAAAGAATGACACAATTTAATTGAGAAAACTAAAGGCCTAATTTATAACAAAACATTTTAACAAAAAAACAAACATGACACATGAACCAACAATAACCACTGAACTACAGGCTTGGGACAGGCACAATAAGAATATTGCACTCCCAGTTTAAAATTGAGAATGGAAATGGGGAATGTGTCAAAGAGACAACAACCCGACCAAATAAAAAACAACAGCAGAGGGTCACCAGTTTAACATGTTTGTGAGCTATTAACCCTGCTGTTGTCAACATATACTTGTTCCGCCTAACAGAAGTTCCAAGGGAAACTTTGTTATAAACATTGTCATAATATCTATTCCTGTTGGAACAAATATTCTATACCATTTATTCCGTTAGGAACATATACTGTAATATTTATTCCTGTGGAAATAATATTCCAGAATATATTTTCCTTTTGAACTTAATGTTATGAAGGAACTTCTATTCTGTGACACTTTAACCTGGGACAGTGGTGTGACAGCACAACATCAGAACAAACTATAAAGATCAGTTGAAAAATATGAGAACAAAAAGACACACACAGGACATTAGCATTTATTCCATTCATAAATTTACGACATGAAAAAAGTGATGTGCAATTTTTAAGTGACTTCATTTTCTTTTTTTCTGCTTTTTTAGGAGATTATACTATAGTGATCAGCCCAGGTATAGCTAACAGTAGTGAGACTGCCTATATCTGCACATTTGTACATTATGCTCAAGAAAATGGTTACAGAGTAGTGGTACAGAACCATCTAGGAGCAGTTCTCAGTATAGAATTAACATCATCTAGAATGTTCACCTATGGTATGTTTTTGTTACACAATTAAACTTGTCTAGAATGTTCACATACAGTACTTCTCAGTATAGATATAAAAAAGAAGATGTAGGTATGATTGCCAACGACAAAAAAATTATGAGACAAGTCTTCACAAGAGACCAAATGACACAGAAATAACCATAACTGTAAATTCAGAAATTACTGCATGCATTTATTATTGCAATTCTGTCATTTTCAATGATTTTAGACTAAAATGCAATTATAATTTTTTTACGTCATTTATACAAATTCTGTTTAATTCATACAAAAAAATTTCAAAATGCAAATTTTAATTATTGCTATTATAACCCTGTCACATTTTTTGCAATGATCAAAACATTGCAATAATTTCTGAATTTACAGTGTAAACATACTTTACCATCTTTTGAAAGTTCCCATGGGGGTTTTTAGTGTGCGACAACAATTTTCAAAGGTTACAATTCTTTGAGGTGTATTTTGCCATGCTGTTTTGTGGTCTAGAAAAAGTGTCATATTTGTAAGATAAGTTTACAAGCCTTTTCTTAAGTTTATTTGGATGATTCTAGTTAAATATATCAAAAGAAAAGATAAAACTGACAAATTAAATGCTATCAATCAATGGAAGTAAATAAAGGCAACAGTAGTATACCGCTGTTCAAACTCATAAATCATAAGAAGTGTCAAACAACTGCCATATTCCTTACTTAGTACAGACATTTTCAGAAGAAATTTGTGGGTTAAACCTTGTATATTTAAAAACTTCAACAAAAGTATTTGTGAGTGAGGGGGGCAGGGCACCACTGTTAAATTGATTTTTTTTTAGAAAACTGACATAAATTTTTACAAAATTATGCCAAAAGTTAGTTGTTCATAAATTCACCTACATTTAAGGCGTCACAAAAACATAGCAAATGACATGATCAGTGAAAAATTTTTTATAACTTTAACAATTGGACATTTTAAGACATGTTTTCATATAATTATAACAACATCATTGCAGTTAAAACAAACATTCAGGCTTTTAGGGCAAAAACTATGAGTGAGTGAACAAACTCCTTTATGGAGTACCTATACACTTGACAGAGATTATAATTTCTTAATATGAGGCAGGCATACCTGTATGATTTTTTTTTTTTGTAAATCCAAAATCTGTTAAAAAAGAAACGGAAATACTGTAACGTTTCCGATTTTGGTTCTGTTGTTAGGGATTTTACTTGTGACGTTATTTAAGTTATGACATCATGTTCAATGTAAACAAAGAAACGAGATCATCAGGTAATGTTTATTCATATCAAAAACAAAGAATTATTGAAAATGAAATTAATAGTATTGTGTTCATTGAGTTCCTATATTTTACTAGACTAATCAAAGTCTCATGACAACGAGACAGAAAGAAGGAAGTAGATCTCTATGTAAATGCTGGAATTAAAAAAAGTTAACGATTTTGAGTTCATTAGTACAATGAAAAAATTTCTTATTACAGGGCATACAGATGAGTTAAAGATTATTGTTGAAGACATAGAGAAACTATATCCTGATAGTCAGTTCCTAGCTGTGGGGTTCAGTATGGGGGGTAATATAGTAACTAAATATCTAGGAGAGGACAACAGTCACCAACATAAGTTTATATGTGGGATGTCAATATGTCAGGGATATGATATTCAAAAGTGAGTAGTAGGCTCTGGTGTTTATAGATCTTAGTTTTTTTTTCAGACAAGAGGGTGTTACTAAGATTCAACCTCATTAAAGGTTGATAGTTTTGACTGATTTCTTATAAAATGTAAACAGTCAAAATTACACTTATACAAGACTTACAAATATGGCACTAAATACTGTAAATTAAGAAATTATCAATTGCATTTTTTTATAATTAAATTTTGGATGTATCGCGTCTTCTGATTGGCTGACTTTATTTTGTTATGAGCCCATAGACATAATTTAGTCATGTGACCGTGACGTCATCAACGTTTTTTCATGGTTTTCTACGGTTTAAAATGGAATTTGTATTAAATTATAAGAAATATTCAGTGTGCACCAAATTTTGGATGTTATTTCTTCATAGACAGAAAAAATATTACAGTCATTCCTTAAATATTGTGATTTCGCATTTGAGTGTAAATTGCTATTTAAATATTTGTGGTGTTTAGAAAAATTCCTGTTCAAATCATATATACAACATTTTAAAATGCGAGTTAAAATTATTGAGAATATAACCCTGTCATATTTTTTGCAGTCATTTCTGAATTTACAGTAAAGAAAAAGTAAAATCACAAAAATACAGAACCCCGAGAAAAAATAAGCAAAACTAACCAATTCCAATAAGAGAATATAATTTTTTTCAAATGGGATATTTTTTACCAGATGAGTGATTTAGGTATTTGGAAGCCTCTTGTTTTTATTGTTATATATAAGTGTATATTTTCTTATATTTATCAATTAAACTATGTAAAAGAGGCTTGAAAGATACCAAAAGTACAATCAAACTTGTTTTAGAAAAAACACCAAACACATAAATTAAAAAAGAACAAACAACAGTTAACAAAACACAGCAATTGTATTTTATTTATATATCATTATAATATTGTATGTACTTTTTGAATACATTATTATTAGATTAGTTTTTACTAATGGGATTATCCTCTTGAAATAAAAATTATTTATTTATTTATTTCCATAAAACTTTTCAGGGCCTTTCCATTGCTGTTAGAATGGAGTCATCTGAGGAGAATGTATGTGTATTTTATGACATCGTATCAGAAGTTTTTATTGCGCCACCATTACCACACGGTATTGTCTGAGGATGTCAAAAGTAAACACAAGCTTGATGAAGACAAGATATTTGCTGCCACATCTTTGGCAGAATTAGATCAGTCTTATACTATGTAAGATGTCTGTTAACGGATGCTGATCCAGCCATTTTAAATTAAATTAAACCCCCAGAACATCATGAAAAAAAAGATTAAATTTGAAGAATCAAAATATTTTAAAAAGGGGGTCTGGGGGTGAGAGGCTTCAAGGCATGGAACATCATATAAAGTTCAAATAATAGGATCAAAATGATTATTTCCAAAATAGAAATTGAAAAGGGGGGGAGGGTGTCCAACCCTGGAACAAACAAAACCCTCCACTCCTCTTCCAGGATACCGATTTTTGAATTGAAGACTAATGGTTTCTTGGGTAATTCTTCAGCATTTAAGATAGCAAATTTTCATACTGCTATGAATTTGAATAGAGTTAATAAATAAAAACATGATTTGAAAAATTTACTCTGACATACAATCATTCCCACTTTACATTTCAAAATCACTTAAAATTTAACAAAAGTTGACAGGTGAATGAATACCTGTTGTATACTTGTAAATTTTAGCACCTTTTAAACATTATTTTCATCTCTGTACAATATACCATTGTTAAGGATATATTTAAAATTGGAGTTATCTTCCTTTTTGCATAATTGTAATTGAAATGATTACAAATAAAAGAAAAAAGAAAGGATATGGGGTATCCATCCTTGACACAAAATCAGTACATGCACAGCAAAAAATTACACAAAAAGCTAAGGAACAGAGCTTTTATTGAGTTCTTCATCTAAAAGTCACTATGCCCACTACAATTGCAACGATTAAGTTTTAAAAATTTTAACTGCATAATTTATGCAATATTAACCCCCCAGTACTCACAAGCACTTTAATTTATAATCTTTAATTATTTTCAGAAAACGTTGGGGATACAAGAGTTTAGAAGAGTATTATGAAGCATGTAGCAGCTGTAATTATATCAACAATGTAAATATTCATTTAGATTCAGACTTGGGGAAATTGTAATTGTAATCATTAATCAGCTGTAATTGATTACAATTTTTCAAATAATCACTGTAATCATTTTATATATATACAACGAAATCCTCTTGTAAAAGTGCTATAGTTGTATTAAACTTTTATTCATTCACATCATTTAAAATGTGTTTTATTTAATCATTGTAATCAGATGCCAATGTAATCATTAATTTAATCAGACACTTTCAGAAAAGATGTAATCATTAATTTAATTTAATCGTACAAATGACAAAGTAATTGTAATTTAATCAATTACATTGAAAGTAATCGGACCCATCTCTGTTTAGATTCTCTACTTTACTCATACAATGGAATAGTTTCCGGAGAATAGATATTAGAAGATGTGGTAATGAGACCAGGGGTTAAGAAATTTTGTTATAGCTCACTAGCCCAGGGCTAATTGGTAGCAGGATTTTACTAGTCCTGTTGGAAGAACTACTAGCCCAACGAAATTGACCTGCTAGCCCGAGTATGCCGTACAAATTCAGAGTTTGCTGCAATATACAATGAATTCTATAAACTTAACAATTTTTATAGTAGATTTTAGCAAATTGGATACCCAAAACTTATGTCAGCAAAAAAATATCCCATTAGCAGATATATTCAATTAATCGATAATTCAATATTATGTAATAATGAGTTGACCAAATCCTGAGATGGCACAAGTCTTGGCCACTGCTATACATGGTTATATAAAAGAGGATTGGAGTGATTTTTGAGATACATCATTACGTTTGTGTAAAAGAATTATCAGCTGGTTATATGTAATGCTCATATTTGTTTTCAGTTTTAAAGTTCTATATTAAAATAAGTCAAATGACCTCAAATATTTATATGAATAAATATCACCTTCCAGAGTTTGTGTCTTTTATAATTGTTTTATAAATGAAGTGCAGTAATATCCATATTTACATTTATGTATTAGCTAAGCTAATTGTGGGCTATAAATAGATAACAAACTGAGCACAGTCTCTAAACTGAAATTGTATTTTTTATAAATTTTACTTCTTCAAAAATCAAATAAATTTGAATATAAATGAAGATAAACATGATTGATGAAATATTATTGCATCAAGTTTAAGTTTTCTGAAGACTGTTAATGTTAAGGTCTTGGTTCTGGAGGCTTCACAGTATGTAAACAAAAACAAAATAGCATCCATAACATGTGCACATGTTAAACATTTATATCTGACAAAAGTCAGGTTTCTGCTGCCAAAAGGGATTCACATTTATATTGCAATAAATTATTCAGAAGGAGGTTACTGGTACAATCAGGTTACATTATATTTCTCTGGTTGCATAAGCAATGTACAATACCCCCTGTACTGACAAATCGATATTGAAAGTACGGGATCCACCACGAGTTATTTGTTCTATTTTAAAACTTTTACAAAATCAGTTCAAATTCTGGGAATCCCGGATGACGTAATCGAATCTGATTGGCTAATAATAAAATTAACGGTACTAATTTTCTTGCACCAGATGCGCATTTGGCTAAGATAGAATAGTGATGAGGGGATTTTCCACTTTCTATTTTGGAAACGCCAAGAATTTTTTGTTACTAGTCCGTCGGGCATATTGGGTTACAATTTTTGGTTGCCCGAGGCCTAAATGCTGTAGTCCCGGACGTCAGACTAGTGGATTTTTTAACCCCTGGAGACAAATCTCCATCCTAATCACAGTTAGTAAAAAGTAAACCATTATAGGTCAAAGTAAAGCCATGTGATGCATATATCTTGTTTTTATTTTCATTACATAGTTTAAAACCACAAATTAAGAAGCTCATCATATTGGAATGTACAGATGTGTATAGTTATTGCTACATCTGTTCTGTTCATATAATGTGTACACAGACTGCTGTATGGGTTTTACTTATAGATGAAGGCCGTATGGTGACCTTCGGTAATTTTAGTGACATTTGGTCTCTTGTTGAGAGTTGTCTCTTGGCAATTATACCTGATCTTCATATTTTTATGATATACAGATTCTCATTGTCTATTTTCAGATAACAATACCAATGTTTTTACTGAATGCTAGAGATGACCCGTTGGTACCTCAACCGTTACTGAAGTGTGCTACACAATATGCAGGTATATCATCAATGTTTGTAGCTTATGATAGTTTTTGCAATCACTTGGCATCCATCTCCATTCTTTTATTGACTGCCATTAACTATTACAAAGAATATCTCCTCTTAAACTACTGGTGGAAATTAAACCCAACAGTAGGAATTGTGCACATCTTATAAGAAAAATGTCAGGTATAAAATTTTAAAAAGTATATACAGCTATCAGGAAGGGTTAAGTCTGCAGGCCCGTAGCCAGGAATTTCCAAGGGGGGGTTCGTTGGACTCACAAACTCGACTTAAACAGTCACAATTCAAACAGAACATTGACTTTAACAGTGCTTATTTGTTTTCAAGGGGGGTTTGTCCGAACCCCCCGAACCCCTCCTGGCTACGGGTATGGTCTGCTAAGAATGAAAAAAATTCAGTCATCATAAATTAAAGAGGCATGACATTTTGATGTGTAGATGTAAGCATAATTTTATTCCACCCTGTTTTCATTCTGAGTACCGGTAACTGTTTTTCACTAGAGAATATTGGATGTAAAAAGTGTGAAAGCGTTGATCTTGATATCATTGTCTGTTTTTCCGTCTGTCCCACTTGAAACTTTGTACACATGTTCCCTATGATATGATCTTTCTAATTTTAATGCCAAAATAGAGATTTTTTTTTTTCAAATACCCCAAAAAAAATACCAAGCCCCATTTCTTAACTATTTCCCCTTCAAAAAACACTCTTTAAAATCTCAAGAGTGGTTGATATTTTACACTGGACTCAGATTAAAAACCCTAGTGAATTTTTGTTGGTGGATAATAAAACACTAGGGATTTTCTTCCTCGGGATAAAGTACACTGATGGAATGAGACCACTGTTACATACACATATTTTTTACCGTTTTGCTGATCAAGTTCTTTATTTAATTTTCTGTATATCCTGCATATATGGAACAAATTATCAAATTATCAAACTTTTGATTGGAGAATTATTGAACTTTTGATTGGAGATTTAAACATTTAAATGTATCCTGTATTTCAGAGACTCATGAAAATTGTATACTGATGATAACTAAGCATGGCGGCCATCTTGGATTTTTTGAAGGAGGATATATTACACCTGACACAATTACCTGGTTAGACAGAGCCATCATTGAGTTTGCCAATGCAGCAGTTACCATTACTCAAGCAAAGAAAAATTTAATAAATGGAGTTCAAATTTCCTAACATCAATACATGTAGTAAACATGGAAAACTTACAATTGAAAACTATAATTTAAATCTATATTTTTGTCCCATTATTTGTACAATCCTAAACTCAAATTTTTTCAAATTGTTGTCCCATAATTTGTACAATCCTAAACTAAAATTAAATCTATATTGTTGTCCCATAATTTGTACAATCCTAAACTAAAATTAAATCCAAATTGTTGTCCCACAATCTACAATTCTTAACTAAAATTTACATCCATTTTGTTTGTCCCACAATTTGAACAATTTTAAACTGAAATATAATCCATATTATTGTCCAAGAATCTGAACAGTTCTAAACTAAAATTTAATCTATATTGTTGTCCCACAATCTGTACATTTCTTAACTAAAATTTAATCCTTATTGCTGTCCCTCAATCAGAACAATTCTAAACTGAAGTTTAATCCATATTTTTGTCCCATAATATGTGCAATTATGAACTTAAATTTAATCCATATTTTTCTCCCTTAATCTATGCAATTCTAATCAAAAATTTAATCCATATTATTGTCCCAAAATATGTGCAATTCTTAAATGAATTCAAAATCAAAAGTTAAATTATTTCTATGTAATGTCTGAGAAATTGTAAGATGTGTATAAGTAAATATACAATTATTATGTTATAAGAATGTTGATGTGTAATAGATATGTTTCAATTGACACAAATTGAACAAAAGTTACTTCCCTTTTCTTGGGTGTCTAAGTTCACAAACTCCTCCATAAATCAGGCAAATTGAAATGCTAGGGCTTTTCTGAACATTTTTGTATACTTTAAGGTGGTACCCAACACCGTCACTAAAATTAATTTGTCTCGTTTAATTTTCCTAAAATTTTGACAAAGTATTTACTTTGACCCTTTGACAAAAATATAAAAATTTCAAAAAATTTAAACCAAGCATTTTATCAGAAAAATTACGCTGGTTATATAGCAGTTTGACAAACACTAATTTTCATCATTGAAAAGCTATATATTCCCTAAACAACACAATGTCATGAAAACGTCTAGCTGATTTTACAGAGTTATCTCCCTGTAGTGTTAGGTACCACCTTAAGGTTAACTTTATTCATTACTTGAACCTTGTAAGAATCTCTAGTCAGATGTGTTTCAATTCACCTTTTCAGAATGTATTAAAAGGAATGGATAATCTCATTGTTTATTAACCAATATGAAAATATGCTACAACATTTATTGAATTTCCATGGTTTAGAACTCTTTAAGGTGGTACCTAACACTACAGGGAGATAACTCTGTAAAATCAGCTTAACGTTTTAATTTCGTTGTGTGTAAAAGGAATATTAAGCTTCTCAATGATCAATATTGGTGTTTGTCAAATTGCTATATAACCAGTGTAATTTTTCTGGCAAAACGGTTGGTTCAAAATTTTTTAAATTTTTATATTTTTGTTAAAGTGTCAAAGTAAATAATTTGACAAAATTTTATGAAAATTAAACGAGCCAAATTAATTTTAGTGAAAGTGTTGGGTACCACCTTAAACCAACAACAACGTTTTGATGTATGTTTTTGAAATATTACAGAGAATGCATTATATTCTGAAATGGCCAATTAGGTTAGAAAATAAGAAAATTTACCATTTATCCCTCTGAAATGGCTTTAAAGGGAAGTAACTCAGACAATGTCATTGGAAATCTATGTATATAATGATGTGCAATTATTCACTGCTGTTCTTGCCATATTATTGTTTATCTGTAGGTTGTACATTTAATGTGATCCTGCTAATAAGGTCACTTGACTGGTCGTGATAAAAAATTATACCGGTGTGTGCATGCGTCTTCTTTCCTTTAAGGTTTAGTTAACAAAAATCTTCCATGATTCTTAATTTATAAATGAAATATTTTTCATAGTTTCAATACAATTTCTCTATCTTCTGAGAAGCAGTATTGTCACCGCCACTTGCAAAAATGAATGTTTGAAATAATTTTGAGGCTGCCATGGAAACACTTTCCTCAATTGTACGTGATACGAAGTCTCTAGCGTGAACTCAAAACTTATATTGACAGAATGAATGTAGGATGAAAATAACCAGTAATTTGTCTATGCAATCAGAATTATTTTTTATTGTTTTATAAATCAAGTAAGAAGGGTAACAAGTTTGAGTTTAGTTAGTCCTCTTTTTTACCAGTCTCAAATTATGCTAATTTTTTGTCGAGCCTGCGACTTTTGTCGCAGAAAGCTCGACATAGGGATAGTGATGCGGCAGCGTTAGCTAACTTCTTAAAAGCTTCATATTTTAGAAGGTGGAAGACCTGGATGCTTCATACTTTGTATATGGATGCCTCATGTTACGAAGTTTCTGTCAGTCACATGTCCAATGACCTTGACCTCATTTTCATGGTTCAGTGACTACTTGAAAAAAATGTTCAGATTTTTTGTAATGTTAAATTCTCTCTTATTATAAGTAATAGGATAACTATATTTGGTATGTGCGTACCTCGCACGTTCCTCGTGTCTGTCAGACAGTTTTCACTTGACCTCGACCTCATTTCATGGATCAGTGAACAAGGTTAAGTTTTGGTGGTCAAGTCCATATCTCAGATACTATAAGCAATAGGTCTAGTATATATTCGGTGTATGGAAGGACTGTGAGGTGTACATGTCCAACTGGCAGGTGTCATCTGACCTTGACCCCATTTTCATGGTTCAGTGGTCAAAGTTAAGTTTTTGAGTTTTGGTCTTTTTTTCTAATACTATATGTAATAGGTCAACTATATTTGGTGTATGGAAATATTTTGTGATGTCAGTCCCGCAGGTTTTATTTGACCTTGAACTCATTTTCACGGTTCATTGGTCAGTGTTAAGTTTTTGTGTTTTGGTTTGTTTTTCTTAAACTGTAGGCAATCAGTCAACTATATTTGTTGTGTAGAAGAATTGTTTGCTGTTCATGTCTGCCTGGTAGGGTTCATCTGACCTTGACCTCATTTTCATGGTTCATTGATCAATGTTTAGTTTTTTTGGTTAATGTTAAGTTTATGTGACAGTTGTAATAAAGCTTTATATTTAGGACTATCAACATAAAATCAATGATTAGTAAAGAAGGCGAGACATTTCAGCGTGTGCACTCTTGTTTGTTTAAGTTCTGTTACTTTAGTTTGCCTCAACAAATTGTTATGAAACTTGTACATGATGCTTATTACCATAAATGGAATCTGGGTGGCGTCCCTGTAACAATTCTCTAAGTTATGTCCCTTTAACAGTTTTAAAGTTATGTCCCTTTATAATGGTATATGCCATATGGGGTATCATCTGTGTCCCATGGACATGTTATCAATTTATTTTATATTCCACTACCATCCTCATTTATTTATACTGGTTGTATGTATGACAATCTTTATGGTGCTCATATTTTTACTTGTCCTTTTGCAATATTGTCCAATCTTTACGGTGATAATGGATGTTCATTAAAATAGTATCAAAGCACAAAGGTCCTTGCACAATGTTGTCCAATCTTTGAATAAGTCCCATGACTTTGCTCCAAGGTAAAATAGTCTACGTTCAAAGAAAGTAACTCTATGACTGACAAAATAATACTAGATCTGCAAATTATTATTTGGTGCACTCAACCAAAATTGGACTTGTTAGGAACCCAGGTGACCACAAGACCCCAGGCACAGGCACCTTACCTATTTTTCATAAATATGCCTTAATGTTTCAATCATAGTTTTACTCAAATACCAAAGCACGAAATAAAACTCTGAATAACATAAACATTTTGATGATATATGTTGCTTAGGTGCTATACATATAAACCCATTCTTTAGTTGGGGATTTTTTTATAAACTACTACATTTACATTGGATGTACCGCCATTATTGAACTAGTATCAAAGGTCCTTACGCAATACTGCCCTATGGTGCTGATGACTTTTCTACAAAGTTGTACTGCTGTTTCTTGATTGAATTATACTGCTGACTCAGTATTTATAGGTAATGGATCAATTATAATTGTCAGTTGACAGTATTTCTGACATGATTAGACCTTTTCATGGTTTATTGATTAAAATTTTAAGGATTGGGGGCAGGTGCGGATCCAGGAACTTAAATTGTTGCCGAGCGTAGCAAGGTGACAAAAATATTGAGGCAAAATTATCGAAATATTCTTTGTTAAGCTGAGGAAAATCAATGATTTGCAAATTTTAAAGAAGCACGCGGCCGTCACTCCCCCTCCAAATCCACCCCTGTGGGAGATCAGATAACTACTACATATATCTAACGTTAGTCTTGTATGCTACTAGTACTGCAATTTCACCCTTTGGTAATATAAGTTTAACTGACCTCACAAACTTTTAATGAGGTACTTATTTCTTCTTCAAGGATGTTTGCTTGTCATGTTTTGGATTTTTTGTCAAATTTTGGAAATCCTCTGGTTTTATCCATTTGAATGCCTTAAAAAAAATTTGCCCATGAAACCCCATTTTCTTTTTATAAATCTTTTACATGATAATTATAAACCATTTGTAAAAGTCTTATAAAATCTTATTTATTTTTTAATAGTTTTGGAGAACTTTAACTGGGCAATGATAAAGCTATGAAAAGTTAAGAGAGAACATTTTCCCGCCAAAATTCCACTGGCTAATATATCAAAAACAAACAAATTGACCCCTATATTTTTTTTGCTTTTTTGATTCCTCAATTAATCCCCTATCAATATATACTAGTTTTATGGAAAGTTATTTATTTTGAAACTGAGCAGCAAACATCCTTAAGTGTATGTTTAGTCCTCTCTAACTATATTGATTATAAATCTTGAATTTACCAGTTTTAATTTGTTGTCATACCATTTTTAAATCATAATTCAGGTACCATTTTGAAAATAGAATGATATAAGCTTAAACGGGCATAAGCTTTGATTAAGACAAAAAAATAGAATACAGTTCTTTTTATTTCAAGTATTAATATTATTATTGAGTCTATGATTTGTAAATGGTTTATTTGATACTTTTTTATTCCTTGGACTTATGTTTTAGTATGTTATAAATCAAATATTTGAGTTTATGCAAGTTTGAGTCAAATCGTTGATGATGAATTTAACAGCAAATGCCCTTTTAGCTTAAAGGTTCTGTCTAGTATTTTAACATTATTATTGAATTCATGTTAATTGTTTATTTTGAATTTTGGTTACTTGGATATGTACGTTTCAGTATCTTATAAATCAAATATGGGAGTTTGAGTCAAATCGGTGATGATGAATTTAACAGCTAATGCCCCTTTAACTAAAAGGTATTTGTCATCGTGTAAACTTTCAGTTAGAGTATAGTTATATTTTAATATATTTATGTATTTATTTATATTTAGTAGAATTTTATATTTACATTATAATTGTTTCATATTTGTTAATGTATATATGATTTTATCTTCATAATGTTCAAGTTCACATTAAATTTCATTACATTTTATAATGTTTTTGTTTTGTTTATATGAAGTTTGTCCATCTGTCTATCGTCAACATGTCAAACAATTACTCAAAAACTTTTAAGGTGGTACCCAACACTTTCACTAAAATTAATTTGGCTCGTTTAATTTTCATAAAATTTTATCAAAGTATTTACTTTGACACTTTAACAAAAACATAAAAAAAAAAACCATTCTGAACCAACCGTTTTGTCAGAAAAATTACACTGGTTATATTGCAATTTGACAACGACCAATTTTGATCATTGAGAAGCTTAATATTCCTTTTACAACACAACGTAATTAAAACGTTTAGCTGACTTTACAGAGTTATCTCCCTGTAGTGTTAGGTACCACCTTAAGCCAATTTTCAAGAAACTTTGGTGAATTGTTTGTTATTCATAAAAAAAGGAGTTCTTTTTCAGTTTTAGGATAATAACTCAAAAGTGTCTTGAGCTGTTTTCATGAAGCTTTGGCGACTGGTTTATATTTATACAAACAATCTCCTGATAGTTGTTGTTTTTTTTTATAAATTTGTGATATTACAATTGAATGAAAAGGCGACTGTGTATAATGCGCTCAAGGCACACAATCATTAGGGTGTTGGATGAATGAAAAAATAACCAATCAACCATATTCAGAAAGTCAAAATTATTAGGTGGTACTATTATTGTTTATTTATGGGTGAATACTAAACTTTGCTGTCAGAAAATAGGGGTGAAAGATACCAGAGGGACATTCAAACTTATAAATTGAAAATAAACTGACAAAGCCATGGCTAAAAAAGAAAAAGATAACAGACAAACGAAAGTACACAAAACACAACATAGAAAACTAAAGACTGAACAACAGGAACCTTACCAAAAGCTGGAGGTGATCTCATGTGCTCCTGAAGGCTAAGCAGATCCTGTTCCACACGTGGCACCTGTCATGTTGCTCATGATAGTATAAACCCAGTATAAAGCAGAAATCTCCATCTTGATTCCATGCAAGTTCATCAGGGTTTATTTTCTTCCAAGAGTCATGTGCTTGTCTGCAGTAATTATAAAGTTTAAAAGTGTTTGGAAAGTTATTCTGTTAGAGTTAGATCTGCCACACATGCACACTAGAACAGTCACTAATAACAAGATGTTTGTAGAAAAGGAAACTCAACAGTCAATAGTAACAAGATGTTTGTAGAAAAGGATTGAGCAAGAGAATAAGCTCATCGGAACATCTGAGATCACACTGGCAATAAACCTTATGAGTGTGATGTATGCACACTGGCTATGAGTGTGATGTATGCACACTGGCAATAAACCTTATGAGTGTGATGTATGACCACTGGCAATAAACCTTACGAGTGTGATGTATGTACACTGGCAATAAACCTTACGAGTGTGATGTATGACCACTGGCAATAAACCTTACGAGTGTGATGTATGCACACTGGCAATAAACCTTATGAGTGTGATGTATGCACACTGGCAATAAACCTTATGAGTGTGATGTATGCACACTGGCAATAAACCTTATGAGTGAGATGTATGCACACTGGCAATAAACCTTATGAGTGTGATGTATGCACACTGGCAATAAACCTTATGAGTGTGATGTATGCACACTGGCAATAAACCTTATGAGTGAGATGTATGCACACTGGCAATAAACCTTGTGAGTGTGATGTATGCACACTGGCAATAAACCTTGTGAGTGTGATGTATGCACACTGGCAATAAACCTTATGAGTGTGATGTATGCACACTGGCAATAAACCTTATGAGTGTGATGTATGTACACTGGCAATAAACCTTATGAGTGTGATGTATGCACACTGGCAATAAACCTTATGAGTGTGATGTATGTACACTGGCAATAAACCTTATGAGTGTGATGTATGCACACTGGCAATAAACCTTATGAGTGTGATGTATGTACACTGGCAATAAACCTTATGAGTGTGATGTATGTACACTGGCAATAAACCTTATGAGTGTGATGTATGCACACATACATAATAGAAAACAAAGGTCATTGATATTAATGCAATATTTTGGAAAAGGGTCAAGTCTGAGCTCACAGAAAAACATGAAAACACACTGTCAATAAATCTTATAAACATGAGATCAAATGTAAATAAAAGAAGATGTGGTATCATTGTCAATGAGACACTTTTCCACCCGAGAAAAATGACATCCATATCCCATGGTCAGCTATCAAAGACCCTGAAATGATATGAACAACAAATCAAACAGAAAAACTAAAGGTCTGATTTAGGGAGCTACCATTTGATTTTTATGGGGGGGGGGGGCTAGGATGAAATTTGAAAAAAATAGGCAGGACAGGAGTTTTGAGTAAAAAAAAAGGCAGGATGTGACACTTGCAAAAAAAAAAGTCAGGACGACAATTTAGGTAAAAAAAAGTCAGGATAAACTAAAAAAAAAAAGGCAGGACCGAACAGAGTGAAAAATAAAAAGGCAGGACAGAGAATACAGCTAAAAAAATGCAGGACAAAATTTTTCATCCTAGCCCCCCCATAAAAATCAAATGGTAGCTCCCTTATGAACAAAACAATAATGAAAAACAAGTATGAAATACATCAACAAATCACAATCACTGAATAGAATGCTCCTAATTTGGGACAGGTGGGGTAAATATATTTACTTGTGTCAACCCCTTCCCCCTTCCCCCCCCCCCCCCCCCCACACACTAACCTGGGACAGTGGAGTAAAATTCAGACATGACAAACAGCCTATAAAAATCAGTTGAACAATTTTAAACTCATGGTTCATGGTTTAGTCAGTGTTAGATCTTAAAGATACAAAAGTACACACTCTGTCCCATATAAATAAGATGTTATGGAAAGGGGTTAGGTAGGGAAAACACACATGTATGCTCAACCATGTCAGTGTGGTGTATGTGATCAAATTCGTTGACCAGTGTTTGATCTTACACACACAAAAATACACATTAAAAATGAGATGTTTGTGGAAAAGGATTGAGCGTTACAGGAGATTATGTGAGCCAAATTTTGTTCCTGTGAAAAAAGTTCCAGTGGAACTAATTTCACATGAAATCTGTTCTGGGAGAACTTTTTTCACAGACAATTTCCATATAATTTGTTCCATCTCTATGAAATAAGTTCCACACTTTACCTGGTGGAATACCACAGACACCAGAAAACACCTTATCAACGTAATGTTATAGTTAGAAGATGTAAGGGTCCAAGTTAGTGTAATAAAGGACCTCTTAAAATCGATTTCAAGCTATCATGAAATTTTACACGACTTCCACTAATACTGAATCAATTAAAATTGTTTATTCAGGAACTCCTGTAAATTTTTCAAAGTTTCCTAAATGTAGATGGAGTTCCATAACTACCTTTAGCATATTTTTAGTAGTAAATACAGTAGTTTTGAATATTTGATAAATAGCCTGCTGTTTAATCCATATCGCGCAACTTTGATGCGCACCCTTTACCATACCCTTTATCACAACCCTACTTTTCTTTTCTTTTTCTACATAAATTCAGTTTTTATTTATGTAAGCTTAGAAATATTATTCCTCAAAATAGATTCAAAATGAACGGTCATTCGGTCGTGACGCAATTTATTGAATGACGTCACGAACGTCAAGTTTTCATATTTTTTGGCACACTAATGCAATTATAAAAAATACAAAGCACACAAAAAAAAAACCAATAAACACAATTTTTAAAACAACAGCACGCAAATTGTAAGGTAACCCAGGTGCTTCGAATAAGTAATTGAGCAAGTAGAACTGAAGGTAACATAGTGCTATGGATCAGAAAACAGTTCATATAATATAATACTCTCCTGTTGAAATATATCCGTATCACATGTCTCAGCCAATATCATCCCTCGGGCCTAAAGGCCCTTGGGATGATACACTATATGATACGGATTTTGCCATGTATTATTCTCTATGTATATGTTGTGTACAAGTTATCATTTTGTACAAATTATAATTTGTACAAAAATATTGTACAAATTATAATTTGTATTTTGACTTTGTACAAATTGTAATTTGTACAAAAAGTGCTTGTACAAATTACAATTTGTACAAAAATGGACAAAAATTCACTTATAACTTGTACAATTATTTATCATATGGATTTTGGTGAAAAAAGCATCGATACACATTATTGAAATGCTATTAAATGACCACACAGTACACCTAAGTTACAAAATCAAACATTATTTCTTTATCATTCGTTTGAGCAGTTGATCTAGTGATTTATGGAATCAGGTATTACAAACCATCTTTTGACTCCCAAATCGATGACGACCTGTTTTACTGGCATTTTAACTGCTTCACATAGCGAACGTTGAAGCTCAAGAACCGTTGCTGTGAATAAACATGTGTATTTCACTGCTTCAGTTGGACTTTTAGACAAATAAATATCCAAGAAAGAAAGCGAGATTAAACACCCCATTTGGTTAAGGAATATGACTATACTAAAGTCAGGAATATGTCAGTTGTTTTTCTGCCGTTTTTTTATCAATGTTTTTTTCAACAAGGATCTTTGTTTTATAAATATCAAACTTAACGGAAATCAGTTGAGACAATCTAAGCTTGAAAAAACAACGTTAAACATATGCAGAACAGACAGACAGACTTTTATTTTATAGTTGGTGTAGTATTATAAAATCATCAGACCCAATGGCATTGAACCATCAATCTTTTCACAAACAAAAGTGAAGCTGAACAAGTCATATAAATCCAATCTTTTGAGGTACCAATTACAAATATAAACTATAACTTGTTTAAAGAAAGATTTGATTGTTTTCATGGAATTTTTGAAATAACGAATAAGTGGCAACATATCTTTTGAGATCCTTTTCACGATCATCAAAATGCTATGCACGATCTTTCACGATACAAAATATCAAATTTTACAACTATAATCGTTTTTGCAAACTTTCTAAATAAAACAAAAATCCTCAAAATAACGATAAGAACTCATCAAGCAGTACTATTGAATGATCTCTTTTTTTTTTTAAAGAAAAAGTAGTTTATGTATTAAAAATTTGTATAAAAATCCTATTTGTTTACTTTTTTCTCTCAAAAATTTCGAAGATCAATCTGCCTTTTGTAGTTGTGAAAAAACGGTGTATTTTGTTAATTAAGTTTAGTGTGTGGTCAGTTAATTACAATTCTATCGTGTGAATCAATGCATTTTTCACCAAAATTCATATTTAAAACTGTTGTACAAGTTATAAGTGAATTTTGGTCAAATTTTGTACAAATTGTAATTTGTACAGGCACGTTTTGTACAAATTATAATTTGTACAAAGTCAAAATACAAATTATAATTTGTACAATATTTTTGTACAAATTATAATTTGTACAAAATGATAACTTGTACACAACATATATACTTCATGACCTTCAAAATTCGATTTCAACTTTCCTGTTTAATTAGTTTTATAAGTAAAAATCATAGAGAACCATAGTTGTCCAGTAGGAAATATTTGATTATTTCGGATATTGGTATCTAAAATGAATAGAGTTATCTTTCTTTATACTGAATTGTAGTAGTATTGCAATAATAACCTTGCTTTCACTTATGATGGTCAAAATATAGATATTGTTGATGATTTTATATCTTGGAATAATTTTTGCTTCAAATGGTTCATTTTGTAAAAATAAAGAAAGATTAGTTTGTCAAGCTAGAAAGGCTATGTTTAGTATAATGAAAAAAAGTAGACAACTAAATTTACCTATTGATATACAGCTTGAGATGTTTGATGTAATGGTTTTACCTATATTAATGTATGGTTGTGAGATTTGGGGTTCTACTAATAACAGTATACTAGAATCATTTTGTCTGCAATTTTATAAATATATACTAAGTCTGAAGAAATGTACACCAAATTGTATCATGTATGGTGAACTAGGAAGATTTCCTATTGATATTTTTATCAAAAGTAGAATGGTTGCATTCTGGAAAAGAATTATTTGTAATAAGCAAGATAAAATTGCTGCTACTTTGTACAAGTTATTATATAACATGCATATCAAGAATTTTTTCCATTCTAAATGGATTGTTTGTATTGAAAAAACCCTTAATAATTGTGGTCTCTCAGAGTACTGGCTGTCACAGAGTGTACCAAAAAATGTAGTCATATCAAATCTAGTCAAACAATGTCTCTGTGATCAGTTCAAACAAACATGGGTTACTACTGTTTATGATTCAGCTAAATGTTTAAATTATAGAATTTTCAAAACCATTCATAATTTTGAAAGATATATTGTTGATCTACCATATGATCTTCGAAAGGCATATTGTAATTTTAGATGTATGAACCATAAATTGCCAATAGAACAAGGTCGTTTTTGGGGTGTTGAACGTGATGATCGCATTTGTGATTTATGCAATTTATGTGAAATTGGTGATGAATTTCATTATCTATTTAAATGTACTTTTTTTTCAAATGAAAGAAAAAGGCTTTTGCCCTGTAATGTGTATAAAAAGCCAAATGCTATAAAATATGGTGAACTTTTTTGTTCTGATGACTACAATTTAATTGTCAAACTTGCCAAATTTTGTAAAATTGTTCTGTCTGTTATAAATTAGATTTGCCTTCCACTGCAAATTCCTTAAATCATGTACTTTATGTATACCATTGAATATGTAACCATGTCATTCTATGATCTCATTATTTTGTATATATGTTATTGTTTGTTATTATTGTTTATATTCACATACCCCTGATGGGGTCTTGAGAAATAAAAAGTTTTTTTTTTGCAGGGTCAATATTTAACAATAAAACGTACCCATTTATTCTTATGAGTTTATTTAATATACAACACAAAAAAAATGGTTTCTCTTACATCAAGGTTGAGGGGGAAAAAGTGGGGTCGAGTATTTTGGGACAGAATTATTCACAATGTTGAGTGCATTTACCCTTACGTTATGTGAGGCTCCCACAGGGTACCCCCTTAGGTCGCAAGGTCGCTTTAAAATTCGTCGAGAGGTGGTTTTTAAGGGAAATGTACAGGTCGCAGGTCGTTTTTTTCTAACACAGAGGACGGAAGTCGGTCGGAGGTAGTTTTTTCTAAATTTTACAGGTGGCAGGTCGTTTTTAGAAGCTAGGTCCTCAGGTCGGAAGTCGCCTCTAAAAAGCCCATAGGTCGCAGGTCGTTTTTGACCCTGCGGGAGCCTCTTATGTTTTCAGCTGTGGAAAGGGGAGGCACGCATATAGCTTTAAAAAAAACTCAATAACACTAAAACAAGTAAAAAATCGTCATACACGGGGAATAACTCGATAATAGGTCTTCCGATGGTTTTGGTCATAATGCTATTTTTGTAGTCTACTGTATTCAACTAATAAGCTATGCATTCACCTCAATGGCTATCGAAAATGCAGAACGAAAAATGAAACAGCAAGAGCCAAAAGAAGAAGAAAGGTGATAATATAATACAAATTCTAAGACAAAACTACGTTAAAGATTACAGAATCCATTTTGATACAGATAATGAAACAACCCTGTTTTGCGACAGTTCAGTTATTCAAATTAAAATTGCCCGAATTATGTCTCCTTGGTCAGATTAACGATTCAAGTTCTTTATCTTCAAGTGATGAATTTGACAAGGCAGTTAAAAACATGAGAATGAATTAGGGGAAGATTGAAAGAGAAAAGATAACTAACTGAATCAATCTGTCAAATAAAATAACATAAATTATGTCACCAAACAATACTCATATTACAGTGCTACTTTTATGACTATTATATTTATTGTGTCTGTTTAATTAACGCATCAATGTAAAAATATCGGAAATTGATGAGACTGTCATTAAAGTGAGAGGTTAGCGCTATAGAACCAGGTTTAATCCACCATTTTCTACATTTGAAAATGCCTGTACCAAGTCAGGAATATGACAGTTCTTGTCCATTCGTTTTTGATGCGTTTTGTTATTTGATTTTGCCATGTGATTATGGACTTTCCCAATTGATCTTCCTCTATGTTCAGTATTTTTGTGATTTTACTTTTTTCTACGTTCTTATAAATAACATGTTTATATATTATTTAAAACTCATTTTTGTTTTGAAAAATATATCTCAGAGTTATGACCCTATTATATGTACATCCTTTGTAAATTTAGATGTGGTAGTCACAGATTACCAGTCGAGACCGGGAGATGGAGCAATTTGCCAAGAAGCGAAAGAGTGTGCTCTTTATGTGACTCTATGGATATCGGTGATGAATAGCACTATATTATGACGTGTAGCTACTTTATCAATGAAAGAATAAATCTGCTTCCCCCTTTTTGTCACGAAAATGTTAACATTTATAAGTTTGAACAGCTATTTGCTTCCTACAATGTAATTGTATTAGAAAAAACTATTTAAATTTAGTAAGAACGTCCAAGAGAAGGTCGTTCCTCCAGGTTAGAACTTCTTAGTATCACTTTATATATGTACAAAAAACTGCATGTATATGTAATTCACACATGCTATATAAGTTTGTATATTGTTAATATGTATATGTTCTCTGTAACAATTGTTTTAAGAGAATAAAGTATTCATTCATTCATATATTTAAGATATTAACACATTTTTTTGTTCAGATCACCTTTTTTATGTGAGGATCAAATGTTTATAAAGTTTTAATGTAATACCACAGTATACAATGTAATCATAAGTAATCTAAAGTATACAAAGTAATTATAAGTAATCTAAAGTATACAAAGTAATTAAGTAATTATAAGTAATTTAATGTAATCAAATTACATTTGAATTAGGTGTAATTGTAATTATAATTAATTACATTAAACTAGCAGAGTGGAGAAGGTAAAAAAGAAGTACCTACTTTACACCGTATACACATGATACATGTGATTTCGAAATCTGAAAATTATGTCTGATGATTCTTCTCAAGTTATATATATATATATATATATATATATATATATATATATATGATCGTCAGAAAGAGAGCACGTATGGTTTTGCACGTTTAAAATACATTATCATGATCGAATACTTTTATCAAAGGTCATCAGAGATTAGTGCAACACATCTGTGCGATTTGCTTGAAAATAATCAGTCATATAAAAAATTGCACCATCCCGAATGCGAGTCGACAGTTCCACAATATTTTTCTCCGAAATCAGGATGACTAGAATCAAAAGATTTTTACCGTTGAACCCAGTATTCAGACTCCTATCTTTACTATTATGTGAAATTACGAAATTCAATCAGTGTTTTAAAAGTTCATTCGAGAAAAAAAAAAACGTTTTGGAAGTTACTATATAAATATCTAGCTCCTAAAAGATTTACTAAAATTGACTTATACCAGATAAATTTAAGTTAACAGTCTGTATAATACAAATAAAACATATACTGTACATTTCTGGCTCTAGTGGGTACTAACGTAATGAATACCTGTTAGAAATAGTTGTAAAAACAGTCAGATAAAGAATTTTATGAATGGACTTACAAAACACAGTTGTAATTTTAAATCCAAGTGCATTGATTTGAATTTTATTGACGTTAAACATTGGTGGATGATTTCGATGGTTTCAAGAATTAATTAGCAAATTAATCGAAAGTCGTTCAATTACATGGTCAGTTCAACAGTACAGTAGCTTGACCCGATATCACCGAGGCTGTTCCATTACACTGACACACCCAAATATTTGTGTATTGCTTATTTTATGTTTACAATATTTTGCGCATGCTTAAAGACTATGATTCAATGTTATTATGACTGTTTATGAAATAAATCGTTACAAAAAAATAGTATATATTATTTCATATCGCTATCTTTATCTAATTTCTATCTTTCTCATGATAATCCGGTGGTACTTTCCGGTAATCTCAATGAACAGCGCAAGGCTAAAAGATTACGGGTTGTGACACGGTTCAGTGCGTGTATTCATGCACAGCTCGCAGCTTTTTCACAACAACAATGTAAACTCTTTTTAAATCCTCATGGTTTCTCATTTATGGCGACCCACTGTTTGTATATTGTTGGTATTCTATATGTAGTTTTTTGGATTACACCTGCAAATGGTAAGAATTTACTTATTTAAATAATGAATATAATGTTTACATGAAATTTTGATATCGGTCACCCCGCTCCAACAAAATCAACATGGCCGCAGTTTATTTGTGCCCTCTCTGTTCACCTTTTGGCTTGTCCGAGTTTGACCACACCAAAGACATCAACATTTACTCCAGTCATATTACTAATATTATTCTGGGACACGAAACATGACTCGGAACATTTTGTAATAATTTATGCCAATTTTGTTGGGTCATGTTTTGATTTTTCTCGCGATTTTTTTTTACCACTGAATGGAATTTGTGCTTGATCTCGGTGTCGAGAGGCGAAAATGGGGTCAAGATGAACAAATATTAAAGATATGACGAAAGAGCTATACAAACAAATGGTTGAAAACAAAACAAGATTATTATGTGTGATGATTAACATTTTTATCAAGATTATGTTAAAATTGAACTGTTTATATTGACAAAAATAAAAATTTACGAATTTACAAAAAACATGTGTATTTTATATAAGAATTGAAGAAATAAACAAAAAATTAATTTTACATGGGTAATTGTTTACATGATAATTTTACTACAAAGATTGTTAATAAAATAAAAGATTTTTCGTTTTTGTGATGTTCTGGAAGATGATTGGTTATCCACATATTAATTCATTACAGTTATATAGGTCATCATAGATGGCCTTGGTGACCTTGGTATAAAAGAAGCCATTTTGAGGTCTTTTTTTCAGAATGAAGTTTTAAAAAATGACAAGAATTATTATTGTTTTTTTTTAATCTGCATATATGAACAAAAAAGATTTCTGGAATTTCAAATGAATTTTGGTTAACAAAGTGCAATTTTTTTTTGGCGTTGATAAAGATCATCTGTTGAACGTTATCAGTAAATAAAATAAAAATTAACTATATTTTTATTATTAAATTAAATGCTTCTTAATAGTCTTATTTGCTTATATGTATATTATATAAGTTGTATTAAATTTCATAATAATTTAAATATTGTTTACATGTACACTCAATATTAGTTTACAATGCTAAATTTAGAATACATTTATTCCTTGGAAAAAAACATTACATTATCCTACTCATCTTCTTCCAATTCCTTTATTATAATTAATTGTAGATTATTCATCGATATATACTTCTATCTGATATATAAGCAGAATGAAATAAGAACATCACCTTTTGTTTTAATACATCATACAATTTGTATAACATAAAAAGAAGATGTGGTATGATTGCCAATGAGACAACTCTCCACAACTTGGTAAAAGAGACCAAATGACACAGAAATTAACAACTATACATTTGTAGGTCACTGTAAGGCATTCATCAATGAGCAAAGCCCATATTGCAGAGTCAGCTATAAAAGGCTCTGAAATAAAAGATGTAAAACAATTGATTTAACAAAACTTTTTAAACCGCCTAATTTATAAAGGTCCAAAATAATGAAAAAATAATTATGTAAACAATTATTTAACACAGCAACAAACAACAACCACTGAATAAGAGGCTCTTGACTTGGGACTGGCAGAATGTGGTGGGGTTGCAATGATTATATATCTCATTTTGTAAGTCGTGCAACAGATTTTACTGCATTTTATTATAAAAATAATTAATAAATGTCCCTCTGGTACATGTATCTTTTTTTTAAAGTAAAATATGGTTTCAGTGACTTATTATTCTTCATGTTTGTTATTTTCTAATGTGACAGAAACTCAAGAACACAATTAAGCGACAAATTACATTGTTGCATGATAAACAACTGTCTAAATCAGATCATATAATATTTGGTACTATTTTGAAACAGACTCCAAAAACGCACCTAAAAAAAGATCAAACTCATTAGTCAGAATAACCTGACAACTCAAAAAGACAAACCAAAAGTCCAGAAAACCTTGAAAGCTTACATGTACACAATGTAAGTTAAAACTAAACATTATAATTAGACTAAGTTAACCTGACCTAAAAGGATCCCAGGTGTCCTAGAAGGGTAGGGGTATCCTGCTCCACATGTGCAGTTCTTGAAATTAACACAGGACCGATTGGATATTTTGCTCATGGCAAGATTGCGGTTATGTAATGTAACATCTAAGGAAAAGAAGACAGTATTGTAGCTATGACCATGATGACAATGGAAACCAATAGAATTCCTTTTACATTTGAAAGGGACTACTCATCTTGCTTCAATTTTCCATCATTTTCCAGTGGCAGTCTAAATTTTCCTGACCTGCATCCTGGACAGCCACTTTTACAGGACCTACCTATTATTATTAAATTTGTTCTTGTCCTAAATATGCATGAACTATTTGCCACTGGACATTAAAGCAACCAACAGTCAATTATTCAATCATTGATCTTGCTTTCATGTAGGTTTTCTGTGATTCCAACATTTTAAAGTGTATATGCTAAATGCACTTGTCAAAATAAGCCCAACAATGACAGATTTGAGCCGTTGCTTCTGATACATTTCACATCATGGCAACACCACCTGCACTGTGTCCTGCCACCTACAGGGTTCATAAAAGTTTACTTAAGGTTTTGGTGGCAGATGTAATTCGTTTTCTCATCAGATTTATCATGGGTTCACACTACATGATGTATGGTGGCAACTACAAATGAAAGAACATAAAGTACCTTTAAGATTTATAAATTTGTACATGTATTTGGTACCAAATATATGCTCTTACATTTTACAATTTACTGTAAATTGGCATATTTATTCTTGAGAAATTCCTAATGTTTGCTATAACTTTAAGTAGATATGGCATGTACGTATGGTGGTACATGTACTAACTGTACTTCATTTTCAATATTTTAATCTTGCCAGTTTGTAAAATAGAGTGAGCACTGCTGTCCAACACATTGATCTGTTCTACACATTATTTCAAAACAAGTTTTCTAGTACTTCACTTGATGTGCTCAATCGCTGGAACGGTTGGCTCTGAATGTCAGCATTGTTTCTGTATTTTTTTGTGAGATTTTTAGAGAAATTGCTATTCGATAAATTAGCTGCACAGTTTATAATTTGTTTATATTACCCCAATACTTAAATGTACAAACATGTTACATGTCAGTGTTTTGTTTTAAAGGACCCTGGAGATTTTTTTGAATTTGTTACCATGATTTTCAATGTTACATGTAATTGAAAAGCAACAAATATATATGTACCAGATGTGAGTTTTAGTGTGAAAAGTTCATCAGAAATATTTTTTTGCCTTAAAAAATAGGAAACTACATATGTACACAGTGTTCTCCCCAGGCCCTTAAAGGACCGCGGGCCCGCGATGTATAATTTTCTACCGTGGTGGTATCGTTCTTGCCGCGATGTATAATTTTTCACCGCGGTGCTAAAATTTTCGGTAAAAAAATCATAAATTCCTTGGGGTATTAAATTTCAGATGAAAATTGACCAGTTCAAACCAGTTCAATCCAGTTCTGACAACAAAGATTGTTTACACCACGTGATCGATTTAACTTTTGAGGTTAACCTTGATGATTGGATTTAATCGATGTACATGATTCTTGTGTTTTAGCCGACCGTGCAAGGGCTGTATAGCCAGTCAAGGTCGTTAAAAACTTCCATTTGTGTTGTGTTTTAATTAATTTAGAGATCATAACTTAATGATCACAGACTTATGAGACTTTTGAGGGACAAGCAGACATTTGGTAATTAACTCTATTATTCCAGCCTTTGGTCATAAATGATTTGCGTATTTTATAAACGTGAGTTACTTCCCCTGATTTAGCTTATTACAAAAATGTGCTCCTAAAATATTATCCATCATTTAAAATAGAAATAAAATACAAATTGAATGCAAAATTATATAAGGATGTTACCTCAAGGATGAAAACTTTCTTGGAACATACCAACAAAAATATATTGCAAATTATTTTTGACAATCATACTTTAATTAAAGCACAGACATATTATATTAAATTGGTAGTGTAGCCATTTATTTAATACTGACTGAGCTACGGCTGTATATTCAAACAAGGTTGTTTAAAACTTCCATTTGATATATAGCTGAATAGTATTAAAGAAGTTCAATTTTTAAAAGAAAAAGAAACAACTTTACAATGATTGGAACTCAGCTAGACATGATAACCTTTCACCAGTGTCCACATAGACAATATAAGTATACTTTTTATGTCTATCATGAAATAACACAATAATGATTCTGATAATAATTTTATTGATGTGTCTAAAGCTATGGAAAATAGTATTTAATTTATTAAAGGTTCTGCAATAAAATTTGATCTTGTTTAAAGTTAATTGTTATGGTGTAATCTAACAAAAATGGGGAATGTGTAGTGTAACAGGACAGTATCAGGACAAAATTGGCTTGATCAAAGTATAAAAATGACTGTTTAAAGACTAAAAGTGCTTTCTGTTATTTATTCTTAAAAGATATTAAAGTATACAAACAGTTTGATTTACTTTTTTTTTACCAGTATTTTTTTACCCAAAGTCTACATAACACAGTAAACAAAACAAAAGACAAAAAGGTAATGGCAAAAAAACTAACGAAGAAAAAATAAGCGATGCAACGCGACACAACATATTGTACAAATCATTTCGACACACGTTACCCTGGTGCTATCCAAAAATCCTGGGGAGAACACTGTGTACATGTTCAACATGTAGATTTTTGTACATAATTGTTATTTATGATTTTATATTTCTATCCTTAATATTTTGTAATTGAAAATAAATGTATCCTTAATATTGTTTTAAACTTTTCAACAAAGCGATCAAGTTTATCTTCTTACAACACAACACTCAAACTCTGTTAGTAAATTTTCATAAGAGAATCCCTTTTTTCCTGCCCAAGTTTGACCTCATGCCCAGCAGCCCTGGCTTTTTAATTTGTTTTCATTATTCGATTTGTAAAATTTACCTCTACAGGCCAATAAAATCTATTTAGAATTTCCTCTTTCCCAAAAAAAAAAGGTCTAGGCTCTTTTTATTGTGAAGACTACATTGTATACACAAGGTCACTTTTAAGTTAATTTGTCTTTGAACTTAATGTTAATAAGCATATCAGTATGAAGTTATAACAAAGTTCAAAAACTTGAACGTCAAATTTACCTGAATTTTAAGGTCATAACGGTTGCCTCGAAGAAGTGATCACAAGAAACCCAGTGTTTTGGGGGATAACTATGAAAGGAAAGTGTTCTGTAGATTAGGGTTACTTTCAAAAGCCTGAAAAGGTACCTAACCTCTTCAATATCAATCATAAACATTGCAACAAATATGTAAGTGACATATTGCGAAATAACAGTTCTACAGTGTGGGAATATTTTTTTTATCAGAACAAAATTGAATGTTCTTTTCAAAGAAAATGGATAAACCTTATTAGTAATAAATTAAAAAAGGTATTTATGGTAAGATGTATATTTTTGTATCATTGTAAAAAAACAAACATCATAGTGTGGTGTGCCATTGACCACCTTTGAAGTGTCACCACTTCTCCCTATCGTCTACCCTATGATTTTGAAGTAGTGTGAACCCTGCATGTTTTAAAGTGTACTGCAAAAAAAAAATAATAAATAGATATTTTTTAATGGTTTTAATTGCTGTTTAAGGTTTCCCCTTTTGACATTTCTCTGTTAATCCCTGTTTAAGAACCAGATATGCTTTAAAGAAATAACTTACTCTTGGGCCTTTTATATCTTACATACATGCATATATGTCATGCATGTATTAATAGTTATAATAAATTGGCCCTAAGAATCTTTTTTTTTTCTTTCTCAAAACAGCCTGCTACTAGAAAATGAGGGAAAAGATTTATATACTGTATATATATATATACATGTAGGAAGACATAATAATAACTTCATTGACATAGACACTCTTAATAAAAAGACATTCAAACTGACCCAAGTCCAAAATAAAGTGAAAACAATTGATTATAAACAAAGAACAAACCAAAAGACTAACAATAGTATACAAATATCCACATGGAACACTAAGGCCATAGTTATTTTATTTTTAGTTTTACGAATCCGCCGACCCTAACTTTTGCCGAATTGGAAAAAAAATAAAATTGAAAAACAACAATTTTTTTTAATTTTTTTTTCCGCCCGCCGCGGTGCTTTGTTATAAAAATAAAATAATTTGGTTTTTAGTTGTATTTTTCGATCCGACTCTGCACAGCGCTTGAAAGAATAGGAATTTACGCTTAGCGATCGATGTTAGAAAGGACTTGAATGTTTTTGGCCACCATGGTGCGGTGGTTCCGCGTATATAGTTGGTTTTGATTTTGAACTTGCGGTTATCAAAAACAAAGTAAAAGGGGAGTCTGATACATCTATTGGCCAAATTTGTATCAAGATAAAGTCATTGTCAGGGAATCCTTGTCCTGTGAAAGTCTTATGGAGGTGACTTATTATCATTTATCCAGGTATGTATTTTTAAATTAGAATTTCATCAAGATGAAAAGCAATTCTTAAATATGAAAGTATGCAACATTTATGTGTTGGTGAAATGCATGAAAACAATATTTATAGCTGTAATTTTGTAGTAGTTTCTATCTGAGATTTTTTTCTTATATGTGAAAAAAAAAAACATTAATTTAGTAGCGAATACTGCAATAGCAAACAGTCCACTGTGACTGAATCTTAGTTACTTAGGATAGTCTGTCCAACCTGGCCCCAGGATAACATTTGTATTTTTTCCTAGAGGAGGGAATCAAAACCCTCATACACAAACATGATTGGAGTCTCAAACAATTTTGGAATCTAAATTGTATTTTTCAGTTTAAAACAAAATTCCTATTTTATATATATATATAAATATATTAAAAGTGTACAAGGCAGAAAAAGTGGTATGATATGATTGAATCACTGGCATGAATGAAACAATTTCTGAGATTTTTTTCATCTTTTATTTTAAATAGGTATCACACAGGTTTTCAATGATGTTTGCTTTTTTGCGGGGACTTTGAAGACATTGCAAACAATCCTGAAATAGTTCAGCTGAAGGAAGACTTCAGTATTGTGCGGCCCATATACAAAGGATGCATTGGAAGAAAATGAAACCTGCGACCAGGAATACCAAAAAAGTTAAAAAGTCCAAAAATGAACATTGAACTGTCATTGTCTGACATACATGTCTGTTGTATTGTAAAAAATAAATAAAAAAAGTATTTATACTTGAATTAAAAGTTGTTTTAACAGATAAAGTACATAGATACTGACATATTAAAGAGTATTAAATCAATCCATGGTCACAGCACAAGCGCATGTCATCATTTGTGAAGTTCTGCAGTTTGTTTTTGGAATGTGTTTTGTTTTGGAAGTTTTTTTTTTTCTTCCTCCTACCCATTCTTTTCTTAATAGGTGTCCGTAAAACAAAATAAATAAAAAAAAAGAAAATCTTGATTTTTTTTTTTTTTTTTTTCGTCCTCCTACCCATTGGTTTTGTAAGAAAATTTCGTAAAACTAAAAATATAATAACTATGGCCTAAAGACTTAAAAGCAGCAGGAACCCCACCAAAAACCAGGGTGGTGATCTCGTAAGCAAGGAATAAGTTTTGAAACAGAATTCATTCTATCTGTGAAAGTATCATTTAAAAGGAAAGATTATATCATTTAAAACATTTTCTTTCTGTATTTTCATTCAATAATCAATGAGGTCTATAAATAGAACTCTATAATAGGGTTAAAAGGTTAGTGAAAGGGACAAGTTATGCAATTTATTAGTAGTATTCAGTGTTCAAAATTGATTTTAACCTGAAATTGACCTTTGCTCATTGGATGACCATTAAGAAACAGCTTTGGTCATTCACCTTAGCCTCAGTTTGAATAATGACCTCTTGACCGTTAGACAGAAGCATCTCTGTGATGAAGAATGTTAGGACATTGAGTACATTGTTCACAATCAGGAAAGATAACTCATGTAGTTAGTTATATGTGGTGGGATTTTATTGTATTAGAATATGCATCATTAAAAATAGGAATTGTACATTATTTAAAATTCCCAAAGTTGTCAATGGTCTGTCTTATATATATATCTCCAGTTATATTACTCTAAATTATCATCCTGTGATATAAACCATATACCAGGATACATTTTGGCCATGTTTTGTGTTACATGGGTTACGTATTGAAAAAAAATACCTTGTTTTTATACGACCGCAAATTTTGAAAAAATTTTTGTCGTATATTGCTATCACGTTGGCGTCGTCGTCGTCGTCGTCGTCCGGCGTCCGAATACTTTTAGTTTTCGCACTCTAACTTTAGTAAAAGTGAATGGAAATCTATGAAATTTTAACACAAGGTTTATGACCACAAAAGGAAGGTTGGTATTGATTTTGGGAGTTTTGGTCCCAACATTTTAGGAATTAGGGGCCAAAAAGGGCCCAAATAAGCATTTTCTTGGTTTTCGCACTATAACTTTAGTTTAAGTTAATAGAAATCTATGAAATTTTGACACAAGGTTTATGACCACAAAAGAACGGTTGGGATTGATTTTGGGAGTTTTGGTCTCAACAGTTTAGGAATTAGGGGCCAAAAAAGGGCCCAAATAAGCATTATTCTTGGTTTTCGCACAATAACATTAGTTTAAGTAAATAGAAATCAATGAAATTTAAACACAATGTTAATGACTACAAAAGGAAGGTTGGTATTGATTTTGGGAGTTTAGGTCCCAACAGTTTAGGAATTAGGGGCCAAAAAGGGACCCAAATAAGCATTTTTCTTGGTTTTCGCACCATAACGTTAGTATAAGTAAATAGAAATCTATGAAATTTAAACACAAGGTTTATGACCATAAAAGAAAGGTTGGGTTTGATTTTGGGAGTTTTGGTCCCAACATAATAAGGGGCCCAAAGGGTCCAAAATTAAACTTTTGTTTGATTTCATCAAAATTGAATAATTGGGGTTCTTTGATATGCTGAATCTAACTGTCATGACCGTGTATGTAGATTCTTAACTTTTGGTCCCGTTTTCAAATTGGTCTACATTAAGGTCCAAAGGGTCCAAAATTAAACTTAGTTTGATTTTGACAAACAATGAATCAGTTAGGTTCTTTGATATGCTGAATCTAAAAATGTACTTAGATTCTTGATTATTGGCCCAGTTTTCAAGTTGGTCCAAATCGGGGTCCAAAATTAAACTTTGTTTGATTTCATCAAAAATTGAATAAATGGGGTTCTTTGATATACCAAATCTAACTGTGTATGTAGATTCTTCATTTTTATACGACCGCAAATTTTGAAAAAATTTTCGTCGTATATTGCTATCACGTTGGCGTCTGCGTCGTCGTCGTCGTCGTCGTCGTCCGGCGTCCGAATACTTTTAGTTTTCGCACTCTAACTTTAGTAAAAGTGAATAGAAATCTATGAAATTTTAACACAAGGTTTATGACCATAAAAGGAAGGTTGGTATTGATTTTGGGAGTTTTGGTCCCAACATTTTAGGAATAAGGGGCCAAAAAGGGCCCAAATAAGCATTTTCTTGGTTTTCGCACCATAACTTTAGTTTAAGTTAATAGAAATCTATGAAATTTTGACACAAGGTTTATGACCACAAAAGAAAGATTGGGATTGATTTTGGGAGTTTTGGTTTCAATAGTTTAGGAATAAGGGGCCAATAAAGGGCCCAAATAAGCATTTTTCTTGGTTTTTGCACAATAACCTTAGGTTAAGTAAATGGAAATCTATGAAATTTAAACACAATGTTTATGACCACAAAAGGAAGGTTGGTATTTATTTTGGGAGTTTAGGACCCAACAGATTAGGAATTAGGGGCCAAAAAGGGACCCAAATAAGCATTTTTCTTGGTTTTCGCACTATAATGTTAGTATAAGTAAATACAAATCTATGAAATTTAAACACAAGGCTTATGACCATAAAAGGAAGGTTGGTATTGATTTTGGGAGTTTTGGTCCCAACTGTTTAGGAAAAAGGGGCCCAAAGGGTCCAAAATTAAACTTTGTTTGATTTCATCAAAATTGAATAATTGGGGTTCTTTGATATGCCGAATCTAACTGTATATGTAGATTCTCAACTTTTGGTCCCGTTTTCAAATTGGTCTACATTAAGGTCCAAAGGGTCCAAAATTAAACTTTGTTTGATTTCATCAAAAATTGAATCCTTGGGGTTCTTTGATATGCCAAATCTAACTGTGTATGTAGATTCTTCATTTTTGGTCCTGTTTTCAAATTTCAAATTCTACATTAAAGTCCAAAGGGTCCAAAATTAAACTAAGTTTGATTTTAACAAAAATTGAATTCTTGGGCCTCTTTGATATGCTGAATCTAAACATGTACTTAGATTTTTGATTATGGGCCCAGTTTTCAAGTTGGTCCAAATCAGGATCTAAAATTATTATATTAAGTATTGTGCAATAGCAAGTCTTTTCAATTGCACAGTATTGTGCAATGGCAAGAAATATCTAATTGCACAATATTGTGAAATAGCAAATTTTTTTTTAATTAGAGTTATCTTTCTTTGTCCAGAATAGTAAGCAAGAAATATCCTATTTGTGCAATAGCAAGAATTTTTTTTAATTGGAGTTATCTTTCTTTGTCCAGAATCAACTTAAATCTTTGTTATATACAATATACAATGTATATACAATTTTTTACTACCAACTGATAAATTTAAATAATCTTTACCATTCAGTGATAACAAGCAGTTTTTTTACATCTTAATATTTTATGATGTATTTAAATGAGTAGTTATTGTTGCAAACTCCATTAGAAATTTGAATTGATATCAGTTTTGAAAAAGGGAAACGGGGATGTGAAAAAAAAGGGGGGGGGGTTAAATTTTTCTCATTTCAGATTTCATAAATAAAAAGAAAATTTCTTCAAACATTTTTTTGAGAGGATTAATATTCAACAGCATAGTGATTTGCTCAAAGGCAAAAAAAACCTTTTAAGTTCATTAGACCACATTCATTCTGTGTCAGAAACCTATGCTGTGTCAACTATTTAATTTTAGATTTAAAAAGTTTGAAGAAGAAATCTTTAATTGATTTGTAAAATCTTGGCATTTGTTTTGTGTAAAAAAAAACCATGTAATGTCAAAAATTTGATCACAATCCAAATTCAGAGCTGTATCATGCTTGAATGTTTTGTCCATACTTGCCCCAACTGTTCAGGGTTCGACCTCTGCGGTCGTATAAAGCTGCGCCCTGCGGAGCACCTGGTTGGTCCTGTTTTCAAATTGGTCTACACTAAAGTCCAAAGGGTCCAAAATTAAACTTAGTCTGATTTTAACAAAAATTGAAATCTTGAAGTTCTTTGATATGCTGAATCCAAAAATGTACTTAGATTTTTTATTATGGGCCCAGTTTTCAAGTTGGTCCAAATCAGGATCTAAAATTATTATATTAAGTATTGTGCAATAGCAAGTCTTTTCAATTGCACAGTATTGCGCAATGACAAGAAATATCTAATTGCACAATATTGTGAAATATCAAATTTTTTTTTAATTAGAGTTATCTTTCTTTGTCCAGAATCAACTTAAATCTTTGTTATATACAATATACAATGTATATTCACTTTTTACTACCAACTGATAAATTAAAATAATCTTTACCATTCAGTGATAACAAGCAGTTTTTTTACATCTTAATATTTTATGATGTATTTAAATGAGTAGTTATTGTTGCAAACTCCATTAGAAATTTTAATTGAGATTAGTTTTGGAATAAGGGAAAGGGGGATGTGATTAAAAAAATTGGGTTCAATTTTTCTCATTTGAAATTTCATAAATAAAAAAGAAAATTTCTTCAAACATTTTTTTGAGAGGATTAATATTCAACAGCATAGTGAATTGCTCTAAGAGAAACAAAAATTTTAAGTTCATTAGAACACATTCATTCTGTGTCAGAAACCTATGCTGTGTCAACTATTTAATCACAATCCAAATTTAGAGCTGAATCCAGCTTGAATGTTGTGTCCATACTTGCCCTAACCGTTCAGGGTTCAACCTCTGCGGTCGTATAAAGCTACGCCCTGCGGAGCATCTGGTTTTCCTATTGAACCTAATTTTGTGGTAATCTATCCTCAAATAGAAATAAATATTATCTTATCTATATACAGTTTATATTAGTATAAAGCATATGAAATATAAAGCACAAAATGCTCCTTGCTATTTTAAAAATTCAGTGCTGTCATGTTGTAGTACTGTACATCTATGTTGTACAAAAAATGATGTAGTTTGCAGATTGCAGGAGGTGGCTTTTGGGCTGTTCTGTGTAGATTTTCACTTCTAATCCATGTTTCAAATTAGTACATTTATTTTGGAGCTGATTTAATTATATTTAAAAATGAATGGATTTTTCATTGTCATATAGCAGATATGTCCAAAATTTTACTAGTCTTTTGCATATATAATTTGACTATTGGTCCACAATTGTACCAGTCTTTTGCATTTAACTCTTGGTCCAATATTTTTCTAGTCTTTTGTATTTAACTCTTGGTCCAATATTTTTCTAGTCTTTTGTATTTAACTCTTGGTCCAATATTTTTCTAGTCTTTTGCATTTGACTATTGGTCCAATATTTTTCTAGTCTTATGCATTTAACTCTTGGTCCAATATTTTTCTGGTCTTTTGTATTTAACTCTTGGTCCAATATTTTTCTAGTCTTTTGTATTTAACTCTTGGTCCAATATTTTTCTAGTCTTATGCATTTAACTCTTGGTCCAATATTTTTCTGGTCTTTTGTATTTAACTCTTGGTCCAATATTTTTCTAGTCTTTTGCATTTGACTATTGGTCCAATATTTTTCTAGTCTTATGCATTTAACTCTTAGTCCAATATTTTTCTGGTCTTTTGTATTTAACTCTTGGTCCAATATTTTTCTAGTCTTTTGCATTTGACTCTTGGTCCAATATTTTTCTGGTCTTTTGTATTTAACTCTTGGTCCAATATTTTTCTAGTCTTTTGCATTTGACTAGTGACTAATAGTGCAAACTGTTCTTCTTGTTTAAATATTTATTGCTGATGTATATTGTCTTGAACTTGTATTCACGCTGTATATTTGACCACCTAACAGAAATTTTACCAGAACTTAGTTATAAATAATGTCATGATATACATTCCAGTTGGAACAAATATTCTTTACCCTAGGCCTTTTTTCTTTAAGACCAAATAAAAAAGTATATGTGTGGTTCCAGTTACATCTGAAAAATGTTAGGGTAGGTAGGGGATTTTTTTTATTTTATGTTGTTTTTTTTACATTGAGTCTATGGGAGCAACATTCTGACTTTAACAGTGCTTAATGAAAAATGACAATAAAATCTTTAGGGTAGGCTATTTTTAAGCCGAAAAAGTAGGGACGGTAGGGTTACTCAATACTGGAACCACACATATATTTTTATTTGGCCTTAGGAACAAGTACTGTTATAAAGGGGTGTTCCTAAGGTTTTGAACACCAGAATTTGCATATTACTGGCACAATTTCAGTATTTTACAATAAAAATGAAAGTGTAAGCCAGCATACATGTATTTCTCTCATGTACCACCAGGTGAAAAAAGATTTTGAGAACTCTGCTGCAATATTTGTCCCACTGGAAATAATATTAGAGAATATTTTTTCCACTTGAAACTTACATTAATTTCGTGACAACATCAACCAGATCATGGCAGATGTTAAATATGATATGAACTTTTGTATTTAGTTATGCAAATATTAACCTTAATTATTTTTGTTTGTATCACAGGGAACAATGGGAAAGATGAACCACTGTTATCAGGGTTAGTGGTCAACAGTCAGGACGGCCACCATGTTGTGGCACAGAAGAACGGCAAACTTTTGTTGAACTGTTCGGTGGAGGTGAAGTCCTCAGAGAATGGTGTTCCTAATATAACGTGGAGGAAGGATGGTGTTTTATTAGACTTTGACAATCGTATACAGAAAGTACAGAATGGGTCCCTGTACTTTAAACGTGTATGGCATAAAAAGAAGAAGAATATATCTGACGAGGGAATGTATGAGTGTTTAGTACAGAATAAAATAGGCAGCATTATAGCTAGACGGGTCACTCTTGAAGTAGCAAGTAAGTACATCTATCTACAATGTTAAGTACAGAATAAAATAGGCAGCATATATTATAGCAACAGTCTAATCTATATTAAACAAGAGAAACATTTAGGAACTACAGCAACAAACGACTACCACTGAACATCATGTTCCTGACTTACAACAGGTGCAAACAAATGCAGCGTCTATTTCTTTTGTTTACCAATTGTTGTCAATTCAGGGGTGTGGAAATATTTGTTGTAACCACTTGTCCCCGGGCAAGTGAAATTGTAAATTTTACTTGTCCGGAAGAAAAATTACTTGCCCTGATTTCTTAATGAATTTAGAAAGTGGAAGATGTATTTTACTGTAAACGTGTATGTTTCTTAAACAGTTTTTAAACAAAATTGAAATGGTATTCATGGTCTTTGTTTGTATATTAGAGTGATCAAAAGATAAGTGGAGTATAAGTAGACCACTATGAGCTATAAAAAAAACAACAAAAAACAGCTCTAAATTAAAGAATCTAGAGGCAAATATTGCAATGTTTTTCAATGCTAGCTTACATGAACCTGGGAGATTATATCATGGCTTATATTTTCTTTACTGTGAGTCAGTGCAGAGTTTTAAAGTTAATGAAGGGATGAAAACCAAATAATTGATGAATTACTGAATTGTTGTTTGTACCCCCAAAAAAACTATTGGTGGACCAATTGTAAATTTGAGATTTATTTTAGATACCTAAGCGAAATCAAAATTTTATAGAACTTTAAAATCCTCTATTCGTTTTTTTTTCTCATGATATTTGCACTTTGCCGCCTCTGATTTCCATTTCTTGAATTCCGAGCGATGACCTATCTTAAGATGCTTATCCATCTCGACCGGTCATTTAGTTTTCATTTTGAGAAATCAGTCTTCGAAATTAATAATGACCATTTTTGGTGACCCGTTGCTATAAGCTGTTCAACGTCAATCCCGGATCAATGGGAAAAAAATATAGAATATGAATGAAACCTGGATTTTCTTACTTATTTTTTTTGTTTGATAATCGATCTGTCTTGATAATTGATTGAGTTTTACTAAAACATGTTGTTTTCTTCTTGTTATTTGATATTTTTTCTACTTTTGTGAATGGATTTTGGGGACTTTTCTATATGATTATATGAATCAATAATGTCAAGCATAATTTTTTTAATTGTCCATGGGCAACAAATTAAAGACACAAAAAATTGCTTGTCCGGTCGATCAACTGTACAAGTTGGGCGAGTCGGGCATAGCATTTCCACACCCCTGCAATTTTATGATATTTTGTTTGAATCTCATACAAGTAAGAGGTTTAGTAAGCTATAAAACCTAATTCAATCCACCATTTTCTGCATAAGGAAATGCCTGTACCAAGTCAGAAAAATTACAGTTGTTTTCGATTCGTTTGATATGTTTGAGCTTTCTTTTTGCCATATTTGATAAGGGACTTTCCAATTGGAATTTTCTGTGGAGTTCAGTATTTTTGTAATTTTCCTTTTTACATTATTTTGAGTTCACTCGTGCGACCTCAAGGAAAGAAAATATCACCTTACATACATGTAGAAGTTGTCATACAAAAGGCTCTTAACAAATACATCTTAAAAGGTAGAGATGTTAGGAAAATAGTTCTCCTTGAAGTCTCCCTTTCCAGATCCAGGGAGAAGTTAATTCTCCCTCAAGTTCTAAAGTGTGATGAAAATATATACAACATGTATTTGTCATGTTTATAAATAGATTTTTATTATTGACCAATCAGATCTTTTTTTGTTAAACAAGCAATTGTTCATGCAAAGGCATGAAATGGGATAGTCGACATGGTCAAGGTCGTCAGAAATCACCCTCATCATCTTTTCCCTCAACTCTTACCCAGAAAAATGGAAAAAAGTATTTAAGAAAAATATTTTATTAAATCAATGATAATCTACACAATTACGCAAAAGAAAAAATATTAGTGTTTTTCTGGTTGGCCATTCCAACTGACCCTAACTTTAAAAAAAATCTTTTATCTAATCTCATCATCAGTGATCATGGCTCATGTCATTTTCTTGTTCATTTCAAAACATTAACCCAAATGATTAGTCGATCAAAAACAAAAATTAAAAACAGGGCCATTATGAATTTAAATTGGGCGAGTTTGGATTTAATTCTAATGATATTGACCAAACTGACGTCAAACACTTAAACTGATTTGCAAAACCCCCTTTTATAATGTTTTTGCAAAACATTTTCGTTAAAAAATATTTTATCTTCACTGAACATGTTGAAATAAACCTTTAACCAGTGGTTGAACTGACGATCCTTATTATCTCATAGTGTTTATATAATTTGTTGAGGTTAAAATCCAAAATGCATGAAATTGTTGAATGAACCCTTTAATTGATGTTTCATTCTTTATTTACAACTGAATTTTATTTTAAAATCACATTGAATTGGAATTTTTATAGCCTAAGAAAAATCAATACCACATCTCCCAAGTCAAAATCCTATAAATTAACACATTTTTCTATCCGAACATTCTTAAACGGATTAGAAGGGCAAACATAAAGTTTAATTCCTTTTAAGCTATGTTTTTACATTTTCAATTTTTAAACCTCTATAATCTTAAATCAAATATTTGTAAACAAAGAGTAAATAGTTGCCCTTTATGTCGCCCCATAATTCTCTGATGTGTGACCCATTCAGCAAAGGTCACATCAGGTTATTTACATGAAGAAGAATATGATTTATAATACATTTGTAAATAGAACATTTTTTGCAACTTAAAAAGAAAGAAGGGTATTTTATTTATGTTTCTGTAATGATTAACATCATAATTAGGATAGAACTGATATAGATTGCAGAATATTCCAGTGCACAGAGAAGGGACTATTTTTTTTTATTTGTGGGTCAGCTTATGGCTGAAATAGTGCCAAGGTGTTGAGGTACTGGTAGGGAATAGGTGTTGGCTCAAATAACAAAAACATGTTCATTAGTTAATAAAGAGGTTAATATAACAACATCTTTTCTTTAGCCACAAAAAATATTCAAGTCTTCATGGGATAAATAATTAAGTAGTTCTGAGGCCTTTTTAGGAGAAAAAAATAGTTGAAAATATTTTTTTGCTAGTAATTTTCTGAAGATTGGTCACTAAAAACATTAGAAATGTGTGATTGAGTGTTTTGTATAGTTCGTACCATCTGTAAATTCTAAACAGCTGTAACAAAAAAAATAATTGAATAAATAAATATGTCAAAATGCATAATTTGACATTTTTATTTTCATGAATTATAATAATATATTAATAAATATTAATATTGAACATTGTGAAAAACTACATGAAAGGTAATATTATACAGGTTGTACTTATTAAGGAATTTTTGTTTTTTTTTATACTTGCATGTAAATATGTAATAATTCAATGATTGCACACATTTTGTACCACAAGCCTATTTTCTTGATGTCAACATGACCTTCAAAGATTGCTGATTGACATGTGACCTTGTGGGTGTTTATAGAAATAGAGGGTGCATCATTATAATTAATTTAATTGTTTTACCAGTATTATAAGAGAAAAAGATGAGAATGATTATTTAGTTTTATTTAACATTGATTTTTTGCTGCTATTGTAAAACAGTTGAGGGAAATGAAAGTTACAAAAATACTAACTTCCAAACTAAAGAAAATTTAAATGGCAAATTTAAAAGCTCAAACACCATCAAACAAATGGAAACAACAGTGGCGGATCCAGAACTTTTCCTAAGGGGGGGGGCCCGCTGACTGACCTAAGGGGGGGCCCACTCCAGTCATGCATCAGTGATTCCCTATATAATCAACCAAATTTTTCCCACGAAAGGGGGGCCCAGGCCCCCCAGGCCCCCCCCTGGATCCGCCTATGAACAACTTTCATACTCTTGACTTGGCTCAGGTATTATTTTATGTACAAATTGGTGAATTATTCTGGTTTTATAGCTTGCTTAATTTCTCACAAGTATGACATGTGCCATTCTATTTCAACTTTTCCTTAGACATGTTAGAAAGACCTTCTAATTTTAAGAAGACATGATATGCAATATGGTAATATAAAAAGAAAGATACTTTTTAGTAGATATGAAAAGATGTGGTATGAGTGACAATGAGACAACTCTCCATTCAAGTCACAATCTGTAACAGTAAACCATTATAGGTCAAAGTACTGTCTTCAGCATAGCAAAAGTTGTGAAACCCTGTAGATAAAAGAGTTAGATATATTTGTTATTTTATTTTTAGGCATAGCAAAAGAGTATAGCTCTGAACCTGTAGATAAAAGAGTTAGATATATTTGTTATTTTATTTTTAGGCATAGCAAAAGAGTATAGCTCTGAACCTGTAGATAAAAGAGTTAGATATATTTGTTATTTTATTTTTAGGCATAGCAAAAGAGTATAGCTCTGAACCTGTAGATAAAAGAGTTAGATATATTTGTTATTTTATTTTTAGGCATAGCAAAAGAGTATAGCTCTGAACCTGTAGATAAAAGAGTTAGATATATTTGTTATTTTATTTTTAGGCATAGCAAAAGAGTATAGCTCTGAACCTGTAGATAAAAGTGTTAGATATATTTGTTATTTTATTTTTAGGCATAGCAAAAGAGTATAGCTCTGAACCTGTAGATAAAAGAGTTAGATATATTTGTTATTTTATTTTTAGGCATAGCAAAAGAGTATAGCTCTGAACCTGTAGATAAAAGTGTTGACAAGGGGGGTGTGGCACGGTTCGAGTGTAAGATCAAAGCAGTGCCCCCTCCTCTGTACACATGGATCAAAGATGAAGTCCAGTTAGCAACAAATGACAGGTAAATACGTCATTCTATATATACTCCTTTGACTTGTAGTGATTTTGATAGTGCTCATCATTTTGACATTTATATAACAATTTTGAAAATTAATATAGATACTTAAAATCACAAAAATGATCAGCAAGGCAAGATCTACTAACAAATCAAAGTTTGACAATATAGTTAGTAGACTGTCACTCTTTATAGGAGTGATTGCCCTTAAATGAGGATTTTTTTTTACCCTCTTGTGTTGCGAGCCAAAAACTGAGGAAGATAGAGAGAAACTAAGCAGACAAAATGATAATCAATACAAGATCAACAAAACAGTGATTTTTGTCATAAATTCTAATCTACAATATTGGAGGGTATCCTTTGTTGAACATACACATAGACCAAAGTGAGCGACACAGGCTCATTACAGCATCTAGTTTGTTTCCTCAAAAAAATATTTTATTTCCTTAAAAACGTCGTAGTATAATAAGCAACATGACCTTTGCATTGTACTTTTACAGAGAAAAATTGGTAAATGACTACAATCCAACAAGAAGAGTAAGACAATAAAAGAGTAGGGGCATTAAGGCCTGGTTTTGGCCCAAGAAAATAAAATGTTTGATAACTTTTTCAAATTGGCACATAATCTTTAGAAATGCATAGGGTCAAGAAATATAAATGAAAAACATTAAGATTCTTATGTGATGACTTCACAATTATGTCATATATAATATGTACTGTTTTCACAAAAACGATGAAAATCCAGAATGTATGCAGTTTTCTATCTTTATTTCTGTTGTTGAAACATCGTGTGTGGCCAAGAAACAACAGAATAATTTAACTGAAGCTTTATTATTACTATTGATAAAATCTCACCAAATATATGGTTTCTTGGCACATACTTTTCCAATCGAAAATATACTTTTAAAAAAATTTGATAAAAAACAAGGAAAATCACAAAATTTTACAAACTATGCAAATTAAGGCATGATTTGTTGCCATGGTAACTTGTTCAATGTCCAAAATTATTTTGTTTTTCTGAATACCTTCTACCTGAGATACTTTTCAGTAATTTAAAAATATGTATGATAACTTTTAAATTTGCAGTAATTTTTGGGCCAAATAAGGGCCTTATGGCAGATTTTACAGTATTGTGTTCTGTCTCCTACTTTCATGTTGCTAATGTGACGGAGACAAAAATGAGTAACGTTAGCGACATTTGGACATGTCACATGAGCAACAACATCTTTAAAAGTTAAAATGTATGCACACAGGGATGTTTAATATATGCCTGGAGTAATAAAATTGTACAGTCTGGTTTAGAATTTCTAAATATACAGAATGTCATTTGCAGGTGTACTTTATATCAAATGAATACACAAGAAACCAAAAAATTAGTAACGTTAGCGACATTTGGACATGTCACATGAGCAACAACATCTTTAAAAGTTAAAATGTATGCACACAGTGATGTTTAAAATATGCCTGGAGTAATAAAATTGTACAGTCTGGTTTAGAATTTCTAAATATACAGAATGTCATTTGCAGGTGTACTTTATATCAAATGAATACACAAGAAACCAATTCGTAATAGTAACATTAGCAACATCTACTATCATGACATTATGTTTTGTTGCGAACGTCTTTTTGATGGACGGAATACATTTAAGGTCCTCTTGTAACGATATTACACACAACTTACCTTCTTTGCTTCCCCATCATGTGAAGGAACTGACTCCGAATCTATTTCTGCAAAGGGCGATATCGTAACTCCTATACAGGAGAGTTACAGATATAAATATATGTTGCTCACGTGACACTGATTTGGACGGAAACCTCGAACAGTAACGTTCGCAAAAAATAAAACAGCCAATGATATTGATTCCTCAAGTCCTTTGACCCCCTTACGTCATCCAAATTTAATATGATTGCTATTTTCAATTATTTATAAAACCCGGGATAAAAATAACTACAATGGGCTGTCTGAGAACTAACAAGAAAATTGCGATCGTGACATACCACAATGGACGGAAAAGACGTGACGTTAGCAACAATATTTTTAAATTACCTTTTTTAGCCATTACCAATAAAAATCTGCCTTAAAGTTATGATTAAAACACAAAAGAAGACTTTTTATTAAAATATAAGTCCATGTTATTAGGCTCCACTTATAAATAATACTTCAAAATTCCACTCCAAATAAGCTGGATGTCAGTAAAGTAGGTCATGATGTCTATTCCATGTCCAATATTTTGAAATTGAAAACCCTCTAATTCTAACATAAAACACAAACACAGAGTAATTTTTATTTTTATTTACTCAGAAAGACACATTTTATTCAATAACATAATGCATTACTCCATTACACAGTCTGTTTCACAGTTTCAGCAATTGCTTTTTTGATGGATACAAAAAACAATAATTCCTTCTTATTGTAAAATCTGCCTTATTGCCCTTACTCCTTTAATTATCTATTGTTCCAGGTATATCATTATAAACTGCAGATTTTACATGATATATAAATATCTAGTTTTATCTTTATGAAAAGACGGTGCATACTATACATAACTGCATACTATACATGGCCTGATACAGTATCTATCTTTCAGGTATATCATTATAAACTCAGGGATTCTGCAGATTTTACATGTGACTGCAGACGACGCGGGCCAATACAGTTGTCATGCTACCTCAGGGGGACTACATCACCTCCCCGATACAGTTAATAGTATTACTTGGAAAAGAAGTTCTGAAGCCTACCTCACAGTCAAATCAGGTACAACATATTACCAGTTGATTATGTTATTGTAAGATTAACTACCTTGAACACAAATTTTGTTGAAATAAAAAGATGTGGTATGACAAATGTAGGAGTGCCAATGAGACAAATCTCCATCAAAGTCACGATGACGGATGTTGTTAGAGTAAACAATTATAGGTTAACAAGTACACACTCAACAGCAAGTTATAAATGGACTTAAAATTAAAACCAATTAGAAACAAGTGAACATACACTGAAAGAATAAATTTAATATTTATTACAGGGAATAAACCAAGACCAGCAAAGATAGTTGCTGGACCATCAGATACAGTTGCTCAGTCTGGTCAAACAGTGGTGCTAGAATGTCTGGTCGATGGTAGTCCCAGACCTATTGTTAAATGGAGAAGAGAAGGTTATTAAATAAAAAGTTTCATAAACAACATAGAAAAGAAGTTGTATAAGTGCCAATGAGACAACTCTCTATTTAAGTCACAATGTGTAAAAGTAGACAATTATAGGTCATAGTAAGGCTTTCAAGATGAAGCCTTGGGTCACACCTAACAGCAAGCTTTAAAGGACACCAAAATATCTTTTGTTAACCAATTCAACAGGAAAACCAATGGTCTAATATATATATATATATACAAAGTAATTGTAATTTAATTAATTACATTTCAAAAAACAGTGTAATGTGTAATTTATGTAATTGATCATTTTTGCAATGTAATGTGTAATTTAATTAATTACATTCCAATGTAATTGACCCCAAGTCTGATGGACTGTGCCAACCACTGAACAACAGGCTCCAGAATTAGGAAAGGTGCATAAAAATGCACAAGGTTTGAATGTCTTATCAGACACCAACCTTCACCCTAACCTGAGACAGTAGTGTAATATTACAACATAAAAAGGCACACTATTACATATCAATAGAAATGGTCAATCTCAATCAAAAATATATTAAATAAACATTTATCATTGAAAAGCATGAAATGGCAGTAAGACATGGTCTAATAGGCACCTCTATGAAATAATCAGCTGTTGATAACAAGCTGATCCTAATCCTCATTCATATTTCCTTCATATATTGGACTCTTCCTAACACAGGCAGTTGTCACAATTTTCAGTGACAATGGATTGAAACCTATTCATAGATGCCAACCATTACGATTTTTCCGTAGTTTTTCCGATTTTGCGATAAAAACTACGCTATTACGGTCAAAGTCGAATAGTGACGGATTCCCAATCATCGACGTTCAATTTTGTAAAACGCGGATTTTTATCATTACTTTTCCGTCCTGGTCCAGTATTTAGGAAACGCCAATGAAATGCTTCCGGTTTCTCGGGAGTTATCAACCTATTGTTGGGTAACTAACTGACTTCCGAAGAGGCAAACTTGCATTTTATTAAGTAGCTTTCCCCCTTTCTCTACTTCTCCTTGACAAAACAAAAATGTTTGAGTCGAGAACATCTGAACAATTAATGAATGGAATACATACTACAGACAACATGTTAAATGACAAATTTTAGTGTACATCACTTTGCAACCACTCGTCAGTAATTTTTATTGGTAAATGCACGTTTATGAATGATTACTGAAAACTTTTTTTACGGAAAATTTGATAGTTTGTTACTGATTGTGTCAAAAGGGGGTTGGCATCTATGCCTATTTAAAAGGAGCAGTTCTGACGAATCAGGAACATAAACTTAGAAAAACAAAGAGCTTATCTCCAAGTCTTGAAATAAATTAACCAAAACCCTTTTATATCATTTTCAGACCTTGAACCTACAGTTGCATATTTCTGCATTAATTATGCATTAATGATGATAGCCAAAATAAAAAACAAATCAGACAAAAAAGATGTGGTATGATGGACATTGAGACAACTTTCTACCAGAAACAAAATGATGTAAAATATTTATTTATAGAAAAGGACATTGAACCTTGAACTTGTTGCTCATTTATGTTCTATTTTTCAGATGGTAAAAACATCACGAAAGCCATGTTGCAGGGGACAAATCTTAAATTGTTAGAACTGGAAGAGAAAGACACTGGCAGTTATATTTGTGAAGTTTCTAGTCAAAATGGACCTTTGATTACTGCTAAGGCTAACCTTGTAGTTACAAGTAAGTGAAGTTTCTAGTCAAAATGGACCTTTGATTACTGCTAAGGCTAACCTTGTAGTTACAAGTAAGTGAAGTTTCTAGTCAAAATGGACCTTTCATTACTGCTAAGGCTAACCTTGTAGGTACAAGTAAGTGAAGTTCCTAAATTCTAGTCAAAATGGACCTTTCATTACTGCTAAGGCTAACCTTGTAGTTACAAGTAAGGCGATAGAAAGCTCTACACCAAAATATTGTCGAACTATTAGTCAGAAGACCAATATTTCAACATTTTTCTCATTATCTAATAAAAATTGATAAATCGTAGAAAGGGGTGTATAGTCCGCGGTTTTTTACCCTGGGAATGAAATTGATGGAAGGGGTGCTGACTATACAAGCGAACTAGACTTTTTCCTCGATATTTGGGGATGAAGAGGGGGTGCGGACTATACACAAATGCGGACAATACACGGCCGTATACGGTATCAAGAATTGAATATTCCTAGTGTAGGACATCAGACAAGTTAGTTACTTACAGTACAGACTGAAACCTGGTCAGATGCTTTTGTTCACATATGAAATTAAAGATGTATTCTCAGCATAACATGGTCATAATTGATTGAATTAAAGAAAGTTATTATCTATCATGTCCGTATTTTATTTCATCATTTTCGTCGCTGCTAAAAAAATTAACAGATTTCAAATTGTTATAAATATGTATTACTAGATTTATTTCACTTGACTGGGCGGGGTTTAAGAAAGTCGTTTATTTAAGACCAGTCCATCTATAGACAGGAGTTTTGGGATAAACTCATCAATGCAGTGTCCAGTTATTCGTCCCATATCAAACACTCAGTACTTTTGTATATGCATTTTGGTGACACTGATAGGTGATTAGAATTCAATAATAATTATAATGTCAATCATCCTTATCACACACATCTTCAAATAGACTGTTCTAATGCAAATTATTTGCCCAATCAGTTGAAATAACATTGGTAATACATGTAGGAACAATAAATGGATATATATATATTTACCTTCAGAAAGAACAACTAATTTTTATGCCCCACCTACGATAGTAGAGGGGCATTATGTTTTCTGGTCTGTGCGTCCGTCCGGTTAAAGTTTTTGGTCGAGGTAGTTTTTGATGAAGCTGAAGTCCAATCAACTTGAAACTTAATACACATGTTCCCCATGATATGATCTTTCTAATTTTAATGCCAAATTATAGTTTTGACCCCAATTTCATGGTCCACTGAACATAGAAAATGATAGTGCAAAGTTCAGGTTAAAGTTTTTGGTCAAGGTAGTTTTTGATGAAGTTAAAGTTACATCAACTTGAAACTTAGTACACATGTTCCCTATGATATGATCTTTCTAATTTTAATTCCAAATTAATGTTTTGACCCCAATTTCACGGTCCACTGAACATAGAAAATGATAGTGGGAGTGGGGCATCCGTGTACTATGGACACATTCTTGTTTATTATTTTTCAGAAACAACAACTAATTATTTATTATTTTTCAGAAACAACAACTAATTATTTATCATTTTTCAGAAACAACAAGTAATTATTTATTATTATTTTTTTGTAGCACCACCTGTTATATTAGAGAAACCTAAAAACCAGAAGTTTCCCCGGTCACGTGTTATTATATTTACGTGTGATGCAGAAGGATCTCCCAAGCCTAAGATCACATGGTACAAGGATGGACAGACAACTCTAATCAGCAACACTCATGGCAGATATAAAGTAAGAGTCATTGTAATTCAAATTTTTCCAAAGTCGTCTCTGATTGGTCAATCTGTTTGTACTTTTGTTTGCTCTATTGTTCCGTTGAGTAGAAATCTTATCACTCACTGACTTATATATATGAGTAAAAAAATCATCTTCTAAATACTTGCAGTGTTTGCCTTAAATTACCGGAGAATAAAGACCAAGTCCCCTGGAGAAAAACCCCAACTTGTAAAAAAAAAAAGGCTTAAAAGACAATTTTTTTTCCCAGTGCAATCTCAGTAGTTATTGTGCATTAATACAAACTGAAAAACACTCATTTATACATTTGCCATGCATAAAATGACCTTTGTGCAGGTTTTATTTCAAAGTAGGGTTTGACTCGTGAAAGGGGGTCTGCAAATTGAATTTTCAGTCAAAATTCATGGGTTATTCTTAATTTCCCAATTTTCTAAAAATGAAGCATATTTTCCCAATAAAAAAGGGCAGAGTTAGTTTTGAAAAAAGCCAACATTACCACTGACATGAAAATACATAGTTCAAAACCTCAAAACTGTGTGATGTTGTATTATGATACAATAAAAGTTGCAATAATATATTTTCAGTCAAATTCATAAAAAGGATACAATATTTTTATTCCAATTTAATTTGTTACAGATAAAAGATGAAGGGAGACAACTGGTGATAGAGCAGACGGTAGTGGAGGATTCTGGGTATTATCAGTGTATAGCAGAGAACAGTGTTGACTTTGTATCAGCATTTGCCAGGCTTCTCATTGAAAAAGACGGTAGGTTGAATAGAGTGCCATAATTATACATTTCTTATTTTGAAACATGCAATTTCTTAATTTGTAAAAATGTAATATTGTAATTTGAAACATGTATTTTTTACATCCGTTTCATTAATTTCTACATTTCAAGAAGTTTTACAATTGTAGAATTAACTAGTTCCAGAATATTCTGGATGAGGTTGGTGTTGATATATGTAAACTCGTACCTTAGCCAACTCATTCCAAATATTTTATTATTTTATATTTATATGCAATAAAATGTTTGTTCTTTTCTTTAATATACATAATACACTTAACTACATTTTACAAATTAGGAAATGTATAATTATAGCTGATATTCCATCCCATTAAATAGAAGTTGAAAATGCTGGCAAACAATTCTAAAACACTTTGCGAGTGTTAAAATGAGTCAAAATCACCAAATAAAAAAATACAATTGAAAAACTTGTGGATGTTTGAACAGCACATGCAAATGAAAATAATTGCTGTGAGAGTGCAGAAAATCCATACTTCATTGATTCCAGTAGAACTAGACTTTAAAAGTAAAAAAAGTGTTATCCTTTCAAATCAATGTTTGTACTCCTGATAAAAAGTTTGAAAGATTTCACTGCAGTGTTAAATATATAACCTTTTGGAATAAGATTTTTTCAAGCCAATTATGTAAACAGGAACGGTTTGTATCGTAATAGTAGACACTGTGAATTCATTGATCAGTGATATTGTTTGCCTTAAATTAACGGAGGATAAAGGCTTTTTCCCCTGGAGAAATCCAAATTTGAAAAAAAAAATGGCTGAAAATTATTCCCAAAAGGACAACTTTTTTCCCAAACAGTGCAGTTTCAGTAGTAATTGTGCATGTATACAAATTATTTATACTATGTACCTAAGCAATTCTCATTTTTTTGTAATTTCCGTGTCCCGCTAGACCTTAATTCCCGTTTTCACCGCACAATAATTTGACTTTCCCGTATCACACTTACAAAAAATCGGCAATCCTGCGTCACGCTTAGACCCCAATGAGACCCACTTTGAAATAGGATTATTTTTTTTTAGTTACTTCATGTGAATCACTCTCAACATTAACTGATTATTTGGTATTACAGACACAGCTTCTGGAAAGCCAAATTATTTTTTTTTAGTTAATTCATGTGAATCACTCTCAACATTTACTGATTATTTGGTATTACAGACACAGCTCCTGGAAAGCCAAATGTCAGCGCTGAGGCAGTGTCCAGTAGAAGCATAAAAGTCTCCTGGTATAGACCGGACAACAAGAAATGTCCCATTTTGGCGTACTCTGTCACAATGAAAGTGTCTGACACTGGAAGTAAGTCAACTTAAAGGACTATGGGTAAAATGAAAATAACATTACTTAATTGGTTGAATTTCTATTGTTTATCACGTTTTAAACCAATCACAACATTTTGGTGAACACTTTTGGAAATCTTACCCTGAAATCATTAGATTTTGAAACAGCTAATTGGTCTTTAATTGCTGTAAGGTGAACATATTTATCTCATTCTCATGGTTGGGAATTCCAAGGATAAAAGAAAAATTTGGAACTCAATATGAGATAAAAGCTTGAAATTGGTGCATAACTTGTTAAACAATTTGATATTCATGATATAGTTACAGGTACAATAGAAAAGAGAAGGGAAACCAGAAATGTGTCATAGAATAAACTACTTATCATTGATATGGTCATATTTATAAATTAACTGTTTACAAACTTCAGAATTTTTGAATACTAAGGCTTTTCTACCTCAAAAAAAGATTACCTTAGCTGTATTTGGCAACAAATTTAGGAATTCTGCTCTTCAACTATGTACTTTATTTGGCCTTTTTAACTCTTTTGGTTTCGAGCGTTACTGATGAGTCTTTTGTTGACGAAAAGACGCGTCTGACATTACAGCGGATTCCATTGAGTGTGTAGCCAAAGGTAATATCTTTGGTAAGCTTGCTTGTTAGCTGAACTGTGAAGTCATTATTAGGTCAGGTATACTACCCTCCTTTTGAAGTAGCATAGTCCAACAGACAGATCGATTAGTTTCCATGTCGGACTAGTCTATTCTTAAAGTAGGGTAGTTTACCTAACCTAACACTGACTTAATAGTTCAGCTAACAAGCAAGCTAATCATAGATATTACCTTTGGCTACACACTCAATGGAATCAGCTGTAATACAAAATTTAATCCTGGTATCTATGATGAGTTTATTTATTGACCAAAGACCTCAAAACAGCTTAAGGTCACCAATGGGTCTAGAAAGCAGTGAGAAAATCCTGCACCCAGAGCTGGGCTTCAGCTGGCCCCTCAATAATATTGTATATTTTGTTCAGCAAATGAACACCACACTTAACTCCAATACATACAAATGAACTAAATACTTAACGAACAAAAAATCACTATCAAACAAAGGCTGGAAACTCCTGAGTGAGACAGTCTGACTGCAAAAGCACTATCAAACAAAGGCTGAAGATTCTTGAGTGTGGCAGTCTGACTGCAAACATGTTTTGTGAGATCTCAACCTTATTCAACCTCGAGCTAATGTGAAATAAACAGATTCATCAAATAGGTATTACCAATGTTATTTCAACTGATCGGGCGGAGCTGAGATTTTAATTTGCATAAGCACTGTCCATTTGAAGATGTGTGTAATAAGGATGATTGCCGTTATATTTATTGAATTCTAATCACCTATCAGTGTCACCAAACACATATACAAAATTAAGAATTGAGTGTATGATATGAGACAAATTACTGGATACGTATTTGATGAGTTCATCCCAAAACTCCTGTCTATAGATGGACTGGTCTTAAATAGGAGAACTTCTTAAACCCCGCCCAGTCAAGTGAAATAAATCTAGTAATACAGTAGCATACTTATTATTTTTCAGGTAATGTAGAAACACAAGTGATGCAAGCAACAGATACAATGAAGATGTTCACAGATCTGGTACCTTATACTAATTATACAGTGTTTGTGTTAGCCTATACATCATTGTGTGGGGCAGGGGAACAGTCAGATCCAGTCACAGTGGCAACATTAGAAGATGGTAAGCATTTACTCTAATTTATATACCATTTTAAGGAGGAACAGATATAAACTGGTAAAACCCTCTCTCCTTTCAGAGCAGGGTTAGGCCTAAATTAAGATATTGTTTGTTTCCCTAGTCCTGATCCTGCCAAACCAGGAGTGGGTAGGTAGAGAAATTATTTTATTTTTACCAAAAAGCTAGAACAATACAGTCCATTTGGCAGGCCTGAAATTGGAAACGAATAGAATAATATTTAACTGAGTTTTGACAATAAAATTTTATGCTTTCGCAGTGTTGGTCAGGATTGGGGAACAAATTATATTTTATTTTAGGCCTTATTGAAAAAGGCTTCATAGAATATTATGATAGAAACTATCCATGAGTTAATTTTTTTTGTAATACTTTCTAGTTCCAATCAATTATAAGAGTCCTCACCTATAGCTAAGTTTACCATAATCAGATTTTCTGTAGAATATTGACAAATGATGTTATACTTGTCGAGAGAATTACATGACTTGTGCAAGGTGAAGGAATCTTATATCCATATTTCAAATATTAATGATGTCATTGTTAAAGTCGTCTTTAAAGTTGGAGTTATCTTCCTTTGTCCAGAATTGTAGTTGAATCAACTACAACCAATGCTTAAAACTATGCATTATTTAATTTTACTATCCCTTCAGTACTTAAAAACACTTTGATTGTCAATTTAAACAAGAATTTTAAATTGTGAGCTGAGAGCCTCTATTGATCTTATTTATATTTCTATGTTTTCAGTTCCTTGCAAAGCACCATTGATAAGACTGGTTAGCACAACACCTAATACCATCACAGTAAAATGGGATCCCCTCCCACTGAGATTCAGAAATGGAGTTATTATCGAGTACTCAATCTATTACATGAAAGTGGAGAGTAAAATCATCATGAAGGAAAGAACATTAGGGACTGCTACGTCTTTCCTTATCACAGGTAATTCATACAAAACAAATATTAATGATGTCATTGTTAAAGTCGTCTTTAATGTTGGAGTTATCTTCCTTTGTCCAGAATTGTAGTTGAATCAACTACAACCAATGCTTAAAACAATGCATTATTTAATTTTACTATCCCTTCAGTACCTATAGATATATTAAAAAGGTAATACAGTCTACTACATTTAAGGATGTACTTAGGTGAGGTTTTGGAATATGTGTCAAACGTTCGGACTCCTTTGTGTTTTTCCATACAATACAATGTAAAATATTTTGCCCCAAAACACCCATTTATTTTTTCATATAAGATTTAATAGCTCATGAAAGGTCATTTACCAAATTTTTAGAAGATTCTTGATTTTCTTTCTTTTGTTTCGAGACCCAAATAATACCAATGCAAATATAAGGTAAAAGTCAGAGTCAGCCTTTTCCCGCCATATTTTAAATCTCAAATATCTCGAAAAGGAGGTCCATGACTTATCAATATTTTTAGCTTATCTTTGTCCTTAATTGATGCTCTACCAGCTTATAGTATCAATTTTAATTTCTTAATTTCTTAAATTTTACCTAACCTCACTTAAGTACATCCTTATGGGCATACAATACAGTTAAAGCCGTGGTGTGGTGGTTAGCTCATTAGGCTACTAACACAAAGGTTCCTTGTTCAATTCCTATTCCAGGGAGAAAATTTCAGGCAGAGAGTCATATTTCTTGCAGGTCAAAGACACCCTTGTAGATTTCGAAAAAGAGCTGCTTAATGTCTCTACAAGGCAGCCCTCACACCCGCAAAGTGGAGATAGATTAATATGAATTACAAAAACTTGTTTCTCAATCCACTATAAATAAATATGTTTTAACTCATACAGTTAAACACAAATTAAGAAGCATCCTTTTATAACTCAGATACAGGGATCTCCATGGCCTGTTTAACGATGGCGCCCCGCCATCGTTCAAATGTCTTGCGCCATCGTCAAATGACTCGCCCCATCGTTAAATTGTCTTCCGCCATCGTTCAAAACTTCATCATTTTTTGTAGCCCGACGCCATTTTTTTTTTCAATTATAATCAAATGCATGTAATTGCATAACCCTTAGGCTTTTTATGTTATAATCCAACACAGTTCTAACGCCTGAGGGATATCCGGATTAAGATCGCTAATCACTTGTACCTGAGCTTGTACAGGTAGATTAACAAACCAGACAGGAGAATACTATCTGAGGATAGACGATCCATTTGTCGAATTAATCAACTAAGTTTCAGCAAATGATTATGATAATTTAGATTAAATAAATAAATTAATAATCCAGTTACAAAGAAAACAGTTTAACAAGTCGAACACGTGCTTTATTTTGACTTGCGCAATCAGCATCCCCCTTTTTTTAAGAAGAACAAAATAAGACGCAAAACAGTAAATATTATTTCATCGCAAATAACTCGAGTACTGCTGTAACGATAATTAAGAATTACTTTAAAAGTTTAAAAGTAAAAACTTATAAATATTTCCTGTAAAGAAATATCGGATCGTAATTCCGAATTCATTTCGTATATTACAATCAAATTGATACATCCCCGTTTCCGGTTTCTATTCAGACTCGAAAGATGCCTGTTGCACAGCATCAATTTGTCAGATAAAGTCATTAAAAACCTTTTCATTTGCTTTACAAATCTCTTTAACCTTTTACATAACCCGTACGAATCGTTTTGTTGTTGCTGCAAATCAGCCATACCGGTAATGGGTTTTGAATTTGACAGTGTCCATGAAAAATAAGCTCCACATCATATGATTTTTAACCCCCATAACAATTACCAAAAATACAAGAAATCTACATGGGGACCTTCATGACAGCTTTTGGTCATTCTCGACTAAGGGGGGGACCATGAAGACTTGGCATTTGAATGGTTAAAAACGGCAATAAATGAACATATTGATACTTCTAATTCTATAATGAAAATTCAAATAAATATAATTTAAATAAGCAATGAATTAGCATGTTCACCATTCCTTGTATGGAGGGATAAAATAATTCTGATCGCGCTACACTGTACAGCGTAGACACGGTTTGTAATGGTGAAAGTTCCTCCATGGTTCAATTTTCATCCATGGAGATCCCTGCATTCAAAATTGTTTAACAAAATTCTGTATTTGTTTATCTTCTGAAATAAGAAAAATAAGTATGTCTGTCCAAAGGATAGAAAGCCCAAGAAACCGAAAGTTTTAAGTAAACATTTCTACCCTGTTTATCTTCAAATTTAGCACATGAAGGTATATGTTTTATTATCGCTATTATGTGCATTTTTCTTTTGATCTTTTTTTGTGATAATTCTCATATCATGCTACTCGCTTGAGATGGAAAAATTATCGCTAGAAACTAAGGACACACGGCGTTGCTAACGAAATTGACATGAAATTGACAACGTCGTCATAGGTAAAATAGCGATAAACAGATTATCATTGGTCATCTCAACTCGATTGCTTTTCTCACTTTCGCTGTACCAGCTCAAGCGAGAAAATCAATCTCGTTGAGATGATCAACAATAATCTATAATTACATATTTGAATTAACTAAATAAAAAAAAGCTTGTATGCAAATTTTCCTAAAATAATCATTACATGTAGGATCGAAACTGTTTCGTACGAATACAAGATATCTCCATAATTTTCTCCAGCACAATCTATTTCCTGTACATCTTCTGTTAAGTTGGTTACAATACAGTGAGATAACTCTGTAAAATCAGCCAAATGTTTTAATCACATTGTATTGTTAAGGAAATATTAAGTTTCTCAATGATTAAAATGAGTGTTTGTCAAATTGCTATCTATCCAATGAAATTTTTCCAAGAAAGTGATAGGGTCAAGTTGTTTTGATTTTTTTATATTTTCTCAAAGGGTCAAAGTAAATATTGTGTCCAAATTTCATGAAAATTAAACAAGCCAAATTAATTTAAGTCGAGGTGTTGGGTACCACCTTTAAAAATCTGGTCACCTCCATTGCCATCAAGCGGCCGTTTGGTTAATTGCATACAAAATAATTGCCAGCTAGATATGCTTATTTAAAACCGAAAAGTTTTTTCCCTGAAACAGCAATTTGGTAAGTATATTGTTCTTGAATGCATTCATAGTTTTGTTATTATTTTATATTCATTTTTGTGTTGTTTAAAACAGTTTTTTTCGTGTTTATAAGATGCGATATTGATAATTTTCCCTTAATGTGTACAGAAATGTTGCCCTTATTCTATTTCAAGCCTTGAGGTCATAAAAATGTCAAACAGATTATTGTTGCAAGACAGAATTTGTAATCTAAAGATATTTAATAAATTTGAATGAAAAAAAGAGAAAAACTTGCAAAGTTTAGAAATTCTTTTAAAGTGAATTGACATAAATGGGCATAAATAAATGACCATCTGTCTATGTTATATTTTTTTAGGTTTAGATCCTGACACAGACTATCGTGTGAGAGTCTTGGCATCCACTAAGGCTGGCTATTGTCGTATTGAAAACAAGGACTGGCCGTGGGTTGACTACCGTACTTCAACCGGCAATAACCCAGGTAAGTTTTCTTTATATCTTAGATGTATCAAATCAGTTCGTACCTCCCAAATTTAGTTTCATTTTTCCAATTTTTGTTGTTTTAACCAAATGTTATGAAACTTAAACACAATGCTTATTGCCACTAAATACAGATTAAGTCTGAATTTTGGTGGCATCACTTTTTCTGTTCTAGAGTTAAGGTGGTACCTAACACTACAGGGAGATAACTCTGTAAAATGAGCAAAATGTTTTAACTACGTCAAAGGGTCAAAGAAATATTTTGTCAAAATTTTATGAAAATTAAACGAGCCAAATAAATTTAAGTCAAGGTGTTGGGTACCACCTTAAGCCCCGTTTTCAACACAGCTAGAAAATCCTACAAAATCTGCTAAAAAAGGACAACCTAATGAATAGTAACAAAACTTTTGTACATAATTTTAACATTTAGTCCAGAATCTTGGATTGAATATGATTTGCTCTTTTTCAGTCCCAACGATACAAGTAAACCAGATTAATTCTACCTCGGTGAATGTTACCTGGCAACATAGTAGTGAAGAGCTACCTACAACTGGTTACCTGTTGTCCCTCAATAAAATCAGTAGCACGGAGCCTCCGGAGGAGTTCGATCTGCCTGCTTACAGGAGGAATTATGTCCTCACTGATTTGGGTTAGTATTTGTTACCTTAAATCATGTTTTACACTTTTATATAGTCACATAAAGTGATTTTAAGATTTTCTTCATGAGAAATGTTTTTTCTGTCCTACAAAAGAATCTAAACAGATATTATAGTTGATATTGTTGCAGATGTTTTGTTGAAATATGAATATTTAAAACAAAATTTTTGAAAGTTTATTGTACTCATTTTAAGCTAGTTACAGAGAAAAAAAATTGTATGCAATGTCAACTAAATGGTGAGAAATGAAGACTCAAAAGGGAGACTTCAGGGAGGAGGGAGGGATAAGGTTGATGTTTTTCTTGTGATAAATTTACCAACATAACACCTTCTAAATGAACTTTTACAAGCCTTTTTTGTGGTAATTGTTTAAATTTATTTTGTTTTCTTGTGGTCTGAATGAATTGATAGAAGGAGTTGCACAATATTGCATTGATTTTTTGCAAGAAATTTAAACTGTCACAATATTTAATGATCTTTTCATATGCATTCATTTCCTCATACTCATGATCATATCTGCGTCGTTCATCTTTCATATATTCAAACTCATGAATTCATCTGAGTTTTCATCCTATTTTATGACCTGAACAGACCTGACATGACTTGACCTGCAGGTCTGAACTTCTTATAATCATAGGTACTAATATTTATATGCATGAATTATGTGTACATGCTTTAACTGGCAAAGAGTTGCAATTTTAAAAGTACTATCATTTCCCTATTTACTTCTTTTAGAAAAGAGGCAAAAGATACCAAATGAACGATCAAACTCATAAGCTAAAAACTAACTATTTAACAGACAACACCACAGCATTGTAAAGGACACATCTCCATTAATTCTTAGGGAGTGTACATGGATCTGCTGTACCTTGCAGTCAATCAAGGCTGCGTCTATATTGGCGGAATCTCGAAGTACATACATACATGGCAAAAATTAAAAAACACAAATAATTATCAAAAGACAAAACAGTTTCTAAAATAGAACATACAAAACCAAAGACCCATGGTGGTACGTATATAAAATATATTGATAAGATAGAGCCACAGGAACAGGACAGGGGGTGGTCTCTCGTGCTCCAGGTAGGTAAGCGTGGTCTCGCGTGCTCCAGGTAGGTAAGCAAATTGTGATAAATATATTGATAAGATAGAGCAACAGGAACAGGACAGGGGGTGGTCTCGCGTGCTCCAGGTAGGGAAGCAGATTGTGAAAAATGCATTGAACATCAAGCAATAAATTGTGTTATTCCATAACGCTCATCCAACTTTAAATGTCTGTAAAGTTCAGGTATAATGCTTTATTGTCTTTACCTTGATGTATAATTTGATTAACTGTACATCATCTTATATCTATATGTTTTACCCTTTAGAAAACAACACTTTTTATGTTGTGACACTTGTAGCCAAAAACCAACATGGTACTTCTGGCCCAGTGGTAGACGAGTTTGAGACTGGCTACTCCACCATACAACCACCGATAGATGTAAAGATCAATACTACCATGGAAACCAAGGTGACCTTGACCTGGATACAGCCCGATGCTGGTTCTGATGTGGCCTTTTATACTGTACGGTACTACCATACCAATCCAGAGAGGGACGAGAAGAGAATCACTGTCACTAGGTTTGTAGATTGAGTATTTCTCCTTCAATATCAAAAATCTTCATGAGGAGGCTGATTTACAAAAACAGTAACAATTATGTTTCTTAAGCAATGCTTGAAGCCAAAAGTGTTTATATCCAAATTTTAATACAAATGTTGAAAAGGGGATAAAATCAAAAAGGACTTTAAAGTATAGCCTTATCCATGCAATGAGTTTGACAGATAGGTTTCTCAATTGGTAGTTATCCTTATAGTAATATTTTTAAAAAGTTCACAAGGATTACCAAAGATCTTCATGTTATATGCCTTTAAATTAAAAAAAAAGTTATAATCTTCATGTGTAGGCCTTCAATATCTAACAAAAAGTTTCAAAGAGAGTCAAAGATATTCATATGTAGGCAGTGATTATTTTAAATTTTCAATGTTTGAATTTCCCCCATATTAATGTTACAATAATCCTTAGTGAGAATCCTGTTACTAGAAGTTATTTCCAATTTTTGATTGTATGATTGCAGGACTACTGTGACCATTGATAAACTGCATCCTTTCACCTCATACCAGTTTGATGTAAGAGCACACACAAGAGATGGTAAATCTAGTCCTTACAGTAAACCAGTCTTCACAAGGACCAAGGAAGATGGTAGGTTCTAATTTTTGTCCAAAATTGTTGAAATTGATAACTTTTAATATTACTGCAAACGTTATTACTTATTATATTTAAGTAATAACCAGCAAATAATAAGGATGATTTAGCTGAAATGGTCCTGCATTAAACATGTATTCCACTGAAGCTGTGTTTCCATTCAAATTATTTGACCATGACCAACTATATTTGTCAAAGTCCTGATAACACCATAGTTCAGTAAATGTCTTACAGTTCAAATATTAAAGCATGTAATCCAAGAATTTAAATGCCTTGCTTGCCAACTTTGTTTGGTTGTTTGCTCATTCATTGTAATTAAGATTGACACCTTAATTCAGTGGGTAGGTGGAGTCTGTTTACTATAAACATAGGTTTGATTGGTCAATGGATATTTATCTTGTTTACAGATGTATCCTGAAATCTGCCAACTACAAATGAAGTCTGTTAGTGGTAAAGTGGATATTTTTTTGGCTTAGCAGTTCATTTGGCACGTTTCCACTATGTCGATTTCTACAAAAAGTATTTGAATTTTGAACAACCAAAATTCAAGTCAGGGTTTTCTTTTCATTCTGTTTCTAAAGCTTGTAAAAATAATTTATATCTTTTCCAACAATGTGTATGTACTTGATTAACATTTTTGACTTTTATTTTAGTTCCCTCTCCACCAGTAAATATGTCTGCTTTGATGAAGAATGGTAATATTGTGGTCACATGGAAACCTCCGGTAATACCAAACGGTCAAATCACGACATACATCATCAAATATCAGCTTGGATCTGATGAGGAACCTCAGGGTGACTGGTATACAATCAAAGTCAATGGTAGGTTTTATTATTATTTCTTCATACTGTAGATTCAATATTTATTTGTTAGGTACCAATTTTTAAGAATTTCCTGATTACAGTTGAACCACAAAATTTAATGTACAAGTAATGACCTCTTTTTCTAAAGGCTTGTATTAAGACTTTAGCAAACCACAAAATTTAATGTACAAGTAATGACCTCTTTTTCTAAAGGCTTGTATTATGACTTTAGCAAACCACAAAATTTAATGTACAAGTAATGACCTCTTTTTCTAAAGGCTTGTATTAAGACATTAGCAAACCACAAAATTTAATGTACAAGTAATGACCTCTTTTTCTAAAGGCTTGTATTAAGACTTTAGCAAACCACAAAATTTAATGTACAAGTAATGACCTCTTTTTCTAAAGGCTTGTATTAAGACTTTAGCAAACCACAAAATTTAATGTACAAGTAATGACCTCTTTTCTAAAGGCTTGAATTAAGACTAACAAACCACAAAATTTAATGTACAAGTAATGACCTCTTTTCTAAAGGCTTGTATTAAGACTTTAGCAAACCACAAAATTTAATGTACAAGTAACGACCTCTTTTCTAAAGGCTTGTATTAAGACTTTAGCAAACCACAAAATTTAATGTACAAGTAACGACCTCTTTTCTAAAGGCTTGTATTAAGACTTTAGCAAACCACAAAATTAAATGTACAAGTAAGGACCTCTTTTCTAAAGACTTGTATTAAGACTTTAGCAAACCACAAAATTTAATGTACAAGTAAGGACCTCTTTTCTAAAGGCTTGAATTAAGACTAACAAACCACAAAATTTAATGTACAAGTAATGACCTCTTTTCTAAAGGCTTGTATTAAGACTTTAGCAAACCACAAAATTAAATGTACAAGTAAGGACCTCTTTTCTAAAGACTTGTATTAAGACTTTAGCAAACCACAAAATTTAATGTACAAGTAAGGACCTCTTTTCTAAAGGCTTGAATTAAGACTTTAGCAAACCACAAAATTTAATGTACAAGTAAGGACCTCTTTTCTAAAGGCTTGAATTAAGACTAACAAACCACAAAATTTAATGTACAAGTAATGACCTCTTTTCTAAAGACTTGTATTAAGACTTTAGCAAACCACAAAATTTAATGTACAAGTAAGGACCTCTTTTCTAAAGGCTTGAATTAAGACTAACAAACCACAAAATTTAATGTACAAGTAATGACCTCTTTTTCTAAAGGCTTGTATTAAGACTTTAGCAAACCACAAAATTTAATGTACAAGTAAGGACCTCTTTTCTAAAGGCTTGAATTAAGACTAACAAACCACAAAATTTAATGTACAAGTAATGACCTCTTTTCTAAAGACTTGTATTAAGACTTTAGCAAACCACAAAATTTAATGTACAAGTAAGGACCTCTTTTCTAAAGGCTTGAATTAAGACTAACAAACCACAAAATTTAATGTACAAGTAATGACCTCTTTTTCTAAAGGCTTGTATTAAGACTTTAGCAAACCACAAAATTTAATGTACAAGTAATGACCTCTTTTCTAAAGGCTTGTATTATGACTTTAGCAAACCACAAAATTTAATGTACAAGTAATGACCTCTTTTCTAAAGGCTTGTATTAAGACTTTAGCAAACCACAAAATTAAATGTCCACGAACATGCAAGTTTCCTTAGTCCACTAAAATAGGTATACACGAAAATAAAATAATCCATAGTATAGAGAATTATAACACTGGACAATGAGAAAACAACAATCAATGAATCAGTTTTCTCAGAAATGATATTATACTTGTAACTTAAAATGATGTATTACAAATTTCTGTGTCAAATGTTATAAAGCTTTTCATACCCTAGTTTTCTTCCATTTTTAGTGAGCTTGTTTACATCCTTTGAAACACTTTCTGTACCTTTTGAAATTTCATTAAAGGTTGCACTTTTGGAAATATAGACAATGTAATTTCCCATAGGAACACCTTTTATGGCTAAATCTATGCCACTTTTTACTATGAAGTAAGGTAAAAAATTATATTGTAGAATGGAAAGTTCATTTTCAAATGTCAAAACATAGGACAGTGGGGCATATCTTTGATGCCTGAACTTCAAGAGTAATATTCTGTTCTACCCCTCCCTTCACTTAGGTTTCCTCAGAATTCAATCTAGCTTTTATCCATGTTTATTTATAATTGTAAAATTCCTGTTTGTCTCTCTGATATGGAAAATGTAACAAAATATCTATGAATATAGGAAATCTCCACAAAAGAGACAAGTTTTTGTTATACAGTTTGTGATACGGTTGTTTTTACAAAGTGAAACCTAAAGTTTGTTATATATAAAAAGTAAAATCACAAAAATACTGAACTTAGAGGAAAATCAATTCGGAAAGTCAATAATCACATGGGAAAATCAAATAACTAAACACATCAAAAACGAATGGACAAGAACTGTCATATTCCTGACTTGGTACAGGCATTTTCAAATGTAGAAAATGGTGGATTAAACCTGGTTTTATAGCGCTAACCCTCTCACTTTGATGACAGTCTCATCAAATTCCGTTACATTTACATTAAAACCATTTATATGTGACAATTTGAATAATAGGAAGAGTCTTTTGTAGGAACTATAACATCCTGGAGTTTACAGTATTCTGAAGGCATATATTATTATCTGAAGATGTTAGCATGCACAGGGGCAGGACCTGGTAATACTACAATTACTATTGTAGTCCCTGAGAAGGAAACTGGTATGTATATTGCTTAAAAAGGGCTGAAAAATACCAGACGGACATTCCAACTCATAGATCAAAAATAAACTGACAAAACCATGGCTTAAAAAGAAAAAGAAAAAACAGAGAAATAAAAAGTACAAAAGACACACAAAAAATTAGGGGTGATCTTGGGTGCTCCGGAAGGATAAGCAGATCCTGCTCCACATGAAGCACCTGTTGTGTTGCTCCTGTCATTATTATTCTAGAATTAACAACTTCATGGACTTCAAATTCAACTAAGAAAGAAACAGTAATTGCATATCAATGGTTGATCTTCTAGGAGAGCATTATAACTTAAATCAGATCTTATATTTATTTACTTTTAGTTTTATGATGTTTTAATTTTGCTTTTGTGTTTACAGTTGTATCTCCAAGTGGTAGTCCTAAAGACCAGAAGATTGGTATAATTATTGGCTGTCTAATAGGAATTGTGTGTATCATCATCTGTATACTGATAATACTTTGTCGAAACAGGTAATTACATTACTCTTTACTGATAATACTATATGTAATTACATCACTCTTTACTGATAATACTATGTGTAATTACATCACTCTTTACTGATAATACTATGTCGAAACAGGTAATTACATCACTCTATACTGATAATATTATGTGGAAACAGGTAATTACATCACTCTATACTGATAATATTATGTGGAAACAGGTAATTACATCACTCTTTACTGATAATACTATGTCGAAACAGGTAATTACATCACTCGTTACTGATAATACTATGTCGAAACAGGTAATTACATCACTCTTTACTGATAATACTCAGGGTTGGCAAAAACCCGGGTTTTATGAGTATTACCCAGCCCAGTGGGAAATACTGGGAAAACCCGGGTTTTACAGGGTTTTAGTGGGTAATACTGGGCAATACTGGGTAATATAAAATATTTGTCTGAATTTTAAAGAGGATTCAGTGATAAACAGAAATGTAATACATTTAATAAGATATTTATACCCTATTTTGTTTGTTTAGCATTTGTCTAGATTGGCAAACTGTAAATAAAAAGCAAATAGATCATTTTTTTTCAAATGAATATAGCTCCTATTAAGAATTAACAATTACATGTATTAAAGAAACATCACATTTAAATAATGTATATGTACTATCACTAATTAATAAGTAATTATTCAGATTAGAACACAGATTTGTTTTATATGTAACAATAATCAGTCCTTTCAATTTTATAAGTGTTAATAGCATGACCCTGTAGGGTGTTTATTTAGCAATATGAATGTATAACAATTAAAATTAACAATTCACTTAAACACTGTAATAAAATGCATTTTTCAAAGTTTGGATTATTTAAACAATACTTGGTAATTAAAAGGTATCTTAAATGTGCAAATCTTGTATTCTGCCTACATATAAAATTAATAGAGAAGAGAATGAAATTGATTTTTCTAGAAATGACTGTCAATGGTTATCTGTATAAAAAGTATATATTTAGCTGTTATACTATGAAACTATAACAAGTCTTTACTATTTTGTGTTGAAATAACCTTTAAAAAAATCATATTGCCCAGTAATGCCCACTATTACCCATTTCTGGGAGTATTGCCCAGCCCGGGAAAACCCGGGTTTTCCCGCCCGGGAATTCCCGGGTGGGTAATACTTTGCCAACCCTGATAATACTATATCAAAACAGGTAATTAGGGCCCCGCCAAAGGCGGGTCCCCTATAGTGATCAGTCTGTCCGTCCGTCTGTCTGTAACACTTTGTGTCCGCTCCATATCTAGAGAACCATTATGATTTCATACTTTATACTTTACATGTTTATTAACCACCACCAGAGGGCGTGTCATGATGTATGTACAACTTTCTAGGTCAAAGGTCAAGGTAAAAAAACTTTGGTTTCAGTTGACAACCCAGTTGACAACCCTGTGTCCTGTGGTGAAGATTGTGTCCGCTCTATATCTTGAGAACCGTTATGATTTCAAAGTTTATACTTGACATGTATATGAACCAACACCAGAGGGTGTGTCATAATTTATGAACGACTGCCTAGGGCAAAGTTCAAGGTCAAAAACTTTGGTTTCAGTTGACAACCCCATGTCCTATGGTAAAGATTGTGTCCGCTCTATATCTTGAGAACAGTTATCATTTCAAAGTTTATACTTGACATGTATATGAACCAACACCAGAGGGTGTGTCATAATTTATGAACGACTGCCTAGGGCAAAGTTCAAGGTCAAAAACTTTGGTTTCAGTTGACAACCCCATGTCCTATGGTAAAGATTGTGTCCGCTCTATATCTTGAGAACAGTTATCATTTCAAAGTTTATACTTGACATGTGTATAAACCAACACCAAAGGGTGTGTCATAATTTATGTGCAACTTCCTAGGTCAAAGGTCAAGGTCAAAAACTTTGATTTCAGTTGACAAACCCATGTCCTATGGTAAAGATACAATTTTTTAATGCACATTATTCACAGCGGGGCCCACAGAGATGGCTCTCATCTCAATGATATCTAGTTACATCACTCATCAAAGCCATGTATGAAATGTTTATGAACTATTTCTAGGGAACAAAAACATATAACTTTCTGATTTGTTATCAGGGTTAATGATAAAATTGAGAGTGGAAATGGGGAATGTGTCTAAGAGACAACAACCTGACCAAAGAGCAGAAAATGCTAGCTCAATGCAAAAATTTGTCTTCAACACAGCAAAAATCCCTCACCTGGAGTTGGGAAACATTACACATGCATTTTTAGTACAATTTCTCTTATGTGTACCTTTGAAATAACATTAAGGGTACCAATTTTCCTGCACCAGATGCGCATTTCGACAAAACATGTCTCTTCAGTGATGCTCGTGGCCAAAATATTTGAAATCCAAAGCTTATATAAAAGATGAAGAGCTATAATCCAAAAGGTCTGAAAGGCTTGTATTATGTTTTCTGGTCTGCATCCATCCGTCTGTCCTTCCATCTGTCTGTCCCGCTTCAGGTTTAAGTTTTTGGTCGAGGTAGTTCTTGATGAAGTTGAAATCCAATCAACTTGAAACTTAGTAAACATGTTCCCTATGATATGATCTTTCTAATTTTTATGCCAAATTAGGGATTTTATCCCATTTTCACGGTCCATTGAACATAGAAAATGATAGTGCGGATGGGGCATCCATGTACTTGGGACACATTCTTGTTTGTAAGTAAATGCTTGTCTATTTGTTTTTATGCCCCTGCTGTAGCAGAGGGAGCATATGTTATACCCTAAAGGTAGGTCTGTACTATAGACTGTTGTTTGTACTCCAGTACATCCCAAATTTGGTTTCTGTTCTCTAACTTAAGTTTGCTGCAACCTAATGTTATGAATCTTGTACAGAATGCTTACTACTACATAAAGTCAAGTTTGAAATTCAGTCTTTTTTACTTTTACCATTCTTGAATTATGTCCATTATAAACATAAAAATTGCTGAATTTTTGGAACGATTAGAACTTGTTCTAAATCTTTACTTAGGCACCGCCTTCCCTAACAACAGGACAGGTTAGCTACTGTTACTAAATGTATTCACACTGAAATATAGTTCCCTATGGTTCTCATGTATGTGCACATAATACACATATAAACTGAAAAAAACTGGGTATATATTGGACCAGTTCATTCAAGAATGTATGCCATTAAGGTGTGTTGATGTGCAGGCTTTTTAAAAAACATTTTGATTAGGTAACTGGGTATTGATTTTAACTAGTATGATTGACAACTGTCATTATCACTAAACAATTATAGACAAGGTGAACCTTTAATTACAATGCCCCACCTCCTAAACTGCCAATCAAATTGACCACATTACCTATCAACCTCAGTCTTACATAATTATACAGACCACTCTATATACATATAATTCTTAATACACAAGTATTTGACCTCATAATTGAATATACAAATGTGTATATTAGATGTTTGATATTTATAAGGATGATAGATTTATTTATTGCCAATTACTTTTGATCTACATTACATAAAGTGATTCTGTAAATTATATCTGAAAGATAAATGATTAATGGATTAACAAGATCTTAAAAAAAAAACGAAATATGAATAAATAAAAGGTATTCAAGTAAGTCCTATAATTTACTTGATAAATTTCCAATTATCATCTGTAATTAATCAACAATTAAATTAGTACACTTTTTTTTTTATCAGGAATTGGCTTGAAACAGTTTTAAAATTTTCAAACTTTTAATTATAACAAACCATTGTTTATTAGCTTATTTCCCATCAATCATTATGTCTATTTTAGTCATTTGAATTTTTATTAGAAGTGAATATATATTTTTGCAATCAAGAAAGAATCCACATTTCAATAAGATAAGTTTTTTAATTGGTTTACGTTGAAAAAGTACATTTTCAATGCCCTGTGTTGAAAAATACTTTAAAAATTGATCAAATGGCACTCTAAAACTTTTTATCTTCAATGCCATATGGCAGATTTTACAGTATTGTGTTCTGTCTCCTACTTTCATGTTGCTAATGTGACGGAGACAAAAATGAGTAACGTTAGCGACATTTGGACATGTCACATGAGCAACAACATCTTTAAAAGTTAAAATGTATGCACACAGTGATGTTTAATATATGCCTGGAGTAATAAAATTGTACAGTCTGGTTTAGAATTTCTAAATATACAGAATGTCATTTGCAGGTGTACTTTATATCAAATGAATACACAAGAAACCAAAAAATTAGTAACGTTAGCGACATTTGGACATGTCACATGAGCAACAACATCTTTAAAAGTTAAAATGTATGCACACAGTGATGTTTAAAATATGCCTGGAGTAATAAAATTGTACAGTCTGGTTTAGAATTTCTAAATATACAGAATGTCATTTGCAGGTGTACTTTATATCAAATGAATACACAAGAAACCAATTCGTAATAGTAACATTAGCAACATCTACTATCATGACATTATGTTTTGTTGCGAACGTCTTTTTGATGGACGGAATACATTTAAGGTCCTCTTGTAACGATATTACATACAACTTACCTTCTTTGCTTCCCCATCATGTGAAGGAACTGACTCCGAATCTATTTCTGCAAAGGGCGATATTGTAACTCCTATACAGGAGAGTTACAGATATAAATATATGTTGCTCACGTGACACTGATTTGGACGGAAACCTCGAACAGTAACGTTCGCAAAAAATAAAACAGCCAATGATATTGATTCCTCAAGTCCTTTGACCCCCTTACGTCATCCAAATTTAATATGATTGCTATTTTCAATTATTTATAAAACCCGGGATAAAAATAACTACAATGGGCTGTCTGAGAACTAACAAGAAAATTGCGATCGTGACATACCACAATGGACGGAAAAGACGTGACGTTAGCAACAATATTATTAAATTACCTTTTTTAGCCTTTACCAATAAAAATCTGCCTTAAAGTTATGATTAAAACACAAAAGAAGACTTTTTATTAAAATATAAGTCCATGTTATTAGGCTCCACTTATAAATAATACTTCAAAATTCCACTCCAAATAAGCTGGATGTCAGTAAAGTAGGTCATGATGTCTATTCCATGTCCAATATTTTGAAATTGAAAACCCTCTAATTCTAACATAAAACACAAACACAGAGTAATTTTTATTTTTATTTACTCAGAAAGACACATTTTATTCAATAACATAATGCATTACTCCATTACACAGTCTGTTTCACAGTTTCAGCAATTGCTTTTTTGATGGATACAAAAAACAATAATTCCTTCTTATTGTAAAATCTGCCATATAACCTCTGTTTCAACTTACAAAATGCCCCAAAACAACATTTTTCAATTTTTGTTGTTGACACTTTAAAGTTTTAAGCTGTTGGTCCAGATTTATGTCTTACAAGGATAGTTGGTAACATTTACTAGAAGAATTTTTGCATTTTTTTGTTTTTTTGAAACATGTTCAGAACCAGCAACTTAATTTCGATAAGATATAAATTGCAGTTTAAATAAAATTGTGCAAATTAAGAGACCCATATTATTTAATTTGAGCTCATTTTATCCTCATACTGGAAAAACAAGTTTCGTTCTAAAGACCTGCTGTAAATGCAATTTTCAGCAATAGTGCTTTATAAATGTTCATGTTTCCCCACCATACCTTAATATGAAATAATCCAAACTACTCTTCTAATCTTTCCATGAGTGATTTCCATCACTTTGATTAGTTTCTGTTCTCTAACTTTAGTTGGCCTCTACCATGGACACATTCCTCATTTATTTGTTTATTTTTAGATGTTTTAAGAATAGTTATCCACAGACACAAACAACTTGTTACCATGGTAATGGCCACATACCAAACCATGGTAACGGTCATGTGACTGGTCCAGCAGAACAGAGTTTATTGGATCACCACCAGATGGAGCAGTTCACACCAATTCTGACAGAGAATCAAAATTGTGACTCAAAGGTCAGTTTACATAGAATATATTTCAACAACTACATAAAGAAAAAAAAAGTTTGAGGTCACCTGGCAAAAACAGATTGAACATTGGTATAAAAATACAACATAAAAACAAAGTATGAAAACCAGCGGAAAACGGCTTAATTCATACAAAGCACTGTTGACATGAAAACAAAAATACAAAAGATACAAATATAAAAAAGAAGATGTGGTATGATTGCCAATGAGACAATTCTTAACAAGAGACTAAATGACACAGAAATTAACAGCTATAGGCAACCTTCAGCAAAGCTCATATTGCATAATAAGGTATAAAAGACTGGAAAGGATAATAGGGACAAACAGAATGTGGCCAGGTAAAACATGGTTTGTTAGCAGCAAATCCTCCCCTAACATAGGACAGTGCTGTAACAGTACTACATAATAATAAACTATAATAATAAGTTGAAAAAGGCTCAACTCATCAGATGGATACAAACAGAGTGGACATGGTCATGTACTTGTACATCCCCAAAAAAAAACAAAAATACACAGATCTGAGAGTACTAACAGTTACTGACAGCTTGTTCAAAACCAATAACAACTAATAAAAAAAAAAATTATGCATCTAAGACTATAGTATCAATCAGTACACATCCAACATTCAATAGATTTAGGATAAAAACGTTTCAAACAGAGACAAACCTGACCTATTGCAATGCCAAGATATGACATTAAAACCCTAAAACACTAAAAAAAAAACACAAAAGATACAAAGTGGAGTTTTCTATAAATAGTAAAGACTAATTCTGCCTCAGAATTTGGTACTAGCTGAATAATCTACAGTGTTGTATGAAACAATGTGTTTTATAGGGATGTGGCAGTGGGAATTTGATCGTCACACCTAATGTGTTGTATGATATGTTTTATAGGGATGTGGCAGTGGGAATTTGATCGTCACACCTAATGGAACAAGAATCAATGGCTATGTTCCATTTAAGAATGGCATGAGAAATGGTCATGTGCCGAATGGACGTGTCACAGCTTTCCCTGGACGAGGGGAAATAGCCAATCCAGAGGTTTGTATTTTAAGTTTAACCAGGTTTAATTTACCATTTTCTACATGAGAAAATACATGTATCAAGTCAGGAATACGACAGTTGTTATCCATTAGTTTGATAAGCTGAGGTTATGATTTTGCCATTTGATTAGGAACTAATACAGAGATCTGTATTTTTGTTCTTTTTATGCTCATTTATGGGAGTTATGTTTCTAGTCTGTGCCTCCGTTTCTTCGTCCATCCATTTGTCCCGCTTCAGATCAAAGTTTTTGATGAAGTTAAAATCCAATCAACTTGAAACTTAGTACTCATGTTTACTATGATATGATCTTTCTAATTTAATGCTAAATAAGATTTTTTACCCCTATTTCACTGTCCACTGAACATAGAAAATGATAGTGTGAGTGGGGCATCCATGTACTACTACTACTACTATTGACACATCCTTGTTAATCTATAGAATCACACATTTGATCATGGTGATTTATCCTTTTACATATTTGCTCTTTTTGGTGGAAGAAGACTTCAAGTCTTCTGAAGGCCAATGGTGCCGACTTTAAAATCATTGATTCTCTATATGCCGCATTCGTTTCTGTGTATTACAATTTCATAACAACTTTTGATTCCTGACACCGATTTTAACATTATAATTAAGCATCTGAATCATTTAATTCGAAAATAAGGATGGAAAGACAATCACTATCGTAAATATATACCCTTTTATTTTTTAATGGAATGAATGCAAACTATTGATCTGTGTAAAGGATTTATTTTATACACAAATTCTTGTAGCAATTAAAAAATGTGGTTTGAGTGCCAGTCAAACGACTTTACACCAAAGTTCAAATGAAGTGGATATAAGCAATTTTTGGCAATTGAACAACCTTTAACAATGAGAAAAAAAAAACCTTCCATATAGTCAGATATAAAAACCCTGACATGAAAAATATGAAACAATTCAATTGAGGAAACTAACTTATAGCAAAACTATTTATGAAAAACATGAACAAACAACAACCACTGAGCTACAGGATTGTGACTTAACGAATGTGACAGGTTAAAGAGGTTTGAAGGCAGAAAACCTTCCCCGAACATGGGACAACAAATTTAGTTTAAAGAGTTCATTAAAAGTCAGAGAAAATAATGACAAGTTAGTTGAGTTTGATCTCAGATCTTTTGCTTGGCAGTCATGAAGATCTCTGTGACATTTTGATACCAGAAGATTGTTTGAAATTCATTAATGAAGGATTTTCCTTCCTAAAATACTGTAAACTGTAAATACTCACTCTTCCATTAAAAACATTAAGCTATTGACATTTCTAATTTTGTGATTTCAAAACTTTATAATTGTACATAATATTTGTATTTTGTCTGTATCCTGTAGAAGGAGATAAAGTTTGAGCACAGAGTCTAGGCTCAAACAGCAATCTATAAAAGGCCCCAATAATGTATGAGCACAGAGTCTAGGCTCAAACAGCAATCTATAAAGGGCCCCAATAATGTATGAGCACAGAGTCTAGGCTCAAACAGCAATCTATAAAGGGCCCCAATAATGTATGAGCACAGAGTCTAGGCTCAAACCAAACAGCAATCTATAAAGGGCCCCGATAATGTATGAGCACAGAGTCTAGGCTCAAACCAAACAGTAATCTATAAAGGGCCCCAATAATGTATGAGCACAGAGTCTAGGCTCAAACCAAACAACAATCTATAAAAGGCCCCAATAATGTATGAGCACAGAGTCTAGGCTCATACCAAACAACAATCTATAAAAGGCCCCAATAATGTATGAGCACAGAGTCTAGGCTCAAACCAAACAACAATCTATAAAAGGCCCCAATAATGTATGAGCACAGAGTCTAGGCTCAAACCAAACAGTAATCTATAAAAGGACCCCAATAATGACTTGTGTAAAACCATTAAAAACAGAAAAACCATTGGTCTAATTTATATAAAAAAGGAGAAACACATAATCAGTATGAACCATATTAACAATTGACAACCACAGAACATCCTTATCTATTAATAAAAATGAGACCTGGTTCAATCTTTATGATCAATATTTCCGGAAACTCGAGGGCTTAAAGCCTCCATGTTAAACTTATGGTTAATATTTCAGGAAACGCGAGGGCATATAGCCTCCATGTTAATCTTTTTGATCAATATTTCAGGAAACGAGGGCTTATAGCCTCCATGCTAATCTTTTTGATCAATATTTCAGGAAACAAGAGGGCTTATAGCCTCCATGCTAATCTTTTTGATCAATATTTCAGGAAACAAGAGGGCTTATAGCCTCCATGCTAATCTTTTTGATCAATATTTCAGGAAACAAGAGGGCTTATAGCCTCCATGTTAGCGTCAAGTGATGGAAGCCATACATCAGAAGATTCATCTAAAGGACTCAAAACAAGTTCTTTAGATGATAAGAGCCTCGTGGGCCAGGATCTACCTCAGAACTCAGACATTTTACAAAACAGTGAAGAACATACCTCTCCCGACACATCTGAAGAGGATGTACCAAAGGGAAATAACTCAAGTAGTTCACGGAGTTGTCTCCCTCCATCATCTCTCAGGATTTCTGCCCCTAATCAACAGTCTACCTCCTGTCCCCCGTCATGTCAGGATCCTCCATCGCCAGTGGAGACAGAGGGGTCCGTTAGCAGCGTGGAGGACTGTTCGGATGTCGGCAGCAACCACCATACCTCACTAAACGAGGACAAACCTCAATCTAATACCTCAGACTCTTTAATTCCATCATTACGGAATGGTAGAATCAGGGCTCCGGAGGAGGTCGTGTTGCCGTACACTTATCAACCGCCTCCTCCGCCATACCCAGGGAAAAAGCGTTGCTATGCCAACACATCGCCTCAGGAACATCGTGTCAACTCACAACAAGTAATTGATGCATGAATTTCATATTATTATATTTATGATTTTTGATTTTTTCAAACTTTTGTTAAGACTGGTTAATGTTTTTTTTTAATTATTTGTTTTTAAGTAAAAACAGTTGTTTGCAGACAACTCAGAGATTTTATGAACAAATTTTTTAGCGGTTTTGTATGTTAAGCTTTTTAACATGCATTTTTTTTCTCTTTTTTTCAAAACGATTTTAAAAAAGTTTTTAACGACATATTTTTTAAGTTGGTTGGCATAGTGTGTTATTTTAGGAATATTATTATATGATATTTTCGGTATGATGCGGGTAAACTCTTTGTTTTACACATAAGCTCTTGATAATTTTTGTTCCCTGGTCGAATACGTAAAAACAGGATACCTCACTGACGTTTATCTACCTATATATTATTATTAGCAGACAAAGACTGCATTTTTTATGAATAATCGTTGTTATTATTCATTTATATACCTCAAGGATCACATGACTCGATCATGTGATCGAAATAGTGAAATACCTCAGGTGTCACGTGACTATTTAATTATCATCCCACATTATAATCAGTTTGGAGGAGGAAAAGTGAAAGTAGCTTCAGATGAGTCACATGACCTCGCAGTGATGTTAAGTGAAAGTGAAAGTAGAACAAGGAAGTGAAAACATATGAAGCAGGAAAAAGAATTACAGGGTAAAACAAGTGAGCTGTGGACAAAAGATAACCGGTGATTTTTGGTCCAGCATACAAATTATTATATTGCCTCAATTGTCTTTTAATGTTATATTAAAATTTTATATTAGCATTACACTTGGTATTAAATGACCATCACTATATAAAGCTAAATTATACAAGAGCCCAAAAATTTATTTTAGCCAATAACTTTAAGATAGAAAATATTTTATGAATTATTTGAAATATTTTGTTTATTTTATTATGGACTGTATTTCATATTTAACTCAACTTGTAGAATTGTTTTTGTTGAAGACTAATTTTGTAGATTTTACTTTTGACACTTTGGTGTCCAGTTGTAATATTTTCAAAATTACCACAAGTCTTTTTTCTAATGTGTATTATCAGTTTTTGGGAAACATTTTACCACTGTCAGTGGCACTCTCAGTGGTTATTGAAAACTGAAAAAATTTTAATAACTTTTTGATGAGTTTATTCTGTTAAAGATTTGATTATTTTTAGAAATTGCAGTTTTTAATTAAAAGAAACAAGTTTTTCTTTTGTAAACATCAAGAGAGGTTCTAATAGATTTTCGATGATATTATCCTTACTAAAAAGTTTAGCTAACCCTTCTAAAAGGCTTGAAGGAAAAAAAAAAATTTGATCAAACATTAAGTTTTTGCTCAGCTTTTAGGGGTTGAGACCAGCAATATATGTATTTGTTGTAAGTCTGGATAATCAGGGATTCGTTTTAAAAGCTTTAGATAAACTTATGTTCACCAATGCCTCAAATGTATAAATAAACTGATAAATTATTATTAGTAGTATGCTAGAAATAACTGACCTGTGGCTAGTATTATGTATATGGAATTTTATATCATTTAAAATTATAGTTTTCTTTTTTACTATTGGAAATAGTAGCAAAACCATCTGATATTTTGTACTATGACTTATGATTTTGAGATATTTAAATTATTATATTTATTGTTTCATAGTGCTATTTGTAAATCAATCGGAATGAATCGTAATTTTCATAAGACTGTGAAAGACGTGTTAATTTCACAATTCAATTTAATAATTTCTAAATATATATTTGGCCCCATTTAATTTGTTGCTCATTTTTATATATGTTATATGAAATAGTGAATTCGTAAGTTGAAAAAAGATCTAGAATAATGACATTTTTCAAAACCAGATTTGTTTGATGCGAAAGCCTCAATATTTAAGAAGGAAATAGAAACTGATGTTACAGCTAATTTCCCATTTCATGTAGGGTAAGACTTTGGTTAACCTGCTTACTTTTATTTGTATAATGACATGTAATTTGGATAACTTTCTATCAAATTTAATATATACTGGTGTAATAATGCCTGTCTATATTGTGTGCAGATGTCAATCTTAATTACACTGCTTGAGCTAACATTTATTCAAACAAAGCAAGCAAGCCAGCTACAGTTTTATTCTACAAGCATTCAGAAATTAGCTGTAAATCTGTTTTTGTACTAAAGTGTGGATCTGATGTTTTTATCCCTCTGTGTTAAAGTGATGATTTAATGTTTCAATTGAATGATGGACGTGTCATTAATTCCACTTTTTCTCATCACATTCAAGGCAGCTGAGTTCAATGTATGCAGGATAGAGGTTATCTATCATGGCCACCTCAAGTTAAGGATGTAGACCTAGGTTAAGGGAGGTAACTCTTAAAAATCATCAGTACGTTTGCATCAACCATTTTCATAAGCATATTCTAAGCTTCTGGGTTACATAGATTATTTTCAATCTGTTTCAGGTAAATGCTTAGAATGCATTGATGCAAATTGACTTCTACAAACACATAACTGATTTAAAGAATTATCTCCCCTTAAATGTCCTTCTGTTTCACTTTAAACTTCTCTACCATTTGACAAACATTTGTTTTCTTTTAAAAATGTATATATAAGATGTTGTTGGTGTTTTAGTTACTTGATTTGATTTTCTGAGTTCCTTTGAGTAATTGTGCAATACACATTACTCATTTAAGAAAAAAGAAAAACTTTCAAAACAAATTTATTAAAAAAAATACCTGTGTAGGGCATTAATCTACAGACGAAGTAAATAGGTCACAATGACCTTATTTTCCAAGATAATACCTCATTTTATTATAACTACCTCTTTCACTAAATTGTGTTATACTAATTTCCATTATCGATGGGGAATTTTATTCATTTTTGATAGGGGAACAATTACTGGCATCATCTTGGTTCTAGTTCACACTCCCTCTTTTTATAAGAATAAGTGATTTCCCGTAGATACACATCACAGCATTATGTTTTTTGAGAATTGTATATAAAATTTCCCTGGGGGACTTATATGACTTACATGTATATACAGTGTAATGTGGTACTTAAACTTTTTGATGAGAAAATAAAACTTACACGATTACCTTTTAAAAAAGCAACAAACAATTTCTTTTTTATATTAAGATCTTTGTGCACAGGGTGGGTGTAAATTATTCCAGGCTTTTTTCCATAAAATTTTGATAACATAAAACTTTTTTCCAGAAATTAAAACTATCTTCAAAAATGTTTTGTTACACACAACTTTTTCCAATGCAAAGTTAACATTTTTTCATTTTTTTGTCATTTCCCAGTAAAAGCTATTATTGTCATCTGATAGAATCTTTATTGAGTTGATATGATATTTGAGGGAGGCACTTTGTTAAGACAGGGCCAAGTTGCCTAATGTTTGTCTACTCAGGGAGCCGTCATTTTTATGAGCATAAATGTTGTGATTTAAAAAATTGCTGTTTTCCTGTCCTGTACTTATGCTATTTCAATCACAAAATTATTTTAAATTCTATTTTAAAAATTAACAGTCTGTTCTTGCCAGAATATTTGTTCTAAACTTTAAGATTTTTTTCATGATTCTGAGAACTATTTATAGAGTTACGGCCTGTTGACTGGTACCAAACACCAAGCAGTTGATGAATTATAATAAAGTTAACCTCCATTATTTATTCAAAATATATAAATTTGTCTTATCATTCTGAATGCTGAAAGAGATGACAAATATTAACAAATTATACACAATTCAATTACAATGAGACGGAAAATCTTGTTTTGAACAGACACTTTTGTTAAGCTTTTAATCTCCTGTAGATAATAATCAACTTCTAAATTTATAACAAAATATATACCCCCTTTTTGCCACATGGACCTGCTGGTTTTCATGTTTAGTGGCATATTTTAAAATTTTGTACAAATTTGATAATATTTTATGTAATTTTATTCCTTTTCACCATAGAGTGAATTAAATGGGGAGCATCATTTTTGCATTAATAAACAAATTGAAATTTATATTCTTTAGTCTGATAAACTATTTTTGTTAGAATTTTTCATTGATGAATTCTTTAAGTAGCCGAGTCATACTTTTGACAGGATTTGAATTGCTATGTCCATGGGAGTTTTAACTAGAGAAACGATAATGAAAGAAGTCATCCTGAAAAATGATGACAAATTTTTATATAACATACAGGCACTGGTTAAATTTTTTCAATTCACTTCGGTTAAGAGGCATTAATTTTAGGAAATGACATTTTTCAAACAATGCGGGTCATATTTTTATGTGTATCATATTTTTAATGTAATTGTTGTGTATACATATAAATTGTTGTTATGATTAGTATATATTCACAGTCATTTTGTCTCTGAATTCAAAACAACCTCTTATACCGTATCATGTATAGTCTGCATTTTTCTAACCCATCAAAATGCAGATTATACTCCTCTTGATACGGTAGTTGAGAATATTGTGGCCAATATAACTATGAGGATTTTATATAGAAGGTTGAGGTCGATATGTGAGAATGGGTATTTATCATGTCATAAGTAATCAGATTTCTTATTTTATGTTGCATCATGGTTAATCTATTTTTATCTTTGTTAATGATGTTGTTAGTAAATAACTTATTACTGAATAAATTGTCTAATGGATTCCATTGCTAGAACACTTTCACCTCAAAAAGACATGTTCGAAGATAATTTGATAAAAAGATATCTTCAATGCAAACTGCTCTACCATTTAGAGAAAACCTCTGAAAAGATTGTTAAAAGTGAAAACTGACAAAACTTGTGGCTGAAGTTAAGACTGTGTTATCAATATTATCTTGCTCTAGTCTATATCAACAATCAAAGTTCTTATAAAAGATGAGATAAAAAAGTGACATTTTTCTATCACAGCTATTAAAATATGTGACATTTATTGATGTTAGATAAACAGGCGAAATTCATTTATCATTGAAACTTCAAACCATAAACTTTTTTTTTTTAAGAAACATGGAAAGACCCTACTCAAAATTTGTCACTGCTTATGATGTTAAAAACCTTTTTGTTTCATCGAGGATTAAATGCACTTATTTTCTCCATATATTTATTATTTATTTGTTTAGATTTATTGATCAAAACCATGATTATAAAATGCCTATTTGTTTGAAACAGTATATTTTATGTATGCTCTTGCATGCTCTATCAGGATTAGAAAGGTTAATAACCAGGACAAAGTCTACGTCTATTGTTTGTTATATGATATTTATCAATTTCTGATTACTACCTGCGAGAGACTGTGATTGAAATTTTTATTGCATGTTGACATGATTGTTGCCATGGCAATTCATTTTGGTTGTTATGGACATTAAACCCGGTGATTGTTTTTTGAACGAAATCGATGTATTATCTTTTTATAAGCCCATCTTAGGAAATTGTAAAAAAGGGGAGATAAGTCGAGTGATTTATTTTTCTTTCAGATTTGAAAAAAAAAAAATCTTTTTAAAAAAAATATCTCATTATTAGAGATTTCATTAAAATGCTAGATAATTTACAGAGTTATCTCCCTTTTAATGTATGTATACTCTTGATATTTGATTGTTGTTCACCAGTGTATGTTTTAGTTGTGAATCCTTTTTGAAACTTATTTTGTGACAATTTTCGTGTGAAATCCAGAACAGAATTAAATCATGCTAGAAGCTGGTTATTCACAAGTAAATTACGAGGGGAAATAGAACACACTATTTATATCTTAAGAACATTTTTGTAGGAACTTATTTCTTATCATTATTTGTATAAAATGAACATTGAAACAACCAAAGTATACAGATATGTTTAAATTTTCAACTTCTCCATTTGTGATTCGTACAATAAGGTTATTGTATGTATAAGGATGTTTGCTCTTCTGTTCCAAAATAACAAGATTTTTATAAAGGAACTTAGGGTAGTACCCAATACCCTGGCTAAAATTTGTTTGGCTCATTTAATTTTCATGAAATTTTGACCCTTAGAAAATTTTTTTTTTTTTTTTAAATTTGATCAGTGAGAAGCTTAATATTACCTTAACAATACAGAATGATTAAAACGTTTAGCTGATTTTACAGAGTGTTCTTCCTGTTGTGTTATGTACCACCTTAAGAAGTAGAAAAAAATGATATGCCTGTGTCCTAGTTTTTAAAATACAATGAATTGAAAATCTGGTGGGACATAATCCTCTCTAGATTTTTCATACATTTAACATTGGCAATTTTTTTCCATCTGACTAAAAAAATAATCCCGATTATACAAAATATTTAAGAATAGCTTTGAACACTATAAAATTATGAAAGAAAAATATGGGTTAGTGGGGAATTTTTTATTGGTATTACATTGACAAAACCAGAGGATTCCAAATATTAGACATAATAGTAAAATAAAACCAAAGAAGCAAACATCCTTATAAAAAATTTGTAAGGGTTCCATGGAACCCAGTGTCTCGCCTACTTTTGCTGTTAATCAAACACTCATCAAAAATGATGAAAAAAATCAATAAAATTATTCCTCTCGATACTATCTTTTGATTGTGAGAAGCTTCTGTCCAAGTTTGGTAAAAATCCAGGCTAGTTTAAGAATCTTAAAAATGTTTTAAATACTTTAACTGCAGACTGTATGTAATGTTAACTGGAAGAAAAACTAAGTCCATTTATAAGTAAAATACGGGAAAAATGGAATTTTATTTTTACAAAATTTACTTCTGGATACTATCTCCTGATCATAAACAAGCTTCTGGCCAAGTTTCTTACAATTCCAGGATAGTTTAAGAAAGTTATTAAAATTTTAAAAACTTTAACCACAGAGTGAATGTAATGTTTGCTGGCAGAAAAAACTAAGTCCATTTATAAGTAAAATACGGAAAAAATGGAATTTTATTTTTACAAAATTTACTTCTGGATACTATCTCCTGATCATAAACAAGCTTCTGGCCAAGTTTTGTACATTTCCAGGATAGTTTAAGAAAGTTATTAAAATTTTAAAAACTTTAACCACAGAGTGAATGTAATGTTTCCTGGCAGAAAAAACTAAGTCCATTTATAAGTAAAATACGGAAAAAATGGAATTTTATTTTTACAAAATTTACTTCTGGATACTATCTTATGAACATAAACAAGCTTCTGTCCAAGTTTCGTACAATTCAAGGATAGTTTAAGAAAGTTATTAAAATTTCAAAAACTTTAACCACAGAGTGAATTTTTGTGGACGCCGCCGACGACGACGACGCCGACGCCGACGGAATGTAGGATCGCTATGTCTCGCTTTTTCGACTAAAGTCGAAGGCTCGACAAAAAGTATATAAAGTGTTAAGGGGTTGATTTGTAACAACGCTTTAGAATTATAAAGAGAAATTTTTGTCACATGATTGGTCAGAGAGATATGCATTGTTTTGGTCAAGCTTGGTCAGAGATTGTTGTGGACATTTCACGCCTATTGAGACAGGTTTGGGCCAAGGCTACGACTAGTTTGTCAGCCCTGGAGCTGAAGACAGGTTTTGGCCAAGGCTACGACTAGTTTGTCAGTCCTGGAGCTGTTTATTTGTATAGATTGGTATTTACTATATATTATGCATATGTGTTCATTTGAAATCATACCGTAGGGATGTTGTTACAGAAATCATAGATCATTTTTGTTTTTTCTGTTATCATTAGAAACTTTTGTGTATAGAAAACAGGATTCATACAGTCTGGCAATGATAAATTAGATGGCAATTAATTTGTCAGATTGAGAAAAGTTATTTGACTTTGGCAAAGAGGATCAGAACTGTCGTTTATTTGTCAGATTGAGAAAAGTTATTTGAGTTTGGCAAAGATGATCAAAATTGTCGTTAATTTGTCAGAATGAGATGTTATTTGAGTTAGGCAAAGAGAATCTGAATTGTTGTTAATTTGTCAAAATGAGAAAAGTTTTTAGTGGAATCGAAATCTATAATAAAAAATCAGGTATACAAAATCTAGTAGGATGGAATGGAGATGATTATAAGAGAGACAACCATGCCTGTTTTCTATACACAAACTGTGTGGAGTGGTTTTTTTTACTTATCTACCTCTTTTTTGTTTTTCTTCAGTGATTTTGTTTAATCTTAGACATGTAATCTTAAAATCCAATTTATTTTAATTGTTCTTTTTCTCGCAGGTGCTTGTATACAATTAATATAAACTTAAGGAACTAGACCTAGGTTAAGGGAGATAACTATTAAAATCATCAGTATGTTTATGCCCACCATCTTCATCAATATATTGTAAGCTTCTTGGTAACAGGTTATTTCCAATCTGTTTCAGGTTAATGCTTAAAATACATTGATGAAACTTGACTTTTACAAACGCAACACTGAATTAAAGAGTTATCTCCCTGAACTAAGGTCTACACTATTAAATGCCTCATTTTACAACTCTAATCTGACCAATATCATTTCAGTGAAAAATTTTGTATTTATATCAGGATAGTAAAGATCTGCTTTGATGTAAATATTTATACATGATTGTTTATCATATCTAATAGCATTATTATGAATTACAATATTCTTTTGTTCAAAATTTTTGTCACATGCAATATGTATTAAAATTTAGGATCGTTTCATTATATAAGAAATAATCTGTTTTGGTAAAAAATGGAACCTTAATATTTCTTTTATTGTATTTTTCAATCAATTTATAAAAATTAAGGAAGCAAAATAGTGAATTGTTAAAAAGTGGCATGATAATTATATTTGTTGTTTTTTTTTTTGGTCAGAAAATTATACTGTGCATCAGTTGCAGCTGACCTTTAATCTATTTACACTTGTCATAAATAAGATCTGTAAAATAAACACTTTGTATGGTTAAAAATCTCTGGTTTTTTTTGGACACATTGCTTTTAACATAACAGTTTAATGAATCATGTCCAAGAAACCTGTTTATAAATAGTGTATTTCAGTTTTTTCTATGTACTAAATTTTGAATTCTCATTTTTGTTTAGGAAACTTGTGTTACATTAAGGGAAAGTTCCTTTTGAAGATAGATCTATTTTTTTGTTGAAATCCCCAAAGCAAGATAGTGCTATTAAATGTTGTGGATTTTAGATCTGATAATTTCATTATTAATGAAAGACCATTCGGAAATCTTCTCTCTCTTCAAACATTCAACAGAATTTCTCTTTCTCGTTATACAGTTGTATTCTGATACAAGACTGTACCAAAAAATCTATTCAAAATTTCTTCCACTTTTGAACTTTCAATCGTTACTACTTTGATAGTAAAGTAGTAACTAGAGTTATGAGGAGCAGATAGCCTTTATGTTATTAAGACAGATATTTCACCAAAAATATCAATTGATATTTAACAGGAGATGTTACCCTTACTTTTTTATGCAATTTTGCATATTTCCTTGAAAATTTTAAGAGACAGAAATAAATTATATATACTAGAATTGAGCAATTCAAAGTCTTCAAATTTTACCATTAAATTTGTAGAATTTACTAACTTTTATAAAACAATGTTTTTTTAAAATTAAGAGGAAGGTTTCTTGTGAATGGTCTTTTAACATTTGTATGAAATAATTTATTGAATGATTTTTATGCAGCACCCTATTGGTAGATTCTATACAAACTTTTCATAACACCAATAAACCTTTTTGTTTACCTCTCATAAAACCTGTAAAAGTAATTAACCTTTTTACCTCGTGTAAAACCAACTTTCTGTTTTACCTCATACAAAACCTGATATTTTTGGTTATTTTCTTGTTTAGTGTATATTTTCATCAAGATAGTTAATAATAAATAAGATCATAGTATTCAATTTGTGGAACTAAATGACAAATATAAAGGAAAAAGCAATGAGGTGCTGTAGGGAAAAACGTATGTAGTTTAAAAAAAAAGTGCTAGGTCAGCTATTAATGACCCCAAACATTTTAAATAGTTACTTTTATCACAAACCACTGTTTATCACATTATATATATAAATATATCAGAATGTTATTAGAGAACAATTTTATTGTACAATGACCGAATGATATACAGGGAAAGTAGGTTGTATTTACTGAGGTCACTGGATTCAGGAGTCAAGGTCACTGATTCTGGAGTCAAGGTAACTGATTCAAGAGTCAAGGTGACTGATTCAAGAATCAAGGTCACTGGATTCAGGAGTCAAAATACACAATATTTTTATGTGTCTCTTCTTTTGCATCTTGTTTTTTATTTCCATCATGTTTTGCTTTTTTTAATTGTCAAAATCAGTGGGGGCCCATTTGAAGGGAATCTGGAGAATTCAAAATGCTTAAATTATGATTTTATCCTTTTTGTTTGTTAAAAAGTCATTTCACATCATCACCTAATATACCATAGTGAACAGAAGCAGTATGATGAAAGGCTTGGTCATTCTCCAGTCCCTTCATGATGCCCCCTTGTTTGTAAAGTGGTAGATCATTATACATGTACCTCTTTGTCTAGTTTGTTGAGGTGTACCATTATTTTATTGTACAGAAGAAAACACATTACCTCAGGTCAACCTCAACAAATCAGAAATACTTGTAATAATAAAATACTCACTATAACAGTGAATCAATATCTTGTTTCTTTCTCAAGTAGCCCTCTCAGACCAACACATCTCTATCTTCCTGAGGTCAACCTTAACAAATCAGAAATACTTGTAATAATAAAATACTCACTATAACAGTGAATCAATATATTGTTTCTTTCTCAAGTAGCCCTCTCAGACCAACACATATCCATTATTCTATTGTACAGAAGAAAACACATAATACAGGTCAACTTCAACAAATCAGAAACACTTGTAATAATAAAAAAAACTCACTATAACAGTGAAACAATATCTTGTTTCTTTCTCAAGTAGCTCTCTTAGACCAAGCATCTAACCTCAAGACACACCGTCAGACCAACACATTATCTTCCTCAGGTCAACCTCAACAAAGCAGACATACTTGTAATAATAAAATACTCACTATAACAGTAAATCAATATGTTGTTTCTTTCTAAAGTAGCCTCTCAGACCAAGCAACTTACCTCAAGTCACACCGTCAGACCAAAAGTATCTCTAGCTACCTTAGGTCAACCTCAACAAAGCAGAAATACTGGAAATAAAATACTCACTATAAATAAACTCATCATAGATACCTTGACTAAATTTAGTATACGCCATACGCGCGTTTCGTCTACAAAAGACTCATCAGTGACGCTCGAATCCAAAAAAGTTAAAAAGGCCAAATAAAGTACGAAGTTGAAGAGCAAAATTCCTAAAAGTTGCCCAATACAGCTATTATCAGTGAATCAATATGTCGTTATTTTTATGTAACGCTGACCAACAGATTAACGCATCTCTATCTACCTCAGGTCAACCTCAACAAAGCAGAAATACTTGTAATAATAAAATGCTCACAATAACAGTGAATCAATATGTTGTTATTTTTATTTCACGACCGACAGATTAACACATCTCTATCTACCTCAGGCTAACCTCAGCAAATCAGAAATACTTGTTATAAAATACTCACTATAACAGTGAATCAATATGTTGTTATTTTATGTGTCACGCTGACCTACAGATTAACACATCTCTATGTGCCTCAGGCTAACCTCATCAAATCAGAAATATTTGTCATAATAGATTAGGGCAACAGCAATATACTGGTGTTCAAAACTCATAAATCGACTGAGCAAAAAACAAATCTTGGTTACAAACCAAAACTGAGGGAAATGCATTAACCATAAGAGGAAAACCAAGGAACAACAGGAACATCGATGTGCAACAAAAACAAACGCTAACATAGAAAGAAACATTGATAACAACTGCCATACTCTTGACTTAAGACAGATAAAGGTAACGGCAGTATACCGATGTTCAAAAGTCATAAATCGATAGAGAGAAATCAAATCTGGAATATAAACTAAAACCGAGGGAAACACATCTACCAAAAAACAAACGAAAAAATGCCACATGCAAGGAAATGGAAATTTTCAAAAAAAGTTTTGGTTGAACCTTGTTTAATGGCATGCCAAACCTATTCATTGTTGCCATTATACTGACTATAACAGTGAATAAATATGTTGTTTCTTTTTCAAGACAAGCCAACACATCTTTAAATAACCTTAGGTTTCTCTTGTCACGTTGTTTGACAGACCAACACATCTCTAATTGCCTCAGGTAAATAGCAACTAGTCTGATTTCAGTAAAATACAATTCCAAATCAACATCAACAGCAGGTTTCCTGTAGTATCAAATTGAATTATCTTCGATATTATTTGTTTGAACACATTCATTTAAAACATATTAAGATGGTTAACGTAAATTTCAGTTGTCATCATTTTAACACGTATTATTAAAAGACACAATTTTGTAGCAAACTTGATTAAAAGATGACCTTTGACGTATCACACCTAATTGTCATTGATAGTGAAACGTCCATATCCGATATCACCACTGAACTCAAAAACAGTTCCAAGGATATGAAACAATGCAATATATATATATATATATATAGACGTGTCACGGTTTTTTTCTATCCCAAATTCATGTATTTGGTTTTGATGTTATATTGGTTATTCTCATCGGATTTTGTCTAATGCTTAGTCCGTTGATGTGAGTGTTACATTTAATGCTGTGTCGTTGTTCTCCTCTAATATTTAATGCGTTTCCCTCAGTTTTAGTTTGTTATCCCGATTTTGTTTTTAGCTCACCTGTCCCGAAGGGACAAGTGAGCTTATGCCATCACTTGGTGTCCGTCGTCGTCCGTCGTCTGTCGTCCGTCGTCTGTCGTCGTCTGTCGTCGTAAACTATTTCAAGAATCTTCTCCTCTGAAACTACTGGGCCAAATACTTTCAAACTTTAACTGAATGTTCCTTAGGGTATCTTATTTATAAATTGTATCCGAAGTTTTGATCTATCAACAAACATGGTCGCCATTGCTAAAAATAGAACATAGGGGTCAAATGCAGTTTTTGGCTTATAACTCAAAAACCAAAGCATTTAGAGCAAATCTGACATGGGTAATATTGTTTATCAGGTCAAGATCTATCTGCCCTGAAATTTTCAGATGAATCAGACAACCCGTTGTTGGGTTGCTGCCCCTGAATTGGTAATTTTAAGGAAATTTTGCTGTTTTTGGTTATTATATTGAATATTATTATAGATAGAGATAAACTGTAAACAGGAATAATGTTCAGCAAAGTAACATTTACAAATAAGTCAACATGACGGAAATGGTCAGTTGACCCCCTTTAGGAGTTATTGCCCTTTATAGTCAATTTTTAACCATTTTTCGTAAATCTTAGTAATCTTTTACAAAAATCTTCTCCTCTGAAACTACTGGGCCAAATACCTCCAAACTTTAATTGAATGTTCCTTAGGGTATCTAGTTTGTAAATTGTATCCGAAATTATGATCTATCAACAAACATGGTCGCCATTGCTAAAAATAGAACATAGGGGTCAAATGCAGTTTTTGGCTTATAACTCAAAAACCAAAGCATTTAGAGCAAATCTGACATGGAATAATATTGTTTATCAGGTCAAGATCTATCTGCCCTGAAATTTTCAGATGAATCAGACAACCTGTTGTTGGGTTACTGCCCCTGAATTGGTAATTTTAAAGAAATTTTGCTGTTTTTGGTTATTATCTTGAATATTATTATAGATAGAGATAAACTGTAAACAGCAATAATGTTCAGCAAAGTAAGATTTACAAATAAGTCAACATGACGGAAATGGTCAGTTGACCCCTTTAGGAGTTATAGCCCTTTATAGTCAATTTTTAACCATTTTTCGTAAATCTTAGTAATCTTTTACAAAAATCTTCTCCTCTGAAACTACTGGGCCAAATACTTCCAAACTTTAACTGAATGTTCCTTAGGGTATCTAGTTTGTAAATTGTATCCGAAGTTATGATCTATCAACAAACATGGTCGCCATTGCTAAAAATAGAACATAGGGGTCAAATGCAGTTTTTGGCTTATAACTCAAAAACCAAAGCATTTAGAGCAAATCTGACGTTGGGTAATATTGTTTATCAGGTCAAGATCTATCTGCCCTGAAATTTTCAGATGAATCAGACAACCTGTTGTTGGGTTGCTGCCCCTGAATTGATAATTTTAAGGAAATTTTGCTGTTTTTGTTTATTATCTTGAATATAATTATAGATAGAAATAAACTGTAAACAGCAATGATGTTCAGCAAAGTAAGATCTTCAATTAAGTCAATTTGACCAAAATTGTCAATTGACCCCTTAAGGAGTTATTGCCCTTTAAAGACTTTTTTCACAATTTGTTCATCATGTTGACTTACTTTAAAAAATCTTCTCCTTTGAAACTGCTGTATCAATTTCAGCCAAACTTAGGCTAAATGAGTTTCAGAGTATCTAGTATAAATTTTATATTTTATTTCCTTGTATTTCAAGAAACATAGCTCCTATGGCTAAAATAGAACATAGGAGAAAATGATTATTTTTTTTGGCTTTTGAAGAAAATAGGACGATCCAAAAAACATTTAAAAATAAATTGAAAAGCCAAAATAATCATTGATGAGAGATTTAACCAAAAGAATTAAGGTGAGCGATTCAGGCTCTTGAGAGCCTCTTGTTTGTCCATAGATTTATGAGTTTTGAACAGCGGTATACTATTGTTGCCTTTATTTATATGCTTGCCCTTCCGGAGCACTTGATATCACCCACAGTTGTTGATGTGGTTCACCAGTCTTTACTTTACTTTGTTGTGTAAACTATTTGTCTTTTGGTCGTTTTACTATGACAATGTCAGTTTGTTTACGATTTATGAATTTGAATATCTCTGGTAATTTTTGCCTCTCTTAAATGATAAAACAGACATCATTTCCGCTATGGGTAAACAAACACTTGTTTCTTGTGAAACCAGATGTAAATATTAAGAAGGTGGCAGGTTTATATTTATAGATATTAAAACACGCATTGAAATACATGCACCTAAGAAAACAGAAAAAAAGAATGCCATATAGACTGCATGCAACATAAAAGTTAAACATGAAATATCTGATATGTTGGAATACTGTTAAGTCAACAGTTCACTTCCTCCTTTAGCTTTAGAAGTATACATTTGTCCTCGCTAGTACAGGAACAGTTTATCTTTTAAGTATTTTAAAGCAAGGTTGTCATTTGTAACAAGAAAAGGTATCATGGATGTTAAAGTCATATATATTTTCAATCTTGACACATATTTGACATGACGAGTATATTTATCAATTTTGAATACTTAACGTTGACATAATATTGTTTTCTTACTTCTAAGTGGTTATTTTTTTTTCTTTCGAGCGTCACTGATGAGTCTTCGCGGGTCTGGTGCACAAAATCTATATCTTGGTATATGATGGGTTTATCTACATAAGAAAATGCCTTTACCAAGTCAAGAATATTACAATTGATGTCAATTCATTTGATGTATCTGAGCTTTTGATTTTGCCATTTGATTGGGGACTTTCCGCTCTGGATTTTCCTCTGCTTTTACTTTGTTCTTGCCACTGTTAGTGAAGGTTTATTCCGGAGAGTAACAACAGCCTAGTAGTCTGACTTGAATTATTATTCATAAGAACACAATTATGAATTACAAGTTTGAATTTTTTCGAAAGACTAAGGATTTTCTACTCCAAGAATAGTTTAAATTACCGTAGCTATATTTTCCAAAACCTTTAGGAATTTTGTTCCTCAATGATAATCAACCTTGTACTTTATTGGCTATTATAACTTTTGTATTCGAGTTTCTTTTTTTCTTTTAGAATAAAGTAAAATCACAAAAATATCGAACTCTATGAAAAATTTAAAACGGAAAAAGGAAAAATCTTAAGTTAAAACGCATAAAAAAGAATGGATAACAACTGTCATATTTCTTACTTGGCTTTTGATATAGCAAATTTGATTAGGTACATTTTGAATTTTCCTCGGCGTTCAGTGTTTTTGTGACTTTTTATTTTTAAAGAGTTGTCTCATTGACATTCCAATTTATGTTTAAAATAGCTTGTAATGATGTACTAGTATTCATTTAGTAGCAATTTATGTGAGAAAATGAGGTAAAAAATATTTATTATAAAATAAATGCCTCAGTGCGGGGCAAGTGTATTGATTGTATGTTATTAAAGGTAAGTCAGAAAACAACATACGATCGGATATTAACCACAGTGTGAAAGCCTACATTGTTTTAAAACATTGCTTATAAGAGTGATACACCGTTTCGACTGAAAAGAGAAAATGAATTGGTAACGTGAACCAAAATCTTTTGCTCTGTGTAGGAAGTTGTTTCATATAATTCTAGTTTCTGCGAAATATTTTTTGGTGTGTTTCATAACATTTTGGTGATAACAAAGAATTAGTCTTTTAAAAGAAGATTGATACTAAAAATATATATGTCAGGAAAAACATTTTGATACACCATGTCTTTCTTTAGAATAAAATATAACAACAGATAAGACAGCACTTCATTTCTTTAATGACAAAATAAAATATATTACAAAACATTTAATATATGTGTTTATCAACTTTTTCAGCTTCCCGTATAATCCATCTCACGATGCTGATTTTGACTCTGCAATTAAAAAAGGAGTTTATCATAATATATCATGTATAATCTCAGACAATTTATAATTCTTTACCGGATGATTTTCTCAACTTTTGTATACTGGGTAAAAGATTATTAGATAAAAAAAAGGTTAAAAAGACAGAAGGCAAATTCGGAATGCAGAAGTCCATAAAACTTTACAAAATGCAATCAATCAACGGAGTAATTGAAAAACAACTACCATATTCCTGACTTCGTACAGGCATTTGGTTAGTTAAAGCGGATTTTACAGCTAGATAAATCTAGATAAATCAAATTTTGAATAGCAAAAATAATGAACGAGAAAATATCTGCGAATTTGTCAATATGATAGAAAATTTTAATTGATTTCTTACATTATGTGTTGCACTGCATTGACTTTTGCAAGTATTTGGGTAAAACATAGAAGATAAGCGCTAAAATAACCAAATAGATCAATAACGCAGGAGAGTACCTCTACTTTTAAAGTGTAAAACGGATAAGCATTTGTACAACCACTATGAGCATGTACGGGAAACAAGATAATACAGTGAGAAGTAAAATCACAAAACTACTGAACTTCGAGGAAAAAATTGAAATAAAAGTCCCTAATCAAATGGATAATTCAAAAGCTCAAATATCTCAAACGAATGGATTACAACTGTCATGTTCCTGCCTTGGTACATGCATTTGCTGGTGTAGAAAATTGTGGATTTAACCTGGTTTTAAAGCCTGCTAAACCTCTCACTTGTATGACAGTCGCATAAAATTTCATTATCTTGACAAGGATTGGGAACAAAACAAAAAGACACAACAGATGACCTCCAGTTTTCGGTTGGGTTCTGGTTGCTCAGTCGTATATATTGCACTTTGTAAATAAAGCTCGTTAAATGACTAAGCGCCTATTTATATATAAAAATTCATAGGTTCTTTTGTTTGTTTACATGCTGGTTTCCAGATGTGATCTCTGCATTTCATAGAGAAAGAACTTGGAAATGTAACCAGTATAAATTCACATGAATAGCGGCCAAATTGAATTCTAAGAAAGACCCAAAGTGAAGAGAGAATGTACATAATTTTATTCCACGCACTTTTAGAAGTTCAGGGCATTAACATGTTGAAAATGTTGAAAATATGCCACACAGTTCAAGTTTTGATCTTTAAGAAAATTAAGAAATACATAAGTACATTTCAGGATATAAATTTTTATGAAACTTCATAGTTAAACTTAAGTGTCTCATTTCTAGCCGTAAAAGGAGTTCCTATGTATAAACAGAAGTGCAACTTCTAGTTTTTTATATACTGTTTTGTTTACTGTTGTTTGTTGGTCTTTTAATATTTTAGCCATCGCTTTGTCAGTTTATTTTCTCCATCCTTTATGGGTATATTTTGCATAGATAAATAAAATCGTATAATATAAGCAAAATGAGGATGTTAAATTTGATGTATGCCTTTTTGTGCTTCTTCGTTACATTTGTTGTTTTTATAGTGATTAAGATGATAACACAATGTTGACTGCTGTACCCCTATTTTTGACATTTTTACCTATTGTGTATGTTTGTTTTGTTCACGCATCGGTGACAATATAATGGAATTTGATGCAAGTGTCATACAAGTGAGAGGTTTAGCTAGCTATAAAACCAGGTTAAATCCACCATTTTCTACATTTGAAAATGCCTGTACCAAGTCAGGAATATGACAGTTCTTGTCCATTCGTTTTTGATGCGTTTTGTTATTTGATTTTGCCATGTAATTATGGACTTTCCGAATTGATTTTCCTCTGAGTTCAGTATTTTTGTGATTTTACTTTTTTTCGACTTAGGAGTTTGAATATCCCTTTCGTATCTTTCGCCTTTTATATCAGACCATGAAAAATGATGAAAGCAAAATCCTGAATCCAATTCATTAAAAAGAGTCTTTAAATCAACAAAACCAATTACATAACTGAACATAAGATCCTCAATGCTCTTCAACTTTGTACTTGTTTGGCTTTATAAATATTTTGATATGAACGTCACTGATGAGTCTTATGCAGACAAAACGCGCGTCTGGCGTACTAAATTATAATCCTGGTACCTTTGATAACAATTTATTTTACTATGAGTACCACTTAAGCTCTTAAATAAATGCTATTTTTTTTTATTAAAAATGATTTTTTGGCAAACTTGGTGGTACTATAGAAAGCGGAATAACTCTTTGACTTTATATTGGAGAAATGCTAATACTTAGTTCTTTCCCCTGATCGTGTAATCTGATCACAGAAGGCGCTTTAGTGCAGATAGAAAGTGGCAGGGAAAAAATGGAACTGAAATTGTATTTATCATACATAATGTTTGTTTGTCATTCTTTCATCCCACCAAACAGAGCAACCCTGTGTTGACAAAAATGGACATAAGCTATATTACTTACGAGTACCACTTAAACTCCTGTCCAAGCTTTTGGAATTTGTTAATTCGCTATGGTCGAACATATCTTTTCCTGAAATAAAATTAAAAAAAAATCTTTCTATTAGTGTCATGAAAATGTTTAATGATAAAGGGAGATTTCATTCAAGTACAATATGAGGTGACAAATCTTATCAACTTATTATTCTGTATAAAAAAGTACTCACGGTTTGTTCTGCACTTGATACACAAACACACTGCTATAATAAACAACACACATCCAGCCATGATCATAGTAAGTAAAACTATTCCAATGCTATCATCATCTAGAACAATGATAACATATGTTAAATAAATCAAGACATACTCAGGATATGTAAATAAACTCATCATAGATACCAGGACTAAATTTTGTTTTTACGTCAGACACGCGTTTCGTCTACAAAAGACTCATCAGTGACGCTCGAATCCAAAAAAGTTACCCAGGATATGTAAGATATAACATTTTTAAGGCAAATAGCGTTTTACAGATATTTTTGTTTCCAGATTATGAAAAGTTTTAAAAGTTGATAAAAGAAAAACATTCTATAATGCTCTCTATTTATGTACCTTTTTTGAAATTATTTAAGTCTGTCTGATGTTACAGTTATATACACGCAGATAATAATGTCCCGTTCTATGGTCGGGTTGTTGTCTATTTGACACATTCCCCTTTGCCATCCAAAACTTATAGATGATAAAAAATTCAATTCTGGTATCTATGATGAGTTTATTCGCATTTAATAAATATCCTTTTGTTGTGTGTTTGGTTTTTTTCTACATTAGGTAGTTATAGGGGAAGGTTGAGAACTCACTAAACATGTTGGACCCTACAGCATTTTTGCGCCTGTCCCAAGTCAGGATCCTCACTCATTTCTAAGTCTTTTATGATTTTGATTTTGTTTAATAATACGACTAAACTAGTACACATTTTTATGTAAGGGTCAGCTGAATCTCGACTCTCTTTTCGGCTCTATGGTCGGATTGTCTCTGGCGTACTAAATAATAACCCTGGTAATTTTTGTAACTATTTACACATTCCCTATTTAAAAAATAAATAAGTATATGATAAGTTGATTTATATCCTTTATAATTGATAAAATTAATGAAAACTTCAAGAAACTCTTCCATGGTTATAATATGTTCAAAGTTAGATAACTCTAGTTTTTTCAAGCTATGTTTTCAACATACCAGCTACGGGAACAAATTCTGTTATCTCTGTGGCATTCACGCCTTCATCTAAAACAAAAATCAACATAATTATGATTATAATACCAATATACAGTTAATCTCATAAACTAATGCAAGCACAAGACTTGCAGAAGTTAAAAACATGCAAACAAAATTTTAGATGTGAAAACTTTTGTTTACCTAAAACAAATTATATAAATAAAAACAGATAAAAATATGAAAATATAGTACATTTCTTTAAACATGTTTATTAAATTTGTGTGTGTGCGTTTATATACTAGTATATACACGCACACACAAATATTTAATGGACCTGTTGAAAGAAATAGTTAAAATGTTTAAATACTAGTATTTTGAAATTATATGGTTCATCAGAAGGAGTTATTTTACTGTTGAGGAGTAATAAATAAAGGATGGGACATTGGTGGCCGACGGTTTAGGTAATCGAACTACTGTATCCATAGCAGGTGGTTAGTCTTAAACCGATATAAATGATAATTTGCTAAAAACTATAATTCATTGAAGAATACAATGTGTGATAATATGCTGTATGTTATTTCTTTTTATCTGATCAGACCTGAATTTAACAAGTTAGACTACCGAATATAAACAAGAAATATTTTTATCATAAAAAAAAATTAAAAAAATCGGTTGACATATTTTGACCAAGAGTTACTTATATTTTGTCGCCATGTTGGAGGACAAAGTCATCAAACTCCTTTATAGTTCAGGTAAATTCACTTGTATTACTGATTGCTAAACTTGGGTCTTTCTGTACATGTTTTTTTGTCCTTGCTTGATTCACCACTAGTAAGATATTTTTTTAAAAGGCTTGTATGTATCTCATGTTACAATTTGGGTACTCCAATAAGGGAAATAACCCGTAGTAAATTACGCCATTCAAAACCTATTTATAGAATTGATAAGTTGCTAACAGAATAAAAAGTTCATCTGGTAAATAAAGACAACAGTAATATACCGTTGTTCGCAAGTCAAAATCGATTAAGAGAAAACCATTACGGGTTACAAACTAAAACGGATGGACACATCAACTTTTAAGTGAAAAACAACGACACAACAGAAACACTGAAGTGCAACAAAAATAAACAACAATCAATTCAACGCACACATTTTATGAAAAAATAATGGGCTCAACCTGGTTTTGTGGTTAGCCAAACCTGGCATTTTTATAGCAATGTTAAATAAACAAAAAAATGACAGGAATACAGTACAAAAAATGTAAAAATGTAAGAACATTCAGCACAGATAAATACACAAATAAACAATACAATTGTACACTTCGACACGCTAACCACAGAATAAAAACGAACATGTAAAACACATACAATGTGTCCATAATACACGGATGTCCCATCCGCACTATCACTTTCAATGTTCAGTGGACCGTGAAAATGGGGGAAAATATCTTATTTGGCATAAAATTTGAAAGATCATATCATAAGTAACATGTGTACTAAGTTACAAGTTGATTGGACCTCAACTTCATCAAAAACTACCTCGATCAAAATTTTCAACCTGAAGCGGGACAGACGGACGGACGGATGGACGGACGAACGAACAAACGAACGGACAGACAAACGAACGGACGAACAAACGAACGAACGGACGGACGAACGAACTAACGGACGGACGAACGAACGAACGAACGAACGGACGGACTAACGGACGGACGGACTAACGGACGGACGGACTAACGGACGTACACACAAGAAAAAATAAAGCCCATAAATGGGGCATAAAAACAGCAAAACAAAAGCATAAAACATACCATAGCATTTGCTGTACGGAAAATCTGTGACCTGAATATTTGTATCATTACAGGTGGCACCGATCACATTACTTTTTGTCTGATTCAACCACTCGACAAATGGATGAAGACTGCATTCACAAACCAACAGGTTATTGTATAATGTCCTGAAATATGACATCAATACATAAACATTTTTTTTAATAAGAATACCAAAAAAACTCTAAGAAAAATTCAAAACGGAATATACTTTACGAAATGACTAAATCAAAAGCTGTATTGACAACGATGTGTTAGCAAGAATGTTATGCTTACAAATATAGAACAACACCCTAAAAATGATTCGACTCATTTCCAGTTCGAAATATTGTGCTGCAGACTAGAAGAGCGGCTGTGCATGGCGTAAACGCAATAAACAATACTATTTTCCAAAGCGTATTGCCGAACATAAGGAGATGGAGTTATATTGCCAGTAAGACAAGTATTCACCACAGCCCTAAGGGACGTAGATTGTAATAAAATATTACTTTTATTCTAGCATCATCTGTTATTTCATTTAAACCTTCAATTTTAACACACATAATCAAGGAAATATAAAAATATCTCTTTACAATTCTGTTATATATATATTAAATATTGAAAAACATACGAGTATGTTATGAGAAATATAAATGTAATAAATAATTATTCAAATACGTACAATACCTCTAGATTAGTCAGAGGCTGGAAAGTGTTGCCGCCCAATTTTGTCAGTTGATTGGTATGCAAATGCCTGAAAAAAAATAACTTAAGGAGGTAGACCTAGGTTAAGGGAAATAACTCTAAAAATCATCAGTACGTTTGTGTCAACCATTTCCAAAAACATATTCTAAGCTTCTAGGTTACATAGATTAATTTCAATCTGTTTCAGGTAAATGCTTAAAATACATTGATGAACTTGACTTATACAAACGCTTAACTGATTTCAAGAGTTGTCTCCCTGAACCAAGGTCTACTCCCTTAAATAAACCAAATTGTCCAAACAAACAGTAACACAAATGATGAAGAAAGATCTTTCCAACACACACTTCGGGACGACATCAAAAGTTCAATGTAGGATAAAAAAAAAACTCAATTCACATAGTTTTTTCACTGACCCGCCATCCCACTTAACTTAATTTGGGAAAAATTGATTTACCAATAGGAATATATGTAAAAATCGATTTAAGATATATAAAACATGCAAAATTTTAACCCCCACCCCCAAGTATTTGATTTAAGTTTTTTTTTATATCCTACATCGATCTTTTGATGTCGTCCCAAATACATAAATGATAATTATCATATAATTAGAAATTTTGAAAGTATAAAAAAATGAATACTAGTAGATATTTTCATGCCTGAGGAATTTAGCGGATAAATAAAATTAATATCCTGACCATGTTTTACAATACAATGAGAACTGAGGTATGAATTAAATATCGGAAATGTGGTTACAAACTAATTTGAAAAACAAACATTTTGCCTGGGTTTATTCATAATTCATATAATAATAAAGAAACTTTCTGTTTGCTAAAAGTCCTTATCTCTCCATGGAAATTCAAATAGTCGTCCCCTTTCATTAAAATAACAAGTAAATTTTGTATCTGTATGGGCATGGCCGTTCAATTCTGTTGATCATAGAAAGTTCATATTGTATGTATATCTATCTTTTTTATTTTATTATATAAACACACAATGAGGTAAAAAATAAAGAAACTGATTTCTTGAATTCCGTCACCATCATGTTTATGCCTGTCACTTATTAAAACTTTAATTATTTAAAAGAGGACTGAAACGTTTCAATTGTTTATACGAATGTCTATAGGCAGTGTCACATGTCGGACAATAAGCAGTACATTTTATTACATAGAAAAGGTGTCTTTTGTCCATTTTTATAATTAACGATTGAGGAATTCAAAAGAAAGTAAAATTTATAAATTCAGAGAAACCGATATAAATATATATATGATTTGAAATAGGTTTAACTATTCAAAACTTACAAAATTCGTAGTGATTTCAGGGACAGAAAGGTATTCTCTTCTAAAGTCACTAACTTATTGCCAGTCAAACGTCTAAAATACAGTATAAGTATTAAATCTATAGGTTTTGATTAGAACATCACCCTTCCTATAGGTAGTTTAACTATATATCGCTACCCTAAATTGAACAATAGCAGTACACTATCAGTCAAGTCCTCGGCCTTAAGGTGGTACCCAACACTTTAATAACTAAAATTAATTTGGCTCGTTTAATTTTCTTAAAATTTTGACAAAGTATTTACTTTGACCCTTTTACAAAAATATAAAAAATTCAAAAATTTTGAACCAACCGTTTTATCAGAAAAAATACACTGGTTATATAGCAGTTTGATAAACACTTATTTTGATCATTGAGAAGCTTAAAATTACCTTAACAAGCCAACGTAATTAAAACGTTTAGCTGATTTTACAGAGTTATCTCCCTGTAGTGTTAGGTACCACCTTAATCGGAAAATATTCCGAAAAATTTGCAATTTTGTGTTTGACTGTTTATTTGTATAAAGAAAATAAATTATTCATAACATTATCCAAAATGTTTAAACAAATAACAAAAATCTGATGCTATTTTTCATTTCAACTTAGCAATGCAAAGGAAGATAACTCTTATAGTAGTTTTTTTTTATACTCGAATGATAGTGAATTATAATTGTTTTACATGTCGCAAGAACACAAGAACGGTAACCCCATTTTTTCTTTTCATTTTCATTAAGCCTTATAAGTGACAAAATCATATTAAGAATAACTGAACATTATTTTAGCCATTGCTGAACCATAATAATAAGCCAACAATGACGGTGGTATACATGATTTTTTATATGCGTCCTGTCGCTATTCAAAACATGATTGCAGAGGACAGATGAGAATAATTTGGAATAGTATAGCATACATATAGATAGATTTCCGTTTGAATACTATCTCATACAGATTTAAAATTTATGCGAAATAACTAAAGATTATAGCATACTTGAATACATACAAGATTTCTAATTTTTCCATATTTGAGAAAGCATCTTCGTCTATTGTTTCCAACCTATTGTCGAAAAAATACCTGGAAATATACAAATTTAAGCAACTCACATTAAACTTGGGATTCTCAAATATTTTTGCCTCGAACATCACTGAAGACACATTGTCGAAATGCGCATCTGGGGCACAGAAATTGGTACCGTTTATGCCATTACACTAGAATAGTTATCTTGCTTTAAATTGTAATTTTCGGTAGGAAGTGATGTTCAAGCTCAAAATAATTGTTCTCAAACAGCTAGTTACTGCCATGATCAATTCACGAAATTGTATTCAATTTGTGAGCGTCACTGATGAGTATTATGTAGACGAAACGCGCGTCTGGCGTACAAAATTATAATCCTGATACTTTGATAACTATTTACTGATAACATTTAGGAAGTTCGCTATATATATATTTTTTTTCTCTTTTGATTCCTTTATTAATCACCTATCAATATAAACTAGTGTTTTGAAAAGTTACTTATTTTGAAACTAAGAAGAGAACTCCCATAATGATAGCAATCATCTAAATGCATCAAATCTGCATTTCGACAATTTAAAAATATATACGTCGTAATGCTCTATTGTATTGTTAATTTGTGCATTGAATTGTCCTGAATGTTCTTATTTATATGTATTGTAGTCCTGTCATGTAATGTTGTTATTTTAGTGTTATATTTAACATTGCCATAAAAGCGGGAGGTTTGGATAGACAAGAAACCAAGCTCAACCCACCAATTTTCTTAAATTGTCCTGTACCAAGTCAGGGAAATGACAATTGTTTTCTTATAGTTTGTTTCCGTCTGTGTTTCGTTGTGTTTTTTTCTGTTGCACTTTGAGGTTTCTGTTGTTTTGTTGTTTTCCTCTTTTATTTGACGTGTTTCTCGCAATTTTAGATTGTAACTCGGATATGCTTTCTCTCAATCGATTTATGACTTTCGAACAGTGGTAAACTACTTTGGCCTTTATACTTACCGCTGTTCAAAGGTCGCAAATCGATAAAGAGAAAACAAATCCGGACTACAAACTCAAACGGAGGAAAACACAACTATAACACCCATGTTTTTGAAAAAAACTCGAAGAGCTGACGAAATATTCACATGGTCAAGTTGTGTTAATGTAAAGTATTAAATTAAAAGTATCATCTTATATCTAAGAATTAGTTTCATCCTCCTTTTAGCAACATTCCTGCAGCGCCTGTATATGGCGTATCTATCTACCTGTTAAAACGATTTTACATAGCTTTCATTTCCTATCATGACTTCCATGATAATAGATTTCTTCTTACTAAGAATATATTGAACTAAGAGTTCGAATTGGTGAAGTTGAAGTCATATCTTTGAAAAGTTGACGAACACCATCAAAGTTGGTTGACCGTTTTAAAATATTAGATTCACAGATATGGACGGAAATGATACACTTGTCGTAACTACAAGTTCGTCCTCCTCTCATAGAATGTGACCTACAGAACAACTTATCATCGGGTTTGTACTTGCATCAAGAAAATGCTGGTTGCACTATGTGTAGCAATTTCTGCTTACTCCTCCGGAGCACTTGAGATCAATCCTTAATTTTTAAGGTTCATGTTGCTCAGTCTTTAGTTTTCTATTTTTTGTTTTTTGTGTCGTATTTTTTTTTTTTGCAATGGTGTTCTCAGTCGGTATTTTTGCCTCTCTTTTGATAAGATGGGAAAATTTTCTAACAAATGAAACATTAAAACGTTTCTTCAAAATACTCAACCTATCATATTTTGTACGATTGTCAATGAGACAACTAAACACCCAAGTTCCAATGCAATTATAGGTAACCATATTAACAAGGACAATTTAATTGACAGAAATAACAATCTAAATTATAATAAAACAATTTACGAAAAACTAATATGCCATATAACTAACGACAACCATAAACCCACAGTTTTACGACATACCATACAGAATGTCGTGGTGTTTCACATGTTTACCTAAGTTAACATACAAACTTACAGAGTTTTCAAATTGACCAGGTACGTAAATGTAGGGGTCTCAATTGATGTTAACTTGTTGTTTTCTATTCGCCTGAAACATTTAAAAAAGTTTACAAATGATTTGATACATGTTTGTTCCATTCAGTTTTTATATAAAAGGTTTGTGACAAGAAATTCCTTAAAACAAACAATCGGTTGTGGTTTTATTTACAATACACAGACACTTAGATGTGAAAATGAGACAACAATTTTAAACATGTTGATGTTCTTGTTTAACTGTTTACAACGAATTTGTGACATTTGTTAAACGCGTTTTTTCAATGATTAACCAGACTTTCGATGTGAACGAATAGTGTTCAACAGCCTTATCTATAGCAAATCAATTTACAAGAAACAAATATGAAATACATGAATAAAATTGACAATCGCTATAGGCGCCTGATTTGTATTTATCAGATACATTTAACTACCTTATTATTAAACATTAACCTCGGTTGCTGATGCTGAATTTCATGGTAGTATAGGCCGATTAATAAATCTTTAATCACTTTCTAGTATAAAAGCAACATAAAAAAGGAAAAGATATTGAAATGAAATCGTCATTTTGGCCAATACAGATAATTAAGCATATTAGTACATTGATGGACATTTTCATTCGTCTTAACTTTACCCACTAAACACACGCACATCAATATACAACGAATAATAATGTTAAGTAAAATCACAAAAATACCAAATATCGAGAAAAGTTCAAAACGCAAAGTCCGTAATCAAATCGCAAAATCAAAAACTTAAGCACATCAAACAAATTGATATCAATTATCATACGGTGTTCATGAATATACAGTAATGTAGATACAGTATTTTGGTATTTCCGTTTGTGGAACTTGTAGGTGGTCATTGAACAGTTCACTTCCATGAAAGCATCAGCAGTATACCAATAATCAAAATCATAAATCCGGGCCACAAACTAAAACCCAGGATAACACATCAACATGATCATCTATGAGTGGAAAACAAAGGGACAACAGGAACACAAAAACTCAATACTTACAGAATTTTTAATTTGACTAAACTCTCAAAAGATCTCTTGTGAATTGATGTAATAAGATTTTTTTCCAACCGCCTGAAAAAAATCAACAAATTTTACTTTATTTAACCTAAATTATTAGTTAGTCATTGGCTTAGAACTTTCATTATCCGCGTGTATTTTTATTGCGGCGCTTTGTGTCTTTGTGTAAGTTGTTTGTGTGTCTCGTATCGATCATATGTGTTATGCCAATTACAACTGGATTTTACAGGTTTTATTCTTGTGTTGTGCTGTTAGACCGTTGTTCCTGGTTAGGAGAGGATCGAGCGCTCACAAAGACATTTAGTATGTACCTGTAAATACAGTTGTCGCCTTGTCAATCATATATCATATAATCTCATTTACCACTAGTTTTCGGTGGAGTGTGTGTAACTCAGTATTTGGTTTTACTATGTCGTTGCTTTTCTATTTGTCTTTTCGCATTGGTATTGTCAGTTTGTTTTCGAATATACGATCTTGTAAGTTTGAACGTTCGTTTGTTATCCTTCGCCTTACTTTGTTATCGATCGTGGAAAATATGACAGTGACAGATAGTAAAATATTGTTCTATCATACAAAGAAATGAACAATATTATGTTATCTGGCTTATTCAATTACACATGTTGTATATAGTATTATTACAAGTAAATTCACTTAAATACTAATCGCCTAGGAAAATTTAAAACGGAAAGTCCCTAATCAAATGGCAAAATCAAAAGCTCAAACACATCAAGCGAATGGACAACAACTGTCATTTTCCTGACTTGAATTGGTACAGGCATTTTCTAAACAAGAAATAGTAGATAAAACCAGGTTTTATAGCTAGCTGAACCTCTCACTTGTATGGTCGTTGTTGTGTAACAAGTTATGTACTACTTCAAAACTTACAGTGTTTCCAGATTAACACAATTCTTGAAGGAAAACTGGTCAATGGCTGTCAATTTGTTACCATTCAAGCAGCTGTAATTGGATAAATATCATTAAAGGCAACACTACATTCGTTGGACTACTTAGACTTCATGGACAACGAGGCCACTTTTGTAAGTTAGTTAGCACTATAATCAAGGTAATAATTTAGAATAATGTAATCGCTAGAACCTCAGAAGGATCGCGACCGGATGAGTTGATAGACTAATAAAATTAACGGTACCAATTTTCTTGCACCAGATGCGCATTTCGACAATACATGTCTCTTCAGTGATGCTCGTTGTCAAAATATTTGAAATCCAAAGCTTATATAAAAGATGAAGAGCTATAATCCAAAAGGTCCAAAAAGTATAGCCAAATCCGTAAAAGGAATCAGAGCTTTGCATGAGGGAGATACATTCCTTAATTTATAATAATTTCTAATATTTTGTAAACTAAGTGTTTCCAGCTATGCATGAATGAAATTATAATCATCAAAATCTTGATTTGCATATAATTGATTGATTGATTGATTGTTGGTGTTTAAAGCCACTTTTAAGCGCCAATTTACTTTGTAATGGTAATTTTTTACGGGTAGATGAAGACGCAGTGTGCCGAGAAAACCACCGACCTTCGATAGGCAAATCGACAATCCTAGTAATTTTAGATTGGAGTCGATTGCACCCGCATGATCGGGGTTCGAAATCACAACCTCAGTGTTGAATATCTAGTGATTGCAGTAATAGAACTTGGTTTACTAGATAGTTTATTGTCACATTGATAAGCAAAACAGCCAGATACAATATGTTAATTTGATAATCATTAGCATTTGGCCGCCATAAAAAAAATCCCTAGCAGCATAGACTTGATGTTAATGTTAATATGAAAGCATTATATACATACAGTACTTGCAGTGCTGTCAAATTTTGAAGGCCACTGGTTGAAGTAAGCAAATTGTTATCTAACCGTCTACAACAGAAAATAACAATCTATAGATGTAAACAGTTGTATACAATGCATGTGTTGTTTTAATAAATTTCTTAACTGTATAATTCGAGGAAACTTGTTCAATATATATTCTTGGAATTCTGGATCCTTAATACTCTCCCATTTGGTACTTGTTTGGCTTTATAAATATTTTAATATGAGCGTCACTGATGAGTCTTATGTAGACGAAACACGCGTCTGGTGTACTAAATTATAATCCTGGTACCTTTAATAAACATTAACATTAGAAAATAAGAACTCAACAAAAACTGACTGTTTTGTCCATGTGTGATCATGATAAACTGTAATGTTGACTTATTTATAAGTCTCCATGTGTGTTTTTGTTTTTCATGTTTTCCGTGTTCAACTTATGATTTTTTTCTCTTTCATAATTATTCAAATTAGCACAAATGTGTCTAATTTTGGCATAACACATCTTTGAGCGTTTCACAAATATACTTATATGTAATGTAATGTAAACTAATGTGTTTTTCTGTATACCTTTGTCCAACTTAGGTGATACCAGAATAAATGATATATAACTAAAGCTTTGATAATTTACATATAATCGTGATTAAAAAGAACTATTGAATTTCTATCACAATAGATATCTAGCGACCCAACATTGTATGATGTCTTGCTTCAATTTCTGGTTTTTCTTTAATTGTATTTTATAGGTATTTTATCTGATTTTTTTTCAATGTTGGCTACACTATTTTAATTGTGTTTTGTACAAAATTTATATGCAGTGACTGAAGTCTTTATTCAGAATCAAGAGGACTTTTCGAAGAAATTGTATTTTGTATTATCAGAATTGATAATCAAATCTCAATTGCAATGACATGTAAAGGCGGGGTCAATACAGTAAAGGCGGAGTCAATGCAGTAAAGGCGGAGTCAATACAGTAAAGGCGGAGTCAATATTTACAAATATCTTGTCCGATTATCAGAATAACATTTTTTTTTATAAAAACATAAAATAGTTATCGAAGGTACCAGAATTATAATTTAATATGCCAGACGCGCGTTTCGTCTATATAAGACTTATCAGTGACGCTCTGATCAAAATAGTTATAAAACCAAACAAGTACAAAGTTGAAGAGCATTGAGGATCCATAAAACATCATTACGCAAAAGAAACTACTAAAAAAGTAATAAGAAACATAACGAACTCCAAGGATCATTCTAAAAGTCTATAAACATATAGCAAAATTAAAAGTTCAAACACAACAAACAAAAGGCTAACAATTGTAATATTCCTGAATTGGTACATGTTAATTTAGACAATGTTACACCCACTTGCGTGTTGACATGGATTATCATTGATATGTTAATAATTTGAAATTAACTGTTTAAAAACATGGAATTTAAAACAAATATGTTTATTTTCTACCCCAGGAATGGACTACATTAGCTGCATTCGAAAAACCTTTCCGAAATTTGGGTATTCAATTACCTTCAATTTAACTTTGAACTTTATTGGGACGTTCCCCTTTTTCATTCTAGCGTCACTGCACGATGAGTCTTTTATAAAAACAATATTTATCCTTATATCTATGATCAGTTTATGTATTGAGATGATGCATAAAGGCATAGACATATCTTTTCTTGCTAATGTCTTATATGCATGTATTGAAACAATACACATATTAAGACATTGTCCATTAAAAGAAACTGATCATATTTGCGTCTTATCCTTTTAAAAAATATTGTATTAAAACAATAAAGGTCAATTAAAAAACAGTGTTATAATCTTACAAGATTCTCAAACTTGATAGATCGTTAAAGGCAGTTTCGGCAATTCTGGAAAGCCGATTGTTGTCTAATCGTCTGTAAAATAAAATGAAAAAATAAGACGAAACACATCTATTAATAGTTTAAACTTTGAACAATAATAATAAAATTAACGGTACCAATTTTCTTGCACCAGATGCGCATTTCGACAATACATGTCTCTTCAGTGATGCTCGTGGCCAAAATATTTGAAATCCAAAGCTTATATAAAAGATGAAGAGCTATAATCCAAAAGGTCCGAAAAAGTTCTTTGTTTTCTGTTTTTTGTTAACTACTTCTGCCAGATCAACTAATAGTAACTCAAACATATACAAAAAAGTTCTACATATTATCACAGAGAAAAATCCTCTACAAACAAGATGTTGGCTGATTGTTCCAGTTCGCTCAGCACTATCTAAAAGATGTCATGACAATATATAAAAAGTTAACACAATATATGAAGAGTCAACATAGTAAAGAAGTCAACAACATATAGGAGGAGTCAAAACATATAAGAAGGAGTCAAAACATATAAGAAGGAGTCAAACCAGTATAGGAGGAGTAAACATAAAATAGGCAGAGTCAACGCAGTATAGGAGGAATCATCACAGTAAAGGAGGAGTCAACACAATATATGAGGAGTCAACATAGTATAGGCGTCAACACCATATAGGAGGAGTCAATACAGTATAATTCAACACAATATAGGAGGAGTCAAACTAGTATAAGAATCAACACAGTACAGGCAGAGTCAATACAGTATAGGAGGATTCAAATTAGTATAGGTGGAGTCAACCTAGTATAGGAGGATTTAACACAGTATAGGTGTAGTCGACCTAGTATAAGAGGAGTCAACATAGTAAAGGCGAAGTAAATACAGTTAAGACGGAGTTTATAGTCAGGGAGGGGTCAACACAGTATAGTAGAATTCGACACAGTATAGGAGGATTGAAATTAGTAAAGTTGGAGTCAACCTTATATAAGAGGAGTCAACATCTATAATACTAAAATTACGAGGTCCACTTTGTCAGCCGTCATCACGTAAAAACGATGAATCAAAGAATTCAACTTTATATATAACTAATATAGTACAATGCTGTTGATTAAAAATTACACCACTCTAGGCCCATTTGTTTTCCACGTAATTAATATTGCCAATAATTAAGAAGTTCCGGATCGAGTCCGACACCGATACCAATAGTATATTCATCTGTTACCTATTACCTTATCTGTACGTTCCACATCTGACAGGCGCACTACCAAACAGTGTATTTAGAATTTTGCTGTATACTGTTGAGTAAAAAATACTCCATTCCAGGCCCTTTTGTTTTCCAAATTATTAATATTACTAATAATTGATAGGTTCCAGGTCGACGGGTTCAAACAGAAAGATTTTGAAAGCAGAGAAAACTGTGCACCTTATACATGTTATAATCGGCATGACTTTATCAGATGACAATACCAATACTAAAATAAGGCATACGCATAGTTATATATCAGTCACGGACCCGCGATATGACAGGTGTGTTCTAGTAGTATATATATGAGGAGTCAACACAGTAAAGTTGGAGTCAACACAGTAAAGGCGGAGTCAATATAGTAAAGGCGGAGTCAATACAGTATAGGAGGAGTCAAACCAGTATGGTATAATTCAATACAGTAGAGTTATAAATACAAAAACTGACGAATAAAATCCCATGATTCAATTTTTTAAACTGCCATTCTCTAAAAAGAATAAAAAGAAAGAGTATAGATCTCATAAAAAATTGTTTAGTTTAAACATATTTATTTATAGTGGATTGGGAAACAAGTTTTGCAACTTATATTAACCCCTTTCCACTTTGAGGGTGCGAGTGCTGCCTTGTAGCGGCATTAGCCTGCTCTTTTGTTTAAAAAAATGTTTAACACTGCCACATTGTCCCAAGCCAAACTACTTGTATGTAGTTGTTGTACCGGTATGTCATAACTTCATCTTTTCTTTATTGCAAAAAAGAAGTGATGCTAGTGCTTTGATTGTTTATTCGCAATGTTTTCATTACTCATGTCCTTTCAGCTATTGGTATGAGATTGTGTGTTGCCTTCTGAATGAAGATTGTGTCACTTGCCTACCATTTCATTTTTTTTATACAAAATATCATTTTAAACTGATTTTTATAAAAATATGTTTTAATGTTCTTACAAGACTGATTGGCACAGCAATTCTGCACGAAATATGTAATGCAGTTTTCAGAGCATACTTACAAAATCTGTAATGCGGTCAGAGACTCAAAAGTGAAATCGCCAATTGTTGTCCACATGTTGAAATCAATTCGCCTGAAATATACAAATAAACAAACACATCAAAGATACCTTTTTTTTTTTATTTCTGCACACATGGCCCCGAAGTCATAAAAATTACGAGTCGGTTTTTGTATTCGTCCTCGAAAATCAACCAATCAAAATGAGGAATTTCATGTTTGGAGCATGATTTTTGTGCTCCAAGCACTGAGCAAAGTATTATGACTTCAAGCCAAAACTTTTTTGAAAAAGTTTTTGGTATAATCAAAGTGCAGGTCCATACAAGTGAGATATATCGATTATAGGGAGAGACTAGATTAACCGGGTTATTGTTAAAATAAGCTTTGGATTTTCAAACACCATGGCCTCAGGCATCACTGAAGAGACATTGATTGTCGAAATGCGCATATGGTGCAGAATAAAATGGTACCGTTTATGTTATTGAATGAGACTTTGAGTTTTATAACTGGATTGGGATTTTTGTAATCTCTAGCACAAGTAGAACAAAATGAAATAATTTGAAATCTCCCCTAGTTTTGGTGGGCTCCGTGTTGTTGTTGTGCCCCTATTTGTAACATTTGTCAATTCAATGTAATTTGATGCAACTGTCGTACAAGTTTAGCGCTATAAACCAGGTTCAATCCAACATTTTCCATGTGTTTTGTCATTTGATTATGGACTTTACGACTGAATTTTTCATCGGAGTTCAGTATTTTTGTGATTTTACTTTTTTGAAACAGAGCTAAACTTTCGAGGTTTAAATATCCTCATTATAGAGAATGAAAATGACGAATGTCTCTAAAGTGAAGATAATTTCCAAATGCCATACATGATTCTTCAACATAGTGAGAGGGGGCCTCGGTGGCCGAGTGGTCTAAGTAGTTACTACAGTAATCACTAGCCAGTCAACACCGAGGTTGTGGGTTCGAACCCCGCTCGTGTGGGTGCACTCGACTCCCATCTTAATTGACTAGGAATGTCAGTTTTCCTATCGAAGGTCGGTGGTTTTCTTCGGGCACTCCGGCTTCCTCCACCAATAAAAACTGGCCGCCACGAAATAGCCTAAATGCAGTGCTTAAAAGTGGCGTTAAAACACCAAAAATCAAAATCAAATCAACAAAGTGAGGAGATCCTTCATCCGGAAACGAGCTTGGGCCGTCCCATATACAATAATTAAATTGAGGATAGAAATGGGGAATGCGTCAAAGCGACAACAACCCAACCATAGAACATAATACATTTTACAAGGATATAATCACAAAAGACTATGAAAGCAAATTGGCGCCATTTTGACAATATACTTGTGGAAATTGACAAGGAAATTTATTTCTTGTTTCCATATTAAGACATAATGTTGGATATTGTGTCACTTTAAAGAACAAACACAAAATACACAAAGTACAGATATAGGAGTACTTGCAGCTATATGCAATTTTGCTTTGTCAAAATATAGGTATCGAAACATTATAGGACCGTGAATGTACAACAATATAATTTAGTTTATTGATAACAAAATTAATATGTATACTGATAAAAAAAATATTAACAAGAATGTGTCCAAAGTACACGGATGTCCTTTCCGCACTATCATTTTCTATGTTCAGTAAACCGTGAAAGTGGGGTAAAATCTCTTATTGGCATTATAATTAGAAAGATCATATCATAAGGAACATGTTTACTAAGTTTCAAGTTGATTGAACTTCAACTTCATCCAAAACTACCTCGGCCAAAAACTTTATCCTGAAGCGAAGCAGACGGACGAACTGACGAACGAACGAACGGACGGACGCACAGACCAGAAAACATAATGCCCATAAATGGGGCATAAAAATGTATCAACAGTTTTAATTAGTATTCTTCTGAACTAAGTTTACTAGTATTTGAAGGTTCGGATTGTCTAAATTTACGACCTGCATAAACACCATAATCGTAAAGGTTCAGATGTGCTGCTAGGTTTGTTATAAAAATGTTTATGTGCAGCAACGCTTTCAATCAAATCGTAGTATCTAAGTAAGAAATTAGTAAACTTTTACTTCGATTTTGTTCATTGTAATCCAGAACGTTACTACAGAAACGGTCTATCTACATTTTTGTATCGTCATAAGAAGTTATGTTAGAATCTCAATGGAAGAACAGTTATTTTATATACTCATGAGAAATCTAGTTATGTTATATACTCATGATAAGTCTAGTTATTTTATATACTCATGATAAGTCTAGTTATTTTATATACTAATGAGAAATCTAGTAATTTTATATAGTAATACTCATGATAAATCTAGTTATTTTATATGGTAATACTCATGATAAATCTAGTTATTTTATATGGTAATACTCATGATAAATCTAGTTATTTTATATACTCATGATAAATCTAATTATTTTATATACTCATGAGATATCTAGTTATTTTATATGGTAATACTCATGATAAATCTAGTTATTTTATATACTCATGATAAATCTAATTATTTTATATACTCACGAGAAATCTAGTTATTTTATATAGTAATACTCATGATAAGTCTAGTTATTTTATATAGTAATACTCATGATAAGTCTAGTTATTTTATATACTCATGATAAATCTAATTATTTCATATACTCATGATAAATCTAGTTATTTTATATGGTAATACTCATGATAAATCTAGTTATTTTATATACTCATGATAAATCTAATTATTTTATATACTAATGAGAAATCTAGTTATTTTATATAGTAATAGTTATGATAAGTCTAGTTATTTTATATATTCATGATAAATCTAATTATTTTATATACTCATGAGAAATCTAGTTATTTTATATGGTAATACTCATGATCAGTCTAGTCATTTTATATAGTAATACTCATGATATGCCTAATTATTTCATATACTCATGATAAGTCTAGTTATTTTATATAGTAATACTCATGATAAGTCTAATTATTTTATATACTCATAATAAGTCTAGTTATTTTCTATAGTAATACTCATGATAAATCTAATTATTTTATATACTCATGAGAAATCTAGTTATTTCATATAGTAATACTCATGATAAGTCTAGTTATTTTATATACTCATGATAAATCTAATTATTTTATATACTCATGAGAAATCTAGTTATTTTATAAAGTAATATTCATGATAAGTCTAGTTATTTTATATACTCATGATAAATTAAATTATTTTATATACTCATGAGAAATCTGATTATTTTATATACTCATGAGAAATCTAGTTATTTTATATAGTAATACTAATGATAAGTCTAGTTATTTTATATACTCATGAGAAATCTAGTTATTTTATATACTCATGAAAAATACAGTTCAATTTTCTGTGATCAATAATCGTTAACTTTCAACGAATCATATCTAATTCTGCATTAATTTCCCTAAACATATGAAAGAAACACCATAAATGTCTTACAATGTTCTCAGACTTATCAGATTCTTAAATGCAAAAGGACTAATTTCTGACAGTTTGTTCTTTTCAAGGCGCCTAAAATTAAAAAAAAGTCATAATAATACAATAATTTACCAGTAGCATAGATAACTAGCTAGTACATTTGTGTGACGCACAGTTCATACACGTATTGTGCTGTAACTGTGTTCTGTCGTAGATTAATTTTACGTGTTCGATGTTAATATGTGGTTTACATGTTGAAATGTACTTTTATATTATTTATTTACATATTTCTCTGTCTTCTTCTGTCCTTAGTCTTGCATTAATCTGAACTCTATTTCTGTTCCGCAATGTTGATTTTTAATAGGTATTTTTAACATTGCAATATATTAGAGGGAGGTTTGGGTAGCCATAAAACAAAGTTCAGCCCACCATTTTTTCTTAAAATGTCCTGTTCCAAGGAAGGAATTTATCAAATAGTCCGTTTCTATGTATGTTGACGTTTGTTTGTTTAGCAGTTCGGTATTTCTGTGTTTCCGTTTTTTTCCTCTTATAGTTGGTGTGCTGACCTCAGTTGGTTTGTGACACGGATTTGTTTCGGTTAAATTGATTTGTAACTTGTGAACAGCGGTATACTCTAATTCAGTTAATTCATTAATATTTTCTTTAAAAGCAGCCCCCAAAAAAAACCAAAAATAACAACTATACTGTGATACAGCTAGATTTTAAACCATTGAATACATATGATACATAGATTGAACTGGGACATGGTTTTCTGATGTAACCAAACATCCCCCTAACATGTTTAACCCCGTCACATTCTGTATGTATGTGTCTGTCCCAAACCTGTAATTCAATGGTAGTCGCTTGTTGTTATATGACACATTTGGTTTTCGTTCAATATTTTTCTCGTTTAAATTGCATTACATCTGTGATTTCGCAGCCTTTCATAATGACTATACAGTATCGGCTTTGCTCATTGTTGAAGACCGTACGTTGACTTATAGCTGTTAATTTATTTGTCATTTGGTCTCTTGTGGAGAATTGTATCATCGGCAATCATACCATATCTTCTTTTTATATATATATAAAAACAATCTACATACAAAACGTCCAATTCAGTCAAAGCTATAAATGTATATTCGTCAATAGTCGTCAATTTGTTGGAGTCCATCCTCCTGAAATATACAAAAAAGTAAAACATCACCGACGTTTGACTCGGAATTTATATGTTGTAACTCAGTTAATTACCCCCAAAAATTGTACCGATTAAAAGCTGGATTTTTACCTCTTTACGTTGTTCTCACTAGTCTTGGAACCAGGATGCCTTACCACAGAATATGTAACCTGTTGAAAAATTGTATAATTCGGACTAGCGGAAGCAAAAGTTCTTAAAATGAAAATTAGTCCATTCAAAACGGAAAGTCCTTTATCATTACATACATAAACTAATTTATTTAACTGGGGTCAGTTTTGCATTGACATTTTATGTTTTGATCAATAAAATACCCATCATTAGTCCTTTGATTTTCCAAATAGGTTGTCGCTAGAATTCACGATGTGTGATAATTCTTGTAGAAAGAAAATGAAGTGGCATAACTCTTGAAAATTAAAAATGACGCCATTCAAATTCAAACTGCGTCTGAGTTTTGTGGTTAGAATCATTGTGTATAAGTTTCATAACATTTGGTTGAGTTAAACATATTCCGAAACGTATAGTGGTAATGTCAGACGGATAGACGGACAATTCACAAACTGAATGCCACTCTTGACTACGAAGCGACCATTACAACTAAAGGTTATAAGCAACAATGTTAATCTACATCTGTTACCAGCTAGAAAACATGCTCATGCTACTTTATTTCTTATATCTAAAGATGTTTCTTGTTTCTGATTTTTTTTATATAGATTAGACCGTTAGATTTCCCGTTTGAATGCATGGTTGTACACTAGTCATTTTTTAGGCCCGTTATTGCTTAATGTTCGGTGTGAGCCAAGGCTCTGTGTTGAAGACTGCATTTTACCCTTTAGTAGTTTTTCTTTTAAACATAGTGACTTGGATAAAGAGTTGTCGTATTGGCATTCATACCACATCTTCATATATCTATTGTTTAATCATTTCCAACATTTAACAAATTAGAATATTTTTAAACATATATGTAGTGTATAGAAGTACATACAAGGTCGATAAGTTGTTGAGGCCTTCGAACATTGATCCATTTATAACTGAGATCAAATTATCTGACAAGTCCCTGAAATATGATTATAGAGGTCTATTAATTTTAACATAAAAAGTGAATTTAAGTCACAATCAAATTACAAAAATACGAACAAATGAATGAATAAGAAAATTAAATAAACGAATAAACAAGAAGATGGACACATAGATGAATGAATACATGAATAAATAATGAACGAACGAACGAACGAACGAACGAACGAACGAACGAATAACCGAACGGACGGACGAATGAACGAACGAACGAACGAACGAACGAACGAACGAACGAACGAACGTAACGAACGCACGGTCGAACGGACGGACGAACAAACGAACGAACGAACGGACGGACGGACGAACGAACGTACGAACGAACGAACGAACGGACGGACGAACGAACGAATAAAAGACGAATAAATGATTTGAATTATTGAGAGCGTCCCTTATTATCATTTATAACAGCCAAATTGACAAAAAAATTAATTAAAATGATGTTTCCATAGGGACTCTAATGATTATTTTTGTCATATATTGTCTTGCTTATCAATTTTGATTATTTATAAATTACTGTTACTGACAAAATCTATTCATGTCTAAAAAGCATATACTTACAAAGTACGTAAGCTTAACATAAACTTGTCAGAAACACTTAAATCTATAATACTAAAATTACGGAGTCCAATTTGTCAGCCGTCATCACGTAAAAACGACGAATCAGAGAATTCAACTTTATATACAACTAATATAGTACAAAGGTGTAGATTAAAAATTACACCACTCCAGGCCCTTTTATTTTCCACGTAATTAATATTGCCAATAATTAGGAAGTTCCGGGTCGAGTCCGATACCGATACCAATAGTATAATCACCTGTTACCTATTACCTTATCTGTACGTTCCGCATCTGACAGGCGCACCACCAAACGGTGTATTCAGGATTAATATGCTATATACACGGGTCATAATCACAGGGTTGACACTACTAAATTGTCAAATTGTTACCTATTGTAGTATTTTAATCCGTAAGACTTTCTAAGATAACAATACGAATACTAAAAATCTGGACTAAAAATAAGTTTCAAGTTGTTAGCGGGCATGACGTAAAACAGCGAATCAAAGAATTCAACTTTATTCATAACTAATATAGGACAATGCTGTTGATTAAAAAATACTCCATTCCAGGACCTTTTGTTTTCCAAATAATTAATATTACCAATAATTGATAAGTTCCAGTTCGACGGGTTCAAACAGAAAGATTTGAAAGCAGAGAAAATTGTGTATCTTATAATCGGCATGACTTTATCAGATGACAATACTAATACTAAAATAAGGCTTGCGCATAGTTATATACTTTAATTCAGTCACGGACCCGCGATATCACGGGTGTGTTCTAGTACTTACTAAACAAGAAGACTTGACATAAACTTGCCCAAAAACATAAATACTTACAAAGCAAGAATGCTTAACATAAACTTGTCCAAAAACATAAATACTTACAAAACAAGAAAGCTTTTTTACTGACATAAACCTGTCCAAAAAATGTTAAATACTTACAAAGCAAGAGAGCTTTACATAAACGTGTCCAAAAAAACATTAAATACTTACAAAACAAGAAAGCTTTACATAAAATTGCCAAAAAGCATAAAGACTTACAAAACAAGATGGCTTTACATAAACTTGTCCAAAACTTAAATACTTACAAAACACGTAGGCTTGATATTAATTTGACCCCAAAAAGACATAAATACTTACAAAACAAAGAAGCTCTATAACATAAACTTGTCAAACAAACATAAATACTTACAAATACGTAGGTAACTTAAACTTTTCCGAAACATAAATACTAACAAAACACGTAGGCTTGACATAAACTTGTCCAAAAACATTAAACTTACAAAACAAGAAAGATCTATAACATAAACTTGTCCAAAAACATAAATACTTACAAAACAAGAAGGCTTAACATAAACTTGTCAAAAAAACATAAATACTTACAAAACAAGACGGTTTTACATAAACTTGTTCAAAAACATAAATACTTACAAAACAAGAAAGCTTTATTACATAAACTCGTCCAAATACATAAATACTTACAAAACAAGAAGGCTTGAACTAAACTTGTTAAAATACATAAATACTTACAAAACAAGAAGGCTTGAACTAAACTTGTTAAAAAACCCACAAATACTTACAAAACAAGAAAGCTTTGAACCAACTTGTCCAAAAACATAAATACTTACAAAACAAGAAGTCTTAACATAAACTTGTCAACAAAAACCCGTAAATACTTACAGAACACGTAGTTTTGGCATTAACTTTAAAAAAAACAAACTTAAAAAACACGTAGAGATGATATAAACTTGTTACTAAAATACATGAATATTTATAAAACACTTTAACTCGACTTAAATCTTTCCAAAACACATACATACTTACAAAAGAAGTAGACTTGACAAATTGTTGAGTGCATTACTGTTTATCTTAGTCATCTGATTGCTTGCAACACTCCTGAAACAATGTTAATACACAATGACTAAAAACGCATAATGTTACCTTAAATTATGTAGTGGTGACAATCATGTAATACATTGTCATTTCGGGGCCTTTTATAGCTGACTATGCGGTATGATCTTTGCTTAATATTTAAGACCGTACGGTGATCTATAGCTGTTAATTTCTGTATTATTTATGTCTCTTGTGGAGAGTTGTCTCAATAACAATCATACCACATCTTCTTTTTTTAATTCTTATATAACTGTAAATTAAAGGTCATACATAATGAAGTGAGCATACTTGAACAGCTTACTCAACAAATTGGGAGGAGACTATACTTATTTATCATCTTGTGTCACATCCTTTTGGCATATTTAAGCAAATAAGATATGTTTAAACTAAGAAATTGTTTTAAAAGATTGTTCCGGTTAATTGATACACAGAAGACACAATTCTTAACATTTCAACTTTTTTGTTATTGTGGCCTCGACTTGATAGTGATAGGTTTGAACTAATTGTCTCTCTAAAATTCAAAACTGCCTGTCGTCTCCGAACTAGACATTGTTCGGGGTTTTCAACGATGGAAATTTTTAACGACCTTGACTGACTATACAGCCCTTGCACGGTCGGGGTTTTCAAACCCATTTAATACCTTTTGTATTAAACATTTTTCTCGCATATCAAACAATACATTTAATATGAACACCTATATTTATAAAACAATGTGATATGGACTTTTTCAATATCACACCTTTATCAACCCGAGACACCATTTTAATCGCGAGAGCTTTGCTCGAGGGATTATAATAGTTGTGCATTGATACGGTGGGTAATATTGAAGAAAAAGCCTGATCATATACTTAGAGAAAATAACATATGATTTTACTGTATGATAAAAGCATCAAATTAACGTAAACTCCATATGTTTCCGAATTGGTTTTTAGCGGGCTGATATGAAAAAATTATCACATGCCTTTCCGTAACGTTATCACATGGCATTCTGGCGATAGTCGGCAAATTCCGGAAAATACACCTCAATGGTACGTTTTCAGTGAAAAAACATTACAAAGTATGGTACAAAATTATTGAGATACTGGAAAGTATATTGTGTAAAATGTGAAAAAAACCAACAAACAAAGGATAAAATAAATGCATTTTTAAAAGTTTCAAACATAATCTAGAAAGTTATTTTAAAAATGTTGACTTTTCCAAACAGTGTTCAATATTCATATATATTGTTGAATTATCTTTATTTATCGTCCATATTAAAATATATCATACTGCTGTTTTTCTTTTCTGTGAAGACATATGCTAGAAATATTTCGTATCGAATTTAATGCATTTGGGGTCCGACGTCCGTGAACTTTTTGAACTTCTACTTGAGAAAAACGCAAAAGGATCAATGCATTAATTTTTCATTTTTCTCCAATGTTGAAGCATATGATAAAAAGATCGCAACATGTCATTTTTCATATCGCATGTATTATCATCCCTCGAGACATGCGGCTCTTGGGCTGATATTAAATCTAGGGCTGATAATACATGCGATATGAAAAATGCCATGTAATAATCTGATAATATCATATACACTTTATTATATACCTCACGTAGAATATGTTTATTTGACACGATACAGCACGATTGCCGCTGACCACGTTACACATACAATTTATCTGTATTTACTACCAAGTATAAAATGAATAGGTGTATCTTTGAGTTCTTTTTTAATTCATGATGCCTAGAATCATTGCATTATATAATATCTAAATCTAAGATTTATAAAATTTGATTTAAAATTTCTGTAGATATCTTTTTTCGAAATTTCTCACATGTAAGGAGCGGGTGGGGGTGTGGGGGTTGTACAATAATAATATGATAACCAGTTGTTAATTAACGTAACAAAATTACACCTCTGTCTCGAGTAAAAAAAGGAGGGGGGGGGGTTTCTAACTTGTTTAACCCCGCCACGTTATGTATGTGTCAGTTCCAAGCCCTGTAAATCAGTGTTTGACGATTGTTGCTGTGTTACATATTTGTTTTTCTTTCATTATTTTAAATTAAAACAGGTATGCAGTTATTTTTATCGTTTGATTTTTTTTTTATATGTGTAACTTCGGGACCTTTTATAGCTGCCATGGCTATGCGTCACGGGCTTGGCTCGTTGTTGAAAGCCGTACCGTGACCTATATTTGTTAACTTCGTTGTTATAAGTCTCTTGTGAAGAGTTGTCTCATTGGAAATTATACCACATCTTCTTTTTATAAGCTTATTTAAATCAACATTACCAGACCATGATTTCATTTAATTTTTTTATAAATCAGAATGACGGGTTTCTGAAAAAATTGTCAAAATGATTAAAAAAATGCGATTTTGGAAAAAAAAACCTTCTGACCAGTCCCACTAGGCCACGATCGCACTACGATCTGTGAAAAAAATGCAAATTTTGATGATCGTAGTGCGATCGTGTAGATCGCAGTAAGGTCGTATCACGGTCGTGGTGAGGTCTTCAAGATCGTGAAGAGCGTGGCCAACTTTGAACATGTTCAAAACAATCGTGGTGCGGTCGTGGCGAAATCAGGTCGTAGTAGAAGCGTAGTGAGAGCGCACTGAGATCGTAGTAAGATCGCAAAGGTCGCTGTACAATCGTAGCGAGAGCGTAGCGAGAGCGTAGCGAAAGCGTGATTCTATTCGGAGAGACTGCGCTACGATCGCACAGCGACGTGATCACGACCTCACTACGACCATCACGTTCTCACTGCGACCCAACTACGCTTCCACTACGACTATACCACGCTTTTCAAGACCATAGTACGATTCTAGCACGCCCTTGCCGTCCTCATCACGCTCTTCTTACGACCTGACTACGTTCACACTACGACCATCATTCTCATTGTCATTTTCACATAAAATATATAAAAAAAGCTCCATAGATTTTGTTTGTTTGAATGTAATTATCCATTTGCTCTAACGGCTCAACCATGATTCTCGTTTTTATATAGATTAGACCGTTGGTTTTCCCGTTTAAATGGTTTAACACTGGTAATATTTTGGGTCCTTTATAACGTTCTGATTGATGTGAGCCAATTAAGGCTCCGTGTTGAAGGCCGTACCTTGGCCTATAATGGTTTACTTTTATAAATTGTTACTTGGATGGAGAGTTGTCTCATTGGCTCTCATACCACATCTTCCTATATATATATATATTGATACATCTATGTCATCTCTGCTATCGTTCACTAAAATATCGTCATTGAGCTTCATGGACCAGCAATAGGTTGTAATTTAGGTTGGATTGGTCGGTCCGACATCTCTGCTTGATCAGGATTCGTTACTTTGCTCCCTCTGCCTCTACATCAACTCCTACCACTATGCCCACGTGTTCTGGTAGATTTTGGTGGCATGACTGTATTATTTCCGAGAAATTTACGATTTAATCAGAAATAGAAGGAATTGAACTGTATTGATATGGAACACGATGTTGACGTTATTGCTGAGAACGTAGTAAGATCGCGCTATGAACGTAGTATAATCGTGGTAAGAACGTGTAATAATCGCAGTAAGATCGTGTTGCAATCGGATAACTCGTGGTATGGTCGTAGTGAGAACGTGAAGAGCGTAGAAAGATCTTGATAAGCGTAGTGAGGTCGCAGAATAAGCGCGGTGAGAACGTGGTATAATCGTAGTGGGATCTTTGTAGAAGCGTAGAGAGGACGTAGTAGCATCGTGAAAGCAACGAAAATTTACATTTTCATGCCGCTCATACCGCGACTTCACCACGATCTAAATTTATTTTAGATCGCGGTGAGCGTGGTGCGATCGTGGTCTAGTGGGACTGGGGCTTAATCACAATTTTTAAAAATCTGCAACAGGCTTTATTCAACGAAAATTTAATAATCTTTAAAATAAGACCAAAATCAGTAGTGAGGAGTTTAGGTCCATTAACTGTTCCAAAAATACTATTTAATAAATTTTAAACCTCTGGCTATTTTTATGTGTAAAAATTGTCTCATTTTACATTTACAGATAAACACATCGGTGATTGACAGTAAAGTGATTAGAGTGATACTGATCTCTCCACAATCTCACTTTCTAAATCTCTCGAGATTATTTGTATTGTATCTTATTTCCAAAAGTATTTCATTAAACTGCTTTGTAAAATTATATCCTCTTAGTAGTTTGCTTCAGAGGCGGATTTATCAGGGGACCCGGGCCCCCCCTTTTGAGAAAAAAAATTGGTTGATTTTATAGGGAATCACTGAAGCGTGACGGGAGTGGGTCCCCTCTTAGGCAGCCAGTTGGCCCCACTTATGAAAATTTCTAGATCCGCCACTGTGCTTTCAGTTTGAAAATCTTTAATGAATAAAGGATGTTCTCTCCTCTTGTTTGTGTGAATATTCGCCAGATATTCGGAATCATCTGGTTTTATCCATGTTGTGCCGTTAAAGAGATTTCCCTGCTACCCCCTACTTTTTTTTTATATTTTTATTACATATAGTTTAGAAAGTCAAATTTGAAAATGCTATTAAATCCTTGTTATGTTTCCTAATTTTGAAAGAAAAATGGTGCCAATGTTACATGTAAGAAAAGTCTAGAGAGAATTAGTTCCCGCTAAATTTTTAATGGCTCATATCTCTTGAACAAGCACTCAGCATGACCCTTTTTTTTATTTTGGTTATCTAAGCTCCTTTGTATTTATACTATCAATTTATAACAGTCTTTTAAAAAAATTGTTATTTTGAAATAGAGTTGCGAACATCCTTACTTTAAGTTATATTGTGTGTTTCTCCTATAAATTCTATGATGTTTTCTTTCTATCAATACTATTGGTATCTTGTTTAAAGACAACTAAAACACATTCAACCATAGACTTAAATAAAAAAAAAACAATATTCATGTTTAGTGTAAGTTGCATCAGCCTCGGTTTCATGCATCAGCCGCGGTTGCAACCCAGAGTAAAGGGGGAAGGGGGGGTCCAACTGTATGCTCCCATTCAAATGCATTGGTCGTCAAAAAAAGGGGGTTCCAACCCCCCGACCCCCCCTGGATCCACCAATGATTGCTTATCTCAAATAAAATTTAATTAAAAACAATGTACAATAAATAAATTTGTTTATTTGTGCAAACATGTGAGGCGCGAATTTAGTCAAAATATTTATAAATACTTAAGGTAAATTTATCTCGAAATCGAATTGCGGAAATCTCAAATAGAAGTGTGAACGTCGTCCTGACTTCATTTATGGAGGATGTCTGGATGGGGTGTACATAGAATAATGAGACATAAGCGCAGATAAGGCTATAAATAAAGAATATGGAATAATGGGGTGCTGAAATATAAAGAACTGGAACACACCCGCGAAATCGCGGGCATATACAGCTTGTGAACTGTTGTAGGAGAATTTTTGTAAAAGATGTTATGTATGGAGAATTTCATAAAAGGTATCAAAAGCCCTGTCCCTTTTTCCAAAGTCCAATATTTGTTTCCTTTCTGTTAAATTCAATTATTTATGTGTTTCTGGCCTCAGACCACAATTATTCTTCTGCTTTGCTACAATGCTTTTTGTTTGGTAAAAGTCGAATCAAATTAAAAATTTATTGTGGAAGGAAGAGAAGCGACACCCAAAATGAGGTCTTCTCGTTTAATAGTATAGATAAAGAGACCCCATTCAAACCCTCACGCAGATCTGGCAATAAGAAATAGAGAATAATAGGCCGCTGATATATAAAGGATAGAGAAAAGTGGCATAAGAAAAAAAGAATACAAAATTGATAAACCCCATCAGGACAACATGAAGATCCCGGGCGGACTATTCCAGGATCCCCTTGAATACAATAATTTTGTCTAAATCTACGCCTAATACATATAAGTAAAATCTTACAGAACTTTTGTTGTTGGCGGTAAATCATCTGGTATGGTAGATAACCCAGTTTTATTACAGTAGACCCTGTAATCGACACACTCACATAATTCTGGACAGCCAATCACCATATCAACAGAGATAAACAACAACATCACAGGCAGAACACACATCATTATTACGTCTGTATTTGATTTGATTGATCTGGAGGAAAATAGCAAAAATTAATACAAAATATTTTTAAAGTGACTGTTCTCTTGTCAATCTTTACTGTTCTAATTTTTTTACGTTAACGTTTGGTGGTGATACTGTAAAATGACTAATTTCGCGATATTCGTTATTAAAAATTACCATAAACGGCCTCAAAGGAACGGAGATAAAGAACTGCAATACACTCTTTTTTCGCAGTTATTTTGAAATAATAAACCAATTACTTATTGTTTCGTTCTTTCAATTAAGAAACATAGCTAAAATATGACTGACTATATTTTCTGCAATGTGTTATAGAACACCTAAGAGAGTTAACTCTTTTAATTAGTAAAGATAATAAAGTTTTTCAAATATAAAATTCGCGTGTGTAAAACTGCTATAAAGCCAAACATTATTCCAGTATGTGATTTAAGTTATTTTAATTTTTTTTTACCTTTTTATCAACATATCTTAGCAAATATTTTGTCAAAATTTTTTGAAAATTAAACTTGCTTAATGTAGTTTAATCCAAGTGTTGGGTATTCCCTTGAATATATTCAGATATAACATATGAAGAAGAAAAAAATATAAAACAAAAAAAATATCTTACCGTACTTGAAAGTGCTGCAATTTTTCAGTATCTAAATCTATGAAACTTGTGAAATTATAAACCGTTAACGGACTTCACAAGGTGTAATCTTACTAAGTATACGATCATTGGGTGACCGATCATTGATACTTGCGCATGTCCTATGAAACCCAAAGCGTGAAATCACATGTATACAGATGAAAATTATCGGTCGGAAAATCAAGGAATTAATTTGTTTTTTCTTTCAAAATAGATATGATCTATTTTCTCATATTTTTTAAATAGTTTTATAATTATACCCGAGTGTGAAAACTTTTTAACAAACAAAAGATAAACGAAAATCGAGAAAAAGAGGGATTATAACCTCTGGATCCACCAAGACAAGACCAAAAAAAAAAAAACAGGTAGATGTCGCCTCCTCCACAAGGTTAGATACACCTTTTTCGTGTTACAGATATTTTCAATTAGATTCATAATTTTGGTTAATTATGTTCTTGCTATTAACAACACATCTCTGTATATATTGTTAATATGTATTGTTGTTTTATCTTTGTACCGATGCCATGCCTCGGTTGTATGAAAACAAATATATTAGTTCATCATTCTTCGGACGAAAGTACAGTTTCTCTGTCATCGCCTGTACATACATGAGGGTTTGGATGGGGTTAAATAATTAAAGAATAATGCCCTTAGAAATGAAGATTAGAGAATAACGGGCAAAAAAATGAAGATCAGAGAAAAAAAAGGGGTTAATTTTTTGAGAATTAGAGAAAAAAGGGGTGAAAATTGAATGTTTACAGAATAACAGACCCCTCCCATCCAGACCCTCATACATGTAGCGTTCAATGTTAGATTGTGCTGTTACAATATGGAGATAACTCTATAAACATCAGCTTCTTAAGGTGGTACCTAACACTACAGGGAGATAACTCTATAAACAACAGCTTCTCAAGGTGGTACCTAACACTACAGGGAGATAACTCTATAAACATTAGCTTCTTAAGGTGGTACCTAACACTACAGGGAGATAACTCTATAAACATCAGCTTCTTAAGGTGGTACCTAACACTACAGGGAGATAACTCTATAAACATCAGCTTCTTAAGGTGGTACCTAACACTACAGGGAGATAACTCTATAAACATCAGCTTCTTAAGGTGGTACCTAACACTACAGGGAGATAACTCTATAAACATTAGCTTCTCAAGGTGGTACCTAACACTACAGGGAGATAACTCTATAAACATTAGCTTCTTAAGGTGGTACCTAACACTACAGGGAGATAACTCTATAAACAACAGCTTCTTAAGGTGGTACCTAACACTACAGGGAGATAACTCTATAAACATTAGCTTCTCAAGGTGGTACCTAACACTACAGGGAGATAACTCTATAAACATCAGCTTCTTAAGGTGGTACCTAACACTACAGGGAGATAACTCTATAAACATCAGCTTCTTAAGGTGGTACCTAACACTACAGGGAGATAACTCTATAAACATTAGCTTCTCAAGGTGGTACCTAACACTACAGGGAGATAACTCTATAAACATTAGCTTCTTAAGGTGGTACCTAACACTACAGGGAGATAACTCTATAAACAACAGCTTCTCAAGGTGGTACCTAACACTACAGGGAGATAACTCTATAAACATTAGCTTCTTAAGGTGGTACCTAACACTACAGGGAGATAACTCTATAAACATCAGCTTCTCAAGGTGGTACCTAACACTACCTAACACTACAGGGAGATAACTCTATAAACAACAGCTTCTCAAGGTGGTACCTAACACTACCTAACACTACAGGGAGATAACTCTATAAACATCAGCTTCTTAAGGTGGTACCTAACACTACAGGGAGATAACTCTATAAACATCAGCTTCTTAAGGTGGTACCTAACACTACAGGGAGATAACTCTATAAACATTAGCTTCTTAAGGTGGTACCTAACACTACAGGGAGATAACTCTATAAACATTAGCTTCTCAAGGTGGTACCTAACACTACAGGGAGATAACTCTATAAACATCAGCTTCTTAAGGTGGTACCTAACACTACAGGGAGATAACTCTATAAACAACAGCTTCTCAAGGTGGTACCTAACACTACAGGGAGATAACTCTATAAACATCAGCTTCTTAAGGTGGTACCTAACACTACAGGGAGATAACTCTATAAACATTAGCTTCTTAAGGTGGTACCTAACACTACAGGGAGATAACTCTATAAACATCAGCTTCTCAAGGTGGTACCTAACACTACAGGGAGATAACTCTATAAACATCAGCTTCTTAAGGTGGTACCTAACACTACAGGGAGATAACTCTATAAACATCAGCTTCTCAAGGTGGTACCTAACACTACAGGGAGATAACTCTATAAACATCAGCTTCTTAAGGTGGTACCTAACACTACAGGGAGATAACTCTATAAACATCAGCTTCTTAAGGTGGTACCTAACACTACAGGGAGATAACTCTATAAACATTAGCTTCTTAAGGTGGTACCTAACACTACAGGGAGATAACTCTATAAACATTAGCTTCTTAAGGTGGTACCTAACACTACAGGGAGATAACTCTATAAACATTAGCTTCTTAAGGTGGTACCTAACACTACCTAACACTACAGGGAGATAACTCTATAAACATCAGCTTCTTAAGGTGGTACCTAACACTACAGGGAGATAACTCTATAAACATTAGCTTCTTAAGGTGGTACCTAACACTACAGGGAGATAACTCTATAAACATTAGCTTCTTAAGGTGGTACCTAACACTACAGGGAGATAACTCTATAAACAACAGCTTCTCAAGGTGGTACCTAACACTACCTAACACTACAGGGAGATAACTCTATAAACATCAGCTTCTTAAGGTGGTACCTAACACTACAGGGAGATAACTCTATAAACATTAGCTTCTTAAGGTGGTACCTAACACTACAGGGAGATAACTCTATAAACATTAGCTTCTTAAGGTGGTACCTAACACTACAGGGAGATAACTCTATAAACAACAGCTTCTCAAGGTGGTACCTAACACTACCTAACACTACAGGGAGATAACTCTATAAACATCAGCTTCTTAAGGTGGTACCTAACACTACAGGGAGATAACTCTATAAACATTAGCTTCTTAAGGTGGTACCTAACACTACAGGGAGATAACTCTATAAACATTAGCTTCTTAAGGTGGTACCTAACACTACAGGGAGATAACTCTATAAACAACAGCTTCTCAAGGTGGTACCTAACACTACAGGGAGATAACTCTATAAACATCAGCTTCTTAAGGTGGTACCTAACACTACAGGGAGATAACTCTATAAACATTAGCTTCTTAAGGTGGTACCTAACACTACAGGGAGATAACTCTATAAACATCAGCTTCTTAAGGTGGTACCTAACACTACAGGGAGATAACTCTATAAACATTAGCTTCTTAAGGTGGTACCTAACACTACAGGGAGATAACTCTATAAACAACAGCTTCTCAAGGTGGTACCTAACACTACAGGGAGATAACTCTATAAACATTAGCTTCTCAAGGTGGTACCTAACACTACAGGGAGATAACTCTATAAACATTAGCTTCTCAAGGTGGTACCTAACACTACAGGGAGATAACTCTATAAACATTAGCTTCTTAAGGTGGTACCTAACACTACAGGGAGATAACTCTATAAACATTAGCTTCTTAAGGTGGTACCTAACACTACAGGGAGATAACTCTATAAACAACAGCTTCTCAAGGTGGTACCTAACACTACAGGGAGATAACTCTATAAACATTAGCTTCTTAAGGTGGTACCTAACACTACAGGGAGATAACTCTATAAACATCAGCTTCTCAAGGTGGTACCTAACACTACAGGGAGATAACTCTATAAACATCAGCTTCTTAAGGTGGTACCTAACACTACAGGGAGATAACTCTATAAACATTAGCTTCTTAAGGTGGTACCTAACACTACAGGGAGATAACTCTATAAACAACAGCTTCTCAAGGTGGTACCTAACACTACCTAACACTACAGGGAGATAACTCTATAAACAACAGCTTCTCAAGGTGGTACCTAACACTACCTAACACTACAGGGAGATAACTCTATAAACATTAGCTTCTTAAGGTGGTACCTAACACTACAGGGAGATAACTCTATAAACATCAGCTTCTTAAGGTGGTACCTAACACTACAGGGAGATAACTCTATAAACATTAGCTTCTCAAGGTGGTACCTAACACTACAGGGAGATAACTCTATAAACATCAGCTTCTTAAGGTGGTACCTAACACTACAGGGAGATAACTCTATAAACATCAGCTTCTTAAGGTGGTACCTAACACTACAGGGAGATAACTCTATAAACATTAGCTTCTTAAGGTGGTACCTAACACTACAGGGAGATAACTCTATAAACATTAGCTTCTTAAGGTGGTACCTAACACTACAGGGAGATAACTCTATAAACATTAGCTTCTTAAGGTGGTACCTAACACTACAGGGAGATAACTCTATAAACATCAGCTTCTTAAGGTGGTACCTAACACTACAGGGAGATAACTCTATAAACATCAGCTTCTTAAGGTGGTACCTAACACTACAGGGAGATAACTCTATAAACATCAGCTTCTTAAGGTGGTACCTAACACTACAGGGAGATAACTCTATAAACATCAGCTTCTTAAGGTGGTACCTAACACTACAGGGAGATAACTCTATAAACATCAGCTTCTTAAGGTGGTACCTAACACTACAGGGAGATAACTCTATAAACATCAGCTTCTTAAGGTGGTACCTAACACTACAGGGAGATAACTCTATAAACAACAGCTTCTTAAGGTGGTACCTAACACTACAGGGAGATAACTCTATAAACATTAGCTTCTCAAGGTGGTACCTAACACTACAGGGAGATAACTCTATAAACATTAGCTTCTCAAGGTGGTACCTAACACTACAGGGAGATAACTCTATAAACATCAGCTTCTTAAGGTGGTACCTAACACTACAGGGAGATAACTCTATAAACATCAGCTTCTTAAGGTGGTACCTAACACTACAGGGAGATAACTCTATAAACATCAGCTTCTTAAGGTGGTACCTAACACTACAGGGAGATAACTCTATAAACATTAGCTTCTTAAGGTGGTACCTAACACTACAGGGAGATAACTCTATAAACATCAGCTTTTTTTAAGTCAAGTTGTTTGATACCACTTTAAATAAAAGAAGTTTTAATATATATGTTGCTCATCTAGTACGCGACTAATGGAATCAGCACTGAAATTCGCCCAGAATGTATGATGCGCCCTTATTATGAATTTTGAAATAGTTGCAAAGAATTAAATGTAATATTTAAAAGTCGTTTAAACATAATTTTATAGAATGGCTCCGTAGAAGGGCACGCATGCGGCCATGATAATCTAAGGCGTTAAATCACATTGCCAAGTTAGAGGGTTACAAGTCAAATACCTGTGGAGGGACAAACAGCAATATGTTCCTAGATATTTATTTTAAATGCAGCGGCGGATGTAGGAGGGAGCTAGTGGGCCCGTCCCCTTTTGTTAGAAGATGATATTGATTATTTGGGGAATTATTGAAGCATGACTGGAGCGGGTCTCCTTTTTAACAGGCAGTGGGTCCCGCTTATGAAAATGCCTGAACCCGCCAGTACTGAAGTGTGATATAATATAGTTATGCGATGATTAATCTGTAATCAAAGGCTTCATTCGCTGATCAGAATCCATGACTTGATGTGGGGCAATTTGTTAATAGGGCGATTTGTTAATGGGGCGATTTTCCTACTTCCGCCTATCCGAACAACACTGTTAAATGTCTTGTAATTTCATTTATAACACATTCTAACACTTTTCGTCTGATGGTCAAGTCCAATGAAGAATTTTTTTTTTATCTAAATGAAAGTTGTTTAAAATAAACAGAATGATTTATTAATTGGAGTTTAACGCCACATACAGCACTATAATGAAATTCGGTAAGTTTTTATTGGAGGACGCCGGAGTGCCCAGAAAGAACCACCAACCGTCGCTAGGAAAACTGACAATTCTAGTCAGTCAAAATGAGAATCGAGGCTTTCACAATATAAGGAAAATTTGAAGTGTATGATTCTTAGCATGTTAATAAGGATACATAATGTTGAGATGAAGAACCTCAATACAAGCACTGCTCCTATGCTTTTCTTTTAACTGTTCATATACTGATTTTGTGTCACGGATGGATAGCCTACATCCATTTCTTTTCTAATATAATATATAATATTGTCATATTGCGATTAGATCAATAACGACTAACAAGAGTATAAATCTTAATCTATGATATACATGATATATACGTATATATGTGTCAGAAGCTTATCTCTGGTTAACACTTAAAAAACGTGTAAAAAGTTGAGGCTTTGTCCATTGTATGAATGTAAAGTATCATATTTCTATACAACAATAAATAAATATCACTAGACTGTTTAAAAGGTGGTACATAACACTATAAGGAGATAACTCTGTAAACTTCTCAATGATCAAAATTAGTGTTTGTCAAACTGCTATATAACTAAACAGTGTAATGTTTCTGATAAACCGGTTGGTTTAAAATAGATATGGGAAGATGTGATATGAATGCCAATGAGACAACTCTCCATCCAAATAACAGTTTATAAAAGTAAACCATTATAGGTCAAATTACGGCTTTCAACACGGAGCCTTGGCTCACCCCGAACAACACGCTATAAAGGATCCCAAAATTACTAGTGTAAAACCATTGAAACGGGAAAACCAACGGTCTATATAAAAACGAGAAACGAGAAACACGTATTGATTACATAAACAAAAAACAAACGACAACTACTGTACACCGAAATTGCGATTAAACGAATAAACTTGAGAATATAAACATTTACACCAATATGTCGTAAAAAAGGTGGATACACTGCGTTTAACATGCTTTTCAAAAGCATAAAATATATGATCAAGGAGATGTGGTATAATTGTCGATATAACAAGTATTCACCTGAGACCAAATGAACTATTGACCACTTTACTTTTTCTATGCTTTGCCATCGCGTTGTCGCTTTTTTTCTCAGCTGATGAGTTTCAATGTTCTTTTGGTATCGTTCGCCTATCTTTCACGATCTTAAATCATGAGCACAACCCGGCTAAATTGTAATTTTCTCCCTAAAGCCCTGGTCACAACAAACCTTCGACACATCTATACAGCGCCACCACATGAAATTTGGTCAAATCGCAGGTCATCGGTGATCGTCGTACAACAATCGCACGACAGTCGCACGATATTTTGAGCATCGTGGCGCTGTCGTGTGTCGTGGGACGAAAATTGGACATGCACCTTTTTTGCTGTGAGATTTTTAATCGTGTCACTGTCTTGTGGCTGTCGTGAAAGTGTCTCACAATCGTCGTGCGACAGTCGTGCGATAAACACATTGTCGTGGTTATCAATATAATGCATTTTATTCAAACAACCATCGCATGGCTGTCGTACGATAATCTCACGACTATCGCAAAACACTCGTTATACAGTCGCACGATTGTCTCACGAATACTAAATTTCGTACGATGATCGCACAGCATTGGTTGTCTGTCGTACGATAGTGGTACGTCCATCGTGCATCATATTTTCGTTGTATTTAGAGGACTAGAATTCGGCGGGAATGAATTTTGGAAAAACGTACCGTCTACATAAAGAGATAACAAGAAAAAAACCATATCCATTCTCTATTTTACAACAGCGTGATTGTAATATAAAAAAGAAGAAGTGGTATGATTGCCAATGCGACAACTGTCCACAAGAAACCAAAATGACACAGACATTAAAAACTATAAGTCACTGTACGGACTTCAACAATGAGTAAAGCCTATACCGCATAGTCAGCTATAATTGGCCTCGATAAGACAATGTAAAACAATTCAAACGAGAAAACTAACGGCCTTATTTATATAAAAAAAATGAAGTTTATTCTCGAATAATGAGTTATGTCCCTTTGGTATCGTTCACCTATCTTACAGAATCTTGAATCATGAGCACAATTCGGCTAAATCATAAGTTTTCCCTTAACTGGACAATAAACAAGAAACAAGTTACTTTCTTTAAAAACAAAAAAGAGAAGCAATGCCTGAACTCAAGTCCGCTGACTAGTCACCAACATAATGTTGCTGAATTTGTTTTTGCCCTTCAATGGGTTCACGCAAAATGTACGTTTGAGAGAAACACCACTCAAAACTTGTATTTTAAACATGAAGGTGACAGTAAATTGTAGTTAGGCCTACGTTAATGATTCAAAAACATTCCATCTCTCTGACAATACGAAAAAAGTAAAATCACACTACAAAGTACTAAACTCTGAGGAAACACATGAAACGTACATATTCACTGTGTTTTCTTAAACTATCCTGGATTTGTATCAAACTTGGGCAAAAGCCTGTCTATGATCATTAGATAGTATCCAGTAGTAGAATTTGTTAATGAAAAACAAGAAAGTTTATTGTACTAAACATTGGTTGGTTAACAGCTTAGCCTTCGATCGATCTGTTCAACTTCACTCACGGTGCTCAGAACATAGAAAATGATAGTGCCATTGGGGCATTTATGTACTATGGACACATTCTTGTAATTGTTCTAAAATTGTATTTTTACATATTTTTCTCCTCAATGTTTCATTGACTTCTATATTTTGGTCTCAAAAGAAATATTTAAGAGATCAATGTATTGTATTTGAAGCTTTGTGGACGTCCATTGGTAGTTTTACTGTCGCAAATTTAGTTTACCTGGCGACGCATAATTTTACGAATACTGTCATCCTATCGGAACTATTGATACAAAATAATTGCATTAGAATTCATCATCTATGATTTCCATGTTTTGAGAAAACTTATTAAGTTGTATATGGAACCTTATGTTCTAAATTCACTGTGTTCAAACGAACATAAAGTATTTATGTGCTAAATCTCCCTAGATTTTTGTATGGCATACCTGTACATATCTGAGCACAGTCAGACAAGTACAACACGTACCTTTATACGATAGCCATACTAGAAAACTAAATACATATTTAGGTACTTTAAGGCGCAAATACCATCTCAATTTTTATAACAAGATTCACAAATCAACATATTTTATCAAACGTAATTAACAGTACAGCGAAAGCGAGAAAAGCAATCGAGTTGAAAAGACTAATACTGTCTTTCACTGTTACCCATAGACCGCTGCGTAGTGGCGGAGTTCCGGTTTATAGATATCTTAAGGAAAACGCCCAGTTCTCCGAGTCTGAGAATTTGCAACCCAAATTATGCGGGAAGAAACAGATTAATTATGAAGATTATTGTTGTGTCCCTGGATGCAGCAATCAAAGGGGGAAAAGGCAAGGACAGTGACGTAGAAAGGTCGTACTACAGGTTTCCCAAAAACGAGAAACAAAAAGTACCTGGACCAAAACAATTAGGAGAGATCATTGGGAACGAAGACCCTTTGATCGGATTTGTTCCAATCATTTTGAAGGAGGCAAGTTACGTTTGTATACCAACAATATAAAATTAATTGCAGCGACACATAGTTTTCAGACAGGGTTTAATAGCTGATGAGTGATTGAATTCAGACTTACAAATAGTCTTGACCACTTGCTAATTTTATGATTATATGGGAAGTTATAAACAAATGAGATCTGAGTAACACAACTAAATGGTGACTTATTTTCTTACTGATGATTTGTCAATTGTTTGGTTTATTGTTTGTTTTTCATTTAATAATAACAAAACTATAGGACCAGCCAGCTTGTTAACCTTGAATAGCTTTATACAGCGACTTTCTATACTATCAGCTACGGCCGAGATCAGTTAGATAATTTGTAAAGACATCGTTATAAGTGACCAGTCCCATTAGTATAGAAAGTCTTTTGATATCTTTGAACAATAATATAGATCAGTGCATAATTTTCCATACCAGATTGTAACTTGTGGAGGCAATATATCAAATATATTTTCCTCATAACTAGACATGCTAGAGATTGCAACAGTAAAGTACTTGTTTTTTTTTAAGAAAGCCTTCTTAGTACAAGGACGTACACTTAGTGATACCTTTTCATTAAGGGATGTCAGTTTCAAGTCTAACAGGAAGTTATCTATTTGTTTCTAAAGTACGGATTGTTGCATATCTTATAGGCATAAAACAGACGCCAACACCTTGTCTGTTCCCACATCATCAACAGAAAAATGTTACACACCTACTCTATTCCCACATCGGTTACACACCTACTCTGTTCCCACATCATCAACAGAAAAATGTTACACACCTACTCTGTTCCCACATCATCAACAGAAAAAGGTTACACACCTACTCTATTCCCACATCATCAACAGAAAAAAGTTACACACCTACTCTGTTCCCACATCATCAACAGAAAAGGGTTACACACCTACTCTGTTCCCACATCATCAACAGAAAAAGGTTACCACCTACTCTGTTCCCACATCAAAAGAAAACACCAACCAGAAAAACAAGTAAATCAACTAAACAAGAAATACGAGTAATTGATGGTAAGTACAATTTAATACATGTAAAAATACAATATTTTGCCAAATATATCAACTACAACACAGTAAAAAGTACAATAATATTATCTAGTGATACACAATTAATATTACCATCAGCAAGTCATTTCTTGCATTAAAAATGCCGAAACCTTGACCTTTATTTTTTGGTTTACAATAAATTTGCTTAAATCCAAGAAGATTTTGTCAAACTGGTCAATTCATCATTGCAAACAATCATACTTCTTTTAAAATTTTTAAATAAAGCTAATGGCATAATTATTGATCATGAGCTGTAACTGTTAAAATTGTCAAAAACTGTCAAAATAACAATTGTCAATTGACATGTTTTATTGACATTTTACAACTAAATGTATAAAAATAATGTGACTGAAAAACAAATAAAAAATAGAGAGACAGCAATTATTTCACAAGTTACTCATACACATCCCTCACACACTTTTGTGTCCCTGAGGCTTAAAATGCATAATTATTTCATACAAACTGTTGTGCAAACTGACATTAATGCATCAGAGTCCTTATTGGACATTGCATATCTTGACAACAGAAAACATTGATGAAATGAAATTACATGACATACATCCTCATTCGTCTCAACTCGGCCGATTCCGTACACTCATCTAGCGGATTCAACCGAGGATTGCCGAATGCATGCATCCTATCAAATTATCCAGTTTAAAACAACATAAACATCAATCATTGACACCAAGTGACACATGTATTAAAACTTCAACTGGCCCTTTGGTCAGGTGAGCAAAAATTTTGCACTTAATAAATATTAAGTTACAGTCGAAAAAATCAAATAATTCCAGATGTTGATCTCCAATATCAAGAAATAATTTATTGCCTCCAGGAGGAGAGTGAAAATAATAAACATGATAAACACAAAAAAAAATAAACAATTGAACAACATAGGCAAATTAAATCAGAAAATGTCATGATCAGTTGAAGTGAGTAATTGTCAGTAACGGATATTACAGATACATTAATCTTGTAGTAAAGTTCCAAATTTATGGATATATCGAACGCATATAGCTTGAAATGTCTCTAATTGGTCGGTTTCTAGTGGAAAATTGTCCGAATTGCAAGAAAATAAGTAATAAAATAGTTTTTCATCAGACATGTTTGCTAGGAAGATACTAAAAGTAATTGGATTGATGTTTATAATTTCACACCAAAAGTAAACACGTGTTTCGTCAAGATAGTCACATGAAGCAATAGCGTGAACTAATGGATCCAAGAACATTTTACCACATCTGTCACAGAAAATGTATTGCCCATTGTCATTGTCTCTTACTAAAAAGCAAACAGAAATTAAATAATGTGCTTGTTTTCTTTGGTTTGGATGCTTCAATGCTATATAGTCCATGCAGGGTGAGGTGCAAATTCTTTTTTATCATTTTAAAAGCAACAAAATCATCATCATTGTTAATACGTCTTGTCCAATTAAGGATCTCGAAAGCGGCCACTGCTGTTTTCACAATACGCTTCCATATTAGAGGTGCTGGAAAAAGACCTGTTTCACAGAAATCGTTAAAATAGGTTGATAACTCATACTTCCTCAAAATGTTTATAATGTCAACAGTGAATCCCAAATTTGAATGGCTTCCGCCGTTGTATTTAAAGTCGTTAACTCTACGAATTAATATACGGAAAAATACACTTTCGCACGGAAGATTACATATCCATCCTAGGAAAAGAAGTTTCTTCTCGTCCACATAACTTTCAATGCTAAACCAACCGTTTATCGTTCGCTCTCTCAAATTAATTATAAAAGATGCTTTTCTTGTTATAAGTTTTTGGTTGATGGTTATCAATGTGGTTTAAACGTTGCACAACCATATTATTGGCTAAATAGCGGCGGTCTGTCTGAATTGTACAAGACTCTCAGAGCTGAATTTTTCACACTGATTCAGACACGTTTTTAGTTGTGTTTTTTTTAACTTTCGAGGTAAAGTGTTGAATTTGAAAAAAAAAATGATAGCTTTAATGTTCATTCTTATCAAAATAGTAACAGGCTTCAACCATTTGCAGATATATCAAGTAATGAAAGAAATGTTGATTTCTGATTACTAGTAATAAGTCTGGTCACGTATTATCTTTCACTATCAAAATAATGCGTTGCCTGATCTTTCACGATCAAGTTTGATGAAAATTCAACAAAATTGAAGGTTTTCATAAACAAATTAACAGTTTTAAGGGAAGAACAGACTTTTATTTTACTGTACTATCAGATACATCAAAGATTACATTAAATAAATATCATGATATATTGAAATACGACCATTATAGGTACAAATAGCGTGTTTTCTTTAATCAATTCCATAGACATGCATTGCGCCGTTTGTGTTTTTTCATAAAGTACTGCATATTTTCTTCATCTTATAGCACAGTAATGTTAAGGAAGATGAACCATTTTGACAGACATATTTTTTTGTTCGGATCTATTTCGCGTTTTGAAAATTCGGCGATTTTTTTTTTACAGAATCTGAACTAGAATTTACATTAAATTTCTTTCACGATCCGGTACCAGAGCTTTCGCAATACTTAACCCCGTTAGATGTTCTTTCACGATCAATTCTGTCGTTAAACCGAATGACACCCGTGTTGTTTATAAGAACAACCATTTAACTGTAAGTTCAAGTTGGTTCGGTTTTTTCTCTAAAAATATATTGTTATTCCGTTATTGCCTTTGAAGAAAGAAATCTTTTGATTCAGCAGATGGAAAAAAATATTTTTGATTAAAATGTTAATTGAGTGCTGAAAAAAAATTTTGATTCACACAGCAAATATAAAAGAAACACCCATAATTTGATGCTTTCAAAACATTGAAAATACCCCCTCAAAGTTGAATGGTTGTTAATTCATCATATATTATAGTTGAATGATGTCCATCATTGTCCATTATAAGTAATCAATTGTCAGAATTATTGTGTTGTATATGAAACATCTCCTTCTATAAATATCTTCATACTTTGTTCTCCTGTTTTTTTTATGTATTGATTACCATTTTTGTTGTGTACATTGTTTTTAATCTATCATTAAAATAAATTGCTGTACCCTGCACAGCTTGATACGACATCAGAGGTCTAACCGTGATCAGTTGGAGTAAGTATATACACAACATTCAAGCTTGATACAGCTCTGAATCGGATTGTAATTAAATATTTGACACAGCATAGGTTTCACATAAAGGTTTACAGTTATAACCTTCAATAATAATATTAACAATAAGATGTGGTATGATTGCCAATATGACAACTCTCCACAAGAGACCAAATAACACAAAATTTAACAGTTAGAGGTCACCATACGGCCTTTAACTATGAGCAAAGCCCACACTGCATAGTTAGCTATAAAAGGTCCCAAAATGAACAATTCAAACGAGAAAACTAAGGGCCAAATTCATGTACAAAAAAACAATACCTGCTTGATAAATGTTAAACAATTCAAAGGAAAAATGGATATAAATGGGAAGACAAATAATGTTACTTTGATATAGAATAAAAAAAAACCTAAATATAATCCTTTCTTGTCACAATTTCTAAAAAAAATTAAGGAATTATGCAAAGGAGAAATTTCATTACTTCAAATGTATAAATTCTCAGTCTGTTTTAGAGAGGAATTTCAATGGAGGTAAATTGTGACATTCATAAAGTGATGGCAAACACTTCCACAAGGGCCTACTTACAGTGATTAAGTTCAAACACAGATAAAGTAAGAAAATAGCACAGAAAATGAACTTACCTGAAAAAGATTCATTTGTAGAATCGTCACTGCTGTCAGACTTCTCTTTGTCTTTGAAATTGTCCTGAGAGTTTAAAGATTTTTTAAGTCTGCCTGTTAAAATTTCTGGTGCTATAGCATTTCAAAGAAACTTCTTATAGCTGGTAACATAATGGTTGTCCAATATATTTCATCAAATGGAACATCTATCGTTAGCAATCCTTTTGTTGTCCGAAAAACTAATTTTGCGTTATTCTATTTACAAACTGGGTTTGAATTTGTTTATAGTAACCATACTGGTGACCCTTAACCAAAACCATGTTTTCCTTCTCCATGCCAACATATGTAATCTTTTTCTGACATATAGCTACAGTTGGAGTCAGATATCTGCAGGAGTAAGGACATTTTATTTCAATTACAGTTGTACCGTGGCAATCACATGTCATTATTGCATCAGGAGACGCTCTAAGGTATGTATACGTTCTATCCACTAGTAATCCTGGTTGAATAATTTGAAGATTTGTATATATTAGCTCATACAATTTTGTCATTTGTTTTAAAGCAGTTATTTCATGTTTCAAACCCCACTGAATGGGTTTTACTCTTGAAAGATCAATTGGTTTGTATTTCATAATATCCATCAAAAATTTATATTGATTCTTCTTTTTACTTAGTAAACGGACAACCTTACTGGCTGTTATTGTCCCTATTCTATGTCGAAACCATTCTTCATTGGCAGATTGACCTCTTGTCAGGGTTTCAATTTTGCTTATATCAGTTGGATTATAAGTTTTCATAATTAAATTGATGTATGTATTTAATCCCTCCTGGTAACCATCATCGTCAATAGATCGGAACTGTTGATGAGGTATTTCCGTTAACGATGGTGGTGATGTTTCCACGTCTATACTTTCTGCATAGCAAATACAAGGATAAAATTCAGTTACTGTGTCTGGCATGGACCATGGTCCTTTCATGGTTGCTTCACCGGTCTGAATCGTGCTAGGTCAACAATGTTGACAATTGGAGGCATAGCATCTTTGGAATTAACATTCATGATGTCATACAACAGTTGAAGAGTTCTTTGGTATTGCCTCTCTTTAGACAGCTTCGGTGCAATGTCGCTTATATGTGTTTTTAAACTGGAAGGTTTGTTTCTAATATCAATGTCTTCACCTTTTTTTAGGTTCAACCTTGGCACCTTAATAAAAATAGAACTGCCATTAAAGAAAAACACTTGTACCAAAAAAAAATATTTGAAACTATAGTGTGAGCCAAGGCTCTGTGTTGAAGGCCAGACATTGACCTATAATGGTTTACTTTTATAAATTGTTATTTGGATGTAGAGTTGTCTCATTGGCACTCATACCACATCTTCCTATATATATGCATATACATGTACTAAGGATTTGTTTTGTTATAAAATGTGCTAGATTTGAATTATCTTTATGAATACTCCATTGATAAAGGAGGACAGCAAAACACAATAAATCAAGAATTTTAAATAGGTCAGCCAATTTGATGCAGGAAAATATACAATTTACTATTTACCTAATAAGTCTTATCTTAAAGATCAAATTGATAGAGAGGGAGTATAATTACTCAAATTTTTCCACAGTTCATGTAATTTGTTGGATAAATAAATGTCCTACTGGCAAAAGAAGAATACCACATTTCCTTTTTGATATATCTATACTATTAAACGAGAAGACCTCATTTTGTGTGTCGCTTATCTTCCTTCCACAATAAATCAATCATCATGCCTCTGTGTCCTATGTGTAACATGCATAGTCGCATTTGTCATCCATTCTTACGACTATTCAGATTGAGTTATTTTGGGAGAAAAACGACAAAAAAAAGAGTCCGGATATGATTCCGTCATCAGACTGACTTTTAGTCATAGATTGGACGTACGGTTATAAACATGCACAAATACAACCAATCGTATGATAGATAACAAAAATGAAGAATAAATAAGCCAATCAGAGCGTTCTCCATATCATGGTGTTTACATCGCAAGGCTCACTACTATTATACCTCCTTATAGAGGACAATTATTTTTCGCGTTTATCTACATGTAAAAAGTAAGATCACAAAAATACTCAACTTAGAGGAAAATCGATTCGGAAAGTCCATAATCACATGGCAAAATCAAATAACAAAACGCATCAAAAACGAATGGACAAGAACTGTCATATTCCTGACTTGGTACAGGCATTTTCAAATGTACTACTTTAATATATAGTCTAAGAGACTCTCTGTATTCTGTCTACTGTTTTCTTTGAAACGTTTACTTTATAACCAGTTGAATATATATTAAAATAAGTAAAACATGTTACACAAGTACAACCAATCGTATGATAGATAACAAAAATGAAAAATAAATAAGCCATTCAGAGCGTTCTCTATATCATGGTGTTTAGATCGCAAGAATCACAACTATTATACCTCCTTAGAGATGACAATTATTTTTCGCGTTTATCTACATGTAAACTACGATTATACTACTTTAATATATAGAGACTCTCTGTATTCTGTCAGGGACTTTCTATGTTAGTATCAGTCTGGGTTATCATACATGTAGTTAAACATGTGCGATAAATGCATGTCTAATAGTTAATACATGTACATGTAATAAAAATAAAGGGAATCAATATCAAAGTTTTTTGGAATATACTTATTTGTATACTAAGTTCAAACACATTGTTCTATCTGTCATCGGCTGTAGACTGAACTGTTATCAAAGAGTAGATTATATTTTTCTGAGCTGGAGAACTTGTTTCTCAGTATGGAAAGTTGCAAATTATGTATGCCTTATTATGAATGCAACAGACATTGACATCATTAAAAAAGGACAAATGCTTGGTTGTTTATATATAATTCTATATTGGAAAAAGAAATAACTATGAATCTGGATATCAAAATTAAGATTGGTTCTGTTTAAAATTAATATTATGGGGAAATGAACAATGAAAGATCTCATTTACTTGTAACTGTATAAAAGAGATGCATGAGTTAAAGGTAAAAAAAAAATAGTATTTTTTTCTCGCGTTTAATTTACATAACTTAGCTTCATGAAAAATTGCCAGCGAGAGTATATGGTATATAACTGGGTGAAACAACTGCACTAGTTCATGTCTGCTTAAAAACCCAACCAATCATGAGGAACTCTCCATGAAAAACAAAAAAAATCAACATTGTATTAACGTTATTAGTCATTACTTTTAATTGATCGAAATTTATAATTAGGCATTCTGTTCAAATGTATCTTTATCTGCTATTGACAAATGATTAACATCTTTACAGTAACACTTAATTAATAAAAGCATTGCAATTATCCTTGGAGATGCACTTATTTAATAAAGGCATTGTAATTATTCTTAGAGATGCACTTATTTAATAAAAGCATTGCAATTATTCTTGGAGATGCACTTATTTAATAAAGGCATGGCAATTATTCTTAGAGATGCACTTATTTAATAAAAGCATTGCAATTATTCTTGGAGATGCACTTATTTAATAAAGGCATTGCAATTATTCTTGGAGATGCACTTATTTAATAAAGGCATTGCAATTATTCTTGGATATGCCCTTATTTAATAAAGGCATTGCAATTATTCTTAAAGATGCACTTATTTAATAAAGGCATTGTAATTATTCATTCTTGGAGATGCACTTATTTAATAAAGGCATTGCAATTATTCTTGGAGAGGCACTTATTTAATAAAGGCATTGCAATTATTCTTGGAGATGCACTTATTTAATAAAGGCATTGCAATTATTCTTAGAGATGCACTTATTTAATAAAGGCATTGCAATTATCATTGGAGATGCACTTATTTAATAAAGACATTGCAATTATTCTTGGAGATGCACTTATTTAGTAAAGGCATTGCAATTATCCTTGGAGATGCACTTAATCAATAAAGGCATTGCAATTATCCTTGGAGATACACTTAATTAATAAAGGCATTGCAATTATTCTTGGAGAACATAATTGTTTTATCAAAGGTTATTGCATTTAAACTATGAAATTTAAACAATTCATATTGATTATAAAGGGAAAGTACAAACCATTTCAATTTTGCTGAGAGATATTAGGTCAGCCCCAGATTTGAGTTTTATCAAAATACATGAAACAGAAAGCTCATCATATGCAAAGCATAAATACTGTTATCAAGCACTGCATTTTGGTACTATAGATAAGGAATTAAGGTAAGGCCAAATCTGTTTTATTAGTTCAGATATTTATGACATCTTTAAAGGCTATATATTACCTACAATTTTGTATTAGCTGAAAGTTATAGAATAAGAGAAAAGAAAAAGATGTCTGCTAAATGCTGCAACACAAGGTATGAAGCCAGCTTTGTCAAATTCTTTGTTGATTGAAATAACATTGATGATAGAAATAGGGACTGTGTCAAAGAGACAACAAACCGACCAAAGAGCAAAAAACAACCAAAGGTTATGGGTCTTCAATGCAGCGAGATACTCAAGCACCCGGTGGCGTCCTTCAGCTGGCACCTTAACAAATATATACTAGTTTAGTGATAATAGGGACGACATACTAAACTCCGAATTATACACAAGAAACTAAAATTAAAAATCATACACGACTAACATAAGCCAGAGGGTCATAACTTGGGACAGGTGCAAAATTGCGGCGGGGTTAAACATGTTTTTTTTTAGATCTCAACCATTCCTCTATACCTCTAGCCAATGTAGAAAAAACGCAAAACAATACGCACAGTAAAACTAAGTTTAAGAGAAATCCGAGTTCTGAGGTCAGAATATGAAACAAAAGAAAATAATCAAAATGATAATAATACATATATAACAACAGACTAGTAGCAGTAACTGACATGCTAGTTCCAGACCTCAATTAAACCGATTGAAAGATTATGTCTTAATCATATGATTATCAGGCAAAATCCCTCCTGTAAGGGGTTCAGCATTATACCATCATGAAATATATGAGAACATTACCCGTGTCATGCCAACACCTGGTTTTAGAATAAATGTGTTAAATTTCGATGCAAGACTCTGTAAGTAAATTAATATTACTACCAAAATATTCAATATTTTATGACCTTACAACAGTATCGTAACTACACCCCTTCTTAATAAGTCAGTATAAAGATTTTGTTAGCTTTTGAATAGAATACTGACCATTTTTGTGCTAAACCGTAATCCTCAGTTTATTCTCAACTAATGCTTTATGTCTCCTTGGTATCGTTCGCCTATCTTTTGCAATCTTTAATCACGAGCACGACCCGGCTATATCGCTATTTTGCCTTAGTTGGACAATAATAAACAAGTTGCCTTCTTTAAAATAAAAAGCAATACGTGAACCAATGGAACGCTGACTTTACCAAAGAAAATGTTACTGAATTTGTTTTTGCCCTGCATGGGGTTTACGCAAAAAAATCACAATACCAAAATCGTGTTGCCTTACGTGTTTCTTAGAATAAATAAATGAAAGTTTATGAATTATGTATAATGAGGCCAAGTTTCTACGTATACCGATCGTCATTCTCTCCGGTCAATGGTAAAAAGACATAATGACAATTTCTATCTACACATACCATCATTTGTTCTTTGTCAAAAATGTCTCCTTCCGTTGACAAGAAACAGTGCTCTGAAGTTGGAGACGCATATATGGTACCGTTAATGTTATTACTACCACTGGGTCGATGCCTCTGCTGGTGGACTGTTAGTCTCCGAGGGTATCACCAGCCCAGTAGCCAGTACTTTGGTACTGGCATGCAGTACTTTGGTACTGGCATGAAAATACGGATTTTTTGTGTTATTAAAATTTGCTGTTACAAAATGTTAGAAATTATTATAAATTAAGAAATTATCTCCCTCATGCAAAGCTCTGATTCCTTTCACATATTTGGCTATACTTTTTGGACCTTTTGGATTATAGCTCTTCATCTTTTATATAAGCTTTGGATTTCAAATATTTTGGCCACGAGCATCACTGAAGAGACATGTATTGTCGAAATGTGCATCTGGTTCAGGAAAATTGGTACGGTTAATGTTATTACCTACAATTTTGTTTTAGCTGCAAGTTAAGGAAAACAACCGACAAGTTTTTATCTAGAAAAAAAGTCTGATAAATGTTGCAGCACCAGATATGAAGCCAGATTTGTCAAAAATCTTTGATGAATGAAATAGAATTGATAATGGATATGGGCATTGTGTCAAAGACACAACAACCCGACCAAAGAGCAATAACCACCGAAGGCCACCAATGGGTCTTAACACAGTTGGAAAATCATGCACTCGGAGGCGTGCTTTAGCTGGTCCCCAAACAAAAATATATAATAGTTCTGTGATAATGGAGACCATACCTAAAACAAAGAGATATACATGAACTAAAATTAAAATTCATACAAAACTAACAAAGATCAGATGCCTTTAACTTGGGAGAGGCGCAAAAATGCAACGGTGTTAAAAATAATGCTGACATGACCCTCGATGCATTAAAGTGTATGACATGTCCCCCCCCCCAAAAAAAAACCCACAGAAGGTGAAAACATAACATTCAATGCTTAACGATTAGCAAATATAAATGATGTTACTGTTGGAGTTGACAACGCTAATATGATATACGAATAAAGCTTGAAGATTCGATCAATAACGCTGTTTATTATGCTGCATGTTTGACCACCTATTTGGCAGAAAGCCCTAGTCATAAACTGATCATGGCGATTTCAGTTATCCCGACCCCAACAAGGCAGAGCCAAAAACAAGTAAAACAACTTCTTCTAATTTCTCGATGTGCACGCGTTGTTCTCAAAATAACTCACCCGCTAGGTTGATATGTCAGTATTGTTTCGTGTATGTGTTCTTAATATCTTATAGTCCAGTCAATCTAGCATAAATTTTACCCTAACCTGAAAGTTATTGCAACAGAATATTTTAAAGCTTTAATCTTTACCATTATACCCCCAAATATAACACAGAAAAAGTCCCATTAATTCTTATTTGAGGAAGACTGAAAAAATCACCATTTAAAATTCCTATGAAGATTTGCATTGAAAAGGGAGATAACTCTTGCAAAAAAGGCAGAAATATCAATAAAAATTGATACAAAATAATAACTTTACTGCTTCTATTCATCAGAATGTATTGATTCTTGATTTTTTTAGCGATCGTTAGAGTATAAAAAACAACTCTAAAGGTGATTCATATCTATTATCAAGCTATAATCTAGATTTCGTAATTCATTAGTTGACCATTTACTGAACTTTTCAACATGTCAAGGAAAAGAATCTCAAATTTAATAAAAATGATTTAGCATCTGTTCTTCTTTTTGTGGTTTAAAGTTTCTTTAGACAATCAAGATGCTGAAAAGATATAACATACAGATATAAACAATACCAAATTTTCCCATTATTTTTCGAAATGGTCACAAAGCTTTACATTTGCAATTTCTTCAATGAAAAATGCACACAAAAAAAAAAAACCTACCCATAACACTTTGGTTTTGTACATTTCATGAGCAGAAGATTATATAATTTAGTCAATACCAACTTATAACTCCATCAAAGTATCATACTTTACATAAATTTCTAGAAAATCAACCAAAAACTGACCAAAAAGACTATTTTTTTGGAGTTATCTCCCCTTCCAATGTTAATTTCGATAGGAAATTAAAAATGCTTATTTTGAGTTTTCCTCAAGTTAGATTTTATGGGACTTTTTTTCTGTGTATATTAAGAGCATAATCATAACAGAAGATTTATCCCAACTATCGCCACTGTTTCGTATTTTGACCCAGTTATCACCGAAATTCTGAAGATCATAAATGATCAGGTGGATTTTATTTTACAGCTTTTGTGGAAATAGGTATGCAACATACTTGGTACGACAGAAAGCCACTTCGTTAATCTTGTAGCACAATGTGATATTGATGGTGGTGCATATGATACTAGAGTGTTTGTTACTAAAAAAGGGACGAAAGATACCAGAGGGACATTCAAGTTATACCACGTAAAATACAATAAATAACACAGCTATTTTTCAATCACAATATTTGGCTATATATAAAATATATAAACTATTATACTTCCTGCAAGAATTCCTTCTAGAGTTAAGAAGTCTCAGTTGTGTAGCATTCTTTCGTCATTCTCTTTCTATGTAAGGTCGTCTTTCTCTTTCACCCAAGGTTCGTTAATTTTCGTTTCGTGTTTCTGTAATCCTCTTTAACCTTTCGCCTACTCAAAGGTTTCTATTTGTCAAATAACTGGATTAATTGTCTTGAAAGGACTTACGATTACCATCAACCAGGATTTGAAATAACAGTTTTCCTTCTCCAAAACAGGCTGCCTTACTAGGATCATGAGACCTATCTGCCCGTTAGATTTGCTTGAGGCCTTTTGATGCTCAGTATCAATCAGTTATCAAAGGGAGGTACTACACAAGACTTGTAGTGGAGAGAAAGACTAACTACTTCCCTTTTCATAAAAAGTAAAATCACCCGAAGGGGTAACGGGGTATAGAAGTATGGTCACCATTGGTCTTCCTCTGACCAACAGTAAGACCCTCGCCGAAGTTGAGTGTCCGTCTGGCTTTGCAAGATGTACACATTTGCAGACGCGTCTGGTCGAGTTGGGCGTTAAATCTGATGCCTCATGTAAAGAGAGTACAACTCTAATAATAGTTTGCTCTCGTTCTGAAAATTCATTAAATATTTGCCAATCAACGTTTAACAACCAACAATCGACCAAATTAACAAACAAAAAAAACAAAAAAAAATTAAGAAAACTACTGAATTCCAAGGAAAATCAAAGTTTAAAAGAAAAGTTGTTCTATGCAAACCGCACATTATTTCGAGTCTTTGTAATACACACATTGTTTTATATTTGATCGTATCTTTTTCATATTCACAAAATTTATAATAACTCAAACATATCATTACGCATGTGTAAATGAAAAGTTTCCAGGGAAAAGGAAACGAATGAAGATTTTTAAGTCGATACATTTTTCGCACTTAAACCACAACAGGCTAACAAGATGGAAGGTAAACAATAATTTTTATTTATATTTTTTTTACAAATCCTTATGTATCAATGGTGTCATAAGGTTTATCTATGTATTGTTACGATGATCTTTGTTTACTGAAAGTTACAAAGGAAATCATTATGTTCATGATGCACGATTCTGACCGGTTCGGAGTAGTGTTACTACACAATTTGAAGAATCGTTATAGTATTTACAATGTAGTAAATAGGTTCACCATTTAAATATTAATAACGGTTTATTCAAGAGCAAATGTTTAAGTTTTCAGAATAAAACTGAAAGGTAGCTAGACACTCCATGTCAAGTAAACCATACATTTAATTAAAAAAAATAGAGATGCGGAATTAAACATTTGAACTTTACACTACAACATAGCATAAACACGGAAGAAACTACGTAGATGATCAGTAATAATTTCGGCGCAGAAAATACTGAAAATAGAATATTCATTGTTATTGATTCCCCCCTTTTTTCAAACTGACAAAAAAAAAAAAATTTTCAAAAGTAAAGTACAAAAAAATGTATCTAAGTTCTTTGAATAAAACTCAAAGGTAGCAAAACACCCCTTTCCATACCGTTATTTGATAAGACAAATAGAGATGCGGAAACAAAAAGTTAACTTTACACTAACACATAACATAAACACGGCACAAACTGAATGATTAATAATTATTTTCTGTGTACAAAATACTTTACATAATATAATTCTTTTTCATTGCTACTCCCCTATTTAGCTATTTCAAACTTGTTAAACTTGATGGTCAGGTAAAAAATTGTTTCAGTTTATGCACCGTTTACTAATATAACCATACCATTGACATCTTTTGGTTTTTTTTTGATGAAGTTATATGGGAAATGAGTCTGTCCATGGTACACGATATTGGCCGGTTTTGGAGTATTTCTGAAAAATTGCCGAGCGGTTCTTGAAATTTTACACTCAACCGCATTATTTGATAAATATCCCTTGTAAGCATGATTTATTTGTATATAATTAGTTATTCTATTTGTTTTTACTTCAAGATGTCGAAAAGCTATTGACCGGATTTCTCAAATAATATCAATGTCGACAATGAAACGAAATCAAGAGAAAGGGGCAGTAAAGACAGGTGTAAAAATATCCTTTATAATGTTCCCTTTAGAAAATTAAATTGCAATAGGACGGACATAAATATAACCTTTATAAGAATCGAAAAAACTTGATACAATTTCTCTCACTGTTCCTTTGTACTTGGTGTTCCGGAAAACTGTTCCTATTTATTTGTTGCTTCTGGAATCAAAAGAAGTTTTTTACAATTCTTCTCGCTGTTCTTTTGTACGTGGTGTTCCAGAAAACGGAAGAAGTTCGATACAATTCCTCTCCCTGTTCTTTTGTAACGTGGTGTTCCAGAAAACGGAATAAGTTCGACTCAATTCTTCTCACTCATCCTTCGTATTTGGCGTTACTTGAATCAGAAGGAGTTTAATACAAGTTATCACAATGTTCCTTTGTACTTTATGTTCCTCATATCAAAAGGAGTACGATACAATTCCTGTCGCTGTTCCTTTGTATTTTGGTGTTCCTGGTATCACAAGGAGTTCTATACACTTCATGTCGTTGTTCCTTTGTATTTGGTGTTCCTGGAATCAGAAGGAGTTCGATATAGTTTCTTCTACAGTTCCATTCCGTATGCTTTCAGTTTGTATTTGATGTTCCTGTCAATGAGTAAATTCCGTATCAAAACGAGGCAGATTATTTGTTTAAATATCAAATAAAAACAATGAAATAGGTGTCATTATTATCTGAAGATATAGAATAGACGACAGTAAACTTGGGTTAAAACTAAAATTGACCAATGAACTGGCCGAGTAACTTATCAATCGACCATTTATCAAACTATTACAATTATAGTCCAACGGGAAATGAGTCCTTGAATATATATAAATGACGCCCGTGATTGTCATGTGATAAATGTTTTATTTCCTTATATTTATGATTTCACAAGGAAACCGAAAGAAAATAAATTCATCATTGTTGATAAATCAAACAAACAACATGTGAATTAGAGAGAGGGGTATACTTTGAATCAGTTATGCGTTTTAAAAACCAAGTTTTATCACCAGACTCAAGCTAGCGACCAATTCTAGCGACCAATTCTATCGACCACTTAAGTTAACACTGAGCATAAACACATAACAGAACCATTTCGAGATATGTCTGAAAATCACAAAATGACATTATACTACAACGTTCTACTAATATTTAATACATGAGGTATCGCTATTGATAGAAAAAATACATACTAAATATACTTTGAAAAGGAAACATTGCAAAGGAAACACCTATTAATTTTGTTTCAATTTTATTTTGGATTCCAACAAAAAACATGAGTAGCGTGCTTGCTTGCTGGAGGCTAATATTCTAAATCAGTTATTCAGTTTTTGAAGACTTTATATTACATGGTATTATACATTTATTTCAAATCGAGATTTTTGTTTTAACTAGATATACTGTTTCCAGATTAGATATTTAAAAAGAAAAACCTTTATGGTCCAAAAACCTCATATGGTCCAGCCCGTTGATAATAAAACGAGTATAATACTAATATGGTCCAATCATACGCGTACGGTCAGACCATATGAGTATACGCATATGGTCATGACCGCACGCATATGGTCCAAATATTGATATGGTTCGGAACATATTCGTAAGTATTGTAAAACAGAATAAATTTTTTTAAGTACAGCCGTTCAAATGTCAACTTACGGTGAGATAAATAAAATGTTTAAGTGAACAAGGAACTAGAAAAATATCGAGTATTTCCTGAAAACCATTTAGGTTTGAGGAGAGTGGTTCTCGAAACAGTATAATGAGTATAGTCCAAGGCACTTCAGATAATACTGAAAGCAGTAAAACAAATAAAAATATAATAAGAAAGAAAAAAGAAAATTTATTCAATGCAACATTCATCAAGTCAAAACATTTAAACTACGTTCAGCCAGATGCATTTTTTAAAATCTTTAATATTTATATACAACAGATTTATTACATATTACTCAAAAATATCACAAGAATGTTTTAAGTATAATGACATATATAATCAACACGAAAATTAGAAAATAAGTGTTATGAATCCTTCGGTTGTTCTTTAAAAAGTGTTGCTCAAAAATATTTCTCATACATCTTGCATCACACAAGTATTCATACAGAATAGTTATATAATGTTTTATACTGTATAAGGTCAACTTTACTGTTTAACCTCTTGAGTAAATTCCTTCTGTGAAGATACAACTTTTTTCCCCCCAAGTTTCAACCTTTATTCAGACATTATGTAGCATGTTATCAATAAAGTGTCCGATAAAGACAAAAGAGTAATAAGTTGTCTAACAGATAACATTTTATACATTATTCCTTATTCAATACATTCTTTTTAGATAAATTATTCGTATTTTTTTTTTATCAATTACACAATGCAATGCCAAGAAAAAATTCTGATTTAATGACAAAAACTAATGTTGTGTGAATATTCTTTCTTATCTTCTCAAATGTAATCAGATTAAGTTTTAAATATAGCTCGTTGAATTTGGGTATCAACTTGTTTTTATTTTACCTTTATTCAATCATTCAACTTATATATACATTTATAATTCTATTATTATATGTTACAACAAATGGAGGTTTTTAACGACCTTGACTGGCTATACAGCACTTGCACGGTCAGTATATATTACACATGAAGATACATTTGTAATATTATTATTTCAAGTATTGAAAAAAATGGTAAGCAAAAGTAAATAACATTACAAAATTATAACAAACGTCAAATAAAAAAGGATCTGGAATGTCAGTCATGTTCAATTATTGAATATCAATTAGAATGAATAAAATGAAAATATAATATGATATAAGCAAATAAAAAACAGTCGAAAATAATTGATAACTGAAAAGGGAAACAATCTAGTCCTATTACATTAATTTTTATAATAAATTACGATATCGCCCCGATCAAAGTAAAATAGTTACTATGCATATTTATAAATCTTTGTCAATTAGTATAATATTTACTAGTAGTTCATTTTGGTATCAAATGAAAGCGTATTCACTTAGGATCACTTAAGACCCGTGTTGAATAATAATCAGAAAAAAATTAATAAAAAACAGGGCATATTCCCCCCGTTGTAGAGTTGGCTTAGTACCTGTTTTTATTGTGGAATTTCTGGGGAACCAGAAGACATCAATACACAGTTAGTTTGGTTTCGCATTTTGGCCCCTGTGGATTTTTTATATATGAAACTTGTTGTGCAATAAAATTCATTTTCAGACAGCTGACTACTAATTTAGCCTTCAAAGATAGTTTATAAAAACATCAATGTTCTTTTTACATGTTTAATAGGCTATTTTCTGTTTGACTTTCCGTATTTTCATAGCTATACCAGCCATAGGTCCAGAAATTAATGTAATATTTCTGGTGCACTTTCCCACCCGGGCATTTTCATGAATAAAAGGGTCTGGGACAAGCTTTCAATCCCACTAGGTGTGGGTAAAAACTTTGCCGTAGGGAACTGTACAGAAAGAGTGAAAACATGAGCCCATACCCATTACTGTATAGGTACCTCAGACTTTGGATGGACAGTGAAGTCTTCAGGTGCACTTTCCCACCCTGGAATTGATACGAGTTGAAGATATGGATAAAATCTATCAATCTAACCACCTGCGGTCAAGAACTTTGCCGTACGGGGGTGGCAGTAAAGCCACTGCTGCCACCACCCGTAATGGACAAAAATGAGAAATTGGGTATGGGGTTGTCAGCTTCTGGTGCACTTTCCCACCCGGGCATTTTCATGAATAAAAGGGTCTGAGACTTTCAATCCCACTAGGTGTGGGTAAAAACTCTGCCGTAGGGAACTGTACAGAATGACTGTGGCTTTACTGCTACCCCCCCCCCTTAAGGCAAAGTTATTGACCGCAGGTGGTTATCCATCTATTATCCATATCTTCAACTCGTATCAATCCCTGGGTGGGAAAGTGCACCTGAAGACTTCACTGGCCATCCAAAGTCTGAGGTACCTATACAGTTATGGGTATGGGGCTCATTTTTCAGTCTTTCTGTACAGTTCCCTACGGCAAAGTTTTTTCCCACACCTAGTGGGATTGAAAGCTTGTCCCAGACCCTTTTATTCATGAAAATGCCCAGTTGGGAAAGTGCACCGGAAGCTGACAGCAACATACGCAATTTCTCATTTTGGTCCATTATGGGTGGTGGCAGCAGTCGCTTTACTCCAATCCCCCTACGGAAAGTTCTTGACCGCAGGTGGTTAGATTGAAAGCTATTATCCATATCTTCAACTCGTATCAATCCCTGGGTGGGAAAGTGCACCTGAAGACTTCACTGGCCATCCAAAGTCTGAGGTACCTATACAGTTATGGGTATGGGGCTCATTTTTTAGTCTTTCTGTACAGTTCCCTACGGCAAAGTTTTTTCCCACGCCTAGTGGGATTGAAAGCTTGTCCCAGACCCTTTTATTCATGAATGAAAATGAATGAAAATTCATTGGCTCTAACTCTAACTCCAAATGGACAATTTATGTTAAGGGGGTCCTTAAATCTTTTGAAAGCTTCCGATGTGCTATTTTTTTTTAACCTTTTCCAATTAACTGGACCAAATCACTACTTACTCTAAAATTCATGACCCATTTTTTTTACAGTGTGCTTAAATCCCCCAAACTTGCTATTTGAGGCATAAAACATGAAGAAACACATTTGGAAGGGGTATAACAAAATGGCAAATAACACACTGTCCACACTAAGGACTATATTCGTGGACAACGAAAAATCAAAGGACGATAACTGTGCACTCAGACCATTTGAGGATGCCAAATGTATAGAAAGCAATTCTTTCGAACATAAGATATTTCTTATTTCGTTTATTTGAAAGCTTATACAATTTACACAGGAACGAGTTTAAGTCAACTCACATTAAATAGTTATTCTATGCTACGCCTACAACAGTAAAGACCGTATCTGATCTGTAGGTTTGTTCGTTCGTTCGTTTTTCCGTGTATCCATCCATTTATACTGTATTAGATTGAAAGACGACATTGTAGTCAGAGCAAGTTGATACTAGGTACACATGTTTATTAAAATATGTTCTTTTTAAAATTATTTACGGTTCTCTGAATATTGAAAATAATTGTGCGAGCAAATCATCATAGACAAACACTGTTGTTTTTTTTTCTAATTTAATTCGTTTACTTTTTATTCTCATTTCGTATCCGCATATTACTCGTATATTATAACTATTATGTCATTGGGGGATATACGATCCGTTTTTAATAGTTTATTTGCAATCCTTGATTTTTGTTTACCATCTCGGTGAAGAAAACGTAAAGAAGACCTCAAAATTTAGTATATGCCCTTCTCTATAGAGTAAAATACGTAGAGGAGCGCACTTTGCATTCTATAAATACATATATAATAACATAAAGTATGTGTTTGTGTAGGGGAATAAGTTGATTCTCATTGTGTTCTTTAGTGGTCGCTAGAATTGGTCGCTAGCTTGATTGGTTGCTAGGATTGGTCGCTAGCTTGAGTCTGGTCATGTGTAATGATGGTTCTTTGTCAACGTTTCTTGGTATAACTAGCTATAGATGTCGTACATGTACATGAGACATTTTATTTACCATGTTTACCAATCATGGGCTCTTGTCAGTCACTATACATAAATATCAGGCAATGATTATTATTTTTTTTCTTAGTGAAAATACACAATACACAAATAAATAAAGTAAATTACAAGCATTATAGGATGTGAATATACTTTAGTATGAAGTATTTAGTGTAATGAGGTCAATTGTTATTGAGCTGTGATTCTTTATGATTAAAAAATTGATAAGAAATCAAGATCTTTTAAATTTTCGCTTTTTTTTCTATCTAAACAAAAATCGTAGGTGAGAAAAAGCAGTTACCTGATTCGTTGATACGAGGTACCCATTGTCAGTTTAAATAAAGACTTTATAGTTAAATCGTTAGTCTCTTCGTAAGTCGCTCAAATTTTTTTTTTAAGGAGAAAACAACTGCGATTCAAATAAGGTGTGATAACTTAAGGGTAAAGTAAAACCTTGAAAATCGTTTATATAAGTAAGAAAATGTTATATGAGTGCCAATGAGACACTCTCCATCGAAGTCACAATGTGTAATATGTAAACAATCATAGGTTTAGCATAGATTTCATAGTTTTACCAAAAATTTTAAATTTTTGTTAAAATTGGTTGAACCATTCATTGTTGCCTGTTCGCAACAATATTGATACTTTGAAATATCAACCTGTTCTGTTGGTATTGGGTTCGAGGGGCGAAGCCCCCTGAAGTTAACGAGTTAACAAGAATAGGATACCATTTATGTAATTGAAAACTCATCAATAGCAACATACTTAGAGTCTAATTTGTTTATCTTTTGTGTTTAATATATTCATTTTGTTGATTTGAGATATAAAGGTTATTGGTTTCAGAGAAAATGACCAAACCAGTTACTTTAAAATATGTTTGAAAGGAGCCATGGGGTAAAGCAATCACTCAACCAAGACCTCTTTTTATGTGCAAATTTCTTTAGTGGACATGAAATAATTAACTTTAATAGATTTTCAGGTGAATTATGAAAATTCGCAAAGGTTTCCGTGGAATTCTGGTTCTCGTCTAGGACAACTTCCCGCAAAAAAAATCTATTTATCAGTCCATTACAAGATTTTAAAAAATAAACATTTTCCTTAGATATTTTTTCTTGATCTTCTTCTGTCAAAGTTTCATGACCATCTATGAAGGTTTACAAAACCAGACCGTCTGTTAATCGCGAAAAAATAAGTCCATCAACTGAAAAATGAAAACAAAATTCTTATAAAAATTTGCTTCAGACATTTAAAATCATAAAAAAGCTTCTGCTAAAGTTTAATAAAATTCGAAGAAGGTTTGACAAATTAATTGATGTGTAACAAACTAACCCCAGACTTTATCTACTTGTTATATAACTGCAAAAACAACTTCCTTTTATCAGTAAATACGAGAAAATTCAATATATGTCAAACTTTTGTAAAAATCCATGAATGTTTGACAAAGTTATTGATATTTGAAAAAAACTTCACAACATGCTGAACCTAAATGTTGACGCCGCCAACGGAATCTAGGATCGCTTTGTCTCGCTTTCGCGACTGAAATGTTGCAGGCTCGTCAAAAATGCAAATCTCAACAGATAATGAGTAGCTTTCAACAAAGGAAAAGTAAGTACAATTCACAGTGCATTCAGACTTTGAAAGCAGATGGACAAATGTATAATACGATACCTTTTGATTGAAAAGTAAATTTCGTCACTTTTATTCGCAATTATACAAGCCATTGATGAATTTACAAGGCTTTTATAATTTTAACCAGTTCTTTTTAGTTTATTGAGATTAAAATATTTTTTTTAACCAAAATTCAAGTGTACGCCCGGGCGTTTTGACGTAAACGTAGCTACGCGCCTAAATTAACAGACGGTCTGGTAAAGTTGCAAACCTGTCCCAAGCCAGGAGCCTCTGGCCTTTGTTTGTCTTGTATGATTTTTGATTTTAGTTTCTTGTGTATATACGTAATTTGGAGTTTAGTATGACGTGTATTATCACTGAACTAGTATATATATAATATATTTGTTTAGGGACCAGCTGAAGGACGCCTCCAGGTGCGGGAGTTTCTAGCTGCATTGAAGACCTATTGGTGAACTTCTGCTGTTGTCTGTTCTATGGTCGGGTTGTTGTCTCTATGACACATTCCTCATTTCCATTCTTGACACATTCCCCATTTCCATTCTCAGTTTAAAAAAATCTTATTTAGCATCGTTCGCATAGTACTATTATAAAGGTCAATGTAGAACCCTAACTTATTTCGAACCTTGTATCGGGATGTAAAACACTAATTTCATACATGTATTCAGTAACAAGTTAAATAGACCAAATTTCTTAGGTTTATAGATTTGATAAAGAAAATTCCATTTGATTAAATTTCTAAATGAGTCTCTTTAACTACATCACATTTATTAGATTGGGGAAGTATTGATTATAAACTCCTATAAAATCGTGCACAGTCAATTGGTAATCTTAAAATTAACTGGACTTTCCTATTATACATACAAATGTAAAATTATGTAATACACAGATTGTCAAGTGCAAAACATATTTACATTTTATTTTAACTAAAGAGTTTATGAAATCTCTACTTATTTTGGGTGTGTCAGTATCTAGATGATCAAAAATGTATTTACGAACATCTATTACCGTGATATATGATACATGTAGTTTCATATGGAGAGGTGTCTACTATGATCTTAGTATAAGATGTATTTAGGGGTATTTCGTGCACTGGTGTTTGGTTGTTACGTATTTAGGTGTCTAAACTTTAGTCTCGTTTTAAGGGATTTTCCAGTAAGGGTTACATAGCAGATATGCTGTAAGTCAAGTGCCTGTGACTATTGTGTTTATATATTTCTGCTCGTTTTTATCCTAGTAGACTATAAAGTGTATCAATAAGATAATTTTATTTCCTTATAGCTTCTAATGTTTTGATAACACAGGGCTAAATCGATTCAGCTGCAAACGAACTGTCTTTGATCAACACAGATACATTGACATGGATTTATTGTTCTGAAATATTTACCTGGTTTCATGTGGATAACATAGTTTAACTACACCAGCAAATAAAGCCATGCCTATCTGAATGTTGGTCCATAACCGAATATAAATTATTTCATATTTTACCCTAATTATATAAGAAAAGAAAGAACGAAGTACGAATTTTATTTTTCAGATAAAATGTGGTTCATTTCCTGATTGTATGTGCTGCACTCGTTTGTTTTTAAATTTCAGAACAACCCCCACCTTATCCGAACAACCCACAGCAGAATTACGGACAACCCTACCCACCTGCTCAAGGATATGGCCAACCTGTAACACAACCACCACAAGGCTATGGCCAGCCACAACAAGGATACGGTCAGCCACCACAAGGTTACAGTTCACCACAAGGTTACGGCATGCAACAACAACAACAACAATCAACTGTTATAGTAAGTATAAGTCATTATCAGTGGTATATAGAACCATTTTCATAACAGCTCGGACAAGACCATTTCGTGGCGTGCGCCCTCAGGTTATCAATTGACTGGGTTAGATTAGGTGAACGTTTGTCTGCAGTAACGCTCACTTGTCATATCGCACGTGATATAGACATTTTAACTATTAGGTCGCCAAAGGTCCTAAACACATAAATCAAATAATACGAATAACTAGCAGAGAACTAAACCTTGTGTATTGAATTAAATGTTGAATACTTAAACTTTTTTTCGCTTCTTCTAGTGCACCTGTATGTATGTTACTCTTTTATTCTAATTAAATCCCTATTTGACACACTGAGTGAGCGTAAAAGTACCGATTATCAGGTTATCTGCATGTTGATATCGTAAAATATCAGCTGCGAGACATAATATGAAGCTTTTTGTCGAGTAAGCGTAGCGAACGAGATCAAAAAGCCTTCATATAATGTCAAGCAGCTGATATTTTACAATATCAATATGCAGATAATCTGATAATCGATTTATCGGGCTATATTTGCGTGTTTCAGAAGTGTTTTCTTTGTTTCACCAGCACACAAAAGATGACTTGATAAGTTCGGGTCAAAGTTATTATGTCGGTTCAAACATTATGACGTCGCTGATATGTCCGGGTCAAAGTTATTAAGGCCGGGTCAACGTATTTGACGTCACAAAGACATGATACGGAATAATATTAAGAGCTGAACAGAGTGATATAGACGGAGGGACGACCGATAATGACTGTTATCGATAGCCGACACCAAACAAGTTAAAGTTACATGATTCAGTATTTATTACCAACATAAGTATTGCAGTTGTCCACGCTGTGATGAAAATGATTCTAGTCACTTACTTTTTAATTGCGCTTTCCGTCTTATTTCTTTGAGTGAAAAGGACAACCCTTCCGAAATAACCTTCTCATATAATACAAGTAACCTAGTATGATATACTAGTGATGATATTGGTTTAAAGATGTCGATTAACTCAATACATTTACGAGCTTAGGACGCCTACCTTTAGTTATTAACATCTACGTCAGTGATCATAAAACGTCTTTAGTATAAAGGTATTGTTGGCCTTCAAATTTTCGAATTTAAACGTTTTGTATAAATGCGTGACACGATGCATATTAGCTATTAAAGGAATTGCTAATACAATGTATGAAATTAGTGTAATTGTCAAAGAACTGTGAAAATGTTTCTCGATACAACATCACCGTCTAGCCCACGAAATCAAACCCGGGATATCTGTGTAACAATGCAGTGCTCTAACGACTGAACTAAATAAGTACTTCTTTGGCCCAACTGCTTAGGCTAGCTAAGTAACTATATATACTACATATCGCTAAGGGAAGCAATGCAATCACATTTCCCTATCTCTAAAGTAATTTTAAGATAATGATGATATACGACAACAGTTCCCAAAGTTACTAGGTAATTATTCTCACCAGGTTTTTTGTATTGATGGACGCTAAATCTCACCGTTGAGCATGATTTTCATTACACAATCACTGTGTCTCCTTCGGAACTCCAACCCGAGAACTCAATGGTACAAAGCAATGTCCAACCCGACTGATATTAAGAAGTACTTCCCTATCTCAACCGCTTACGACTAACTAAGTACAAATGTGGATCTACTGCATTTACTAAGGGAACTAATCCCGTCAATCACCAAAGTAAGCATTTATTAGGCCGTTGGTTTTCCCGTTTGAATGGTTTTACACTAGTAATTTTTGGGCCCTTTATAGCTTGTTGTTCGGTTCCGTGTTGAAGGCCGTACATTGACCTATAATGGTTTACTTTAATAAATTGTTATTTGGATGGAGAGTTGTCTCATTAACACTTATACCACATCTTCCTATATCTACATACACAACAGAGTTATTCGGATAGCAAGTGCATTTCCAAGAAAGAAGGTACAGGCAAATCAGTGTTATCCAGATAGTATATTATATACAATATCACAAAACCCGTACAATGAATATAATAACATTACAATATCTGAATAATATTGATTTATTGACTCGATTGAGACCAGTGACTCTGTGTTTTCAAAGGCAACAGGTACAACAATGAAGAGACAACATACTAAACCTCTACAACACTCGGGCAATAGATAAAAACTTGCAGAAAACATCACATTGTAAAGATACAATGTAACTGGTAAAAACTCTACCAAACAGATGCAGCAATCAAAACACATGTCATATGGCGATATCAGAAAAAAAACTTGCGTACAGAGAAAACAGATGACACCTAAGGCCAACAGTCAAAACAGCTGTCATACAGAGATAACAGAATAAAACACTGATACACAAATTTTGTTTTTGGGACGGGGACCATGCCTCCCAAAACGATTAATTGTTTTTGGGACGGGGACCATGCCTCCCAAAACGATTAATTGTCATTAGCTTATCGTACAACTTTACCTTTTATTTTGCAGTTGAATATTAAAGTTATGTAATACTGATGAAATTTAATGATATTGGAATATAGTTTTAACGTTTATTCTTCAGGTTACAAACCAGCCACAGCAAATGGTCGTTCATGGCGTAAGACCAACTAATTGGTTGATTCCCGCCATTTTTGCATGTTTATGCTTTTGGCCTATTGGAATATGTGCACTTATAGCGGCAAACGATGTAAGTATTCAATAAGCACTCATACAACATGTTTTTATATCTATAAATAAAAATAACCACAATCTACATACGGAAAGCCTGTATCAAGTCAGATATAGTACAGTTGTTTTCCACTCTTTTGATGTGTTTGAACATTTGATGTTTTCATTCGATAAAGGACTTTTCATTTGGAATTTTCCATGGGGTTCGTTTTTTTTTGTCATATTACTTTTAACTTAATTTTTTTAAAATAAATGTGCATATTTGGTACGATTCTATGTATTATGACGGATGATTATAATAAATAAGTATAGAAAAAGCAATGACAAAGACTTTATGCGATATCTGTGAAACTGATGATCACGGATATGATCCATATTACTTTTACCTTATATAGCATGGGCCTCAAATCACATATCGGAATAAGAAAAATCTAGAATCTGCCTTAATTTTGGTAAATGACTATAGACGTCTTATATGAAAAAAATAAGTAGGTGATATTGGACAAAATATTTTACCCTGTATGGTAGTAAAAACCAAAGAAATCAAAACATGTGACAACAATTTCTAAACCATACACGAATAGCTCCGTGCAAACAAAAAGAGTCATGTCAATTTTCCTTGACTAAATCTATGCTTTCCTTTACCGTGTATGTTATTTTCTTTGACTAGTTCTAAGCTTACCTGTCTCATGTTTCTCGTATAAGTTATTTTCTTTGACTAGTTCTAAACTTACCTTTCTCATGTTTCTCGTATAAGTTATTTTCTTTGACTAGTTCTAAGCTTACCTTTCTCATGTTTCTCGTATAAGTTATTTTCTTTGACTAGTTCTAAGCTTACCTTTCTCATGTTTCTCGTATACGTTATTTTCGTTGACCTTTGTGAGTCTCTTTCTATCGAAGTTGACTTCGTTCGTCCGGGAAATCAGTTTTCCACACTTTTTTCTTCATGTTTAAAACATTGGTTTAATATTTGCTACATTGTTTTATAAGGACAAGTTACAAATCAAGTTCGAATTTTGTTCCGTTCTGATGATTTTGTGCAGCGTTATGGTCCTTGGACTTGGAAAATTCCCTTAACTAATCAGTTTTTTACAATTTATTCGTCATGCTTGGAGGAATTTATAATTGGTATACAGAATGTTTGTTGAATATGATATTTCGTTTTTCGTCGACTTAATCTACGCTTACCTTTATCGTATATTCTATTTTCGTTGACCAAATCTTTGCTAACCTTTATGTTATTTTCATTGTAGGCAAACAGAGCAGCAAACGACGGCGATTATGCCTTCGAAGAAACAAAAGCTAGAAATGCCAGAAATTTTGTCATTGCTGCGTTTGTGACGGGAATAATTGTTTACGTCATAGTTATTGTGGTATCAGTGGTTGTGTTTTCGTCATACTACAGCAGCGGCTACTAATGACGTTATTTTCGACCTTCAATATCAAAGTTCTAAAGTGCCACGTGTTATTTTGTTAATCGACAATTATGTCTTCACAAGAAACATGCCATTACAGTCACCAAGTATATATTTCTTGAATAACTGTAATTATAGTTGCAGATACATGTACCAGTACTAAAGCGTTTACTATAATCTGGTCTCCAAGACTATTTTTTACAACTTTTTTTAAAAGAGCATCTCGTACTGCAAGAAAAACACCTATATAATCAGTTCAAATGTGATCTATAATAATTTATACTGTTGAAATGCATACATAAATATACTTCGCTTAAATTCCACTGAAAGTTAAATATCTAGGTAATTATAAAGGTAAAATGTTAGTATTTGTGGTTGTTAATTTTTGCCTCTTGTTTCAAAAGTTTATGTTGTCCATCAATATTTAAAGATGTCTCCTTTTTGTCAGGTTTTGTTTGAATTTCTTCACATCACACCTGTTCTTTTGAAAAAGTGTATACATTTTACAAAACATGTTTATATTATTAAAGGTGATCTGTGATACTAGTAGCTACTTGTTTATTATAAATTTTATTCAATATAAATAGATTTTCAATGTTACCCGAAACAGTTAACTATATATTTACTGCAGATATCAATGGTACCATATTTTCTTATTTTTATAGTGTTATGTATGTTATTCAGATTGTCGTAGATTTTTTAGTTATTTTTGATAGGTGATTATTTTGAAGACCCAAAAATAATTATCGTTGGTTTTGCATCTATTCATTTAATATTTTTTAAAGGGGCACTAGCTACGAGATATATAAAAAATCAAAAGTATGATTTTTTTGTTCAATCATTAATGAAAGTGAAAAAGTGAAATAATAATTAGCTTTTATCAGCTAAAATGGTTCAATTTTGTAAAATTAACCTAATAAACATTGATAATGACTTATTCACTTGCAAGTGAATAATTCGACCTTATTCAACCCGTATTCATGTGAACTCCAATTTAACCCCGTAGAAAGAGATAGAAAAACATATGCAATGTCCGTGTACGGTTATTAAAAGGAAAAAATGTAAACATTGAAAGTGAAACAAAGGTAAATAATTTGATTAATTGATTCGATCCACAAAAAGTCATTCTTATAAAGCTAAAAACGACGATAAACATAGTTTTTGAATCTATAATACAATATAATAGACTTTTAAAAATCCAATTGCACGTGTGGATTAATCTATTCATATCTATGTTTTTTTATGTTTACATCGTTTATATGGTCATATAAGGTCAACTCGATAGTTAATTAGATGGCGTCTTGGCTAAAATTCTCACGAAACGAAGCTACATCTTTTTGAGACCATGTCCTGTACATTGTTTATTTTATACTTTTGATAGTTTGGAAACATATTTTACATTGTTATAAATAAAACATGTGGACTTGAGACAAATCGGTGATCATGAATTTGGCAGCTAGTGCCCCTTTAAGAATGTTTTAAACTTTTATTTAACCTTTTAGTCATGGATTCAAGTGAGCTGTGTGATAAGCATTTGTTTATTTTTCATAGAATTTATTTGTTTTCGTATCTACAAAGCAATATGACGTTACAATTTCATTGAAGGACAATTAAGGAATGACAACGCTTCGACAAATTCGAGACAACCCATGAGTGTATGAAAGACAATGATACTAAATTCATTATATAATATAATAGCTTCTAATCGGGTGAACGGAAAGGAGCGGGCCTGCTTCGTCTCAAATGGAAATCTATACATTGTAATTGTTTCACCAAGACTTTATATAGAGTTATGAATATTTTTATAATATAACTTTTAAAACAATGTTGATATCGTTACTGTCTCTTTAAATAAAAGTATTAAAACCAGCCATCTTCTTTATTCTATTATTTTTCAATTAAAATTAATGACTTCTACATTGTAGTGCATGTTGTTATTCACCTCGTCGGAACCAAATACATTCTGGGTAAATTTTTTGAAATGCTATATCAAAACATGTTGATTGGTCATAGAAACCAATTAACAATTACAGCATGCCATATGCGCACTTCGACTATACTGGACTCTTCGTTGTGCTTAAGTAAAAACTATCAGAAAGCAAAGATCAATAACTGCCACGGATAGTCGAGTGCTGGCTTAGAAGGAGTCTGTACTTATGAAATAATGACTAATAAAACATGTAAAAGCAACATTAGTATACTGCTGTTCGAAAGTCACAATTCGATTGAGACAAAAACAACTCCTGGTTATGTTGTCATACAATAATGCTGCCTAATATCATACTGATCACTACAGTACGGCAGATCGGTGAACAAATTGTGGGTTTGATGATAAAAGCACAAAATTTGGAATGGTAGTAGTTTTGGGTGTTTACAAAAATATTAGCTATGGACCCACCTTGAAATTTCAATATGGCGGCTTTTTTCAAAATGACCGCCGTAAAATATCAAAATCAATAGATCTTTACAAGATCAAAATCAGTGCCAAATTTGTCATGATAGTAGTGCGAGGTATTTCAAAAACATAATCCATGGACCAACTTTGAAATTTCAGTATAGCTGCTTTAATCCAAGATGGCCGTCTCAAAATATCAAAACCAACAAATTTCACTTAATAATAATGTACAAGTTCTAATTTTGAATGTTAGACGGACTGGATGCTTCGAACAATATAACTTATGTTGAAATATCAAAATCAACAAATATCCATTATATATGGTTACAAAAGTGTTTTGTTTTGACGTACCTTCAGTAGAATCAAGTGACTTTGATACCAAGTGCATGCTTCATTTTTATACTAAAGCCAAACATCAAATGATTTGTGAAGACAATTCAGAAAAACTACGGTACCATAGTTGCATACGGTACCATACTTAATGTAGTCTACAACGAGGGATCACGTTTGGATACTGGCGTTATTCTAACATTTAAGCTAGACTAAACTAGAATGAAACAGTTTTCTTTATGATCAGGTGGAACAGGACATAGTAATGAGCAGTAATCTGAGGCTTGCCATGCAATTAACAAGGCAGTTGCTTACTTCTTCTGTTCAATGGTTATATTTGTGTTGCAATTAAACAGGCAACCGCAACAATCTGCTCGTACGACAACGATACGTGAAAAAGCTACACATAAAAGTAGTTCACAAAAACAAGATGTAAGCAAAACTCTTGTCCACAGTAATCAAAAACATTAGTTGATTATCGTTTGGCCAAATATTCAGATGCAGTCGTATTATTCCATTGAGGCAAATACGACGCTATCCATTTCAAAGTTACTTCTGTTTTATTTGTCTTTAATATTACATTCAACTCAACTAGAACCATCTATAAATGTATAATATGGCCCGTCTACCAGATGCTAGGACCAGTAAAAGATGTACTAAATGACAAAATGTACAATTTACATAAGTCGTTTGTGTATGATCCAATTATCCATTTATCAACAGTACTAAAAGATTCAATCTATGAAACATTCAGTATTGAATATGGGGATCCTTCCGCGAATCCTAGTGCTTTTACAACAGCAGCCGTGGACAATATTGACAACAACAGGAGTTCAACTACGGCTAACGAATCGTCACATACACTCCAATACATTACAAGCCAACACAACTGTTCGATTCGTATTATTGCTATAACTTAGTAACTAATATTATTAGTATAGAATAAGATATATATCCTAGCACTAACCAAATATAACCATGCGTTTCATACTTACATCGAGTAATAACCATATTATGGACATGCACTCTGTCAACTGTCTAACCAGAAAGACCAAGTATAATTAGTATCTGGACATCATTCTACGCATATAATCGTGAAAACGCTGTTATTAAAAGGTACCTCAACTGTTTTATAATAGCGCAAGTTTAAACTTAGTTGATTTACTTGATTAACTGACGTAACAAATGTGTAGGACAATAGTCCAATGTTAGTAAGAAATGAATATGCTTAGATCCTGTAAACTAACCATTATTTTCAACAAAAGATTGTGCATTATGATCAGTCAATAATCAGACGGAAAACAAAATAACGGCGGATCGCAAAAATGAAACCTCGCATTGGTGCCGAGGTCGTTGAATCGCAATGATAACAATTACATGCACCCATTTCTAACTTAACAGTAACTAAATTAGTTCATGATCAAGGACAGTACCTTGAAAGAGCTATAAAGTAGAAATAAGTAAGAAAAACGTATATACTGTTTTTTTTTTATTTTTTTTTTATTTTCTGGAACATTTCTACATAATGTTAACTTCAGAGTTCGACATGTTTTCCTCTTCCTTGATCTAATTTCCCTTATAATATGTTGAATCGACTTGTTTTCTCCAAGTATTTGTTGGACATTTTGTATATGAACATTCTATGTTGTTCCAAGTAACTCTGTAATATATTAAACGAAATTGTAAATAAGTATACAAATAAAGAAAATAGAATTCAAACTTAACGTACGAATATATATATAGCTATCTGCACTATCCTTAATTCTGATATGTTCACATTCTGTGCCATACTTGAAGTACCTGATATTACTTTGTTTTCTGTGTTTGTTTAATGACATGTATGGGGAAAGATACTCTTTATATATAAAGTAATACACAGACGAGTTACTTGAAAGGGTGCCGTTTTGATACGTGTGGGTTGCAATTTTGCCAAGTTAAAATATCAATGGGTAATTAACTATTATCTTTCGAATATATATTTTTTGTTTACTTGCTGTTTTATCATAAAAGTTTTAAATACAAATTTAGATGTAAAAAATTGAATATGTAATAACTGAGAAATATATGAATGGATCATGATTGTGACAATATATTTTTGAATATGTATTAACTGGTTTAAACTGGACGTTAAGCAAGAAACAATCAATCAATCAGTATTACAACACAATATTTGTTCAAATGAAGCAATATGCAACGTTTAAAATATGTAAGTATGTCTGCACATATATGTATATATTTATACTGCTAACCAACAAAATTTCAAGGGCAAGTAATTATGATCACGTCTTCAGCGAGTAGAAGCAGTACCACGAGTAAATTAAACTTGGATCTTCCCGAAGTTTGTACTAGATAAAGGCAATTGTAGTATACCGCTGTTCAATGGTCATAAATCGATTTAACTGAAACAAATCCGGGTCACAAACCAAAACTGAGGGAAACACGTCAACTATAAGAGGAAACAAAACTGTACACAAAATTTATATAGAGCTATCTGCATTATGTACACATTCAGTGCCATACTTGAAATATCATAGTAAAATCATTTGCTTCAGACTAAGCGGAAATAATCAGTTAATTGGAATAGTTCTTTGCCAATTTTTTATCATTCAATATGAATCTAGTTCAATTATAAAACATGTGTAAAGATAAAAGTATACAAACCCGCCATCTTCACTGTTAAAACCAACGATAACCTTTCCTTTATTAACTCTATACGACCGCCCGTTTGATGTCGCGTCGTCCACTTGTACATCACAATCTCTGTATGTGTACTCTATGTCTGCAAAAAATATTACTTATAACAGCTCAAATATTTATTTGTTCATGTAAACATAACAAGAGCTGAAGATATTTTTTTAGCATATTTGAACTGTTAATTTAATGCAAGAGCTGTTTGTGTATTTTTGAAAATATTACAATCATTACGTTCTCTGTGATGAAACTATTATGAATAACACTATACATGATGATACCAAAACATTTTCAGAGGGCCAAAATGGAACTAATTTAGCCACAGAAAAACTTATCTCAGTTTTTCTTAAGACAGCAAATAAATCATCCCGAATGGTGAGAAAAAGAAATACAAAAAGAAAACTGGTTAGATAAAAGAAGTCCGACAAAACGTAAACTGTTAGAAAAGCTGTTAAAAATGGAGTCTTATTAAGAATTAATTTATGATAAACTCTCAGACTCATCATTAAATAGTCCTTCTGCATTTTACTAAACTCCGTATAAGTGATCATGGTCTTGAATTAAAAACTGGTCGGTGCACTAAAATTCTTTGAGAATAAAGACTATGTAAAATCGAAGATGAATTTCAATTATTCTTAAATGCAAAGTAAATACAAATATCAGACAAAACCTATATAATGATATACAATTAGAAGTTGAACATTTCATTCATGAAGACAAATTATTTTATATATTAAACCCCGATAGATTTATTGGCTTTATAAAAAAGGTCATTATAACTGGGGGGGGGGGGGGGGGGATATATGTGGGCAGTTGTCTGAAGTAACATGGCTATCTTAAAGAAATGACCGTCACGAAATATTCAAATGTGTAGAAAGTAGCATTAAGCACAAATCAACCAATCAGTCAAGAAGATATTTGATTATGTTAATTATTCCTGTGCTTCGTAAAATAATAATAATCCTATGATTTAAGAATTAAATGCTTTTTGTTATCTTATTCTGGTGTAATAGCATTGCTCATAGCCCATTTTATAAATTGGCGGTACATATCCAACGCTTTTAGAACTTGATAGAATTACAATTCATTCCATTACACCAATATCACATACATGTCATACGTTATACTGTCTACAACAATGACATGTTTTTAGTATTACTTACTTTTGTCCTCACAACATCGAACGTTTTGACCAAATCCTTCTAAATATTCCCATCCACTTATATAGCCATATCCAGGACATTTGAAAGAGTTTTTCAAATTATAAACTACCGGAAAAAAAAGAAGATAGATTGATGAAATCGATACAGAATTGTTTTTTTCATATAAACATTGACAGGACATATGCTTTTTCAAATAGGATTTGTGTTCAGTCCGTAAAACTCATTTTTTTTTTCAATTATGCGGTTGTTCTTATATGTTTCTTACTGATTATCACAGTGAACTGACACGTTTAAATCCGGATTAGTGTATCGGTCTAATACGAAGCATATTCATTTTGCATTAAAATGCTCTCCTTCTGCCTAATTATGCATTTTATAAACTCATCATAAATACTAAGATTAAAAGTGTGTATACCGTTTATCAGCTTGGTATATACTATGTAAATGATAAATTAGCTAGTTTGATTTTCACTTCTACGAAACTTCAACTGTTGAAAGTTTTTTTTTTACCTTAATAGTAAAGATATCGTTTAACATGTTTAAGTACCTTACCTTAATAGTGAGAATATCGTTTAAGTACCTTACCTTAATAGTGAAGATATCGTTTGAGTACCTTACCTTAATAGTGAGGATATCGTTTAAGTACTTTACATATACTTACATAGAGTTTGGCACACTACGTTTTTTCCTGGTCCCGGTTTACACGTAAATGGAAACGGATCAGGGAATAGCTTATCAATGGAATCTCCGTCACGACAATACTGCCTATATGTTATTGGTCTCGATTTCTTTTTATCATTTTGGTAGCTACCAAGGACAGTGGAAGCAATAACGAGTAATATCAAACCTGTAAGTTGTAAACAAAAATATAACATTTTTTCACCAATATTAATACAAAGCATGGACACAATATTTTTATATTTTTACATTTTTACAGTTTTTACGTTACAGCTAAAGTTAATTGATCGATATTATATCATTTTAATGTTTGCATTTCTACTATCTAATGAACCTTGATCAAAATAATATCATGTAAATTTCTGCATTTCTGCTAACTAATCAACACTATAGATGTCAATTTTTTCTGATATGTGGTATTCTAAAGACTCGAAAATGTCAGCCACATATCAAGTATACATATCAAAATGGTAACTTTTTATACTGACAAACTATTTTTGTTGGATGCTACATTGCTTTCTGTAGGCAATCTGCATTCCTATGGTTAAACCAAAAAGTAAAATCACAAAAATACTGAACTCCGAGGAAAATTCAAAACGGAAAGTCCCTAATCACCCAAATGCATGATTCGAAAACAAACTGATAAAGACATGCCATGGCAAAAAAAAAAAAAATACTGAAAAGCGTAGAAAACTAAAGTCGAGCAACCGGATCCAAACTAATAACCGGAACGATCACAAGTGCTCCGGAAGGCTAAACAGTTCCTGCTCCATATAGAACGACCCACGTGCTACTTCTATGAAACGCGGTAAATTATACCAAGAGATAAGGTATCACACAATAGCGAATTACAGTTCAGTATTGGCTATATAATATTAAATGAAAAACAAAGGAGCATACATAAATTTCTGCAAATTATGATTACATTGAGCGTTGCCATTAATTAATCTGTTAATAAAATAAATATAAGAACTTTCTATTTTGATAAATTCAGTTGATGTTCAATGCACATAGAAGAAGTCTATCAAAACATTGTTTTAATATTTATTGAGTTTTCATGAAAACAAATGTTCCATGAAGTATAAAATTTCTCTCATACAAAATTTTTAACAGAAACATAAACCTTATCAGTGGAGTTGACTCGTCTTCGAAATAACACGAACGAGACTTACCTTCGCCATAAAACAAAACAAGATGTGAACGTACAGTGGTATGAGGGTATGTGGTCCTAAGCGATGTCATCGCTGTAAACTTTAAATAAAGTACAAAAAAGCAACTTTCATTTTTGTCTAATACGCAAAGTGATTTAGATTTATGATTTGTTTTTCTTAATATTATTACCTTTGTAGCTTAAACAAGCCATTGCAAACTGTAAGTAAGTAAGGTAAGTTTCCGTCCTTGAGTAACAAAGTTGTAGGTTAAGTTATAATGTACTATGGAAATCACCTTGCTTTATATACTTATTCAATTTAAGACGTTAAAGCCCGTTAATAATGAAACCAAAATTAACAAGAAGCTATGTTAAATTAACTGAAACCCACCAGAAAGCAATTGAATGCGTCGGTGAACTAACAATATGCATTTGACAAACTGAAAATCGTTGATCTTGAAATTGGAATTGAATTCACGCCGAAAGATAGAAAACACATAAGTTAACACACAATATCAAACTATTGTCGACGAACCAGTACACAATAATTAGAAATCGGACAACACGAGCCATTAACAGGAAAAACTACTACAAACAAGAATAAAAAGTGTGTTAGTGAGGGTGTATAGAAAACTACTTTCCGTGAGAATGTTTTAAAATGTTTAAAAAAGAGCAAGGGGTAATAAAAACATAAGCTCAAGAAAATCAAAACGCACTACATTAAACAAAAGTAGACGTATAACATTTAACAAATTAGCCGGATCTGAGACTGGAACGGGTTGTGCAGGAGAGGAAAGCAGTTTTTTTTTTTATCTTTTGGTCGTTTGTAAATGATAACTGAGAAAGTCGCATTAATGATTTCATATTTTTTTAATTACTTAACAATTTGCAAGAATGATTAATAACGAAATATTGATATCCATTCAAGTACGTATGAAATCATTTTATAAACAATTCATTTAAAAAGTACCTAGTGCTTTTCTATTACCATCTTTTAACTACCATTAACCTCTCTAAAACTTAATTTGATATTTTTAAAGTTAGTTTTTAAATGTTTTAAGAAACTAAGATACTATCTCCGCTTGACGAAGTTGACCTTACCATACGTCATTTTGCATATGGCCGTTCGGTCAGGGTTTTCCCTGGGTATTGAAGTATTCATAGATGTTGAGGATGTACTTAGTTGAGGTTTAGACATGTATTTCAGATGGTCAGACTCCTTGGTCAAAGCATGTTAAACCGTTTTGCTTAATAACACTAATTTTTCTTATCATATATGAAATTTATAGCTCAAAAAGGGTCATTTACCAAATTTTAAGCAGATTCTTGATTTCATTTCTTTCAATTTGAGACCCTTATAAAACCAATGCAAATATAAGGTTAAAGTCAAAGACAGTCTGCTTCCGCCAATTGTTTAAAATTAAATATCTCGAAAAGGAGCTGCAAAAACTATCAATATTTTGAGCTTATGCTTATGATTTTCCGACTTATTGTATCTATCTTAAAATCTGTTTTTTTCTTAATTTCCCTTAAGTACATCCTTAAGCTTTAAAATGTTTGTAATTGTGCATTCCCCCTTACATCTTCTGAAATTTCGTTTGAATGGAGTGGCTCAATTTTATATTTTTTATTTGTGCTTCTTTTAATTGTTTCACTTTATGTTGAATTTTTTGTTATGGCATTGTCTATTTAATATGAATTTAGGTTTCGGGTACCTTTGTTTTCTCATATTACTCTTTGTGTATGTACAGCGTCAATGCATCGTTTAACATGTCCAATTGACTCGGAATCTTATTGCATAGGGTTGTCATTGTTCGCGCCTAATGCTGGTTTTTCCGAAAGTAGTATGACATGTATGACTTCCTTCATATAAAAAAAAGAACCGTAAGGATAAAGCCAAGAGTATTGAAAATTGTCTGAACTACCCACAATCAATCAATCAAATCACATGAACATAAGTGTTGGACATGGACCATGTTGTCAGTTTATTCTTATGTTGTGTTATTAATTCTATGTCCCAGGTTATTTGAGGGCTAGGTTCACTTAACACGTCAAAGCAAGACTAATTATATATAAAAATATGTCTGTGATTCAATCATTGGTGTTGGTTGCCGTCTGTAATAATTGTGTTTTTTATTGTGTGTCATGCATCAAGCCATTGTTATTTTCGCTGGAATTGTAAAAATGATTTTGTCCTGTTGAAACATTTATAGTTGACTGAATGGTATGAGTTTTAGTCATTGTCGAAGGTAATGAAGTGACTTATATTTTCTTAAATCCACTTCATTTGAAGGATGCTTGAAAATTGTATAATCTGCAGTCATTCCATATCTCCTTATTTTGTATTGAAATCAGTATCAAACATTTTCCAAAACCTTGAATGTGAATAGATAAAATACTGTTTACGCAAAGGTATTTTCATTTTAAAAATTTAAACCAGAAAAAAGGACTTCAAAGTGCCTGTATTGTTCAAGTTGCATATACCAATGATAACAAATATATATATATATATTATGTACACAGCCATGTATCACCATCATTGATGGCGATCCGATGGATACATCTGTTGTAGGGTTGTCACTGACTCAGACGTACTTATGAATATAATTATTTTCTGTGACTGTATCTTACATTAATTTGTAGGATCCTTTACTATAGATAATTTAGCTGATCTGTAACAATAACATCTTCATGCCTTATATATCATGTACTGTAGTACGCCGCTAGATTAAAACTGACGAGGAAAGGTAACACACGGCCAGCGAAAGCTCTTTTTTTGAGAGCCCAGGTGGTCGTGTGGTCTAGCGGGACGGCTGCAGTGCAGGCGATTTGGTGTCACGATATCACAGTAGCATGGGTTCGAATCCCGGCGAGGGAAGAACAAAAAAATTTGCGAAAGCAAATTTACAGATCTAACATTGTTGGGTTGATGTTTAGACGAGTTGTATATACATTATGTACACAGCCATGTATCACCAGTATTGATGGCGATCCGATGGATACATCTGTTGTAGGGTTGTCACTGACTCAGACGTACTTATGAATATAATTATTTTCTGTGACTGTATCTTACATTAATTTGTAGGATCCTTTACTATAGATAATTTAGCTGATCTGTAACAATAACATCTTCATGCCTTATATATCATGTACTGTAGTACGCCGCTAGATTAAAACTGACGAGGAAAGGTAACACACGGCCAGCGAAAGCTCTTTTTTTGAGAGCCCAGGTGGTCGTGTGGTCTAGCGGGACGGCTGCAGTGCAGGCGATTTGGTGTCACGATATCACAGTAGCATGGGTTCGAATCCCGGCGAGGGAAGAACAAAAAAATTTGCGAAAGCAAATTTACAGATCTAACATTGTTGGGTTGATGTTTAGACGAGTTATATATATATATATATATATATATTAATGTTACTCCTGCAAACATTATTTTTCTTTTCTCGTTCAAACTTTTTGAAAATTGTTAATAATGATATGAATATAGAATAAGGAGATGTGGAATGATTGCAAATGGGACAATGCCGACTTTAATCATTTGATTTATTTGCATACGATATATAGCTTATCATGTGTTTAAACTATTAGTCTTTCTGATTAAATATAAGATATGACTAAACTATTAGTCTTTCTGATAAATTATAAGAAACGACTAAACATATCTGGTCTTTGTTAGCCTTGTATTATTTTAATTTTAGTTTCTTGTGTACAATTTGGAAATTAGTATGGCGTTCATTATCACTGAACTAGTATATATTTGTTTAGGGGCCAGTTGAAGAACGCCTTCGGGTGCGGGAATTTCTCGCTACATTGAAGACCTGTTGGTGACCTTCTGCTGTTGTTTTTTTCTATGGTCGGGTTGTTGTCTCTTTGGCACATTCTCCATTTCCATTCTCAATTTTATTAATAATATTTCGATCATTTCATTTATTAGATGTTTTCATTTTTCTGTTTCTTACCATCATTACATGTAGTTTACTAAAAAACATATGAAAAAAATCATCGTCATAAGGCTATTACTTAAAGAAAAACAATTTCAAGCATGTTAATTTACAACTATGTAAGCTAAAACGAGAATGTAAGACAAGGTTTTGTAATCTTAAATTGCAAAAATAGAAATTAATCGCTTGTATTAATTAATGATACATAACAAAAAGCAGCAGCAGGTGCTTCCAAAAATAATATACAAAATGTTAAATAAATCAAAATCCCATTATCCCTGTTCATATCAAATGTCGTTAGAAATACTTTATATTTTGTTTCATATAGTAATTGATTTTTAGAACGAACAATAAACATCACTGGCTATTGGAGAAATGTAATAGTGTGTCCTTGATTTAGATAAAATTATTAGTTTTATCAAGTGCTACTAAAATATTCTAATTCAAAGAGTTGGTTTCTGTAAGATATTTACAAAACACTCAAAACCATAAACAGAAATAATTTGTTTGATAATTGATCCCAGGATGGTGCAAATTTGTGAATATGGGCACCCACGTACCTACTTATAGAACAGAACATGCATGTTCAACATCAGGGGGTGAAGGAAAGTTTATGTAATTAAATGAGATAAGGTGACTGTAATTTAAAAAACAACCAGATTAATATTATGTTTGACTATTATGTCAGGTATATAAGCCGACAACAGTCATTCTGTAAAATATTTGTTTAATATTTTACAGAATGGACTGTTAGAGGCTTATATCTTACTTAAAATATTGTTTAACACGTCGAAAAAGGTAAAACAAAAGAAACAGCAAGCAAAGATATAATTTCATCAAGTAGGAAACTTGTTTTGTAAATAAACTTCTTTACATTAAAATGTATCCTACCTGTTGGCCCATTTAAACAGTAACTCAACTTACAAAAATAGACAAGAAGAAAGTACAGCTAACGGTACAACAGGTACTGCTATATGAAGAATAAGACACAGGGTATGTGTATCATGATTTTTGCGTGCACAAGGACTTCTCAGTTTCCGCTCATAGTATCCATTAATACCTTTACATGTGTTTTGTATTTCAAAATGTATAAAGTGATTAAAGTATATTGTTAGTGCAAGAACGAAGAAAGAGATGTCGTTATTAGTGATTGTGTTGTTTCAAAATTTGGATAAAATTAAATGCCTATTCAGAATCTATTCAGAAAAGGATATCTTAGTAGTCAAAACAGCTAATAATGGCAAGTTTTTTATATTTCAAAATGTATTCCTCTCCTATTAGTTTCTTTTTTCTTCTCGGGTTTTATTTTTTACAGGTTTAAAGAGAAAAAAGAAAAGCACATGAAGACAGGTTTTTTAACCATATCGAGTGCACCGTAGTCGATTTTATTTCAAATACATAATTAATATAAACAAACGAAGATGTAACAACATGCAAACAGTTTTATTCTTGTGTTGGAATTTTCAAGAGACTTTCTGTTTTATTCTTTCTGTAAAGTCGTATCGCTTTTATTTAGTTTATTTGTTTATTGCGTCCCTTGTGTTGTTTAGATGTTACCGAAACGTAATTTTGTCTCGATTTTCTTTTGAAAAAAACTTTTATAAAACAATCCATGCGAACAAAGTGCGAATCGGACACACGGTTGATTTTTTTTTGACAGATAAAATGCTGTAATGTCTTCCTTCATTCTGTTTCTCATATGCATCGTCGTTCATAAGCATAGTGTTGCATTTTATATTCATATGTAAGCAATAACTTAGAAAAAAACTTGTGAATCAACGCCGAACCAGAAAATTCTTAAAAGTATTATAGTCCCCTAGATCATGAAGGAAGTTCCAGATTCGCACTTAATTCACATGATAAGGTTTAGGTTGTCCATGGCCTTTGCATTGCGGCACGACCTATCAAATTTTAAAAGCATGCTTTTTTCATTATAATTGTAGTTAAAAATGATGTTAGGAAGAATAAGAGCAACACCAGAGGTCAATTTCGAGTACCTAAAGACGAACGAGGATAAATCTTTTAAAAGGGAAATTCACAAAGGAAACAAAAACAAGACTGCCAACAGAAACAAGACTTACAACGACCATAATCAACTTATTGAATTATGTTGTTTATAATTGTCATTTGTTCTTTAGTTGTATTTTTCTTTTCATGATGAAAACAATAAGGGTAATTAATAGTTTTTTTTATTTCAGTGATTGAACTATCATTTACCTGTAGGAATCAGTCATGTTACCTTTAGCTGTCCAATATTTTTAAGAAAGATTCTAAAGATTTTTAAGGGCAATTCTTAAAAAAATATTGGACAGTTAAAGGTAACATAATGGTTTCTTACAGGTAATCAGTTTTACCATCAGCACCAGAAGTACCTTTAAATATTATTAGATGTAATTGTAAACAAAACTGTGACTCAAAACGTTGCACTTGTCGAAAACATGGACTTGACTGCTCAATTAGTTGTGGAGAATGTAGAGGAGTAAACTGTTCAAACTCACCTTCTGTAACTGATGAAGATCTAAATGCTGAGATTTAGCTCTACCTGATTATAAACATTTTATTTCAAACAATAACTAACATGATTGTTCTGACTCATTAGAAATAATCCTATTTGTTTTATTATTTGCTAAATATAAATGAAACCTTTCTAAGATGAATTGAAAAATAAATTGATAAAAAGTTAAAAATAACAAAATAAGAGTTCAAAATTAATGTAATTTTTTTTCCTATAAAGTATGATTTTTGTATTCTTTTATCCTATAACATGTTGTTTGAATAGTTTTCCATGTACAAATGTATTTGTAAACTATTACTTGATTTTATTAAGTCTGTTACCATTGTAATCTTTATTAAAATTGTCAAAAGTTATGATAGTCTTTTTATGGGAAATTAGTCGAAAATTCCGGCTGGGGTCATACATTTTACCATTTTTACCCACTTTCCCCATAGAATACAAAAGAAGACTTTTTATATGACTTAAAGTATACATAGACAATGCTAAAAACACATAAATTAATTCTGTTGCAATTTCTTTGAGGTTTAAGTTTTTTTACCTTTAGATTGACTGGAATATAAATGATATAGTCCAATATACACGGAAATATAGAACCAGTAAAACAATAGAATGACGTCACAACAATGTTTTAAGAACTAATTAATTGAATTAAGATAAAGAAGAAACATAAATTTCTACCAATTTATAAAACTTTAGATGAAAGGTTTCATAAGAATATCAGTTTAAATTTGATTCTTACCTTTTCTTTTGTGTATCTTGTCTAATATAAACAATCGAGATTATAATTTAACTGCCGATACAACAAACACATTTATATAATACAGAATATTTAGACTTTGATGGCAACCAATCCATTCATGCTATTGCGGTCAGATAACTCATTTGTAGACATGCCTTGAAGGCAAATAAACCAGTTTAGTTAAGAGGGACATACGAGCTGCTTAAAGTAATGAATTGTCTGCTGTTTGTTTTCTACAAAAGGTTAGGAAATAGACAAAGCGTTGGATATTGTGTTATGTCTTATCGTCTGTTGTTTGAGTTCTGTATTTTCGATATATTTCACATTTGTCTTTTTTGTCAGTTAATTTGTTTTAATTTCCATTTATTGTGTTTGTCCAAATAATTATGACGTCGTCATAGCGTTTATTTTAAATAGCCTTTCAATATCATCATTATGATGATAATTGTTTTGAATTGCATTGTGAAAATATTTGTATGAATTACAAGATAAACTATTCGTTACTGTTTGTGGAGTGCTGTGCTGTCGTTAACGGAAGATGTTCGTTGTTATTTTATGTTTTACATGTTGTAACGACTATTATATTATGTATTTGTGACTTTTGTTACTGAGTGTTCTTGCGTTTGTTTATGCTGTATTTCTGTCACGTAGTTATGTTATTTTTGCAATAAGTTTTAACATTGCCATATAAGCAGGCGGTATGGCTAGCCATGAAACCCATTCAACCATCCATTTTTCTAATAAAAAGTCCTGTACCAAGTCAGGAATATGGCAGATATATTCAAATAGTTCGTTTCTATGTATGTTGCATTTGTCTTTTTTGCACTTCTGTGTTTTTCCATAGCGGTATATTTTTAAACCTTTTGTGATATATTTGGCACAATAGAATGAACTATAACTTACTTTATATAAATTCCATTTTATTTTCTCTCATACAGTTAATTCGATTGTGTGAATCGAAGTGAAAATGAGTACTAGTATTTAGAAATATTTTATCGATATCAATATTTATGTCAGAAATCGAAATTACACAATAAAACAAATTTAATAAAAATAGCATACAACCTCAAACTCAAAAACTCAATTAATTGATTTTAATCTTCATCTTTTATAATTGAAATGCATATTTTATGTCAAGTAATAAAAACTTTAGGCAATTATAATTTGTAGATTTATTTAGTGAAATGATTTTTTTCTCATACAAGTGAGAGGTTTAGCTAGCTATAAAGCCAGGTTTAATCCACCATTTTCAACATAAGAAAATGCCTGTATCAAGTCAGGAATATGACAGTTTGATATCCATTCGTTTGATGTGTTTGCAATTTTGATTTTGCCATTTGATTTAGGTTTTTCCATTTTGAATTTTACTCGGAGTTCAGTATTTTTGTGGTTTTACTTTTATTTATCTATTCTAACTTGTCTTTCCCAGTACGTCAGACATGCATTTTGTCTGCATAAGAAAATCATTGTTACTCAAAGAAAAGGTTAAAAAGGCCAAATAAAGTATAATTTTTACTATTCTAAACATTGCGTGAACTATCAGGGCACCCGCAATCATCCCGATCTGATGAGATTCGTGTTGCTAAGACTTTAGTTTTGATGTTGTGTTTGGTAGACTGTAATTTGCCTTCGTCACTTTCAGTTGTTTTAACCATGGCTTTGTCAGTTTGTCTTCGACATACATAAAGTGTGAATATTAAGTTTTTATATCAGACTTGTATCAATCATGTTTATGCATAGTAGTCAGAAAAGGTAATGAAGTTGTCTAGATTTTGATATATATAGTCCATAACAGGATATCAACCTAAAATTGAAGGCCGTACGGTGACCTATACATGCTATATTTGTTAATGTCTGTAACATTTTGGTTTCTTGTAGACAGTTGTCCCATTGACAATCACACCACATCTTCTTTCAATTTGTTTAACTGTAAATAGCAACTACCCAATCCACAACAGCGGTAAAATTAAGACGTTGTGTTTACAAATTGCAATTATAGTCCAGACTTTAAATATTTGTAATAAAATCGATTTGTAGATGACATGAGTTTCAGTTTTGGAATGGAAAATTGCAAACAAAATTTACACTTTAAGAACATTTTTTCTGAATTTCTCTGAAAATCTGCAGAACTAAATGTTTATCTTTGTACTCCCGTAAAATAATCATCGATTACTTTTGTCAAAAACTCGATTTATGCAGTTTAGAAATGGCAAAATTCTAAACATATGTTAAATGATAAGATTAAATTTAAAAACAAATAGTTTTTAGATTATCGTTCTGTATCTTCTCGAATTTTACATGTTCTGTCTGCAGTATTGACATTAGGCAAAACTGGGTATGTGCTCAGACCGTTAAAGTATTTTTGCTTCCATAAGATTCCGGTTAAAGCGTACCTATGTATGTAGAGAAATATTCATATCACGTTCATATTTCAAATTCAGAAAAACACTCCAATAAGTATTCATCGGTTATAGGTACACTTTTCCTTTGATGTTTACTCTCTAATACTGTCCGTATCACGAACAGTCACTGATTAAAAACATTTGTTCAATTCACACTTGACACGCTGTCGGTTTCAGTTGCTGAATATCGTTTTCTTGTTAACCAATCACATCATTATACGTCATGCAAATCATTAACTGTTATGACGCAAGTCGTCGTCGTAGCTAAATCGAAATATTACGAAATCAATGTCTTTGTTAAGGCTTCTGAATATAATTATATATAATACAATGAATTCATACAATTATATTCTATTCTTTATTTAAAATCATACACAATTACACATACATTTTTTAAATGATATAAACTTTGAAGAGTGTCTGTGAACAAAATTAGCACGTCGTGTATCCCTACAGTGCAATGATCATTTTGACACATCTTCTTTATAAAATGATTATGTCCAGCTATATACTCTCAATAATTTATTTTTACCATAAATCCAGACAAAAACTTTCATTTTCAAATAATAATTTCAATAATTCAGAATACTGAATACAGAATTTGAAAATGTTCTTTACGAAAATAGAATATCGTATAAAAAATCTCAATCGTATGGCTGAAAACAATGTAAAATGTAACGCAATATTCTCACAAAACAAAACAGAAAGAGCATTATTCATTGAAATAGGGAAAAATCAAAACACAACCAGCAAAAAGAATTCTACTGTAACAATATTTTATCAATACTAACACAATTTAAAAACAAAGTTAAGAGATGTGTACTAAATCCTAACAGTATGGATATATCTGTCAAGAACTGATACCTTTACAACAGTTTCGGACCTAGATCAATAATCGACATTTATTGAATTTGTAAAACAGATTCGGACTGGAATGCCCTAGACTTGATCCTGACAATTATGTATACGCCTTAGTTTATCTTAGAACTTAGGCTTTTATCTTTTTAAGTTAGACTAAAAAAATGGCACAAACTGATCCTGCCAAACAGATTTTAACTATTTATATTTTCCACTCATCCGAGTTTTCGACACAACCGATTTCGACGCAACGAGAATTGTATCCCTTTACTAATATAATGAAAATTGTAATATGCCAGCTCCAGACCTAACAAAAACTGAATGAAAGATTGTGTATTCATCATATGAAAATCAAGCATAATCCCTACTATTAGAGGATTAGTACCATTTCATCATAAAATATACGAGAAGAACATAACCCTTAGCATGTCAACAACTGATTTTAGAATAAATAAGTGTATTTCCGATGTAAAGACCATATGAGAGAATCAATGATAATGTAAAAAAAAATGCAACCTTTGATGAACTGACAACAGTATTGTAACAATTTCCCTTCTGAATAAGTCTGTTTTTAATTAGCTGTTGAGGTAAATGCCCACAGTTGTGTGCTTTAAAAGAATATTATCTTAACAGATTATATGTTGTGCACCTGAACATATAATATGTAAGCACGTTGATTTATATTTAGGAATGATGTCATTGTACCGATGATACAATAAAGTAAATGTTTTGACATGTTTGTGATATCGAGAACTCTGGTGTAATATTTTTTCAGTAAAATATACATTTCTTTTGTTAAAAACAAATTCGTTGCTACATCAACAATCAATTTGAACAAATTAAATTATATAAACACCATAATATGACAACAAGGGAACGTCACCATCTCTAAATGGTTAATTGACAATAGGAAATGAAAAATCACTTCTTTTATCGTAAATATTGATATTAAACTTCAAATTAAAGATATAGATATCAAGATCCAAGAAAGGGCAGAAAAATTGAGAATGGAAATGGGGAATGTGCCATAGAGACAACAACCCGACCATAGAGAAAAAACAACAGCAGAAGGTCACCAACAGGTCTTGAATGTAGCGAGAAATTCCCGCACCCGGAGGCGTCCTTCAGCTGGCCCCTAAACAAATATATACTAGTTCAGTGATAATGAACGCCATACTAATTTCCAAATTGTACACAAGAAACTAAAATTAAAATAATACAAGACTAACAAAGGCCAGAGGCTCCTGACTTGGGACAGGAGCAAAAATGCGGCGTGGTTAAACATGTTTGTGAGATCTCAACCCCCCCTATACCTCTAGCCAATGTAGAAAAGTAAACGCATAACAATACGCACATTAAAATTCAGTCCAAGAGAAGTCCGAGTCTGATGTCAGAAGATGTAACCAAAGAAAATAAACAAAATGACAATAATACATAAATAACAACAGACTACTGGCAGTTAACTGACATGCCAGCTCCAGACTTCAATTAAACTGACTGAAAGATTATGATTTCATCATATGAACATCAGGCACAATCCTTCCCGTTAGGGGTTTAGTATCATACCATCATAACATATATGAGAAGAACATAACCCGTGTCATGCCAACAACTGGTTTTTGAATAAATGTGTTTAGTTCCGATGCAAAGACCCTATAAGTGTTCGTTGATAGTTTTGCTATATTTAAGTCAGTTCAGCAGGATGAATCTCTTTAGTGTACATACTTCCGTTTCGTTTCTATTGTGATCTGTTTTGCAAAAAAGGAGAAAGAGAGATACAAAACGAAAAACTTTCAAACCATTCATTGGGTCAAAACAGCCAGCGCCATTGCTGAAAGAAAATGGCGAACATGCAAAACAATATTGAACAAGTTTAATTTATCTGGAAAGGTACAGAGTGCTTCGCATTTTAAACAATTACCTCAGTTTATGTATTCTGTGTGATTTTTAAAGGAAGCAAGTTTGGTGCAGACCACCGGATATGTTCTAAAACCACTCCAAAGGCCCGAAATATCATGAGGCTAAATCCATCAATTAGAAACACAACGTAAACAACTACTTAATTCAATAGAAAACTGTGCCAGGCAATGGGCTACAAGTCAGAAAGAAGACGTAATATATACTCTTTCCTAATGGATTGAGGCTGTGAGGTCATTGATACAAACCATGAATACCTATGCATATTTCATCAACCTTAATTTTGCAAAACACTTTTCCTTCCTCCATGACAAATATGCTGTTGTCCTACAAGATAAAGCCCCGGCAACATCGTTTTTGTATGTCAAATACATTACATCATCTGCTTCACAAATTAAAAAGGTATTGACAATTCATTTGAAAACTCAACATATACATTCACAATACATAAGGTCAAATCCTAGATTATTATACATGTATAAAAATGAAATTGAGAATGGAAATGGGGAATGTGTCAAAAAGACAACAACCCGACCATAGAAAAACAACAGAAGAAGGTCACCAACAGGTCTTCAATGTAGCGAGAAATTCCCGCACCCGGAAGCGTCCCTCAGCTGGCCCCTAAACAAAGATATACTAGTTCAGTGATAATGAAGGCCATACTATTTCCAAATTGTACACAAGAAACTAAAATTAAAATAATACAAGACTAACAAAGGCCAGAGGCTCCTGACTTGGGACAGACGCAAAAATGCGGCGGGGTTAAACATAAGATCTCAACCCTCCCCTATACCTCTATCCAATGTAGAAAAGAAAACGCATAACAATATGCACATTTAAAATTCAGTTCAAGAGAAGTCCGAGTCTGATGTCAGAAGATTTAACCAAAGAAAATAAACAAAATGACAATAATACATAAATAACAACAGACTACTGGCACTTAACTGACATGCCAGCCCCAGACTTCAATTAAACTGATTGAAAGATTATGATTTCATCATATGAATATCAGGCCTAGGCACAATCCTTCCCGTTAGGGGTTTAGTATCATACCATCATAACATATATGAGAAGAAAATGTCTATTCTATGTTCCTTTGCTATTTCAATTAAAGATGAAGAAATGGATGTTCAATCACAGTATATTTGGCACATAAACCACATTAGTGTACTTACAGACAACGTAATATTGGTTTGTCTTCCAATTGCTGCAAGAAAACTCTTTCTTAATTATTGATTAATTATCAATTTTATCAACAATCAACAATTATCAAAGTTATTCTTTAGAAATATTGAATAACTATCTATTCTAGAAGCAGACGTATATACTAAAATATTGCAAAGATCTTTTATAGTACAGGAAATCTAAGACTCTTTCATCTTGCAATAGTATTGAAACAATTGACTTTTCCTACACTTTACACAAGTATTCTCAATTACAAACTAAAAACAAATCGAAAGAGTTGGTCCTGCTTTGATTCATAAAAAAGACAAACGTAGATACAAGGATATTGTATTAGAGAGGGATACATTCCCTGATCCAAACAGACAATTCCTGAAACGGACATTATCATTTGCAAATATAGCTCAACATGCAGACTTCTTATACGTTCAGGTATTTCCTATCCAATTTTTTTTTATGGAAATATTCTTTATAAAGCACAAAAATGTCAGTATTCACCTCAGAAGCGAACAAAACCTTTAAATAGACTTATTAAGAAAGGTTAGTTACGATACTGTTGTCAGGTCATTAAAGATTGAATATTTTGGCGTTAATATTGATTCACTTATAGGGTCTTTGCGTCGGAACTAAACACATTTATTTAAAAAAAAACAGTTGTTGGCATGACAGGGGGTATGTTCTGCTGATATATGTTATAATGGTATGATACTAAACCCTATGGGGAAGGATTGTGCCGTATATTCATATGATCTAGGACATAATCTGTCAATCAGTTTAATTGAAGTCTGGAGCAGGCATGTCAGTTAACTACTAGTAGGTTGTTGTTATTTATGTATTATTGTCATTTTGTTTATTTTCTTTGATTACATCTTTTGACATCAGACTCGGAATTATCTTGAACTGAATTTTAATGTGTGTATTGTTATGCGTTTACTTTACACATTGGCTAGAGGCATAGGGGGAGTGTTGAGATCTCATTAACATGTTTAACATGTTTAACCCCGCCGCATTTTTGCGCCTGTCCCAAGTCAGGAGCCTCTGGCCTTTGTTAGTCTTGTAGTATTTTTGATTTTAGTTTCTTGTGTACAATTTGGAGTGTAGTATGGAGTTCATTATCACTGAACAAGTATATGTATTTGTGTGGGGGCCAGCTGAAGGACGCTTCCGGGTGCTGGAATTTCTCGCTGCATTGAAGACCTGTTGTTGACCTTCTGCTGTTGTCTGTTCTATGGTCGGGTTGTTGTCTCTTTGACACATTGCTAATTTCCATTCTCAATTTTATTATCAGGATGCTTGATGTGTCGATTAACAGGCAGCATACTGTAAACCAACTTATTTTCGCGGATACTTTATTAATGTTTGCATTTGATCTTTTCTTGAGCACTTCGTTGATATTTAATTTCGCGACTGTCTGATTCACTTGATGAAATTTTAAAAGGAAAGATCCACGTTTTACATATATACGACGATTTATATTCGCGTTTTTGCTTCTACTCGCGAAAGTTGCAAAAATAAGTTAGTTTACAGTATTTGTTACGTTTGGAAGACGTGTTTCAACAACCAATCGACTTTCCAATGGGAACCAACTATGCATTTTTTAAGCCGAAATATTTCGTTATTCATAAAAAGGTAAATGTATACAGGAACTTTTTAGCAAGTAGTAAGCATTACCCTTTAAATATGCTCTCTCAACAAATATATATCACATTAAGGTGCCGATAGTGATCGCATCTATCCCATCGAACTTTCGATGAAGAATGCAACAGATACAGTTGAGTCTGCCGCATATTCACATGTGTCCTGTAACTGCCAATGAGAGTCAGTTGAAAACAAAACGTTGCGACAAAAAGAGATTATTTCGGCTTCCCAATTTTGACCTTTCCATTTATATGCAGCAACATTCTAGCAGCGCCTGCATACGGAATATATATCTCCCTGTACGATTCCAAAGCTTATCTTTCCTATCATTACTTTTTTAATAGAGGATTTCTATTAAACCAATAGTTCCAAGTTGTGAAGTTTAAGTTCGTGAATTTTACTGACAACATCACGAGTTATACGGCCGTTATGAAATATCTGTTTCACAGATAATAGCGAATATGTTCGAAATGCCATAGCTACAATTTCGTGGCCTTTTAACCGAATGTACCGAATTAGACGTATTACCGGGTTTGCAAAACGACGGATGCTACATGTGGTTGAGGATTTATTTACCCTTCTGTAGCACGTGATTGCACTCAAAGTTTTAAGTGGGGTTCATTTTGCACTGTCTTAGCGTTCGATGCTGTGTTTTGTGTACTGTTGTGTGCCTGTCTTGTCTATATGTTTTTTTTTATTTTCTTTTATTTATGGTGTTGTCATTTTTTTTTCGATTTATGAGTAAACATGTCACATTGTTATTTTTTATTCATAGTACATGCATCATCCATTCGTATATTTCTCAGTTACCCGACTTAACAACTTAACAGATGATGAATATCTATGACCCAAAGATATATATTACAACCAACTGGAGAGTTCTTCGATAGTTTTTGTATCGATGGGGATAATGAAAAACTAGCATCGCGTGACATTATGCTATGCAAATCCCTGAGTGTTTTTTTTTAACACAGGCGAATTGAGAAAATTTTACGTCTTTATTAGATTTCCAACTGGAATACTCGACCCAGGTGTTCTAGTTTCACTTCCACACCCCCACGAAAAAGTGCACAGTCAATATGTTGATGTTTACCTGCATACAATATTAAAAAGTATTCATACAAAGCATTTATTGCTGACGTAATGGCGTGACGTTTGTGTGTAAAACGAAATCGAACACGGTATAATGAGGATTATCTTGAAACTTAAGTATTGAACATTATAATTTAAAACCTTAAATGTGTACCCTGTTGATAGTTCCATACCAGCAACAAGTCTGTGTATACGTATTCCCCTTTTCATTGCGTTTATCCAACAGGGATCTATCCATCAGCATGCATTTTGTATATAATTATATAGTTTATCGATTATGTCTAGAATATTGCATTTAGATCCCTGTATAATTTCTTCATCCTCTCTGAGGCATTCTCAGATCTATTTTACATATCAATAAATATATATCACGCAACATCATAAAGGAGCAACCTTTAAATTTCAATAGAAGGATTCATTTTATGCTTGAATCAATCTTTGTCCTCGCTTTCAATCACATTTTTTTTCTTTAAAATTTTTAAACACTTTGTAAGGTTTGAGCAAAATCTTGATTCAGAACATTTTGTTTGGCATGTGCTTGTTATGACCACAATATTTCTTTTAATCAAATTGGGAATCACATTTCTTTTATGCAAAAACAATATAAGCCCCTTTGAAGTTAATTGGCCGATCCCTGATGAAACTATTATCATGTTCTTACTTTTGTTACGTATAGATATTTCAAGATAGTGTGTACATCCTAACAAACGAGTAGCTTGAGTAGCTTCGCATCGTGATCGCAATCTTATTTTCATTTCGCCTTAGGTGTAAATGCACATAAAGAAAAACATTTGATTCGTTCACATTATATTCAGCCAAATTTGTAATTTGTGTAAATTATGTACACTAAATAAGGTCATGTTGTATTTGATGAAGTCAGAATACATGTATATCAATTAATATATACACAAATGGAAAATAATAATAATAAAAAAAACCAAAACACATGATTAACCGTGTAAAACTTTAATGAATGGTTCCTGATAACCCTTCATTCGATCCAATATATTTAAATGAATAATCTTCAAGAACAGAAAAAAAGAATCGAAATGAGAATCCATGAAAACATCATTTGTTCATATAGTGTTACCAGATGTTGGTATTAATTTCAAATACATTAATCAAACTAGATAATTTTCTAATGTAAGGCCATCTTACTACTTGTGCTTTGACAATATTCCTTCCTTGAAAACGCAAATTAACCAACAACGTACCTCTCTGTTTTGATGTGAAAATATGGCAGCTACTTAATTGTTGTGTGTTAAAGCCAAAGTTTACCGATTGTCACCTTATAGTAAACAATTAATAAAAAGCAAGGATATTGAGCAGGTGTATAACATGTATAATCAGATTATAGTTTATAACAATAACAGAAGCATGCGTATTGCGATCACTGGATTTTTACGACAGGTTCTCGCTATGGTCACTAGAATATGGTAAATATGTCGGCGAATTGAGTCCTGGAAGCAAACTATTCATAAAAAATAATCTTCTTCTAAATATGGACAAATTAAAAAATGTATATGTACAAAAGTTTTATAATAAAAACTATCCATTTAGTTATAAAAAAAACATATGCATATTTTTTGTTTTGATATGAGGTTTCGTATGACTTTTAAATAACATTGAAAACAACTAAAATATTAATCCAGAAACAGACAAACAAATATCTAGTAGTGAAAAGAAAGGGTTCTAAAAAACTAAAGACCGGCAAATCAAGTGATTCTGATAGCATTATTAATGAAATAATAAATATATTTATAGCAGTAATTTTACAATAAATGCATTAACAAAACTCATTAATTCAATTTTAACATCTGGCTAAAATCAAGAGCAGTGGAACGTCGACTGTGTAATACAAATATTGTGAATGAATGATTTTTTATTGCATAAGAAACAACATTACTTTAGCATTATACAAGGTATATACATATACATGTATACATATATTGATACATTGAGGTTTTATCTTTGTATATCTAAGGAAATCAATTGAATTTTAAGGCTGAATTAAAGGTTCAAGCTACAAAAGATGCGCAGGTCTGTAAAATGTTTGTTTTTTCTACGATATCAACTCTTCAATATTTCTATAAGGTTTGGTTTTTAAATATTTTAGAATTTTGTTTTATAATGTCAACTTTTCTTTTAAGTTTGGTTTCTAAATATGTTGTAAACGTTAGCCCTCAAAATCTTTTCTTTAGGTTTTTTCAAAACGAGTACGAAACTTCTTGTGATTGATGAATCAAATATTCGACACCATTGATGACTTTTTAATTTGACAGTGAAAAAATCTCCAACTGGTTCCAAGCCCTATATAACTACCAAAATAGCAAGAAACGATCAGGCCAGCTTTTATCATTTTTGACTAAGGGGGAGCAATCCAGGTTTGGCAATAGAATTGTTACAAATGATGTTATGATATTGTAATTATTGTATTTATTTATGTTGGCCTAATTTGTATTGTATGGCCTGATAGTTTGGTTTTTAAATATTTTAGAATTTTGTTTTATAATGTCAACTTTTCTTTTAAGTTTGGTTTCTAAATATGTTGTAAACGTTAGCCCTCAAAATCTTTTCTTTAGGTTTTTTCAAAACGAGTACGAAACTTCTTGTGATTGATGAATCAAATATTCGACACCATTGATGACTTTTTAATTTGACAGTGAAAAAATCTCCAACTGGTTCCAAGCCCTATATAACTACCAAAATAGCAAGAAACCATCAGGCCAGCTTTTATCATTTTTGACTAAGGGGGAGCAATCCAGGTTTGGCAATAGAATTGTTACAAATGATGTTATGATATTGTAATTATTGTATTTATTTATGTTGGCCTAATTTGTATTGTATGGCCTGATAGTTGTTTACAGAATAGTCTTAGAACTGTGCAGTTTAGAAATCACTGGAAAAATTACAGAATGATTGGAACTTTCCAGAATGATCCTAATAAAAGATGTGTTACATAAACTTCTACATTTTACTAGAAACTTCCATTGTAACTTTCTAGGATGTTCCAGTATAGATTGTTCTAGAATTTTCCTTGACAATTATATATATACAAACACTAAAGTTAAACACTCATTCTTGGATTTGAACTTATACATCGATAGACATTAATATTCATAGCCTTTGGATTGACACTTTTATTCTACAAACAACATCATACTGGATTGTGACCGTAATATTCAGATTGGATTCCGATAGATATCCGGATACAGATAAAGATAAAAGATTGGACTCATATTTTGACAGTTAAGTTGACAGTAATATTTGTGAAATACTTCTTGTAAACTTTTGTATAATAAATATTGTTAAATTTTACTATTGATTTGTGTCTTTTGTTGGCTACAATTTAAAGGCGATTTCTGGCCGTAACAATGACAATTAATATATATTATTTATTCTACATAACATAACATGACATAAATATGATGCAATATAGTATCAGCCTGTTCATCATTCTTATCTGCTTACCCTTTCCGGAGCACCCGAGATCACCCCTAGTTTTTGGTGTGGTTCGTAGTTTTCTATGTTGTGTCATGTGTACTATTGTGTGTCTATTTGTCTTTTTCATTTCTAGCCATGGCGTTTTCAGTTTATTTTCGATTTATGAGTTTGACTGTCCCTTTGATATCTTTCGTCCATCTTTTATCATGGAAATGCAAGATTGAAATATTTTCGAGTACATTTGTTTTCTACATGTATCATGAAAAGTAAAATCACAAAAATACTTAACTCCGAGGAAAATTTAACAGTGGGATTTCCAGTGACACTAGAACAATAGAAAAATCACTCTTCTTATGAAAGAGATAGAAAAGGTAGAGAAAAAGGAGAGACAATTTACGCATAAAAACCGACATGCATAGGGATGAATATCTCTTAAAACACAAAACCATTATATAACATTTATACAACCACTATAAATAAAGTATATGCTAAAGCTAAATTTGTTAATATATGAATTTAATTGCCAAACATGCTGTTAATTGAACAATCTATTGTTCAACATAGGGGTGTGTAAAAAACTGCCAGATTTGACTGCATATTTTTCTTTTTTTTTTGAAAAAAATATATATCAAACCTTAATAATGCAGCTTTCTGAGTATCCAATTTTTAACGTGTTCCGAAATGTAGTTTCGTCACAAGAATTTTTCAAAGTTGGGTCATTTTGTCTATATAAATGTCGGTAAATTCGCATGATCGAGCACATCGACAAGTGTATCGTTGGGACAACTCGATATAATGTAATCAATATACGTGACAAATAACCTAATGTGAAGTTTATTAAAATCATCATAACATAATTGATCAACACATTATATTTGAAAAACATGAGTCCTATAATATAAGACTTTAAAGGTTCATATCATTTACATTCAACGTTTTTATTGGATTTTTTTTTACTACAATGTAACCTCGAGGTTAAACGTTGGTAGTAAAAAAAATCACAGAAAAATGTTGATTGATATTGTAAATGATATAAACTTTCGAATTCTTATAATATCGAAATAGAAAATATGTGATCCGAATTAACCATGCATGTGTATTGAAGAAGAATTTGCACTTTTATGAAGTACAGGGGGTAAGGTGTTTTTCTTAAACAATATTATGATCCCAAATTTTGTTGGCAATACTTTTAAAGAAACACTACATATAGGAAAGTAAATGTTAAATCTCAATGTATTATTATTATGAAAAAACCTTCCCCCTCCCCCGGTTTGGCATGTAATGGTTGAAACCTAAGGTGATTCGCTCTAACTGCCTAAAAGGGGGCCCGCTTCAGTCTTACGTCAGTGATTTAGTATATACTAGTAATAAACAAAATATTGTCTCATACTGAAAGGGGCGGCCGAGCAACCTGCACAGCCAAGCTTGTCTTGCAAAACAGCCAAGATTTACAAAACATTTCCAATAAAAACCTTCAGTTGGGCAATCTGACTGGAATCTAATTATCTCTACTGATAAATAATGCAACACTAATGACACATTTAAGTTAATTTTGGAAGGATTTTATTCACAAAGAATGTTTCTCATTGATGTACATTTATATGCTCTTGTCTTTTCGGAGTTTATATTGGAAATTAAATTGTTGCATGAAAGAGTCTAGCTCCACATTCCTATGCATATGATTGTCATATGTACGTGAGAATCATTCCATAAAACATCCGTTTGATACCCTTTCAATGCCAGACACTGTCTAGTGTGGAAAATCTGGTTAAACTTGTGCTGGATCAGACACTTGAATCTGACATCGTTATTGATGTTAAGCAATTAGTTTAACGGGTCATCCGGAACTGTTAGATTTTATGACAGTCTTCCTTCCATACAGAACATCACTGCAAAATAATTTGAACATTCAATTAGGTGATTATAATATTATTTGGCAATCCAAACAGAACCTGAAAATATTAGACCAACGTACGTTTGAATAGAGATGCTAAAAAGAAATCCCCCCCCCCCAAAAAAAAACACAGCCATTTTACTTAACAATCAAATTAAAACAGTAGTTAGTTTCATGTCCCATCATCCTTTGGTTGTAGACCCCAGATAAATATAATCTAAATTTCGTAGCATTTTTACCACCCCCTTTTTTTAAACTGAATTTGTTCAAGGTATAGTGGTTTTACCCCTTTTCAGATTTCAGTATGTCATGTTGTATATATTTTATGAATTAGATGAATTTCTAGTAAGTTTCTATGATATTCTTTATCATTTGACAAAATACTATGCATCTGAATTAAATTGTTTACTTTTTGAAAAAGCGCGCCTTCTTATACTTTAATTTACCTCCCATTATTTCACATAGCAACACAAATTAAAAACTGCCAATCTTTGCTGCATATCAATTTTTTCCCCCGATAAAAATATATATCATGCAACATAATCAACTTTACAAATTGGGAGAAAATCAAGGTGTTCCGACCATTGGATAGTATTTAAAAAAAATAATGAAAGGATGGCATGATTACAAGTTTGATCCCTGACGACACTGAAAATCGAAAATTCACGCATTTACCTATCATATGATGATACGATGAGGTGATAAACTTAATAAGAAATAATTTACCTGATTCGTTATCATATTCACATTATGTTGACACGTCTTAGTTCGTTTATGCTAGCTCATTTTAAACAAGCTAAACAATTACAGCATCATCCGTTTTTTTTACCGATTACCTCTAGTCAGAAGAGCGCACTGTTTACAGGGGAGGTAATATTTTGTCACCAGTTTGCCCACTGTTAAAACGGAAAGTCCCCGATATGAAATGGAAAAATCAAAAGCATACCATCGAAAGACACTTCAAAGTGATTTTCTATGATGTTAAACTATACCTATTCACATTGTCAAAAAAAAAAATGACTGTATTGATACACGAATGAAATAACTGAAATACCGAACCCAAGTTAAATTAAAAATGAAAATTAAATGAAAAAATCAAATCCACAAACACATTAAACAATGACAAAACAATTATTATATTCCTGACCTGGTACAGGCTTTTCCCAATGTAGAAAATGGTGGATTAAACTTCATTTCGAGTATCAAGCTCGGGTATGTATGTATGGTATTAAAGCACCTGTTTAACAATTTTAAAATGTATGAAACAAATCTATCAATAAACTAAGATCATATTCAAATTAATAAAAAGGTTTTCAGTTATTCTATCAATCTAGCAAATTTCATATTTTTCATAACATTACCTAGATCATATAAGATCTATTTTGAATGAACATAACACATTACAGGATATTTCATGCGTCCGGAGCTCTGGAGCTACCTATATCAGGGGGCAGCCAAAGCCGAACATTTGAAAGCTGTGAATGTAAAAGATTCGAAGCATTTAAACAGCTACATGGCTTCAAAAACTAATAAATGAAATGTAAGAAGTGTCATTCATGTTCTGTGTGTTTCACCTTGACATCAAATAAAACTACTGTTCCTTTGAATCTATAATTAACCAGCAGAATGTTTTCTTTTTTGTCGAATTGAATACCGATCGGTCTATTAAGTCCGTTTGATTCCGTAAGAACTTCTATCGAATTTTTCCCATCATAGGAGACTACTAAAACGGTGTTCGTAATTTCATCGGTAACATACACATTTCCCTCACCATCAGTTGTCAAGCCTCTTAAATCTTTATATTTTCTCTCTTCAAACTTCCAGATTTGTTTTCCTTCTAAATAGCAGCAGTATATTGATGTGCTATCTATACATATCAACTTATCATTTATTACTATGATATAATAAGTACTGTATGATGGTAATGGTATTGTGCGTGTCACTTTTCCGGTCAAGTCCATCACCTGTACTTCGCTTAAATCAATAAAAACGTACAGGTTATTCTCATTGTATGATATTCCTTCGCTGTGACCACTGATGACAATTATACTGGTTACAGTACCAGTATCTATATCGATTATCGGTATGTGTCTGTTACTACAGGATACTGCAACAGTAGTATGGTCTATCTTTGTAATAAACCACGGCTTATAAGGTAGAGGAATGTGTTGGACATTAGAACAATCATCATTACAAAGTACAAGTCGCTCAAAAGTATAGTCCGTGAAAACTAGTTTAATACCTATCTTTATGCAGTCCTTATAATAAGGGTGTTCATTTTCAAAAGAATCGATTACATTTAACTGTCTACGCAAAATGACAGAAACTGGGAGATTATAACTCACATGTGCTTGCGCCTCGGAATATGCATATCCTGTGCTTGGTATCGCTTCTTCTGAAAAAAATAACAGGTAGTTTGTTTTGTCGTTCTGATAAATAATTGCTAGAATCAAGTGAACATTGCAAAAGTGAAAGGGGAAAGAAATTTCCCGAACATAACATGAATATACTTAGTAATTTAATCATTTATGATCAAAAGTTTTATTTGATTCCATGCTTATCAATTCCATTCTATGTTATTTGAATATTGAAGAACATTGCTTCGTGTTTTATTGAAGTTCTTATTAGTAAAGTACAATCATGCAAGTTCGAAGTTCAAATTTGAAAATGAAATATTTTGCTACATGTATATTAGAATAGCACTATACGATTACATCATGTTATCCTATTCATACAATTATACAGTGAAATGAAATGCGTATGGTTTACTGTTACTAGTGAGTGGGAATGTTTGGCGCTTACAAACTAACTTCCTCCCGCCAAATTTTGCATGTGCCTGTTTCATGTCGTCTGTTGCTGTATGTCATATTTTGTTCGTTCATTATTTTGTAATAAAATAGAGCCGTTAATTTTCTCGTAGGACTTGTTTTACATTTGTCTTTTCGGGGCATTTTGTAGCTGAATATGTGGTAAAAGTTTTGTTCATTGTTGAAGGCTGTACGGTTATCTAGAGGTATTTATTTCTGAGTCATTTGGCTCCTACTGGGGATTTGTTTCATTGCAAATCATACCACATTTCTTATTTCCGTATTTCTTATTTTGCATGCCAGAGTACGCTTTTCGTCTACATAAATAAGAATCTTTGTAACGCTTTAATCAAACGGTTACATTGCTTTACAGATTAATTGTCGATCGTAATAATTAACTTAAAATTAACTTCTTCTCATATATGTTATGAAGGTATGATATTAAACCCCTAACAGGAAGGACTGTGCCTGAAATTCATATGATGAAGACATAATCTTTCAATCAGTTTAATTGAAGTTTGGAGCTGGCATGTCAGTTAAGGGCATACGATACAGTTACAGGGGAGGTAATGACGTTGCTAACATAAAATGTTATTTTCGCGACGTCAAACTATGACATATCGGGAAAAGATGCATTTTTCGACTGATTTTTATTATTCAAACTGATTTAATTTGAAAACGAGTGCATGGACCCCTATTTTTTAAAACGGCAATTTGTTTCATTTTGCAAGGAGATTATGTGACCCAAATTTTATAAAACTGTAAATAGAGGATTTTTTTTTAATTTTGATAAACATGCAGCAAAAAATGACGTTTGTTCCTCTATTCATGAACATTTGATAAATATGAGTTATTTCTGGATAAAAATTGCATAATTTTTAATAATACTTATAAAATACAGAAATTACCTATTATTTAACAAAAAAAACATTTGTGTTTATCTTTTAAAACAAAAAAGTTATGTCTTTCTTTTGTAAAAGAAAATACGGACACAAATCTGAATTTTGAGCAAATATACAAAATTTCGACCTCATTTTACTCAAAAAGTAGCACATGAAGGTATATTTTTTATTACATATTTGATTTAATCAGGTAAAAAATAGCCTATATGCAAATTTTCATCAACTTGTAAATACAGGTTCAAAACTGTATCGTATGCCCTTAAGTGCTTGCAGTCTGTTGTTATTTAAGTATTATTGTCATTTTGTTCATTTTCTTTAATTACATCTTCTGACATCAGACTCGGAATTCTCTTTAACTGAATCTTAATGTGAGTATTGTTATGCGTTTACTTTTCTACATTGGCTAGAGGTATAGGGGGAGGGTTGAGATCTCATAAACATGTTTAATCCCACCGCATTTTGCGCCTGTCTGAAGTCAGGAGTCTTGTTAGTCTTGTATTATTTTTAATTTTAGTTTCTTTTGTACAATTTGGAGTTTAGTATGGCGTTCATTATCACTGAACTAGTTTATATATATTTGTTTAGGGGCCAGCTAAAGGACGCCTCCGGGTGCGGGAATTTCTCGCTGCATTAAGACCTGTTAGTGACTTTCTGCTGTTGTTTGTTCTACGGTCGGTTGTTGTCTCTTTGACACATTCCCCATTTCCATTTTTTATTTTATCTTATATTGTATACAATTTGTGTAATGGGATCTCAATTGTTCTGCCATATAGAATGGATACGTTGCCTGGCAATGTCTGGTCAATTTCCACATAAAATAATCTCATTTCTACTAATACTTTTTTCTCGACTAGCTGTTTCTTCGCGGAGTATGCGGTTTCGACGATGTATACTCCGATTTTAAGGCTATTCCTTTTCTTATTTTGTAGAATGCAAGCCTTAATCTTGCAACGACAAAAGAGTATTCCGATTCAGTACATTTTCTGTGTTCTACTATAGATACACAGAAGAACTATTGTTACGATGCTATTTAGAGTATATCTATCAATTTAAACGCAAATTTTGAGACGGAATAAACAAATTACTGCAAACATAGTTGACCCGTGTATCAAAAATTCATTAATACCAGCACAAATAAATAAATTTCGTTCATAACTTTGTCAAGTAAAATACAGGAACACATTAAAGCTATTAATGTCATGAAGGTTTTAGTTTGAATATTATTTTCAGATATAACAATTGTATCATTGTTATTCAGTCGTTCAGTTAAATATCATGAATATATTACTTAATCAATTAAAGTCAGTGCTTGATTATCGGTTCCAAATTGATTCAAAATTAATTACACAAACCTAAAGTTAAACTTTGAGCCATGCGTTACTTATGCTATCCCTTTTTTCTTCGAAAAACAGGAACTTGATGAACAAGGTTGTGAAATGCATCAATTTTTCATGTTATACTCAAATGAAGCTCGATGATTTTTAATACTTGAAAAAAAAATATTGAAAACACTCCATAGCAAAATTTAAACTAGTTACCAAGATTAGATAGTGTTGCAGTAATGTTACTCCTGGTTCCGTTTCCAGTCGGATGGTTGAAAATATCTACAGACTCTGTTATGAGTTGTTCTCTCTTTTCATCATCTGTTTCCATCGATTCAGCCTCAATATCAAGGTAAACCGGTTCCTCACAAGTCTTTGTTTCATTCCATGTTGTATACTCTGGAATATTAATTCAAGGAAGGCTTTCGGTTATTAAAAGGTAAATTTCAGAGCATATAAATTGTAATTGAATTGGTAATTATTATTACTGCCGAAATATTTACTGCATGGATGGTGTATGCTTTCCAGTTTTTGCAGTTTGTGATTACAGTCGTATGATTGTTTCAATATAATTAGACGACTTGTTATTTTGAAACACTTTAAAATTTAGACATTGATCTTACTCATGTATAACCCTGTTATTTTATTTGGGTTTGGATTTACTTTTCTTTTTAAATAATCATGGTATATCTAAAACAAAAACGACCAAGCTATCACATGGTCGGAAACGCCATGAGGAGTCTCAGTATGGGCTTTACATATTGTTGAAGATCGTTCAGATACCTAAAGTTGTTAATTTCCGTGCCATTTGAACTAATTTGAAGAGTTGTCTTCCTTGCATTCTAACCATATCAACTCTTTTATATTTAGTATTCATTATTCGAATAGCTACAATAAACCCGAAGTTATTTTGCTTATCTTTCGAACAGATACAACAATGCCAGGACTGATTATACAATTTTAACAAGTGACCATTTTTTCTTCTTCAGAAATACAGCAGTTATGGATTGCATTGATCACTGCGATATTTTTCGAATAGACAAAATAGAGAATTAGTTATTGTGATTACAGGGAAATCTACATAGTATTACATGTACAAACAAATGTATCGGATATCACAAGACGAGTTTTCATTATTGCAATATTCACTCTGTCTCTGGGAAGGTGATTGCGCATGACAAGATGGATGTTTGAATTTTTTCGCTCGCTATGGAATATGTGAAATATGTGAAATATGTGCAATACTGGAGCTAATTGCGTCTTTTTGGAACAACCAACAGTATGTAGTATCTTTAGTGTTTTGGTTTTGGGTCCTAGACCTCCTGTTCCCACAGATAAGACTATTTTCATCATTTCATCGAATTTTCTAGTTACCTGTGATCCCAGTCCGATCCGCATCGACGTATATATGAAATGTGCTAGAACTCTTGAGGGTCTAGTTGAGTGGGTCAAAAATGGGAGATAAGAAAAACAAAAAGTCGACAGCTGATATATTGCAAGAGAGTAGACATGTGCTATATGGAGATGAAGTCGAAGTGGCTACAGTCCTAGAAAATGTTTTAACACTGTTAGATAGAATGGACACTAGGCTTGTATCCATTGAGAAAAATACGAGTAAAAATACAAGTACACTGACTCAAATGAACGATAAGTTAAACTCGTTGACAGCGAGAGTTATTACTGTCGAAACCGACATAGTAAATGTGAAAAGTAGGGTTTCAGATTTGGAGACAAGTTCAGAGGGAACTGGTAATCTTTTTGAGGAAGTGAAGAGTAAAACTTGCTTTTTAGAAAAAGATATCGAACAACTTAAGAGAAATAACGGAGATAGTAATGATTCTCAGAGTATTAAAGACGAACTTAGAAAATTAGAAAGTTATAATGAGAAGCTAAAAGGAAAACTATTGGACATGCAATGTAGGTCTATGAAATATAATCTCATTTTCACGGGACTTCAAGAGCAAAGGGATGAAAACTGTGAAATGAAGATTAGACAGTTTATTCACAATGAAATGAAGATCCAAAAACCGTTAGAATTTGGAAACATTCACAGATTTGGTAAAAGTGAGCCAGGGAAACCGAGACCAATTATTGCAAGATTCCTGTATTATTCTGACCTTGATATGGTGAAAAAAGCAGGACGAAATCTAAGAGGTACATTTTACGGTGTAAACGAGCAGTTTCCACCAGAAATAGAAAAACAACGACGAAAGCTATACCCAATAGCGAAACAGGCGAGAAAAGAGAAATTAAAAGTTGTAATGAAAAGAGACAAACTTTACATTAACGACAAACTTGTTAAACCAGATGAAATCGCAGACAATACCGAGCATAAAGAGCCTCAAAGATCAACCACCAGACCAAATAAACGTCCACGGGTGAACTCTACTCCTGAACGAGATGGTTCATAGGACAACCATGGAAGACATAAGTGTATTAATAAACCAATCGATAATGATTTGTATAATGTAAATAAATGTTTAGTAGACAATACAGTTATAAATATAATTACCCTTAATATTTGCGGTTTAAAGAGGCGTATACAATACCCAGAACTTTTAGAATTGTTGAATGAATTTAGTATTTTGTGTTTTGTAGAAACAAAAACTGATGATTTAGACGTTATAGATCTGCCAGGTTATAAATTTGTAATGAAAAATAGATCTCACTTAAACAGAGTAAAATCAGGTGGAATTGTACTTGGTTTTAAAGAATCATTATCTGATCATATTTCTGTTGTTGAAACAGACAGTAAATATATTTTATGGTTTAAAATTGACAAACATGTAGTTAAACTACAACAAGATATTTTGTGTGGTATTGTGTATATTCCGCCTGAAAATTCTGTATATTGTGTTGGTGATCCATTTAGCGAAATTGAAAGTGAATTTTGAATTTTAGTATAAGTCATGACAATATATGTCTTTTTGGAGATTTTAATGCTCGAACTGCAGAAGAGTCAGACTTTGACGTCGTAAATTTTGAAGAATTTTCAGGAATGTTAGACATTGAAAATGAGGGTGTTTGTACTTTAGATGAGTTAAATATAAATCGATTAAGGAAAAGTATGGATCACAAAAAAAACAATTTTGGCAACTTGCTTCTTGAATTTTGTAAGAATAACAATATGTTTATCCTAAATGGAAGAATGTGTGAAGACAAAGGTCTGGGTAGTTTTACATGTAAAAACACTAGTGTAGTGGATTACAATATTGCTTCCCCAAATTTTCTTAAGCTGGTTCAAAATTTTTCAGTATTAAATTCTAGCGTTTTATTTTCGGATATTCATAATCCACTGTCGTTAAAGATTACTTGTTATGAAAAACAAAACGACGTCAGTCATGATGATGAAATGCCTGAGGAGAAGATTAAGAGATGGGAAAATGAGCAATTAGACACCTTTATTAGTAACATTGATAGACTTAAATTAAATGAAATACTAGCTCAATTAACGGAAATGGTTGAAAATACAAGTGAAAACTCAATTATTAATAAAGTTGTTGAGGATGTATGTCATTTACTTACAAATGCGGCAAAGTCTACATTCGGCACATTTACTAAAAGACGTAAGCATACACACAATATAAAAAAATCAAAACCATGGTTCGATAGCGAATGTAAGGAAGCTAGAAAAAAGTTTCGGTCTAGTAGACGAAAACTTAAGCGAAACCATACTGACGACAGAGTGAATGAAACAAAGAAACTAGAAAAGAGTTATAAGCGAGTAATGGATAAGAGCATTCGTAAACATAGAAAGAAAATTAGACACAAGATAGAAAACTTAAGATCGATTAACCCGAAAGAATACTGGAAGATTTTGAACGGTGGTAAAAGGGGAAACAATCCATGTGTACCTATTAATATTTTGTTTGATTATTTTAAGAACTTAAATTTAGGAAATTATGAAGATGAAGAGATTGTTTTAGAAAATCAGAACAATGTAAAAGATTTAAATGCTATATTAAATTCACCTATTACAGAAGAGGAAATTGAAAAATCTTTGAGAAAGTTAAAAAATAATAAATCCTCTGGTGATGATATGATTGTAAATGAATATTTAAAACACTCTTTTAGTGTTATGTCACAGGTGTTTGTGAAACTTTTTAATATTATATTTGACAGTTGAACTATCCCTGAAAATTGGCTTTCTGGAAATATTATACCTTTATTTAAGAATAAAGGTAACAAACATGATCCTAGCAATTTTAGACCTATAACAGTTATAAGCTGCTTTGGGAAATTATTTACCTCTATTTTGAATTCACGTTTGAATAAATTTTCTGATGATTTTTGTTTACTATGTCAGAATCAAGCTGGTTTCAGAGAAGGTTATTCTACTACAGATAATTTATTTGTTATCTACATGCTTATTAGTATCATGAAAAATAAGAAAAAGAAACTATTCTGTGCATTCGTAGATTTTGCTAAAGCCTTTGATACTGTTTGGAGAAAGGGTCTTTGGCATAAATTACTTGTGAATGATATTAACGGTAAAATGTATAATGTAATTTTTAATATGTACACTGGTATTAAATCTCGTATTATGTATAATAGTGAAATGTCAGAATACTTTTCATGCAATATCGGTGTAAGACAGGGTGAAAATATGTCTCCTTTTTTATTTTCATTGTATTTGAACGACCTTCAACAGTTTATTGAAGAAAAAAATGTATGTGGTTTAAATTGTATTACTGATGAAATAGAGAATGAGTTTGATATCTACTTAAAACTGTTTGTGTTATTATACGCAGATGATACAGTGTTATTTTCGGATAATGCATCCGATCTGCAGTTGCAATTAGATATATTCTTTGAATATTGCAGTACCTGGAAATTAAAAGTTAACACAAGTAAAACTAAGATTATAATTTTTTCTGGTGGTAGATTACCCCAAAATATTAACTTTATATATGACGGAAATGCATTGGAGATAGTCAATGAATTGACATATCTTGGGTTGAATTTTTCAAGAACAGGTAGCTTTATGAGTGCTAAGAAGATTTTAGTTAGAAAAGCAAATAAGGCAATGTATGAAGTATTGAAAAAGGGGAGGTTGCATAACTTGTCAGTGAAATCACAATATGATCTTTTTGATAAAATTGTGAAGCCAATTCTCCTGAATGGGTGTGAGATTTGGGGTTTCAGTAATACTGATATTATAGAAAAAGTGCACCTAAAATTTTGTAAATTATTATTAAACCTTAAGAAGTCGACACCCAATTTTATGATTTATGGTGAACTTGGTATTTATCCCATGTCTTTATATATACAGCTGCGTATGGTTAATTTTTGGTCAAAAATGGTTAATGGGGATGATAACAGGATTGCTAAAATACTATACAAATACGTGTTCTTGAAAAATTCGGACAACCAATTTAGGTCAGATTGGTTGAAATGCATTAAAGATATATTAGATAAATGTGGATACAGCAATATATGGTTGTCACAAGGAAATTTTAATTCTAAGTGGTTGGGTATTAGTTTAAAACAAAAGTTATTTGATCAGTTTCAACAGAAATGGAGAGCTGATATTGACTTTTCGCCAAAAGGTTTGGCCTACAAATTGTATAAAAAAAATTTTGAATTTGAGGAATATCTGAATATTTTAAATGATAAAGATAGAATAACATATTGTAGATTTCGTACGGGTAACCATAAGTTACCCATCGAAACTGGTAGATGGAATAAGATTGAGCGAAACCTTAGATATTGTAACTTATGTCATTGTAACGAGATTGGTGATGAATTTCATTACACTTTGCATTGTAGTTCTTTGGCAAATTTTCGAGCACAATATTTGGATACTTTTTTCTTGCACAGATGTAACATACTAAAATTTGAAAAACTATTTCAGTTAAAAATTAAAAATAAGTTGAAAAAGCTGTGCAAATTTATCAGGGTTATAACTTTTCAAGTGAGTCTTCCTGGTTAATCACCACTCTTCTTTACTATACTGTTTATCATGTATTATTTGATATTTTCATCTCATCTTGTCATGTGTGTTTGTGTTATGTTATATGACTTTTGATGAACTTCTTTGTACCATTGTATCTTTATGGTGTTTAAGAAATAAAGAATCTTGAAATCTTGTCTTATTATTCGCATTGTTAAATAATTTATCAATGTACAGTACTACATGTTTACACAACGAACATTTAATTTTTCAGAACAATAGATAGCTAATCTCTGGAACATAAATGACAAACCTTCAACAGGTAATAAAACCATTGCAATGTCTTCAGTATGGAAGGTCATTATGTGTGACCTTATCTTTTCAAGAAATGAAGCCAGAGTGGATTGTAACATTTCATCTGTTTCCAATATAACCAGTAATATGTTTATATCTATGATTAAACTCCCTTTACTAGCAACTATGAATTCTATACCACTTAGACCTTCATTTATCTCGTCTCTAAGCGTGTTGTCTTTAAATTTTAAATACCAGCACAAACATGTAGCAAGCCTGATTGATTAATTGGTGGTTGCTTAACGTCCAGTCGCTAATATTTCATGCATGTTCAGGATGAGAACTCATTACAATAACACAATAGAAATGTCATATAATAGACGTCGTCCGGGAAATTTAAAATTAAAAATGAGGGTATGTTAGAAGTGTACAGACATATGCAGGAGGTCACCAACAGACCTTCAAATGAATTGTTTCAATGGTTCTTAATGTGCAGAAATAGTGGCACTCTTTCTACACAAGGCATTTGGTGTACTTTCTTTATTCTGACTAGACGTGCTTCGTTCTTGTATATCTTGCACAGTCAAACTGACGCCCCATTTGTTCGCTTTTCACAAAAAGTTTAACTGCTGGTCAGCAGCAGACCTGAAGGGACCCCATTTCTATACACGCCAGTCAATTTTACCAGACTCAAGCTAGCGACCAATCAAGCTAGCGACCAATTCTATCGACCACTTAAGTTAACACTGAGCATAAACACATAACAGAACCATTTCGAGATATGTCTGAAAATCACAAAATGACATTATACTACAACGTTCTACTAATATTTAATACATGAGGTATCGCTATTGATAGAAAAAATACATACTAAATATACTTTGAAAAGGAAACATTGCAAAGGAAACACCTATTAATTTTGTTTCAATTTTATTTTGGATTCCAACAAAAAACATGAGTAGCGTGCTTGCTTGCTGGAGGCTAATATTCTAAATCAGTTATTCAGTTTTTGAAGACTTTATATTACATGGTATTATACATTTATTTCAAATCGAGATTTTTGTTTTAACTAGATATACTGTTTCCAGATTAGATATTTAAAAAGAAAAACCTTTATGGTCCAAATACCTCATATGGTCCAGCCCGTTGATAATAAAACGAGTATAATACTAATATGGTCCAATCATACGCGTACGGTCAGACCATATAAGTATACGCATATGGTCATGACCGCACGCATATGGTCCAAATATTGATATGGTTCGGAACATATTCGTAAGTATTGTAAAACAGAATAAATTTTTTTAAGTACAGCCGTTCAAATGTCAACTTACGGTGAGATAAATAAAATGTTTAAGTGAACAAGGAACTAGAAAAATATCGAGTATTTCCTGAAAACCATTTAGGTTTGAGGAGAGTGGTTCTCGAAACAGTATAATGAGTATAGTCCAAGGCACTTCAGATAATACTGAAAGCAGTAAAACAAATAAAAATATAATAAGAAAGAAAAAAGAAAATTTATTCAATGCAACATTCATCAAGTCAATACATTTAAACTACGTTCAGCCAGATGCATTTTTTAAAATCTTTAATATTTATATACAACAGATTTATTACATATTACTCAAAAATATCACAAGAATGTTTTAAGTATAATAACATATATAATCAACACGAAAATTAGAAAATAAGTGTTATGAATCCTTCGGTTGTTCTTTAAAAAGTGTTGCTCAAAAATATTTCTCATACATCTTGCATCACACAAGTATTCATACAGAATAGTTATATAATGTTTTATACTGTATAAGGTCAACTTTACTGTTTAACCTCTTGAGTAAATTCCTTCTGTGAAGATACAACTTTTTTTCCCCAAGTTTCAACCTTTATTCAGACATTATGTAGCATGTTATCAATAAAGTGTCCGATAAAGACAAAAGAGTAATAAGTTGTCTAACAGATAACATTTTATACATTATTCCTTATTCAATACATTCTTTTTAGATAAATTATTCGTATTTTTTTTTTATCAATTACACAATGCAATGCCAAGAAAAAATTCTGATTTAATGACAAAAACTAATGTTGTGTGAATATTCTTTCTTATCTTCTCAAATGTAATCAGATTAAGTTTTAAATATAGCTCGTTGAATTTGGGTATCAACTTGTTTTTATTTTACCTTTATTCAATCATTCAACTTATATATACATTTATAATTCAATTATTATATGTTACAACAAATGGAGGTTTTTAACGACCTTGACTGGCTATACAGCACTTGCACGGTCAGTATATATTACACATGAAGATACATTTGTAATATTATTATTTCAAGTATTGAAAAAAAATGGTAAGCAAAAGTAAATAACATTACAAAATTATAACAAACGTCAAATAAAAAAGGATCTGGAATGTCAGTCATGTTCAATTATTGAATATCAATTAGAATGAATAAAATGAAAATATAATATGATATAAGCAAATAAAAAACAGTCGAAAATAATTGATAACTGAAAAGGGAAACAATCTAGTCCTATTACATTAATTTTTATAATAAATTACGATATCGCCCCGATCAAAGTAGTATATCAAACAAAATAGTTACTATGCATATTTATAAATCTTTGTCAATTAGTATAATATTTACTAGTAGTTCATTTTGGTATCAAATGAAAGCGTATTCACTTAGGATCACTAAAGACCCGTGTTGAATAATAATCAGAAAAAAATTAATAAAAAACAGGGCATATTCCCCCCGTTGTAGAGTTGGCTTAGTACCTGTTTTTATTGTGGAATTTCTGGGGAACCAGAAGACATCAATACACAGTTAGTTTGGTTTCGCATTTTGGCCCCTGTGGATTTTTTATATATGAAACTTGTTGTGCAATAAAATTCATTTTCAGACAGCTGACTACTAATTTAGCCTTCAAAGATAGTTTATAAAAACATCAATGTTCTTTTTACATGTTTAATAGGCTATTTTCTGTTTGACTTTCCGTATTTTCATAGCTATACCAGCCATAGGTCCAGAAATTAATGTAATATTTCTGGTGCACTTTCCCACCCGGGCATTTTCATGAATAAAAGGGTCTGGGACAAGCTTTCAATTCACTAGGTGTGGGTAAAAACTTTGCCGTAGGGAACTGTACAGAAAGAGTGAAAACATGAGCCCATACCCATTACTGTATAGGTACCTCAGACTTTGGATGGACAGTGAAGTCTTCAGGTGCACTTTCCCACCCTGGAATTGATACGAGTTGAAGATATGGATAAAATCTATCAATCTAACCACCTGCGGTCAAGAACTTTGCCGTACGGGGGTGGCAGTAAAGCCACTGCTGCCACCACCCGTAATGGACAAAAATGAGAAATTGGGTATGGGGTTGTCAGCTTCTGGTGCACTTTCCCACCCGGGCATTTTCATGAATAAAAGGGTCTGGGACAAGCTTTCAATCCCACTAGGTGTGGGTAAAAACTTTGCCGTAGGGAACTGTACAGAAAGAGTGAAAACATGAGCCCATACCCATTACTGTATAGGTACCTCAGACTTTGGATGGACAGTGAAGTCTTCAGGTGCACTTTCCCACCCTGGAATTGATACGAGTTGAAGATATGGATAAAATCTATCAATCTAACCACCTGCGGTCAAGAACTTTGCCGTACGGGGGTGGCAGTAAAGCCACTGCTGCCACCACCCGTAATGGACAAAAATGAGAAATTGGGTATGGGGTTGTCAGCTTCTGGTGCACTTTCCCACCCGGGCATTTTCATGAATAAAAGGGTCTGGGACAAGCTTTCAATCCCACTAGGTGTGGGTAAAAACTTTGCCGTAGGGAACTGTACAGAAAGAGTGAAAACATGAGCCCATACCCATTACTGTATAGGTACCTCAGACTTTGGATGGACAGTGAAGTCTTCAGGTGCACTTTCCCACCCTGGAATTGATACGAGTTGAAGATATGGATAAAATCTATCAATCTAACCACCTGCGGTCAAGAACTTTGCCGTACGGGGGTGGCAGTAAAGCCACTGCTGCCACCACCCGTAATGGACAAAAATGAGAAATTGGGTATGGGGTTGTCAGCTTCTGGTGCACTTTCCCACCCGGGCATTTTCATGAATAAAAGGGTCTGGGACAAGCTTTCAATCCCACTAGGTGTGGGTAAAAACTTTGCCGTAGGGAACTGTACAGAAAGAGTGAAAACATGAGCCCATACCCATTACTGTATAGGTACCTCAGACTTTGGATGGACAGTGAAGTCTTCAGGTGCACTTTCCCACCCTGGAATTGATACGAGTTGAAGATATGGATAAAATCTATCAATCTAACCACCTGCGGTCAAGAACTTTGCCGTACGGGGGTGGCAGTAAAGCCACTGCTGCCACCACCCGTAATGGACAAAAATGAGAAATTGGGTATGGGGTTGTCAGCTTCTGGTGCACTTTCCCACCCGGGCATTTTCATGAATAAAAGGGTCTGGGACAAGCTTTCAATCCCACTAGGTGTGGATAAAAACTTTGACGTAGGGAACTGTACAGAAAGAGTGAAAACATGAGCCCATACCCATTACTGTATAGGTACCTCAGACTTTGGATGGACAGTGAAGTCTTCAGGTGCACTTTCCCACCCTGGAATTGATACGAGTTGAAGATATGGATAAAATCTATCAATCTAACCACCTGCGGTCAAGAACTTTGCCGTACGGGGGTGGCAGTAAAGCCACTGCTGCCACCACCCGTAATGGACAAAAATGAGAAATTGGGTATGGGGTTGTCAGCTTCTGGTGCACTTTCCCACCCGGGCATTTTCATGAATAAAAGGGTCTGGGACAAGCTTTCAATCCCTCTAGGTGTGGGTAAAAACTCTGCCGTAGGGAACTGTACAGAATGACTGTGGCTTTACTGCTACCCCCCCCCCCCCCCTAAGGCAAAGTTATTGACCGCAGGTGGTTATCCATCTATTATCCATATCTTCAACTCGTATCAATCCCTGGGTGGGAAAGTGCACCTGAAGACTTCACTGGCCATCCAAAGTCTGAGGTACCTATACAGTTATGGGTATGGGGCTCATTTTTCAGTCTTTCTGTACAGTTCCCTACGGCAAAGTTTTTTCCCACACCTAGTGGGATTGAAAGCTTGTCCCAGACCCTTTTATTCATGAAAATGCCCAGTTGGGAAAGTGCACCGGAAGCTGACAGGAACATACGCAATTTCTCATTTTGGTCCATCATGGGTGGTGGCAGCAGTCGCTTTACTCCAATCCCCCTACGGCAAAGTTCTTGACCGCAGGTGGTTAGATTGAAAGCTGTTATCCATATCTTCAACTCGTATCAATCCCTGGGTGGGAAAGTGCACCTGAAGACTTCACTGGCCATCCAAAGTCTGAGGTACCTATACAGTTATGGGTATGGGGCTCAGTTTTTAGTCTTTCTGTACAGTTCCCTACGGCAAAGTTTTTTCCCACACCTAGTGGGATTGAAAGCTTGTCCCAGACCCTTTTATTCATGAATGAAAATGAATGAAAATTCATTGGCTCTAACTCTAACTCCAAATGGACAATTTATGTTAAGGGGGTCCTTAAATCTTTTGAAAGCTTCCGATGTGCTATTTTTTTTTAACCTTTTCCAATTAACTGGACCAAATCACTACTTACTCTAAAATTCATGACCCATTTTTTTTACAGTGTGCTTAAATCCCCCAAACTTGCTATTTGAGGCATAAAACATGAAGAAACACATTTGGAAGGGGTATAACAAAATGGCAAATAACACACTGTCCACACTAAGGACTATATTCGTGGACAACGAAAAATCAAAGGACGATAACTGTGTACTCAGACCATTTGAGGATGCCAAATGTATAGAAAGCAATTCTTTCGAACATAAGATATTTCTTATTTCGTTTATTTGAAAGCGTATACAATTTACACAGGAACGAGTTTAAGTCAACTCACATTAAATAGTTATTCTATGCTACGCCTACAACAGTAAAGACCGTATCTGATCTGTAGGTTTGTTCGTTCGTTCGTTTTTCCGTGTATCCATCCATTTATACTGTATTAGATTGAAAGACGACATTGTAGTCAGAGCAAGTTGATACTAGGTACACATGTTTATTAAAATATGTTCTTTTTAAAATTATTTACGGTTCTCTGAATATTGAAAATAATTGTGCGAGCAAATCATCATAGACAAACACTGTTGTTTTTTTTTTCTAATTTAATTCGTTTACTTTTTATTCTCATTTCGTATCCGCATATTACTCGTATATTATAACTATTATGTCATTGGGGGATATACGATCCGTTTTTAATAGTTTATTTGCAATCCTTGATTTTTGTTTACCATCTCGGTGAAGAAAACGTAAAGAAGACCTCAAAATTTAGTATATGCCCTTCTCTATAGAGTAAAATACGTAGAGGAGCGCACTTTGCATTCTATAAATACATATATAATAACATAAAGTATGTGTTTGTGTAGGGGAATAAAAATCGTCGCTAAAAAGATTGTTCCTTTGCTTTTTGTGTATTTTGCGCTGTGCATTTGCTGATTAAAGATACCCTATTTCCTTTGTTTTTCTATTGTATTACGATATTTTGACTTTTTACGATTTTCTGGGACGTTCTCCCTTTACTGATTTATATTAATGCAGACATTTAGCAAGCAAACTAGTCAGTACATTAGGCTACAGACGGCATTGATGTTGTAGTGTCCTTTCTGACTTGATATGATGGATATCTCTAGTTATTCAAAGATAAAAAAAAACAATATAAACCGTATTGGTAGCCATATTTTATTTTTAACAGAACGTTGTTTCAATATGTCGTTTTGTGGTTTTCTCATATACCACATTATGATTCTTTGACAAGTTGATTCTCATTGTGTTCTTTAGTGGTCGCTAGCTTGATTGGTCGCTAGGATTGGTCGCTAGCTTGAGTCTGGTGTTTTATCAATGGATTTTATGCATTTAACTGAATCAAATTTGAAATAATTTATGTAACCTATAAGCTTAGAGTATAGTTATGAAAATTGTGGACTTAAATATGTTAAAGGTATAGATGATTTTAAGAGTGATTCCCCCTAACCTTGGTCTACCTCCTTAAGTGACTGTCTTAGACAAATCAATGTACAGTCATCCCGACCCAACATTAAGGATAAAAACACTCATGTATTCACCGTAGAAAATCTCTTGTTTCAAATAAAAAACACCAAATAATAAATAAGCAGTGTTTTAGTTTACATGACAACACTATACTAAGGTTACGGGAAATTATTTCCGTATGTTGCGATTATTTGTATTTGAAAATACATATGGGTATGATTAGTTACTTGGTCCTCGAGTGTAACTATGGTAACGTTATAACGTAACTATAATTCATATTGAACTCAAACAAAGGGCCAACAAAAAATACCTATGGATTTGACCTTCCCTCTATGAACCAGTAGGGGCAGTAACAAACCATATATTATATATCAGTTTCTTTTGTTGATTAGAGTTCTGGTTTACCATTTAGTCTGTAACAAATCATCTTATTTGATCAATATGTATTAACACTTCTGCCCCAAACCACTGTAATTTCATATTTGTTACGTTTTATTTCAAACGTATGTCTTTTGTGTGTTTTTAAATGAATAGAAATCAGAAGATTTTATATAAGTGCCAATGAAGCATGATTGACCTGTAAGTCGAAACATGTGTATAGCTTGCTGTTCGGTGTGAGCCAAGGCTCCTTGATGAAGGCTGTAATTTGACCTATAATCGGTAACGTTTCATACATTGTTGCTTGGATGGAGATTTATCTCATTGGCCCGCATGGAATCTCTTCTTATTTATACTGTAAACCAAATAATTTTTGCGACTTTCGCGAGTAGAAAATTAACTCGAATATAAATCGTCGACGTAGTGTAAAACTTCGACTTTCCCTTATCCATCTACATCAAGTAAATTTGAGAATCGCGTTGAACATCGGCAAATTACCGTGATTTAACATTTCTCATCTTAGTTTTGGACCAGTTATATTTTCAAATATAAAAAATAAAGATGTGGTATGATTGCCAACGAGACAGCTCTTCACAAGTATATATTTTACTCTTCACAAGTATATATCTTTCGTTAAAACTTAGCATTTATATACATAACATCATTTTGTTGAAATGTAACATATCGTATACCTATACAATTCTTGTCGTTTGTCATGTGAAAAAAAACCACATACAGTGTGAAGAACATAATAGAAAACATTGTTATTATTATTATCAATTAGCATTATTATCAATGTTAACATTTTGAATAAAGTTAAATCTGTGTTCCGTGTAAAAGGTAATAATAATATTTTTCGAGTTTATTATATAAGCAGTACTTAAACAGAGTTCATTCTAATTTGGGTTCGATTTATGGCCCCTGTATATTTGACCCGTCAGGATATTTTTGACATTGCTTTTTGTTTACACTGTAAAACGTGGGTTTCATATGCAGAACAATGGATCACAAGATCAAATAATTCATGGCCGAGTCATAATGTCAAACAAAGTATTCTAAAACACGGAGTACTATTTGTACCGATCGGAGTTAAAGGGATCACCAAAAGAAGATCTAGAATGGCGAGTTTCTTTTTCTGTTGGTGAAAATGTTTTGATTAATTCCTTTATACACACTCAATTACTGTGTTATACTCTTTTAAAAATTGTTTCGAAAGATGTAATTGCTACTTTCTCCGAATGTGAAGACTTACTCTGTTCTTACTTCTTGAAAACAATTGTCTTCTGGATATCTGAGGAACTGCCACAGTCCGTATGGAAACCGGATTATATTATTTTTTGTTTTATGCGATGTTTCAGTAGGCTGGTTAATTGTGTTCAGCACACAGTTTGTTTACATAACTTCATTCCAGTGAACAACATGTTCGAAAACAAAATTGTGGGGCCGTCCTCGTAAAATACTTTTAGAAAAGCTATATATGTTGCATGGTTATAATTGATGATGCATTTTATTTTCTGATCAAATATCTAACTTTAATCTATCAATTTGGAATATCCCCATCGAACTGCATACATTATTTGAAAAAGAAGTAGAAACAATACTATCCTCCATATTTTTGTATGTGTCAAATATTAATAACTTATCATCATCTCTGTCATCGAATATAGTCAATGATAGGATAAAACAGACGTATTTGTGTCAGCAATCCTATTAAAGACGTATATAAATTTTACATGTCAAAGTGGTGTCAAGTACATGCCCAGCGTGTACCCCTTATCGGTACAATAAGTTATAATAAATACCAATACAAAAAGTACAAGTTATGTCTTAGAACTGACACAGCTAATATCTATCATGAAGCTGTATCTGGATGGCTGATGGTTGCTACAATTTTCTATAAGACAAAACAGTACAGTAAAGCCTTATACATCGTCATTTATTCTTTATCGAAATATACTCCCGAAAAATTCTGCCAGTCGATGACGATTTCGGATATCCATTACCAGTTGCTAAAACTGCAAACATTTCAGAAAAAAAGTTTGATCTGTTTGCTGAAAGTATTGGTTGTGGACGATATAAAATTTAAGATTAATTCTACGTTGATACCACATGAACTTCAAATAACCGAATTGCATCAATCGTGGACATTTCCATCTACATCATATGCTAATTTTCTTAATTTCTTGTGTTATTATCATCTGAATGATGTCAGAAAATGTCAAGATTCCCTCCAAGATTTACAACTGGTTATAGATGAAGGTTATTTAATTGCATCTGCATCTTCCAGAACAGGAGCTTATAATCTGTAAGGCGTCGCACTACAGTTATTATGCGATCCGGAATCCGCCAGACACGCATTTTTTACAATCAGTTGTATTATTCCCCTACGTATTTCGCAATTCTGCTGTGAAGAGACTTTGTTAATAGGAAAATTGTGACATATGCGTATTCAGTTGAACTGCTGACATTGTAATATTTGTGTTTTTTTTGTCTATGAAGCAGAGTATGAACTTAATGGAGCAACATGTTACCACATAATGACAAACAATACGTATCATACTAGTATATCAATATTGATTTAATTGCATTACGTCTTTTTTTTGTGAAAGTCGCTATGAATAAACAGATATTGTCTGCTTTTTGTGTTTGGACTTTTTTTCTTGTTGTTTTTTATGTAGTTTTTCTTTTTTGTACACGACTCCTGATATGCATGACAAACTGTTAAATAATCCAGTGAAACACTCGATTACAACGCTTTGAAAATCAGACCACGTTTGTAAAATACTTTCTTAATTGTTTAATAAATAAAAAAAATGGAAAACGGTGAATGTATTCGAAAGTCTTAAATTTTCATATTTGGTTGTTGTCTAATAATGCTTAAGTTTATACCACACATGTTGACTGCTGAACCCCTATTTGTGACATTTTTATCTGATATATCTGTTTGTTTTATTAAAACATTGTTGATAAAAAAAAATGAATTTAATGCAATTGCGTACAAGTGAGAAGGGAATTATTGCATTAAGTCAGGAATATGACAGTTTTTATCCGTTTGTTTGATGCGTTTGAACTTTACCATTTAATTAAGGACTTTCCATTTTGAATTTTCCGTGGAGCTTGGGGAATTTATTTTACCGTTAATAGACATATATTTTAAATTGTTATATTTTCTACTTAGGCATCTATGGGAAAATGACGTATGATAAAATAGATACTAAAGTGTTATATAAAAAAACAAACACCAAAAGATCATGAAGTAGTTTTACCAATATGTCAACCAAGCCCTAATAATACCAAAAGATCATGAAGTAGTTTTACCAATATGTCAACCAAGCCCTAATAATACCAAAAGATCATGAAGTAGTTTTACCAATATGTCAAACAAGCCATAGTCGTGCATGACGCTACGATGAATATACGAGTATGTATAAATAAACTCATCATAGATACCAAGACTTAATTTTGTACATACGCCAGACGCGCGTTTCGTCTCCAAAAAGACTCATCAGTGACGCTCGAATCCAAAAGAGTTAAAAAGGCCAAATAAAGTACGAAGTTGAAGAGCATTGAGGACTATATATATAGGAAAATAAAACTTATTTATACAAAAATCCCATGGCAGTGACAGACATTACTTTTACGTCCAGGGTCAATGCTGGAAGGTCAAAAATCAAAGTTTGTAACATTAGGTTAAATAAATCATCGAAAATGACTGATAGTTCAATATGAGCAAATAGAGGCAATTATGATTAGCGCACCCAAATTAATTCTTTTGTCAACCATCTATCAGTATCGTTTGATAGTTTTGTCGAATATCTATAAGTTCTTCATACTTGGTAATACTCTTATGTCATTTATTCTTCTCCCTTTATAAACAGTATTTTTAAAATGAACCTTTCCTTATCATGCTTATTCTAAGACTTTCCATAAATACGAACTAAATTTCTTATTTGAACAACTGTTAATCATAGATATAAGAAGATGTGGTATGATTGCCAATGAGACAACTCTCATCCAAGTCACAATATTCAATGTAAAACATTAAAGGTCAAAGTATGGTCTTCAACACGGAGCCGTGGCAAATTTCCCAATTCTAGGACTTTCTTCAAACAAAAATTGAAATCTTTGTTTATGTTCACAATTATTAATTATAACTGCATTGCTATCAAATCTTCTGTTATAGTTGTGAAGATAATTCTTGTTTATTCGAAAATTGGACTTTTTTTTATCTATGGTATTATATAAAAATCAAATAGTCAAAATACAAGTCACAATTAATCATTAATAAAGTGTTTTATTACCCATTAATAAAGTGTGTAAGCTAGCTATAAAACCAGGTTTTATCCCCTATTATTAAAATGTGTAAGCTAGCTATGAACCCAGGTTTTATCCCCATTAATAAAGTGTTAAAGCTAGCTATTAAACCAGGTTTTATCCCCATTAATAAAGTGTTTAAGCTAGCTATAAACCCTTTTATAATGACAAACAATACGTATCATACTAGTATATCAATATTGATTTAATTGCATTGCGTCTTTTTTATCCCCATTAATAAAGTGTTTAAGCTAGCTATAAACACAGGTTTTATCCCCTATTGTTTTCATAAGAAAATGTCTGTATCAAACTAGACATATGACAGTTGTTACATGTATTATTTCGTTTAATGTGTTTGAGCTTTTGAATTTGTCATTCAATTATGCACTTTCCGTTTTGAATTTTGATATTTTGTGGAGAGTTGTCTCATTAGTAATCATACCACATCTTTTTTTGTAGATAAAGTGTCATGTATAAGCTATGCACCTAGGTTTTATCCTCTACTTTCAACTTAAGAAAATGCCTGAACCAAGTCAGAAATATTACAGTTGTTATCCATTTGTTCGATGTGATTGAGCTTTTGAATAAGTCATTTATTTATGGACTTTCCGTTTTGAATTTTCCTCAGGTGTGTTTGTTTTTTTACTTTTTTTCATACTAAAAAGAAAACAATCTTTGAGTTTTTAGAACCTAGTTTCGGCTAGAAAGCGGGTGATTATATTTCGGGTAAATTTCACAAGTTTGAAAATTAGGAAATCGAAAAAAATAATTGAATGATGACAAAAATGATTTAACAAAAATAAGACATAATAACACATTTCAGCGAAGGGGACAGACGAATAAATCCATATATTCCAACTTCCGCAATGTATATTTCCTTGATTTTAATCTATGATCACTTTTGCATCGAATATGTACAGTCAGTGGACACAGTGAGTTCCTACTTAACAAATGTCTTATCATTTCAACTTAAATCAATATTCTTAAAAACACTATTATTAAGTTACTACACAACTGATTTCTATAGAATCAGAACCATAAGATGTAGAAATGATAAAAGTTTTATATTATATTTTGCCATGATAATATTCTGGCTTATTTTAATTATCTGAGGGGGTGAATATAAAAAAATATATATCTGGAAAATTTTGCTGTGTATTTTAACCAAATTAAAATCGTAAAAAATTTCGTTTGTGTTAAAACCTTTTAGAAACTGAAAACATCTCTGACGAGAATTATTGTCAAATAAACAATAAAATTTCGGATAATAATGCATCTTATGGTATCTATTTTATAAAAAATCCTCAAAAAATCACTTATTAATATTCTTTTGAAAACCATCATTTTTTGTTGAAACGACAATTTTTTTTGAAGTGGGAGCTCGCTTTTGTCCAGTGATTTAGTTATAATTGTAAATGTGTTTTTAATGTTTTCTGTGGCTTTTCATCAAAAGCACCTGTTTTTAATTGTGATAAAAAAAAGATCGAAATATACATTTAAGTGATAGATTTACCTAGTAGAGTCAAATATATAACCCACCATTTCGAATGACATAAAGGCTAGTGTCGAGTATCTTCAACTTAAAACTATCGAGGTCTGCTTGATTAAAGCCACAAAACGTTTTGGTATGCAGTGACATCGAGAATCATATATGTATCAAAAAGTGAAAATAAAGTGTTGGCTTTCACAACTATTACATCCTTATTTATGAATAATACTTATGTTATATGTTAATTGATAGTTTAATTGTTATCTTTTAGCATTCGATTGGTCATGATCCGACTATTGAAATCTTAAAAGCCATGACCTTTTTATATTTAGATTTATAGTTATTTATAATGGTGAGCTGTTACAGCAATGTCCAATGTATTTTGTCTCAGTATTTTTTATACTTTACACAGATATTTGTGAACTGCTGACGAAACCTTTGTATTGGATCAAAGTTTAACAGAAGAAAAAAAATCACTCCTTAATCAACCCTGTAGTGATACAGAGATTGTTTATATTTGATCGTATCTTTTATATCAACCCTGTAGTGATACAGAGATTGATTATATTTGATCGTATCCTTTATATCAACCCTGTAGTGATACAGAGATTGTTTATATTTGATCGTATCTTTTATATCAACCCTGTAGTGATACAGAGATTGATTATATTTGATCGTATCTTTTAAATGAACCCTGTAGTGATACAGAGATTGATTATATTTGATCGTATCTTTTATATCAACCCTGTAGTGATACAGAGATTGTTTATATTTGATCGTATCTTTTATATCAACCCTGTAGTGATACAGAGATTGTTTCTATTTGATCGTATCTTTTATATCAACCATGCAGTGATACAGAGATTGATTATATTTGATCGTATCTTTTATATCAACCCTGTAGTGATACAGAGATTGCTTATATTTGATCGTATCTTTTATATCAACCCTGTAGTGATACAGAGATTGTTTATCTTTGAACGTATCTTTTATATCAACCCTGTAGTGATACAGAGATTGTATATATTTGATCGTATCTTTTATATCAACCCTGTAGTGATACAGAGATTGTTTATATTTGATCGTATCTTTTATATCAACCCTGTAGTGATACTGAGATGGTTTATATTTGATCGTATCTTTTATATCAATCATGTAGTGATACAGAGATTGATTATATTTGATCGTATCTTTTAAATGAACCCTGTAGTGATACAGAGATTGATTATATTTGATCGTATCTTTTATATCAACCCTGTAGTGATACAGAGATTGTTTATATTTGATCGTATCTTTTATATCAACCCTGTAGTGATACAGAGATTGTTTCTATTTGATCGTATCTTTTATATCAACCCTGTAGTGATACAGAGATTGATTATATTTGATCGTATCTTTTATATCAACCCTGTAGTGATACAGAGATTGCTTATATTTGATCGTATCTTTTATATCAACCCTGTAGTGATACAGAGATTGTTTATCTTTGAACGTATCTTTTATATCAACCCTGTAGTGATACAGAGATTGTATATATTTGATCGTATCTTTTATATCAACCCTGTAGTGATACAGAGATTGTTTATATTTGATCGTATCTTTTATATCAACCCTGTAGTGATACTGAGATGGTTTATATTTGATCGTATCTTTTATATCAATCATGTAGTGATACAGAGATTGTTTATATTTGATCGTATCTTTTATATCAACCCTGTAGTGATACTGAGATTGTTTATATTTGATCGTATCTTTTATATCAACCCTGTAGTGATACAGATAGTTATCAAAAGTACCAGGATTATAATTTTATACCCCAGACGCGCGTTTCGTCTACATAAGACTCATCAGTGACGCTCAGATCAAAATAGTTAAAAAGCCAAACAAATACAAAGTTGAAGAGCAATGAGGACCCAAAATTCCTAAAAGTTGTGCCAAATACGGCTAAGGTAATCTACTCCTGGGATAAAAACATCCTTAGTTTTTCGAAAAATTCAAAGTTTTGTAAAGAGCGAATTTATAAAAATGACCATATAATTGATATTCATGTCAACAACGAAGTGCTGACTACTGGGCTGGTGATACCCTCGGGGACGAAACGTCCACCAGCAGTGACATCGACCCAGTGGTGTAAATAGTTATCAAGAGTACCAGGATTATAATTTTATACGCCAGACGCGCATTTCGTCTACATAAGTCTCATCAGTGACGCTCAGATCAAAATAGTTAAAAAGCCAAACAAATACAAAGTTGAAGAGCATTGAGGACCCAAAATTCCTAAAAGTTGTGCCAAATACGGCTAAGGTAATCTACTCCTGGGGTAAGAACATCCTTAGTTTTTCGAAAAATTCAAATTGATTATATTTGATCGTATCTTTTATTTCAACCCTGTAGTGATACAGAGATTGTTTATATTTGATCGTATCTTTTATATCAACCCTAGAGTGATACAGAGATTGTTTATATTTGATCGTATCTTTTATATCAACCCTGTAGTGATACTGAGATTGTTTATATTTGATCGTATCTTTTATGTCAACCCTGTAGTGATACAGAGATTGTTTATATTTGATCGTATCTTTTATATCAACCCTGTAGTGATACTGAGATTGTTTATATTTGATCGTATCCTTTATATCAACCCTGTAGTGATACAGAGATTGTTTATATTTGATCGTATCTTTTATATCAACCCTGTAGTGATACTGAGATTGTTTATATTTGATCGTATCTTTTATATCAACCCTGTAGTGATACAGAGATTGTTTATATTTGATCGTATCTTTTATATCAACCCTGTAGTGATACAGAGATTGTTTATCTTTGATCGTATCTTTTATATCAACCCTGTAGTGATACAGAGATTGTATATATTTGATCGTATCTTTTATATCAACCCTGTAGTGATACAGAGATTGTTTATATTTGATCGTATCTTTTATATCAATCATGTAGTGATACAGAGACTGTTTATATTTGATCGTATCTTTTATATCAACCCTGTAGTGATACAGATAGTTATCAAAAGTACCAGGATTATAATTTTATACTCCAGACGCGCGTTTCGTCTACATAAGACTCATCAGTGACGCTCAGATCAAAATAGTTAAAAAGCCAAACAAATACAAAGTTGAAGAGCAATGAGGACCCAAAATTCCTAAAAGTTGTGCCAAATACGGCTAAGGTAATCTACACCTGGGATAAGAACATCCTTAGTTTTTCGAAAAATTCAAAGTTTTGTAAACAGCAAATTTATAAAAATGACCATATAATTGATATTCATGTCAACAACGAAGTGCTGACTACTGGGCTGGTGATACCCTCGGGGACGAAACGTCCACCAGCAGTGGCATCGACCCAGTGGTGTAAATAGTTATCAAGAGTACCAGGATTATAATTTTATACGCCAGACGCGCGTTTCGTCTACATAAGTCTCATCAGTGACGCTCAGATCAAAATAGTTAAAACGCCAAACAAATACAAAGTTGAAGAGCATTGAGGACCCAAAATTCCTAAAAGTTGTTCAAAATACGGCTAAGGTAATCTACTCCTGGGGTAAGAACATCCTTAGTTTTTCGAAAAATTCAAATTGATTATATTTGATCGTATCTTTTATTTCAACCCTGTAGTGATACAGAGATTGTTTATATTTGATCGTATCTTTTATATCAACCCTGTAGTGATACAGAGATTGTTTATATTTGATCGTATCTTTTATATCAACCCTGAAGTGATACTGAGATTGTTTATATTTGATCGTATCTTTTATATCAACCCTGTAGTGATACAGAGATTGTTTATATTTGATCGTATCTTTTATATCAACCCTGTAGTGATACAGAGATTGATTATATTTGATCGTATCTTTTATAACAACCCTGTAGTGATACAGAGATTGTTTATATTTGATCGTATTTTTTATATCAACCCTGTAGTGATACTGAGATTGTTTATATTTGATCGTATCTTTTATATCAACCTTGTAGTGATACAGAGATTGTTTATATTTGATCGTATCTTTTATATCAACCCTGTAGTGATACAGAGATTGTTTATCTTTGATCGTATCTTTTATATCAACCCTGTAGTGATACAGAGATTGTATATATTTGATCGTATCTTTTATATCAACCCTGTAGTGATACAGAGATTGTTTATATTTGATCGTATTTTTTATATCAACCCTGTAGTGATACTGAGATTGTTTATATTTGATCGTATCTTTTATATCAACCCTGTAGTGATACAGAGATTGTATATATTTGATCGTATCTTTTATATCAACCCTGTAGTGATACAGAGATTGATTATATTTGATCGTATCTTTTATATCAACCCTGTAGTGATACAGAGATTGTTTATCTTTGATCGTATCTTTTATATCAACCCTGTAGTGATACAGAGATTGATTATATTTGATCGTATCTTTTATATCAACCCTGTAGTGATACAGAGATTGTTTATATTTGATCGTATCTTTTATATCAACCCTGTAGTGATACAGAGATTGATTATATTTGATCGTATCTTTTAAATCAACCCTGTAGTGATACAGAGATTGTTTATATTTGATCGTATCTTTTATATCAACCCTGTAGTGATACAGAGATTGATTATATTTGATCGTATCTTTTATATCAACCCTGTAGTGATACAGAGATTGTTTATATTTGATCGTATCTTTTATATTCACAACATTTATAATGACTCTATATAACATTACATGAGTGTAAATGAAAAGTATCATCGGAAATGAAACTTAAGTAAATTTCAAGTAGATACACATTTCGTACTTAAACCTCAACACGCTAAACAAGATGGAAGGTAAACAATTACTTAAGTTTATATATATTCAACAGTATTATTAAAATATCAAGGGCATCATTCGGGTTATGTATGCCTTATAATTTTGATCTTTTTTTTATTAAAGTTATATTGATATTCAGTCTGCTCTTTGTGGCCGGTTTGGAATAATTTGTAAAATGTTGCTACGCATTTTGTAGAATTGTTTGAAATTTTCGAAACGTAATTTAGTATAATATATATTTTTTTACGAGTTGTGAATAGGTTCAACATCTACGGTTAATTCAAGAGTCAAATGTGTAAGTTCTCTGAATAAAACTATGTACACCTTAATTTGACCCGGTGGTGATACAGACATTGATTTATAATTGATCGTATCTTTTATATTCACAACTATTATCATGATGACTCAAACATAGTACTACGTAGGTTTAAATGAAGAGTTTCATCGGAAATGAAACTAAATTAGATTTCAAGTAGATACATATACTCTTACTTAATACACATAAGCTAAGAAGATCGAAGGTAAAGAATAACTTTTTTATCTATATATTAACATTTATTGTTATCATATCAAGAGAATCAATCGGCATGAGAAAGTATACAAACAAAAGGATTCGCTACAAATCCTCTAACTATATGGCAGACTATTGGATCTGAAGAATTAATATAATATTTTCTTGTTACACTTCAAAAAACAAAACAATATTTAAGTATCAAATTAAGACAATGAAATATGTGTCCTTATAATCTTAAGATTAAAACAGATGACAGTAAACTTTGGTTAACTCTCAACAGACTAATAAACTGACAGAGTTGGATATAAACCGATCATTTATCAAATTTATTACAACTTGAGTTTAACGGGAAATGAGTCCTCGAATATCGGAATTTCGCCCTTGATTGTCATGTGATAAATGTTTTTAGTCATGAATTTCTGTTTTCACAAGGAAAATGAAATGAAGTCAATTTAACATTGTTGATAAATCAATCAACCAACGTTTGCATTTAAGGGGTATACTTTGGTTTGGGAAGATAACTCTTTAAAACAGTTTAATGCGTTTTTCAATATATTTAATGCATCTAACCGAAACAGATTTGAAACAATCTATGTAACTTACAAGCTTACAATTTAGTTATGAAAATTGTTAACTAAAACGTACTGATGATTTTAAGAGTTATTCCCCTTTGGTTAGGTCTACCTGCTTAAGTGGGTGTCTCAGACAAAGGCATGTAAAGTCATCCATATCTAAAAAAAAATCATCACATAGATATTCACCGAACAAAATCTTTTCTTTCAAATAAAATAAAAAAAACAAGGATAACTAAGCAATTTCCTAGTTTACATCACAACAAAATACTAAGGTTATAGAACATCATTTCAGTATGTGGTGATTTTTTTGTATTTGAAAATACATACGGGTATAATTAGTTATTTGGTTCTCGCGTGTAACTATGGTAACGTTATTACGCAACTATAATTCTTCTCATTTGAATTTTCGTCGAAGTTCATTATTTCTTTAGACTTAATTTATTCCCACAGGTAATCAACATACTCAGTGTTGCTCGGTACACAGTTTATTTAATTCTACAGGTTATCATCAGAATTGCTTCGTTCAGAGAGTATTTAATCCCACAGGTTTAACATACTCAGAATTGCTCCGTTCAGAGAGTATTTAATCCCACACGTTTAACATACTCAGAATTGCTCCGTTCAGAGAGTATTTGATCCCACAGGTTTAACATTCTCAGTATTTCTTCGTTCAGAGAGTATTTAATCCCTTAGGTTTAACATACTCCGTATTGCTCCGTTCAGATTTTATTAAATCCCACAGGTTATCAACATACTCAGTATTGTTCCGTTTAGATTTTTTTTTTATTCCAAAGGTTTTCAACATACTCGGTCTTACACCGTTCAGAATTTATTGAATCCCACAAGTTAACAATATACTCAGTATTGCTCCGTTCAGAGCTTATTCAATCCAACAGGTTATCAACTTCTCAATTATTCCCCGTTCAGAGTTTATTTAAATCTACAGGTTATCAACATACTCGGTCTTGCTCCGTTTCGAGTTTATCTTGTCCCACTGGTTATCAACATACTCGGTCTTGCTCCAATCAGACTTTATTTAATCCTACAGTTTATCAACATTAACCTCGGCAAACTGCCATGATCTTTTATGTGTCGTCTTAATTGTTAAAACATAAATATTAGTAAACATTACTAAACTTAGTGATTCGAAGGTATTATGAGCAATGTTTACATTTTGAATATAATTTAATCTGTATTTCATTTTTCTTTAATATTTAATCAGTTTAGTCACAGTTTTTATTTCATTTTGTCTTATTACAGACACAAGTACTGTATCACCAAACATATCAACAGCAGTGTATCGGTATCTATGTTTAAGTTTTGAATAAAATCTAATCTGTGTGTCGTGTAAAATGCATTTACTTTGATAGTAAATTATTTTATTCACAGTTTTTATTTCATTGTTTCTTATTACAGACAGTGTAACACCAAACATATCAATAGCACTATATCATTATCTATGTCAACATATAGTAGGCTCAGAAGATCATGTTAAACAAATCAGAACGATGAACGCTGTCAGGGACAATTTATCAAGTAACAAGGAAGAAACAATTATAACCAGTGGAAGTTTTGGGGAAGGACTAGATATGCGAGGCAGTGATTTTGACATAATGCTGGTTTTGAGAAGTTGCGAGGTTTATGAAGATGTAAAACTCCAGTTTAATCAAAATATTACATATTTTTCCATTGAAAGAGACGATGTTAAACCTGGTTATGCTCAATTGAAACTAGATTACTGTCAATCCCCGAGAGAATGGTTAAAATGGTGTGAAGAACAAAATGGTAAACTTAACTTGTCGAGCACATTGTATAAACAAATGATCATCAAAAATGGTCCTGGTAATATTCATGGACCTTGTTTATCTGACCGGACAGGATATTTTGACATTGCTATGTGTTTACACTGTAAAACTTGGATATCTCCAGCAGTACAGTGGATCACAAGATCTAATAACTCATGGCCGAGTCATAATGTCAAGCAAAGTATCATAAAACACGGCGTACTTTTTGTACCGATCGGTGTTAAGGGCTCACCAAAAGAAGATCTAGAATGGCGAGTATCTTTTTCAGTTGGTGAAAAATTTCTAATTAATACCTTTTCACACACTCAACTATTGTGCTATGCTCTCTTAAAAATTATATTGAAAGATGTAATAGCTTCTTTCTCCGAATGTGAAGATTTGCTCTGTTCTTACTTCCTGAAAACAATTGTGTTCTGGATATCTGAAGAACTACCACATTCCGTATGGAAACCTGATTATATTATTCAATGTTTTATGCGATGTTTCAGCAGGCTGGTTTATTGTGTTGAGCACTCAGTTTGTTTAAATTACTTCATTCCAGAGAACAACATGTTCGAGAACAAAATTGTGGGACGTTCTCGTGAAGTACTTTTAGAAAAATTATATATGTTGCATAGTTATAATTGGCGATGTATTTTATTTTCTGATCAAATACATAATATTAATTTATCAATTTTTAATTTCCGCATCGAACCGCATACACTTTTTGCAAAAGACGTAGAAAAAATATTGACATCAAAGTTATTGCATTTTGCAAATGATAACTCTATTCTATTCAGGACATCGAATACTGTTAATGAAAGAACAATTATGTCATTGTTTTCTTCTGTCTCTTCTACTTTTAAAGACATATATAAGTTCTACATATCAAAGTTGTGTCATTACCATGCCCAGCCCGAACCACTCATTAGTACATTAAGTAATAATAAATATCAATACCAAGAGTACAAATATTGCCTTAGTACTGTCATAGGCAGTATCTATCATGACGCTGTATCTGGGTGGCTGATGGTTGCTACTCTTTTCTATAAGACAAAACAATACAGCAAAGCTTTATACATCGTCAGTTATTCTTTATCGAAATGTACTCCCGAAAAATTGTGCCACTTCAGAAATTTGTCGGATATCCATTACCAGTTGCTAAAACTGCAAACGTTTCAAAAAAAGAGTTTGGTTTATTTGCTTAAAGCATTGGTTGTGGACAATGTACTATTTGAGAAGAATTCTACGCTATTGCCAGATGAACTTAAAATGAACCAAATGAATGAGCGTTTTAAATTTCCATCTACTGCGTATGCTTATTTCCTTAATTTCCTTTGTTATTATTATCTCAATGATCTCAAACAATGTCAAGATTCCGTCCGAGGTTTAAAAATGGTTATAGATGAAAATTATATAATGCCAATTATAAATTCAGATTTTAAATATGGAGCTTATACTCTATTAGGAATTGCTCAACAGTTATTAGGCGATAAGAAATCCGCAAGACACGCATTTGTACAATCATTTAAATTATTCCCGGACGAATTGTACAATTCTGCTGTAAAGAGACTTTTTTTAATAAGTTAATTGTGACATATGTGTAGTCAATTGAACTTTAAAAAATGTGATTTGTTTTGTCTATGAAGCAAAGTATGAACTTGATAGAGCAACAAATCATTACATAATGACGAAAAATACATATCATATATAAATATTGATTTAGTTACATTATGGTTTGTTTTTTTTTTTTGTGAAAGTCGCTTTGAATAAACAGATATTGTTTGCATTTTTGTTTGTTTTTTTTATTTTTTTTATATCGTTTTTCTTTTTGTCATGTATTTTATAGTATGTTCCGATGGTCTACGCGTTTCCTGATATATATTACAAACTGTTAAATAATCCAATAAATACTCAATTGCAAAGCTTGGAAAATCAGACAACGTTTGTAAAATACTTTCTTAATTGTTTAAAAATAAAAATAATGGAAAACGGTGAATGTATTCGAAAGTCTTAAATTTACTGAATAAACGAATCCGGATTACAGCCTGACAAAAGAATATAAATAGCCCAAGGCAATCATTGAGTCTTCCACTCAGTGAGAAAATCCAGTACCCGTCTTTCATTTGTTTGGAAAGTTTGCTATAGCTTGCTATAGCTACTTCCCTTAGGCGTCGGCCTCAACTTCTGGTGAGACAGACAATCGCAATGTACTGCTCCAAGATAATGTAGTACTAGTGTTCGAATTCTGATTCTTGGATATTTTGAGTTTCTACTCTTTTTGAAAAGATTACAGCTTGAATAAAAAAGGAACGAATGTTCACCGACAATTCAGATGAATTTATCTTCATTCTGAAAATAAGTATCACAAACACTACTTTGCGGATCGGCCATTGGCTGAAGAGAAAATCAAATGAAATCTACGCGAGACAGCGTTTCATTCATGAATATTTCGTGAATGAACATTTTCCCGCACTATTTTTTACAATGTGCGATATTTAAGTAAAAGTCCGAGTGTATCGAAAGAGTCCGATATGCGAGAACAAGTTGATATTTGACCACGTTTTTGGATAATTGACAAGTGATAATGGTTTGATTTATTTTAGCAATACACAGGTGATAAAATATAAATAATAGATAATTATATGGCTTATATCTCACGCCAAGAACGAGTAAAGGTAAACACCGGTTTAATAGAAAAGTGCATTGTTTTTGTCAAACTGACATCGATCATTTGATGCCAAAGATCATTTGAAAACTTTTAATTCCGTTATTTAAATACAAGCTGTTTCAATTTCCAATGTGGATATAAGGGCCTTCACTCGTCCAGCATGCTCAAATGGATCAAACTGACAACAGAAAAACATTGTCTTAATGACAATTAGTAGCATAGCATTCGTTTAATTTAAAAGCAACCGAGTCATCATCTACTTCTTAGAGTATTATAGGTCAGTGTATCAAGACCGAGATCAAGCTCAAGACAAGTGCTGTAGACATTATTAAAATGATTTAATAACATTTGTCCATGTAATAGAAAAATGACGTTCTTAGTGCTTAAGTTAAAAGTTAACAATGCAGTGGCGGATCCAAAACTGTTTATCCTCACGCTTTATTCCTGGGGCAGTATGATTCTTTAAGATTGACCTATAATTAACAATGTGTCGTCCTAACACAGAGGCAATGATTACTAGTATATCAAATAAATGGCTTAAAACAAAAATCTAAAATGTCATTGCCTCAATGGTAATTACTCAGCAGCAACTAAAATGTGTTACAGGGTTATCAAGCACCTCAGATTGTATGAATCTAGTGTATATAAACTTTTTATTCCTGAGGTCATACTACTATTGTTATGCCCACACAATATTGAGTTTTATCCTTGTTTTTTCTGTAAGTATGTACGTCCCTAACTTGTACGTTCGTCCATACATCCCAAAATTGATTTCTGTATTCTTACTTTAGTTTGCCTGAACCAAATTTTATGAAACGTATACACAATGCTTATAACCACAAAACACAAGTCAAGTTTGAATTTTGTTGGCGTCACTTTTACCATTCTAGATGTAAAGGGGTGAAATTTTCAGTATACCCTGTCAAGTATATATACCCTTATATATAAGTTTGACTTGTAGCTTTCTTCGGTTATACATTTATCAGGTGAACATAAAAACGGTCTTTAGATTTAGTATAGATATATAAAACAAGAATGTGTCCATAGTACATGCATGCCCCATCTGCACTATCATTTTCTATGTTCAGTGGACCGTGAAAATTGAGAAAAATTTCTAAGTTGGCATTTAAATAAGAAAGATTATATCATAGAGAACATCTATAATACTAAAATAACGAGGTCCAATTTGTCAGCCGTCATGGGGTAAATACGACAAATAAAAGAATTCAATTTTATATATATCCAATATAGGACAAAGGTGTTGATTAAAAATTACACCACTCCAGACCCTTTTGTTTTCCACATAATTAATATTGCCAGTAATAAACAAGTTCCGGGTCGAATCAGATATCGATACCAATAGTATATTAACCTGTTACCTATTACCTTAAATGTACGTTTCTCACATGACAGGCGCACCACCAAACGGTGTATTTCGAAATTTGCTATATACACGGGTCATAATCACAGTGTTGACACTAATAAATTCAATCATTGTCAAATTGTTCCTTATTGTAGTATTTAAAGCAGTAAGACTTTCTCAGATGACAATACGAATACTAAAAATCTGGACTTAAAATATGTCGTATAGGTACAGTTTTCAATTTGTTAGCGGGCATGACACAAAACAGCGAATCAAAGAATTCAACTTTATTTATAACTAAATTAATAAATATGGGACAATGCTGTTGATTAAAAAATACTCCATTCCTTTTGTTTTCCTATTTATTAATATTACCAATCATTGATTAGTTCCAGGACGACGGGTTCAAACAGAAAGATTTTGAAAGCAGAGAAAAATGTGCATCTTTTAATCGGCATGACTTTATCAGAAGACAATCCCAATACTAAAATAAGGCTTACGCATAGTAATATACTTTAATTCAGTCATGGACCCGCGATATCACGGATGTGTTCTAGTGTGTACTAAGTTTCAAATTGATTGGACTTTAACATTATCAAAAACTTTAACCTGATTGGGACAGACGAACGGACGGAAGGATGGACGGACGAATGGACGCACAGACAAGAAAACAATATGTTCATAAATGGGGCACTACAAGTGATTTTTGGAATTTTGCTGCCGAGACAATGGTTTAGTTTGAAAAATACAAACTGTGATTAAATACATATTTGAAATAATACACGTCTATAACCTATTTAAAATGATACTAATATACAGTTGCAAACTTTCCAGAGGTGCTATCCTGCACTTTGATTTCTTATGTGCTTTGTCTATATGTCATTAACTTTTTTTTTTTTTTTTTTTTTACATATTTGGTTGTTGTCGACAACAACCAAATATGTAAAAAAAAAAATGATAAAAATTCAAAACGGAAAATCCCTAATTAAATGGTAAAATCAAAAGCTCAAATGCATAAAAAAAACGGATAGCAACTGTCATATTCCTGACTTTGTACAATAATTCCCTTCCCAAATGTACGCAATTGCATTAAATTCATTTTTTTTTATCAACAATGTTTAATAAAACAAACATATATCAGATGAAAATGTCACAAATAGGGGTTGAACAGTCAACATGTGTGGTATAAACTGAATTTATTTTACCGTTAATAGATATATATTTAAAATTGTTATAATTTCTTCTTAGGCATCTATGGGGAAATGGCGTATGATAAAATATATACTAAAGTTTTATATAAAAAAACAAACACCAAAAGGCGAATAATACCAAAAGATCATGAAGTAGTTTTACCAATATGCCAACCAAGCCATAGTCGTGCATGACGCTACGATGAATATACGAGTATGTATAATATATAGGAAAATAAAACTTATTTATACAAAAATCCCATGGCAGTGACAGACATTACTTTCACGTCCAGGGTCAATGCAGGAATGTCAGAAATCAAAGTTCGTAACATTAGGTTAAATAAATCATCGAAAATGACTGATAGTTCAATATGAGTAAATAGAGGCAATTGTGATTAGCGCACCCAAATTAATTCAACCATCTATCAGTATCGTTTGATAGTTTTGTCGAATATCTTTTAGTTTTTCATCCTTGGTAATACTCTTATGTCATTTATTCTTCTCCCTTTATAAACAGTATTTTTAAAATGAACCTTTCCTTATTCTAAGACTTTCCATGAATACGAACTGAATTTCTTATTTTCACAACTGTTAATCATAGATATAAGAAGATGTGGTATGAGTGCCAATGAGACAACTCTCCATCCAAGTCACAATATTCAATGTAAAACATTAAAGGTCAAAGTATGGTCTTCAACACGGAGCCTTGGCAGATTTCCCTATTCTAGGACTTTCTTCAAACAAAAATTGAAATTTTTGTTTATTTCCACAATTATTTTTTATAACTGCATTGCTATTAAATCTTCTGGTGTAGTTGTGAAGATAATTCTTGTTTTTTCAAAGATTGGACTTTTTTTTATCTATGATATTAAATAAAAATCAAATAGTCAAAATACAAATCACAATTAACCATTAATAAAGTGTTTAAGCTTGCTATAAACCCAGGTTTTATCCCCCATTAATAAAGTGTGTAAGCTAGCTATGAATCCAGGTATTATCCCCATTAATAAAGTGTTAAAGCTAGCTATACATCAGGTTTTATCCCCCATTAATAAAGTGTGTAAGCTAGCTATAAACCCAGGTTTTATTCCCATTATTAAAGTGTTTAATCTAGCTAAAAACCCAGGTTTTATCCCCTATTGTCAACATAAGAAAATGTCTGTATCAAACCAGATTGACAGATGGTACATGTACTAATTCGTTTGATGTGCTTCAGCTTTTCAATTTGTCATTCAATTACAGACTTTTCGTTTTGAATTTTGGTATTTTGTGGAGAGTTTACCACATCTTTTTTTATTATTAATAGAGTGTCATATATAAGCTATGCACTTAGGTTTAATCCTCTACTTTCAACTTAAGAATATGCCTGAACCAAGTCAGAAATATTACAGTTGTTATCCATTTAGTCGATGTTTTTGTGCTTTTGAATTTGTCATTTATTTATGGACTTTACGTTTTGAATTTTATTCATACTAAAAAGAAAACAACCTTTCGGTTTTCAGAACCTAGTTTCGGCTACAAAGCGGGTTTCTGTTTTATATTTCGGGTAAATTTCACAAGTAAGAAAATTAAGATATTAAAAAAAACAATTGAATGATGACAAAAATGATTTAACAAGAATAAGACTTCAACATATTTCAGCGAAGAGGACAGATGAATAAATCCATATATACTAACTTCCGCAATGTAAATTTCTTTGATTTTAATCTATGATAACTTTCGCAACGAATATGTACAGTCAGTTGACAAAGTGAGTTCCTACTTAACACATTTCCTATCATTTAAACTTAAATCAATATTCCTAAAAACAATATTATGAAGTAACTACACGACTGATTTCTTTGAAATAAATACCATAAGATGTAGAAATGATTAAAGTTTTTATACTATATTGGCAAAGATAATATTCAGGCTTATTTTAATTATCTAACGAGGTGAACTTAAAACATTGTTGTGACGTCATTCTTTTGTTTAACCCGTTCTTTATTACAGTGATTGGACTATCATTTACCTGTAAGAAACCATTATGTTACCTTAAGCTGTTCAATATTTTTAAGAATAGCCCTCCTCTTTCTTAAAAATATTGGACAGCTTGAGGTAGCATAACTGATTCTTACAGGGATTTAAATGATAGTTCAAGCACTGAAATACAAATAATAATGCCCCAACTATTTTCATAATGTAAACAAAAATACAACCAAAAATCAAATGACAAAAAAAAGAATATTTTTTTAAAAAATAATCTGCCAACCCTTCCGGAGCACCTGAGATCACCTCTTGTTTTGGTGGGGTTCGTGTTGTTTATTCTTTAGTTGTCTATGTTGTGTTGTGTGAACTATTGTTTCTCTGATTGTCCTTTTCATTTTTAGCCATGGCGTTGTCAGTTTATTTTCGATTTATGAGTTTGACTGTCCCTCTGGTATTTTTCGATCCTCTTTTATTAAAGTCACCTTCCAATACAATAATTTTGTCACTCATCAAAACGGTTTCTTGCGGAAAAAATCACTTTCAAATTGATTTTTGACACTACCACTACTTATATCACAGCCATTTTTCTCATATTTTTTCGGTTGTCTTTTACACTTATTCAATAAGATTATGCTCGTTGTTAGTCTTGATTTTGTTGCTTTTATTAATTTCTTTTTAAAAAGATGTATCCTCGTCCGTCTTTAAGTTATCAAAATTGATCTCTGGTGTTATTATTCTTCCTAACATCATTTTCAACTGAAATTAAAATGAAAAAAAAGCAATAAAGTAATGATTCTAAAATGTGATAGATCATGCGGCAATACAAGGCCAATTAACAACCTGAACCTTATGCTGTGTACAAAGTGTGAATCTAGAACTTCCATTTTGAACTTGAGGACTCTAATAGTTTTTATAATTTTCAGGTTTTGGCGTTGATTTACAAACTTTTGTTTTTAAGTCTGATACCATTGCTAAAATAAATATGGCAAGCAGAATAAAGGAAGACATTATCGCATTTTATCTGTCAAACAAACCAATCTTCTTTACGATTCGCACTTTGTTCGCAGTGATCGTTTTATAATCATGATAAAAGAAAATTTTATACAAAATTACGTTTCGGTAACATTCAAAGACCTCAAGGGACTCAATACACAAAAACAACGAGAGAGAAAAAGAGCGACACGACCTTGCAGATAGAAAAATAGAACAGAAAAAAGGGGGAGGGTAATTCATGTGTTGCCTTTTGGGAAAACAATAACAGTCTCTTGAAAATTCTAACAAAAGAATATAACTGATTGACTGATGTTGTAATCTCTTCATTTGTTCATATTAGTTATAATTATATTTGAAATAAAATCGTTCACTTGAAATTGTTAAAAAAGAACCTGTCTTCATATGCTGTTCTATTTTTTTCTCATTCACCTAGTAAAAATTAAAACCCGAGAAGAGACAAGACTACATTTTGAAATATGATAAATATCAAACTTGCCATTATTAGCTGCTTTGACTATATCCTCTTTATAATCCACACTGCAATAATGTATCTGAATAGATTTTGAATACAAATTTGATGTTAATCCAAAGTTTGAAACAAAACAATTAACAAGTTGTTAATGGCTGTGTCATTTTGGTCTTTTGTGGATAGTTGTCTCATTGGCGATCATACCACATCTTCTTTTTTTTTTTATATAATCACTAATAACGACATCTTTTTCTTCGTCTTTGCATTAAGAATTAAATATACTTTCATCACTTTACCACCACACAAAAGGCATGTAAAGGTATTCCGCAAAAATCATGATACGCATACCCTGTGTCTTATTCTTCATGTAGCAATTCATATAGTTTACCTTCAGCTGTACTTTCTGTCTATATTTTTTTAGATGAGCTACTGTTTAAAGGGCCAACAAGTAGGATATATTTTATTGTAAAGATATTTTATTCAAAAAACAATTTTCATACTTATTAGAAATAAATCTTTGCTAGCTTTTTGTTTTGTTTTCCCTTTTTTGATGTGTTAAACAATATTTTAAGTAACATATAAGCCTCTAACAATCCATTCTGTAAAATATTGAACAGGTCTTCGGCTTGCGGCCTCGGCCTCAGACCTGTCCAATATTTTCACAATGGACTGTTATCGGCTTATATCCCTTACATAAAAAAAATATATCTGGAAAAGTTTGCTATGTATTCCAACCAAATTAAAATCGTAAAAAAATACATTTGTGTTTAACCATTTAAAAAATGAAAACATCTCTAACGAGAATTATTGTCACATAAACAATTCAACCTCAGACATTTCTACATCTTATGGTATCTATTTTATAAAAATCCTTCAAAAAGTCACTTTATAATAATATCTTTGACAAATATCAATTTTTGTTGAAATGATAGGACATTTTTGAAGTATGAACTCACTTTTGTCCACTTGGTTGACTTATTATTGTGAATATTTGTTTTTAAATTTTTTTGTAGCTGTTCATCAAAAGCATGTATTTGAAAATTGAATGAATATACATTTAAGTGATGGTTTTTGTCTGTTGGTTTTTTGTTACGTCTTCCATTAAAATCTTAATAGCAAAAACTTTTTTACTACCTATATTTTTAGTTTTTTGTAATGGTGTGCTGTTACAACAATGTCAAATTATATTACCTTAAATAAATATTTGTGAACTGTAGACGAAACACTTGTATAGCATCCAAGATTATCAGTAACAAACCTATGTATACATTTATTCGACCTAGTTGTGACACAAACATTGTTTTATATTTGATCTTACCTTTATACTCATTACATTTATAATGACTCAAACATCATGAACATAGCATTACGTGTGTGTAAAATGAAAAGTTTCATCGGAAATGAAACTAAAGTAGATTTTAAGTAGATACATATTTTTTTCAAATCCTTATGTATCAATGGTTTCATAAGGTTTATCTATGCCTTACATGCAGCTCTTTGTTTTCGCTAAGTAATATAGGAAAATATTATTATCATGGTGGACGATTCTGGCCCGTTCGAAGTAATTTGTAAAATGATACTACACGATTTGAAGAATCTTTAGAATATAAGTAATTAGTAAATAGGTCCACCATTTCAACAACGGTTAATTCAAATGGACTCTCTACGCTCTCTTAAGGTGGTACCTAACACAACAGGGAGATAACTCTGTAAAGTCATCTAAACGTTTTAATTACGTTGTGTTTTAAAAGGAATATTTAGCTTCTCAATGATTTAAATTGGTGTTTGTCAAACTGCTATATAACCAGTGTAATTTTTCTGACAAAACGGTTGGTTAAAAAATTTTGAATTTTTTATATTTTTGTTTAAGGGTCAAAGTACATACTTTGACAAAATTTTTTGAAAATTAAAAGAGCCAAATTAATTTAAGTGAAAGTGTTGGGTACCACCTTAATAAACCTAAAAAGAAGTAAGACGAACCATCAGATAACCTATTCAGTATTTTGTTTTAAATGGAGAGAATTGGAAATAAAAATTGAACTTTGCACTATATTATTTTGCCCGTACCAAGTCAGGAATAAGACAGTTAATGTTCATTCGTTTGATGTGTTTTATCATTTGATTTTGTCATTTGATTAATGACTTTTCGTTTTGATTTTTTCTCAGAGTTCAGTATTATTGTGATTTTAGTTTTATTACATGAAAATTAAAGAAACTAAATTGTTTTCTGAGTAAAGAATGCTAAATACAATATAACTTCATTGAACTGAGAAAAGACTTTCAGTCGATGAGAACTATACGATTAACCCAGTCTTTTGAGAATGTACTACCTTTTTAACTGTAACCAATTGTTTTTATTTATTTATTTTTCATTCATGTTTTACGAGATAAAATCCGCCAACACTTTAAGAAAACTTTTATGTTGAATGGTTGAAACGGATGTTGAAAACCTATTTAGATTATAACACATTGTTGACTTCTGTATTTCTATTTTTTAAATACTTGACTTATTCATTTTGTTATTATGCCTATTCATACAAGTGGGAGTTATGATTTGATTGATGACGTCACACAAAAAATATAACAAGAATAAGACTTGAGCACGTTTCAGCGAAGAGGACAGATAAATATATCCATATAAACTAATTTCTGCAATTTTCATTTCCTTGATTTTATCCATGTTACTAAGTATTCTATTATTACTTCGGCTTGTGTTGAGTTACTTCGACTTCGAACTATCGAGTTCCGTCGATTTAAAGCCAAACAATTAAGATATCAAATATAAAGCCTGTTTGTTTAAATTGTTTACCCTTTTAGGAACGTAAAAACGTTCGGGTATGTAGTGGAATAGAGAATCATATTACTATGTATCACAAAGTGAAAATAAAGTGTTGACTTTCATAACTGTTACATCCTTATGTATGTATAATACTTATCTTATATGTTTATTGTAGGTTTAATTGATATCTATCAGCATTCGATTGGTCATGATCCGACTATGTTTCTGTCATGCGAACAGTCACGTGATGCTGTTATACTATAGTTATCGGTTATAAAATACACAGTGAATAATGTTTATAGCAATTAGTCATAAGATATTGTTATACTATAGTAATCGATTATGAAATACACAGTGAACAATTGTCCCAGCAATCAGACACATGATGATGTAATACTATAGTTATCGACCATATGATACACAGTGAACAATTGTCCCAGCAATTAGTCAGGTGATAGTGTTATACTATAGTAATCGACTATATGATACACAGTGAACAATTGATCCAGCAATTAGTCAGGTGATCGTGTTTTACTATAGTAATCGACTATATGATACAAAGTAAACAATTGTCCTACCAATTAGTCAGGTGATCTTGTTTTACTATAGTAATCGAGTATATGATACACAGTAAACAATTTTCCTAGCAAGTAGTCACGTGATGTTGTTATACTATAGTAACCGATTATTTAATACACAGTGAACAATTAACCTGGCCATTAGTCACGCGATGTTGTTATACTATAGTAATCGAATATATGATACACAGTGAACAATTGTCCTAGCAATTAGTCACATGATGTTATGCTACTATAATAATCGATTATATAATACACAGTGAACAATTGTCCTAGCAATTAGTCACATGATTTTATGCTACTATAATAATCGATTATATAATACACAGTGAACAATTATCCTAGCAATTAGTCACGTGATGTTGTTATAGTAATCAATTATATAATACACGATGAACAATTATTCTAGCAATTATCACTTGATGTTGTTTTACTATAGTAATCAATTATATGATACATAGTGAACGATTGTCCTAACAATAAGTCACGTGATTTCGTTATACTTTAGTAATCGATTATATTATACACAGAGAATACTTATCCTAGTAACTATAGTCGATGGTATATTTTTCAGTAACAGTAAATACTCTTCAATTGGTACATTGTCTATTGGTTTTTATTACGTCTTTCATTGAAATCTTAATAGCAAATAGATATAGGAAAATGTGGTATGAGTGCCAATGAGACAACTCTCCATCCAAATCACAATTCATAAAATTAAATCATTATAGTTCAAGTTATGGTCTTCAACACAAAGCCTAGGCTCACACCGAAGAGCAAGCTATAAAGGACTAAAACACAACTAGTGTAAAACCATTCAAACGGGAAAACGAACGGTCTAATCTATATAAAAACAAGAAACGAGAAACACTTATATCAAACGACAACCAAGACCCTTTTTCTACTTAGATTGATAGTTATTTGTAAGATTGTGTTATTACAACGATTTTTAATGCCTTAAGGATGTACTTAGGTGAGGTTTAGGAATTTGTGTCAAATGTTCGGACTCCTTGGTGTTTTTCCATATAATACAATGTAAAATATTTTGCCCCATAACACCCATTTATTTTTTCATATAAGACTTAGTAGCTCATGAAAGGTCATTTACCAAAATTTTAGAAGATTCTTAATTTTCTTTCTTTTGTTTTGAGACCTAATAATACCAATGCAAATATAAGGTAAAAGTCCGAGTCAGCCTTTTCCCGCCATTTTTTAAATCTCAAATATCTCGAAAAGGAGGTCCATGACCTATCAATATTTTTAGCTTATTTTTATCCTTAATTGATGCTCTATCAACTTATAGTATCAATTTTAACTTCTTAATTTATTAATTTTCACCTAACCTCACCTAAGTACATCCTTAAACAAAAACTAGTGAACTGCCGACGAATACTTTGTATATCATCAAAGTTTAACAGAAAAAATATCTTCACACATCAATTCGACCTTGTGGTTTTTTTACAGCAATTGTTTTATATTTGATCGTATCTTTAATATTCATCACATTTATAATGACTCAAAGATAGTATTACGTAGGTGTTTCCAGCGATATGGAAACGAAAGTAGATTTTACATAGATATATATTTCGCATTTTAACCGCAACAGGCTTACAAAATGGAAGGTAAACATTTACTTTTGTTTATTTATATTCAACATTATTTTAAAAAATATTCAGGGCATTATTCGGGTTATGTATGCCTTATTACTTTGATCTTTTTTTTTTCTTAAAGTTATATTGATATTCAGTCTGCTCTTTGTGGCCGGTTTGAAATAATTTGTGAAAATGTTGCTATGCATATGGTAGAATTTTTAGAATTTTCTTAAAGTCATTTAGCATAATATAAATATTTACAAGTTGTAAATAGGTTCAACATTTCAAAATGAAAAACGAATAATTCCAGAGTTAAATGTCTAAGTTCTCTTAATAAAACTGAAAGAATCAATTAGAGATGCGGAAATGAAAAGAGTGAACTTTACACTTAAATTTTACGGACGCAATCACGAGTTGGTTGACCGTTATGGAATAACTGTTTCACAAATGATATCGGATATGTTCCTTACGTCGTAACTACAATCCCCTTCCCTTTCATGAATATGACCTACCGAATTAGACTATTTACCGACTTCGTTATCACATAAGCAACACGACGGGTACCACATGTTGAGCAGGATCTGCTTACCCTTCCGGAGCACCTGAGATCACCCCTAGTTTTTGGTGGGGTTCGTGTTGTTTATTCTTTAGTTTTCTATGTTGTGTCATGTGTACTATTGTTTGTCTGTTTGTCTTTTTCATTTTTAGCCAAGGCGTTGTCAGTTTATTTTCGATTTATGTGTTTGACTGTCCCTTTGGTATCTTTCGTCCCTCTTTTTTAACACGGAAGAAACTAAACAGACTAAATGCATAGTAAGTGTGTTCATTGAGAAAAGAATAGTAAATACAATACATTTTCATAGAACTAGAAATAAACATTAATTCCAATAAGGAATTCAATACAACTTCTCTCATTGTTCGTTCCATTTGGCTTTCCTGGATTCGCAAGAAATTCGATACAATTCGCCTTTTCAAAATCTAAAGGACTATGGGTAATCTCATTGTTCGTACACCACAATGAAAATAACGTTACGTCATTGGTTGAATTTCCATTGTTTAGAACGTTTTAAACCAATCACAATGTTTTGGTGTACGCTTTTGAAAATTTTACCCAGAATGCATTAGATTCTGAAATGACGAATTACTCTAACTGTTCCTATATTTAGTCATTTAAAAACACCTAGAATGATGTGTAGAATGCAGGATAATGCATGAAGGCAAAAAAGAAAATTAAGAAGAGGCACCCACCCTCATTCCACATTATTAGAAATTAATATGAGTCTGTGATCTATAAGAATGAACATGAATTCACAATTATATTATATAAATATAAATTGAAAAAATAAATTGTATATTCCAAATAAAATTATGAACTCAAGTCTAAATAGTTTATAGTTTATCTAATTAACCAATACATGTGCAGACTGACATTTCATATCATATTTTTCAGGAATGATACGTATAGATTATCGGGTTTTCTACACATTGATATCGTAAATAAATAAGAGCAACAGTAGTATACCGCTTTTCAAAAGTCGTAAATCGTTTGAGAAAAGAAAAAAAATCCGGGTAGAGGGAAACACATCAGCTATTAGAGGGAAACAACGAAACAACGAAACAACAGAAAATACTTGATGGCAGTACAACCGGTAAGATTGTTATATGTCTCATTGTTTCTTCGTATCTGGCGTTTCTGACACCGGAAAGAGGTCAATGTAATTTCTATAACTGTTTTTTCGTATCTGGCGTTTTCGAAACTGGAAGGAGGTCAATGTAATTCCTCTAACTGTTTCTTCGTATCTGGCGTTTCCGAAACTGGAAGGAGGTAAATGTAATTCGTCTAACTGTTTCTTCGTATCTAGCGTTTCTGACACCGGATGGAGGTCAATGTAATTCATCTAACTGTTTCTTCGTATCTGGCGTTTCTGACACCGGAAAGAGTTCAATGTAATTCGTCTAACTGTTTCTATGTATCTGGCGTTTCTGAAACTGAAAGAAGGTCAATGTAATTCGTCTAATTGTTTCTTCGTATCTGGCGTTTCTGACACCGGAAGGAGGTCAATGTAATTTGTCTAACTGTTTCTTCGTATCTGGCGTGTCTGACACCGGAAGGTATGTAATTGTTCCTTCGTATCTGACTTTTGTAAAATGAAAAGGAATTCAATGCAATTCCTGTAACAGTTTCTCCACATTTTGTGTTCCTGAAACCGGAGGGAGTTTGAAACAATTTATCTTACTGTTTCATCGTATTTGTTGTTCCTAAAACCAGAATTAGTAAGATATTATTTCTCTCACTGTTACTTTGCATTTGGTGTCCCTGGAATCAGAAGGAGCTCGATACAATACATCTCACTCTTTCTTCGTATTTTGTGTTTATGGAATGGGAAGGAGTTCGATATAATTCCTCTCACTGTTCCGTCGTATTTGTTGATACTGAAACCGAAAGGAGTTTGATACAAATCCTCGTATTGTACCTTCGGGTTTGGTGTTTAGGAAACCGGAAGGAGTTTAATGAAATTCCTCTCACACTTCCTTTGCGAGTGGTGTTCTTGAATCGGAAGATACAATTCCTGTTAATGTTCGTTCGCACATAGTGTTCCAGTCAAAGAGAAAAGCCCAACTTATACAAATTTCTTTATTGGAAAACTAAAATATAATTTTCTTGAAAGTTGAAAAAAATCATTGAATATCAAAGTAAGACAGTTAAATATGTGCCCTTATTATTTTTAGATATAAATAAGACGACAGTAAATTTAGGTTAAATCTCAACAGATCAATAAAATAACCAAGTTACTTATCAACCGACCATTTATCCAAATAATTACAATTATAGTTCAACAGGAAATGAGTCCTCCAATATATGAATGTCGGCCTTCTTTATCATATGATAAATGTTTTATTTCCTTGTATCATTACTTTATGTTTTCATAAGTACAATGACAGAAAGCCAATTCAACAATGCCAATAAATCAAACAACTCACGTTTGCATGAAGATGGAAGATCTTGGTTTAGGGAGATAACCTTTAACTCAGTTATGCGCTTTTCAAGTCAGGTTTCATCAATGTGTTTAATGCAGATTTAAAATAATCTGTGTAACCTAAATACTAAGATATATTTATGATTTTAAGAGCTACTTCCCCTATCCTAAGGTCTACCTCCTTAAGTGCATGTCTCACACAAATCCACATCAAGTCATCCCGAACCAATATTAAGGAAACGTGCATTTTCACTTATGTATCTGCAGTTGAGATCACTTCTAACCTCTCATTAAATCCCGTCAGAATCTGTCAGGAGAACTGTTCTAGGGCAGTAAGTAGAACTGTCAGCCTGGCACCTTTCGGTCAGTTCTAGCTAGAAAAGTTCTTACCTAGAACTGATCCTACCACAGCTTAATGTCAATGCTTGTAGTATAATGTTCAGACAAAAACGTTATACAGTTGTATCGGATACATGTGAATAGTGCTGACATATATTCAACACTATAGTTTTATTAAATAGGATTTTCTTATCCCAGCCATATATATTACCTTATGCCTTAACTTTTTGGAATTTTGGGTTCTTAATACTCTTCAACTTTGATCTTGTTTGGCTTTATAACTGTTTTGCTCTGAGCGTCTGTGATGAGTTTTATGTAGATGTAACGCATGTCTGGTGTATTGAAATATACCCCTGGTACTATTTACACCACTGGAACGATGCCACTGATGGTGGACGTGTCGTTCCCGAGGGTATCACCAGCCCAGTAGTCAGCTTTTTGGTGTTGATATGAATATCAAATATATGGTCATTTTTATAAATTTCCTGTTAACAAAAGTATGAATTCTTCGAAATACTAAGGATTTTCTTATCCATGGCATAGATAACCTTACATGTATTGGTACAACTTTTGGTATTTTGGGTCCTTAATGCTCTTTAACTTTGAACTAGTTTAGCTTGATAACTTTGCAAACGACATTCTATACCAGCATTGTAATCAGCCCGATCATTCCATCGTTTCTATGACAGTACGCATTTTCGAAAAGATATACCATAACTCTAACAATCCTAATCTTTCAACGACTCTCCGTACACAGAAAGAGGACTACTGGATTAAACAATTAGGAGCTGCGACGCCTTATGGTTGCAATGAAAAAATTGATGGTATAGGTATTCTATCTAGTCCTGCGTGTAACTCGGTGAATGTGATGAATATTTTCAACTCGACTCCTCGACGCAGTCATGGTCATGTCATTATACATCACCTTCTCTGCATGATGTCTCTATTAATGACTTGCTGCCATTTATACAAAAGCCGTTAGGTATTCATCACATTCGCACGAAACTTTCTTCATTACCCCTTTCAAAACATTATTCTCTGTTCAATTTATGTTTGGAATCCACTGTTACAAACCCTCATTCAAACCAATAAAAACTTGAAGCTATACTTTCGGATATTGCAACTCACAGACTTATCAAGCAAGTCTGCATTGGAAAAGATGAAAAAGAGAAAAGATCTTTCCTTAATATTTCCTTTACCAACAAAGGTCTAGATGGCGTCAACTTAGGCAATATCCTTCATCATAAATTAGTTCAATCGAAAATACCTCCTTATTTCAAAGACCAGTATGTACCAATCATTTCTTATACCCTTACCAAACCTATTGCAACTAAAATTTTCAATTACAAACACATTTTGCAGGATCTCCATATCGACGACTTCAAGTCTAAACCTCCTGATTGCATTTGTGCTAGGTCCCAATTCACATATAATCCGGCTGGCCATGTTTTTACCGGTGACCTCAACATTGTTAATAACACTTCTCTACGAAATGTGTTATCGAAAGGTCCGAAATATCGTGAACCTAAATTAATCAATTGGAAATACAACTTTAAAATTTTGATGGATTCAGTCGAGGATTATGCCAGGCAATAGGCTAAGCGCGAGAAGGAAGACGTAGACACTCTTTCAGAATGGATTAAGGCAGTGAGGTCGTTGATACAAATCAGATTTAAGAAACTGAATGGGTCTATCAAAGCCCATGCTACGTCAATCTTTAAAGACCCAAATGTTGCAAAACACTTTATAATTACCTACCTCCATGACAAATATGTTCTTGTCCCCGCAGATAAAGCCCAAACAGCATCGTTTTGGGTGTAAAATTTTATTACATTAACTCTTGATAAACAAATTAGGTATTGACAATTCACTTGGAAACTCAACATATACCCTCACGACTCTTATCAAAGAGGAAATCCTGGATAATCATAGGTCTGTTCTATGTTCCTTTGGAATTTCAACCAAAGATGAAGAACGTGATATTCCATCACTGTATTGGATATCTAAGCTACATAAGTGTCCTTACAAACAACGGTATATTGCTGGGTCTTCCAAGTGCTCCACGAAACGTCTTTCTAAATTATTAACATCTCTTTTATCAGCAATCAAAGACGGGTTTCAAAGTTATTGTGAAACTGCCTATTCTAGAGGTGGCGTGAATCAGATGTGGATACTTAAAATTCCAAAGATCTTTTAGAGTACATACAATCTAACTCTCTTTCATCTTGTAATAGTATTAAAACATTTGACTTTCTACTCTTCACACAAGTATTCGACATTCCAAACTAAAGGACAAATTGAAAGAGTTGGTATTGCTTTGCTTCATAAAAAAGAATGGCCAACGTAGTAACAAGTATCTGGTCTGGTGGAGGGATAAATCCTACTTTGTAAAGGATCACTGTGATTCAAACAAAAAATTCTCTGAAACTGATATTATCAAGATGCTTGATTTCTTGATTGACAACATATTTGTTACGTTCGGAGGACGTGTTTTTTCAACAGACTGTCGGCATTCCAATGGAACAAAGTGTGCCCCTCTACTTGCCGACTTGTTTCTTTATTATTATGAGGCTGACTTTATCCAGGAACTTCTTAGGAAGAAAGATAAGAAGTTAGCGATATCCTTTAACTCTACTTTCCGCTATATAGATGATGTTCTTTCACTAAATAAATCAAAATTTGGTGACTACTAGTATGTGGAACGCTTCTATCCCATAGAACTAGAGATAAAGAATACTACAGATACAGCTAAGTTGGTCTCATATTTTGACTTACTTCTAGAAATTGACAATGATGGTCGGTTGAAAACAAAACTTTACGACAAAAGAGATGATTTCAGCTTTCTCATTGTGAACTTTCCATTTTTAAGTATCAACATTCCAGCAGCACCTGCATATGGGGTATATATCTCCCAATTGATACGATATTCTCGTGCTTGCATTTCCTATCATGATTTTCTTGATAGAGGGTTGCTGCTCACAAGGAAGCTATTAAACCAAGAGTTCCAATGGTGAAGTTGAAATCATCCCTTCGTAAATTTGACTGTTTTGCTAAGTGTGAATTCGCATTACTATAAGACGTGTAACGGTACTTATCTATCCCAAATTCATGTATTGTCAAATTTGTTGACGTCTTTTCTATTATATTCATGTGTTATGGTAAAGAAAATTAATCACCGCCTTCATTAAATAGATTTGATTTCGTTCAACGTAATCTGTGCGATGTTTTACGTTTGAAGTTAGATTCAAAACAAACCGGACATATATATAGTATAGTTAATTGCTATTAATAAGTATTGCAATGTGCATTGTGTTTAAATTTAATATCAGCATTTAGTTCTATTATAATCCTAATTCTATCTTATTTTTGAGATACAGTTTTTCAAATGTGACGTCATTTTTGTGCTATTTCAGAAATTCAAATGTGACGTAATTTTTGTGCCTTTTCACCACTTCGTATGTGACGTCATTTTTATGACTTTTTGCGTTGAGGCCTGGACTAAGTCGGGTGTGTCTATTTTCTGTGTTGGTCTTTGTATTATGTATTCGGGTTCTGTTTTCTGTTATTAGTTAAGACTTCAGTTTTATCATGTATATCTTTTATATTCATTTGATAAAATTTACTGTTTGCAATAGCATAAATTGTTCTAAATAATAAGGATGTTCTTATCACAAGCAGAAAACCCTAGCCGTATTTGGCACATCATTTTTCAACTTTTGATCCTCAGTGCTGTACAACTTTGTACTTTTTTTTACTTTCGAACTTTTATATCTGGGCGTCACTGGTAAGTCTTGTGTGGACGAGGCGCGTTTTTGGCGGATTGAATTTTAAACCTGATGCCTTTTGTTATCTATTATTCATGTGTTTCTTTGCCTTATACGTTCTCCTATTTATTTGTATTGTAGTCCTGTAATATTATTTTGTCATATTAATGTTATATTTAACATTGCCATTAAAGTGCGAGGTTTGGCATGCCACAAAACCAGGTTCAGCCCACAATTTTTTCCTTTAAAAATTGTCTTGTACCATGTCAGGAAAATGGCCATTGTTATATCATAGTTCGTGTCTGTGTGTGTAACATTTTTACGTTGTGTTTCCGTTTTGTCGTTTGTTTTCTATTATATTTGAGTGTGAATTCACATTACTATAAGACGTGTCACGGTACTTTTCTATCCCAAATTCATGTATTTGGTTTTGATGTTATATTTGTTATTCTCATCGGATTTTGTCTAATGCTTAGTCCGTTTATAGGTGTGTTACATTTTAATGTTGTGTCGTTGTTCTCCTCTTATATTTAATGCGTTTTCCTCAGTTTTAGTTTGTTACCACGATTTGGTTTTTGTCCATAGATTTACGAGTTTTGAACAGCGGTATACTACTGTTGCCTTTATTTACGGACGCCATCACGAGTTGGTTGACGCCTGATGTATTGAAGTTTTAAACCTGGTACCTTTGATAGACATTTTCCACGACCAAAAAAACTGCTAAGTTATATATTTATAACATTAACCTAAGAAAATGTGGTATAATAACAGATGTTGTTAATATCCACAGGAGACGTAAATGACGTCGATCTAAGCAAATCTACATCACACCTACAACATTTAACGATGAGAAAATTACATATCATATTGTAAGCTATGAAATATCGACATCAGAAACGCAAACAATCTCAAACGACCAAATCACGACATGTCATGGGTTTATGTACAAAAATATTTCTTTGTTTCACCCCTTACCCCCAAGTTCAGTCCGTTTTAACTCATTCTTAACCCCCGTTTCCTTCCACCTTGACTCCCGTTCAATTGTTTTTCATTAAGTGACACATATCACCCCGTCATCGTCATGTTCCTTTACTCCTATCCACCCCATCATTCTAATATTCTTACAAAATCAATTGGCAGAGATTCGTTGGGATAGAGGCTTGACAAAAAACAATGCTATACAATTATAAAGTTTTGTTTGATATTTTATTATAACTGTATGTCTCGTTGTCTTTTCGCTGTCTCCATGTGGTTAGTTAAACCTGCAAAGTAGAAAATAAGATATGAGTTATTTTCAGGAGAGATACTATAATTTTCATATTTTAAAATCAATTGGTGAAATTTTAGAAAATAATAAGAGTTACTGGTATCTATACTGGACTATGCTCTATGATAAAAACATAGTCCGGTAGTCCTACGAATAAGGTGTAAACATGTGTATGATCATGTTATGTATTGTTTACCATACGACAGTTTAAGTCCTCATTTTTCTTTTGATCTTGAGAGCATTGTGTTTGCCCAGGGTAGTAACCATGGTAACTTAGGATTTCTGGCATTATTTCAGAATCAATTTGTCGGGCAGATACAAACGAGAAAACAAAACTCCAGTTATATTATTTTTCATCTGTCTAATTCTACATCAGACCATTTTTAATTATTTTCACAGTATTAAATTTTGCTGTACATGAGTATATTTTTGTCCCATTAAAACCAATGACTCATGCTTTAATTATGTCATTGTGAAGACAACCTGTATATAAAGTAATTTGTCTCCAAAAGATTCATCCCCATGACATGTGACGCTCGAGTAAAAAAGTTAAAAAGGCCAAATAAAGTACGAAATTAAAGAGCATTGTGGACCAACAATTCCCGAAATTGTGACCAAATACAGCTAAAGTAATATATTCTGTAGGTAGAAAATCTTATTAAGTAAAAAGTATTTTTAATAATGTAAAGTTTTGTTAACAGTTATTTTATAATAATTATAACCATATCAATGATAAATTATGTCAACACTGAAGTAAAGACTACTGGGCTGGTGATACCCTCAGGGAATAATAACTCCACTAGCAGTGGCATTGAATGTCATTTTCAACAATTAAGTTTGTGAAATTGTTGCTATCTGTAATACTGTCCAGTACTTTTGAGTATGTCATTTGTGTGACACATCATTAGATTAAATAGTATACATTGAATGGCATTTTTTTTTCTTTTAATCTCATAGATGTTATGGAATTTTCAATACAATGGCATATATCTTGTTGGAAGATCAGTTGACAAAATACATTTGCTTACCATGTTCTAGGATATCATATTTATGTTCGTGCTTGTGTATTGTTTATTTATGGGTTTGTCTTGGTAGCAATCAGATTAAGTAGATTATACACAAAGACATATCTAATTTAAAAACAAAATGGACAAAAATCAAGTTTCAGTTATATTTATCTGTTTTAACAATTATAACATATCCTACCTGGATTCACATACAAATGGTTTTGCTTGAAAGAAACAATAATTATTATCCACGTCATCCCATTTTCGCTGGAGATTAATCAGCACACAACTGCTTCTTCCAAGAGCTATATCAGGATTGTTCACGTACCAGTCGTCAAACTCGTTTGATGCTGTCGTATTTTCAGATTGCCACTCATAATTAATGCTATCCCTTGACCGCTGTAATCCAATGTATGTGCGCAGAAAACCTACAACATGTAGTTGAAAGAAAGCTACCTTTATATATATATATATACATAGATATCAGCAAATTATTGGTTTTCCCTCGCTGGGATTCGAACTCATGCTTTTGGTATATCAAAACAACACCACCTGTACTGTGTCTATCTCTCTAGACTACTCAGCCACCTAGACTGAATTCAATAGTTTTGCTTTTGGTAGCCTAGTGTGACCTTTCATTGTCAGTATAATTTAGAGGTATAATATATCAGTTACTGTGTTATAACTCTATATTCAATTAAAAGAACAGGTAAAGCAGAAACGTATTTTTTAAACGAGATAAATCATATTTATATACAAAAAAGCTTCTGAGGAAAATTGAAAGAATCCCTAATTAAACTTTAGCTTTCGCATTAAATAATTTAAATTATGTTGACTATAAGAATGAAACTTTCATATTCGAATTAAAACAAAACAGTCAATAAATATAGTGTCTCATATCAGGATCTCATGTTTCAATTGTGAACATTTTCTAGCAATATTAAAACAGCACCTGCATATCAAGTAAATACATACATATATATATATATATATATATATATATATATATATATATATATATATATATATATATATATATATATATATATATATATATATATATATAAACGAGTCTTAATTGAAAACTACATTCAATTTCGTTGTAGAAGGGTCTAAAAACAGCACAAACAACATTTTCCAAAAGACCAAAAATGTGAAAAGGTATATTTAAACAAAACGCATTTGACTAACATGTCGAACAACTGATGTTCTTTAACCCTGCTGACTGCCATTGGCGATTGCCAAATAAAATTGATCACAAGATGTAACAAAATGGATCTTAATATAAAGGAGTAGGTCCGGTAAGGAACGATTTTAGCCTCAAATTTCAGGTTCATCCGACATAAGATTTTGAACACTTTTTAAACACTTAAGTGTCCATTTCATTGGAATAAATTAGTTTATGTGATAGATTTTAACTGTTTTAGTCATTAAAACGATCTGATTCAAGCTCAAATATGAAAAATCTACAAAATATGCCGAAAAATGTCACGTTTTAAATGTTTTTTTGTCAAAAATGAAAGGGGCCGCATTCGTGTTCATCCTCAACCTTAACATATGTTATGTATTATCATCAAATACAACTTATATTTCAATATTGAGGATGAACACGAATTTGGCCACTTTTGTTTTTCACGAAAACCGTCTAAAATTTAACTAAAATGATAGAATAGTGAAGATTTCAGTAATTTAGCATGACTTAATGGTGCTAGTACCCGATATTTGTGCATTGTATTGTCAAAAACAGGCCATACTTATGTAGCAGAACCATTCTACTGTCCAATAAATAACTAATAGTTTAAATTCTAACAATTTTGTAAAACTGCTATATTTTGGGGCCGAAAAGGGGTCTTACTGAACCTACTCCTTTAATACTAAACAGAAAATAATTAACTTATGGCCACGATGTTATGCCACAAACATACGGTGTCAATAATTTTTTAGTACACCAGATCCGGATTTCGACAATAAATGTCTCTTCAGTGATGTTAGGGATCGAAACGGTATTTGGAATGCCAAAAAAAAGTACCCTCATTTTTAGAAAAAGTACCCTCATTTTTGGATGAGGGTATATATATATATATATATATATATATATATATATATATCTTCTAAACATCAACCTAAGAATGTTAGATCTGTAAATTTGCTTTCGCAAATGTTTTGTTCTTCCCTCGCCGGGATTCGAACTCATGCTTCTTATGTATCGTGATACCAAATCGCCTGCACTGTATCCGACGCGCTAGACCACTCGACCACCTTGGTTTCACAAAATATAAAGCTTTTGGTGGCCGGGTGTTACATTCCTCGTCAGCTCTAACTCTAAATGTGCACAACTTTATGTTAAGGGGGTCTTGAAATCTTTTGGCACCTTCCAAAGTGCCAATTTCTTATCTTTTTCAGCTGGACCAAATCACTACTTTACTTTAAAAATCATGACCCAAAGGAGTAGGTTCAGTAAGACCCCTTTTTGGCCCCAAAATATAGCAGTTTTACAAAAATTGTTAAAATGTAAACCTTTAGTTATTTATTGGACAGTAGAATGCTTCTGCAACATAAATATGGGCTGTTTTTGACAATACAATGCACATATATCCGGTACTAGCACCATTAAGTCATGCTAAATTACTGAAATCCTCATAATTCTAGCATTTTAGTTAAATTTTAGACGGTTTTCGTGTAAAACGAAAGTGGTCGCATTCGTGTTCATCCTTAATATTGAAATGTAAGTTGTATTTTATGATAATACATAACATATATAAAGGTTGAGGATGAACACGGATGCGGCCACTTTCATTTTTACCAAAAACCATCTGAAAAGTGACATTTTTCGGCATATTAGGTAGATTTTTCATATTTGAGCTTGAATCGGATCGTTTTTAATGACTTAATCTGTTAAAATCTTTCACATAAACTAATTAATTCAAATAAAATAGACACTCAAGTGTTTAAAAAGTGGTCAAAATCTTTCGTCAGATGAACCTGAAATTTGAGACCAAAATCGGTCCTTACCGGACCTACTCCTTTGTTTATAGTATCATTTCACTCCCTACTTGCTATTTGAGGCAGACAATATTGGGAAATAGATTTGGAAGGGGTATGAAAAAATTGGTAAGTAACAACCTGTCCACACTAAGGACTATAATCATGGACAATGAAAATTACAGGACGATAACTGTGTACTCGGATCAGTTGTTCTACCTTTTAGTCAAATGCGTTTTGTTAAAATACACATTTTCACTCTTTTGGTCAATTGGAATATGTTGTTTGTGATGTATTTAGACCCTTCTACAACGAAATTGGTGTTACATGCACACGTATAAAATTGCGGTTCTATCACCATTGATTTAATAGTTATTTGTAATCAGAAATTCTCTATTATAGAAATGTTGATAGGAAATACAAGCTCCAAAACATTGAAGCATTTTGATGATATGTATTTCGTATGCAGAGCTGGTGGTATTTTCCTATATAGAACTAGACAGTTTACAATTGAGAAGCTTAATTCTACGATTTGTTCGGTATTATTTTTGTGTGGGACTTTTTGATAAAATGCATGTCAAAATAAGATCTACGTTTTTGTCCAATTATGTTGTACAATTTTCAATGCTATGACATATATCTAATTTTAAGATCAATTAACAAAATATATTTGCTAACCAAATAGTTCTTCAATAGCTGAAACAATGAACTGGTTTTCTTCTTTGTTGTTTATTTCCACCAGAGTTCCACACATAGAAGAGCACAAAAACTACAAAACATGATTTGATCAGATAATAATAATTTAATTTTGGATGTAACGCGTCTTCTGATTGGCTGACGTTATTTTGTTATCAGCCTATAGACATAATTTAGTCATGTGACCGTGACGTCATCGGCCTTTTTATCATTGTTTTCTATGGTTCAAAATGGAATTTAGAATTAAATTATAAGAAATGACTGTCATATTTTTTCTGTCTATTCGAAATAACCTTTAAAAAATGTGATGCACACTGTTAAATAACCCGCTACGCGCGTTATTCAGTGTGCACCAAATTTTTAATGTTATTTCTTCATAGACAGAAAAAATATTACTGTCATTTCTTAAGTTAACCACATTCAAAAGTTAATGTATACATTACTGAAATTAAAAGTTAAGAGTCTTCTATGAAATAAGATAAAGGTACAAAATAAATGAACACGAATATGCACACATTACAAACACATTTCAATCTTAAACACATATATCAATCATTTATATTTTTAATAATCAATATTTCGGTAACAAATCTTCGATATTACTGTAAAACGTGTTGAACTATCATATGTATGTATATAGATTCACCTTTGCATTATTAAAATTCTTGTAGGTTTTAACAAATGTGTATGTCGAACCCCTGAAATCTCGTACATAAGCTTCGAGATCATCTGGAACACCTGCAGATAGATAAAAGCGAAACCTCAAATGACATGCTATAGTACTGAGGAAACTTCTTGCTTTTAAGTTATCAAAATATAAATGCAGATTCACCCTGTTTTTTTGTAAATGCAATATTTGATTTTGCTTTTACTTCTTAGCACGAATATATAGTGTCGTTAGGAGTAACACTATTTTACAGTGTTTTGTGTCCATACTTGATATCAATGTTAATATGAAAAAACAAATATAATAATACTGATATAAACAATCTTTACGTACTATATTTAGTTAAACATTATGAAAGTTCGCTACTCAGTTTCAAAATAACAAGATTTTCATTACACTAGTATATAATGATAGATTTATATAGGAACCAAACGCACGAAAAAAAAATATAGGACTGTGTGCTAGTTTTCGAGATTTTAGCCATTGAAATTTTGGCGGGAAAAATTTCTCTCTTGATTTTTTTTTTTTTTTTCATTAGTTGATAGTAAAACGTGCTTGACCCTATACTGATCATTTTAACACTTGCCAAAAGCAGATAATTGGAAGATTTTTTTAAAACGGAAAGTAAAACGGAGCGATTAAAGATAAAAAAAGTAGCCAAATAAAACACATATTACATGTAGCATTTATAGGACTCCATACGCCCGACTCTAAACAAGTTATAATGGGATTCCCTATCAGAGAAAAACCAGCTAAACAGGTCAACTTTCCCGTGTCACCAACGTATTTATCTTTGGTGGTAACAATCATGCGCCAGTCGTTGCCACAGGTTCTGTTTAATTGGTCTGGACATTCAACTACAAATATATGTATAAAGATACATCGCATGAAAACATACATACCTTTTTCATAAGATAAAAACAAATTATCATATACTTGGACTAAATAACTTATGATTTCTACTTTATGATAATAACATTAGATTAACGTAAACTCCATATTTTTGGAATTGGTGCTTAGCGGGCTGATATGAAAAGTTTATCATATGCTTCGATTGTTATCACATGCCGTTCCGTAACGTTATCGCATGGCATTCCGGTGATACTCGGCAAATTCCGGAAAATACACATTAATGCTGCGTTTTCAGTGAAAAACATTACAAAGTAGTGTACCAAACAATTATTTAAATAATGGAAAGTATATGTGTAAAATAATAAAAACAAAAAAAAAATATCAAAATTAGAAAGTTACATTAAAAAACTTGACTTTTCCAAACAGTGTTCATTATGTATATTGTTGAATTATTCTTTATGTCGATTCGTCCATCTTAACATATTTTTCTTCTTTTTTGAAGCATTTGATAGAAAGATTTCATATCGAATGTACTTAATATGGGGTCCGACGTCCGTGAACTTTTCAATCTTTGAACTTCGATTTTGGAACCACGTAAACATGGTAAAAGGATCAAAAAGGGGGGGAAAACGAATCTGTTATTTTTTCTCCATTGTTGAAGCATATGATAAAAAGATCATAATGTAATTTTTCATATCTCATGTATTATCAGTTATCGTCATCATGCGGCACTTGGGCTGATATTGAACATCGGGCTGATAATACATGCGATATGCAAAATGTCATGTAAAATTCTGATATTATTCTCTTCTATTTTGTTATTTATTTGACCTTTTTTACCTTTTTTTTAAAGCGTCACTGATGAGTCTTATGCAAACGAAACCCGGGTCTAGCGTACACAGCCTATCGTGAGTTAATATACTATAGCAACATCAAAATATAGTTACGAATCAGTTAACAGAGGTATGTTTGTTCTATAATTCCTTGACCATTTTATAAACTCTAGATGGATAGTAGTCTGAGTCTACCTTATAATTCAATGTGTCCGCTATCCATTATCATTGATATGGTCATGTCAATTGTTAACTATTTACAAAAGTTTTGAATTTTTGAAGATTTTAGTCTTTCTACATCAGGAAAATTACATTTACCTTAGCTGTATTTGGCAAACCTTTTGGGAATTTTGGTCCTAAATGCTCTTCAAATTTCGTACTTTTAAACTTTTTTGATTTGAGTGTCACTGATTATACTTTTGGAGACGAAACACGCGTCTGGCGTAAATACAAAATTCAATCCTGGGATCTTAGATGAGTTTATTTATTTATATACATTGCTGGAAAAGCCAACAGTTAGGGAAATATTTTCGAAAGAGGTGTATCATAATCTCTTTTTATGTGTTATATCAAATGCGTTTCTAATATAAAATAAATTAATTATGTTCTATGAAGTGTTCAGCATTTTGCAAATATGAAAAACTATCCAATAAATAAATGTAAATAAATTAATAAAGAAGTCTACCAAAACATAACAAAATCAAACGCTCGATTAATACGACTAAATCAACCAATGGAAAGAAAGGATGACTTTATACCAAAACTGTGCGACGAAAAGATAGGTTAAGCCTGGTTTAATAGCTAGCTAATTATAAAGCGTACAGGTGTTTGCTAGTTGTTTATAATTTTGTTGATTAACAATAATAAGAGGGACAGGACCTTTTTCGGTAGGTCCGGGTCGGGGGCTTTTTATCCCGGAATTTTGGCATTGATCCTCTTTGGGTCCATGATTTTTTTATTTCGAATTTCGGGATGTCGGGATTTAAATGTATCCGACCCCCCCCCCCCCCTTCAATATTGAACGGGCAACCAAACAAATAGACATAGTAATTACTCACCAACAGTTGGTCTCTTGTGACATCTTTTGCTTTTCACTGAAACAATTAATATATTTTTATCAATTTGAAGTTTATTGGGACACAACAATTGTACAATTAAGGTACAACATTGTACTTTGTAATGACTTTTTTTTGTTAACATCAAAGTAAATGACATCAATACTCAAACTAAACATGCTCATAGGAAACATTGCTTAGCAAAGTTTATCCCATGTTTATCGGGATATTATTACCAATGTCATTTCAACTGATCGGGCGGAGCTTACGTTTTAATTTGCATAAGGACAGTCTATTTGAAGATGTGTGTGATAAGGATGATAGCCGTTATAATTATTACTGATTTCTAATCACCTATCAGTGTCATCAAAAGAATTTAAAAAACAATGACTGGACACTTCATTGATGAGTTTATCCTAAAACACCTATCTATAGATGGACTGGTTTATTGTGAGCGAATCGGTTAAACTCCGCCCAGTCAAGTGAAATAAATTGAGTAATAAACACATGTTATTGCTTAAGCAGCATGCACACATGTGCACTCAAGGTTTTTTTAATTCTCGAAAAATAGAAACGTTAGGGGAAAAATATCTAACAATCAGTCTTATCACAATTGAATGTTCGTAAATATCTCAATGGTGCTAAAATACCATTCTTGAATGAGCAGATATCAATATGTATCGCACCTCAGGTAAAATACCACGTTGTGATTGGTTTAACGCCGTCACGTGGTGGCCCCCTATGATACATCAACAAGTATGTTGCTGATGAACATCATATATGTCAACATATTATATTTTAGTATACTTTGAACCATAGAAACCATCGGTGAAATTTGATTTGGTTTCATATTTGATATAAAACATTATAATTATGACATGTACACATTTATATAGAATGTAACTCCATGGTGACTTATCTTTAACTCTAGTTTCTACATATTTTATATCTTGATCACAGATTAATAATAAAACAAATGTTCCTTTAATCTTAATAATTTAATATAAAATTGTTCGACTCTTTTAAACATTGACAAAATTCTATCAATCAAAATGAGTTGGCGGCTTCATTCGATACACATTTGAAGGTTCTAAAGGATGCATGTGGGATTTATTCGCTGTGTTGACGACACTGGAAGCCTTCGGCTGTTTTATGCACTTTGGTAGGGTTGTTGTCTCGTTGACACATTCTCTTTTTCTATTTGTTATGTTTAATAGTAATAACAATATGGATTACTTTATTAATTATCTTAGAAAGTCAATCCCGTTTGACAAGGTATTCTTGGAATTTATTTTTTTTCCATGTCGACAAATAAGTTTAAGATATTTAAAAATGATAACAATACTGATATTATGACACGATTCATATTGTTTATCCAAACTCAAACATAGATGTACAAGTAATCTGGAAGTTCAAATATTGTAAATTGTGCAAATATCTATATCACGTTCTTGTGACAAAAAGTAATTTATTAATTCCTTAATTTAATTCCTGAAGAAAATACAGTATCAGAATTGTACTAAAAACACAACAAAAATTGCATGGTAATATTATGAATATTGAAACAAAAATTGAAAATTGTGGAAATTTTTATTTCATGATCTGGTGTCAAAAGAGAACTCTATATTTTTATATGAAAATTACAAAATCAAATATCAACATGTGCTTGTTGAGTTTTATATGATAACTAGTGCAATTTAAAAAGAAAAAAATACATATTCCAGCTTAAGTCGTACAATATGAAAAACAAATGGTAATTACATTCAATTGCGATCTCTTGCATATTTAAGTTGGATATGGATATGAATATGCAATTTGAGTCTTTGAACACTCAATGCCTTTCATTACTTCCAGAAACTAATTTGATACAAAATTTCCATTTGAAGATTTTTATTGACTTCTATACAATGATGTCATCTTTATCTAAATGCAAGTGAAAAGAAACTGGACAAAAACGTAAAACCACAAAAATACTTAACTCCGAGGAAAAATCAAAACGAAAAGTACCTAATCAAACGGCAAAATCAAATGATAAAACAAATCTAACGCATGGAAAACAACTGTCATATTTCTGACTTGATACAGGCATTTTTAAATGTAGAAGATGGTGGATTGAACCTGGTTGAATAGCGCCAAACCTCCCACTTGTATCACAGTCGTATCAAATGACATTTTATTTAAAAAGAACTTTTTTCAATAATCAGAGAATAAATGTTTAAAAATTTTGCTCTTTTGATTCCTTTATTTATCCCCTTTCAATATATGTTAGTGTTTTGAAAGGTTAATTATTTTGAAACTGAGAAGCCAACTCCCTTAAGAGACTGTACTAAACATAATGAAACTTCGGGTCTATTATCGAGAAGTATATTTTGATCCGAGTATTACTAACGAGTCCTATGTAGACGAAACTCGCGTCAGGTGTAATTAATTATAATCCTTGTACATTTGACAACTATTATCACAAAAGAAGTATACTGATTGTCTTGAAAGTCTAGAAATTTTGTTAACAATATTGGATGAATATAGAAAACTTTTTGTGCGTTTCTAAATACATTCACGAAAAGTTAAAACGGCGACTGCATGAAGAAATATATTATTAACCATATCAGTATTTATATATTTTCTTATATCCTATCACGTAAATCAATCGTACAAATATTACTTAATACTTATAATCCGTGTCATATATTTTGAAATGTCATATGTTTCGTTTTTAACAAGCATACGAGATATTATAGTGTTTCTTGTCGTGCTGACCATCTATAAGAAACAATTAAAAGCTTCATACATTGCTTTTGATTTCAATGATTCTTTACAAGTGTTTGTTTTTCTTTAAATTCAGAAATAAAAACTTACTTTCAACGTCAGGAACAAATAACAATCCCAAAAGAACGGTTATGGTGAGAATTACTGAATTCATCGTTGACGCTTTTAATGATTCAATTTAATACGTTAATGTGTTGTACATATAGCCAACTGACAACAGTATATATACCCAACATCAGGTATTGATTAAGGAAAATATCTAACAATTAACATCATAACCAATCAGACAATTACATGTTACAGACCATTGAAATCTTATTTGTTGTTGAGCTAAAAACGGTTTTGAAATTTATTCAATCTTCAATCAAGCGAAACACTACTCTTTCTGCCGTTAACAATGCTACATGTGTTTGTATACCACAAGCAGCCAAACGAGAAGTTAAGGTTATGTGACAATTTAACACGTAACTGAAAATATAGGAATGAAACAAAAATATGATTAAATTTTAAAACGGACATGGAAACATAAGACCAGGTAGTAATTATACAAAAGAATCGTGTCATTTCAAACTGCAAACCCGGTAAATAGGCTAATTCACTGGGTAACATTCGTGCTGCAGGAAAGTGGGTTGTAGTTACGACATTTGGAACGTATCTGGTATCTTCTGTGAAAAGGTTATTCCAGAACGGTCAACCAATTCGTAATGGCGTCCGTAAAATTTACGAAGGGATGATTTCAACTTCATAATTTGGAACTTTTTGTTTAATAGCTTCCTTATAAAGAGCTACCTTATCTAGGAAATAATAATAGAAATACAATATCGTGTCAATAGATGAATTTATCCACAGCTATGATAAAAGTGATAATTTTAAAGGAATGTTGTATATTACACAATTTTAAGTAAATATTAACAGGTTTTAAAGTAATGATTTTGAATGTATTGATCAAGTTTCGCACTTTCTTGATATGCCTGAAGACACTGTTCTTAAATGAGCGTTTTCTCTATAGCAATTGAGCATTGTGAGACGCCACGGCTTTTTTCCTAACGCAATGCTCATTTATTCGGACGCCATAAATTAACCCTTTGTCTTCCTAAAATAATTGACGCCTTGTGCCCCTTTGTGGTATCCTGGTCGAGATCAGTTCATGTCTTTTACATTTTTATCATCTAGGTTAAAATCATTTTATTTTATTTCAAATGCTCATAACAAGAAATAAATATCAAATGAATTTGACAGGTTTCACAGATTTTCCCGAAATATGTAACAGGTATAAAGCCTTAAATGTATTCTTAGGTGAATTAAAAAAAACAAGAATTTAAATATGATATTTTATGTTGGAAGGGCACTAGTTCAGGAAAAAAAAACAGGCTAAAAATATCGATTGGTTATCGGGCTCATTTGCGAGATATTTGATTTTATATAAATACCTTATATTTATATTGATATTAGATGGGTCTCAATTCGAAAGAAAAGAAATCTAGAATCTGCTTAAATGTGTGTTAATGATTGTTTTAAGAGTTGTTGAAGTTTTATATGAAAAGACAAATGGGAAAAATTATTTTACCCTTTACTGACAGAAAAAAAACAAAGGAGTCCAAACATTTGACACCAATTTCTAGACCTCACCCAAGAACATCCTTAGTGGCAATTTCTAAAACAAAATGTAATAAGATAGATACTGATATTTGACAGATTCATGTAAAAGAAAGATAACATTACATTACATGTGTATTTTTTATATGGCTAACAGCAATATAGCGTCATTCTGAAACTAACTTTCATTTCAGAATGAAATATAACATTCATGATGACACGTGCTTCTGCCTCAAAAAAACATAATAAACATAAGAAAACTTCAATCGAAATCGTGTTTTCGTGATCACAGCAAACAAAATGATTTTATCCCGCAAGTATTGAATGCTAAGTAAAGAAATGTTATAAAGTTGCAAAATCATTGATAGTGCAAGCTTCATCATCAAAAATTTCTTCAGTCAACGCTTATACACTTTTATACATTTACAAAAAAGTATTCAGTTCTTAAATGAAGGGAGCTATTGCAAAGTACTAACTAGACTATTTCCCATTTTGAGTCTTGACCTTCTGGGGTCAAAAATAATAATATTTAAATTTAACCTCCTGTATTTTACTTGAACATAATTCGACCAGCAATACTTTAAGTTGTTAAGGTTCTGGCTCTCATTCTGTGTAAGTGTTTGTGCCATTGCCTCGCGCCGTAATTAAATACTATAAGAGTTTTCATTTCCAATGGAGGTATTTTAACAGTCTTGAAATGCGTTGATTTCCAATTAAACTACTATTCTTAGAGGCTAACTATTAGACGTTGATGTACATGTAAAATAACACGTGTACATGTGTGTATGTAAAATTACACATGTACATATGTACATCTAAAATTACACGTGTACATGTGTACATGTAAATTTATGTTATATACAGTAATGATCAACATTCTCTACACAGCAGATTCAGCTAAGTTATTTTCAGAAAGTTGAAATGATTGACAAAGCGTTCAAATATTTGTGATGCAAACATAACAAAAAAACAAAAACAAAAATTCATGAGGCGCGTAAAAGAGGGGGGTATCTGAATGAGAGATTGCGAAATAAAATTGCCATTTCACGATGAACGAACAATTAAAAGTTACCTTCACGTTGATCTCTATACTTATTTTTACGAAACACGGTGTATAACGAACCTTTTTCGCAGCTGCCCGTGAAATAACCATGGCAAAACACGTTGCACGAAAATAACCCTATACCTCCCTATTTTATCGATTTGGGTTTACATTTGTTTCATGTTCCTATTCCGGTATCTGATTCAAAATCTGATTGAAATGTACTAGAAGGGGCCAACGAGGGGAGATTACTCCTTAATAGACTATCATTGTACCCAAATGTGATGTAGAGAACCATAGAACTACTAGACTCTAAGAAAGAAATGATTTATTACTTCTTATTCAGGAACAGGGTTACATTAAAACAGGAAAGTAAACTTAGTGAGATTTTGTCCGGCCATGTTTTAAAAAATTTAATTGATTAATTAAATGATTTGAATAAATTCCCTGATTTTTACCAAAGCTGTCATTTAATGATTTAATTAATTAATTTTAAACAGATAATCTATAACATTTGTTTAATTAACACTTAATACTTTTGTTAAATTAATTTTATTTTCATCTAGGATGAGCGCATTGATAGAAAAGAACTGTTATTATCCGTTGTCGGATGTGTGTACGTGATAACAGATAGATGTATATATAAGAGTTCATTAACTTAGCAAAAGGTTGTTGCTACCCTGTACTTTTAATAATTTAGTTAGTCAATCTTCAGACAATGTAGAAGTACTTTTGTAACAACTGTTTATAATTACTTGATCATTATGTTAATATATTTTCATTTTTATCGTAGATGAGAATGTCAATAGATAAGAAATATAATTTATTCAATATTAACATATTGTTAGACACAAACAGCCTAAAAGAGCACAAGATACGTCAACCATTATGACCGAAAATGTAAAATTTTAAATTGTTTAAGATTGGAACATATTGTATATTCACCTGTTTTAATATATCTTGTGATCGAGAGAAGACATTTCAATATAATATTTTATGTATACAGTCAAACAGCTCATGTTAAGTAGTTGTCGGTTGTTGATGTTGTTCATAAAAAAATTGAAAACAACACGTTTAATAATTTCTTGCGTCCGAAGCGCTTTTCTGTATTTGCCTTCATCAGGAACGCTCAAAGCCAAACATTTGAAACCTGAAGATGTATAAGTACCAAAACCGTTGAACTAAATGTCAAAAATACCTTAAATAAATAGCCAAATTCAGCTTAAGTAAACTTTGCCTGCGGGAGTTCAAACCTTAATTTCTCAATGATTTCAAAATTCAAAAACGGACTATTTTAGTAAAGTTTCTAAAATCATGTCAGTACCGAAACACTGACTACTGAGCTATAGATACCCTCGGGGACTGATATTCCACCAGCGGAGGTATCGACCCAGTAATGTAAAAAATTGAAAACTACACGTTTAATAATTTCTTGCGTCCAAAGCGCTCTTCTGGATTTACTTTACCACAAGTGTTTCTCTGCTTTTTTATAAAGATTAAATCGTTTGTATTCTCGTTTGAATGATTTATAATAGTATTTTTAAAGCCCATTTTACATGTAGCTTGCTGTTTGGTATGAGTCAAAGATCTGTGGTGTTGAAGACCGTACTTAAATTTATAATAGTTTACTTTTACAAAATGTGACTAGGATATAATAGTTCACATTATGATTATTTTTTCATAATATTAATCATTTTCATTTTATAACTTCATTAAAACGGACTATACATTGTTTACATTCTTATCAACATTTGTTATACCCAGTTTCTTACTTCAATAAAAACAAAATAACAATTTAAACTACTACAAATTATAAAGTTAAAAGAAACAAAAAAACAAGAAAAGAAACAAATACACGTGCTTGTATGTTTAACAAGTTTTTCAAAAATGAATACTGTGGATTCCTTTAATCTAGTGGGAATCAATTTTCGTGGATTGAATAAATTATCATTTTCGTGGATATTTTATTTTGCAGTTTGCCAAAAGTCTGCATACTTTTCTATATAACATTTTTAATTTGTTAGAAAATATAGTTTGTTGCATCCAGGTAGCCACGAAATCCTCAAAAAATAGTATTTAACGAATAATAATGAATCCACAGTATATTGTGTGGTAAACTTCGATTCACATCCGGAAAGAGAAGCAGCTTAAGGAAACATCAATAAATTTTATAGTGCTATTTATATAATTATTTGTCATTCGAAACGTCATTGAAAAAAAGATCACTGTTTTCTACTGTTGCATTCAATTGGGTCAATACCATAACCCTAATGCGTTTTAAATTCCGGAAGTCAAAAGTTTAGCGGAAACAAAAAATGTCCGATTAAGTGATATTGATTTTTTTTTTTTTGCCTTTTAAAACTGACTGAACTTAACCGTTTGTGGTGATTAGAAAGGTATAGCATCTTGGCGAATACATTTAATCAACATGTTTCCTATTTTCCTTAATAATGTAAATACAAAGGTACGAACAGTATTATTAGGTAAACAAATAGTAAACATAAAATTTTAATTCTTAGTATCGATACATCACTAAATCAGATCTAAAATGAAATTATAAAATCCATGCATGGTAATTCATTTATAACATATAAAGAAGGGGCGAACTATACCAAAAGGGACAGGCAAACTCAACACTACATAGACTAAGCAACACGAATCCTACAAAAGATTTCGGTGACCTCAGGTGCCCCGGAAGGATAAGCAGATCCTGATCCACATATGGCAACAGTTGGGTTGCCTATTTGGCACTTTAAACATTTTTTGATTCCAGTGTCACTGATGAGTATTTTGTAAACAAAACGCGCGTCTGGCGTAAATATAAATTTTTAATCCTGGTATCTATATTGAGTTTATTTATGTTATTACAAATCTGGTAAATAGTTTGATTTAGGTCACATCTGTGAAAAAGAAACGGTGATTGTAATTACGACGCATTGAACATACATGTATCAGATATTTTTTTCTTCTACCCTTTGATTTGTTACTATTTCTGACTCTGTGTTAGGTTTGATACTGAATAAAGTATAGTATTTATTTATATTTTTTTACTGCCCCTGTAATACAGTAACGAAAAACCAGGTTTGCAATGTATACTTCTTAAGAATACGACAAATTATTCTAAAAACATAAACAATAAAAACTTATACATTGTTTCTTGTGTCCCAACAGAACAAAAATATGATAGATAAGTAGAGAAATTACTCTTTTTCAATATTCTACTACTGCCATTCAATGATTTGATTAGTCAATCTATTAACATTCCAAACACTCTTTTAAAGAGGGAAGAAATATACCAGAGGGACAGTCACTGAGTCAAACTCATAAATCGAAAATAAACTGACAACACTTGTCGAAAAATGAAAAAGGCAAACAATAGAACACATGACACATCATAGAAAAATAAAGAATAAGCAACACGAACCCCACCAAAAACTAGGGGTGATCTCAGGTGCTTCAGAAGAGTAAGCATATTCTGCCCCACATGTGGCGCCCGTCGTGCTGCTCATGTTAACATCTCCTATAAACAGTATAATTCGGTAGGTCACATTCATGAAAGTGAGGAGGAACATATCCGATTGTGGAAACGGTTATTTCATAACGGTCAACCAACTTGTGATGGGTCTGTTAAATTTACGAAGGGATGATTTCCACTTCACCATTTGGAACTCTTTGTTTAATAGCTTCCTTGTGTGCAGCAAACCTCTATCAGGAAAATCATGATAGGAAATACAAACACGCGAATATCGTATCAGTTGGGAGAAGCATACCCCGTATGCAGGTGCTGCTTGAATGTTGCTACTTAGAAATGGAAAATTCACAATTGGAAAACTGAAATCATCTCTTTTGTCGTAAATTTTTGTTTTTCAACCGACCCTTTGTTTGAGATGTGCTTGATTAAAACTTTATAATTTCGTAAAATTGTTTTTATTTTCATCCGGAATGAGAAAATAAATAGATTAGAACTTTTATTATCCGTTGTCTGATGTGTGTACGTGATTACAGATAAATGTATATATAAAAGTTCAATAACTTACTGAAAGGTTGTTGCTACTTTGTACTTTTAATGATTTTACTAGTCAATCGTCAGACCATGTAGGAGTACTTTTGTAACAACTGTTTATAATTACTTGATCATTATGTTAATACATTATCATTTTTATTGTTGATGAGAAAGTCAATAGAAAATGTAAAAATTCAAAATAGTTTTAGATTTGAAACATATTGTATATTCACCGGTATTAATATGTCTTTTGATCGAGAGAAGCCATTTCAATTGATATCTTATATGGTGTATTTTATTTCTAGTCCCTCTTTTATTTCAAATGTGTGATAGTACATCAGTGTTTCCTATAAGGGCTACGGTTAAGTACTTATTAAGGCGCTAAAACACGCTGCACCTGTATTCAGTCAGAAATCTGATGTTCATGTTGATGTTGGTTATTAATGTTTCTTGTCTGTTCTGTATATATTAGACCGTTGGTTTTCTCGTTTGAATGTTTTTGGTTGCACCTGTCCTAAGTCAGGAATCTGATGTTCAGTAGTTGTCGTTTGTTTGTGTAATTTATACGTGTTTCTCGTTTCTCGTTTTTATATAGATTAGACCGTTGGTTTTCCCGTTTGAATGATTTTACACGAGTAATTTTGCGGGCCTTGATAGCTTGTTGTTTTGTGTGAGCCAAGGCTCCGTGTTGAAGGCCGTACATTGACATATAATGGTTTACTTTTATAAATTGTTATTTGGATGGAGAGTTGTCTCATTGGCACTCACACCACATCTTCCTATATCTATTTACAATAGTATTTTGGAGCCCTTAATACATGTAGCTTCCTGTTTGATGTGAGCCAAGAGTCCGTGCTGAAGACCATACTTTGACCTATGATGATATACTTTTACAAATTGTGACTTGGATATAATAGTTCACATTATGATTATTTTTTTCCAACTTCATTAAAACGGATTATACATTATACATTATACATTGTTTACATTCTATTCAATATTTGTTTTACTCAGTCTCTTAATAAAAACAGGAAAACAATTTTGATTACTACAATTTATAAAGTAAAAACAAACAAAAACAAACAAAAACAAGCAAAAACAAAAGAAACAAATATACGTACTTATATTTTTTCAAAAATATTTCAAAAATGAATACTGTGGAATCATTTAATCTAGTGGGGGATCAATTTTCGTGGATTGAATAAATTATCATTTTCGTGGATATCTTATTTTGAAGTTTGCTAAAAGTCTGCATACATTTCTATATAACATTTGTAATTTGTTAGAAAATAAAATTTATGATTTCCAGGTATCCAGGAAATCCTCGAATATAAGTGAGTCCACAGTATATTGTGTGGTAAATTCGATTCACATCCGGAAAGAGAAGCAGCTTAAATAAAAATCAATATATTTTATAGTGCTATTTATATAATTATATGTAATTCGAACTTGAAAAACAGAACACTCTCAGTTTTCTACTGTTGCATTCAATTGGGTCAATATAATTACCCTAATGCGCTTTAAATTCCGGAAGTCAAAAGTTTAGCGGGAACAAAAAAATGTCTGATTAAGTGATATTGAAAATTTGTTTTGCCTTTTAAAAGTGACTGAACTTAACCGTTTGTGGTGAAAAGAAAGGTATAGCATCTTGGTTAATACATTTAATCAACATGTTTCCTATTTTTCCTAAATAATGTGAATACAAAGGTATGAGCAGTATTATTAGCTAAACAAATAGTAAACATAAAAGTTAATTCTTTGTGTTGATACATTTCTGAATCAGATCTAAAATGAAATTATAAAGTCTATAACATATAAAGAGGGGCGAACGATACCAAACGGGACAGGCAAACTCAACAAAACATAGAAAACTTAAGACTAAGCGACACGAACCCTACACAAGATTTCGGTGATCGCAGGAGCTCCGGAAGGATAACAGATCCTGCTCCACATGTGACACCAGTCGTGTTGCTTATGTTATTACAAATCTGGTAAATAGTTTAATTTAGTAGGTCACATTCGTCAAAAGGCAACGGGGATTGTGGTTTCGACACAAAGAACATATCCGTTATTACTATAGAATTATTTCGGTTTATGTTGCAATATCAAACCCATGTATGAAGGCACTGATATTTAATTTTTAAACAGCCATTTTTCTAGATTTTTATTCTTACATGACTCTGTCTTATGTAAATACTGAATCCATTTTAGTATTTTTTTCATGTTCTTGTTTTTACTGCCCCTGTAATTAAGTAGTGAATGAATTAGTTTTCAATGTATACTTCTTAAAAATACATTGAATACTTCTTAAAAATGAACAATAGGACAACACATACATTGTTTCTTGTGTCCCAACAGAACAAAAATATGTTATATAGGTAGAGAAAAGACTCTCAAGATTTTATTACTGCCATTAAATAATTTTAATTAGTCAATGGTCAAACATCCCAAACACTCTATAAAAGAAGGACGGAAGATACCAGAGGACAGTCAAACTCATGAATCGAAAATAAACTGACAACGCCTGGCTAAAAATGAAAAAAATCAAATAATAGAACACATGACACATCATAGAAAACTACAAAATAAGCAACACAAACCCAACCAAAAACTACGGGTGATCTCAGGTGCTCCAGAAGGGTAAGCAGATCCTGCTCCTTATGTGGCACCCGTCGTGTTGCATATGTTATAACAAATCCGGGAAATAGTATAATTCGGTAGGTCACATTCATGGAGTGAAGGGGATTGTAGTGACGACGTAAGGAACATATCGGATATCAGGTTTGAAACGGTTATTGTATAACGGTCAACCAACTTGTGATGGCGCCCGTAAAATTTACGAAGCGATGATTTCCACTTTACCATTTGGAACTCTTGATTTAATAGTTTTCTAGTGAGCAGCAACCCTCTATCAAGAACATTATGATAGGAAACGCAGGCACGGGCATTTCGGATCAATTGGGAGATATTTACCCCGTATGCAGGTGCTGCTGGAATGTTGCTACTTAGAAATGAAAAGTGCACAATTGGAGAGCTGAAATCATCGCTCTCGTCGTAAAGTGTTGTTTTTCAACCGACCTTCTGTTTGAGATGTGCTTGATTAAACATTTATAATTTTGTTAAATTATTTGTTTTCTTATCCTTGATAAGGAAGTCAATCAATAAGAACTTTAATTATCCATGTGTACGTAAATTAAAGATTAATGTGTTTACGTGATAACAGATATATGTGTGAACGTTATAACAGATACATGTGTATACGTGATAACAGATAGATGTGTATACGTTATAACAGATAGATGTGTAAAGAAATAACAAATAAATGTGTGTACTTTAAAACAAATAGATATGTGTACGTTATAACAGATATATGTGTTTACGTAGTAACATTTAGATGTATGTACGTGATTACAGATAGATGTGTGTACGTGATAACAGATAGATGTGTGTACGTGATAACAGATAGATGTGTGTACGTGATAACAAATAGATGTGTGTTCGTGATAACAGATAGATGTGTGTACGTGATAATAGATAGTTGTGTGTACGTGATAACAGATTGATGTGTGTTCGTGATAACAAATAGATGTATGTACATGATACGAAAAGATGTGTGTAAGTTATAACAGATAGATGTGTGTACGTGATAGAAGATAGATGTGTGTACGTGATAACAGGTAGATGTGTGTACGTGATAACAGATAGATGTGTACGTGATAACAGATATATGTGTGTACGTGCTAACAGATAGATGTGTGTACGTGATAACAGATAGATGTGTGTAAGTTATAACAGATATATATGTAAAGTTAAAACAGATAGATGTGTGTACGTGATAAAAGATAGATTTGTGTATATTATAACAGATAGATGTGTGTACGTGATATCATATAGATGTGTTTACGTGATAACAGATAGATGTGTGTACGTTATAACAGATATGTGTGTGTACGTGATAACAGATATATGTTTGTACGTGATTACAAATAGATGTATGTACGAGATAACAGATAGATGTGTATACGTGATAACCGATAGATGTGTATACGTGATAACATATATATGTGTGTACGTGATATCAGATTGATATGTGTACGTTATAACAGATAGAAGTGTGTACGTGATAACAGATTGATGTGTATACGTTATAACAGATAAATGTGTAAAGTTATAACAGATAGATGTTTGTACGTGATAACAGATAGATGTTTGTACGTGATAACAGATAGATGTGTATATCTTGTAACAGATAGGTGTGTGTACGTCATAACAGATAGATGTGTGTATGTTATAACAGATAGATGTGTGTACGTGAAAACAGATATAAGTGTGTATGTTATAACAGATAGGTGTGTGTACGTGATAACATATAGATGTATGTATGTTATAACAGATAGCTGTGTGTACGTGATAACAGATAGATGTGTGTACTTTATAACAGATAGATATGTGTACGTTATAACAAATATATATGTGTACGTTATAACAGATAGATGTTGTACGTGATAACAGATTGATGTGTGTACGTAATAACAAATATATATGTGTACGTGATAACAGATATATGTGTGTACGTGATAACAGATTGATGCGTGTACGTTATGATAGATAGATGTGTATACGTGATAACAGATTGATGTGTGTACTTGATAACAAATATATGTGTACGTGATAACAGATATATGTGTGTATGGGATAACATATTGATATTTGTACGTGATAACAGATTGATGCGTGTACGTTATAACAGATAGATGTGTGTACGTGATAACAGATTGATGTGTGTACGTGATAACAGATATGTGTGTGTACTTGATAACAGATATGTGGATAGGTGTGTACGTGATAACAGATAAATGTGTGTACGTTATAACAGATAAATGTATATATAAAAGTTCAATAACTTACCGAAAGGTTGTTGCTACTTTGTACTTTTAATGATTTCATTACTCAATTTTCAGACAATATTGACGTACTTTTGTAACAACTGTTTATAATTACTTGAACATTATGTTAATATATTTTCATTTTTATCGTTAATGAGAAAGTCAATAGATAAGAAGTATGATTTATACATTGTTAAGATATTGTTAAACACAAACATCCTAAAAGAGCACAAAATACGTCAACCATTATGACCGAAAAAGTAAAAGTAAAAATGTTCTCTTTAGATTGGGACTACATAGTATAGTTAATGTTAATATTTCTGTGGATGAAATTGGCCTTTCAATTGATATTTTATAGAGTGTCTTTCTGTGTTGTGATAAATAAGATTTACTACATTGGTTAGAGGTATAGGGGGAGGGTTGAGATCTCACAAACATGTTTAACCCCGCCGCATTTTTGCGCCTGTCCCAAGTCAGGAGCCTCTGGCCTTTGTTAGTCTTGTATTATTTTAATTTTAGTTTCTTGTGTACAACTTGGAAATTAGTATGGCGTTCATTATCACTGGACTAGTATATATTTGTTTAGGGGCCAGCTGAAGGACGCCTCCGGGTGCGGGAATTTCTCGCTACATTGAAGACCTGTTGGTGACCCTCTGTTGTTGTTTTTTATTTGGTCGGGTTGTTGTCTCTTTGACACATTCCCCATTTCCATTCTCAATTTTATAGGTTGGTACACATTTAAACGTTTAAACCCTCTGCAAATGTTTGCACCAGTCCTGTCTTAAGTTAGGAATTTGACGTTTGGTGGTGTGTTTTTTTTGTGTTTCTCGATTTTCTTAAAGATTAGACCGTTGGTTTTCCTGTTTAAAGGTTTTACGGTAGATAAGACCGTTGGCTTTCCTGTTTATAGGTTTTACGGTAGATTAGACCGTTTGTTTTCCTGTTTAAAGGTTTTACGGTAGATTATACCGTTGGCTTACCTGATTAAAGGTTTTACGGTAGATTAGACCGTTGGTTTTCCTGTTTAAAGGTTTTACGGTATATTAGACCGTTGGTTTTCCTGTTTAAAGGTTTTACGGTAGTCATTCAGGGGGCTCTTTATAGATGTAGCTTGCTGTTCGATGTGAACCAAGGCACCATGCTGAAGGCCGTACATTGACCTATAATGGTTCGGTGTGAGCCAAATCACCGTGCTGAAGGCCGTACATTGACCTATAATGGTTCGGTGTGAGCCGAGGCACCGTGCTGAAGGCCGTGCATTGATCTATAATGGTTCGGTGTGAGCCGAGGCACCGTGCTGAAGGCCGTACATTGACCTATAATGGTTCGGTGTGAGCCGAGGCACCGTGTTGAAGGCCGTACATTGACCTATAATGGTTCGGTGTGATATTATGTATGTTGCATTAGCGTTCGTGATTGTTACACTTCAGTATTTTTGTTGTTCAGTTGTTATTCTCTTAAAGTTGATGTTTCTCCATCGGTTTTCGTTTTGAATTTTGCTTTTAGTTATATCCATCGATTTATACCTTTTAAACAGTAGTATACTATCTGTGCCTTCATTTTTAAGATCTTGTCTTTGTATAAGATATTGAAGAGTGAGTTTGAATTGTAATTTCTGCTTCATACATATTGCTGTCTTTATTCCTACAGACAAAAGCTAAAACAATAATGTGAACGTTAGACAAAAAAAACTGGCTTACTCCTTAAAGACAATAGTTACAATGATATGTAAAAGTTTGGTGAATAGATTTTTTACAGACTTAACAATAATATAGACGTAAGAAAAAACAAACCATCTGTCTTTTTGTATACAGACAATAGCTGGAACAGTTAAATATATAAACGTGTCTTTTGTCTTATAGAAAATAGCTCAAACAGTGTTGTCATTGTTAGCAACTCGAGTTATCTTTTCTTGTACATATATAAGTTTGAACAAAAATGAACACAGTATAACGCAAACTTATATCAATAATAGTTTGTTAGTAAAACAGACAAAAATCGATAAAAATTTGAAAAATATTGTTTATATCCTGCGATATATCTTAAATAAACATGTAACATAGAGTTTTGTCAATCTTTTAGAATTGAATGTAAACAATAAAAGCACAAACTTTTAAACTGGGTTGTGGAAATGGAAATTATGAAGTTAGAGAGCAACTCTTTTAACTTTAATTTTGAATTTAAAACCAAAAAATAAAATATACAGTATTCCTTTTCCGACACTCAGTATATAACATTTTATCCTTAAATACTTTCTGTTCATGTGAGTTTCACATGTTTCACTTATGAATCATTTTCTAACTAAATGGTTTGAAATGATAAGGAAAATGATAGATTAAATGTAGTTATAACATTCTATATAGTCCATCCTAACTTCATGCATTGAACGCGCAGCCATTGTCACGAAAAATACGATCGTATAATGGAAAATAAACATCTATGTGCACATAAACAATATATTAGTTAACACATTTTTTGTATTTATAGTTGATTAGGAAATAAATTGCTCCAATTTATATTACTCCCTGATCCCATCTGGTGTGAGTGCTGCCGTGTAGCGGCATTAGTCTATTCTCTTTCGACATCTACATGGTGTCTTATTCGTGTAAAAGTTATTGCTCCCTTTTAACAAAGATAGACCGAAAATTCAGTTTCGGAAATTTTCTTCCCGAAACGGAGATCGAATCAATTGAAGGATTAAGCAATTCAATTTGCAGATAAAACGCGATAATGAAGTCGAAAATATGCCGTACTAGTATTTCAATCATACAGTTTAACTAATGTTTCGATCTAAACGACATCTGGAAAATCTAAATAATCAGTTATCAAAGAAAGATCATTTGAAAGTCAATTTTCAGACATATTTACTGTTGTTAATTCGGAAATGTTCAGTTGTATTTGTAGCTGAGGTTTTTAGTTTGTGTTGATCAGCTTGACGAATCAAGTTCGGCGACTTCATATACCATTTCACGGTTATGTTCCCCATATCGATTTTGATCGACTTTCCCATGTATTTCTAAATGTTTTCCAGTTAAACGATTTCCAGTGGACGATTTCCGGCTCTAAGTATCGTCCTTTTCCGAACACGTATTCTTCATATCGGTTGTGGTCGATGACCGACCTCCTAAGTATTGATGGTTTTCACTTTGTTTGCCTTTAGTAAATTAGTCTTGATTGTAAATATGACTGTCTTTTCGCATCTGGAATCTTGTAAGTTTCTTGTTTATCATCGGTCGATATCATTCGTCGAATAGAAACTATGATATATGTGCTGTAAAATTTAATGTCTATATATATAGATGTATCATTTTAAACTGGTATCACTGAAGTTGAACAAGATATACAGAAAAACATACTATTTTACATTACATTGGGTTGTACATTTGTTGAGGAATCAGTAATATAAGATATATAACAATGGTATCAGGACAAAGCTAAAGCTAAAGCTCGCAAGGGTAAAAAAATTGCAATACAAGGGCATTAGAGGCAAATTCACCAGGCAGTGGTAAAAAACATGCCAATTCGTTTAAAATGGGGGAAAAAAGACAGAATATGCAAAAAATACACTGGAAACCAACCAATAAAAATCAAGCATTCTCATATAAGGTGTTATTATGGTATTACTAAATACATTTCTGAATATTTTTCGTGTCTTCATACATGCAATGTTTTTGAGTGGAACAAATTTTACACTGAATTCGAATTTTCATCAAATCTATATTAATTACGATATTTTTTATCAATCGACAAGTATATATTAAGCCTTAAATATACCTCTCGCAACAGGAACTGTCGTCGCTTTTATATCGTGTGCAGCAACAACCACAGAACATTTATCAATTTATAAAAAAAAATCTCATATAAAGAAAATACATCATTGGTTTTTTGTTATTTTCAATAAGGTGATAAACTTTCAACCTGTTTTTTTAAACTACTTGTAAAGTGTATTCGTACTTACTTTGTTTTGACATAGATATATAGTATGATAAATGTAGTCATACTTTTGCAAACAGTAAATATGTAGGACTCGGAACCGCGATGGTACTCCGATCCGTGATGGTCACGCTGAAGTGCGATGGTCTACGCTGAAGTGCGATGGTTAACACGCTGAAGTGCGATGGTAACATTGTGACGTTAACTTGTTGATATTTACGCTGTAGTGCGATGGCCAACTTCAGACTTGAGTAAAAGCAAAATGCACATTGGCTGTTGTAATAAAATAACACCATTAAAATTTGGCTGCTAGCCTCTTATTTGGAAGATGTTTTAACATCTGTTTAGATCAAACCTAAGACTTTAAGTTTTGTTTTAATCTAATTTTCAAAGTCTCCAATTATTCTTTTAGCACGCAAGAGTATGGAATAAGGTGTTCAAAGGAGAAATTAAAAAAAAGATTCAGCGTGTAGGTCTTTATAATAGTACTACAAGTGTCCATCTCATTTACTTAAATATTATGATAAAACTTAGTTATTGCTCACATTCTTCTTCAATTTATATATACATGTTGTACTGACCTTGAATGTCGGAACAGTATCCACGAAGTAAAAATACCGACAAGTAAATTAATACTTTACTAATAGCGAAGCTTGTCAATTATTTCACGAAAAACAAAGATGAGGATGATAAATTGGGAAGTACACGTAGGGTTTAGTCAGGTTAATTTCTGTCTTGACATGTTTTAGACTGAAACCATAAAAAAAACCAAGAGCGACGGTGTTCTTTCAAAACAAAACAAAAATATCTCGGGAATAAAACAACATTATATGAACTTGATATAGCAAAATCATTGAAACATTGCTAATACTATCATATTTTTTTTAATTTTTAAATTGCCCACATAAAATCATGTGACGCCTACCGTAAGATGAATTAAGATTAATATTTAGATTAGTATACTGTATTTATCGTACAAAAAGTCTGCGGCATAATTCAGAATACGGGTTAGCCCATTTGGTGACCAAGTTCATCATTTAGCCGCTTTGCTGCCTAAAATGTTTTAATATATTTGTTTAACCTCAACATGTAATGCTTAAAACTGTTCGGGACTTGAATTGTTTGTTTGTTTCTTACTTCCTTATTTTTCTTTTTTAACATCAAACCTTCATCTACAAAACCCTATTCTCCTGCCTGCGAATCCATGTTGTATTTTGAAAACGTCATATTATTCAAACATCATACTCAAAACCATCGCACTTCAGCGAAAGGACCATCGTACTTCGGCGTGGACCATCGCACTTCAGCGTGACCATCGCACTTCAGCGTCCCCATCGCACCTCCGAGTCCTACAAATATATAAAAATGTCTACATAATAGATATACATGTTAACACTGAAGTGGTGACTATCATAAGTGTTTCTCGTTCTAGTTTATTATATGGATTAAACCGTCGGTTTTTTGTGATTGAATGATTTTACGCTAGTCATGTTTGGGGCCTTTTATAGCTTGTTGTACATTGTGAGACAAGGCTACTATGACCTATAAAATATAAAAAAGAAGATGTGGTATGATTGCCGCAGAGACAAATGTCATCAAGAGACCAAAATGACATAGAAATTAACAACTTTAAGTCACCGTACGGCCTCCAACAATGAGCAAAGACCATATCGCATAGTCAGCTATAAAAGGCCCCCGTATGACAATGTAAAACAATTCAAACGAGAAAACAAACGGCCTTATTTATATAAAATAAAATGAACGAAAAACAAATATGTAACACATAAACAAACGACAACCACTGAATTACAGGCTCCTGACTTGGGACAGGCACATACATAAATAATGTGGTGGGGTTAGCCATGTTTTCGGATCCCAACCCTCCCCCTAATCTGGGACAGTGGTATACCAGTACAACATAAGAACGAACTATAGAAATCAGGCTTAATTCATCAGATGGACAAAAATTCAAGTGGACGTGGCCGGGTACTTGTACATCCCGACAACAAAAAGACACTAAGAACAGATCTGAGAGTACTCGGAGTTATCTAACAGCTAGTTCAAAGCCCCTAACAACTAATAAAAAAATCATGCATCTAAGATTAAACAATCAATCCGTACACATCCAACATCCAATGGATTTAGTGTAGAGACGTCATAAACAGTCAGAGAAAAAAACATTACCTTGTGCAATGCCAAGTTACAGGTATCGACAGATTGTAGATCCATGAATGTATATGTGTATAAAACATACTAGTAATATTTAGGTTGCTTTTAATTTACTGATAACAAAATCAATATTTATACCAATAAAAACAATATTCAATGATCGTATTACAGTGTTGAATTGGTAACCTTTTAGAATAGGTTTATTTAAAGGAGCGATACGTTTACAGGGATGATTTCTAAATTTCCGGGCACGATTAACAACAAAATTCCGTAAAAATGAGGATGTGCTATCCCGGTTGAAATAAGTTTTCTACAGGTACAACGAAACTTCAAAACCAAATCTTTATATCTATCGAAAAATTTAGTAAAGGTTTTAAGTAATTCATGGTAACGATATCCCTGGTTTAATAATTTACCAGTAATACATAGATTGCGTTCGTTAAAAGAAAAAACGTCAAAACAGACACGGGCATAACGAACGAGCTGTGAAATATAAACACCCTAAGATGGTGCCAAAGGAACATCACCATCTAAAAATGGAAAATTAACAATAGGGAACGAAAAATCGTCCCTTTTGTCGTTAATTTAGTTCGGAGTTTCCTGTTTAAAACCGAAATATCTAAATCCAGGAAAGGACAGTTATTATCGTACAATTTGATTTTTTTAAAGTAAGTTCCTTGGGGTATATTGTGAAAATTCTTGAGTATTTAACGAAAAAATATCATCAAGATAACTGTGTTGTTGAATTTATCAATTAAATGCAATTTCGACGGGTCTTTACTGAGTTTAGTCATAAACTGTGATTCGTAACAGTACAAAAACAAGTCTGCTGTTAAAGGGGCACAATTAGTGCCGATGTGGATACCTACAACCTGTCCATAAAATTTGTTACCGAAACGTACATAAATATTATCAAGGAGAAAATGAAAAGTCTCAATCATCTCATCACACCTCCAGTAAGTATATCTAGCATATTTACCTTTCTCATTAGAGAAGAAGGCTTTAAATGAGTTGCAGCAAATATATTTACATTCAGCTTTACCAAACGACCATTTTATTAAATAGGAATACTTTTAATTAATAATATAGTGCGGAAGTGTAGTGTAAAGAGGAGAAAAATCAAAACTGTCGACAGAATCAAAAGGACCATCAAAAGCACGTAATTTATCTAAAACATCCAAAGAATTTTTTACACTCCAAAAATAGTTTATACCACTATATATGTTCATATATTTTAATAGTTTATGATAAGCTCTTTAATAGTAGTTAACGAACTTGTTAAAAGCACTGAAATATTAGTTGTAGAACACTTACTAGAGGCCGAGATGAACCGACATTTAAATGGTTTGTTGTGTAGTTTAGGTAGCAAATACATAGTAGGGACCTTCAAATGTTCAGAAGAAGCCTTAAGCTTTAATGTGGTTGTTATGTGTTTGTTTACAATATGACTCTCTGTGGAGCGGATGGACCTCAATGTAGATGAATTTAAAATTTGATTCTTAAGAACGTCCGTGTAGTATTTACGGCAGACTACAACCACATTGTTGGTTTAAAGCTTACTTTTACAAATTGTGACCTGGTTGAAGAGTTGTCTCATTGGAACTCACACCACATCTTCTTATACCTGTTCATTCATCAGATCGAAACAAAATATTGTTTATTTATAACTGTATTTGGGTTCTTGTATGTACAATACAACTACGAAATAAACGTGACTGCTTCTATAACTACATTTTATTAAACTAAACTATTTCTTGTATGTATAATACAACTACTAACTAAACTATTTCATAGATACTTAGATAATGACAGGTATGAAAGATAGAAAGACATATGATATAATTAATTGCCGTATTATTTACCATGTCAGAGTCTCTTCTGTAGGTGAAAACTGCGTAGTATTTATAATATGTTTATAGATTTATAATTGATAATATACAGATAAAATGTCAATACACTATACAAACCTCAAACAACATCTACAAACGAAGTTAAAGATACAAAAAGAATTGAGAATGGAAACGAAGAATGTGTCAAAGAGACACAAAACCGATTGTAGATCAGAAATTACTCCAACGGTTCTTCAACACAGCGAGAAAATCCCACCCAGGTGGCCGATTCAGCTGGTCTCTAATCAATAATTTTATACCACCCCAGCTAAAATGGACGTCCCAATAAAATCAAAAATACATAGATAAGCCAAAAATAAGAAATTCCTGACTTTGGACAGGATAAAAAATGTGCCGGGTGCAACATGTTTAGTGAGATCTTGAACCTACCCTGTACCTTTAGCTAATGTGGAATAAATAAACACACAGCAATACACACAGTTAAGATCAGTTTCAAAGATGTCTTCATTAGATGAAAATCAAGCACGATCCCTCCCGATAGGGGTTAAGTGTCATACCATAATAAAATGTATGAGAAAAATAAAACCCATTCATGGCAGCAACTGGTTTCAAATGTGTGTTTTTCTTTCCGATGAAAAGACCATATGAGTGAATAAATATTACAGTGGATTTATTTATTTTCGTAGGTACCAATTTTTGTGTCTAAGGGAAAACTTGCATGTTCGTATATATTTAATTTCGTGGTTTTGATGAAGACATACAAGCCTATAGAAAATTTGCCATTCGTTGAAAATTTTATTTCGTGGTTCACCTGTCACCACGAAAATTGGTATCCAACAAACATTAATGAATCCACAGTAATATCAAAATATGCCATCCTTAAGGATGTTGTCATGCTTGTCATGTTTTGGATTTTTTGTCAGATTTTCGGAATCCTCTGGTTTTATCCATTTGAATGCCTTGAAAAACTTTGTCCGGTGACCCCCATTTTTCTTTTTGTTAATCTTTTAGATGTATAATGATAAGCCATCTGTAAAAGTCTTCTAAAATTTGAATTATTTTTTAATAGTTTTACAGAACTTAAATTTGTCAATGATAAAGCTATGAAAAGTCAAGAGAGAATATTTTCCCGCCAAAATTTCAATGGCTTATATTTCGAAAACAAGCACGGTGACCCATATATATTTTTTTGCTTTTTGGATTCCTTTAACAATCCCCTATCAATATAAACTAGTGTTTTGGAAAGTTAATTACTTTGAAACTGACAAGCGAACTCCCTTAATGACCCGACTACAGTATCGTAACTATATCCCTTCTGCATACGTTTGTTTAAAAGTTTGGTTAGATTTTGAGATGGATGAAGACATGTTAGTGCTTTGTATAATAAATTACCATAAACAAAGGCAACAGTAGTATACCGTTGTTTGAAAGTGATAAATCGATTGAGAAAAAACAAATTCGGGTTACAAACTAAACTGAGGGAAACGCATCAAATATAAGAGGAAAACAATGAAACAACAGAAACACTAAAATGCAATAAAAAAAAAATACAATGCAACACACTCAGAAACGAACTATAAGATAACAATTGCCATTTTTCTGACTTGGTACAGGACATTTAAAAAAAAATGGTTTGTTGAAAAGTTGGGATGTGAAATACCTAAACGTATAGGATGTCTTCAAGTTGATTTATATTTACGAATGTTTTTATGTTAGTATTAGCGGTGATATTGTTTATGTGTTAAGTCAAATTGTAAGTCAAATTGGAAAGTGATGCTAAAATATTTTAGTGAGAATACATATTTTAATCAAAGTATATTACCATAAAAGATTGGGTGTGAACTACCCGAACGTACAAGATGTATGTATGTTGATTTATATTTTTGAATGATGTCCATGTACCGATGATAACATTTGGTAAAAGTTTTGACTAGTTTTTGATATCGAAACCCCCTGTTGACGTCAGACACGCGAATCAATGAATGTGTTTGTAGATGTTTTTGTGTTCTGTTAAATTGTTCCTTTTAAAATTGTTACATGATGATGACTGCTGTACCCATATTTTGACTATTTTATTTATTATGTCTGTTTAGTTCACGCATCAATTTAAATATAACGGAATTTGATGAGACTGTCATCAAAGTGAGATGTTTAGCGCTTTAAAACCAGGTTTAATCCATCATTTTCTACATTTGAAAATGCCTGTACCAAGTCAGGAATATGACAGTTCTTGTTCTTATCCGTTCGTTTTTGATGTGTTTTGTCATTTGATTTTGTCATGTGATTAGATTTTCCTATGGGTTCAGTATTTTTGTGATTTTACTTTTTACATACAACAGCGCATCCAATCAGTTGAGAAAAGTTAGCACCTTCCGATGTTGACATAGGAGCGTGACCATCTAAAACTGGATAAGTAACAACGGCAAATGAAAAATCATATAATTTTTCATAAATTTGTGTTTTACGCTTCTCGTTAACGACAAAGATATCAAAATCCAGGAAAGGGCAGTGTTAATTGTTCAATATTAACTTCATTTAAAGTAAGTTCGGCAGGCTAAATCTATTTAGTGTACAAACTGAAGTTGTCATTATTTAGAGCCAATACATCATCAAAAGATCTTAGAGTTATTAATGTTTTGCATCAGATGTTTTTTTTTCGATGGGTCTTTGCTGATTTGAGTTATAAATTGTAACTCATAACAATACAGAAAAGGGTCCGCAATACTGGTATACAGTAAGTACCAATTTGAATTCCAATAAATTGACGATATGCAGAATCTCCATAGCGAATAAATATTTTATCAAGTAAAAATGCAAGGATAATTATAGTTTCTAAGTAGGTCCAATTTACATATTAGTTATTTTGTTTGGTGTTTCTAAGAAATGACCTCAAAGAGTTTGAACATATGCATTCTGACTGTTTAAATGCCATAGCTTGAATATTATTATAGATAGAGATAAAATGTGACCAGCAATCATGTTCAGCAAAGTAAGATCCACAAATAAGTTAATAAGACCAAAACTGTTAATAGACCCGATAATGAGTTATTGCCATTTATAGTCATTTCTAAAACAATTTTTCAAAAACTTTTGTCATCTTTCACAAAAATATTTTCCAGTTAAATAATTGGGCAAAATAGAACGAAACTTGGCTACAATAACCATTAGGATATTGATTTTTAGAAATTTTCCCGGTGACCCCACCTGCTATCAAATATGGTGGACGTGGCTAAAAATAAAACCTACGTGGTAAAATGCAAGTTTTGTCCATCATTCTGATAACCGTTATAAATGAAGGAAAACTGAATAGGTATGTTGAGATCTATCAACTGTCCATACATGTCAATTTCCTGTAGGAGTTATTGCCTTTTTTTTAGAATTACAAATTTATCTCTTTTTTTTAATTTTGCCTATATCTTTAATTATAATACACAGAGAAACTTTAAATTGCAAAAATTATCAGCAAAAGAAGTTTTACAATTAAGTTAACATTGTCGAACTAAAGTCTTATAATTGAAATCGTCAGTTGACTAGAGTTATTGCCTGTTAAGGACGATTAATACACTTTTTGGCGTTTAGCTCTTATAACCAAAATCTTTAACTTGATAGAAAGAATCTACAATTAAGGCAAATGGCGGAAATTGTCCGATGACTCCTTATTGGAGTTAATGTTCTTCAATGACGATTATAACCATTTGATTTTGCTTTGCCCTTATCATATAATGATAAAAAATATGAAACTTTTAAGATAGATTGAAACTTAGATAATCAAAACCTACTAAAAAATTAAATGTTGTCGATGCTTTAAGTAGATTGTTACTTTTATCCCAGTTAGATAAGGAGCTTTTTTTACCCTAAACATAAGATAAAAAAGGGAGATTTTTGTCATTATTTCTATTATCGTCTACAGTGTCCTTTATTGAATATGCATATAAACCAAGGTGAACGACACAGGCTCTATAGAGCCTCTTATTATTATTTTTTGAATTATGCATTTTTTTCATGTTGATCCAGTGGTTATAACCCCCTTTTCAAAATGGGTTGATTCGGACATAAGTGTCAAATGTTCGGACTCCTTGGTGTTTTTTCATACGATACAAGGTAAAACATTTGCCCATTACACCTATCTATCTTTTAACATTAGACGTAATAGCTCATAAAACGTCATTTGACAATATTAAGCAGATTCTTGATTTTCTTTTACCCAAATAATACCAATGCAAATACAAGGTAAAAGTCAGAGACAGCCTTTTCTCGCCATATTTTATAAATCAAATATCGCAAAAAGGAGCTCCATGACGTATCAATATGATTAGCTTATTTTGATCCTTATCTAATACTCTTCCAGGTGAAAGTATCAATTTTGAATTCTTGATTTATGCAATTTTACCTTAAATCACCTAAGTACATCCATAAGATCAGAAGGCATACGAATATAGTCCCTAGTGTTGACAGTGGGTTACTTGCCAATATTTTTCATACCCCTTCCAAATTTATTTCTCCATGTTTGATGCTTCAAATTGGAAGTAGGAGGGTGAAATTACACTGTAAAAAAACTTGGGTCCAGAATTTTAAAGGAAAGTAGTGATTTGGTCCAGCTGAAAAAGGTTATAAATTAGCACTTAGAAAGCTGTCAAAAGATTTCAAGACGCCCTAAACATAAAATTGTCCATATTTTGAGTTAGAGGCGATGAAGTTTTCTATAATTTTGATATAATTTGTCCCAAAAGTAGTACAACACACTGTAAAAATTTCATTGAGAAAGCGAAGGTGGGATTCTTTTAATTTTCATTTATGTTCTAAAAGAAATGCACTACGAATTAATTGTGGTCTCGTACCTTATGTTTGGTAAATTGTGGTCTCGGACCTTATGTTTGGTAAATTGTGGTCTCGTACCTTATGTTTGGTAAATTGTGGTCTCGGACCTTATGTTTGGTAAATTGTGATCTCCGACCTAATGTTTGGTAAATTGTGTTTTGTAGTTTATATTGAACAAATGTATTTATATAAAAAGAGTATACACATAATACATCCTGTTGGTTCAAAATTGTTTATTTGTTTGATGATAGTTGTACTAGGGTCTTGTTGGGTTTTTTTTCAGAATATAGAAATGCGGGACCTTCCATTCAGACCATCAGTTGCGATTAATTCCTGATATAACGTGAATGTTAAGTCATTGGTTGCATGCAGGACTTTAAACATATGTGACATAAAGACCGCCATAAAAACCTTAGTTAATTGTAAAACGCAGAAAAAAATCTTTAAAATAATAATAACACCAAAAAAGTTCGAACAAGTATTATTTTAAAAAGTCAACAAAGATCAATTCGATAAAGTAACATAACTGAAATGGAAAAAAAAAGAAAGTTAAACGACAGTCCACTGCACAAGTTTTATAAATCTTCTTAGAGTTCTTGATTCTCGAACAGTAACTTATATTATCTACAAGAACAATATACAGAAGTATAGTTTATATTAGAAGTTACCATTAAGTACCAGTATTACAATGTTTGTAGAAGAGAAGATGTAGATCATTATCTAATGCAATGTTTTATTTTGTGTTTACTGTTTTAATTAACTTCTTTGTCGGAAATACAATTCAAAGACAGCTTGATTCCATCTACTGGTTACCAGCCCGTTATGACCATTATCTGTTTATTGATTCTGACATCTACATGATCTGAATGCTTAACAGTTTATTATTGAATCCGAAAGCCTAAATCAAACGTTTTATTGTTCATTATGAGACGAAGAATATTTTTCTCAGATTTCGTTATAAGAGAGAGAACAAGCCTATTGTTGCCTTTGAATCTTTGTAAACTCGTTTGGGAAGCGGTTGTGTGCTCTTTTTTGTGCTAATGCTGTTGACATACTGTCTCTTCTTATCTATGTTGTGTGTGTGCAGACATTTATATCATATATATATATATATATATATATACTACTAACAGTTTATTGTTGAATCAGAACGTATAAATCAGCGTTTCGTCGTTCATTTAAAAGATAAAAACAATTCTGAATAAAGGAATATAAGTGTTCAGTTAACAGTCAGATAACCGGTTATTTCACTTGAAACATATGTTAAGTTTAATCATTCAGAAAAAAAATCATGGTTTCAGAATTTAACGCATGCTGGGTAATATTTTCAAAATCGTACATTTAAACGTAGTGATTGGTTCAAAGCGGCATATACAGTGGAAATTTAACCAATCCCGAGACGTTTTTTTTTTTATTTTTTGGGGGGTTACTAACAATCAATTTACTCATAGTCCTGAGGATTCTGGAACGCCCAAATAGAGAATAGGACTACAATCTCCATTATATGTTGTTGTTCTTCGATTAATGAACTTCCAATGGTATATTTATAATGTGTGTAATTACCTACCTGCATCCGCACGTTGGACATCCATGTCTATCTTTCAAAGGGCCCCCACCATGGTAACAGTGTCTTGTCAGACACATAATCCTAGGACATGGATAAGCTGAAATATAAAGATAATTGATGGAAAGACACATAATCCTAGGACATGAATAAGCTGAAATATATTAAAGATAATTGATGGACAGACACACAATCCTAGGACATGGATAAGCTGAAATATAAAGATAATTGATGGACAGACACATAATCCTATGACATGGATAAGCTGAAATATAAAGATAATTGATGGACACATAATACTAGGACATGGGTAAGCTGAAATATAAAGATAATTGATGGACAGACACATAATCCTAGGACATGGATAAGCTGAAATATAAAAATAATTGATGGACAGACACATAATCCTAGGACATAGATAAGCTGAAATATTAAGATAATTGATGGACAGACAATAGAAGAACCGCCATCATCGGCAATGAGATACGTTTTCATATTCCTTATCCATGTGTACGTGAGTAGTGAACACAACAAAGGGAACATGCAGATGAGGGTCAGGATGGTGTCCACAGAATGGAGAATAATTGCCAAAAAAATAATTGATAGAGAAAAAGAAGGAAAAAGTATAAAGATTAAAGAATAATTAGGTGCAAAAGAATAAACAATAACGGTTGAAAATAAAAGAATTAAGTAATAAAATATTGAAAACAGTAATGAACTATGTATCAAATACAAGGGGAAAATCATGTTTACGAGAATTTTACAGAATACTAGTAAGCGTTGTTTTTTAGAAATAAAGAAAAAACTGCCTCAAATATTTAATGATAAATTACCAACCCCAAAACCTGGGAACAGTATACCTAATATATGTTCCTGCCCAAACCAAGGCCCTCCAAGATGTGCCTTTTCAATATTCCAATCAAAAGAAGCCCCAAATTGTAAAATGCCCAAATTCCAACATGCCAACCAACAATACACATCCTATCGACTGATTGATTAATGGTTGTTTAAAATACGACAAGCGGCACATGTGAAGTAAGGATTGCTTATCCTTCCGGAGCACCTGAGGTCACAACCGCTTTTTGGTGGGATTCGTGTTCAGTTGCTCCGTCTTTAGTTTTTTATGCTTTGTTTAGTGTACTGTTGTGTGTCGCGAATAACAATTTTAAAATCGTTGTTTTTTATGCTTCATGTTTGTTTGTCTTGTACACATGATAAATTCGCCGTTTCAGAATCTAATGAATTCTGGGTAATATTTTCAAAAGCGCACACCAAAATCGTTTGTGATTAGCTAACAGTGTTCTAAACAATTGTAATTCAACCAACAACATGACGTAATTTGCGTTTTGGGATACGAACAATGAAATTACCCATAATCATTTAATTTCTGAAATTGCCAATTCTGTTTCAACTTACGTATTGGTCTAGGTTTCGGTTTACAGCGGCATGTTTCGCAACCACGGCTATCTACGATATTTCCGTACGGACATGATATAAAACACACTCCCGGTCCGCACGCCGGAGGATATATCAACGGTCCATGCTTTGGATAAATACACTTCCTATTACATCCAAAAGTGCAACATTTCTTTCCTCCACTGCAGTCGTAGTCAGTATCACAACTATGACTTAGCTTAGCGGGACATTCTATATTTGACTTAGAACTTTTTGGACATTTGCCAACCTCAGTTTGAAATGCTGAAAAAATATCAAATAACTACATAAAGCCTGCAAATACATTCTCAAAGAATCTGTCTTTAAGTCGTTAATACATTTGATTTATTATATAAATGTTGTCTGCGCTTTTCTCTTTCGTTTTATTTAAGTGCACTCGTGGTTTCATTTAACATCCTGCATTTCGGTAGTACTTTTTATGATTTTTTTTGTTTTTGATCAAAAAAAAAAAAAGAGAATGACTCAGTATTTGAAATTTTCGTTTATTGGATTTTAATAAATAAAAAAAAAATTGTGCTGACTTGAGTTATCATTGATATAATCATAATTATAAATTAACTGTTAGCAAAAGTTTGAATTTTTGAAAACTAGGGCTTTTCTACCTCAGGAATATATTACCTTAGCTGTATTTGGCAAAAGTTTTAGGAATTTTTGGTCCTCAATGCTCTTCAACTTCGTACTCTATTTGGCCTTTTAAACATTTTTTTGATTCGAGCGTCACTGATGAGTCTTTTGTAGACGAAACGCGCGTCTGGCGTAATTATAAAATTTGAATCCTGGTATCTATGATGAGTTTATTTATTAACTTTCACAAGCACCAAACTTTCCGACCTTGATAGACCTTGGTTTCACAGCGTGTAAAAACATATCATTGAAAGTTCATCATCCTGTTATCGTAATCAACAAACGATTCCAGGAAATGTTGTACGATCTTCCATTGTCCGTTATTGTTCAATGGGTGTTCTTCGTGACTTGTGGTTAATATAGACCCTCGTTCAATCACACATTTTCCTATATTCGAAAATAAGCTCTCCTTTATGAAATTTCAATTTAATTTTAAAACGCGTGTTGAAAATTGTTTAATGCATTAATACAGATTATAAGATTTCAAATATTTGCTTTTGAGGGCCCTCATGGGGTTTTTGATTATGTGATTACTTGGCCGTTTTTTTAATGATTATTTGATTATTAAGCCAAATATTTCATGATTATTTGATTACCTAGGACTGTATTTTTAGTTTATGATTATTTGATTACTAAAGATAAGCAAATATTTAATGATTATGTGATTATATTGGCAAAAAAATGGTGATTATGTGATTACTAGGACCCCCCCATGAGGGGCCTCATACTTTATTTTTTATCTTTTTTTGTTTCAAACATTGTACATCAGTATCAGATATAATGTTGTACTAACGTTTTGGCTTACAGCGACATGTTTATCTAATACATTCCCATACATACACCCAATCTTACAAACAGGTCCACAACTTATAGGTCCTATAATCGCTATAAAATTTGACATGTAAAAGTAAGATGACCATATATATAAATATATATATGAAAAACAAAGCCAAATGAAGCAAGCAAAAATGCACAAGAAATCTTTAAAGAGTAGAATTGAATCAATTTAGAAAAGAAGCGACGCAAGGAGAAAAACAAGTACACAAAGAAAAAACACGATTTCACAATAACAGAAAAAAATATTTAAAGCCTATTTCTTCATTTTTTTTGTTTACTTCGCACCTCTCTAAATGATCAAGCAAATAAGCAGAAAAAGGTTTGCATGAAGCTTATTTTTTAACAAAATATCATTTATCATGAAATTGTAATTTCATCATCTGATACAAGATTACATGCCACTGTATTCAGTTAAACCGCCCTTTTTTGTTTGACAATGTGTGCTTTCGAATGGGGATAAATGGTTAGACACCCCTTTTTTATATGACTTGCATGTGTTGTAACCCCGTCCCCCTCCCTTTAAAAAAATTTCTGGATCTGCGCCTGGTATTTTGAAGCTAGTTCACACAAAAAAAAAAAAGAGTGGTTATTTGAGATTCTTAACAATACAAGTCACTTGACATGATAAAAAGCATTATAATATTTACTGCTTTAATCTTCGTTTAGATAAATAGTAAACTCTCAGAGATATTTTTTAACAGTCACAAGTGGTCCGAGAACACAATTAATTCGTAGTGCATTTCTTTTAGAACATAAATGAAAATAAAAAAAATCCCACCTGCGCTTTCCCAATGAAACTTTTACAGTGTGTTGTACTACTTTTGGGACAAATTATATCAAAATTATAGAAAACTTCATCGCCTCTAACTCAAAATATGGACAATTTTGTGTTTAGGGTGTCTTGAAATCTTTTGACAGCTTCCGAAGTGCTAATTTTTAACCTTTTTCAGCTGGACCAAATCACTACTTTCCTGTAAAATTCTGGACCCAAATTTTTTTACAGTGTAATTTCACCCCCCTACTTACAATTTGAGGCATTAAACTCGGAGAAATAAATTTGGAAGGGGTATAAAAATTATTGGCAAGTAACCCACTGTTAACACTAGGGACTATATTAAGGGACGACAATTGTGGTCTCGGACCAAGTACTACATCTATGAATATCATGTGTGTATCTGTGTATACTTAGATGAAGGTTTACAGTCACAAGTATTACATCTATGAATATCACATTTGTATCGATATCTATGTATACTTACGTGAAGGTTTACAGGCACAAGTATTGCATCTATGAATATCATATGTGTATCTGTGTTAGTCCGAGATTACTCTGATGTCCAACGGCTGTTTTGCCAGAGTAATCTCGGACTAATCTGTGTATACTTACGTGAAGATTTACAGGAACAAGTATTGCATCTATGAATATCATATATGTGTATCTGTGTATACTTACGTGAAGGTTTACAGGCACAAGTATTGCATCTATGAATATCATATGTGTATCTGTGTATACTTACGTGAAGGTTTACAGTCACAAGTATTGCGTCTATGAATATCATATGTGCATCTGTGTATACTTACATGAAGGTTAACAGTCACTATTAAGTATTACTATGAATTTCAAATGTATTTAAATATATACGTAAGTGAAGGTTTACAGTCTCAAGTATTACATCTATGAATATCATATGTGTATCTGTGTAAACTTACGTAAAGGTTTACATTCACAAGTATTACATCCATAAATATCATATGTGTATCTCTAGATATAGGGAGGTGTGGTATGAGTGCCAATGAGACAACTCTCCATCCAAGTAACAATTTATAAAAGTAAACCATTAGAGGTCAAGGTCCGGCCTTCAACACGGAGCCTTGGTGTTTCTGAATATACTTACGTGACGGTTTAAAGTCACAAGTATTGCATCCATGAATTTCATATGTGTATCTGATTATACTTTCGTGAAGGTTTACAGTCACAAGTACTATAGCAAAAAATATCATGTACTATGTATCTGTATATATACTTATGTGGAAGCTAACAGACACAAGTATTACATACAGGAGTATCATGTGTGTATCTGTGTATTCTTACATATGAGTTAACAGTCACAAGTTTAACATCTATGAATATGTTGTACTATGTATCCGTGTATTCTTACGAAGAGGTTGACAAGTATTACATTCATAAATATGATGCAAGTACATGTTTATACTTACGTGAAGGTTTACAGTCACAAGTATTACATCCATGAATATCATATATGTATATGTGTATACTTTCATGGAGGTTGACAGTCACAAGTATTACATCTATAAATAGCATGTATGTATATGTTTATACTTACGTGAAGGTTTACAGTCACAAGTGGTACATCCATGAATATCATGTGTGTTTCTGTGTAGGCTTACGTGAAGTTTTACAGTCACAAGTATTACATCCATGAATATCATGTGTGTTTCTGTGTTTGCTTACGTGAAGTTTTACAGTCACAAGTATTACATCCATGAAAAGCATGTGTGAATCCGTGTATGCATACGTGAAGATTTACACTCACAAGTATAATAATAATTCATATCATGTGTGTGTGTGTATTCTTACGTGCAGGTTTACATTCACAAGTATTACAGCTATGTATACCATGTGTGTATCTGTGTATACTCTCATGAACGTTTTCAGTCACAAGTATTACATGTGTGTACCCATATATACTTACGTGTATGTTTACAGTCACAAGTATTACAGCCATGAATATCATGGGTGTATCCCCGTGGACAATCCTCACTACATTTAACTTCGGGGCAGACATAATCTGTTGGTGGTCTTATTACTGAAATCATTAATTGGATAAATATATGTGCTTAGATCAAGTTACAAAATTAAAGTAAATGAAAACAAATGTTTTAAATTAAATTAAGTTTTTCGTGATTCTATCACTGTTTTTCAAAGTTAACAGAAACCCAATGACAAGAAGCTACATGTATTACTAAAATAATATTTTTGAAAGGATTAATAGAAGTGAGAAACTGATGCCCCGCAATCTCCTCGTCCACATAGATCATAGGTACTTGAGAATAGGACAATTATTTTCAACCCTCCACTTTTTTTTCTAAAATCCGTTTTGTTATTTATTTGTTTTTTTACATTTCTGTTGTTTTTGCGTATTTCTGTGAGATATTAACACAAATATAATAGAATATTTTCACTTTATATTATCAATTCAAAGTTTACTATCCACGGCTGTTACTGATAATATATATCTATATCAGGGGGGGAGGGGGCAAAATAATTGTCCTTTTCACCTAGTTCCTATCATCAGTAATAAATGACGTGTGTTGACCAAAAAATATACGTTTCAATAAATTTAGGAATACCATTTCCATCAATCGCCCGCTGAGTCAAGTCGGATATGCTGCAATAGATTTGCTATTCATGTAAACGAAATACATTTATGAATAAAAAACCTTTTGTTGATCAAGGTGTGTTATTTTATTTTTTAAACAAAGAAAAAACAATAAATATAGATTGTTTACTAAATGAAATATCACTTACTCGTTTTCGATGACACTGACTGAAATGTAAACATGATAAATGAATTACGCACTGTGACTTTGAGATGAAGAACAGCAATACAGTTCCTTAGCTTTGTGTGTGTTTTGTCGCTGTGCTTGTACACCGTACTAACTCCATACGTAGGCATATACTATAGGTAAACTAAACTTTTGTTTATAGATATAGGAAGATGTGGTGTGAGTGCCAATGAGACAACTCTCCATCCAAATAACAATTTTTTTAAAAAGTAAACCATTATGTATACTTACATATGTCAAGTTACGTTTTCAATCAATCAATCAATACAAAAACTCAAGTGTCCTGTAATAGCCTATGATCTTGAATACATGTGTCAATGAAACAACAACCCGACAACAGAGAAGAGAACATCCAAATGCCATCGTTTTTAACGCTTCGAGAAAATCCCGCACCCGGAAACAGGTAAAAGATGGTCCATAATCAATTAAATATTTGTATAGTGTCCTGTATTTGTCATCTTTTATCCCAAAAATCAATATAGAGTTATCGAACTTAGTTGTCTAGATGTGAACTTAGATTCCGTGTTGAAGGTCTTATACTGTTACTTGAAGTTGAAGAGCAGCAATACATATAGAAATATGCAAGTCATAAAAAAATAAAATCTTTACATGATTGGTCCCTAATTCTTACTATCGGTTAAATGGACAGATATAATAAGCTATTGTAATATCAGTATCAACAAAGAACATATTCTTATTCGATAAAAAGTTATAAAAATTGATACGCTTAAAAAGTAAGAGTCCGGCTCGAAAAAAATGAATATGTTTTCAGTTTTAGTAAATGTAAATAATTATGTGAACCAATGATGTTAACAAAGTAAATAAAACGTGTCATTTTAAAATACATGTATTTACCTCAATGTTTAGCGACAATAGTAAACTGCATATAATAATCCGTAACATGTTTACAGGTATAATACTTTGCATTCTATGTCTAAACTTTTTATAACAGGTAGATTTATTAAAACAAGCATGAACGTCATTCTACGCGTCAAATGAAACGACAAAGATGAAACTAAGGCCAACACAATTACATTTTGGTTTTTCTAACACTTATACTAAATTTTGACGCAGACAGTTTTTAAATATTTTCATGAATGACCATTAATTAACGAAGACTATTCAATATCTTACAAGTTTTCAAAATACGAATTAAAAGCACAGGCACTTGTCTCAGGGAAAAAAATCTGAGACAAGTGTCTATGTTATATTAAGGTTGATAGGGAGACAAGTGTCTATGTTATATTAAGGTTGATAGGGAGACAAGTGTCTATGTTATATTAAGGTTGATAGGGAGACAAGTGTCTATGTTATATTAAGGTTGATAGGGAGACAAGTGTCTATGTTATATTAAGGTTGATAGGGAGACAAGTGTCTATGTTATATTAAGGTTGATAGGGAGACAAGTGTCTATGTTATATTAAGGTTGATAGGGAGACAAGTGCCTGTCATGTTATATTAAGGTTGATAGGGAGACAAGTGCCTGTGTTCAAAAGCCTGCAATCTATAAATTAGACAGAATTTGTTTTTCTAATATAAAATTGAGAATGGAAATGGGGAATGTGTCAAAGAGACAACAACCCGACCATAGAGCAGACAACAGAAGAAGGTCACCAACAGGTCTCCAATGCAGCGAGAAATTCCCGCACCCGGAGGCGTCCTTCAACTGACCCTTAAATAAATATATATACTAGTTCAGTGATAATGAACGCCATACTAAACAAACCTTCTCCCTTTTTCTGAAACAATAGCATAACATCACAACATAGAAAACATGTTTATGAGATCTCAACTCTCCCCCTCTACCTCTAGCCAATGTAGCCAATGAAGAAAAGTAAACGCATAATAATACGCACATTAAAATTCAGTTCAAGAAAAGTCCGAGTCTGATGTCAGAAGATGTAACTAAGAAAATAAAACAAAAAATGACAATAATACATAAATAACAATAGACTACTGGATGTTAACTGACATGCCAGCTCCAGACTTCAATTAAACTAATTGAAAGATTATGTCTTCATCATATGAATATCAGGCACAATCCTGCCCTTTAGGGGTTAAGTATCATACCATCATAACATATATGATAAGAACATAACCCGTGTCATGCCAACAACTGGTTTTTAAAATAAATGTGCTTAGTTCCGATGCAAAGACCCTATAAGTGAATCAATATTAACGCCAAAATATGCAATCTTTATTGACCTGACAACAGTATCGTAACTATATCCCTTCTTAATAAGACTATTTAATAAGTGGTGCACAGTTAGTCCCCATTGGAATTCCGATAACCTGACAATATACGGAATCTCCAAAGCGAATTCAAGGCTAGATATAGTATCAAAGCATTTCCAATTGACATAGTTTTTTTTGTTTATTGCTATTAAAAAATGACCTAAAAGAGTTTGAACATATATATTCAGATTCTGACTTTTTTAAATGCCCATTTAATTAGGTGTGTAAATTTTTACTTAATGAGAATGTGAGGCAATGTGGTATTTAGGGTAGAAAAATCAAAACTTTGAACAGATCCAAAATCACCAATATAAGACAGATTTCGGTGGGGAAGAGTAGACGGTCGATTCAGGATGCATCACCCTAAGGGAGCTACATATATATATATTTATATATATAAAGTGCCTAGAAAATCAACCCAACGATGTTAGAGTAGATTTGATTCGTTATAATGGATGAGGTACAATAAAGGTCCACAGCATTATTTGTCATCTGAGTCGACTTAAAATTTTTAATGGAAAAGAAAATCGCGTCCAAAATCCAAATCTAAATGGCCTACACAAGTTTCCAACATCCTGTTACGTTGTCATTCATGTATGAATAATGAATACATTAAAACAAGAACAAAAACAACTTAAATATTTTTTAAAACATTTACAGCTTTTTGTTGTGTATCAGTCAATTAAATAGCTTAGACAGTCACGTGATATGCAAAGAACCCTAACCAAAAAAAAAATTAACAGTGGTGGATCCAATGGTGATATACTTGGGGTTGAAACACCCCTTTTTGACGATCGATGTTTTTAAATGAGACCATATATGGGTAGACCCGATGCAAAGACCCTATAAGTGAATCAATATTAACGCCAAAATATGCAATCTTTATTGACCTGACAACAGTATCGTAACTATATCCCTTCTTAATAAGACTATTTAATAAGTGGTGCACAGTTAGTCCCCATTGGAATTCCGATAACCTGACAATATACGGAATCTCCAAAGCGAATTCAAGGCTAGATATAGTATCAAAGCATTTCCAATTGACATAGTTTTTTTTGTTTATTGCTATTAAAAAATGACCTAAAAGAGTTTGAACATATATATTCAGATTCTGACTTTTTTAAATGCCCATTTAATTAGGTGTGTAAATTTTTACTTAATGAGAATGTGAGGCAATGTGGTATTTAGGGTAGAAAAATCAAAACTTTGAACAGATCCAAAATCACCAATATAAGACAGATTTCGGTGGGGAAGAGTAGACGGTCGATTCAGGATGCATCACCCTAAGGGAGCTACATATATATATATTTATATATATAAAGTGCCTAGAAAATCAACCCAACGATGTTAGAGTAGATTTGATTCGTTATAATGGATGAGGTACAATAAAGGTCCACAGCATTATTTGTCATCTGAGTCGACTTAAAATTTTTAATGGAAAAGAAAATCGCGTCCAAAATCCAAATCTAAATGGCCTACACAAGTTTCCAACATCCTGTTACGTTGTCATTCATGTATGAATAATGAATACATTAAAACAAGAACAAAAACAACTTAAATATTTTTTAAAACATTTACAGCTTTTTGTTGTGTATCAGTCAATTAAATAGCTTAGACAGTCACGTGATATGCAAAGAACCCTAACCAAAAAAAAAATTAACAGTGGTGGATCCAATGGTGATATACTTGGGGTTGAAACACCCCTTTTTGACGATCGATGTTTTTAAATGAGACCATATATGGGTAGACCCGATGCAAAGACCCTATAAGTGAATCAATATTAACGCCAAAATATGCAATCTTTATTGACCTGACAACAGTATCGTAACTATATCCCTTCTTAATAAGACTATTTAATAAGTGGTGCACAGTTAGTCCCCATTGGAATTCCGATAACCTGACAATATACGGAATCTCCAAAGCGAATTCAAGGCTAGATATAGTATCAAAGCATTTCCAATTGACATAGTTTTTTTTGTTTATTGCTATTAAAAAATGACCTAAAAGAGTTTGAACATATATATTCAGATTCTGACTTTTTTAAATGCCCATTTAATTAGGTGTGTAAATTTTTACTTAATGAGAATGTGAGGCAATGTGGTATTTAGGGTAGAAAAATCAAAACTTTGAACAGATCCAAAATCACCAATATAAGACAGATTTCGGTGGGGAAGAGTAGACGGTCGATTCAGGATGCATCACCCTAAGGGAGCTACATATATATATATTTATATATATAAAGTGCCTAGAAAATCAACCCAACGATGTTAGAGTAGATTTGATTCGTTATAATGGATGAGGTACAATAAAGGTCCACAGCATTATTTGTCATCTGAGTCGACTTAAAATTTTTAATGGAAAAGAAAATCGCGTCCAAAATCCAAATCTAAATGGCCTACACAAGTTTCCAACATCCTGTTACGTTGTCATTCATGTATGAATAATGAATACATTAAAACAAGAACAAAAACAACTTAAATATTTTTTAAAACATTTACAGCTTTTTGTTGTGTATCAGTCAATTAAATAGCTTAGACAGTCACGTGATATGCAAAGAACCCCAACTTAAAAAAAAATTAACAGTGGTGGATCCAATGGTGATATACTTGGGGTTGAAACACCCCTTTTTGACGATCGATGTTTTTAAATGAGACCATATATGGGTAGACCCCCCTTTATTGTCCTGGGTCACTTACTGTAAGAACACCTTTCAGAAATGGCCAGATCCGCCCGTCAGCATATTACAGAGAGTGGTTACTGTTTAGTATACAAAGAAGCACGTGTAGAGGTCAACATATTACAAAAAGTGGTTAGTGTAAAGTCTTGTCACGGATCATATTCTATGTAAATGTTCGTCCCTGCAAACAAAGTTTTGGGGGAATCACCATATCCGTCCGTCCATTAGTATTTCTGTTGTTTGCCTGTGTGAATATCCGTGTGTCATTATTTATTAAACCGCAAGTCACGCAATTCATCCTTAACGGGCAAAACAAAAATTATCGCTAATTAATGTGTGCTTTTTCACTTTTTCTTTGTCGCTGGTCTTATTTATTATCTATTAAATTTACTGCTTGTACTGATCTTTGTCTGAGGTCGACAACATCAGCACTTCTTTATGGACCTAATTCTGATTTTTTTAAATAGATATAGGAAGATGTGGTGTGAGTGCCAATGAGACAACTCTCCATCCAAATAACAATATATAAAAGTTAACCATTTATAAAAGAACATTTAAATACTCTGGTCTTATTACCTGGAATAATTTACCAAATAATATTAAAGCAATAGATAAATTAGACCAACTGTTTAAACTATTTTCTAACTGAACAGAATAAAGATGCACGAAACTAATGTTTTTTTCTTCTTCTATTGAATACATATGTACTTATTTATGCTATATATAACTGTATTGTGTATTTTAATTTCTATGTATTTTTATGCCCCACCTATGATAGTAGAGGGGCATTATGTTTTCTGGTCTGTGGCTCCGTCCGTCCGTCCGTCCGTCCGTCCGTTCGTCCGTCCAGGTTAAAGTTTTTGGTCAAGGTAGTTTTTGATGAAGCTGAAGTCCAATCACGGGAGGGGGGGAGGGGGTAAGTTCCTATTATTTGGTATACGGGATGTGCTAAAAATATGGGTCATAATTTTGCGAGATTTTATATAAAAATGACCCTCCTTTTTAATGACATCCTATATTAAAATGCATTTACGTTTGATAACTGTATATTGATTTGGGGTATGATCTACATATCATATATAAATATGCTATTGAGAATCCATGCGTATATATAACGATAAAATATATGTGCACCAAACGATGTCAATTCATATATAAAAACTTAAGGATAGCTGGTATATTTATGAATTATGAGTGATGATGAGTAAGTGCTTATATATAAGCATGGGTCATATTTTAAATATTGTATATAAGTATAGGTCATTCTTTCTTAAATATTGATATAACTATAGGTACTGAATTTCAGTGAATGTTATATTAAAATGGGTACGTTTTTTAAGGCAAAAATGGCACACCCCTACCAAAAAAATATTGAAGTTACCCCCCCCCCCCCCCCGTGAGTCCAATCAACTTGAAACTTAGTACACTTGTTGCTTATGAGATGATCTTTCTAATTTTTAAGCCAAATTAGACTTTTGACCCCAATTTCACGGTCCACTGAACATAGAAAATGAAAGTGGGAGTTTCAGGTTAAAGTTTTTGGTCAAGGTAGTTTTTGATGAAGCTGAAGTCCAATCAACTTGAAACTTTGTACACTTGTTGCTTATGATATGATCTTTCTAATTTTAATGCCAAATTAGATAATTACCAAATTTCACGGTCCATGCATGGAACATGGAAAAGAATAGTGCGAGTGGGGCATCCGTGTACTTTGGACACATTCTTGTTTTTTGTATTATTAGTTTTTGAAGGCCTCATGGAAGATTAACATGTCATTGTTATATGTGTTACTTTCGAATTCGTTATTTAAAGATTTTTATTTATTATATGTTACGTGGTATGACCCACATATACATAGATAGATTGTGGTACCGGCGTGGACAAAATTAGTAATCAACTTTATGATGGTGGTATTGTAATGGACAATCATTGGGGCTTAGTCTTATAAAAAAGAAGATGTGGTATATAATTAAGAGATAACTGTATTGTATTTGAAGCTTTAAGGACGTCCATCGGTAGTTTTACTGTCGCAAATTTAGTTTACCTGGCGACGCGGAGCGAAGCTATAGATAGAACGGCGGACCAGTTTACTGTCCACAATAGACCAAAATGACACAGACATTAACAACTATTAGTCATCGTACGGCCTTCAACGATGAGCAAAGCCCATACCGCATAGTCTTCTATTTTAGCGGTAATTGGAGATCATCCTTAATAAGGGACTCGGGGATTATTAATGCTATTTTCCCGGAATTCAGGTGTCAAACTTTATTCGGTTTCTAATAAAGAAAATTAGAGATTAAAATGTTCATTATGCAAGTCACCGTCTATCCAACAAAAACTAATTCGTGGCCACGGTACTCTCAAACAAATCGATTAAACACCAATAATCGATTTTTAATGATTTTAGATATAAATGTGCCTTACGGTTTCCTATAGTTGTTAATTTCTGTGTCATTTTGGTCTCAGGCTTGTAGAGAGTTGTCTCATTGGCAATCCTACCACATCTTTTTTTTTTATAATATCATGTAAAAGTTTTTAAAAAATCAGTTGTGCCGATGTGCAAAATGAATATGTATGTTTTAATGACATTGAGCATATAGATCAGGTTTTTTTTTTTATTAAACGTCTTCTCTTTGTCATTGATCATGTTGATTAAAATGTATCTTGCCAAATTTATTAACATGTGTAACCGGAGAGCACGATTTTTAATTGCTTGTCTCCACCAGGACTCGAACCTGGGACCCCTGTGTTACAAGGAAGCGCGTATACCGACTGAGCTAAAGAAGTACTTCCTTAGCTCAACCGCTTATGCTGACTAAGTATCTACCAAATGTTCTAAGGGAAGCAATCCCGTCACACATGTATGTTAAAGTTGTTTCTCTTTTCCCTTAAGTTTTGTTAATATCAGTGGCGGATCCATCCCTTTTTATATGGGAGGCCAAGTGACTGACCTAAGGGGTCCACTTCAGTCATTCTTCAGTGATTTCCAATATAGTCAACCAAATTATTCCCAATAAAGTCAACCAAATTATTCCCAATATTATAGTCAACCAAATTATTCCCTCAAAACGGGGTGTCCCCCTTTTTATCCCCTCCCTTTCCCCTTTTCCACCTATGGATCCGCTTATGGATATTAATTTTCTATACGCTTAACAAAATAAAAAAAAATGAATTTCTCATATTCATAAAATTACTTTTTTCATTAATTTTCTTTTTGAAAGACATTATCCTTATTAATTAGCGGAAATCCCGGAACTTACCTTTTCCGTGTTTTTTTAATTTATTATATAGTTTGTTATTGTGAATGTTATTTCAATTGGTCGAAATATATCAATCAACCAATCAACGTAGTCGTTTCAAGTTAGATCGGCTAGCATTTCGACAATAACACGATCTTTATTTCCAAAAATACTGTTAAAAAAGATAAAATACTGTAAGTAAACATGTCAGTGCATCATTCAGGTTGAAATTATGATTTTACCTGTATCGAAGTCTATATAAATAAATAACTACTCAAATGCTAATATTTGTAAAACGAAAACCACAGCAAAAAGTTTTCCTTGAAGTTGGAGTTGCAGTTCTGTACATGACTACATCTGTGCTGTAAATTTGTTATTTTACTTTTATTTAAGAGTAAAACCATCATTTATTTAAAAATTTCATCTTATTGTGAAAAATCACTCTTATTTAAAATACAATCAGATAATACTTTTATGTGTAACCATAGTCATGATAGCCCAAATAATTATGATGTCTTAGGCGTCAAAGAAAAAAAATATAATAGCCTTTCAAGACGTCATAATTATTTTCACTAGTGTAACCAGAGATCGTGATTCTCCTTAGAATACAAAATCATCTTTGTCTTCATTGGGACTCTGTGTTACAAGACAATGCATTTACGGACTGAGCTAAAGAAGATGAAGATATCTTCATTTATATATAACTTCCCTGGCTAGGTTCTTCTTTTAACAGTGATTTTATTGTTTGGCGCCAATGTAACAGGACTGTCGAGTTTTCACGAAGCAGATGCGTGAGATTTGGCAAAAATTGTAAATGTCAAAGAGAAAAAAAATATATATCAAAGGAAAATGCCGCCAAATTGTAGAGCATGATATAAAATTATCTCCTCCAGGACTCGAACCCAGGACCTCTATATTACAAGACATGTATACCAACTCGTCCAACTGAACTAATGAAGTCCTTCTCTAGCTCAGCCGCTTATGTCTGGTTAACATGGTCAGTGTTCGAGCTTAGCCATTTTCAGAGAGTGCGTCGCCCACCCTTTCCCAAGTGCCGCTCTGTGCCCTTTTTACAGTTTCCAGGGCGCCCTTCCTTTTTTGAAGATGGATTGTATATTATTTTGTTTGTATTGATATGATCTGCTAATTACTAAATTTTACCGGGCGTAAAGTTTATAACTTTGTTTACGACCCCAAGCTAATCAACAGTTACAGGTGGTGTCATAATCTGTTGTTATAGGATTATCCGTTTATAGGATGGGTCATTACTGATCATTAACATTAATTCATTCAAATAGAATCAGACAGTCAGCAATTATCTTATTATTAAATGCCAGAAAGTTGAAAACCAAAAACAACTCGTGGAAGACATCGTTTTACTTGTTCTCTGTGAAATAAATAGCAAATTCAGACGTACATATGTATTTGTCATTGACTGCCCTCATTTTTAATACGAAAATAACAAAATTGGCCGCAATATTGTTGATCATATTTAAATCTTCTACATACTGTTTATAATCTTCCAAAGAAGGAGAACACCAGAATAAAGAAAGATAACTCAATCTGATTTTTTCCTTGCATTGAGTAACCCACTTAACATATTCTAAAATATGTCTACATACTTCTTTGTCATATATGATTAGGTATTTTGAGTTATGGGAAAAGTTAAAGAGGGTCTTAGTACATGTAGCAGTGTTGGTAAGGTGCCTTGGTCATCTTTCTCTGTTTTCTTTATTTTCAATACAAATTTTCAATGCTATATTATGCTAACATTGTGCTTTTACTGAGCATTAAGCACAGAATAGGTAGAAAGGTCAAACTGGTAAGGCAATGTGTGTCAGAGTCAGACCATAGCAACAGAATGAAGCAGGACACCTTTCAAAACATGCTGCATATAAAGCTTAAGCAATGATTTAAAAACTTATGTGACAAGCTGCTTGACAAGTTTTTCAGCCTAAAAAGTAGAAAGATAGAGTTATAGATGGGCTAATGACAATGAATGATGTAGTTCTTGTATAACTAGTGATTTCAAGAAATAAACACAATGTTTGATTAATATCTTTATTAAAACATGCCCTTTTCATATAATCATATCACAAGTTAAATGCCCTTTTTCAGGATTGGCACCCTGCCCTTTTGAAATTATCCTAGCTGGCACACTGATGGTTCAGTATCTATCTTACATACCAAGGGAAGAAATCCTGTCACACATGACTTAGGGATGGCCTACATCAAATATGAGGTTCCAATTTTGATTGTATGAATGATCTGCCTCAGTTGACCTGGTGTCATTCTAGAGAGCAAGTGTATAGGATTTGTGACTAGAAGATATTTGCTTTTTAACATCTGTAAAAAGGCACCAGTTGATCATATTTTTGTTTGAGACAATCAAAACCATATGGGACTGACTTGATATCTGAATGTTCAAAGCCTTATCACTACCTTTTTTGATACACAAAATATAGTGCATTGATCAAAACATTCTATACATCCTATTCATCATGTTCATGAACATTTCACGAAATTTATGGATTTAATATATGCTCACATATTCAAGGCACAAAATATTGATACACTTGTCAAGAAAATAACATAACATTTGCAAGGTGCATGAATCTAATATGATCACAGGGTTCAACACTAACGGTAGTCCGGTGCCCTCCTAAAATCTAGGAGGACTACTAAAACATGGTTAATCAGTAGTCCTGTGGACCACCTGGAAATTTGTATATGGTCTTGCTATTTCAATGCTAAAAAATGGCATAAAAGTCCTCCCAATAATGTTTACATTTTCAAAAAGTGATGGCATTGACAGTAAAGAACGTAAATTTCATTTGATATTACGAATTTCAAAGCACTTTTGAGGTCCAGGTTTCTGATCAGAATCATCACAGTGTTTGTAACACATGGGATTTTCAATGAAAATGTCTGATAACCAAAATATATGTGAACTGCAGAAAAGACAGCAAAGGTCAAAAATAAAAACGTAGATGAGTTAAAAAAAACACTTTCCAAATTTGGATAACAAAAATCATTACCCCCCTCCCCCAAAAAGAAACTAGTAGAGGTAGTTTAAAAAAAAAAAAAGATAACAATATCTTTTTGGAAGCTTTCCTGTTAAAAAAAACATAAGCATGCCATTCAAAATAATATTAAAGGCATTTTGTTTCAGCAACATATCCACTGAATATGGATTTCAACAGTGGTGATGAAGTTGACCTCTAGTACACAAACAAAGACATTGTATCACTTCAACAAAAGTCTTATAAACTGATTGAAGAATTAATGTAAACTAAAAACATTGACTGATCTTTATCTTTTTTTCTAAATAATTCTGGAATAAAAGGTCAAATGTAAACTAAAAACATTGACTGATTTTTATCCTTTTTCTAAATAATTCTGGAATAAAAGGTCAAATAACTCCTCCAAACAAGGCCTTAGAAATTGGCTCAGAATGCAGGATTTTGCATCGCATTTTTCAAAATTTTCTGGCGGGAAAAGTTTATGAGTAATAAAACTGATTCACTGTCACTGAATGTTAACTTTATTTTATCAGAAATAAAACCAAAATATTTTCAAAACTCAAATGAACATTTGTGTGCTTTTGAGGTGCTCAGAGGACAGGAAATTGCATCTTATTTTTTAAAAATTTCTTGGGTGGGGGGGCATGCCCCAAAACCCCCCTAGCTAGTTCGGGCCACGATGCGGCCCTCAACAGTGATAGAGGTGGCCCTACAGGACTACCCAAATCATTTTCTTGGTAGTCCTTTGGACTACATATCCTTTAATGTTAGTGTCAAACCCTGTAATATCCAGTCAAGGGTCTAACTTAAATAAGTTATTAGAGAAAAATAACATACATATATCGTTATTGTGGGCTAAAATATAAAAAAAACTGTGATAACATATGTATGTTACATGTTTCAAAGAGGCAATATACATCCTTTACTTTGTTAAATTGTATACAAGTTCTATTGGTATTATTATTGTTTTTATGCATACTAAACTTTGGAAAGATATAACAGTTTATAATTTGCCAAAGATGTACAGTTCACCTATGTTATTATAGAAAATATATGCCTGTAATAACTAAAGGGTGTTATTACAGCTTTTTTAATCTCTTCAAAGCCATTTGTCAGACATATATCACTATGTATTTTAATTCATTGTAAGAAATAATGATCAGAGCATGTAATGAGGTTCTGTACAGGCTTCCCAGTAATTCCCAAGTGTCTCATTTTATAAGTTACATGCCTGTAATAACTAATCCTTGTTATTACAGCTTAGTCAAGTTAGTGTATCCCTTAAATTTGGAGCTATCTTACTTTGTCTAGAATTTCTGTTTAAGAATCCACTACAACCAATGCAATAATTAATTTTACTAGAGAATGGGATGGTAAGCAAGTCACAGTGTTATGGTCTCTCATAATTACATTTGCCTTGGTTTTTTGTTAACTGCCTACAGTGCTTACAGTGCTTTGATTGTTATTTTGCAGAGAGAAAATGTCTTTATCCCGTAGAGAATGGGATGACATGAAATCCCAGTTGGAGGGGACTGTCAACAAATTTCTGGGATTTTCAGAGCCAAGTCTTGTTACTGCAGCATTGAATTGTATAGACAAAGGATATGAAAGAGACAAAGCTATTCGTAAGTAATATTAAAACAAAAAGGAGGTAATAAAAGAATAAAGGGACATAACTAAAGGTAATCAAAGAATAAAGGGAGATAACTTACGGTTTTCAGAGCTAAGTCTTGTTACCGCAGCATTGAATTGTATAGACAAAGGATATGAAAGAGACAAAGCTATTCGTAAGTAATATTAAAACAAAATGGAGGTAATAAAAGAATAAAGGGAGATAACTAAGGGTAATCAAAGAATAAAGGGAGATAACTTACGGTTTTCAGAGCTAAGTCTTGGCACTGCAGCATTGAATTGTATAGACAAAGCTATTCGTAAGTAATATTAAACCAAAAGGGAGGTAATCAAAGAACAAAGGGAGATAACTAAAGGTTTTAAGAGCAAAGACTTGTTACCGCAGCATTGAATTGTATAGACAAAGGATATGAAAAAAGAAACAAAGCTATTCATGAATTTCATGTATTTGTCAGAGTTTTCATTAGGGTGTCGTCATTTTTGTCCATGGTCAGCCCAACAGGGAAAAAATTATTGCTCTATAATTAATTTCCTAATTTAGAGTCCCCATGACAAATTAAAGCAATTAAATGTTATCCAATTTTTATTAGTTTTAAACTTTAAATAAAATGAAGATACAAGTACATGTATATGCGTTGAATATCCAAAACATATGTATGTTCAAACAAACTAAAAACATACAAGACTGACAAAGACCAGAGAATTGTCTAATTGGAAAAAAAACAAAGGAAACATAAGACAGGTCTCCATAGATATTTCATTTAGCATCCTGGTATACAGGGGAAAAGGCTAACAACAGTACACCAAGCACAACAATATATAAACTACATAAATATATTATCACTATTTTATGAAATTTTCTTTTTGATCTTGCTGACTGATAATTTCCTTTCTCAGTGAAGTCAAGTGATATGAATACTATCGCTAGAAACTAAGGGGGCATGTGGCGTTGCTAATGAAATTGATAAGAAATTGACAACGTCTTACTAGTTTAAATACACCTTATCGGTAATCCCGGCTGACCCGCCCACTTGAACTTTTGACGCATATAACAATCACTTTTTCCATTGTGGCGTCAGATATTTTGTATTTTGACGTCAAAGTTTTACGGGAACCTGTGTGATATCCAGTAATGGCGGACAAATAGCGATAAGGTGTATAGCGATAAACAGATTATCATTGAGTAATGTCGTTGATATAATTAACAATAATCCATAAATATGCATCAATATTCTGTTGTTATTTTTAGGGAAATTATCAGAAATTCTGGACGACTCCCAATCAGAAAAATTTGCAGATAAACTGTTCAGAGTGTGGGACGAATTCAAAGCTAGTAGTAGAAAAAGACAAAAGAGAAAGGTAAGCTCAGTATGAATGATGTAAACATATTTACCTCTCATACATTTATCATAAACTTAGTCGCACGATTTTATCATTTTTTTCGCATAAAATTTTGTAAAATCGTCAAAAAATATATCATTTGGTAAGTGTTGTTGTAAAAATATGTCAGCTTATTAATGGGCGTGTTTTGAAGCCAAAGTTTAACAATTGTCACCCATTTGTAAACAATCAGCATTACAAAGAAGCGTGGATATTCAGGTAGGCATGTGTATAACAGGTACATTAAGGTGGTACCTAACACTACAGGGAGATAACTCTGTAAAGTCAACTTAACGTTTTAATTACGTTGTGTTGTAAAAGGAATATTAAGCTTCTCAATGATCAAAATTGGTGTTTGTCAAATTGCTATATAACCAGTGTAATTTTTCTGGAAAAAACGGTTGGTTCAAAAAAAAAATATTTTTTTTATTTTTGTTAAAGTCTCAAAGTAAATACTATGACAAAATTTTATGAAAATTAAACGAGCCAAATTGATTTTAGTGAAAGTGTTGAGATATAGTTTATCTTGATGACGGAGCGATGTTTACACTTGGTTTTGTATTTGCAATTGCATATTGCAATCACCAGATTTTTATGAGAAAGGTCATGCTGCATACTGAAAACATGACAAATGTTTGATGGTAGCGAGCAATTTAAAAAAAGTAAATTTCTTCTAAATTTGGACAAATTATAGAATTTTCTTTGAAAAAAAGTATATGTACCGGTACATAAGTTTTATAATAAAAACTAGCCATTTAGATAAATAAAAAACATTTACCTAATTTTTTTTTTAATTTGAAGTTTCATATGACAAAAACTCATCATGTTCAAAGTTCATTTGATGTAAACTTAAAAGTTAAATTGAACCTGAAGTCTCAAAGTATGAAAGTTGGAAAGTAAAAATATTTTTTAAAAGTCTAGATGTAAACTTGATGATCAAAATTCAAATCAGATGTATAAATTTCTTAATCAACTGAATTATTTAAAAAAAAATTAAAAGTGGTGTTCTTGGTAAAAAAAACCATCAAAACATTAAAAAATAAGTGTAACATAATCATGTTCATTGTGATTTAAGAATTTTAATTTTTGACGATTTTAGTTCCAACTACACCGTGTATCATCGTACAGCGGATATAGGTACTAACCAGGTGAGCGTGAGTGATTTTCACCTATAATTACACGGTAACAAAAATTTTTGTTTTGTTCACATAATATCAATGTGTACTTCAATCTAAACATAATTGCTGTTTTAAGAAATGATTTAGTCGTAGCTTGATGATTAGAGATGTCTCATTATTATCCCAAAACAAGAACGATAACTAAAAACATGTGCAAATACTTGTCAAAGAAGTTGGCGCTCGTCTCATCCGATATAATTCTATGTTCATTGGAACCTTTTTTCTGATAGAAGGCCACTGTGTGTGTGTAATATGTATAGCTGTTTCAATAATTGGCATTGAAATCTTTAATACATATGCTATTTTTCGATATTTTATTCTGAAAGAAGCGTTGTGTACGGCGTTTAGCTGACCACATAAATCCTTCTGTACAGTGCATAGTTAAGTTGTTGTACACCATACACAAAAACTTTATTTTCATACTCATTTATTACCCAAAAAGTTTCAAGGAATGAGTAATCACAGGTAGGTTTATGATTGGTAACTATTACTTTTGCCCTATATTAGCTTTCTTTCAAGTAAAACATGTAAATGTCTCGACAACTGTATCAAAAATTGAAAGTTTGTGTGGACATTCACAACTATTTGCGCATGTACAAGTTAATTGTTCTTATTAGAATATCAAAGTTGTTTTATAAATAGGAAAAAATCGATGCAAAAATTATTTGGGAGCAGGAATTTCAAATGTTGACAAATGTACATTGAATATTTATAAAGCAAAACAAAGATTTTCGTTACCGCGTAAGGTCAAAATCGATCATGCCCACTTTATAACTATTTTCTCTTATGTAGACGAAACAAGCTTCTGGCCAACTTAATTATTATCCTGGTACCTTTGATAACTATTGGTTCAGAAGTTTCATATTAAATGGTCTTATAATTTGTAGGAATATGAAAGTGCCGCATCCACAGAAGAAACAAAGAAAAAAAGAAAGTTTGTAGATGATACACCAGAGGCAGCTATAAACCCAAGTCCTGGTCAGCTGACCACAGATCAGGTAAGAAAGGCACTTAAAGGAAGTTCGCTCCCCTTTTTTAAGCTCACTTCGCCCAAAGGGGCCAAGTGAGCTTTTCTCATCACTTGGCGTCCACGGGGTATATCATCATTGGGGTATCTAGTTTAAAAAATGTGTCGGGTGACCTGGCTAACAACCAAAATGGCCGCCATGGCTAAAAATAGAACATAGGGGTAAAATGTAGATTTTGGCTTTAAACTCTGAAACCAAAGCATTTAGAGCAAATCTGTCACGAGTAAAATTGTTTATCAGGTCAAGATCTATCTGCCCTGAAATTTTCAGATGAATCCGACAACTGGTTGTTGGGTTACTGCCCCTGAATTGGTAATTTTAAGTAAATTTTGCCGTTTTTGGTTATTATCTTGAATATTATTATAGATAGAGATAAACTGTAATCAGCAATAATATTCAGCAAAGTAAGATCTACAAATAAGTCAACATGACCAAAATGGTCAGTTGACCCCTTAAGGAGTTATTGCCCTTTATAGTCATTTTTTACCAACTTTTGTTAAATTTTTGTAATTTTTTACAAAAATCTCCTCTGAAACTACTGGGTCAAATTTAACCAAATTTATCCACAAACATTATAAGGTTATCTAGTTTAACAAATGTGTGCAGTGACCCAGCCAACCAATCAAGATGACCACCATGGCTAAAAAAAGAACATAGGGGTAAAATGTAGATTTTGGCTTATAACTCTGAAACCAAAGCATTTAGAGCAAATCTGTCACGAGTAAAATTGTTTATCAGGTCAAGATCTCTCTGCCCTGAAATTTTCAGATGAATCCGACAACTGGTTGTTGGGTTACTGCCCCTGAATTGGTAATTTTAAGTAAATTTTGCAAATCTGACAACGTTAATTTGTTGATCAAGTCAATATCTATCTGCTGTGAAAATTTCAGATGAATTAGACAACTGGTTGTTGGGTTGCTGCCCCCTAATTGGTAATTTTTAAAGAAATTTTTGGTTTTTTGGTTATTATCTTGAATACTATTATACAATACAATACAATACAATACAATATTTTTATTTTCCAAATTAAAGGGCCCATTAAGAGCATAACATTAATTACAACATGACATAAACATTACAGAGTGATTAAAGAAACATAAAATAATAATTGAAATTCAAATGCATGAAGAAAGGATCAGTGGTCAAGGGGAGATAATTTTGATATATTTTAGAGTATCTAACTAATTTTCTGATTTTCTTAGTTGCAGGCCTTTATCCAGGTATGCACATAAAATAGATAGAAATCTGCTATCTTCATTAATCATGATCCATGAAAAAAGATCATTTATATTTAAACTATCTAAACTGGGGTATTTTTTTTATATAATCAGTGATATCTCTTCTGAGGTTATTGTAAATATGGCATTCCAGAAGAAAGTGCATTTCATTTTCAATACAATTTGTATTACAATATAAACATATCCTCTCATGTCGAGGTAATATTTCATATTTACCACATACATTGGTAATTCGTTCATGTCTGCCAGTTTCTATTCTTAAACAGTGATTGCTAAGTCTGTAGATAGAGACAAACTGTAAACAGCAATAATGTTCAGCAAAGTAAGATCTAATAATAAGTCAACATGACCACAATGGTTAGTTGACCCCTCAAGGAGTTATTGCCCTTTATAGTAAATTTTTAACAATTTTCATTAATTTGGTAATTTTTTGTAAATTTTTACAAAATCTTTTCCTCTGTATCTAAAGGGCCAAGTCTATATAGATAGAGAAAATTGTAAGTAGCAAGAATGTTCAGTAAAAGTAAGATCTACAAACACATCACCATCACCAAAACACAATTTTGTCATGAATCCATCTGTGTCCTTTGTTTAATATGCACATAGACCAAGGTGAGCGACACAGGCTCTTTAGAGCCTCTAGTTTTAATTTTTGTAAAATATTCAGAATCCTCTGCTTTTATCCATGTAGTTCCATTCTAAACTTTTGCCCCTGTAACCCTACTTTTTTATTTATAATTTTATTACATATAGTTTCAGAAGTCATAAAAATCTTATCAAAATCCTTGCTACTTTTTGTAGTTTTTGATAGAAAAAAGGTGCCAATGTTAAATATATGAAAAATCTAGAAGTATTGCCCTCCAAATTCTAAATGGCTTATATCTGGAAAACAAACACACTGACTCTTCATTTTTTTCTGCTTATTTGGATCCTTTATTTGTATAATATCAATTTGTAACAATCTTTTAAAAAGTTTGTTATTTTGAAACAGAGTAGCGAACATCCTTAATGGTTCAAAATAGATATTGAAGAAAATGTGGTATCATTACCAATAAGACCAACATCCAACATGTCCCAAGTACAGATAAATTTAAGGTCAACATATAGATTTAAACAATGACTTTTATCATGTCCTCTATTTGTTCTTTATAATATTTTGTCTCCTATAAAAATATTGCACCTGCTTTTTTGTCAATTTTTTGTTTGCTTTATGTACAGTACAAGTCCAAAAATATGGCCAACTTTTAGAAAAATTGCATGTTTACATCTTACAAATTTAGCCAATTCACATTTATACACCTATAGACGAGATGTTTTTGAAATTTGTAAATATTATCTTTTTGTACCTGGACTAATCACAATCGGTTGATGTAAAACATCTAAAAATTTATTTCAGCTCTTCTTTCATTTCCATCTCATTAAATCTAAGAAATGTATGACATGAATGAAAAAGGAAAGAAAAAAAAAAACCCCAAAAAACCTTGAACTATATGCTGGGACGGAAAGCCAAACAACAGTAAACAAAACACAACATAGAAAAATAGACTTGGCGTCCATAATCATTGAACTATACATTTTTGTTTAAGGGCCAGCTGAAGCACTCCTCTTTGTGTAGGAATTTCTTGCTGCATTGAAGACCCTTCCGCTGTTGTCTGCTCTATGGTCAGGTTGTTGTCTCTTTGATACATTCCCCATTTCTATTCTCAATGTCTCATATTTCTCAATGTATTGTTAACAATTTCACATATTTCTCAATCTATTGTTAACAATTTCACATATTTCTCAACCTATTGTTAACAGTTTCACATATTTCTCAATCTATTGTTAACAATTTCACATATTTCTCAATTTATTGTTAACAATTTCACATATTTCTCAATCTATTGTTAACAATTTCACATATTTCTCAATCTATTGTTAACAATTTCACATATTTCTCAATCTATTGTTAACAGTTATACATATTTCTCAATCTATTGTTAACAATTTCACATATTTCTCCATCTATTGTTAACAATTTCACATATTTCTCAATGTATTGTTAACAATTTCACATATTTCTCAATCTATTGTTAACAGTTTCACATATTTCTCAATGTATTGTTAACAATTTCACATATTTCTCAATCTATTGTTAACAATTTCACATATTTCTCAATCTATTGTTAACAATTTCACATATTTCTCAATCTATTGTTAACAATTTCACATATTTCTCAATCTATTGTTAACAATTTCAGTTTCACATATTTCTCAATCTATTGTTAACAATTTCACATATATTTCTCAATGTATTGTTAACAATTTCACATATTTCTCAATCTTTTGTTAACAATTTCACATATTTCTCAATCTATTGTTAACAATTTCACATATTTCTCAATCTATTGTTAACAATTTCACATATTTCTCAATCTATTGTTAACAATTTCACATATTTCTCAATCTATTGTTAACAGTTTCACATATTTCTCAATCTATTGTTAACAATTTCACATATTTCTCAATGTATTGTTAACAATTTCACATATTTCTCAATCTATTGTTAACAATTTCACATATTTCTCAATCTATTGTTAACAGATAAAGAAGATGATGACCAATGCCACAAAGATGATAGAAGAAAGAAAAGCACAGTTAGCAGTCACTATGCCAATTAAACAACCATTGGTTTGTATTTCACAAAATGAGATGTGTCTGATAAAAATCGATCTATGAGTAATTCCATATGTTCGAGTTCTAACAGATGTATCTGAAATGTTGATTGTTATAACAGTCTGCAGTTAAAGTTTATAAATAAATGCAACAGTAGTATGCCGCTGTTCGAAATTCATAAATTGATTGAGAAAAAACAAAACAGGGTTACAAACTATAACTGAGGGAAACAAATCAAATATATTAAGAGAAGAACAACGACACTACTGAAACACTAACACACAAAGAAATGAACTATAATATAACAATGGCCATGTTCCTGACTTGGTACAGGACATTTTATAACATTTTTAAACATTTATTAGATTCATAAACCATCCTGGATTTTTACAAAACTGTGACAGAAGCGTCTTAAAATCAAAAATCTAGAGATAATTTTGGATTATTTTTTCCCCATTTTTGTTAAGCCTGCGACTTCCAGACAATCTATCGATTTGATTGCATACTGTTATTCATTATTTACAAGCATAACTTTTTTCAATCATTTCAAGCATTTCATTTCATTAATGTAAATCTATTATGTGCATTCCCCTATCACACTAAAAAAAAAAGACAACAGCAAAAGTATGCAGACGCTGGGTTCCACGGAAACTGTACACATTTTTCTTGTTTTCAGCCCCAGTTGTCCCGTGATGAAATGTTGATGAATGAAGCTATGGAAAAAGTTAGGAAAACACAGGAACTACAGTCGAGGATTCAGAAACAAATATCTGGCCTAGGAACAGCTGTTCCTGGGATGTAAGTATCTCTATCAGCCCTCAGTTCTTAGATCCTTACAATGTATATATGCATGTATATGTACATGTATATCCTTGAAAACAGGCAGTAATTGAGTTATGCTTAAAAAGAATATGACATTACTGTAAAACAAATCACCTTCGCGGATATTTTATTTTGAGTTTAGTCCTTCCTAGTACACTTTGTGGCGATTTAGTTTCACAATTTTCAAATTTAGTCAATGTAATTATGTAAGGATTTACATTTTCACAACAACTTATATTCCCGTTATTTTTCTATTCGCTAAAGTCGTGAAAATAAATCGCTCGTGAAAATAAATCACTTGCGAAAATAAGTTGGTTTAAAATATTATATGGCCTTGAATTTGTAAAGATGGTAAATTCTACTAGCCTTTCAAACTTCTTTTTATAAATTGATATATGAAAGGTTTAATGCAGAAATGTCAATTGGATGTTTAAATTTTGTATAATTTACCTAAAATACTTATCTTGACATATATTTTGGATAAAATAGAAGCCTTTTTTTAAGAAGGGTATTTTACAAATATTTACATTCTAAATAAACATCTTGTCATGCTTGTAGCAAAATATCTCTTTTTTTGGTAAGGATATTATTGCATATTTCTAAATAGTAAAATTTTACCATTTCAAAGTAATGTTATTTTGTCAATTTGTTTTATCTTACTTTTAACACAAGAAGTTTAAACATGAAAGACAAATGATTAGGATAACTCTTCCTCTGCATCAAGTGTGATAGTTCTTGTAAATTTTGTCCTTTTACATACTGCGGATTTATTATTTAAGGAATGACTAATATTTTTTCTGTTTATGAAGAAATAACATAAAAAATTTGGTGCGCACTGAATAACGCTACGTGCGTTATTCAACAGTGTGCACCACATTTTTTATGTTATTTCGAATAGACAGAAAAAATATTACATTCATTTCTTATAATTTAATTCTAAATTCCATTTTAAGGTGGTACCCAACACTTTAACTAAAATTAATTTGGCTCGTTTAATTTTCTTAAAATTTTGACAAAGTATTTACTTTGACCCTTTCACAAAAATATAAGAATTTCAAAAAATTTGAACCAACCGTTTTATCAGAAAAATTACACTGGTTATATAGCAGTTTGATCATTGAGAAGCTTAATATTCCCTTAACAAAACAATGTAATTAAAACGTTTAGCTGATTTTACAGAGTTATCTCCCTGTTATGTTAGGTACCACCTTAAACCGTAGAAAACCATGAAAAAACGTTGATGACGTCACGGTCACATGACTAAGTTATGTCTATGGGCTGATAACAAAATAACGTCAGCCAATCAGAAGACGCGTTACATCCAAAGTTAAATTATTGTTTGTTGGATACTTATTTTCGTGTGAACCATGAATTCAAATGTTCAACAAACTAAGTGTTTTCTATAGGATTGTACCATATATTTGCAAAACCATGCATGTAATCAAAAATCCACAAAAATGAAAACTAAAGAAAAATGAATTAATCCACAGTGGCTTGGGTAACTCGTGTGCCTAACCTAAAGATTTTAAAAATCATTTCTTTTTATTTATAATAAGAATTTAACATTCATGTACCTTAGAAAATTAAGTAAACATTGGAATTTAAGGGGGTAGACCTTGGTTCAGGGAGATAACTCTTTAAATCAGTTAAGCGTTTGTAAAAGTCAAGTTCATCCATGTATTTTAAGCATTTACCTGAAACAGATTGAAAATAATCTATGTAACCTAGAAGCTTAGAATATATTCTTAAAAAATGGTTGACATAAACGTACTGATGATTTTAAGAGTTATTTCCCTTAACCTAGGTCTACCTCCTTAATATACAAAATGTATAAACTAGTTTGTTTTTATGGTTGTAATATTTATTGGTTTTTCTTTTCATTTCAGAAAAAGTGTGCCTGGTGGTTTAGCAAAGTAAGTTAATAAAATTTATAATTATAAGTTTAGATAACAATGGCTGCTTTCAATTTAAATTTATAGACTTTTCCCTAAAATTAGAATCTGTCACCTTTAAATGAGGTTGTCACTGTAACACCCTCTCTTTGATAATCTTAAAATATACATATAATGCTGCATTGCATATGACAAAATTTCCACACATTACTAGTCATTGGAATGTAACCGTAATCATATTTGATCACAACTTTTGTTGATCATTGATTTGTATGCATGAGGGTGGTTTTTGAGTGCTGAATAAAATACTTTTATGTGATTGCGACCATACATGGATAAATGGTCAATAGGAGATGACACTGAATAAAATACATTTATTTAATTTTTAACTGATATAGATGAATGTTTGTCTTTTTCTTTGTATTTCAGTCCACCACCACTGATTTTAGACAGAGAAGGACGAACCATTGACTCAGCCACAGGAGAAGTTATACAGCTTACACAACACACACCAACACTAAGGGTAAGTTTACAGGAGAAGTTATCCAGCTTACACAACACACACCAACACTAAGGGTAAGTTTACAGGAGAAGTTATACAGCTTACACAACACACACCAACACTAAGGGTAAGTTTACAGGAGAAGTTATACAGCTTACACAACACATGCCAACACTAAGGGTAAGTTTACAGGAGAAGTTATCCAGCTTACACAACACACACCAACACTAAGGGTAAGTTTACAGGAGAAGTTATACAGCTTACACAACACACGCCAACACTAAGGGTAAAAATAAATACTTTGAACTTTGCACATTGACATCCACTGAGCTGTGCTGTGCTTATTGTAGCTGATGCTGCACATTGACATCCACTGAGCTGTGCTGTGCTTACTGTAGCTGAAGCCCGCCCCCACTGTATTGAAGACCAATTGGTGAACTCGTTGTGTTTTCTGCTCTTTGATTGTGTTGTTGTCTCCCTGACATATATCCCATTTCCAATCTCAATTTTAGTGTAATTTTTGTATTGCCTGCAATGAAAGTTGAGGAAAGCGAGACTTATAATGGCGGTGGTGCCGATTTGGAGACGTCAACCATTTTAAAGTTGTCTCCTTAAGTTAGTTTGATAGTTGTGATAGATCAGTGATATTTTCTTTAAAGTTGCATGGTCCAGTAACTTTGAACCAATTATAAGAAATGTTGATGTCTGTCAGATTTTCTTAATCTAATTTTATGCTGACGTCAAGACATATTCCTGTGTCAACTATTTATAATTCATCTGTCTATAGATATTTCTCTTTTACAACGAAATGCAGAGTTTATTTTAACAATTGCTTATTTGATTTCTAAGTATTAAAAATTTGTGACTGTAAAATCAAAGATTGATAGTAGCAAATTATTGTAATACAAAATATGTTCTATTTTCACAGGCAAACATCAGGGCAAAAAAAATCAAAGATTTTAAGGGAATTCTTGAGAAACCTCCAGAGGAAATAACTGAGGGCAACTTCTTTGATCCTAGAGTTGAGTATGTATTAAAAAAAGGAGATGTTTAGTATTTAAATGAAACATCAACCCGACGACACAACACAACACAAGACATCCAGAGGTCAACATAGACATCAGCAATAAATAATTTCTTAACAAAATATTATTTTGGCCAATAAGTAAAGATGCAAGAATGATAAATGTATAATTAAACTTTACGATAAAGCTCCTCATGAAGGATTTAAACTGGTTAGACTATGAACCATTGCAAGACTCTGTTAATTGTATGTTTTCACAGTTTACATTTTCACATTTCTACATTAGAAAATGCCTGTACCAAGTCAGGAATATGACAATTGTTATCCATTCGTTTGGTGTGTTTGAGCTTTTGATTTTGACATTTGATATGGGACTCTCCGTTTTGAATTTTCCTCAGTATTTTTGTTATTTTACTTTTTTACAGCATTGCCTATACTTTTTATTTGTCATACATTCATTTTTGCCGATACACATAGTTTAAATGTCTTCAATTAACAAAATCAATAATGTTGTTTTTAGTTAACTCTATGTTAGTAATTCCTCTTTATTACTGATCTATATTTTAAACTTTATTTACAGTGTGAAAGCTGCACAGAGACCCAAAAGAGGATTTAAATTTCATGAGAAAGGAAAGTTTGAGCAAGTGGCACAAAGATTAAGGACAAAAGTAAGTAGGATGTTTCTCTATTTTCATTTTGACTTCTGTCAACAAGTCAACAACAAAAATCTAGAAATCAGAATAAGAAGATGTGGTATAATTCCAATGAGATAACAATCCACTAAAGTTCAAATATTAAAGTGGATTCAACTATAAATCTTAACTTCAATGAAAGAGAAATTTGATAAAAACCTAGCAGAAGTCTATTTTTCTGCTTACTTTTTCTGTCATAATACAACTAAAAGATTAAGATTGTAATAAAATCTGGAAAATTCAAACAGTGCAATGACATAGATATCATCTTCGTCAAGAAACAACAACCACTGAACATCATGAACATAATGTCTATGTATTCATTAATGTAACCAAATAACTTTGATATTTATATTTCAGGCACAGCTAGAAAGATTGCAGAATGAAATTGCTTATACTGCAAAGAGGACTGGTATTGCATCAGCAGCAAAATTAGCAACAATAGCTCCAAAGAAAGAATTAGTAAGTTGTCAATGCAGAATGGTGACAGACTTATTGCGTGTTTTTTTTTTTAACGTTTTCATTAATAGGGTAAGGCAACAGACTTGTCACGTTTTGATTTAAGAAAGCATGACACACAATAAGCCACATAAAAGATAAGAAGTTGTAAGTGTTTGTGTTTATATAATTACATAAGGCAGCAATGATCTAAGTTTGCAATATTCCTCATTTTGATTCAGTACCACTCAGGGCTTTTTCAAACAGCTCCACACTAAACAGGACACTTGCCGAAAATGCTAAAAAAAATCAATATAAAGTCTGTTGCCATTCTACACACTGAAGTTTTTATTAAAAATATTACCAAGCACAAAAGTCATGTAGTGGTCAATATCTGTTCTCAACATTGTTTGACCTCAAATGAGTTATATTTATGAGATTGAACAAGAATTCTAGGAACAGTTTTTAGAGAGAATATTTTGAGTGGTAAATTTAGGAATAGAAGAAATATAATTTTTATTTGAAATTCGAAGTTGACTTACGAATCTGCTGTTGCTGTAGAATTATAAGGATACAAATCTCAAGCAATTGGGAAACTTAAAATGTAGCATGAAAGAAAAACTATTAACAAAATAAAAAGAGAGGAAGTCATGCTTCAGTTACCTTGGTTTTTTGTTAGGTACATTGTTCAAATGAAATGGGTTTTGAGAGACATGTTTTTGCCTTACAGGGTGAAGGAGAAATACCAGACATAGAATGGTGGGATACATATATTTTACCTTCACACACGTAAGTTTTATATATTTTACTATCACATTATTAGAACGTTTATTTACACATTCATTTTACAATCGGAATTCAAATTTTATGGAACACATGCACAGTGCTAAGCCAAAAACTCTTAGAGTTGGGATTTGTGTAATTAGTCACTCACCATTTGAGAGCCCCTTATTTTGTCGTTACTGCACTTTTGATAGATTTTCCTTCCAACTCCATTTAAACTTAAGTTTGCATCAAATGCTCCCAAAAAAAATTATTAGCAAGCTTGAGTGGTGGCATCCATGTCCTCAGACACAACATCATTGGGAATTCAACTTATTTTCTGTGCTGCTTTTCGAAAACAGAAAATAATAAACCCAAAATAAATTAACATATACACAATGCTTATTGCCACAAAACTCAGATAAAGTAAGAATTTGTGACGCATCACTTTTAAAGTTTTTGAGGTATGTCCCTTTATAAGTAAGCAGGGGCATCATCTGGGTCCCATGAACACATCCCCTATTTATTTTCTTAATCTTTTTTTGCAGGTATAATGATTTAGAGAATCTTGTAGAGTCTTTAACTGGTATCACAAACCTTGTAGAACATCCCATACAGATGAAACCTCCAGGTATTTATGTGCCTTTGTATTAAAATTACAATGCTATAAAAAGTTAACACAAAACCTGTATGTACATGTACAAAATAATCTCAGGTAGAACCTCCAAGATAACACCCTGGTCACGGCACCAATCTCATGATGATACAGGTTAGGCGTTGCATTTATATAAAGTAGAAAAAAATGGCTTTAACACATAGATACCATGCCGTTATTTATACTGCAACTAGTTGTGTTTATTTCCTTAATATAGTAACATAGCTTTATTTTGAATAATGTTAATTTCATCATGGAACACTTTCTCCACAATCAGGGGTTCATTAAGGGTTGAAAATAAGTTTGACATTTGTGTTACGATTTAAAAAGCTATCAATGTAACAGTTTAAGTTGCAGTATAAAAACAAAACTAGGTCACTGACATTGACCTAATATTGTATTTATATATAGACAGCCCAAACACTTCTAGACATTTATATATCCCACAGTACTATGAAAGTCTCTAATCTCAATAAGAGGTTTAATTATTTAAATGATTTGTCCGAATCATTAATGTATTTGCTCCTCTAGATATATTTGTTGGGGGTATATAGGGTTCAATATCTTAGTTTAAAATGAGTAAAAGATAAAGGATCACAGTACCGGTAACTGAATGGCAACCTTTTCTCCTAGCTCTGTAAAGCTGGTTGATAAATTTGAGCCTAGACCCAGTATAAAATTATCAATATTTAATTTTCTGTTTTATATCATTTCCTTAGCTGAGCCTGATAAGGAACCAGAAATTCCAGTCTACCTCACAAAGAAGGAGAGAAAGAAATTACGTCGCCAAAACAGACAGGAAGCTCAGAAAGAGGAACAAGAAAAAATAAGACTTGGTTTACTGCCCCCACCAGAGCCAAAGGGTAAGGAGAAATAAGGCATTGTTTAACTGCATCAGGCTAATTGTTGAAGGCCTTACAATGACCTTTATTTGTAAATTTCTGTGTCATTTGGTCCCTTGATAGAAATCATACCACATCTTTTTTTTTTTTTTATATTTTAAGGGTTTTATTAGGTTCTCCAAATAATGTTTTCCCCTCCAATCAAATGTTATGACATTATATATATAAATAAATGTTATATGTGAGGATACTGCATAAAAAAGATGTTAAAAGAATTGAGTTTTACTTCAAATGCATTAGCTACAAATTACAACTGAATTTGACAGCTTATGCTCCTTAAATGCAATGATTAGCCTGTTGTATTATTCAGTTATTACTGTAAAAAAAAATCATATGTCATTTTGTTGTCCTGTCATGTTGAAGATCTCCTGTTTTACTTTTTTCTGGTTTAAATGTATGAAAAGTATATTTATTTTACTTTCACATCAACTTAAGATAAACCTGTGTTGTTTTTTTTAATTTAATTTATTTTTATGGCCCGGCAACGAAGATGTCGATGCCATATAGTTTTACCCTTGTCCGTCAATCTGTCATTTATTCCGTCATTCAGCATCAAACCATTATTTTTGGTATGTGAGTTAACCATGATGAGTCACACAGATCAAGTGTAAGTTTAGCTCCAAATTTTTTGCTGATTTTTATGCGACCGCAAAAATTATTTTTTACTGTCGTATATTGGTATGACGTTGGTGTGGTGTCATCGTCATCGTCGTTCAAAGACACATTGGTTTTCGAACTAAAACTTTAGTTTAAGCAAATAGAAATCTATGAATTTTAAACACAAGGTTTATGACCACAAAAGGAAGGTTGGGATTGATTTTTAGAGTTTTGGTCCCAACAGTTTAGGAATTAGGGGCAAAAAAGGGGCCCAAATAAGCATTTTTCTTGGTTTTCGCACCATAACTTTAGTATAAGTAAATAGAAATCTATGAAATTTAAACACAAGGTTTATGAACACAAAAGGAAGGTTGAGATTGATTTTGGAAGTTTTGGTCCCAACAGTTTAGGAATAAGGGGCCCAAAGGGTCCAAAATTAAACTTTGTTTGATTTCATCAAAAATTGAATAATTGGGGTTTTTTGATATGCTGTATCTAAACATGTACTTCGATTTTTAACCGGATTTTTGTGACAAAAATGTCGGTTATTGATTTGGGGATGTACGGCGGGCGGGCGGGCGGGCGGCAATCAAATGTTGTCCGTGCATTAACTCATGAACCGTTCAACCAAAGCTTTTAAAATTTTAATATGTTATTACTGACAACTATACGAAGGTCAAGTTCAATAATGGCGATTTTGACTTTTACCGTTCAGGAGTTATGGTTCTTGAAAGATTGAAAAATGGAGTTTCCAGTTGTGTCCGTGCATTTACTCATGAACTGTTCTACCAAAGCTTCCCAAATTTTAATATGTTGTTACTGATGACAGAATGGAGGTCAAGTTCAATAATGACGATTTTGACTTTTACCGTTCAGGAGTTATGGTTTTTGAAAGATTGAAAAATGGAGTTTCCAGTCGTGTCCGTGCATTTATGCATGAACTGTTCTACCTAAGCTTCCGAAATTTTAATATGCTGTTACTGATTACCAAATGGAGGTCAAGTTCAATAATGACGATTTTGACTTTTACCGTTCAGGAGTTATGGTTCTTGAAAGATTGAAAAATGGTGTTTCCCGTCGTGTCCGTGCATTTTCTCATGAATCATTCAACCAAAGCTTTTGAAATTTTAATATGTTGTTACTGATGACAAAATAGAGGTCAAGTTTATTAATGACGATTTTGACTTTTACCGTTCAGGAGTTATGGTTCTTGAAAGATCGTAAAATGGCGTTCCCATTCACGTTGTTGCATTTACTCATGAACCATTCAATTTAAGCTTTTCAAATTTTAATATGTTGATACTGATGACAAAATGGAGTTCAAATTTGATATTGACGATTTTCACTTTCACCATTCATCAGTAATGGTTCTTGTGATATTGCCAGGACACAAATAAATGTTAATAAATACGGTTTGCTGTCGTTGTGACAGCCTCTTGTTGATTATGGGCCCATTTTTCAAGTTGGTCCAAATCGAGGTCCAAAATTAAACTTTGTTTGATTTCAACAAAAATTGAATGAAATGTCAGAAACCTATGTTGTGTCAACGATTAAATCACAATCCAAATTCAGAGCTGTATCAAGCTTGAATGTTGTGTCCATACTTGTTCCAACTGTTCAGGGTTTAAAGTCTGCGATCTTTGTCTTTATTTACCTTGATAGGCATGTATGAAGTAGGATATTTATTGATATTTTATGTTTTTTCAGTACGGATGGCTAACTTGATGAGGGTGTTAGGAACAGAGGCAGTCCAGGACCCGACAAAAATAGAAGCTCATGTGAGAGCTCAGATGGAGAAAAGACAGAAGTTTGTATACTTTAGTTCTCAGTTGAAATACTTTAGTTCTTAGTTGAAATACTTTAGTTCTTAGTTGACACTTAGGAATATACTTTAGCTCTTAGATGAAATTCAGAAATATACTTTAGTTCTTAGTTGAAATTCAGAAATATACTTTAGTTATTTGTTGAAATTCAGAAATGTACTGTAGTTCTTAGTTGAAATTCAGAAATTACTGAATATAAAGATAAAGAGATGTGGACTATGCGGTATGGGCTTTGCTCATTGTTGATGGCCGTAGGTTGACCTATAGTTGTTAATGTCTGTGTCATTTTGGTCTATTGTGGACAGTTGTCTCATTGGTAATCATATCACATCTTGTTTTTTATATTTAGTTCCTAGTTGAAATTCAGGAATATACTTTAGTTCCTAGTTGAAATTCAAAAATTACTGAATATAAAGATAAGGAGATGTGTTATGATTGCCATAAGTCACCTATCCACCATAGTTCAAAGAAAGTTGAAGTGAGAAATTATAGGCAACTGTGCAGTTTCAACTAGAGGCTCTTAAGAGCCTGTGTCGCTCACCTTGGTCTATGTGCATACATGTATTAAACAAAGGACACAGATGGATTCATGACAAAATTGTGTTTTGATGATTGGGATGTATTTGTAGATCTTACTTTACTGAACATTCTTGCTACTTACAATTTTCTCTATCTATAATAAACTTTGCCCTTTAGTTACACAGAGGAAAACATTTTGTAAAAATTTACCAAATTAATAAAAAATTAGTAAAAATTGATATAAAGTTTAACTCTATATATAATAATATTCAAGATAATAACCAAAAACAGCAAAATTTCTTTAAATTTTTATTTAAATTTAAATTTTACAGAGCTCATGAGGAGGCCAATGCTGCCAGAAAACTGACAACAGAGCAGCGACGAGAAAAGAAAATGAGAAAAATTAAAGAAGATACCACGCTTGGTGTTCATGTTTCTGTATATAGGTAAGGCCAGATAAGATATAATGTGTTTCCTATCTCTCTACCTACCCTACCCTATATTTTAAGCTTAGAAATAGCCTACCTTAAAGGTTTTTTTTGTCATTTTTCAATCAGCAGTGTTAAAATAAGAATTTCTCTCCCATATATAGAATAAATGTAAACAAAATAATTGTAAAATAAATTCCCTATCTTCGTACCTATCTTTTTCTATGAGGTAATAGGAAACTTAAAATATATGTTATTTGGCCTAATGTTATAGAAAATGTGATGTACTACCTTAATTTAACTCTAGGCAACTTTTAACAGATTACTGTTAATTTAGAAATTATTGTATGCATTTTCTATTGTCATTTTAGACTAAGATGGAATTTCATTTTTGGCAATATTTAGGAAAATCCTGTTTATTTTATATAAAAAAAAATCAAAATGTGAGTTTAAACTATTGCGATTATAACCCTGTTGCATTTTATGCAATAATGAAAACATTGCAAAAAATTTCTAAATTAACAGAATATCCTACACAACATAATTGGCATAGAATATAATGTTTTTGACTCATTCATCTTTCTTAAATGGCTTCTTCATGTATGAAATGGAAAGATTTTAATATTTGGCCTGGGAATGATCATTTCTGCTACAGTATATATAATACTTCAATTAATTGCATGCAGCAACGTAGGTTCAAACTCACTATTGGTCATGTTATATCACAACTTTAGAAGACATCTTTGTATGATAGGTTTTCATGGAAAATTGATATACAGGAATATGCTTTTTAATTGCAAAACTGATTCATAATATTAATTTGTTAATGACTTTTCCCAAAATGGCTGCCAAAATACACCCAAAGATCTAGATAAATCAGAACTATTTTTTATATGGTGTCAATTTTTTGTAAATGATACCCCATGAGCATGCTTTCCTTTGTTTACCTCAGTACTTGTTTCTGTGCCTCACACAAATAGTTGTAGGCAAAAGTTGTTTGTTGTGATTATTTATAATAGTACCTCATCAAATTGATTAAAAATGATTTTTTTTTTCAGATTGAAAGATTTAAAAAATCCAGCAAAGAAATTTAAGGTAGAAGCTAATGCAAATCAGCTGTTCATGACAGGAATTGCTGTCTGTCACAAAGATTGTAACGTTGTTGTCGTGGAAGGAGGTATGTATACACTACTGTCAGATAACATAAAAAAGAAGATGTGGTATGATTGCTTATGAGACAGAAATTAACAAAACTATAGTTCACTGTACGGCCTTCAAGAATGAGCAAAGCTGATACCCCAAAGTTGGCTATAAAAGTCCCAAAATGACAAATGGACAACAATTCAAACGAGAAAACTAACAGCTTAATTACCCCTCTTGATTACCTATGCAGGATGTCACACCCTTTACTTTGAATAATCAATTTTGAAGAGAAAAAGGTAAAAAAGAATAAAAGAATAAGAATTAAATGAAATAAATATGATAAACGTCTCCAATATACATAATTAATGCAGAAAAAACAATTTTTTTTTTTTTATGGCCCCGCAACGAAGTTGTCGGTGCCATATAGTTTTATAGTTTTACCCTTGTCCGAAATTCCGTCATTCCGTCATTCCGCAACAAACCATTATCTGTTTTTTCTAAATGCCTTCAGATATTGGGCTGATTTTTGGTATGTGAGTTAACCATGATGAGTTACAGATCAGATTTAAGTTTTGTTACACTCCGCTAATTTTTGCTGAAATTACGGGCTTTGGACTTTGATAAATTGTTGAAAATCACAGTTATACAGAGTTTTTTTCTAAACGCTTTCAGATATTGGAATGATTTTTAACCGGATTTTTGTGACAAAAATGTCGGTTATTGATTTGGGGATGTACGGCGGGCGGGCAGGCGGCAATCAAATGTTGTCCGTGCATTAACTCGTGAACCGTTCAACCAAAGATTTTAAAATTTTAATATGTTGTTACTGACAACTAAATGAAGGTCAAGTTCAATAATGGCGATTTTGACTTTTACCGTTCAGGAGTTATGGTTCTTGAAAGATTGAAAAATGGAGTTTCCAGTCGTGTCCGTGCATTTACGCATGAACTGTTCTACCAAAGCTTCCCAAATTTTAATATGTTGTTACCGATGACAAAATGGAGGTCAAGTTCAATAATGACGATTTTGACTTTTACGGTTCAGGAGTTATGGTTCTTGAAAGATTAAAAAATGGAGTTTTCAGTCGTGTCCGTGCATTTACGCATGAACTGTTCTACCAAAGCTTCCCAAATTTTAATATATTGTTACTGATGACAAAATGGAGGTCTAGTTCAATAATGACGATTTTGACTTTTACCGTTCAGGAGTTATGGTTCTTGAAAGATTGAAAAATGGTGTTTCCAGTCGTGTCCGTGCATTTTCTCATAAACCATTCAACCAAAGCTTTTGAAATTTTTATATGTTGTTACTGATGACAAAATAGAGGTCAAGTTTAATAATGACGATTTTGACTTTTACCGTTCAGGAGTTATGGTTCTTGAAAGATCGTAAAATGGCGTTTCCATTCACGTTGTTGCATTTACTAATGAACCATTCAATCTAAGCTTTTCAAATTTTGATATGTTGATACTGACTACAAAATGGAGGTCAAATTTGATATTGATGATTTTCACTTTCAGCATTCATCAGTTATGGTTCTTGTGATATTGGCAGGACACAAATAAATGTTAATAAATCCGGTTTGCTGTCGTTGTGACAGCCTCTTGTTGGCATTTGAGTTAACCAAGATGAGTTACAGATCAAGTTTAAGTTTTGTTCCGCTCTGCTAATTTTTGCTGAAATTACGGGCTATGGACTTCGATAAATTGTTGAAAATCACACTTATACAGACTTTTTTTCTAAACACTTTCAGATATTGGGATGATTTTTGGTATATGAGTTACTCATGATGAGTTACAGATCAAGTTTTATGTTTCTTTCCGCTCGGCTAATTTTTGCTGTAATTTAGGGCTTTGGACTTAGATAAATTTTTGAAAATCAGTTATACAGACTTTTCTTCTATACATCTCCAGATTTTGAGCTGATTTTTTATATGTGAGACTACCATCATGTTTGTGCCCACATGTGTTATTGAAATTGCAGATTTTTCAACAATTTGAGACGGGGCCATTCGTGTCGCTTTGACGCATCTAGTTTTTTTTTATTTAAATTTCCAAAACCGTCTATAGTTGTGTATAGTCCGCACCCCTTGTACAAACTACATATTTAAGGAAAAAAAGTGTGAACTATACATGCCCAAATAAGGTACTAAAATATGAACCAAAAATAAATATGTAACACAGCAACCAGAGGTGTAGCTAGTGTAAAATGATGTGCAAGCATATATCTCTCCAGGGATGATTCCACTATAGCGGCCCTGAAATCAGCCAGCGGCCTCCAAAAAATGTTTGTGAATATAAATTCCCAATTCCAGAAAATAGAATAAAAATCGGTATTTCCGGAAAAGTTTCTGTCACCGATTACGGCAATTATAATTTTTCATAGTTTGTCGTCAAAACATAGTAAAATCTGGATAAGAATGCTGACTACGATTGCATTTTATTAACAACGATTTGATTATGTCAACATCAGGTAACAATTTTAGCAGCCGGATTCAATTGATTAAAATGTTACGGGAGTATTTGATCTCGTAAAAGTAGATCACTTAGCAGGTTGGTCAAACACATGCTTTTTGTCAAAATGGGTGTCACATCAAACCTTGGCAAAGAGCAAATTTTTGTATTACATTGATGAATAAATTTTAATGGGCGCCGATCTCGTAAAAGGAGAATGCCTAATAGAGCCGGTTATGTTTTTGTTGAAAATAATGTTGATGATAGACCATTCATGAAATACGATGTCATCAGTATGGATAAAGTATAAGATATCTCATATGATATATAAGATAGCTTTTAAAAATGAAATTATATAAGATATCTCATATATTAAATGAGACATCTTACATGTATATAAATCTTATATATTATACAAATCTTATATATCATATAAGATATCTAATATATTATGAGATAATTTGAAATTCGATTGACTTGAATAAATAGCTAAAGGGCTTGCCATAGGTTTATGTTAGCTGGTATATATGTTTTTGTAATAGGCGTCGTTTACCAAAGTTAAGATGATAGTGAATCATGTGTAATGATATTCATGTATTACAACATGTACAACTTCCCTGGTCTGAATCCAATAACTTCTTCAATCAGTGTACAGGTGAAACTTAATATACATTTTCTGTTTTTGTCGAGCCTGCAACTTTTGTTGCAGAAAGCTCGACATAGGGATAGTGATCCGGCGGCGGCGGCGGCGGCGGCGGCGGTGTTAGCTAACTTCTTAAAAGCTTTATATTTTAGAAGGTGGAAGACCTGGATGCTTCATACTTTGTATATAGATGCCTCATGTTACAGAGTTTCCGTCAGTCACATGTCCAATGTCCTTGACCTCATTTTCATGGTTCAGTGACCACTTGAAAAAAAAGTTCAGATTTTTTGTAATGTTGAATTCTCTCTTATTATAAGTAATAGGATAACTATATTTGATATGTGCGTACCTTGCAATGTCCTCATGTCTGTCAGACAGTTTTCACTTGACCTCGACCTCATTTCATGGATCAGTGAACAAGGTTAAGTTTTGGTGGTCAAGTCCGTATCTCAGATACTATAAGCAATAGGGCTTGTATATTCGGTGTATGGAAGGACTGTAAGGTGTACATGTCCATCTGGCAGGTGTCATCTGACCTTGACCTCATTTTCATGGTTCAGTGGTTATAGTTAAATTTTTGTGTTTTGGTCTGTTTTTTTCATACTATATACAATAGGTCTACTGTATTTGTTGTATGGAATGATTGTAAGGTGTACATGTCTAGCGGGCAGATGTCATGTGACCTTGACCTCATTTTCATGGTTCAGTGGTTATAGGTAAATTTTTGTGTTTTGGTCTGTTTTTTTCATACTATATTCAATAGGTCTACTATATTTGTTGTATGGAATGATTGTAAGGTGTACATGTCTAGCGGGCAGATGTCATGTGACCTTGACCTCATTTTCATGGTTCAGTGGTCAAAGTTAAGTTTTTGAGTTTTGGTCTATTTATCTAATACTATATGCCATAGGTCAACTATATTTGGTGTATGGAAATATTTTATGATCTTTATGTCAGTAGCGCAGGTTTCTTTTGACCATGACCTCATTTTCACAGTTCATTGCACAGTGTTAATTTTTTGTGTTTTGGTCTTTTTTTCTTAGACTATAAGTAATAGTATAACTATATATATTGTATAGAAGCATTGTTAGCTGTACATGTCTGCCTGGCATGGTTCATCTGACCTTGACCTCATTTTCATGGTTCATTGGTCTTTGTTTAGTTATCTTGGTTAATGTTAAGTTTATGAGACAGTTGTAATAAAGCTTTATACTTAGGGCTATCAACATAATATCAATGATTAGTAAAGAAGGCGAGACATTTCAGCGTGTGCACTCTTGTTACGGTATAATGACATTACTTCGTCTTATATTGTATGTATAAAAAAATTCCCAATTGGGATAAAAATTCCCAAATTGATGTTCAAGGGACCCATTTGAAAACACCTGGAATCATCCCTGCTCTCTGAACAAAGTGAGGCAAACAAATTTTTGGGACCTATTATGCAGATTTTTTTTTCAGTCATAGGAAGTTTCTGCTACATAGAAAATTCATTAATGGAAAACTATTCTATTGAATAGGGTAAACCATTGTACATTGAATACATATGCAACACATATTTGGGAGACATAATTTACTCAAAATTGTCCAAAATCTGCTCTTCGGGTCTTAGCAGAAATGAACATCTCCATTACTAACCAGTACACTGAAATCCTGATGAATATGCATTAATGCTTGCAATGATAACCTATCATTATTCTTGGTTGATCGTACATATGTTTTCAACCGACGTACTCCACTGAACGATCTATCCCTGGTATCACTTGTTACAGGCATTGTCAACATACTACTCAAAATAGTGGTGTAACAGTACAACATAAGAATTAACTATAAAAGTCAGTAAGGCTAGCTGTGTTTCCTAAAGTTGCAGTGTAATTTGTGGATCTAATTATGTATGAATAAATGGAGATGTGTGGTAAACATTAATGAAACACAATCCTAATGACAAAAGAAATCTACATACAGTCTACAATAGACCAATAAATTTAGAGTAAATAAAATAGTAGATAAAATGAAAGTATGAATAAAATGATATTTAACATACTATGATGGAATGCTGACTTTTATGTTCTTATTTCTAGGTCCTAAACAGCAAAGAAAATTCCGTCGGTTAATGATGCACAGGATTAAGTGGAATGAAGACACACAGAAAAGATCAAAAGACGATGGTCAGTTCTAAAACATGTTTTTAGCTCACCTGGCCTGAAGGGCCAAGTGAGCTTTTCTCATCACTTTGCATCCGTTGTCGTCGTCCGGCATCGTCTGTTAACTTTTACAAAAATCTTCTCCTCTGAAACTACTGGGCAATATTAAACCAAACTTGGCCACAATCATCATTACGGTATCTAGTTTAAAAAATGTGTCCTGTGACCTAGCCAACCAACCAAGATGGCCGCCATGGCTAAAGATAGAACATAGGGGTAAAATGTAGATTTTGGATTATATCTCTGAAACCAAAGCATTTAGATAAAATCTGACAAAAATTGGTTATCAGGTCAAGATCTATCTGCACTGAAATTTTCAGATGAATCGGACAACCTGTTGTTGGGTTGCTGCCCCTGAATTGGTAATTTTAAAGAAATTTTGCCGTTTTTGGTTATTATCTTGAATATTATAATAGATAGAGATAAACTGTAAACAGCAATTATGTTCAGCACAGTAAGATCTACAAATAAGTCAACATTACCAAAAGTGTCAGTTGACACCATAAGGAGTTATTGCCCTTTATAGTCAATTTTTAACAATTTTTCGTAAATTTTTGTAAACTTTTACAAAAATCTTCTCCTCTGAAACTATAAAGACAAATTTAACCAAACTTGTCGACAATTATCATTAGGGCATCTTGTTAAAAAAATATGTCTGATGACTCCACCCACAAACCAAGATGGCCGACATGGCTAAAAATAGTACATAGGGTAAAATGCAGTTTTTGGCTCACATTTCTGAAACCAAAGCATTTAGAGCAAATCTTACAGGATAAAATTGTTTATTAGGCCAAGATCTATCTGCCCTGAAATTTTCAAACCAGTCAGGCAACCCGTTATTGGGTTGCTGCCCCTGAATTGGTATTTTTTTAGAATATTTGGCAGCTTTTAGTTATTATCTTGAATATTATTATAGATAGAGATAAAAAGACCAAAGAGCATCATAAAATCTGAGTCCACTTATTGGTTTTCAACACAGTGAGGAAATCCTGTACTCTGAGGAGAGCTTCAGCAGGCCCCTTTAAAAAAAATGTGTACTAGTTCAGTGAAAATGGACGTTTTACTAACTACAAAACTTATAAATGAACTAAATTTAAAAATCATACAAGACTTACAAATACCAGAGGCTCCTGACTTGGGATTAAAATTTGGTTGGAATAAACATGCTAAGTGAGTTCCCAAACCTTCCCCTTTATTTGGTTTGAGAGGAGAACGTAATTTCTATTGTTGCAAAAATTAGTTTGTTATTGTAGCTCAAATGTTATATGACTTTTAATTGTCCGACCTTTTTTTCCTCTTCACATTATGGTCGAGCCCTGACCATATCTTATTTAATTATAATTATGTGTTTTGTAGAAGACAGTGACTCAGAAGAGGAAACAGATAAGAGCAATAAATGTTCTTTGGTTTGGGAGGTAAGTTTACTTTTTAAACAAATTAATTCTTTTCTTGAAGTCTCCTAGAGGGACCTCTGTGCCCAAATGGTCTTAGTAGTTCGTTACTACTGTAAATTCAGATATTATTGCGATGTTGATATTATTGCAAAAAATGCGACAGGGTAATAAAAGCAGTAATCTACACTAACATTATTTTTATTTTTTTATGAAATAATCTGGATTTTCTCAATATCGCAAAAATTAAAAATCGCATTATATTCTAAAATAACAACATCACAATTATAAATGCACACAATAATTTCTGTACAGTATATCACTAGCTTTTCAACACTTAGATAATGAGTTCAAACCCAACATGTGGCATCGTGACAGTTTGTTGAAATTCCAATCTTAAGGTGGTACCTAACACTACAGGGAGATAACTCTGTAAAATCAGCAGAACATTTTAATGACGTTGTGTTCATAAGGGAAAATTAAGCTTCTCAATGATCAAAAAAGTGTTTGTCAAACTGCTATATAACCAGTGTTATTTTTCTGATCAAACGGTTGGTTCAATTTTTTTTTAATTTTATATTTTTGTCAAAGGGTCAAAGTAAATACTTTAAGAAAATTAAAACAGCCAAATTAATTTTAGTTAAAGTGTTATGTACATCCTTAATTTACTAGGATTGTCAGTTTTCCTGTCGAGGTCATGATCTCTATGGGCTACTCCATATTCCTTCACCAATTAAAAAAAGCCTGGATTTAGACGATAGTGCTGGAAGTGGTGTTAAATAATCAATCAATCATTGAGTCTTTGAAATGTAAAAATAATGATTGCACACCATTTCATGTACAGTCGAACCTTGTTGTGTCAAAGTCAAAGGGACCGGACCAAAGTATTCGACTCATCCGAGGTTCGACTCATCCGAGGTCGAGTGTGTCGTCATAAATTTTGAATGCATGAAATACGGTATGAGATTTGTGTAAACTAGATACAATGAACAGTGTGCCTTTTCCATTCAATCTCCATTTTAGGTCTTTCGTAATAATTAAAAACACAAGTACAGATACAAATCATGCACAAATAAAATCAATAGTCTACACAAATATTTACAAAGAATCAATAGTCTACACAAATATTTACAAAGGTCAGTCGCTGTAAATTATGAAATCATGTGCGGCACGAAATAAGTTCTGAACAGTCTCTGATGAGGTCGTCTGCTTTACATTAAATTATCATAAATTTATTATAATTGTCCTAATCCTTTTATCTATTGTAATAAATGAGGTTTAAATCTAACGATTCAATCTCGGCTTGGGTCATTTAAATTCGTTTCGTTTTTATCTCAGGTGAAAAATGTTCAACACACTAACATTCCGCTTGAACGATCAGCAAAGGTGTTAATAAGCGGGCACCATAAACATGTCATTTTAACTGTTATGCAAACAAGTATGTTTACTCAGATTTAATCTCTTTTGAAAATGATTAGTTGACATAATTCTTACTTTCGAAGTTCGAGACATCAGGGTCAATTTACATTAATTTTACTTCGACAGGACTATAAAATTTACTCGACTTAACCGTGTATTCGAAACAACCGAGTTCGACTCATCAGGGGTAATTATGCATTGATCAAACGGAAATTTTACCGGGACCGCTAAATTACTTCGACTCATCCGAGTTTTCGACAAAACCGAGTTCGACACAACGAGGTTCGACTGTACATTTAAAAAAGAAGGATTGAAAATGACGCAACTTTTCACAAGAGATCAAATGACACAGCTATAGGTCACTTTTCAATTCAACAATTCAAACTGTTTTTAGGACTTACATTTTCAAGATGTTGTAAACTAAAAACACATTACATTTATATTTTAATCTACTGTGCCTGTGGATTCATTAATTTTCTTGGGTCCAAATTTTGAGAATTAAGAAAATAAAGTTATTACCTAGGATATTTAATTTGGTGGTTGTACCAAATTTTGCAAACAAGCCTTTTAGCAAATTTGAACTTAACTGAACATTTGAATTTGTGGTTCACCTTAACAAATAAATATTGGTCTCCCATCAATAATAATGAATCCACAGTTATCAGATTTTATCTGCATGCAAAAAATTATTTGTAATATGTCTCCCTGTGTTAAAAACATATTTTTCTTACAGGGTACCACAAAGAACCGAGCATTCGTAGAAATTAAATTCAAAGTGTGTCCGACAGAAGCTTTCGCTAGAGAACAATTCAAAAGATTTGGTGTTGAACATTACTGGGACTTAGCTTACAGTGGTGCTGTCATGGAAACTACAGGAGATGATCTTTGATTCTCATTAAATTTGTTAAATTTGATATGAAATGTAGTCTTATTGAGGAAGGTTCACATTCAGAAATATGTCTCATGCATGACAACCTTAATATGAAAGTAGAAGATTTTGTTTGATTGACATTTAGACAACTACCAACCAGAGTTCAAATGATGTGCCATATTATTAGGCCTGAACATGACAAAATGTGAAACAATTCAAACGGGAATAAAACAGCCGGATTTTTAACAAAACTATAAATTAAAAATATATTACAACCACTAAATAACAGGCTCTTGACTTTGGACATGAACATGGTCAAGAACGAATTGCTGACATCTTTAACCTTTTAACTGATGGTCCTCAGAGTTTATGTATGATTTGATTGTCTGGTAAACATACCTTTGTTGCAAAGTTCATCGGACCTTTAACCTCATTTTCATTGATTATTGTTCCATGTTACTTTTCATGGTTTCTCAGATACAATAAGCAACATGTCAGCTATATTTGGTGTATGGATTGTTTGCAAGTTGTAAATGTCTGTCTGACAGAGTTTATTTGATCTTAAACCTTATGTTCATGGTTCATTGGTTGATGTTAATTCTATGTCAAAAGTTTATCTGAAAAGGAGGCTGTATGATTATCCCAGTATCTGTTATTAGGGTCATGAAGAAATTGCAATAAACAGGAGCAAAAAATGCCCATAGTATTTTAAATTGGTATTTTAAATTGGAATTTTGTAAAAGGCATTCGATCAAAGACTACTAAAATAGCCCTGAAGAGGAAAACTTATTAGACATAAAGTCTCATACATGTAACTGAGCAAAGCAAATCAGAGAACCTTCGAAATCAAAACAGAATTTTAATTCATCAAAGACAACAACAATTTTAAGTTTGAAGTCAGATGCTCAGAGCATACACAAGTAAATATGGTGAAGTCAGATGCTCAGAGCATACACAACTAAATATGGTGAAGTCAGATGCTCAGAGCATACACTAGTAAATATGGTGAAGTCAGATGCTCAGAGCAGACACAAGTAAATATGGTGAAGTCAGATGCTCAGAGCATACACAAGTAAATATGGTGAAGACTATACTCAGAGCATACACTAGTAAATATGGTGAAGTCAGATGCTCAGAGCATACACAAATACATATGGTGAAGTCAGATGCTCAGAGCATACACGAGTAAATATGGTGAAGACTATACTCAGAGCATACACTAGTAAATATGGTGAAGTCAGATGCTCAGAGCATACACAAGTAAATATGGTGAAGACTATACTCAGAGCATACACTAGTAAATATGGTGAAGTCAGATGCTCAGAGCATACACAAATAAATATGGTGAAGTCAGATGCTCAGAGCATACACAAGTAAATATGGTGAAGACTATACTCAGAGCATACACTAGTAAATATGGTGAAGTCAGATGCTCAGAGCATACACAAGTAAATATGGTGAAGTCAGATGCTCAGAGCAGACACAAGTAAATATGGTGAAGTCAGATGCTCAGAGCATACACAAGTAAATATGGTGAAGACTATACTCAGAGCATACACAAGTAAATATGGTGAAGTCAGATGCTCAGAGCATACACAAGTAAATATGGTGAAGTCAGATGCTCAGAGCATACACAAATAAATATGGTGAAGTCAGATGCTCAGAGCATACACAAATAAATATGGTGGTCAGATGCTCAGAGCATACACAAGTAAATATGGTGAAGTCAGATGCTCAGAGCATACACTAGTAAATATGGTGAAGTCAGATGCTCAGAGCAGACACAAGTAAATATGGTGAAGTCAGATGCTCAGAGCATACACAAGTAAATATGGTGAAGTCAGATGCTCAGAGCATACACAAGTAAATATGGTGAAGTCTATCTTCACAACTTCATGTCCCATAGAAGATTGGTCAAAAATGGACTAATAAAAGTTATAACAGGATAACACAGTGACAGGACAACAGAATGCATAACAATTAAAAACTAGTTGTAAGGTGATAATCTTTGTACTACAAAAGTTGCTGAACATGAATTGCTTAATCACACATGAATGCACTATTATTGAATAAATTGTTTTGTCACATCTCAGTAAAGTAAGAAAATTGAAATGCATTTCAAAATTTATTATCTATGCACAATATTGCACAAACAAGAATTTTACATCACTTAGAAAATAGCATTGAAAATTGATCATCTTATTTATACATATAAGCACACATACTTTTAACCATTCCAGTTGATTTTGATTCCTCATGGCTTCTTTACTTTCAACTTTAGTGAACTTTTTTTTTTATTCGAATGTCACTGATAGTCTTTTGTGGATGAAATGCTCATTCAGTACAAAAAATTTCAATCCTTTAAAGCTGGTATATATGATGAGTTTTTTACAAGTTATATATACTAGTATAACAAATGCAAAATAGCATAAAAATTTAATAATATGATTACAGTTAACATAACTGTACTGTTGACAAACTTTTTTCAAGATAGCATTAGCTTTAAAAGAATTTTTGTTGTCTGTAATTTATAAACATTTGTTCCATGTAAAATCAAGCTGGATGCATTATTCCTCAATTTAGCTACAGAGAATATTTCATACTTTTTTTAACAACTTATATATAGGCTTTGATCTTGAACAGACTCTTAAATATATATAACTTAAGACATTTGTTTAGATATCATCTTAGACAATTGTTTAAATATTGAACAAACATGCTAGTTATTTTAGTAGTGTCTTCGACTGGATGCATCTTTGTATAAGTTATAAACTGTCTTTTGTGTCTTTGTAACTCTGCCAAAGTATAAACACGAGTCATTTGTATCTGTAGAATATTAAGGAAAATAATAAAAATAAACATAGAAAACATATTCCTTAAAAATACTGATGTTTCTATTCACATATGCTCCGTGTATGAACGAAATCTTTGGTTTAATTTTAAAACCAAAACCACCCATATTTTGCCAATCATTTTCTATCCCTATAAATTTTTTCACACAGCAGAGTGGACACATTGATTCCAATCCATTCTTTGCATTGGTATTTTTGAAACAAGTCAGTTAAATTCTAAAAAGAAAAACAAGAGGTTCTAAAGTGCTTGTGTTGCTCACCTAGTTCTGTGTGCATCTTCAACAATGGACACTTTCCATTATTGTAGACTATAATATAATTCATGACTTTTTCAGATTTTCTCTATTTGAAGCAGTTTTCAAGATGACAAGACAAAACTTGCATTTTCCCCCTATGTTATATTTTTAGCCATGTTATTTGGTAGACAGGTTCATCAGACACATTTTTGAGGGGGAACTTGGTCAGATTACCACAACTCCTGGATAAAAAACTTTTAAAAAACACCACCCAAAATATTTTATTTGTACTTTTTTCTTCCCAAGATTCCACCCTCATGACTAAGTTTCTGCCCCCTCATTTCCATGTTTCTCTACCCCTGCCAAATCAAATTATTTACATGTATATCTGACATAAAAGGATACTTTTTCCTGAGTTCCTGGTATTGATATGAAGTCCCCTGGTACACCTGTCTTTTGGCTTTCCATTATAACCTGTCAAAACAAACATGTGATCATTTTTATAATTATATTTCTATCTGATTTATCATAATACTTTTGTACTCTTTTTGCTTCATCAGAGTATTTCTTTAAAGAAAATACATAGCACCCATCATTTCTATAACTGTCAAACATTCTATATATCTGTCAAAGATCTTTTAATAAAGATAAAATATTTAAGATCCTAACTGAATGCACAGTACATGAGCTAGAATAACACAATCCTAAAGGAACTCATTTCTGTAGAAGTTTTACATATTCTAAAAATAAATTTAAGGAACTTAAGAATAATTCCAGCAGCACCTGCATATAGTGCATATATCTTACAGTTGATATGATGTTGCAGTGCTTGCATTTCCTATTTACAATGAAGCTTTTATATGAGGGTAGTAATGCCTTTTAACATCAGGCATCAAACAGTCATTTTGGGCTACCGTAAGGGTCAAATTGGTAAAAAATTTACCGTGATTCGTCAAAATATCCTTATTGTGATATTATCCTGTTAAAAAATTTACCGTGATTCGTCAAAATATCCTTATTGTGATATTATCCTGTTAAAAAATTTAAAGACAGATGATGAAGGAAATGTTCCAATTGACGTAACCACAACCCCTTCCTTTTTTCTGGAATATAACCTACAGAATTAGACTATCTATTCCCGTTTGGGATGAAAATTTCAGGGACTGAATTTTCGGCTCTCGCTGGACACCATCTGCGAGTATGGTCTTGAGGAAACGATGATAGTCCGTCGGAAGGGGACGATAAATGGCTGACCCGGGTTAAGAGAGAGCCATATCTCTTGCACGTAAAAGACACCCTTGTAGATTTCAAAAAAGAGCAGGCTAATGCCACTAAAAGGCAGCACTCGCACCCGCAAAGTGGAAAGGGATTAATATAACTTGCAAAACTTGTTTCTCAATCCACTATAAATAAATATGTTTAAACTAAATTATATTAACATCCAAATTAAACTTGCATGAGTAACATGATGGGTGCCACATACTGAGCAGGATCCAAAAATCATCCCCGATTTTTTTTTCCAGGTAATTATATATAATTCTAATGCAACAACGTTTGTAACGTTAATTTTGATTGGATAACGTCACTTTCTTACATGGCATCAATTAACAATTGATGCTATTGGACGTACGCGCAAGCGTTTTAATGTTGTTTTCTGTTGGTTTCATTTGAATGGAGATAACAATATTGTATTTTAAGCTCCGATGGCATCAATTTGGGATTTGACAGTAAACTTAATTTGCGACCATCAAATCCCCAATTGATGCCGTCGGAGCTTAAAATACAATACAGTTATCTCCCAAGTGTTGCTCAGTGTTTTGTTCTCTATGTTGGTTTGTGTACTGATTTCATTGGGTTTTTCCCCAATTAGCAATATAAGTTTGTTTTTAGAATTATGAGTTTGAATGTGCCTTTGGTATCTTTCAGTGTTTGTTAAGGTGGTACCTAACACTACAGGGAGATAACTCTGTAAAATCAGCTAAATGTCTTAATAACGTTGTGTAGTTAAGGAAATATTAAGCATCTCAATGATCAAAATAAGAGTTTCTCAAACTGCTATATAACCAGTGTAACTTTTCTGATAAAACGGTTGGTTCAAATTTTTTGAAATTTTCATATTTTTGTCAAATTGTCAAAGTAAATACTTTGTCAAAATTTTATGAAAATTAAACGAGCCAAATTAATTCTAGTGAACGTGTTGGGTACCACCTTAAATGAAATATACTTACGCTATTAGTTTCTTGTGTAATTCTGTCTAGCTCGTAAAGAAAATTTGTTGATGATAAAGGTTGCTGAAAAACATCAATTCAAATTTGTTGACTGAAATTCTATGCAAACAATCTATTGTTCCACAAAATGTTTTCTTTTCGCTTGACATGTTAATGTAGGAGTTTGCACAATTTGTACAGATAAATTGAAACTTACCTGAAATATTGAAAATTGATTGTTCAAATGATATAACTTATAATATGTCACGTTTGAATACAAAGGATGAGAAAAAAACTTATTGAACAGGATTAAAATCAGCATATATATCCAGATGTTCTGCAGGGCGCAGCTTTATACGACCACAGAGGTTGAACCCTGAACAGTTGGGGCAAGTATGGATACAAGGTCTAAGGTTTTGATAATTTTACACCAGTCAGTAAAAACTGAAATCTTTTTGTCGATTATTTAGAATTAAATATGTATGTTCCACTGTATGTAAAAATATCTGAACTTCTAACCAATCAATTACCAAGACGAGCAAAAATTTCTGCACCTATATTGTATGTTTAAAGCTTTTCATTATTTCTAAGCTATATTAGCTTTGAGAACCTAACACTGATAAAACTTTACCTGTTATTATGTCAGCTGATGTGCCATGTGTTTTTCTTTTGAGATATCATATTTTCGCACTACAAATATATCACCAATCCGACTACACTTTTTCGTCACGTCAGAATTTCGGGTTAATGATTGGTTAGAAGATCAGATATTTTTGCATACAGTGGAACATACATATTTAATCATAAATAATCGATAAAAAGATTTCTGCAAAAAATTTAGATACGAGGTTTTTGCATAGCAGCGACGATATATATAATAAACAGCTGCGCCATGAGCGTATGATACGCCGACGTCTTGTGTGGAAGTTTTATGCAATAATCATAAATAGTTTCTGATGAAGTTTTAAGCAATAACCATTTATTGTTTTTGAGACACGGCGGGACATGTGAAACTACACCCCCCTCCCCCCCCCCCCCACCCTGTTTTTTTTTACAAATATCACTAAAATAAAATTTTGAATCAAACCAAAAAGTATACAGATCTTTAAATTAGTATAACAAAGAAGTGTGTACAGGTTCAAGCAATAATCATAAATTGTTTTTGAGATACGGCGCGACATGTAAAAAAAACCCTCCCCTTTTTTACAAAATACTCAATAACTCAAAAATAAAATTTTGAGTCATCACCAAAAAGTATACAGATCTTTAGATTAATATAACAAAGAAGTGTGTAAAGTTTTAAGCAATAATCATAAATCGTTTTTGAGATACGGCACGACATGAAAAAAAACCAACCTCCTTTTTTACAAAATACTCAATTACTCAAAAATGAAATTTTGAATCATCACCAAAAAGTATACAGATCTTTAGATTAATATAACAAAGAAATGTGTAAAGTTTTAAGCAATAATCATAAATCGTTTTTGAGATACGGCGCCACATGTAAAAAAAAACCTCCCCCTTTTTTACAAAATACTCAAAAACTCAAAAATGAAATTTTGAATCATCACCAAAAAGTATACAGATATTAAGATTAATATAACTAAGAAGTGTGTAAAGTTTTAAGCAATAATCAATAAACGTTTTTGAGATACGGTGCGACATGTGAAAAAAACCACACCCCTGTTTTAGTTACAAAGTGCCGTAACTCAAAAAGTTTAAATCTTATTTTCACCAAAAAGTATACAGATCATTTGACCATCATAAGAAACAACTATATTAAGTTTCATGAAATTTGGATAAGTCGTTCTCAAGTTACGGTGCGACATGTTTACGCCGGACAGACGGACGGACAGACATCGGACATTTGTATACCATAATACGTCCCGTCATAATTTTGACGGGCGTATAAAAACCGATATTGAATAATAAAAGTCACATGAGATTTAAGGGAATTGGTTTAACAGCACTGATAGCTAAACAAAAGCCTCATTATTATTTTGAGAAAAAGATTGGTTTCAAATTTTCAATGTATTTTTGTTGTTATTATATATCAGGCGTGTTATATAGAAAACGACCTTAATGCAAGTACACATACCGGTAGACATATACATGATAAAGTGGTTAGTGCATCGGACTACTAACACAAAGGTTCCTGGTTCGATTCCTGTCTGGGATGAAAATTTCAGGAAATTAATTTTCGGCTCTCCCTTGACACCATTTGCGAGTATGGTCTTGAGGAAACGATGCTAGTCCGTTGAACAGGGACGATAAATGGCTGACCCGTGTTAAGAGAAAGCCATATCTCTTGCACGTTAAAGACACCCTTGTAGATTTCGAAAAAGAGCAGGCTAATGCTGCTACAAGGCAGCACTGTCACCCGCAAAGTGGAAAGGGATTAATATAAGTTGCAAAACTTGTTTCCCAATCCACTATAAATAAATATGTTCAAACTAGACATATACATGTATAAGACTTTGACTAATTTTGGAATATTCAAATATGGCATAAAAGACAAAATTTGGCCAGTTTTGTATGGTTCTTGTATCAACTCAAATTTCAAACAGTTAAAGACATTGTATAGAGATTTCCAAACAAAAAAAATAAATAAACAGTGATATTCATTTGCATAAGGGCTATTCCAGAAAAAAAAATGTATGGGGGTGTTGGAAGGCACATTATATTAATAATACATGGGTGATGGGTATCAGAGCAACTTTTCACACTATAATGCACTATAATTCTCAATTACAATTGTCTGGGTGGCGGGTGCTGACAAAAACTGCCTCCCCCCCTATACATTTTTTCTGGAATAGCCCTAAGGTTGATTACTATCCAAGTATACAGTTCATATGTTTGATAAACAATTTTTTTTAAATCTTACATTTTGTGTCGCCATATTTGGAGGAGGTGGTTTCCTGTTAAATAAAGCATCTTCTATCTGTTGAAATGGTAATGTGTCGTCTGCCTGTATCACAAATAATGGACTGTCCCATCTCTGGTTTGGATTAGGTTCCTCAAATCTCATAAATAAAGCATCTAATCTAAAAATAGACAAATAAACATGTATCTTCCCCCTGTATAACAAATAACGGACTGTCCCGTCTATAGTTAGGATTAGGTTCCTCAAATCTCATAAATAAAGCTTCTAATCTAAAAATAGACAAACAAAAAAAAATTATCTATCAATTACACGCATGATGAAACTATATAACAAACATAGTATTTGTATGTTGAGACCCCCACTGTGACATCATAACATGGCCTTTTACTCATAGCTTGAGGACAAAATAGATATTTGACATTTTACACACCTAAACATCATTGTATTTTTTTTAATTTTCATGACAAGACCACAAAATCTGGTTATTTCTTTCCAGTTTTGCAAAAAACAATTAATGCAAATTCAAACTTTAAATATTAAAACCTGTCTAATGAATGTAGATTAATAATACATGTACTGTCAACTGACTTATTTTCACAGATGCTTTATTTTGCGTTAAGCTCTTTCTAGCCAACATCGCTGCAATTTAATATTCATGATTTTTAAATTCAATTGATGTAGGTTGATAACAGAAGTTTCAAGTTTTAAATTTTTGTGATGATTTATATTCCAGTTATTTTTCTACTCACTTAAGTTGCGAAAAATTAGTTGTTTGAAATAAAATCCATTATCCAGCCTTCTCTTTGGATGATCTTTGCTATTACAACATTTACGAAATACACTCGGGTAATCAGAAAATAATCTTATCTTAAGTATTTGTTTGCCAATAAGATGGAAGCTCAGCAAAAAATTAAGTGAAGTCATGCAGACATTTTTATGCTGCTTTGAATACTCATTGGTGGCCTTGTTTTCTGCTCTTATGTCAGGTGTTGTCTCTTTGACACATTCCTGATTTCCATTCTCTATTCTAATTATTAGATCTTATTAAGTACACAAGAGATAAAACAAGAATGTGTCCAAAGTACACAGATGCCCCACTCAATCATTTTCCATGTTCCATGTTCCATGGACCGTGAAATAGGGTAAAAATCTAATTTGACATTAAAATTAGAAAGATTATACTATAGGGAACATGTGTACTAAGTTTCAAGTTGATTTGACTTCAATTTCATAGAAAACTACCTTGACCAAAAACTTTAACCTGAAACTCCCACTTTCATTTTCTATGTTAAGTGGACCGTGAAATTGGGGTCAAAACTTTAATTTGGCACTAAGATTAGAAATATCATACCATAAGCAACAAGTGTACTAAGTTTCAAGTTGATTGAACTTCAGCTTCATCAAAAACTACCTTGACCAAAAACTTTAACCTGAAGCGGGACTAACGAACAGACGGACGAATGAACGGACAAACGAACGGAGCAACAGACCAGAAAACATAAAGCCCCTCTACTATTGTAGGTGAGGCATAAAAAATGTTATCTAGTGTTCAGTGAATTGCTCTGAAGTGGGTGTGGGTAATTTTGAGTGTTGTAAAATCAATTGAATAAAAATAATGCCAAATACATGTATCTCATTGAATCAAAATCATCTGTAATCACTTAAATACCTGAACACTGTCTTACATTTCATCAGTATATTTGTCCTCCTCTGGTTTCAAACTGTTCCATTCTTTAGCCTTGTCTTTGCTTATATCACATAGCAACTAAAAATCAAGGAATAAGACATTTTACTAGATATGGACACACAAAAATGGCTTTATCAGAAATCACAAAACGACAAACATCAAGGAATATGACATTTAAATGGATGTGGATACACAAAAAATCACTAACCTCAAATCACAAAACAACCCAAATCAAGGAATATGACATTTTTATGTGGATGCATAAATATGGCTTTATACATCTGAAATCACAAATCAACTTAAACAAAGATGACAGTTATATTAAAGAGCTTTTAAGCACTTTAAGCCGTGAAGGTCAAGATTGCAACCATTTTCTGGAACAAGAACTTTAATTACTGAATTAGTCTTATAACCAACAGTATAGGTGCCACATATGTGTACAGGGTCTGCTTACCCTCCCAATTTGGCAAAGCACCTGAAATCACTCCCATTTTTGGTGGGCTTTGTGTTGCGCAGTCTTTGGTTTTCTATGTTTTCTTTTTTGTGCTTTTGTTTGTCTGTTTGTCTCCTTCTTTTTTAGCCATGATGTTGTCAGTTCATATTAATTAGACTGGTATTTTTCACACCTCTTTTTTTTAATTAAGGTGGTAACTAACACTTTCACAAAAATCAATTTGGCTTGTTTAATTTTCATAAAATTTTGACAAAGTATTTACTTTGACCCTTTGACAAAAATATAAAAATTTCAAAAAATTTGAACCAACCATTTTATCAGAAAAAATACACTGGTTATATAGCAGTTTGACAAAGACTAATTTTGATCGTTGATAAGCTTAATATTCTCTTAACAATGCAACGTAATTAAAACGTTAAGCTGACTTTACAGAGTTATCTCCCTGTAGTGTTAGGTACCACCTTAATCAATGGATTGTAAAGGATTCAATTATACATTGTATTTGTTCACCAGTACTGACCATCACAGACAGTCCTGTAACATGTTTATGCTATAAGCCTGATAAATGAAAATGTCTGATGCAACATGCAACAATGCAAAAGTGATTGGAAAGTCTATAGTGTTGCAGATTCGGAAATGGTACAGTCTGTGTTTGTTTGTTGTTTTTCTGTGTATTGATCTAATAAGTTAATCCTTTTTTAACTGCTTTTTATAGTTCGTTATTATGTTGTGCTGTAACACCACTGTCCCAGATTAGGATAGGGTTGAACTTGAGTGCACACACATGTTTAACTCCATAACAATCTTAATGTGGCTGTCCCAAGCCAGGAGCCTTTAGTTCAGTGATTGTCACTAGTTCAACTTCATGTCTGTCAAATTAGTTTTTTGTCAATTATTTTGTTATACTGCACCTACTCATATATGAGATCCAGCAATCAGAGGGAAAATCCAAGCTTAAGAAATGTGGTCAGGAGTGAACTTCCTGATCAAAACTATGTTGGTTATTGCCAATTTACGCTGTTTTCTCAATTGAATTGTTTAATTAATTTTGACTTTATGGTATGGGATTTTCTCATTGTTGGCGGCTGTATGGTTGCTTGCATCCACTCCATATGAACATTAGTGGATAATTGTCAGATGTCTTATTGGTGATAAAATCATGACTCTTTATTTTTATAAAGTCTATAGTATACTTATATTGCTTGAACTTACAACACAATGTGGAGTTTTACATGACTTTGTTATACAGTATAATTCATATCGGTATCCTGTAAATAAAAATGAAATGCTGTTGTACAAAATATATATCATTGAAACAGTACCGTATCCAGCCATGTATAATATGCATTTGTGTTTAATGGGCATCACTTTTCTGTTCCATAAAATCAAAATGTAACTTTTTAAATACAGAATATTATGCCATTAAAGCACATTTTCTCAAGCTTATGATATTTACATTTTACATTTCCTCTTTCTTATTTTGATAATGAAAAAAAATAAATTCAATAGAATCCTGTTTGAATAATTTTAAACTAGTCATATTGGGGCCTTAAGGCCTAAAATAAAATTTCATTTGTTTGGCATTGCCGCCCGACCCACTGAAAAACTTGCCGCCCAAATAATTTTATTTGCATTTCAGAAATTATTTTTTTTTTATTTAAAAAAAATCGAAATTGTGCCGGAAAATTGATCGTATCCACCGAGTTTGTTCCTGGCTTAACTTATTTCAAATCACGATCTTAAAAGCGCTTGCCTTACACTGTATTGGGAGCAAACATTTAAATGACATGGAATAGAAAACGTCTGCCAAAAGTAATGTCAACGAGGCCGGCAGGGGAAGGCATCTCCCTATGCTGCAATGCATTGGTTAAGGGAGATGGATTTTATCAAAAATCAAATTTCAGCTATTCTTTGAAAGAAACGTTCTGAGAGACCTTGTAGAGGACTCAATTTTATCTTTTGTAAAGCAGAAACAGATGATTTCTGCTTGACTTTGTCGCTTCATGAGATAGAAGTTTTTCACCGGGACATCACAGAACAAATATGCGTGACTCTTACATTTGATGAACTTATTAAATATTTGAAATTTATCATTGACAAATTTTCCCTTGAACAAAGTATCTACTATAGTCAGAACCACAATGATGCATTCAAGATAATTATGGCTGTAAGCACCAAAGCTTAAAGACCATAATGATTTACAGGTTTATAGTAGTTTTGTACAAGGAGCCGTAGTGGTTGAGCCATTTAACTTATGGTAATTTTACCAAACTGTGACCACAACTTCAAGATGTGACATCAGGCCTCTGTTCAATGGGCAGTCCCACAATAAAAGTTCAATTTTCACGTCATACATTTTATATGGTTAATTTGTCAGTTTCCTGCCTCAGTTCTGTGTTTTTTTCTGGGTACTTTGGTTAACTTTGCCAATAAAACTGACTGTCTTACGTGAAATTATCCATATGATGTAGAATGTGACATTGATGGTTGACCCCTTTCAAAGAAACCACCAGCATGTACACACAACAATGCTGCAATGCTTTAGACAACATTGATCTGGAGACTTCATGATTTACATGTATAAGGCTTTTAAATGTAAAAAAAAAAAAAAAAAATCCCTACCTACCTACCCACCTGCTGATAGTGTGGGTCGGCAATGCCAAACAAACAATTTTTTAAGGGTGGCCTAATAGATTGCTGTTTGGTGTGAGCAAATGCTCTGCATTGAAGGCTGTACTTAGACCAACAATTGTTTACACATGTGTTTCCAACATGTCCAATGCAGAGTTGTCTCATTGCCACTCATACCACATCTTCTTATTTATATTAACATTCTTTTCATTGAGATCAAACATTTATATTCAAAAGTTAAGTAAGGATTTTAATTTCTCCAAAAACTCAGTAATATCAAAACAATACTGCTTACCTTTAATATAATTTAAGGAATCTAAAATAACTATATCATCTGTGTTAAGTAACCTGATAAAAAGAAAATATACCGTTATATAGAATAACCATACATTGTCTCGAAATATCAATGTTATTTGTACAAGGCTAAGAAACAGGTAGAAAGCGAGGCTGAGCCGAGTACAAATAACTTTTATATTTAGAGACAATGTATGGTTATTCTTTATATACTGCAACTCTTATAACTGTTCTAAATGAAGGATTTAGGGTAAAAAACATCATTTCTTAATTTTGAGCGGAAGATGTCAAATTTCCGCGAACCTGTATGTTTTATTGACGTCATAAATAAAACTCTACGGAAACGCATTGTCAACGTCATAAAAAAGGTGATATACGGTCAGTGACTGTATATCACATATGAATATACGGTCAATGCAATTTGACTGCTCAAATAGCACAGTTGCAGTATATAAATGTTTATTAGGATGACAGACTTCAAACCATGGGTAATATTTATTTTTCCTTCAAACTTTATAAGTTTTAAAACATTTGATATTAACATGTATAATATAGTCATTAAATTTTGAGAATATGATATATTTTTTTTAATTTTGACATCTCAAAAAAGAATATTTTTTAAACAAAAATAAAATGTTTTGCTAAAGTTGTGAAATCTAAAGTTAGTTTTCTATGTTGTGCCATGTGTACTATTGTTTGTCTGTTTGTCTTTTTCATTTTTAGCCATGGTGTTGTCAGTTTATTTTCGATAGTTTGACTGTCCCTCTGGTATCTTTCGTCCCTCTTTTGTATCTGGACACCTGACAAATTATAAATTAGATTTTCAGTTGCTTTATCAAGTTCTTGTCTGATTTGAAATTGAAGTTTCACAGACTTAAAACTTCTTATATCCATGGTGCATTATTTGTGTTGTAAAGATTGTGTATTCATAATTTGTTATAAATTTTAAACCATATCATTCACCCACCATCTTTTTAGTATTCTCCCATATATATTTTACTATTACATGTCTGAAATGATTTTTTTGTGTAATTATATCAATATTTGGTTCATACGTACCCTGATGCTTTAAATTTCAGAAACAAAATACTATTTAAAATTTCTTCTGTTAAAACACCATGAGTATGCTACTTATCTTATGATGACTGGTATCATTTATGGGCCAAGTGTTACTGAATTAAGAATAAGTAATAAGGTATGAATACATTTTTTACCTTTGTACTGAAGATTTTAAAGTTCCTCTTATTTCCTTTTCCTTTTTAGAATCTGAAATATGATACAAGCATTAATTGACAACTAATAGTGTTTGGCGAAAGGTGCTTGATTATAATAATGCAATAATATACAATTATACCAAACATGGTATCAATAAGCAACAATGAACAAGTGTCAATATGAAGCACCTTAACCCAATCTGGGTAAGATTAAATATAAATTATAAAGAAGAAGAAAAAAAAATAATCAAATACATAATAAAATGTGGCTGGAACATGCTCTTTGCTTAAACCACATGCTAACTAAGCACCGGATGACGCAACAAGGGGAGGCAAATCTAGTACACGGCATTATCAATTAGGTACAATGAGAGTTGCCTCCCATTGTACACAATGAATTATTGTAAACCAATTTCACATATCCGTATTTTTGTTGTTGCTGTGAAATTCAGTTTTGAGACAATTTCATTTCAGACTAGCATTCAATATATGATAATGAATTGACCTAAAACTTTTGTTCAGTTAGCATGGTTAGGAGACACGATAAGGGTAGCTTTGACTGGTAAAATCATGTCAGATCCAAAAGGTGTTTGGCACAAAAGCTTTTGATCAGCTAAATGCCATACATATTATTCAAGTTTTTACACTTTCACAACACAAACTTAGTTCGAGCATCAATCTATCAGGGATCAAGGAGGGTGGTAAAGGGTTATTTTCATGCAAGGTTTCTCTGCCTTTATTTCAAGTGTTTCCATGGTTTGACATTTATTTTCTCGTTTTCACCTGTTTGGTTCCATAAACCTGCTTCATGTTTCTTTTTATTTATTTTCCCTGTTTCATGTCGGTACTCTTATTTTCATGCTTGTCCCCTATTTGATAAAAAAAAAGTAATGCAGGAATAATAAATTCAAAGTTAGCCCGGATATTATGTATTTTTTTTTAGTAATTTTATTCCAAGTGTTCCCTGACGAGAAAATCAATTCTGTAATGAAAATCATGCTCTCAGGTTACATTTGCCGCCCAACTAAAAGACTCATGGTACATTGGTTGTTAGAGCACAAGTTTTTTTCCGAGTTTGTATGGTTAGTATGAAATAGAAAGCACTCCCTGTGGTTAGAGTGAAAATCTAGATATATTAAAATGAGGGCCCTCATGGGGTTTTTGATTATGTGATTACTTGGCCGTTTTTTTAATGATTATTTGATTATTAAGCCAAATATTTCATGATTATTTGATTACCTAGGACTGTATTTTTAGTTTATGATTATTTGATTACTAAAGATAAGCAAATATTTAATGATTATGTGATTATATTGGCAAAAAAATGGTGATTATGTGATTACTAGGACCCCCCCCCCCCATGAGGGGCCTCAGATATGTTATGTGTTGTTTGAGTCGTTATGGTATGATTACTCTTGAGGTGTGAGGTGTGATGGGATTTCTAGTTTTCTACCCTTAGCCAGTCAGAGCTCAGACATATGTCAGTCGTGACATAAACAAGTCGATTTTTGTTTTTGACTTAAAGAAGTACATGATGTATTTATTATAAAAATGTGTTTTCAATTTTAGACTTATCTACGTCAGAAAATGACAGACTTGTTTAGGTCTATTTATGTTGATGAAAAAACTTAATTTTACTTGGTGGCTAAAGTATTTATTTTCTCTGTTTCATGTCGGTACTCTTATTTTCATGCTTGTCCTGTATTTGATAAAAAAAGTAATGCAGGAATAATAAATTCAAAGTCAGCCCGGATATTATGTAATTAGTAATTTTATTCCAAGTGTTTCCCTGACGAGCAAAAAGCTGTCTGAGAGTTCACAAGGACTTGAGCTATCTATATTTAATTATCTAATTGAACATCCTTACTAAACACAGATGTTTTACCTCATTAACTGTGGTTCCAGGTGGTTGCATTGTAAGGTTAATTAACATTATCTCTGATTTTTTAGACTCTCATTCATATTTTTCTTTAGAAGACAAAGCATTGTCTTTCAATGTTGTCATTATTTGATTTAGATGCATGACCTTTTTATAAATATGCGTGGGTCTTGAAGTTAACCAATTTTGATAACTTATAGACTTGTAGGAGTCGATATTTGCAACTATTTGATTCTGGTCAAATATTTCTTGCTTAACAATATTTGACTTATAAAAGTCGTATTTTGTCTTGCATTAAAGGGAGACAAATCCTAAAACTTACAAATTAAGACCTCTATGAGTCAAAAGCAGATTCATACTTAATTATGTCTGAGTTCTGACTGTTAGCTAGTAAATACTTTATGAATGATCAGCCGTAAGCAGTTGAGCTAAGTTAGTACTTCTTTACTGACTTTAACTCAGTCAGCCACTGCCTTGTAAATGTAGTTGTAACACAGAGGTCCGTCGTTCGAGTCCTAGAGGAGTGCTGGGGGAGGGCATTCATGGGAAGCAAGTTAACTCGTACCACGGAAAACTCATACCACGTTAACTTGTACCAAAAAAGTTAACTCGTACCAACGTAAACTCGTACCACTGGGAAGTCGTACCATTAAAAATATATTAAAAACATGAATGTTTTATGTTGGTTTTTTTTGTGAACTTAATAAAAATAAAGTTGAATTACTTGAATTTTATACTGGATTTTAAGGAAAGCTTAGACAAAAATACGAATGTTTTTATAAGCTTTATTTTTTAAACTGATCTTTCAAACTAGCTTTAATCCAGAAGAAAGTAAAAAAACATTGCTTTAACTGTACCTTAAGTTGAATATCTATATCCAAATTAAATTAATTAAAGCTGTAATCCATGATCACAAATCGAATGCTATGTTTACAATTGTTGAAAGCCATGTGCTTTTTGGCGGGAAAATTCGGGGAACCTCTTCACAGGAAACAGTTACATTTCATTGTTATTTATAGACAGTAAGAATTTCATTTTGGAAATCATTTTGATTAACCGTTTTAACTGCTAAGATTTATTCATGAAAAATAAATATTTTCTTGGGGTGAAACTTTAATAATATTACAAATATAAGTAATTAAAAAACCAGTCTGAAGTATTTTCTATCCAGGACCAATAGACAAGGAACATTAGCTACAAATTGGTCATTGTACTTTCAAATTATATATATTTTACAGACTTAAGAGGTATTGAGTGAAAGTAAAGTATATATTCATTATTTAACACCATTTAAATGCATTTAAATAAGTTGGTTCGAGTTAGCAGTGGTACGAGTTTGCATTGGTACGAGGTTTTTTATTAGTGGTACGAGTTGACGTTGGTACGAGTTTACAATGGTACGGGATAACTATAATTCCATTCATGCATACATGCAGTCAAAATAATTATGATGTTAATAAAATATCCTTGCCAGACATTATAATTATTTGGACTAAGTCATGCGCTCCTCTTTTCAAAAGCAGCAGGAAACACTATTTTCATTGCCATTGGCGTAACTTGATAAAACTACAAGTATATGAGGGTTTTTTTTTTATAATTTTAACCTGCATAGACTGAATTTCTGTCAACTCCAATACTATGGTCACTTATAACATTAACAGTTTTAGCTTTGAAATGTTCCTTTAGTTGTTGTGCTCGTGTAGATTTGCCACTGGATGGAAAGCCACAAATCAAAACAAACGGCATGTTTTGACCGGAAGTAGATATTGCACACTATCTTCGAAACACAAACCGGACCGGATTTCAGGATCCGGATGAGAGTTCGAAAATTATACATGAGGCTCCTCATGGGGGTGTCCAAGTAATTACATAATTACAAATGTTTTGCAAATATAATCATATAATCATAAATATCTTGGTCTTGTAATCAAATAATCACTATCAAATGGCCAAGTAATCATGAACATGATAATAAAAAAAAACATGATTCAGGGATGATTCCACTATATAGTTTAGGGCCGCTTGGCGGCCCTGAAATCGGCTAGCGGCCCTAAAAAAATATTTGTGAATATAAATTCCCAATTTATGAAAATAAAATAAAAATCGGTATTTCCAAAAAAGCTTAGGACTTTATTCGTTATAGGTTGAAAAATATAGGCAAAGTATAGATGTTTATGAAGTGTCCTATATTTTGACTTCAGTGGACGATTTGATTATGTCATAGATATTTATGATTATGTCAACATGTGGTAAACAATTTAAACAGCCGGATTCAATTGATTAAAATGTTATGGGATTATTTATTTGATCTCGTTAAAGTAGATCGCCCAGCAGGTTGATCAAAAACATGTTTGTCAAAGTTGGGGTGTGAAAGCAGATCTCGGCTAGGAGCAAATTCAAATTTTGAAATAATATTGATAAATCCATTCTATTGGGCGCCGATCTCGTAAAAGCAGATCGCCCAGAAGAGCTGCATGGTTATATAATTTGATGAAAATAAATTATTTTATATTTTGCTCTATTTCATCAAAAGACAAAAGTTAGAGCGTTTTGGAAAAATAATGTTGATGATTAGACCATTCATGAAATGCGATATGTCACCAGTTAATATGGAACTGTTTCTAAAATTATGAAATGATCCTTTCTTCTTCTTTAGAATACCATCAACTTTTTGAGAATTACTTTCCGGTGCATGCATAAATCGTTTCAAGTTAATTTCAAATATTCTTTTATTTATTTATGAAATCTACAATTTTTCCAAATAATTTTAAAGTTCACTGGTCAGTTGCTTTTAATATGGTATATAAACTTTTGGAATTGTCTTTCTGAATATGACAATGGACAAGTTCAATTTTAAATCCATTTTAATCAAGGTAAACTTATAAAGATGACCTGTTGAAAAAATACCAAATGAATGATTGTTCTTCATTGGTTTATATGGCAAGCCATTTTTCTATTTAATTTAATTTCAAGATATCTTATACACTTAATAAGATATCTTGTAGAGTTTATAAGATATTATATGAAATATCTTACAGATTAAATTAAATATCTAATAAAGTTTAGGAAATTTAAAATTTTTAAAATAATTTCATAAAATATAAGAGATATCTAATAATTTATATAACATATCTCATAGATTATATAAGATATCTTATAAACTATATGAGATATCTTATTAACTATATAAGATATTTTATAAACTATATTGTTTATAAGATATCGTATATGAAAGATATCTTAATAACTTTAGGAGATATCTTTAAAAGTATATGATATATCTTATAAAATTTAAGATATAAGATATCTTATATAATTTTCTTTATAAGGTATCCCATAAACTATATAAGATATCTTAGAAACTATATGAGATGTCTTATCAACTATATAAGATATCTTGTAAATTATAAAAGATATCTTGTAAATTAGATATTTATAAGATATCTCATATACTTTCCGAGATCTCTAATAAACTTATGAGATATTTTAAATAATATATAAGACATCTTATGTATATGGAAACTATAGAAGATATCTTATATTAAATGGGATATCTTATATAACAAATGGAATCTCTTATATATTACTCGAGATATCTTGACATTTGCAGGGGCGGATCCAGGATTTTGTAAAGGGGGGGGCGAAGATTATAAATGTCGCCGAGCGAAGCGAGGCGAAAAATTTTTGGGACCTTTTTTCGGCTAAAAACATAAAATAAGTGTAATATGCACAATTTAAACGGTTCCTGGCTTGGGGCATGTATATTTTATAGTTGCTGTATTAAAAGTGTAAGGGTTGGACATTTTTTTATGGACATGGACATTCGATGAAATTTACAATACGACCAACACGAGTTAAAAAAGACAAACAAGCAGTTTTTATCAAAATGTTTGATTGATATATGTTTCACCCAACATAACTTAGAGAACGGAAGTGAGGGGTTCCAAATCCCCCAAAGATTACGAAAGTGTCTGAAATGACAACGAATTTAGACTGATGGTCGACAAATGGAGACATAAAGGTCACACCCAGTAGGCAGGTTACAAAGTATTCAATATATATAAGTCCGGCGAAACAGACATTCAAGTCAGACACGCAAACCCCGGCCCCAAAAAAACTACGCCCGTTTTTTTCATCATGTTCATTTCATGCTAAATAATTTTGTTGGAAATTTTCGTTTTTAATAGCAAAAAACTGGACAAGACTATTGTTTTTAATCCAGATACGGTTCAGAATTTTTGTTCAAGGCAAGAATCAGAGTCAATTTTTCTCTCTCAAATATCTAAGACTGTCTCCTCAAATCAAATGGTTCGTACCTGAGACTTGAAATTCTTATAGAGCTTATACTAAAATTGAGAATGGAAATGGGGAATGTGTCAAAGAGACAACAACCCGACCACAAAAAAACAACAGCAGAAGGTCACGAACAGGTGTTCAATGTAGCGAGAAATTTCCGCACCTGGAGGCGTCCTTCAGCTGGTCCCTTAACAAATATAGTTCAGTGATAATGAACGCCATACTAATTTCCAAATTGTACACAAGAAACTAAAAATAAAATAATACAAGACTTACAAAGTCTAGAGGCTCCTGACTTGGAACAAGCGCAAAAATGAGGCGGGGTGACAGGGGTTCTTTATTCAATTTGTTATTTATAAAATAAGCTGGTGCATTTGGGGTTAAACATGTTTTCGTAGGTAAATAATATTGTGGAATTTCTTTTTCTTGAGGGTGCAATAGTCTATAGAGTATTTACTATTACTTTCTGTTTGGTGGAATAGTGAAATAGAAGTCAATACGTTCTTGCTCAATCCTGTGTTGCTTTGAAGGTTTCCTGATTGTCATGACATCCTCAGCCTAAGCAATGTTTATTACTGTAATTTTAATTTCAAAATGACCGTCGTGTGCCGTTTTTTCAACGCACTGGTCAACTCCACCATAGCAAATCACATGACTTTGACAATCAGTAAATACCACCGAAAAATATCTTTATATTAAGTAAAGAATTGTCGTATAAAAATTAAATACTCGGGAAATGGCAAAGTTCACGAAGTCTAGTCTCGACTGATAAAATAATTTTACAAAAAAAAAAAAAAAAAGTCCGAGCAAAGGGGGGGCGTACGCCCTCTACGCCCCCCCCTGAATCCGCCACTGATTTGATTAAATAGTAAAACGGCTTGCCATAGATTTATGTTAGCTGGAATATATGATTATGTATATGTAATATGCTTAGGTTACGTCCAAGTAAGGTGTCAAAGAAAAAAATATATAATAGCCTTTCAGGACGTCATAATTATTTGGACTAGTGCATCATGTGCAATGATATTCATGTAATACCACTTCCCTGGTCCCAATCCAATAACTTTCAAGTAATCTGGTGATCATATCTATGAGGTCAGAATCATATATATCATAATCAGTAGCCCATCCATAATTATTTAAAATGTTATAACTTCTTAAATAAGTGTAGTCTAAGAGGTTAAACTTAATATACATTTTCCGTTTTTACAAGAAAATGATATAATTTCGTCTTAGATTTTATGCATAAAAAAATCCCAATTGGGATTAAAATTCCCAATTTGATGTTCAAGGGACCCATTTGAAAACACCTGGAATCATCCCTGATGATAAGGCTCATACATGGGAGAAAATTCTTATTACTTAATTTTACGTTTGTTCTTAAAGAGAACATGTCGATACTTTGAACGACCCAAATTAAAGACTCGTTTGCTTCGCTCACTCGATAAAAAGCTTCATTGTGTGACTCGCATGCAGCTGATATTTTACAATATTAACATGCAGGTAACCTGATAATCGGTACCTCTGATAGACGATACATTTTATAAATTATTTTCAGTGAGGTTAAAACATTGATAAGTTATTCGATTATTATTCGATTTGTCGGATTATATTTATCTATGATATCGTTTGCATGAAGGAAAAGTGCGTTTCTTAATTCTCAAGAAAACTGCCGGATAATTAATTTCAGTTGATAACTTCGGGTCAAAATTCAGTATCAGCTTCGGCGGGTAATATGTCTGGACTCAGTTGAAACGTTATTTAGTTCGGTTTAGTCAGGGTTAACGTATTTGGCGTCTTAATACAGTGCTAACAGAGCAAAACCTGGGAACAGTATTAATTAAGCTCTGGTTCCTTTCACAAATTTGTCTATACTTTTTGGACCTTTTGGATTATAGCTCTTCACCTTTTATATAAGCTTTGGATTCCAAATATTTTGGCCAGGAGCATCACTGAAGAGACATGTATTGTCGAAATGCGCATCTGGTGCAGGAAAATTGGTACCGTTAACTTAATGTTATTAAGTAAAACAGGCGAGACATTTCAGTGTGTGCACTCTTGTTTGATTGAATTTGTGGAATAAGAAAACTCTCGTCCACCCATTAAAAGACATAAATGATCCGCCACACTATTGTTGAAAATGCTAGAAGTGTGGCATATATAGAATTGAGAATGGAAACGGGTAATGTGTCAAAGAGTTAACAATCCGACCAAAGAGCAATAAATAGCCGAAGGCCACCAAAGGGTCTTTAATAGGGCGAGAAAATCCCGCAACCGGAGTTGTGATTCAGCTGGCCTCAAACAAAAATATGTACTAGTTCAGTGATAATGAGGTGATAATGGACGCCATACGAAACTCTAAAATATATAAAAGAAATTAAAATTGAAAATCACACAAGACTAATCATAGGCCAGAAGCTCCTGACTTGGGACTGGTGCAAAATTGCGGCGGGGTTACACATGTTTTTTTGGATGTCAACCCTCCCCTATACGTACCTCTAGCCAATGTAGAAAAAGAAATCCACAGTAATATGTACCCATAGCCGTCTTTAGTGAGTTGAGTTACTCTGTTTCTCTAGTGTAAACTAGTAAGTTGAGTTACTCTGTTTCTCTAGTGTAAACTAGTAAGTTGAGTTACTCTGTTTCTCTAGTGTAAACTAGTACAAGTTGAGTTATTCTGTTTCTCTAGTGTAAACTAGTATAAGTTGAGTTACTCTGTTTCTCTAGTGTAAACTAGTATTAGTTGAGTTACTCTGTTTCTCTAGTGTAAACTAGTATAAGTTGAGTTACTCTGTTTCTCTAGTGTAAACTAGTATAAGTTGAGTTACTCTGTTTCTCTAGTGTAAACTAATAAGTTGATTTACTCTGTTTCTCTAGTGTAAACTAGTATAAGTTGTGTTACTCTGTTTCTCTAGTGTAAAACAGTAAGTTGAGTTACTCTGTTTCTCTAGTGTAAACTAGTATAAGTTGAGTTACTCTGTTTCTTTAGTGTAAACTAGTAAGTTGAGTTACTCTGTTTCTCTAGTGTAAACTAGTATAAGTTGAGTTACTCTGTTTCTCTAGTGTAAACTAGTAAGTTGTGTTACTCTTTTTCTCTAGTGTAAACTAGTATAAGTTGTGTTACTCTGTTTCTCTAGTGTAAACTAGTATAAGTTGAGTTACTCTGTTTCTCTAGTGTAAAATAGTAAGTTGAGTTACTCTGTTTCTCTAGTGTAAACTAGTATAAGTTGTGTTACTATGTTTCTCTAGTGTAAACTAGTATAAGTTGTGTTACTCAGTTTCTCTAGTGTAAACTAGTAAGTTGAGTTACTCTGTTTCTCTAGTGTAAACTACTAAGTTGAGTTACTCTGTTTCTCTAGTGTAAACTAGTATAAGTTTTGTAACTGTGTTTCTCTAGTGTAAACTAGTAAGTTGATTTACTCTGTTTCTCTAGTGTAAACTAGTATAAGTTGAGTAACTCTGTTTCTCTAGTGTAAACTAGTAAGTTGAGTTACTCTGTTTCTCTAGTGTAAACTAGTAAGTTGAGTTACTCTGTTTCTCTAGTGTAAACTAGTAAGTTGAGTTTCTCTGTTTCTCTAATGTAAAAGAGGGACGAAAGATACCAAAGGGACAGTCAAACTCATAAATTTAAAACAAACTGACAACGCCATGGCTAAAAATGAAAAAGACAAACAGAAAAACAATAGTACACATGACACAACATAGAAAACTAAAGAATAAACAACACGAACCCCACCAAAAACTAGGGATGATCTCAGGTGCTCCGAAAGGGTAAGCAGATCCTGCTCCACATGTGGCACCCGTCGTGTTGCTTATGTGATTACAAATCCGGTAAATAGTCTAATTCGGTAGGTCACATTCATGAAAGGGAAGGGGATTGTAGTTACGACGTAAGGAACATATCCGATATCATGTAAACTAGTATAAGTTGAGTAACTCTGTTTCTCTAGTGTAAACTAGTAAGTTGAGTTACCCTGTTTCTCTAGTGTAAACTTCTTCTAGTCATGATAAGTTGAGTAACTCTGTTTCTCTAGTGTAAACTAATATAAGTTGAGTAACTCTGTTTCTCTAGTGTAAACTAATATAAGTTGAGTAACTCTGTTTCTCTAGTGTAAACTAGTAAGTTGTGTTACTCTGTTTCTCTAGTGTAAACTAGTATAAGTTGAGAAACTCTGTTTCTGTAGTGTAAAACGGTAAGTTGAGTTACTCTGTTTCTCTAGTGTAAACTAGTATAAGTTGAGAAACTCTGTTTCTCTAGTGTAAAACAGTAAGTTGAGTTACTCTGTTTCTCTAGTGTAAACTAGTAAGTTGAGTAACTCTGTTTCTCTAGTGTAAATTAGTATAAGTTGATTTACTCTGTTTCTCTAGTGTAAACTAGTATAAGTTGAGTAACTCTGTTTCTCTAGTGTAAACTAGTAAGTTGAGTTACTCTGTTTCTCTAGTGTAAACTAGTAAGTTGTGTTACTCTGTTTCTCTAGTGTAAACTAGTATAAGTTGAGAAACTCTGTTTCTCTAGTGTAAAACAGTAAGTTGAGTTACTCTGTTTCTCTAGTGTAAAACAGTAAGTTGAGTTACTCTGTTTCTCTAGTGTAAACTAGTATAAGTTGAGAAACTCTGTTTGCGGACAGTCAGTTGAACCATATACAGAAGCTGTACAAAGTCAGTATTATGACAGTTGTTATCCATTCGTTTGATGTTTGATTCTAGTGTTTGACCTTTTGGTTTTGTCATTTGATTAGAGACTTTCCGTTTTGAAAGTTCAGTATTTGTGTTATTTAACTTTTAGATAATATTGAAACAAAACTTGTTTATGCGTTATAACAAGCATTAAACTGTCTTCACCCTTAGCCACTAGTCCGATATCCCATACAAGTAAAAATAAATTCGGACTCCCTGATACGGACTTGTGAGTTTTTGCAAAACTTTATAAAAAATGTTTGAATATTGGTCTTCAGACTAGTAATCAGAAAAGTTTTAGTTAAGACTGTCATTGTTAATTTTGTGATGGAAGTAGATCGTAGAACTGGAGTTACACCTTTCTTTCCGTATATTATTTATTAGAATTGAACACATCAGATGTGCAGCACTCTCAATTTATTTTTTTGATAATGTTACTACAGATCACATGATGTAAACATGGTATCACTATGGCATGCATTCTATCGAAACTTGCTATACCACGTTTAATAAATTAACACCAAATATAAAAAAAGAAGATGTGGAGTGTAGGTACCGTACGGCCTTCAACAATGAGTAAAGTCCATTCCGCATATATATGTTACAGTAAATAGGTGAAATTAGGAATTACATGTAATTACTAAAATTTAGGAATTACATGTACTTCCCGATGCACTTAGTAAATACAAGTAATTCCTAAAACTGCACAGTTATTACCAGTAATTACTAATTTTTAAATGATTTTTTACACCTATTTACTAACTGTTAAAACAATGTTGTAATATGGTCAGCTGATCAAAAGTTATGGTAATACCTACTCGAAGATCAGTGAATACTCTTCGAAAGTGATCAACCTAAAATGTTCTTTCTTGTTATTGGTGTATAAGCTACGAAATACATAAATATATAGCAAATTAAATATGATTTTTGTGTTGTTAAGTCATTAATTATAATGAAATTAGAATTCAGTTTTAGCAGGCAATCTCACTGGTTCTATTTTGTTAAATATGCTGAGAAACATGGTTGATAAGTTGTGCACTTGAAAGTTAATAATTGAACCTCTTTGAATGTAATTTAATAGTAACTTGGAAAAAACTAAGATCAACTATAAGTATTATACGATAAAAGTATTATTTTACAAACTTAACTTCAATATATTATCTTATGATCATAAACAAACTTCTGTCCAAGTTTGATGGAAACCCAGTCATAGTGAAAAGTTAATGTTAAATGGGATGAAAACTACAAACATGTTCATTATAGCATGTATAATAAAATGCGGAAAAAAAGGATTTCATTTTTACATGATTTATTTACCTCTTAATATTTGTCTTATGATCATAAACAAGCTTCTTTTCAAGTTTGGTAGAAATCCAGGATAATTTAAGAAAGTTATCAAAATTTAGCCGCTGATGACGGAACATAGGTTGGTTCGCTATGTCTCGCGTTTTTGCGATAATAGTCACATGCATGCTCGACAAAAATGAAAATAATGTCAACAAAAGGGGTGAAATTTTAAGGTGACTAGATTCATCACAAATGTCTGACAGAATAAGTCATTGTTGTCGCTTTGACACATTCCTCATTTCCTTTCTCAATTTTATAGTTAATAGATATAGGAAGATGTGGTATGAATGCAAATGAGAAAACTCTCAATTCAAGTAACACATATTTTTCAAAAGTAAACCATTGTATGTCAAGGTATGGCCTTCAATACTTAGCCTTGACTCACCGAACAGCAAGCTATAAAAGCCTCCCAAAAATACTAGTGTAAAACCATTCAAATGGAAAAAAGGAAAGTTCCCCTATATAAAAACGAGAAACTAGGAAAACTGATGAACAATTTAAAAAAAGGAATTTAACTTTTGTCATTGGGCAACTTGAAAAGCAAAATTAATATAAACAATAGGCTCTCAAGATCCTGAATCGCTCACCTGATTTTTTTAACTCAATTTATTCCTCAATCATGATTTATGTTTTAAAGTTATAATGTATATCAGTGTTTTTTTACATTGCTTTTTTTTGTGTCATATATGCCACAAAAGGAATATATAAAGTTATGTAGAAATCATCAGATATAAACTAAATTTGAACTTGATCTGCAATTTGTCAACTTAATACCAATTCTGAAATCAATATTTACAAGCATAAGGGGTAAGTGTGTAGGTAATTTTTAAAGTCCAAGGACCACAACTCTGCACAAAATCATCAGCCTGAAACAAAATTCCAACGTCATCTATAACTTGTCTGGATAAAACTTTTTACCAACTTTCAAATCAATATCACTTCAAACTTCCCACAAATGTCTGTCTAAATTTTGGATTGATATCAATGTCTTGCATGCTGATTTTAAGGGAGTTTCAAAACGTATTAAACCACCATTTTCCAGTTTCGATTCACAAACTCTAAAGAGTATGCACTTTTGATGTGCCTTATCAATGCTTATATTCCTTGATCCTTAAGTATAAGCCATAAAAATCCCTATCCCTTTACTTTCTTGTTTGGTAACTTGAATTATGTCTTTAATTTTAAAACAAAAAATCAAGTCACTTAGTCAGTAAATAGCTGTAAAAATGACATAAATAATCAGTAAATACCAGTAATCACTGAATCAACTAGTAAATACATGTAATTACTAAATTGGCTAGTGATTACAGGTATTTACTGAAATGTTTAGTAATTACGTGTAATTCCTAATTTCACCTATTTACTGTAACATATATATAGTGAATTATAAAAAGGCCCTGAAATAATGTAAAACAATTCAAACTAGAAAACTAACAGCGCGCGTCTTGAATTGTCTTCACAGTAACGCTTAAAACAAAACATTTGGAAGCCAATAATGTAATGATATGTCTATATTCCAAATGATCCCTACCCCCCCCCCCCCCCCAAAAAAAAATAATTGTAAGGATAGACAATTTGATCTTTTGCTAGTTGCATTTGTTTTTAGCTTTGTGTCGATTTGATAAGTTCAGCCTTTCAAACTGATGTTAAAGGTTTTTATCACTATTTTGTGCATTTTTCCTTTGATCTTTTTTGTGATAATTTTTATATCATGCTACTCGCTTGAGATGATAAATTATCGCTAGAAACTAAGCATGCACGTGGCGTTGCTAACGAAATTGACATGAAATTGACAACGTCGTCATAGGTAAAATAGCGATGAAAAGATTATCATTGTTCATCTCAACTCGATTGCCTTTCTCGCTTTCACCGTCCCGGCTCAAGCGAGAAAACAATATCGTTGAGATGATCACCGATAATCTACAAGTACATATATTACATATTGGTGAACCGTGAACGTGGATTAAAGAAACGCACAGCAAATTAAAACTCAGCTTTAAAGAAGTTTGGGTCCGAAGTTAGCATAGTTAACAGAAGAAACCAAGTAAAATGATAATGATTAACATAAATTACCGTGACAGAATGACAGTAATAAAAATTATTTGATAAGATAATTAAATATATATAGAGGTATGGTAATTTTTGTATATTAAGTGGGAATCCGACTAGTAATATAAGTTTTCTAAATGAGTCTGTATCGAGTCAACCAATCGTATTATGAATCTCATTAGTCTGTCCAATTTGAATCAATACAATGTACCCCTAGGCTAAGGATTTTTTTAATACATTCAAATTATGTGTTATTTATAAAAATAACAAGATGTGCCTGGTTGCTAATGAGAGAACCCTCCACCAGGGACATGATATAAAAGTTTACAACTATATATATAGGTCACCTTCAACAATGAGCAAACCCATACCGCGTAGTCTATAAAAGGCACAGAATTGACAAATGTAAAACAATTTAAACGAGAAAACCACCGACATGATTAAACTACCGTTGAAAATAATGAACGAAAAACATATACTTTGGTTCGTTTGAATTATGATCAGAATATCTTGATAGAACGTTATAATATAATTCAGTATTCTTTTTAACAAACTAATCATATAAGCTTTAAAATTCGACAGTGGCTTTTTTGCCAGCTCTGCCGAATAAAATATCTTTACTATTCAAGCTGTTAAATAACATATTCCTATAGAAATGACTATTTTACTACACTGGCCGCAATATAATTAATTTGTTATTTTGTAGGTTCCTTGTGAATGAAATTTGATAATTGCTTTTGAAAAGTACTACGAAAATGTGGATATAAAAGAATAAAATAACATACCCATGATATCGAAAAAAAACATCCACCATTTTTTAGATACATATACATATATAATCGATAAAAAAACCACATGTATCGGTCAAAGTGAAAATAAAAATTTATAACCAGAAAAAAATATTGCACATCCACTTAACAAAATTGCAATAAAATCATATCAAAACATCTGCTAAGTTGCAATTATTTCTGAAATCAGTCCGTGACAATATAATCTTATGCTACATGTATGTATATTAAGAATAAACTCTCATTTTTTTTAACTGTGTTATAAAAAAAAACATAAGTTAAAAATCTCATCCCATCATCCCATCATAAATTTGAAGAAAAAAAACCCAAATATAACAAAATGAATCACAAAGCTTCAAAAATGTTTAAATTGAATTTGCTTTTGAAATACATACGGTAGTGACAATAGAGTTCGTATATATGCACACAAAAACATGACAGTTTTTAACTTGGCCTCCGCATACCTAAGGCTGGCAAAATACGGCACTCTTGCTATTTTTGATGATGCGCCAACAACAACTTCCCTATATATCCCTTGCCGGTAAAATTCCAATTCTATAGAAAATATCCCTTGCCGGTGAAATATCTTTTCTATAGAAATATGCTACTGCGCAGGGGCGGATGCAGGAATTTTCGAAAGGGGGGTGCTAACCCAGGGCAAAGGGGGGGTGCAGGGGGGGTGCTAACCCAGGGCAAAGGGGGGTGCAGGGGGGGGTGCAAAACATATGTCCCGATACAAATGCATTGATCGGCAAAAATAAAGGGGGGTGCGCACCCCCGGAACCCCCCCCCCCCCTGGATCCGCCACTGCTGCGTCAGCTTGAATTAAGTTATTTTCACAGTGGCGGATCTAGAAATTTTCATAAGTGGGGTCCACTGGCTGCCTAAGAGGGGGCCCGATTTCGTCAAGCTTCAATGATTCCCTATTAAAAGCAACCAAATTTTTTTCTCAAACGGGGGGGGGGGGGGGGGGGGCTCCCCCTTCCCCCAAACCCGCCTCTCAGTGTTTCATATCAGAGCAGGCAAAATAGCTTTCAAAAATAAAAAAAATATAAAAAAAATATGACACGGTAACGATAATTAACAGTGGCGGATCCAGAAATTTTCATATGTGGGGGCCCACTGACTGACCTAAGAGGGGGCCCGCTCCAGTCACGCTTCAGTGATTCCCTATATAAGCAACCAAATTTTTTCCCAAAAAGGGGGGGGTCCTCTGCCCCCCCCCCCCTAAATCCGCCTCTGATTAAAAACATATTTTAATATATTTTTTTTATTGGGTGGATTTTTGAAAGCTATTTTGCCGGCTCTGATGAAAATAACTTAATTCAAGCTGGCACAGTACAGCATATTTCTATAGAAATGATAGTTCACCGGCAAGGGATATTTTGAGGGCACTGTAATAAAGAATGGTAACGTTACTCGTCAATTTCTTGGTTTAGATTACAAAATTGACAAAGCTTTTCACAATATCGTTTTTCAAAGTTTCCCGTTTCTACATCCTTGGTCAAAGGGAGATAATTATTTTTTATGTTTATTGCGCCAAAACTGAACAAGTTAAAAAAACTAGTCGATATATGTCATATTTTTTTTAATAATGCTAAAATATGTTATCACACTAAAAATACACTTTGCGAGGTCAAAATTCTTTATCATGTGTGTGTGATCCTAAATTATGCCCAAAATTGAAAATGACAAATTTATATGTTGCAATTCTTCTTTTCTTTTTCGAACATTTTAAATGAACAAAATTTATACTTTGATTAGGTTAAGCAAAACACTTGATGTTCTTTTATAAAGTTTTTCAGGGGCGGATCCAGGATTTTGTAAAGGGGGGGGCGAAGATTATAAATGTCGCCGAGCGAAGCGAGGCGAAAAATTTTTGGGACCTTTTTTCGGCTAAAAACATAAAATAAGTGTAATATGCACAATTTAAACGGTTCCTGGCTTGGGGCATGTATATTTTATAGTTGCTGTATTAAAAGTGTAAGGGTTGGACATTTTTTTATGGACATGGACATTCGATGAAATTTACAATACGACCAACACGAGTTAAAAAAGACAAACAAGCAGTTTTTATCAAAATGTTTGATTGATATATGTTTCACCCAACATAACTTAGAGAACGGAAGTGAGGGGTTCCAAATCCCCCAAAGATTACGAAAGTGTCTGAAATGACAACGAATTTAGACTGATGGTCGACAAATGGAGACATAAAGGTCACACCCAGTAGGCAGGTTACAAAGTATTCAATATATATAAGTCCGGCGAAACAGACATTCAAGTCAGACACGCAAACCCCGGCCCCAAAAAAACTACGCCCGTTTTTTTCATCATGTTCATTTCATGCTAAATAATTTTGTTGGAAATTTTCGTTTTTAATAGCAAAAAACTGGACAAGACTATTGTTTTTAATCCAGATACGGTTCAGAATTTTTGTTCAAGGCAAGAATCAGAGTCAATTTTTCTCTCTCAAATATCTAAGACTGTCTCCTCAAATCAAATGGTTCGTACCTGAGACTTGAAATTCTTATAGAGCTTATACTAAAATTGAGAATGGAAATGGGGAATGTGTCAAAGAGACAACAACCCGACCACAAAAAAACAACAGCAGAAGGTCACGAACAGGTGTTCAATGTAGCGAGAAATTTCCGCACCTGGAGGCGTCCTTCAGCTGGTCCCTTAACAAATATAGTTCAGTGATAATGAACGCCATACTAATTTCCAAATTGTACACAAGAAACTAAAAATAAAATAATACAAGACTTACAAAGTCTAGAGGCTCCTGACTTGGAACAAGCGCAAAAATGAGGCGGGGTGACAGGGGTTCTTTATTCAATTTGTTATTTATAAAATAAGCTGGTGCATTTGGGGTTAAACATGTTTTCGTAGGTAAATAATATTGTGGAATTTCTTTTTCTTGAGGGTGCAATAGTCTATAGAGTATTTACTATTACTTTCTGTTTGGTGGAATAGTGAAATAGAAGTCAATACGTTCTTGCTCAATCCTGTGTTGCTTTGAAGGTTTCCTGATTGTCATGACATCCTCAGCCTAAGCAATGTTTATTACTGTAATTTTAATTTCAAAATGACCGTCGTGTGCCGTTTTTTCAACGCACTGGTCAACTCCACCATAGCAAATCACATGACTTTGACAATCAGTAAATACCACCGAAAAATATCTTTATATTAAGTAAAGAATTGTCGTATAAAAATTAAATACTCGGGAAATGGCAAAGTTCACGAAGTCTAGTCTCGACTGATAAAATAATTTTACAAAAAAAAAAAAAAAAAGTCCGAGCAAAGGGGGGGCGTACGCCCTCTACGCCCCCCCCTGAATCCGCCACTGTTTTTATTCATTAATCAAGTAAAATAACCTTTGAATTATTTTTAGCACTGACCACATGATCATAGGGGGCGCTTAATGAATCAATGTTAATGGTGTTCTTACTTTGCATGTCCAGTTACATTCATTCAAACGTTCTAATGACTATGACGTAATACATTTTTGGGTGGATGACGGACGCGCTGGATTTTCCGCCATTTTGTTCCCGTTTGAACCGATTTGAAAGAAACCTGATAAAATTACATGCATCCATATTTGTGTGTTATAAAAGTAAGAAAGGTAAACAATAATTTATTTTGTTTATTCCAAAAATGTTTTAAGACAAATATGGCTCTAAAAGCTGAAGCTCCGTAAGGTGGCTAAGCGATAAAATGGTGCGTGGTCGAACCCGTATCCGGCCAGGAAACTTATTTGGCCCAAAAAGTAATATTCGAAGGCAAAACAAAATCCGCAATTTTGAAGTTTAGCAATATTTATTCAAATATTTTCAAGATTCACATCTTCTATTCAATAAAATGAAGCCTCTCCGTTTTCATGGATAATCTTTCATTTTGTCTTTACGGTGGATCTCTGCCAAAATTATCTGACTTAAAGAGGCCTCAAAGTTCATATATCGAACGAGAACTACACTAAACTAAGTCTATACCAAGATTGTCGTAGCTCAAAATTGGTTGTTTGGACTACTAATCTCAATCTTAAACATAACAGCTGCTCTATGTCCTCTATCCCTAAAAGCATGAAAAGTAAAAGAGTACAAAAAATATACATGTCTTAAGTGAAATTATATTCGTTTTGACTTTTGTTCTTCAAAACAGATTAAAAATATATCGGTGATCTTTCGCAGTTTTAACTATTTCAATTATTTTTTCTGGTGGTGCAGTGGTAACTAGATGGTTAATCCCATGATGGTTTGAGGTTTGATAGTTTGACAGTTCATCATTATGATAGGAGATAGTCAAAATAGTTATGACGTCTGGCAAGGCTTTTTTTTCTGAACACGGAAACACCTGAAATAAAAATCGCAAAAACGTTGCACCGAAAATAAAAATTGAGAAAAATGATGCACGAGAAACATAATCGTAAATATAAAGGAAAAGTTATTACTCAGCTCTTCTTGGAAATCAAATAATCATTATTAATGGACATGAGGACCCTGCAGTCATCTTTTAGTATCAGCTACTTGCATCTGATTTGAAAGAGACAAAAATATTCAAAAATAATTTGATAGAAATTGATATTCCGGGAACACATGCTTTAAAACAATCTTCATAATTTAGTCCCTGTTTATTTTTTAATCACAGACATGACAAGCACGAGAAATCAGGTGTACAAAAACAAAACACGGGGGAAAAAATAAGGGGAAACACGAAGCACTCATGTCGGACAAAACACAAGAAAACAAGAAATTTTATAAAATGTCTAAACACGAAAATACATGAAATAAAAAGGAAAATAACCCTTTACCACCAGGGTTTAAGCTAGGATTTTGAGGGCTTTAGTCACTTTTGCGCGCTATTAAAATCAACCTTATTTTGTGTAAAAGCAATGGAACAATGATGTATATTAATACTAGCTTCATCTTTTGACTTACATGTAGTCAGATTTTAAGGGATTGAGGCACCAGCTTGATTGGCAGTTAATGTATGATTTGACTGTATTGGCCATTATTATGAAAGATTCTGACATGGAATCCAGAAATTTAGTTCACAATTTCTCTTCAGTTTGTTCCAGGGGTCATTCCTGATCAACAAAAGTTGGATTCTATTTTTTTTTTAAACAAGGAATCACAGCAGAAATTAATTTGCAATGATTATTTCACTGCATAATTATTATCCTTATAAAACGTCTAAGTCGATATTTGGAAATCATTTCTATCAAGTTGGAAATGTATAAAAATCCTTTCTGGATCGATTATAATGACTGAAAGGAGGTTGTAAACAAATCAACACTAGATCACGTTTACTACTTTCGGTTTTAAAATGAAACGAAAACGGGAAGTGACACGTGGATAATAAATTCAAAACGAGTCCGGATTCATCAGGAAATTATCATTTTTCGATTTAAATTCCTTTAGTAAGAGATATATATTTGTCTCTCTCGTTTAATTGATTCTAAATGATTTCGTATTTTACGTTTTTAATGTCTATAAATAGTCAAAGGAATACTTTCACACATGCGTAAAACACAATACAGGAAGCACCTGTTTAAAACATTTTCTCGTGAACTTTTTGAATAAAAACATTAAAGTTCTTTATTTTAGAAAGTTTTTTAGGAAAATTTAAATCAAATATGACGAAAATGCCTTCGAATGACGAATCTACGACAAACTATCTTCAGATTGTGATCGTTTGGGAAATATTGAAATTCAAATGCGAACTGTCCGGGTTGTTACATTTTTGATTAAATGACGAAATTATACTCCTGGTTGTTGAAATGCCGACTGACTGATTTTCCTGGGGAAATAATAATGATGGTCATTCAATTATGGGGTTAATTAATAAATAACGGATAAGTGACCCATCTGATGGCGATAAGCGGATTAGTTGTAATCAACTTGAAACACCTGTTGAAAATGTTAATTACCTGGAGGTCATAAACTTGTCAAAAACATGAAGACAGGTAGATTTATAGTTTTTATTGCGAAATTCTTTTTACACTTTCAAAATTAAAGTGACGAAATTGATTTGAAAAACTTTCGTCAATGAGAAAACCCTTTCGTAAAATACGAAAGTGACGAGCGCTAGCAAAATCACTGTTTACCACCCTCTGATAGGGATTCATTACCAGGGACGATTCCAGGTGTTTTCATATCAAATGGGTCCCTTGAACATCAAATTGGGAATTTTTATCCCAATTGGGAATTGTTATATATGCATAAAATCTAAGACGAAATAATATCATTTTCCTGTAGAAGCGGAAAATGTATATTAAGTTTAAGGAGGTTTGCAGGTATAAGATTTTCAGAATAAAATTAAACATTTATTTTTCATTACAAATTTTATTAATTACCTTTAGTAGTTGTTACTTTATCATATGGTACAAAAATTATTCCAAAAAATCAATTTGTGTTGGCCCCAGGTGACTTTTAAAATGTAGATATCATTGAAAAAGCTCCAAATTTTTTACCTTTGGTGCAAAAATGCCATTTTTTGGCATTATACATTTTGTAATTGAAATATCTTTTTTAACTCATCGGTGACCTATGTTTTTTTATTGTTGTTTTCAAATTCCAAAAAGTTGTGCCACATACTGCTAAGGTAATCTATTCCTGGGATAAGAAAATCCTTAGTTTTTCGAAAAAAATAAAGTTTTGTAAACAGGAAATTTATAAAAATGACCACATAATTGATATTCATGTCAACACCGAAGTGCTGACTACTGGGCTGGTGATACCCTCGGGGACGAAATGTCCACCAGCAGTGGCATCAACACAGTGGTGTAAATAGTTATCAATAGTTATTTGTAACATTTTGAATAATTATGAATAGGCTACTGATTATGATATATATGATTCTCAGAGATATGATCACCATATCACTTCACAGTTATTGGATTGAGACCAGGGAAGTTAGATTTTTGATTATAGGCCCAGTTTTCAAGTTGGTCCAGATTGCGGTCCAAAATTAAACTTTGTTTGATTTCAACAAAAATTGTATATATGGGGTTCTTTGATATATGTTTTTTTTTAAATCTAACGATGTATTTAGATTTTTAATGTTTGGGCCCGGTTATCAGATTGGTCCACATTGAGGGATTAAGGGTCCAAATTTAAAATTTATTTGATTTCATCAAAAATTGAATTCTTGGGGTTCTTTGATATGCTGAATCTAACCATGTATTTAGGTTTTGGATATTGGATATAGGTAATGTCCAATTTAAAATTTAAAGTTTTTAATTTAAGTTCTTAGACCACATTCATTATGTGTCAGAAACCTGTGTTGTGTCAACTATTTAATCACAATCCAAATTCCAAGCTGTATCAAGCTTGAATGTTGTGTCCATACTTGCCCAAATGTTCACGGTACGAACTATGTGGTCGTATAAAGCTGCGTCCTGCGGAGCATCTGGTTATTGATTGCATTTGAATAAACTTTTTTCAACTTAAAAAACCAGGATACAAATCCAATGATTGCATGTACACTGACAGGCCTATTAGACAGGGCCTCATGTGTAGAGTCTGAGAAGACTTTGGCATTGATGAAAACTGGAACCCAAGTCCTGTGACATGACTAGATTCAGTTGTTCTCGACTCAAATTTTTGAAAAGTATTTCAAAAGATATTAATCAAATTCTGTTCTATTGTTTGAATTCATTTTGTTCCTTGAATCAACTTAAGGGAGCTACCATTTGATTTTTATGGGGGGGGGCTAGGATGAAAAATTTTGTCCTGCATTTTTTTTAGCTGTAATCTTTGTCCTGCCTTTTTATTTTTCACTCTGTTCGGTCCTGCCTTTTTTTTTTGTTTATCCTGACTTTTTTTTACCGAAATTGTCGTCCTGACTTTTTTTTTTGCAAGTGTCTCATCCTGCTTTTTTTTTACTCAAAACTCCTGTCCTGCCTATTTTTTTCAAATTTCATCCAACACCATGGCTTAAAAAGTAAAAACAAACAGACTGAGAGACAGACATTAGTACATAAAACACAACATGGTAAACTAATGACTAAGCAACACAAAACCCCACCTAAAAACTGGGGGTCATCTCGGGTGCTTCCAAAGGGTCAGCAGATCCTGCTCCACATGTTATATAAATTGAAAGATGTGATTATGATTGCCAATGAGACAATCAATGATCAAACGTAGACCAAATGATGTTGATTCATGATCATACACTGTCACATCAATGACTACACAAGATTTCGTTTCATAGGCAACATCATGATCTGGTGAGAATGTGAGAAGGTTGAGTAAATTTTTGCTGAAATAAGTACTGTAAATTCAGAAGTTATTGCGATGTTTTTATTATTTCGAAAAATGTGATAGGGTTATAATTGCAATTTAATTTAAACTCACATTTTGAAATTTTTATATGAATTAATTAGACATGACAGGGATTTTTCTCAATATCACAAAAATTCAAATCGCATTTAAGTCCAAAAATGAAAATGACAAAATCGCAATAATCATGATAATAGATGCATGCAATAATTTTCGAATTTACAGTATAAATACATGTAATAGTACTATTTAGTAATTATGTCTATATAAATATTTGAATGAACTTTAATGCATTTCTTTTTCATTCTAGGTTTTTAGTTAATGGCTGTACAGAAATAACGTCAAGAGGTCAACATGCCTACCACCCCGAGAAGAGCCGCAGCAGCAAATAAAAAAGTAGAAGACTCAGATGGAGATTTAAAGGATGATCAGAAAAAGGATACAAATAAAAAAGATGCAACGGCTGAAGAAGTATCTGATGGAAATTCAAGAGGGCGTGGACGACCAAAGAAAGACTTGTCAACTCCTAACAAGGATGCAATAGATGAGGAAGAGGAAACCAGTACGGATTCTACAAGGAAGAGGCAAGGGAGGACAAAAAAAGACATACTAGTACCAGAAACAACAGAAACACCTGAAAGGAGAGTCCGAGGGCGATCAAGAAAAGACACACCTGGGACACCTGCTGTAAAAGATAGTGAAGAGTCAAAGAAAGGCAGGGGTAGACCAAAGAAAAATGAGGAAAAAGATGGAAACGATGAAATTGGCTCTCCTAGCGATGAAAAAAGAGGACGTGGTCGACCTAAAAGAGATTTAAATGACACAGATACAACAGAGTCTGATCTGAACAGTGGGAGTGATAAAGAAAGGATTGAAGTAACGTTACCAGGCCGTGGGACAGTCATAATCAAGTCTGAGCCAGATGATACCTTCCACATGTCAACTAGAAGGAAGACTGGTTTTAGTTGTGAATGTGGGCAATCTTTCTCCGTAGAATATCTCCTTGAGGATCATCAGCGGAGATGTAAGAAGGCTGAAACAGGTACTCCAAATATGGTAAAAACTATTAAGAAAGAGCCGGGATCAGCCACTTCTACACCTAAGGCCAGAACTAACAGAGAAAAAGCTAAAGAGACTCCAAAGGAAAAGGCCAAGGACACTCCAAAAGAAAAGCCTAAAGTGACATCCAAAGAAAAGTCTAAAGAAACACCAAAAGAAAAGCCTAGAGAGACACCAAGAAGAAAACCAGAATTAAAAGCAAATATAAATCCAAAGAGTGGAAATGACAAAGCAGAAACAGAAACTAGCAAGGACCTTAAAAAATCTGAGCCTTCTGAATCGGAAAAAGATTCTGCTGACACAGTTGAAAGCTCTGTAAAGGAAACAAATGATAGTGATAACCAAAATAAATCTGAGGAAAAAGACATTGATACGCCCATGGAAACCATACTAGTCAGACCTCCTGGTGTTTCTAAGGAAATTTCAACACCTGTTTCTCGTAGTAAGGCAACTGAGGTTAAGAAGATTCTTGTTGTTACGCCTGAAGGGCTGAAAAGACAAAGTGTTCCCCAACCTGCAGTTTTAAAAGTAGAAAAGAAGCCTGTTACCCCATCCACAAGAGTCATGGTCATGCCGAAGCCAAAATCGGCAGAAAAGAAAGTTGTTGTCCTCATGGGAACGAAAGAAACAGAAGTGAGTATTGATGCCATTGATGATGATAAAGAGGAGGTAGAATTAGAGGCTGTAACATATCAAGCAGTGGCAGTAGAGGGTCAACAAGAGCCCGTCATAGAACCGGAAGAACCATCTTCAAATGTTGAGACAAATGAAGAGGAAACGGAAGATATAAAAGCTTCAGAAACCATGGAAACAGAGACTGTAAATGATGGAGATGTACAGACTGCGCAACAGGAAGTACAAATAGTAGAGGTTGATGCTGTAACAGGCCAGGTAATAGTGGTACAGGAAGGTCAGCAGAAAGTTGAGAGCAATGAAAGTGCTGAACAGGTACAGGTAGTAGAATTAGAGGCAAGTGCAGAGAAGATGGCATTGCTACAGGAGAGCTTAGGGTTAATGGACATACCACAAGAACCTGTGGAACATTCTGTTGAGGAAGGAAGCTCTGAAGAAAAGGCTATTGAAGAAAAAATGGAAGTTGATCCGAGTGAAGAAGGGGTGAAGACAGAAGAACATAAAGATCAGGACGAGAGAGAGGAAGGCGAGGTTAGTACTTAGGGAGCTACCATTTGATTTTTATGGGGGGGCTAGGATGAAAAATTTTGTCCTGCTTTTTTTTTTAGTTGTAATCCTTGTCCTGCCTTTTTATTTTTTACTCTATTCGGTCCTGCCTTTTTTTTTACTAGTTTATCCTGACTTTTTTTACACAAATTGTCATCCTGCCTTTTTTTTTACCAAGTTGCTCATCCTGCCTTTTTTTTTTACTCAAAACTCCTGTCCTGCCTATTTTTTTCAAATTTCATCCTAGCCCCCCCATAAAAATCAAATGGAAGCTCCCTTATACAAGCAGTGTAAACACTTTAAACGAGTTTTGCTTGAACAGAAAAAAAGCAGATAGTTATAAATATGATTCAAAATGATTGCCAATTACAATGAATGAAACAACTCTTCACCAGAGTTCAAACGTTTTGGATATTATGCATTTGTAGGCCACTGCACTGCCTTCAATATTGAGAAAAACCCATACTGTATCGTGTGTTTAGGGCTATTCCAGAAAAAAATGTATTGGGGGGTTGGAAGGCACATTGTATTAATAATACATAGGTGATGGGTATCAGAGCAACTTTTCACACTATAATGCACTATAATTCTCAATTACGATTGTCTGGGTGGCGGGTGCTGACAAAAACTGCCTCCCCCCCTCCCCCCCCCCCCATACATTTTTTTCTGGAATAGCCCTTAGTCAAATATAAAAGCCACAAATGAAAAATGTTAAACAATTTAAATTAGAAAATTAATCGCTTAACTTTTTAAAAAATATTTATTTGTGAGAGCTTAACCTTCCAGTAACCTCACTGTCCTGGAAAGTAGTGTAAGAGCACAACATAAGAACAAACTTTTAAAATCAGTTGCAAAAAGGGTTAACTCAATAGATCGGTTCAAAGCACAACAAAATGTGAAATGAATTATTTCAGGAAATGCTCTGGAATTTTGAAATGCCACTGATTTGTGTTATAGTATCAATTTTTGCAATAATAAAAATGTAACAAATATTTTTTTTTTTAACACAATACATATATACCTGTACTTAATTTGTCCATGCATTTTATTGTGCAGTGTTGCATGTGATCGTTTTTTAAAAGAAAACAAAAGAAATCATAATAAACACTGATAAAGACGATGAAAAAAAGTTTGTTTTTTTTTAATTTTTAGTATTTATAACTTCCAATTTACAACATAATATACACAAATATAATAGCAATATATAATATATAAATCTATAGATATTATCTACTCAATACCTCTTTCTATTAGGAAAAAAGTTTTATCTAGTCTGTTTATACATATATATATATAAGATATGTGTGGCATGACGGCCAAGAAGATAACTCAACACCAGATTTCAAATGATGTTGATTAAATGCATTAAACTCACTGCCATGACCTCCATCAATGGGCAAAACTCACACCACATACAACATGTACAATAAAGGCCTGAAACAGTTCAAACTTGAAAACTAATGGCCTGATTTATGCTTGAAATAATGAACAAAAAAACAAATATATATATGATATATATATATATATATATATATACAGCAAGAAACAAAAACCACTTTGAATTACAGGCAAATGTGGACAGGTGGATATAACTACATATATTTTGACAATTTTATTTTAGGTGAAAGAAGGAGATGAAGACGACGAAGAAAATGAGGAGGATGAGGAAATTTTAGATGACGGAGCTTTGGATGGTAAACGTAAAATTACTGATGACGAAACATGGACGCCTCTTGCAAAAAGGATCAGGAGATCACTGGCTACACCAGCAACTGGTACGAAGATAAAGAGTTCTTACCGACCAAAAAAACAACCAAAGAATGCTTTATCCCTGTTATCTGAAGCTGCTAAGAAAACAATGGAGAAAGCTAAAGAGGAGAATGTTGAATTGGATCCAGTTCAGTTGAAGATTTTTGAAAGTCTTGTTTCTGTTGCCGTTAAAGATGAAGATATTGATGAGGACGAAGAAGATGATGTGATGGAAGTACGAGTGATTAAACAAGAAGAATCAGCTGAAGGTATTGAACTCGATGAGGATGGTGAAGTGGCTGCGGTTATTTACAACGATGATGAAGAAGCACTTGTAGATATTTCAGTTATTGAGTCCATGGTCGATTTAGAATCAGCTGAATGTGGCATCTGCTTCATGAAATTCAAAAATTCTAAATACATGAGAAACCATCTTGTCACCCACACAGGAAATAAAAAATTCACCTGTGAGGTCTGCTCCAAAAGATTCATGAGAAAATACGACTTACAACAGCACATGATGAGAGTCCATTCGTTCATCAAGGCTGCTCGTGGGAAAATTATTTCTTCAGAAGAAGAACTTTTAGCCAGTAACAGTGAAGCAGACTTAAAGACCTGTCAGTATTGTCAAACCCATTTCACCACTCAATTTATGCTGGATGCTCATTTGGAGGAGAAACATTCGGAAGAGAGGCCATTTGAATGCCCTGTTTGTCAGTCCAAGTTCCCAACACAGAAGAAACTTGTTCGTCACAAGGACTCTGTCCATTCTGAACGGCAACACCAGTGTGAACATTGTGAGAAATCCTTCAGGTTTCTATATGCATTGAAAGAACATGAAAAGACCCATAACGAAGCCAAGCCATTCTTGTGCGACGACTGCGGAAAAGGCTTTGCTTTGGCTAAATATCTGCAGAAACATAAACAGCGCCACACAGCTCCAGAAGTGATGGACAAAGTTTATAATTGTAGATATTGCGATAAAACGTTCGACAATCTGCATGAATATCAACAGCATATAAGGACCCATACAGAAGCTGAGGACAGAATATTCCAGTGTGATCAGTGTCCGAAACGTTTCTTTAAACAGGTAACGTACCATAGTTGTTTAGTCTCAATACTAATACACACAGTTTAAGAAAAAAAATTATTTTATTTTGTGGTGGGGATTTAAAAAAAAAACCCAGAATTCTCATATAAAAATGTAGCATAGAACTAACATGACTAAGAAGATGTGATAAAATTGCCTATGAGACAACTCTCCATCCACGTCACAATGAATAAAAAGTAAAGAATTTGAGGTCAAAATACAGCCTAGCTCACATGGAACATGTACATATACATATTCAAAGGGATTTAAAAAAAGCATACATTTTCTTGATGTGGGTTTAGTATTTTCTAATCTTATCAATTTCCACCCAGTGGCGGATCCAGAAATTTTCATAAGTGGGGGCCCACTGACTGACCTAAGAGGGGACCCGCTCCAGTCATGCTTCAATGATTCCCTATATAAGCAACCAAATTTTTTCCCAAAAAGAGGGGACCTCAGGATTTCATGTTTTTAAACCCGGGATTTCGTGAGACCCCTCCTATCCCCCCTCATGGCTAAAAAAGAAAAAAAGAGATAGTACACAAAACATCTCATAGAAAACTGAAGACTGAGCAACAACAACTTGTGCTAAAAAATGCACCACAATTTAAAATGGATATCACTAGAGGATTCTGAATAAATTACCAAAAGTCAAAAACAATATTGTAGCTATCATCTTTATTTAATGAATTGTACCTTTTTCACAGGCACATTTGAAAAGACACATCATGACTCATTCGACTGTCCGTTGTTATGAGTGCACGTACTGTGCCAAGGCGTACAAAGATCCAGATACACTACGGAAACACATCAGGTTTATCCACAAGTCCGCTGAGGAGGACGGCAACAGGAAGGAGTATCCATGTCCATTCTGTGACAAGGTCTTCTATAGCAATGGTCATCGTAAGAGACATTTGATTAAACATACAGGTTGGTATATCATCATTCCGTTTTATAAATTCTCTGAGTTTGACTAATTGAACGAAAGTCTGATGATCACAATTACTAGTAGTCAAGAATTTCTGCAGACACATTAATCTATTTTGAATAAGAAACATATATATAGAAAATCCAAAGTTGACGAAACAAATCAGAATTTAGTTCTAGAAAAAAGGAAGAGAACATATTAAGGTGGTACCCAACACTTTAACTAGAATTAATTTGATTTTCATAAAATTTTAACAAAAGTATTTACTTTGACCCTTTGACAAAAATATGAAAATTTCAAAAATTGCTACCAACCGTTTTATCAGAAAAAATACACTGGTTATATAGCAGTTTGACAAACACTTATTTTGATCATTGAGAAGCTAAATATTCCCTTAACAACACAACGTAATTAAAACGTTTAGCTGATTTTACAGAGTTATCTCCTTGTAGTGTTAGGTACCACCTTAAATAGGAGATAAAAAAAATAGCTAGGTACATTGTATATTCAAAACTCATATACATATTAGTCAAAGAAAAATTGACAAGAGCCACGGTAAAAAACGATAAAAAGACAAACTACTGTGAAAGTACTTTAATTTGTGGGTATAATCAATTTTCGTGGTTTGAGCAATATTTACATGGGCGTGGGTTTTTAAATTCATGGATTTTAGTTTCTAAAAATAAAAATTAAGGCCTTTAGAAACGAAGGTTACAAATAGTCTGGATTGAAGGAAATTGCAAAGTAAACATGAATCGTGTAAATCGAAGTGATAACACTAGTTAACCCATGATAAAGTAATCAACAGATTAAAGACCATCAAAGGTGTTAATTAGACCATAAACATGTCACAATTGAAAATATATGCAGTTGTAATAGTGGTCAATCAAATTGTGATGGCTTCCAAAAGTTTCAAAGAGAAGGCTTCAACTTTACCACTTAGGACCCATGGTTCAATAGCTTACTTGTAAAAAAATCCTGCAGAAAAAAATGTACAAGAGTAAATGGAAATAGTATTGTTTGATCATGTTAGAGATAAAAATGCAAAAAAATATTACCTCAGGAATATGTGTGACAAAAGAAAGAAAAAAAGGAACATCTTTAAAGTCATGACAACTCAAGTGAATTTTAATTTTATCATGTTTCTTTTTTTTTCAACAGGTGAAAGACCATTCAAGTGTGAAGAATGTGGGAAAGGTTTTACAGAGAAAAGGAGTCTTCAGAATCATCAAAGAATACATAGCGGTGAGTATACAGATTACAGGACAGAATAAGCATGATTAAAGGGGGGAGGGGGCGTTATAAATGGAATAATTAAAATGGGAGGGGGAGGGGGTACAGAACAGATCTAGAATAAGGAGGACAGTTACAGTAGAAAGGGAAAAGATCACAGGTGGAGGAAGTAAAGGACAGAATAAGGGAGAGGTGTTACTTGACAGAATAAGAAAGGGGAGTTACAGGACAGATTAGGGGGGGGGTTACAGAACAGAATAAGGGGGGACAAAGGACAAAATTTGGGGGAAGTGTCACCTTTACAGAATAAGGGAAGGGATCACAGGAGTCTAGAAATTACATTTTAATATAATGAATGATTTAACATGAATTGCATAGGTAATCTTTTAAAGGATATAAGACTCCTGAAATGAGTGGTCATGTAATATGAAAATATGTTGGTGGGGGTATGACATGTTTTCAACAGAGACCAAATTATGTAGACCTTAGCAACTATAGATCACCATAGTGGCTTCATCAATGAGCAAAACCCAGAGTACATAGCAATTAATACACAACTAAAAATAGCTGTCTGATTTTTGTATAAAACAAAAAAAAACAAATATGATTTACAAGTTCACAATTTCAATGTTAATCATTCCTCTTGTACAAGTCTGAATGTTTGTCAACTTTTACAGCTTACATCAAAGATGTGCTAGTTTTGAAAATGAATAAAAAAATGACATCAATCTACTGTTATTTAATAATTACAAATATCTGTTTCAGGTGAGAGACCTTACTCTTGCAAGATATGCGGCAAGGCATTTATCCAGCTCTCACATTTAAATCGCCATACCTTCCTCCATACTCAGATACGTAATTTTGAGTGCGAGGAGTGTGGCAAGAAATTCTTTGAGAATGCTGACCTCCAGAAACATCAGCGAATCCACTCAAAGGACAAGCCCTACAAATGCGAATTTTGTGGCATTGGGTTCTCACAGCCAAACATATTAAAATGCCACAGGAGGCGGCACACAGGTGAGAAACCGTACGTCTGTGACATTTGTAATCGTGCATTTATCCAGATGGGGGCACTGCAGACACATCGGAGATTACATACTGGAGAACGGCCCTTTAAATGCAGTTATTGTGGACAGGGATTTGTGTCGAAAGAGAGGATGAAATTCCACACCTACATTCATACGGGTATCACACCCCATATTTGTCACATTTGTGGTAAAGGTTTCAGGTTAAAGTTCAAACTTCAGAGCCATCTAGATTCACACGAGGGCGTCTATAGGTACCAGTGTAAAATCTGCAATAAAGGATTCTTAGAGAAGACGAAGCTCAATCGTCATATTAAACAAATTCACGACGATCCATCTAATCCAGATACTGATAGCTATATTGAGAATAACATCCGAATTATACAACGGCCAGACCCAGCAACTCCAAAGTTTCAGATCGTTGAATTGCATCCAGATGACGAAGCAACTACGACTCACGTCATTGTTGAAGACGATACACTTCGTAACTTCAGTGAAATTGCTGTCAACAGCATGTCGCAGCCTGCGGCCAATGAGGAGGTCATAGAGACAACACAGACGGTCCCAGGGTCGTACGAGATACAGACTTCAGAAGGAGACTCGACTAATGCTGTACAGCATATCCAGTTCGATTCAGAGTCTGGAGAAATCACTGCCTCAGGGGGGACAACTCTATTTGATGGTACTACAACTATCAACTTGCCAGAAGGAATCATTTATGAAGGAATGGAGAATGGGGAGGAAGTGGTATATGTGGTGATACCAGAAGATAATCAAACTGTTATCCTTTCATAGAACTGATATTATTATTAAGGAAGTGGTGTGTATGGTGATACCATTAGATGTTCAGACTGTTATCATGGTTATCCTTTCATAGAACTGATATAATGGAAGGGGTGTTTGGGGTGATACAATTAGACTTGTTCTGTCATAAAACTGATGTGAAGGAAAAAATCATTTTTCTAAATTATGTATTAAATTAGGAAGAACGATTTAGGAAATCTGCATTAAAATACTCATAGACATTTATGTTTTAAAACTGAAATAAATCTATTATAAAAGTGCAAGGCCAAAATCAAAACTACCTGCAGTGTTTCGGGTTAACAATACAACCCTTTTTACAACTTTGATTGGTGTATTGTAGAGCATAATGCATGGAATAATTCTGATATATGTACAAGTAATTAGGTGTTAAATTAGAGTGTTGTCGCTGTTTGTCAGGAGTTATCACTTGTTATAAAATGATTCACTGAACACTAGCTATACAGCAGAAAAGGTTTGTTCCGGGCTATTCCATTAAAATGTTATGATAGGGTAGAAGGGAAGTTTAATTATTGAATGTGGGTCATTGGTCTTTTTTCAGTATGCCTCTGATACCATTATGCAAAATTATCTAAAAAATGGTTCTTGGTTGTAGGGATATATATTCTAAAGTCCTTTCCTACCTTCCCCCATATATTTTAATGGAATAACTTTTTCAGAATCCTCTTGTTTGTACATGTATATATCATGTAAATACATGTAGCAATACTGAAATGGAATTGTTATGTATAACATTAAACATGTATAAATTTTTTTGAAAATTGTATTGTGTTCATAATAATAACTTCATTTTAATATTTGAAATGATTATGAATTTAGGGCAACTTTAATTACTTAGATAAAAAATTACATTTATTAACAAGCATTTAGAACACACTGTTCTTTAATTTTGCAGTAAAATTTAATGAATTCTGATGTAAGAAATGATTAATCATGTTGAAGATGAATAAAATTAAGAAAGGAATGTCTATTTTTAGAAATGATTGACAGCATATTTTTAGATTGAGGATACATTATTTTATTATCATGGTTATTTTACACTACAAGTTGATAAGTCCCCCCAAGTAAAAAATGAAAACCATGTTTCCTCGATCAGGATATTTGTGGCGGCTCAAATTCATCTGAAATCATGTAATTAAAGATAAATTTAATCGCAAAGAAATTTTTATGAAAATTTTACTGATTCAAAATATAATGAAATGAAAGATCCTCATTCAGATCCATGGGTTAAGTTTTATAGAGGTTGTTTATCCTGTTTATATATATGATTTACGTTTAAGTAAGTTATACAACATTGTACAATGAAAGCTGTTTTTTCTTTGTTAAGTTATTGGTTTGTATTTAAAATGATTGTGTATATTGTGCATATGACATGTTTATTGAGATATTTATGCATGCTATTTGCAAGATGATTTTTATGACAAAAAATTATTGGAAAATCAAATTTCATTCTTTATATAAAAGGTCAAGGATATTCCTATAATTTTTTTAACAATGTCTATGTTTTCTTTTTCCTTTAAAAGGGGATATATTCTTGCATTTAAAATTTAATCAAATTGCATGCAGAAAGTTGTGTATTTTATATCATGTATATTTACTTGTGTCATGTGCATTTAGGATAAGTATTCAAACTTGAATAATGTTTTTATTTTGAATAACATGAATTGCAATATTGTTTGGAATGTGTGCTATTTCGCTTATGTGTAACAAATTATAAAAATGCATTTTAATATTTTTTTAACAATTTTCCTTGTTGGGAATATAAAAAGATACGTTTTTACAAAACAATTTTGAAAGGGTTTTATTTTTTCTTCAGAGTTTAGTTTATTTTTTGGCAAACTTAAATTTGAGCTTGTTTAAAAGTACATTGAAAAATTCTATATAACTTTGAATAGTTTTATCTGGTTTTTTTCCCCTTCATTTTTCCAAATAAAATATTAATATAATGTTTGTTACTTTGATTTTTGAAGCAATCGGCATGGTTCAGTATTTACATTATTTTATATTGGAACATTTCTTCTTTCAAAAACAATGAAAAAATTACAAGGATTTTATAAGATTTTCAAAGTGGACATTTTGAACTAAATGTAATCAATTTATGGTAAGAACAGTAGTGGTAAGTGAACAAAAGGTTTAAGGGATAAAACCAGAGGATTCAGGATATCTAACAAAAGTTCTAAAACTATAGAAGTGAACATACTTAATTTATTTGTTGTTGAAAAATTGACTATAGACACCCGTTGTTTCATTGTTTCAAATATGTACTCAGAAGTATCAGGATAAAGTAACTTTTGAAATTTATATTCACTGATAATTACCTTACTACATTGTATTAGTTAACGTTTCATTGTTAATCAGTTTGAGTTACATTGTTGATATAATTACATTAAAATATCAAACTTCACTTTTTAGACTATTTTGACCTTTTTAGCTCACCGTTCCGAAGGAATCACTTGGCCATCACTTGGCGTCCGTCGTTGTCGTCTGTCTGGTGTGAACTATTTCAAAAATCTTCTCCTCTGAAACTACTGAACCAATTCTAACCAAACTTAAGCTGAATGATCCTTAGGGTATCTAAAATCAAGTTTGTGTTTTATTTTCTGTTTTGTCAAAAAACATGGCCACCATGGCTAAAAATAGAACATAGGGGTAAACTGCAGTTTTTGGCTTATATCTCAAAAACCAAAGCAGTTAAAGCAATCTGAAGTGGGGTTAAAGTGTTTATAAGGTAACGTTCTATCAGCCCTGAAATTTTCAGATGAATCTAATGACCCATTGTTGGGTTGCTGCCATTAAATTGGTAATTTCAGGAAATTTTGCAGTTTTTGGTTATTATCTTGAATACTATTAATGATAAAGATAAAGTGTAAACAGCAAATATTTTCAGCAAAGTAAGATCTACAAATAATTTCATATGACCAAAAGTGTCAATTGACCACATAAAGAGTTTTTGCCCTTTAAGGACAATTTAACACAATTTGTTATACGACCGCAAATTTTGAAAAAATTTTCGTCGTATATTGCTATCACGTTGGCGTCGGCGTCGTTGTCGTCGTCGTCGTCGTCCGGCGTCCGAATACTTTTAGTTTTCGCACTCTAACTTTAGTAAAAGTGAATGGAAATCTATGAAATTTTAACACAAGGTTTATGACCACAAAAGGAAGGTTGGTATTGATTTTGGGAGTTTTGGTCCAACATTTTAGGAATTAGGGGCCAAAAAGGGCCCAAATAAGCATTTTCTTGGTTTTCGCACTATAACTTTAGTTTAAGTTAATAGAAATCTATGAAATTTTGACACAAGGTTTATGACCACAAAAGAACGGTTGGGATTGATTTTGGGAGTTTTGGTCTCAACAGTTTAGGAATTAGGGGCCAAAAAAGGGCCCAAATAAGCATTATTCTTGGTTTTCGCACAATAACATTAGTTTAAGTAAATAGAAATCAATGAAATTTAAACACAATGTTAATGACTACAAAAGGAAGGTTGGTATTGATTTTGGGAGTTTAGGTCCCAACAGTTTAGGAATTAGGGGCCAAAAAGGGACCCAAATAAGCATTTTTCTTGGTTTTCGCACCATAACGTTAGTATAAGTAAATAGAAATCTATGAAATTTAAACACAAGGTTTATGACCATAAAAGAAAGGTTGGGTTTGATTTTGGGAGTTTTGGTCCCAACATAATAAGGGGCCCAAAGGGTCCAAAATTAAACTTTTGTTTGATTTCATCAAAATTGAATAATTGGGGTTCTTTGATATGCTGAATCTAACTGTCATGACTGTGTATGTAGATTCTTAACTTTTGGTCCCGTTTTCAAATTGGTCTACATTAAGGTCCAAAGGGTCCAAAATTAAACTTAGTTTGATTTTGACAAAAAATGAATCAGTTAGGTTCTTTGATATGCTGAATCTAAAAATGTACTTAGATTCTTGATTATTGGCCCAGTTTTCAAGTTGGTCCAAATCGGGGTCCAAAATTAAACTTTGTTTGATTTCATCAAAAATTGAATAAATGGGGTTCTTTGATATTCCAAATCTAACTGTGTATGTAGATTCTTCATTTTTGGTCCTGTTTTCAAATTGGTCTACACTAAAGTCCAAAGGGTCCAAAATTAAACTTAGTCTGATTTTAACAAAAATTGAAATCTTGAAGTTCTTTGATATGCTGAATCCAAAAATGTACTTAGATTTTTGTCGAGCCTGCAACTTTTGTTGCAGAAAGCTCGACATAGGGATAGTGATCCGGGGGCGGCGGCGGCGGCTACGGCGGCTACGGCGGCGGCGTTAGCTAACTTCTTAAAAGCTTTATGTTTTAGAAGGTGGAAGACCTGGATGCTTCATACTTTGTATATAGATGCCTCATGTTACGAAGTTTCCGTCAGTCACATGTCCAATGTCCTTGACCTCATTTTCATGGTTCAGTGACCACTTGATAAAAAAGTTCAAATTTTTTGTAATGTTGAATTCTCTCTTATTATAAGTAATAGGATAACTATATTTGATATGTGCGTACCTTGCAAGGTCCTCATGTCTGTCAGACAGTTTTCACTTGACCTCGACCTCATTTCATGGATCAGTGAACAAGGTTAAGTTTTGGTGGTCAAGTCCATATCTCAGATACTATAAGCAATAGGGCTAGTATATTCGGTGTATGGAAGGACTGTAAGGTGTACATGTCCAACTGGCAGGTGTCATCTGACCTTGACCTCATTTTCATGGTTCAGTGGTTATAGTTAAATTTTTGTGTTTTGGTCTGTTGTTCTCATACTATATGCAATAGGTCTACTATATTTGTTGTATGGAATGATTGTAAGGTATACATGTCTAGCGGGCAGATGTCATGTGACCTTGACCTCATTTTCATGGTTCAGTGGTCAAAGTTAAGTTTTTGAGTTTTGGTCTTTTTATCTAATACTATATGCCATAGGTCAACTATATTTGGTGTATGGAAATATTTTATGATCTTTATGTCAGTCGCGCAGGTTTTATTTGACCGTAACCTCATTTTCACGGTTCATTGCACAGTGTTAAGTTTTTGTGTTTTGGTCTATTTTTCTTAAACTATAAGTAATAGGTCAACTATATATGTTGTATAGAAGCATTGTTAGCTGTACATGTCTGGCTGGCATGGTTCATCTGACCTTGACCTCATTTTCAAGGTTCATTGGTCTTTGTTTAGTTATCTTGGTTAATGTTAAGTTTATGGTACAGTTGTTATAAAGCTTAGCTTTTTTACTTAGGACTATCAACATAATATCAATGATTAGTATAGAAGGCGAGACATTTCAGCGTGTGCACTCTTGTTTATTATGGGCCCAGTTTTCAAGTTGGTCCAAATCAGGATCTAAAATTATTATATTAAGTATTGTGTAATAGCAAGTCTTTTCAATTGCACAGTATTGCGCAATGGCAAGAAATATCTAATTGCACAATATTGTGAAATATCAAATTTTTTTTTAATTAGAGTTATCTTTCTTTGTCCAGAATAGTAAGCAAGAAATATCTAATTGCAAAATATTGTGCAATAGCAAGATTTTTTTTTAATTGGAGTTATCTTTCTTTGTCCAGAATCAACTTAAATCTTTGTTATATACAATATACAATGTATATTCACTTTTTACTACCAACTGATAAATTAAAATAATCTTTACCATTCAGTGATAACAAGCAGTTTTTTTACATCTTAATGTTTTATGATGTATTTAAATGAGTAGTTATTGTTGCAAACTCCATTAGAAATTTTAATTGAGATTAGTTTTGGAATAAGGGAAAGGGGGATGTGATTAAAAAAATTGGGTTCAATTTTTCTCATTTGAAATTTCATAAATAAAAAAGAAAATTTCTTCAAACATTTTTTTGAGAGGATTAATATTCAACAGCATAGTGAATTGCTCTAAGAGAAACAAAAATTTTAAGTTCATTAGAACACATTCATTCTGTGTCAGAAACCTATGCTGTGTCAACTATTTAATCACAATCCAAATTTAGAGCTGAATCCAGCTTGAATGTTGTGTCCATACTTGCCCTAACCGTTCAGGGTTCAACCTCTGCGGTCGTATAAAGCTACGCCCCGCGGAGCATCTGGTTTATCATGTTTTCTAACTTTAAAATATCTTCTTTTCTGAAACCACTGAACCAATTCAAACCAAGCTTAAGCTGTATGATCCTTAGAATGTCTAGAATAAAGTTTGTGTTTTATTTTCTGTTGTAAAAAAACATGGCCGCCATGGCTAAAAATAGAACATAGGGGTAAAATGCAGTTTTTGGCTTATATCTCAAAAACCAAAGCAGTTAGAGCAAATCTGACGTGGGGTTATAGTGTTTATAAGGTAATGTTCTATCAGCCTGAAATTTTCAGATGAATCTAATGACCCATTGTTGGGTTGCTGCCACTAAATTGGTAATTTTTAGGAAATTTTGCAGTTTTTGGTTATCTTGAATACTATTAATGATAAAGATAAAGTGTAAACAGCAAATATGTTCAGCAAAGTAAGATCTACAAACAAGTTTATACGACCAAAATTGTCAATTGACCCCTTAAAGAGTTATTGCCCTTTAAGGACAATTTAACACAATTTGTTTATAATGTAAAGTTCTATCAGCCCTGACATTTACAGATGAATCTCATAACCCATTGTTGGGTTGCTGCCACTAAATTGGTAATTTTCAGGAAATTTAGCAATTTTTGGTTATTATCTTGAATAGTATTAATGATAAAGATAAGCTGTAAACAGCAAATATGTTCAGCAAAGTAATATTTTTTCTGTCTATGAAGAAATAACATAAAAAATTTGGTGCACATTGAATAACGCGCGTACCGGGTTATTTAACAGTGTGCACCACATTTTTTATGTTATTTCGAAAAGACGGAAAAAATATTAGTCATTTCTTATAATTTAATTCTAAATTCCATTTTAAACCGTAGAAAACCATGAAAAAACGTTGATGACGTCACGGTCACATGACTAAATTATGTCTATGGGCTGATAACAAAATAACGTTAACCAATCAGAAGACGCGTTACATCCAAAATTAAATTATTGCCCTTTAAGTACAATTTTACACAATTTGTTTATTATGTTTTCTAAGACTTATTAATATACATTAAACCAAAAAAACAAACTACAATGAAATTGGACACTTAAACTCTTAAACGAAAGATAAATGCCAAAAAATCAAGGTGAGAGATTCAGGCTCTTGAGAGCCTCTTGTTTGACAACTTGGCAGTAGAAGGCTATAATTTTTGTACTCTGGTTAATTCAGCCCTTTTTTTCTTGCCTAAGGAATGATTGTAAGGTGTACATATAAAAAAGAAGATGTGGTATGACTGCCAATGAGACAACTCTACAGGAGAGACCAAATGACACAGAAATTAGCAGTTATAGCTCACCGTATGGCCTTTAACAATGAGCAAAGCTCATATTGCACAGTTAGCTTTAAAAGGCCCTGGAATCACAAATGTAAAACGATTTAAAAGAGAAACCTAATGTCTGTCTGGCAAGGTTCATATTACCTTGACTGTTTTCATGGTTCATGGTTAATGTTAAGATTTTGTGGTTTGATTTGTTTCTCAGGTACTATAAGAGATAGGGCCACTATATTAAGGGTATACAATGATTGAAAGAAGGTCAAGTCCGTGTGGCTTGGTTCATCTGACCGGAACTACATTTTTATAGATCATAGATAATGTTAAGTTTATGTGATACTCGTGGTACAGACATGAAATAAATCTTCGGTAAAACACACGAGACATTTCAGAATGTGCTCTCTTGTTGAATAAGTCTATAATTTTGAAATATTTATGTCTAGAGCATCACCAAAGAGACATTTAAGGCTAACACGTGCATCTGGTGCAACGCAATTGGTGCAGTTAATGTTATTACCCTTCTTGTGCATTAGATACTGAATTTGCAGTTACATAGATGTAAGAAAATTTGTTATGAGTGCCAACTCTTCACCTATAAGCCACAATGTGTAAAAGAAACTCATTATAGGTCAAATTATGGCCTTCAACACGAAGCCTTTGCTCACAACGAACTTACTGCCACACAGTCACAAAAATTACTTAGTGTGAAACCATTCAAACAGGAAAACCAACGGTCTAATCTATATGTAGCTTGCTATAAAACCAGGTCTAATCCACTATTTTCTACTTCAGAAAATGCATGTACCAAGTCAGGAATATGACAGTTGTTATCCAGTCGTTTGATGTGTTTGATTTGAAAGCACTTAGATATCTAGTGTAAATAAAACTTGTAATTTAGCTAAGACCGCTATTTAAACAAGACGGGGTTAAACTAGTTTTCATTACTTGATCCATTCTCATTAACATTCTGTGCATGAAAAACAACCATATTCCCTATAAAAGACGTTCACCTAGGTATGTGTGCATACTAGTATCCAAACAATGACACTCTCCAACTTTGTAGACGAGCACAAAATTTATGAAAAAAATCACTTTTTCGTTGTACTTGTTTTGCTGACCTTTTTGTCTGGTTAGGTTCTCTTTTATCTGCTTTATTGTTTGCTAAAAAAGTCGTCATTTAAGGACAATAACTCCTATAAAGAGTGACAGTCTACTGTTCAGTTTCTGTACAGCTTGACTTATTTGACCAATATGGCTAACATGACTAAAAATAGAACATAGGTGTAAAATGCAGTTTTTTGGCTTATATCGCTGAAACTAAAGCATTTAGAGCAAATCTGACAATAGGTATAAATGTTCATCAGATTAACATCTATATCATACTTATACACAAAAAGTATTTCTTTATACAATTTTAACTTTCATATTTGACTGTTTAAGTATATATAATTATATATTCTTTTAAATGTTATCTCATCCGATAATATTTTATGCATTTTATGAATGTGACCTACCGAATTCCCTTTCATGAATGTGACCTACCGAATTAGACTATTTACCGGATTTGTAATCACATAAGCAACACGACGGGTGCCACATGTGGAGCAGGATCTGCTTACCCTTCCGGAGCACCTGAGATCACCCGTAGTTTTTGGTGGGGTTCGTGTTGTTTATTCTTTAGTTTTCTATGTTGTGTCATGTGTACAATTGTTTTTCTGTTTGTCTTTTTCATTTTTAGCCATGGCGTTGTCAGTTTGTTTTGGATTTATGAGTTTGACTGTCCCTTTGGTATCTTTCGTCCCTCTTTTAATGCATTTTTATTTTTGTTATTATGTATATTATTTTTTAAACTTCTCTGTAACCTTTGTACTATCATGGTTTTATGAGAATAAACTATCTACCCTTAAATCTGCGTTTTAATGGTGACGGATGTGCAATCATAACATAAAAAAACTGTGTCATAATGTCGACGGATGTGCCGTCATAACATGAAAGATCTGCGTTTTTATGGTGGCGGATGTGCCATCATAACATTTAAAAATCTGTGTCATATTGTCGACGGATGTGCCGTTATAACATGAAAGATCCATGTCATAATATTGACGGATGTCCCGTCAAAACATAAAAGATCTGCGTTTTAATGTTGGCGGATATGCCGTCATAACATGCATGATTTTCGTTTTAATGGTAACGGATGTGCAATCATAACATTAAAAAATCTGTGTCATAATGTCGACGGATGTGCCGTCAAAAACATGAAAGATCTGTGTCATAATATTGACGGATGTGCCGTCAAAACATGAAAGATCTGTGTTATAACGACGATAAATGTGCCGTCATAAAATGAAAGATCTGCGTTATAAAGACGGCTGATTGCCGTCATAACATAATAGATGAGAGACTTGTAATGGAATAGATATCTCCTAGTTGATATGATAGTCACAAGTATAAGGTTTACCATTAAGTTGGTTAGTGTTTTTCTCATTGTTAAATTTCCATACAGAATCGGACTTATCGACGTAAATTAGCTACTAACGACATGGAGGATGTATGTAGGTTATAGACATTTATTGCATACCTTCCGAGGCACAAATACAGACATTAGTTTACATCAGAGCTCAATCTTCAGTTTTCTGTGTTATGAAGACTGTTCGCATGTTTGTTCTCATTTTTTTCTCATCATTGATGGAACTTCCTTCAATTAACGAATTTTAATAGTCCATTGGTAGTGGGTTTTTTTTTTAATTTTTTTGAAAAAATATCTAAAACCAAGTGCAGGTCCAGCATTTATTGATAATGCGGATTCTATGAATAGTCCAATGTACAATTATTTCTTCCCAAAGCCATTCTACAACGATTTTCAAGTTTTCATACAACATTTTGGAAGCAAACTTTACAAAAAAAAGACATTGGCAATTTTGTAATATGTCTCATTTCACACATTTTGATTGGTCTAACTGTATGCTATTTTGTAATACCAAAGATTTCCTCCCGCCCAGACCATTGGTGTCAAAAAGTAATTTTAGCCAAAAAAGTCATATATACGACATTTTAGAAGCCCAGCGACGATAGGTATACTTGTTATTTTTTAAATTTTAATAATCAACTTCTTTACAGCATTTTATTTTGTTATTTTTTTGCATCCGTTCTGTTCTAGGATACAGATAATATTCTCATCAATATAACATAAACATATTAAGCATTCCATACGATTTATTACGTTAGTCTACATATATCCGTGTAAGGTTACAATATGGACACCATTTTACACAGGGTAGCCGTAAGCAATGTCATTGTCGGAATCGGCATAGATGATAATTCCGGGTTTCACTTTCATAATCATCGGGTATAAAGAACCGATAGTATGATGTCCCGGTCCGATATCCGCCCTCGCAACAACGTAAGAAGAATTTAAACTTTGTGTATCGTACACATGGGGATTTTTATAAATAATACCTTTGCCGTCTATCTGAAGAAATGGGTATTCGGTACTCTTCGTAGTAATAAGAATATGGTGTCTTAAACCATCATTGGGAATTGTAAACTCCTGAACTCTTCCCAGCTTCCCTTCCGGTTTAATAATAACCATGAAAGGTACAACAGGTTTAGTTTCTCCCTGTTGATAATAAACTGCCATAACTGGTTTGTCAGATTCTACTTTTATAGAGGCGTTGCTGTTGATATCTATGTAACCCCCAATTTTGTCTACTACTTTTGTTGCTTGTTTGAAATGTTTGCCGAGGAGAGTGATGGATGTATTTGGATGTGCAGCGATTAAACGTAAAATGAATTGTTTGTTATCAAATAATGGTGGTATAAAAAATGACGTTCCTAGTTCTTTAACTGGAGGTACCATTTCCAATAACTGATTCATCAAACCACTATTCACGGGTACTTTTGCACCATCAACACCAGACTGCACTCCTATAGCTTTGTTTGATTGGACTACCGTACCAGTCAGGTCAGTATTACTGGGAAGTTCAATGGTTCCCCTTTCTGGTAAATGAATTGAAATTGTATCACCATCTCCATACTTTGTATTATTATAACTAATCGTTTCAGTCTTTTCGAGTAGTTTCAATGTTATATTTACGTCTGTATCGACGGATGTTGCAACGATTCCGATAAACGATTCCCCACCCCCAGAAGGGACGAAAGACGGAATAACATACGACGTTGATAGCTTTTCTTTTGGTAAAACAAAAAATCCTTCATTGGTTATCGTATCCTTATATAAGGCATATAAATCAGTTTTGCTTGATGTAAGTATATGTACTCCTTTCTTTTCAATTTCGTTTCTAATGACTTTGAATTCCGATGGAATATCGATTACTTGTGAAGTATTAAAGATCGATATGTTTTGACATAATCCGATATCAGGGTTGTATATAACTAACCATTTAACTTTAGACGATGATAAATGTAGTTTAAAGGTTGACATAAAACTAAGGAAACCATTGTTACGCATCAAGTAAAATTGTCCAGTATCTAAAAAATAAATGTTAAACTTTTGATCATATAAACAATAAGTTTTAGTACCACTATGAAATAAGACCATTTCCAGGCAAGAAACTACATTTCTGTAAATATAGACAATGCAATTTCCCATAGGAACTCCCTTTGCGGATAAAACTGTGACACTTACTATGTAGTTTCGTGAAAAATTATATCCTAGAATGGAAAACTGATAAGCTCCTATTTTTTCAAAGCTCAACATAACGGGCCTGTGCGGCATATTTTCAACATGTATATGCCCTGAAGTTGTTAAAGTTTAAACTTTTACTAAAATTATGTACCACCCCTACCTTTACATTTTGCCTACTTCAGAATTTATCTTTCACCACAATATAATGTTTTTATAGTTGTTACAGTCCGAAGTTATGTCTCTATGAGATGAAACATAGAGATAATATCTGGGAACCAGTATGTCAACAAATCAAATTATCTATGAATATTATATTAAAAGAGGCGTGGTTTGAAAAACATCTGTAAGTGCAACCTATGAGGTACCACTTACGACATCTCCATGTTTCATCGTTGTGATACTCTTTGTTGTCATTTTAGCGGTATATGTATCATTGCCATAAAGCACGAGGTTTAGCTAACCACATAAACCAGGTTCAACCTACTATTTTTTTTTTATTTCCTGTACCAAGTCAGGAATATGGCAGTTGTTATCGAATAGTTGGTTTCTATGTATGTTGCATTGTCTTTTGTTTTTTGTTGCACTTCAGTGTTTCTGTTGTTCTTTGTTTTCCTCTTATAGTTGATGTGTTTCCTTGGTTTTAGTTTGTAACCCAGATTTGTTTTCTCTCAACAAAATTTTTAACAGTGGTATACTGATGTTGCCTTTATTTATTCAATCACATGGGTGAATTTTGATAGAAGTAATAAGTTGTCGGCTGCAATTATTATGTCATTTGCGATTACAAATTTCGAATATTTCACAATTCGAATGCCAATTAACAAAAAAATCAATAATGTTAAAAAAAAATATGAATACCTTATAAAATATAACCAATTTTGATACGTTAGTAAATGGTTAATCGGTTTTCCTCCAATTTTTTTGTCTAATAAAGAATTAAGAATAAAGCCGTAACCTGATATAAGCGTCATTTGCTATGATTGGTCCAACTGCCAGTTAATATGCAGTTGTCACGATATGGAATAAAAAACATTGGTAAACAGTCTTGAATACAATAAATATAAGAAGATTTGGTATGAGTGCCAATGAGACAACTCTCAATCCAAGTCACAATTTATAAAAGTAAACCATTATAGGTCAAAGTACGGTCTACAACACGGAGCCATGGCTCATACCGAACAGCAAGCAAAAAATAAAAGGGCTCCAAAAATGTATGAATTAAAATTCGTCTTATTCTTACTTTTTGAAATAGGACCTTTGCATGCTGCGAAAGGATCTACTGTCGTCGTCTGCTCAGCTGTTGTCGTTTGCTCAACAGTTGTTGTCATAGACTCTGTCGTCTGTTCGGTTGTCGCTTCTAATGTGGTTTCCTCTGTTGTCGAAATTGACTCAGTCGTTGCTTCCTCTGTGGTTGAAAGCTCGTCTGTTGTTGACACCTCTCCTGTGGTTGACACCTCTTCTGTGGTTGATACGTCGTCTGTTGATGACACTTCGTCTGTTGTTGATATTTCGGCGTCGGTAGTCGACCATTCTTCTGTAGTCGATAGTTCATTCGTCGTAGATGATTCTGAGGTTGCTTCATCTTTAATGGTAGTGGTCTCCAAACTTGTTGATAGTTCACTATTTGTTGTTGTTGGTGAATTTAGAAGATCTATTGAAAGCAAGATCAAGTATACAAATGACAAAAGAAAAATAATAATCTGTACTTAATACATTAATTTTATCAACGTAGTGTATTTGAAAAAGTATTTTGTCATCATTAGAAAAGATGAACCAACACATTATGAAATGCATGCGTCCGAATCGCTTAACTCGATTTACCTTTATCAGCCTCAAAGCTGAATGCTTGACTTCAATGTTGTACTTTGTTTAACCTTTTTGTTTTTTCGAGCGTCACTCACGAGTCTTGAGACGAAACGAGCGTCTGTTGCAATACAAAATTTCAATCCTGGTATCTATGATGAGTTGATTTGAAAGCTAAGGAAGGATGTATATGAACCGAAAAAAAACGCCGTTTTAGAATCTAATGCATTCTGGGTAATATTTTCAAAAGCGTACATCAAAGCATCGTGATTGGTTCAAAACGTCATAAACAATCGAAATTCTGCCACTGACGTGACATCATTTTCATTTTGGGGTACGAACAATTGAATTACCCACAGTCCTTTAATTTCTGAAACGGCCAACTAAAGAGCAACATAGGCAACCCCACGTGAACAAATAGCTAAATACTTCTCAGTTCAACTTTGCATAAGTTATGTTGTTTAAACATTTGTTATCTCCAATAGGCATAGGTCTATTGTGTGTCAATTTTATGACGCGTGATTGCAAATGAAAAGATAACCAAAGCAAAGGAAGATTGCTTTCATTGTTTTTTTTACATCTGCAAGCATTTCAACATGGGATAAAATATCACATAGCTTTAGGGCGGACTCCCAGCATCAAGTGCAGTGACAATATTTATCCACCTATATAAAAAAAAAAACGTTTCTCCAGGACACTGTGGCTTTAAAACGACTTAATGGTATGTCAGTGACATTGTAAATATGTTATTTTGTTTAAACGTTAATCCATGCTTTTATCTTAATATTTTTTTCGATCACTATAATCTTTCTAATCATTAAATGTGATTTATGTGTAATAATTCATTTGATTGTATGCTGAAACTTTGATCCCTATTTACATTCGGGGCTCCTTTAAAGGATCATATGATCATTTATGATGCAGGAGTGATTATGTATCTTACCACAGCGAGAACAAGTAGAAAAACAACCATAACTCTTGATGTATAATTCGTTCTCACACACTATATCTTTATCTAGAAGATGACAATAGTGCATGTGCTGATTTTCATGGTCTAGACATGACTTGTCACCAGAGGGAGTCGTTTGAAAGTTTCCCGGTTCTTTGGTTACCAAGGCAACCGTTGAATCCATTGTAACCACAGGAAGTGTTACACCAGAATTTGGATCCAGATCTAGTTAAAAGAAAGTTTATTTCAAAATTGCACAATAGGAGAGAAAATGAGGAAAATGTTTAAAGACCATAAAACGATAACATTATCATGGCACGCTTTTGGGTTTTTTTCTTTTTCTTTATGCATGGTCTTGGTTGTGCATTTTTAGGTGTGAATTTCCATTATTCCTAAAAAAATAATTTACAGTAATTTCCCCACTATTATGACTTTTGCTGTAAGCCCTTCCTACAACATTTCACGGCGATTTAATTTCGCTATTTTATGTTATCATGAATATTTTAACTTGATGCTTTTGAATAAGGGTAGATTCTTTTTTTAAATATTTGCGAAGAGTTAAATTCGCCATTATTTATTTACTCGCAAAAGTCGCAAAAAATAAATCGCTCGCGAAAATAAGTTTAAAAGAGGGACGAACGATACAAGAGGGACAGTCAAACTCATAAATCGAAAATAAACTGACCAATCCATGGCAGGAAATATAAAAAAAAGACAAACAGACAAAATATAGTACACATGACACACATAGAAAACCAAAAACAATAAGCAACACAAACCCCAACAAAAAGTAGGGGTGATCTCAGGTGCTCCGGAAGGGTAAGCAGATGTGGCATCCGTCGTGTTGCTTATGTTATAATAAATCCGTTTAATAGTCTTAATGTTTCTCACCACAACGATGACATGTTGAGTAACAACCGGAAGTAATTATATGCTGTTCGTTGAAGCAGTCCACATCAATGTTTATATCTTTGCAATAATGTTGTGTATCGTGGTCTTTACAGGCTTTATCACCAGCTGGCGTTGACGTTTTGATAGGCTGGCATAATAATGGGTTGATATCACAGAATAAATCTGAAAAGGAACGTAATGAAAATCAACAAATATTATAATAATAACTTAATAAACACAAACTACACTTACAAAAGAAGCAAAGGCAGCACATAAAGCAACGATTAAATTAGAATTGAAATAACATATTTATTAACCCAACACAACAAATGACCACTAGTGTTCCTTGTCTTCAGTTCCAAATAGACGTTTTTTTATTATATTTTTTTCGATGTGTCTTCAATGGCGAGGTAGCATAATTGCCCACGATATGCGAAGTTTTTCCATTACCTGCAAAATTTGTCATGCACTCTTATCTTTGTATTTGGTGTTTAACTCATTAAAAAAGACATGTCTTAAATCAATATACATTTTATTATGTAACAGCAACAAAAGGATTTTGTACTATCTGTTATTTAACAGTTCGTTTCTATGTATGTTGAAACTTGCATTTTCGTATGTTTAATGTTGCACTTCAGTGCTCTGTTGTTTCGTTGTTTTCCTCTTATAATTTATGTGTTTCCTGAGTTTTAGTTTGTAACCCGGATTTGTTTTCTCTCAATAGATTTATTACTTTGAACAACGGTATACTATTGTTTGCCTTTATTTGTTTTGTTAACCAATGTTTGATGTATACGTATATTCCTGCCAGAACCGAAGTACTGGCTACTGGGCTGATGATACCTTTGGGAACAAACAGATCATAAACAGACGTATCGACCAAGTGGTAGTAGCGACATTACCGGTACCATGCAATTCTACTGTAGCAGATGTGTATTTCGACAAATAAGTTATTTTCACTGATGCTGGAGGCCAAATATATCGTATACGTTGATAAGTTATAAGTTACACATATACTCACTACAGCGTCCACATGTAGAATAACACTGAGATTTAAACACTGATTGCTCATCATAGCAGACAACATCCCTCGATTCATATTGACAATATTTTGTCGAACCATCCAAATCGGCACAAGGAAAGTGGTTACCTATAAGATATCATTCATGAATAATAAAAGAAAGAAAAAAATGACAAATTGATACAAACTTTTTAAAGTGTCGCGTTTCGTACTAGTATGCAATATTATTCACATTCCGGCAACAGATGATCGTATTTACTGTATCAGAACAATCAACCAAACCATTTAAACTTTAATTTCAAATGGATCACTTTCTGTTCATCACTAGGAAACTTAAGCAACAACCATCTATCAAGGATATCAAGATAGGTAACGTGAGTTCTGAAATATTTGATTTACTTGGAGATACCTACTTCGAATGCAGACGATGCTGAAATGTTCCTACATAGAAATGGAAAGTTCACAATTGATAAATTGAAATCAGCTTATTTGTTTTAAATTTGGGTTCTCATAGGACAATCGTTGCCAATTTCCTTATGTATCGGAAGATACCAGACACACGTAAATATTTGAGAATTATGATTAAGTAATAGTTTTGTGATAATTCATTCTGATCAATTATTTTCAAAAGTGAACACCAAAACGTTATCGAATTGGTTCAATTCGTCGTAAACATTGTAAATTCAACCAAGGACGTGATTTTTTTTTTCCATTTTGAAGTACGAACAATAAAATTTACCCACAATCCTAAATATTCAGAAACGGCCTGAAAAACTTAACTTACTGCAATATCCACATGTAAGATGACATCCTATACCGAGGGCAACTTCAGCATTCGAACATATGTTGACACTTTTTTGCAAATATGGACAATTTGGGTCAAGGTCACGGCAGTGTGGGTGGGTTTTCACTGGTAAACTGGTTGTAGATGCAGTAGGACTAGTGTTGTTGTTTGTTTTTGTTATACCACTTGATTTATTTGAAGAACCATTTCCGCTAAAATTAGGAATCCCAGTTATTGGCGTTATCCTGTTTGAGACTGTGGTTGTTCCGTCAGAAGTGGCTCCACCGGAAGTTGGCATGTCTGTACTGTTCATGGATGACTGCACTGTACCGGAAGTATTACAAGTAATTGGACATATTTTTGATATAAGTTTATCGCTACAAATGATTTTCTCATTATATCGCGATAACAGATCTTTACATGCAGTACTTTCATTAGTGCCAGCTGTCTGTGATGTAAGAATAGATTTTACAGTAGTCATTTTTTCAGAAGGCATGCTATTTGTTGAAGGCAAGAAGTCACCACATCTTTTGCAGGTTTGCGGACAGATGTGCACTGCTGTTAGTTCGTCTGAACATATAGAAAAACTTTTGCTTAAAACCGGACATATTGATTGGTCTATACACACTTTTTGTCGATCAGTTGTAACTTCAACACCACAGCGTCCACAAAAATGACGACACAAATTATTCGCCACTTTTGGCTCATTACAAATGTCCAATTTCAAAGCATGCGCCCATACTGTGCAATGTTCTACATCTTGTGACTGACACGAACCTGTAGAGACATCAGGAACAGGAGTCGTAAGCGCTGAAATAAGAAGCACGCAAATTATGCTAGCACGCATAAAGGAATTAGTAATCTAAGTCAAAAGAGACCAAACATAAGTTTTTATATTCTTATCTATATTATAGTAGAAACCAAAGACATTTGAAGACGGTTTTTTTTATTAGATTTATTTCACTGTGTGTATCATAAAAAAATACTCAAGCAATTATGGGCGCAAGCTATTCGGTCTCTTCCCACCTTTAATATTTCGAATACTCAGAGTGCTTTTTAACCATTTGTACTGAAGAGTCAGAATATTTGCATTTGTGTAACCTCCTATACACTTCTTAAAGTTATCAAAGGTAGCAGGCTTATATTTTAATACGCCAGACGCGCGTTTCGTCTAAATAAGACTCATAAGTGACGCTCGGACAGATCAAAAGAGTTTTAAAGCCAAAGCTGTACAAAATTGAAGAACATTGGGGACCCAAAATTTCAAAAAGTTATGCCAAATATATGGCTAAGGTAATCTATTCCTGGGATTAGAAAATTCTTAGTATTTCGATAAATTCATAATTTCGTAAACAGTAAATTTATAAAAATTACCATTCTATTGATATTCATGTCAACACCGAAGTGCTGACTACTGGAACTGGTGATACCCTCGTTCGGGACGAAACGTCAACGAGCAGTGGCATCGACCGAGTGGTGTTTAATAGTTATCAAAGGTACCAGGCTTATAATTTAATACGCCAGACGCGCGTTTCGTCTAAATAAGACTCATCAGGGACGCTCAGATCAAAATAGTTTTAAAGCCAAAGATGTACAGAGTTGAAGAGCATTGAGAATGTCATGGAAAGGTAATTACATTGAGGCTTCAAGCTTTTTAACAAATATATTGTATAAGTCAATTTGTAAAAATAAAACTGAATCATCAACTGGTGTTAGGAAATGGATGCGTATTTTACAAATTGATGGGAATCTTGGTATTAACCAACTATATGTTTTCATGTTTCATTATTTAGAAGAAAATAAGTTAAAAATATATAAATGGAAACTTTTACAATTCATATTAACAACAAAACAATTATTGTTTAAATGGAAACAGAAGAATGACAGTCTATGTAATGTATGTAACGAATAAGAAGATTATAACCACTTTTTTTTTATTTTTGTCGAATTTTAGAAACTATTTGGAAAAGTATTTATGAGTTAATCAAATAATCAAATTTAAATTTTAGAGTATCGTTAAAGCAAGTAGTCTTTGGATATAAAATTTTTGACACAAATTATTTTGGTCTGAATTATTTCCTAACAATTTTAGGTTTTTCTATATACAAATCATATTATGTATCTAATCAGAAATTGACAAAGGTAAATGTTTATAAAATTTTTGTTCAAGAATACATTAAAAGATATAACGAAAACAGAACAATGAAATTTAATCCTTTACTGAAGTCACTAAAATGAAATTTAGCCGATAACCTGGGTAATCAGTGGAATATAACAGGATACACCAAGAAAAGCTTGGTTTCTTGGTGTAACAATGTAACAAGCATATTTGGTGAATAAATATATAATGTTGTTAAAAAAAAGAATGTCATTCGTTACAAGCAACACATTGAAACCTTGTATATTAAATATCATGTCAGTAGGCGTGTTTATTATTTTACATACTAGGTCAATGGTTGTGTTTAATTATTAATACACGGTTTGTAGAAATGCTTCGGTACTTTAAAATAACGATTTTGGTTCTCAAACTAATATACATTGTAAACATCAGAATTATATTTTTTGTCATTCGTTTTAAACAAAAGAGTGTAAATAATTTAATGTTTTTTTTTGTAATGTTGTGCTAAAATAGTGATATCAAAGTCTACTACAACGTCAAAATTCCCCAAATTAAGAAAGTGGAAAATTTATTTTCACAGTGCGCGAATGACCTTAAACGGTTGGAAAGGAGTCATTACATTACCTATTAGAGGACGTACAAAATTCACAAACATATTGAACTCCAAGGAAAATTCATAACGGAAAGTTTCTAATCAAATGGCAAAATCAAAAGCTCAAACAGATCAAACGAAGGTACAACAAATGTCATATTCCTGACTTAGTACAGGCATTTTCTTTTGTAAAAAGTGGTGGCTTCAACCTGGTAGCTAAACCTTCCACTTGTATGACAGTCGTATAACATTCCATTTTATTGACAACGCTGTGTGAACAAAATAAACAGACATGATAGGTAAAAATGACAAAAATAGGGATACAGCAGTCAACGTTGTGTTATTATCTTTACATACGATAGTACTTTGTCTGACATATTTGTGAAAGCTTCATACCTGGTTTGAATTGATCTTTATTGCAATAATCAGTATCGCAGCATTGTATGACATCAATGGCCTGGCGACGGCGACGGCGTCCGACCGGACTGAACTGGGCGATGTTTCTTGAATTCGGACACATCTGATAAAAAGTGCAAAACATTAAACTATTTGTATCAAAATATTCTATTGAAGCAAAATATTGATTAACTCTTTAAGTTTGTCTGTAAATTTAGGAATTTGTGTAGAGGGTTAGATATGAAATGCTTAAATACAATAGCATTGAGAGAGAGGTGTAAATGGTATAAACCATAATATATTTTCGAATTGTTTAGTAGAAAGTAGAAAGAGCTGTATCATATATAAATGAAGAGGTTTTTTTCAAACTTTGACAAGCGAACTGAAATTCCAGGTCAATACAAACTGACAAGCTTAATCGTTAACAATTAACCGAACAAATGTAAAACAACTACAGTATTTCTGACTTATTATTTATATTATACCTGGTTTTATAGCTTGCTAAACCTCCTACTAATTTATCGTTCCGTAATAGTGAAAAAAATTGGAAACGCAACCCAAACGGATCATATCTGACTTGAGAATTCATTATAAAAACAAATAAATCCTCCCTCCCCCTTTACAGTGATGGCGCCTTTTCTCCATTTTATTAACTATGATGTATTTGATGTCGTATGTATACACAATCTATATAGTGAAATATTGTACTCACTACTTTGGGTACGCATCCTTTTTCATATGTTGTATGTCCATATATATCCATGTATCTGCGAGTTCCACAAAGTTGGTCGTTCTGAAAAAATAAATAGATAAACGAAATTCAGGAAACGCGACATAGTTTAAATAGTATAGATGGATAAACGTATCGAAAGGTAAGAAACGAACATTAAGTAAAACACAATTCTTTCAACCCTACTCATTCGGATAAGATATTTCCAATCAAGTTCTTTGATGGGTCAAAAAAGCGACTAGATATATGATAAGGACGAACGTACTCGAGGAGTTTGTCTATCTGTTACCTAAACATGCAAGGAGAACATTGTTTAATCACAACACCTGCACCCAAGTCGACCAGTTAAAGGTTCAGACAGTTATGCATTCATCTAAAATGCAAAATTGAATAAATATCTCCACCGTACGAACAAAGATGGAGATACGCAAAAAGTAAAATAAAAATACCGAACTCCAAGGAAAATTCAAGTCCCTAATCAAATGACAAATTCAAAGCATTTACATACTCGTTCAATCTTCCCGTGGAAACAGACAAGCAAATTAACCCGCAAAACCCTGATCTGAAATCTGGTGATATATTCAAATGCGATATAAAAGTAAAATAGCAAAAATAACGAACTCGAAGGAAATTTCAAAACGGAAAGTCTCTTATCAATTGGAAAAATCAAATGCTCAAGCACATCAAACGAATGGAAAATACCAAAGGAACAGTCAAACTCATAAATCGAAAATAAAGTGACAACGCCATGGCTAAAACTGAGCAACACGAACCCCACCAAAAACTGACTATCATACTCCTGACTTGATACAGTCATTTTCTTACTAATATGTAAAAATGTATAACAATTTATTACAACCACCCACGATCTTAAATCAGTCATTATATGTGTTACCTTTTCTAGTTCACATTGTGTGTCAGCATGACAAAGGTCTGGATTCCTGGCTTTAAAACACGTGTAGCAGAACAGTCCTGCAGCAAATGATAACACGTGTTAGACATGTTTAAACAGAAACTTAAAGTACTATATAAACTGATGTTAGTAATACACAAAAGATAGATAGTAAAATTGTACATTTTTTCTGAACAATTTTATCAGTTTTTTTTTATGACTGTGATTTTAAAATGCATCTAACTTTCAAATTTAATATAGGAATTTTCAGTTTCGATGTCTCTTTGTGCGTTCTGATACAGTACTATGTAGTGACTTTAGTAGGGAGGTACCATTTGATTTTTATGGGGGGGGGGGGGGGGGGGGGGGGGGGGCTAGGATGAAATTTGAAAAAAATAGGCAGGACAGGAGTTTCGAGTAAAAAAAAAGGCAGGATGAGACACTTGCAAAAAAAAAAGTCAGGACGACAATTAAGGTAAAAAAAAGTCAGGATAAACTAAAAAAAAAAAGGCAGGACCGAACAGAGTGAAAAATAAAAAGGCAGGACCGAGATTACAGCTAAAAAAAAATGCAGGACAACATTTTTCATCCTAGCCCCCCATAAAAATCAAATGGTAGCTCCCTTAGCTCATTTCCGGCAACAAAAATCTAGATCCAAGCAACTCATAAACTGTTTTTGACCACTGTGTTTGATTGGAGAAAACTATTGATTTCAATCTGTTAAAGGTTAGGGTCACGGTTGCTAGAATCGAATAAAAACAATTTGGTATATTTTTCTGTAAAAGTAAAGAATCTCGTTGGTTCCTTAAATATAAACATGGAATCTCATTGGTTGACGATTCAAAGCAATGACTTTCATTAGCTGTCATATAAAAGCCAACGCAACACGTTGATTTCAAATTTTTGATTTATATGAGCCTCCTCATGGTGTTTTTGATTATGAGGTTACTTGCATTTTTATAGTGATTATTCGATTATCAGACAAAATATTTCATGATTATTTGATAATCTAGGACTGTATTATCTTTTTTTTAATGATTATGTGTTTATATTGGCCAAATCATTGTGATTACTTTGACACCCTCATGAGGGTTCAAATGACAATCTGAATCAATTTACCTCTTTCTTCTGATGGAGAAATCCAAGCAAATAAGATTGTTGCTATAACCAGACCTGCAAAAAGGTACAGATAGTATAACAACACAATTGAAATTAAGTACAAAGCTCGTGATTCCAATATTTACATGTTTTAACACTGACAGCAGTTTGGTTTATTGAAGTTACATTTTTTTGTTGTTGAAATATTGACCCTAACCTTGAAGTAATTACAACAGTAGATTTTTAAGTTTTAATCTTTAGCATTATATCCCAAATATACACAGAAAAGAGTCCCATTAAATCTAACTTGAAGAAAACTAAAATTAACGATTTTAAAGTTCCTATGGATATTTGCTTTGCTATGGAAGAAAACTCTGCAAAAAGGCAGAAATATCAATAAAAATTGATACAAAATTTTACCTTTACCGCTTCTTTTCAACAGAATGTATTGATCCTTGATATTTCAGCCATCTATAGAGTATGACAAACAACTCTAAAGGTGTTTTCATACCTTTTATCAAGCTTCAACCTAGATTTATTAATTCATTAGTTGACCTTTTATTCGATTTTTAGCATGTCAAGATAAAGAATCTCAAATTTAATAATACTAATTAAGCATATAATTTCTTCTTCTTTTTATCGTTTGAAGTTCCTAAACAAGGAAGATGCTGAACAAATATAACTTACAGATATAAACAATACCAAATATTCACATTATTTTCTCAAAATGGTCACAAAGCCATGAATCGTTATTGGGTAACTGGGGTATTTAAAATCTAGTTTAACTAATGATATTCAAGCGGATTTTGTTTTGATATTTTTAAAATGAGAGGTTGTTTTTAATATTTCGTTTAAAAAGTGTTTTCTCATTGCTAAAAAGTGAAATCACAAAACTACTAAACTCCGACGAAATTTCAAAAACGGTAAGTCCCTAATCAAATGGCAAAATCAAATGATAAAACAATCAAACGAATGGACCACAACTGTCATAATCCTGACTTGGTACAGGCATTTTCAAATGTAACAAATGGTGGATTGAACCTGGTTTAATAGCGCTAAATCTCTCACTTGTATGACAATTGCATAAAATTCCATAAATTTACAACGATGTGTGAACAAAACAGACATAATAGGAAAAATTATCAAAAAAAGGGGAACAGCAGTCATCACTGTGTCACAATCTTCATTAGAACAAAAACAAACTAATATTTAACAAAAATGGACAAAAAGCATTTATCAAATTTAACAACCACATTCATTGCTTACTTATATATGTATTTGACATCAACCCATACAGGATTGAAATATTCAACTGTTAGTGTTTGACGTCGCAGTAAGAAATAGAAATAATTTTATCATTCAAAGTATTTTCAAAATTATAATAGAAAAATAACATAATGGCAGGATCTTTAAAAGTACAAGGCCATGTCATATGTACAAAAGAAACACAAAAAGTCACACGTACAAAACATACCAGTAAAAATGGAAGATAATTCAAACAACACATTGACGGGATGTATAAGTACCGAGCCATCTTTAATGAATATCACAGAAAACAGACCAAACAAGTAATATTAATAATAGAACAAAAACAAATAAAAGAACAATATAACACGTTATTAAGATGATAAACAACGTCAGTACGCAGAATCTAGACATCAAGACCATCATATATTATTTGTGAAGTTGATACGGAATATTTATCAACAAAGTCTTGGTACCTTCCGGTAATCTTTTTTAGAAAAAGGACGAGACGTTCTTTGGCCTACTTCTGGTTCATCAACTTTCTGCTAATACACTGGTTACGTTTTCCAAATGTCTGAGTAGGAGCTGCAAGCTCTTGAGTATCGAATAAGTGTATATGTATATGTATGGAAATGTGTATCCCATTTAGAGGTGAAGTTGGTATAGTGCTATTAAGGTGGGAAAAATTGATAATTTCAAAATTAAAATCACTCGTTTGTCAAAGATTCTGGTACTGAGATGACTGTGTATGTCAATTTCGAAGTATATGTCTGAGGCGGAGGAAGCCGTGTAACTTGTTTCTTTAATTTCTATTTCCGGTTGATATATTAATGGAACCCAATCAGAAAAGTTTGGACTGTTATTGAAAAGAACACCATCAATATATCTGAAAGCGAAATTATATAATCTGGCTTCTTTGATTTTCTTGTTTTTTGACAAGTGTCTGAACGAACTCCGATTCATATGGAAATAAGAAGAGGTCTGCAATGAGAGGTACACAGTTTGTTCCCAAAGAATGCCAAGGCTATGTATTGAATACAGTACTTTGGACTCTTTGTACTTTTTGTCGTGAAATTATGACTTTGATGAAGAGTTGTCTCATTGTCACTCATATCACATCTTCTTATATCTATGTTGAGAGTATAACTCTTGCTGAGCAAGACAACATAGATACACGCTCTAAATCACTAACCATTGAAAAGAACCGTTTCAAAAACCCTTCACCTATAGGTCACGTCAGAGTTGGAAGTTAAAATTATCATCCTTAACTTTTTTATTCAAACGTCACGGATGAGTTTTATGGAGACGAAACGCTCGTCAGTCGCATATACAAAATTTCAATCCTTGTATCTAGGTTGAGTTCAAGTCTAACTCGCCACATTTTTCTAGTGACGAAATTTCCAACCAAATATACTACAGCCCCTCCCGCTCCAAAAAACTACCAATATAACAAATAAGAAATATGGAGTATAATCAGAGACATATAATACAATTATATTATATGTCTCTGGTATAATCATATAATAGTACAAAATAATGCGAACAGTTAGATATAGACTAATTATAAAAATATAGATATAGGAAGATGTGGTATGAGTGACACATGTGCCAATGAGACAACTCTCAAAGTCACAATTTAGCAAGCTATGAAGGGCAGAACTGAATTACTTGTGTAAACCATTCAAAAGGGAAACGGTCTAATCTATATTAAAAAAAAAAGAGAAACGAGAAACATTTATGAACCACATACAACAAATACTGAACATCAGGTTCCTGACTTAAGACAGGAACAAACAATTACAGAGGGTTTAAACGTTTTAATGGTTCCAAACATTCACCCTTATCTGAAACAATAGTGTAACTTCACAACATATAACTAGTTACACTTTGGGGCTAGTATCATGTCTTATACTATAATAAAGGATCGCTATGTCTCGCCTACGTAACGGAAAAGCGAAATATACCGGAGGGATATGCAAACTAATGATTTGAAAATAAAACTCGTAAGTAAACGCTCAATGTTTCTATCTATTTATTTATTGTTGAAAAAAATCTTTGTAGTTCTATATCAACTTTTTCTTTTGGCTTTATGTAAAATTTTATATGCTTTCTTTCAACTATCTGTATTCCAAAGTTGTATTTTGAAAATTTGAAAGTCTAGACTTAACTAATTATAATCATACTACCTTTAACCGTCATTATCTCCTGAAACCAGCCAGCATTTATCGCTATTATATGGATATATAAGTGCTATGACTAAAACGCCTCTTATCTCTATTTTGTATAGGTATAGTTGTATATTAGAAACTGTAATATTTTAATATTTAATTTTAAGAATATGTCATATTAATAAACGGTGTTGTCGGTATTTTATTGACGTAAAATCAATTGATTTAAGATTTAACACTTGTTCGTATGATCTGCGAGAAAACTACTTAAGAAAATTACCATTTAACTGCAAATAGGGCTGGGGGTATAATTTTTTTCGAAAATGTATTTTGAGTCCGAAATTTGATTCCAAAAAACATTGCGGTTTGATTGATAACGCCGATTTTTTTTAAATTTTGACTAACCCCCCCCTCTTTTTTAAGTTAAATCGTTGCTCCCAACGTCAATTTGATAACATTCAAGTCATTTGAGATCTGGTGAAAAGCAATCGTACCTATGAGATGGCAAGATAATGACTGTCGGTATCGTAACGAAAAAACAACTTATCTGCTTTCGTAAATGATGTACAAACTTATAAAGGTTGTGGTAAAAACATTGTTTCATCTTTACTTTACTCCTAATCTCAAGTCCGAAAAAAGAGAGGAAAAAATACCAGAGGGACATTCAAACTCATAAATCACAATAAATCAACACCATGGCAAAATAATAAAAAGAAAAATAATAGTACACAAAACACAACGTAGAAAAATAAGGACTACAAGCAATTCCACCAAAAACAGTCACAAAAATCACCACGCACACCATTTACGAATTGCTTTTAATGAAGAATTGTTTTTAATGAACAAAAAAGAATTTTGGTGTGCATAGTTCTTTGATTTGATATATTGCGTTATTGAAATGTGTAAATGTATTTTATACAACTACATTATAACGATATAAATTAATATTCGATATAGCAGAGAATAGAAACATTGAGTGATGCTTCATTTCATTTCAATAATTATTTTCCACTGGTCCTGCCTAATGTTAGGTGCATTACTGGAAACACAATTTGTTTACTTTCCTTCCCAAAACTGTGTCTATTTTTTCACCTATTTTGTAACAGTGTCATAGGGTCACACGAAGTATTCGTTTAAATTGAAAAACCGAAAAAGTCAGTCAGTTTAAAGATATTAGATAATTTTCAAATGTTCACTTGAATTAAAGTGGTATATATTACTTAGTAATGCAATAATTTATCTTAAAGTTGCATGGGAGTTTTCGCCTATTAAAATATATCGATGATTACAGATTTAACGAGCCTCTTCATGTGGTTTTTGATTATGTGATTTACTTGGCCATTTTTATAGTGATTATTTGATATCCATGCAGGCCTAATATTTATGATTATCTGATAATTTGATAATCTAGGACTGTATTTTTTTCATTATGTGTTCATCTTGTTTAAAAGAATAATTGATGATTACCGGTATGCGGTTATATTGGCAAAACATGTGATTACTTGGACATCCCATTGAGGGGCCTCTTTAGCAGAAAAACTTAATCCTCGAAAGACTCATTATACAAGTTATTTCAATTAAATCATGAGTCTCAGTTTTTTGTTCTTTGCAGCTATTATTTTTAAAACACTTATAAGATAGAAACTGTAAACGACTAAATGATCAATCAAGAAAAGATTCCAAATTAATCAACCTCACCAAAAATACTGATCTTTATATGAGTTTTTGCCTTGAATGACGATTTTGATAAATGTTATAAATTTTATATGACCACGCAAGATTTTGCTTATTTGGTATGCATTTTACAATGGTAAAACAAAGAATATGATACATTTATGACACAAGAGAAGAACATGCACAGGAAAAACACATAAAAAGCAAAGAAAGTATAAAAAGCAAAAAAAGAGAACTTTTATTGCTGTCCTTCATCTCAAAGTCACAATGAGGTCTTTAACAAGGATAAAAAATAAAACCTTCTTACCTCACTTAAAGTTTAAGACGATCCTAGCACCGGAGTAAAAAAATCAGATCGACTTTGTTATATGTAACAACATCCCTACAGTGTGTATATATTTCTACATATGTTGGTATTTGTTTTGTTAAAGTTCGGTGATTCTGTTGTTCTGTTGATTTCATTCTTATACATGTGTTTCCCTTGTTTTGTGTTTGTAACCAGGATTTGTTTTCGCTTAATCGACTAATGACTATTGAACACAGGTATGCTACTGTTGTCTTTTATTTCTTAAATGCGGTATAAAATAGAAGAAGACAAATTAAAATTATGAATAGTGGTCAAGTACTAAACGAACAAGAGGCTCTTGTGTTCCTGTCTCGCTCACCTGGTATTTTTTGGCCAAAATTAGATGTGTAACAAGGTTATGAGTGTTGCATGGAAATACTGTGTATCGAGATCTGCCATGTTGATCATCTAGGCTTAGTTTTTTCGTTTGAATTGTTTTACAGTCATTTCGGGGCCTTTTGAAGCTGATTATGCGGTATGGGTTTTGCTCATTGTTGAAGGCCGTACGGTGACCTATAGGTGTTAATTTCTATGTCATTTTGGTAACTTTTGGAGAGTTGTCACATTGGCAATCATATCACATCTTCTTTTTTTTTATATTGACTAAGTGTCTGTTTGTATATAAATATTATAGTCAAAAAATTAACAAACAGAAAATACTCTTTTGGAAGCAAAATTGAAATTGGTAAAGTGGTTTCAAAGAGAAGATCTATACCAGTTTCCGACAGACGTCACCATGATACATTTGTCGGTTTAACACAAGCGTCGAACGATGTGCCAATGCTGATACAATTGCATACCTTTTACCATTGACTTATGATCAGTTGTTTTTTTAAACAAACATAAACACAAACCTGAACTTTTTAACTATGAACAAGTTTCAAATTCAATGTACCATGATGAGGGGGTGGAGCTATATAATCTCCATGGAAACGATAATTGTAAATGCCAATAAATTTAAATACCAAATATCATTGATTTGACATTAGCTGATCTTACACAAAACAAAAACATGTAAACTAAGCAAAAATTTTCAAGTCAATAGACCATGACTGAGGGGTCGGGGCCAAATATTTTCCATGGAAATGAGAAGTGATTATGCTTATACAACTGCATATAAATTACCATTTGCCTACCACTAATGGTTTCCCTTGAGCTGACCTAATCACAAACCAATTAACTAAGCAAAATGTTCAAAGTCAATAGACCATGACCTAGGGGGTGGAAAAAAATAATCTCCATGGAAATGAGATATGCCATTGCTTATACAACTGCACACTAAACATCATTGACCTACCACTATAGTGGTTCTCTGTAAACTGACCTAATCACAAACTAATACATATGTAAACCAAGAAAAATGTTCATAGTCAATAAACCATGACTAAGGGGGCGGAACCAAATAATCCCCATGGAAATTAGATATGCCAATTAAATGTCATTCAAACACGTGACGTCACATTGTAAAGTGATGCTATTCAAACAAGTGACGTTACATTGTTAAGTAATGTCATCTAAAAATGTGACGTGACATTGTAAAGTAATGACATCTAAGCATCTGATTTGAAATTGTAAAGTAATGCCTTTGCTTCTTTGTTAGAAATTAGAAGTTTGTTGGTCTGCTTATCAAAGTAGATGGCAGACGGTTGACACAGACCATCCTCTTTAGTGAGTATTTCCTTGTAATGCTTTCCATCGTTTGTTATAAAGACTACATTTGCAGAAGCCTCTCCGACCACGAAGACGTTTCCTTCATTATCTAAACTAACGCCGGAAAGACACTGTAAGACTGAATCATCTTTAAATGTCCAAATATGTGACCCATTATAATCACAACATATCACACTGTGCATGTCTCTATTGGTGAAGTAAATCTTGTCTGCGAAAACAGATATGCTCGAATTCATGGGCAAGTCATAACTGATCACCCGAGAGGGAATGTTATCATCAATGTTAAGTTTAATAACACCCCGTCCTTCAACACAGACAAACATTGAGTCGTGATCACGGGCAATACCCCATGGACGATTATGAAGGTTAATAAACTTAATTTTCTTTTGGTTTTCAACGTCTATAATGTGTATTCCAGTCTTCTTTAATGACCCACCGGATGTGATAGCCACAGTTTTATCATGGATAAATATAACGCCAAACCAGCTACTATGACCAAACATCATGTTATAACTCAATCTACCTTTAGACGGCACAACCTTCAGCATTTTATGGTCAGTGAAAAACAAATCGCAATAAGCTGATATGCAACAACCTCGTATATTGTTCCCGCCAGTTTTAATTATCTTCTGAAGATCTAATTTCACATTAATGATGGTTCTTGCTGGATCTTTCATCATTTCTTTTTCAACATTGTTAAATTGTTTATTTATTTGAGTTCTTATTTGTTGAATATGTGAAAGATTTTGTTTCTTCCTTTTTCCGGAGTCTAGCCGTCTAGTTTCTAATTCTTGAAAGTCCGTGGATGTCTTGGTGACTTCAAACCACCAAAGAGATTCGGATTTAGAAATTGGAACTCCTTTATTATTTCGGGGTGCACAAATGACTCCTTCACATGAGTCTATTTCTGAAAGTCTATCTTCAAAATGTAAACAGTCCGTAGATGTCTTAGTGACTTCAAACGACAAGAGAGATTCGGGTTTTGAAATTGGTGCTATTTCATTATTTACGATTGCACTAATGACTTCTTCACATGATTCTAAGTCTGAAAGTCTATCTTCAAAATTTAGAAAGTCCGTAGATGTCTTAGTGACTTCAAATGACAGGAGAGATTCAGATTTAGAAATCGGTGCTTGTTCATTATTTCCGATTGTACTAACGACTTCTTCACATGGTCCTGAGACTAACGGTATAGTTTCCAAATCTTGAAAGTCCGTTGATGTTTTAGTGACTTCAAACGACACAAAAGTTTTGGAATTATAATTCTGTGCTAGTTCAACATTTTGAGTTGCACACATGGCTTTTCCACATAACTCGGAATCTAACGGGCTAGTTTCCAAATCTTGAAAGTCCGTGGATGTCTTCATGGTCTTTATGACTTCAAAGGACAACCGAGATTCGGTTTTTGTCATTGGTGCTAGATCATTATTTTTGGTTTTTGAAATTGGTGCTAGATCATTATTTTTGGTTTTTGTAATTGGTGCTAGATCATTATTTTTGGTTTTTGTAATTGGTGCTAGATCATTATTTTTGGTTTTTGTCATTGGTGCTAGATCATTATTTTTCGTTTTTGTCATTGGTGCTAAATCATTATTTTCGGTTTTTGTCATTGGTGCTAGTTCATTATTTTCGGTTGTAGAAATGATTTCTTTATGCTCTGATTGCCAAATATATGTTGATATTTTGGACATCGGGATACCTGAAATATAGAAATATGTAACCTTAAATAATAAACTGGATATTTTCGTTTAGTCCCATGATAGATGGTTTATTTCAATTTAAAAGTTTTTCCTCGATGTAAACAAATATATTGATATAAGAAGATGTGGTCAGGTATGAGTGCCAATAAGACAACTCTACATCCAGTGCAATTTCAATTAGATATAGGAAGATGTAGTATGATTGCCAATGAGACTAATCTCCATTCAGGTCACAATTTATAAAAGTAAAAGATTATAGGTCAAAGTACGGTCTTCAACAAGGAGTCTTGGCTAACATTGAAAAGCAAGCTACAATGAACCTCAAAACATATTAATGTAAAACAGGAAAACCAACGGTCTTATCTATATAAATAACGAGAAACGAGAAACACTTATGAACCACATCAACAAACGACAACTACTAAACATACATAACAATATTACGTCACATGTTTAGATGACATTACTTTACAATGTGACGTCACTTGTTTAGATGGCATTACTTTTTAATGTTACGTCATGTGTTTGAATGACATTACTTTACAATGTTACGTCATATGTTAAAATGACATTACTTTACAATGTTACTTCACATGTTTGAATGGCATTCCTTTTCAATGTTACGTCATATGTTTAGATGGCATTACTTTACAATGTTACGTCATATGTTTAGATGACATTACTTGAAAATGTTACGTCATATGTTTAAATGGCATGCCTTTACAATGTAATGTCATATGTTTAAATGGCATGCCTTTACAATGTAATGTCATATGTTAAAATGGCATGCCTTTACTATGTAATGTCATATGTTAAAATAGCATTACTTGATATCAGCCAAATTCAACTTGTTATACTGGTCAATGTTACTTCACATGTTTGAATGGCATTCCTTTTCAATGTTACGTCATATGTTTAGATGGCATTACTTTACAATGTAATGTCATATGTTTAGATGACATGCCTTTACAATGTAATGTCATATGTTTAAATGGCATGCCTTTACAATGTAATGTCATATGTTAAAATAGCATTACTTGATATCAGCCAAATTCAACTTGTTATACTGGTCGCTAGACATTATAAAGGGCGTTTTTTTCTGAAAATTTTGATATTTTGTTTGGACTTGCTTAATTGATTAATCACTACCATGTAGTAATGATCTCTTATCAGACTTGTGTGTATGTTTGGCAGGGTCAATTAGGATGTAAAGTCAGGGTATCACGATTTCCCGACAAATACAAGAACAACGTAATATCCCAAAAACAAACTGATATATCCTTATAACAAGATTTTTTTATGGTGGCATACTGTGTTAAATTAGTGTAGTAGCATACAATTATAACAATCAAGGCGTTCATAATTAATAAAAGTCACACAAAAAAAAGTCATAGGACATAAAGTCACAAATTTGATAGGACAAAAAGTCACAGAACAAACAGGCACAAATTATTTTTTGACAATGGTTTGAATATATATACAAGAAAGATCCGGAAATATTTTCTTTTTATTGCATACATTCATTTCTAAGTTTAAGACATTTTCATAAGTCCTGATAAAAGAAAGTTTATTAAATTGTAATCCTGCAAAGGATTTATTTCATGGCACCATGAAGCCATTTAGATACAAAGCCACTTTGACAAATTGTTTTCATGACAATTATTTGATCATTATTAGAATTTATTAAATAAATAATAATAAAAAAGTTGCCTTTTATAAAATATTTCCAGAAGAAAAAAAAAATGTCTTATAAACATTAGAGTGTTTTGACATGAATATCAATAATGTGGTCATTTTTATAAATTTCCTGTTTACAAAACTGAATATTTCGAAAAACTAAGGATTTTCTTATCCTAGGCATAGATTACCTTAGCCGTATTTGGCACAACTTTTTGTAATTTTGGATCCTCAATGTTCTTTAACTTTGTACTTGTTTGGCTTTATAAATATTTTGATATAAGCGTCACTGATGAGTCTTATGTAGACGAAACGCGCGTCTGGCGTACTAAATTATAATCCTGCTACCTTTGATAACTATTAACACCACTGGGTCGATGCCACTGCTGGTGGACGTTCCGTCCCCGAAGGTATAGCCAGCCCTGTAGTCAACACTTCGGTGTTGACATGAATATCAATAATGTGGTCATTTTTATAAATTTCCCGTTTACAAAACCTTGAAGATTTAAAAAAAAACTAAGGATTTTCTTATCCCAGGCATAGATAACCTAAGCCGTATTTGGCACAACATTTTGTAATTTTGGACCCTCAATGCTCTTTAACTTTGTACTTGTTTGGCTTTATAAATATTTTGATTTGAGCGTCAATGATGAGTCTCGTGTAGACGAAACGCGCGTCTGGCGTACTAAATTATAATCCTGCTACCTTTGATCACTATTAATACCACTGGGTCGATGCCACTGCGGGTGGACGTTTCGTCCCCGATGGCATCACCAGCCCAGTAGTCATGACTACGGTGTTGACATGAATACCAATAATGTGGTCATTTTTATAAATTTCCTGTTTATAAAACTGAATATTTCGAAAAACTAAGGATTTTCTTATCCCAGGCATAGATTACCTAAGCCGTATTTGGCACAACTCTTTGGAATTTTGGATCCTCAATGCTCTTCAACTCTGTACTTGTTTGGCTTTATAAATATTTTGATATGGGCGTCACTGGTGAGTCTTATTTAGACGAAACGCGCGTCTGGCGTACTAAATTATAATCCTGCTACCTTTGATAACTATTTGTTCAAGGAAAATAATTTCAAAACTGAATTGTGATTTTCTGTCCTACATTCAATTAGGAGAGTCTGGATGGGGTATACAGAATAACTGAAATTTGGGTTGAAAATGTTTTTCATTGCAATTCTGCAATTCTGCTATTCAAATACCTTTATCTTTAACCATTTCTAGGAGAACACTAAGACAATCTTTGTGACCAAACAGTGAAGCCAAGAAAATCGGTGTTAGTTCCTGGCCAGTACAAATGTCAAGTTGAGCACCATATCCCACTAAATAAATAAGGATATCAGCATGACCGTTCATTGCAGAAGTGTGGAGAACACTGTAACCTGGGAAGATCTGATGGTTTATATGTGCTCCGTTCTCCAGTAGCAGTATAACGCATTCTAAGCTGTTCACATTTACAGCTGAAATTACAATGTAAACATGTTTATTATATAAAAAGAGAGAGAGAGAGAGAGAGAAAGGGGGGGGGGTAACCGTACAGCATTCAATATTATAATGTTGTCTGTAGTTAAGCCATTTCAATTGATATTTGATCATATTTTGAAGTGTGTCGTTCTAGGTTGTGATGTTACACTATTGTTTCAGATAAGGGTGAAGGTTGGTACCTATTTAAAAAAAACGTTTAAACCCACTGCAATTACAAAGGCAGGAAGCTAATGCTCAGTAGTTGTCGTTTGTTGGTGTGGTTCATAAGTGTATTTAGTTTCTCGTTTTTTTATATAGATTAGACCGTTGGTTTTCCCGTTTTAATGGGCCATTTATAGCTTGCTGTTCGGTGTGAGCCAAGAGTCTGTGTTGAAGACCTTACTTTGACCTATAATGGTTAACTTTTACAAATTGACTTGGATTGAGAGTTGTCTCATTGGCACTCATACCACATCTTCTAATATCTATGATAGAAACCACTATAATCTTCTCCATCCCATAAAGTCCTTTATTTTAGGTCGTTAGTTTTCTCGTTTGAATTGTTTTACGTTTGTCATTTCGGGCCTTTTATAGCTGACTATGCGGTATGAATTTTGCTCATTGTTGAAGGCCGTGCAGTGACCTATTGTTGTTAATTTCTGTGCCATGTTGGTCTCTTGTGGATAGTTGTCTCATTGTCAATCATACCACATCTTTTTTGTTATATTTAGTTACCTTCCCAGAGAGGAACAAAATTTTCCTTGGTTGTTGTGTTAACATTGGCAGAATATCTAATCAGGGTTCTGCAACATTCAAAATTGCCACCTCTGGCTGCCAGTAACAATGGCGTCTCTCCTCTCAATAATGTTTTACACTCCACATTTACATCTAAAAAAGTCCATTTATAAAAAAAAAACTATTTGTTTAACCAAAAGTTGCCCTAGAAACTGTTATAAACAATGTCATTATTGCTGTTTCCTCTTATAAATATTCTATACCAGGAGCGGATTCAGCCATTTTAAAAGGGGGTCCTAACACAGGACAAAAGGGGGGTTCCAACTACATGTCCCCATTCAACTGCATTGATCGTTCAAAAAAGGGGGATCCAATCCCCGGATCCGCCACTGTATACCTTTTATTCCGTAAGGAACAAATACTGTAATATTTGTTCAAACGGAAACAACATTTATTATAGAATAATTCTTCCACTTGGAACTCATGTAGGAATTTCTATTCCGTGTCACTACTAGTGTGGACACAGATGAGTGTTGATAGTTTGTGTTACTAGATTTGCAGTGTTTTCTCCACCTAGTTTATGATTGGTTGTGCCCCAACCAGATTATTCCTAAGCTACCTGTTTGTTATCTCATATATTAAGCTTTTTTTCAATGAAACATTCATCTTATCACAGAACTGCTTCATATTTGTTTAGGGACCAGCTGAAGAACGCCTCCGGGCGCGGGAGTATCTCGCTGCATTGAAGACCCATTGGTGGCCTTTGGCTGTTGTCTGCTCTATGGTTGGGTAGTTGTCTCTTTGACACATTCCCCATTGTCATTCTCAATTTCATCTTACATTTTCAAATAAGTATTAAGCAAAAGCTAAAAATTACTACAGTAAATAATACGGTAAATTTCTTGTTTATAATAAGCAGACACATGATGACGAGTTGAATACTGATAAATTAATTACAAGAACACATGTCCACTACAGCGGTTTTATCAAGATGTAAAAATTACTATCATATAGACTATTAAAGTCAGGGTTGTATAGTTTTCGCATAAAACTTATTTTACTGCAAAACTTTAATGGTCACCAAACATGACATCATTATTTAGATAGTCAATTATTATCAGGCGTATTGTATGATCAAAGTTAATTGAATAAGTCATCCATCAGCATAAGTAAAATTTCACCCCATCCACACCCCCCCCCCCTTCCACCCCCCCCCCCCCCCAATTTGTTTTAATGTTTTAAAGTTGTACTACCTTGCCTCAGTAAAAAGTCTAAACAACCATTGTTCCCATGAGCAGCAGCATCATGTACTGGTATCCATCCCTTGTTGTCTTGTACATCTACTGGATCACCTGAAACATTATTTCATGCTTTAAATACAGTTAAGGATGTACTAAAGTGAGTTTTAGTTATTTGTGTCATATGTTCGGACTCCTTGGTGTTTTCCCTTAAATTCAGGGTAAAAAATGTTGGCCCATAACACCCATTTTTCTTTACATATAAGACTTTATCAACATGTTTAGCTTATTTTGTCCCTTAACTAATGCTCTACCAACTTATAGTATCAATTTTAATAATAAATTTTTGATTTTTTTAAATTTCACGTAAGTACATTCTAAAAACTATATGATTCCAATTCACAGTGTTCGCATAATAATATGGGTTAGCCGTAGGTATTGTCTACCAACTGAATAAAGAAATTAGAGGACTTTAAAAAAAAGGGGGGGCAAATTTAATTCTATCATCCCTATTAAAATACATATAAGTTAATCAAAAACAAACTGACAATATTATGTAAGAAGATCCTGCTCCACATGAGATACCCGCATTCGTCACAACTCGGCAGATTCCGTACCTCCATCTAACGGATAGGTGGATAAATGCGGAGTCACCCAAGATTTGCCGACTCTTGTTAAAATGAAGATGCATCAAACGATAGCTGATTTGTATTAACTCTTATCTAACCCTAAAGCCCAGATCACATAATGGATAGTACGAACGGAGGCCGAACGGATATTTTTTTCAGTCCGTTCATGTCCGTTAGACGTCCGTTCATTTCCGTTTCATGTCTGTCCAGCGTCCGTTTTATACGTCGACGTCCGTTCTGTCCGATGGAAAATTTTGATCATGTTCAAAACTTTGAACGGACGTTCAACGGATGTAGTGTCGTTTGTACATCCGGTAGAGTCCGTTTTTTAACAATACTTGTCCGTTCCGTTTCCGTTTTGTATCCGTTACTTGTCCTTTGTTCGTCCGTTAGAGGTCCAGTAGACAAATTCACCAACGGAGACTACTACCGGACGTATCGTACTGGTATGGATAGTAAACCCTATATTGACAGAAACATGTGCCTATGCCAGTAACACGGAAACTTTTTGATTGTATATGCGATGTACATGTATTATTAGTGTCGCTTTTAATTTTTACTATATCTTGTTCATCGTTTTTATCCAGTTCGCTTCCGTTAGGTATCCGGGGTTGTTTTTTTTTCGGTACTCGTCCGTTGCATGTACGCTCGACATCCATTCTGTCCGGTGTCCTATAGCCATTCTTCCCAAATGCCAATTTTCCGAGGGGAAAATTGGCATGATCCAACTTTTCCCACTCAGCGTTATGGGGGGAAACCAGGATCAGGCCAATTTTCTCCCTTGTAATATAACGTTGATGTCAGTTCGAAATTTTTATCCAAAATTAGCAACATTTTTATTATTATTCTAGCGGTACCAACCCTTCATTGTATTAATAAACATGTGTTATATATACATGTTTATATTTTAATGCTGTCTGTTCGGTATTAAATGAAAAATTAACTAATATTAACAAACAACATAATTGTACTGCATGCTCAAGAAGGTGGCGGCTTTAAACATTGGCTTCACTAAAAATGTTGGTATGGTACACAATAATCACTTAGCATCGGTATAAGAGAACTCTCAGTTACTGAAACCAATTACAACTATTTTTAAGAACCATATTATTTAATAACGAAATGACTACTAACGATTTATTTTGTATGAGACATTGCTACATTTCATATAAAAAAAAGCATGCAGAGACAGACTTCAACTGCGAAACCATATATATTTAGTATGGGAGGGAAATGACGAGATAGATAAGACTATTTTGTTTTTAAGCTTTACTTGCATCATTGAAATGCAAGTTTATTCGTCTTACTAGCCTGTTGTCAAAAAAACTAAATCTGCAACGTGAATTGTTGTGGCAATACATATTAAAAATGTTTCTTGGCTTATAATGAATTTCAGCCAAAACGTTTTGGCATTTCAAAGCATGAGGGTATTAGTATGGAGTATACAAATATAGCAAGTTTTCGTTTCAAAAGAATGCATGTAAATGTCAGCATAATGAAGATTCGGAATATTAGACAACATAACACAATAAAATTGCAATTACAGACGGACTGATGAACATGTAGACAGACGGATGGACACGTGGACACATTATGATATGGTAGTCATGTATAGACCGACTAGTGGACACATACACAGTCAGGTATAGTAATGCAGATTGGTGGATATGTAAACTGACTGGTAAACATGTAGATAGACTATCGAACACGGGGACAGACTGATGGATATGTAGACAGAATAGTAGACACAAAGACGGACTGGTGAATATGAAGTCAAACGTGAAAATGCATACAGACTAATAGACACATAGACAGACCGATGAAAATGTAATCGGACTAGTGGACAAACACAAACTTGTGAAAACATATCCAGACTGTTGAGAATGAAGACAGACTATCATAAAAGACTGGTGAAAATAAAGACCAATCAGTTGACACATAGACAGAATGATGAACATATATATACAGACTTAAGTTAATGTTAATTGACAAAAAATATTTGTCAGCGTAAAAATCTAATTCTAACTCTATTGTGTTTAATTTTCAGACTTGTATAAATATAGTGAAATCTATACTATGGGGGAAATTTTGGCATTGGGAAATGTGACTATATGTATACGTATTGCTAAATTTCCGAGGGGGAAGAATGGCAATGATCCAAAATTTCCCCGGGGGAAAGATTGGCTCATGCCAGTTTTCCCCCGGGGGAAAACTGGCATGGGGGAATAATGGCTATATAACACCGGTACGTTTCCTTTTCACGTTTGTTGCATATCCGGTGTGTGTCCGTCATGCATTCGTTACGGGTCCGTTTCGTTTGGTCTGTGCATCAACGGACTCCAAACGGAAAACTCTTTTTGTTCATCCGTGAGACGTGCGTTCGTGCTATCCGGTAAGATGTGACCAGAGCTTTAGACATCACAATATCCGAAAGCCATCAGTCATATAAATTTTCTAACCTTGAACTTCACCGAGTGTTACATTTTGAAAATGTACAAAAGAGGTACAAGTATTAACAACAGACATTGAGAATTTCAAAAGCTCAAATATAAAAATCTTGGGTATTAAATCGCCTTTAAATAACTTCAAATAAGGGGTCCATTAACAATTTCGGTCATGTTGACTGATTATATCAGTCTGATTTGTAGATCTTGTCTTGATTTTGTTATTTATTATAGCTCTCAAGGTAATAGGCAAATATGAAATAAATGGGGAAAATAATTGTTTACAGGCAGACGCTGTCTGAGAGTTTTAATGTCGATAGACAGAAAGAAGGTCTTTTACAATTTGTTCCGTCATATTTTCTAAGTTTTTTTTTAAGATAAAGACAACAATGCATTTTAGCCATGTGTTCTTTATTTAGCCATGTCGGCCATGTTTGTGGGCAAGCAGGTTCAACGGACACATTAATATTCTAACCTAGAATGATAGTTATGACCAAGTTTGGTTAAATTTGACTAGTCTTTTATGGGAAGATGTTTGTAAATGTTATCGGACGACGACGAACGATGGACAACGGACACCAATTGAGGGATGAGAAAAAAAAAACCAAGAAAAGACATTTGGGAGTCAACAAACCAAAGTTCAATCTTGAGAGCAGAAAAACTAGAAGTCATCAGCTATTCAAGGATCAAAATAAACATCCCCAAAATAATAATCATTGGTGCTGGAAAGGAAAAAACTAACCATGCCATACTAGCTGCCATTCCGACTGAAGCACATGTGGCCTGGTGTATTTCTTTAGTTTCTATTGAAGCACATGTGTTCCGGTATATTTCTTTGGTTTCTATACTAAAGCACATGTGTTCTTGTATGTTTCTTTAGTTTCTACTGAAGCACATGTGTTCTGGTATATTTCTTGGGTTTCTACTGAAGCACATGTGTTCTTGTGTGTTTCTTTAGTTTCTACTGAAGCACATGTGTTCTGGTATATTTCTTTGGTTTCTACTGAAGCACATGTGTTCTGGTATATTTCTTTGGTTTCTACTGAAGCACATGTGTTCTGGTATATATCTTTGGTTTCTACTGAAGCACATGTGTTCTGGTATATTTCTGTTGTTGCTACTAAAGTACATGTGTCAGACTCCTGGTATGTTTCTTTGTTTCCTACTGAAGCACATTTGGCCTGGTATGTTTCTTTGCCATCCATTACATAGCATTACTATTAAATTAAATTAGATGTAAAAAAAATATGTGGTACCGTATGAGAGCCAATGAAACAACTACCCACCAGAGTCCAACTGACGAAGATAAAAGCAAATATAGGTCTCGGTACGGCCTTTAAGAACGACAAACATCCGATGAGCCTTTTAAAGCTTACTTTGCCGAATGAGTTTTGCTCATTGTTGAAGTCCGTATGGGAAACTTAAGTTGTAAACTTCTACGTTATTTAGTCTCTGGTGGAGAGTTTGAATCTTCTTTATTTTTAGAAGTTATAAATTATATGTACAAATCAAATGGCTCGCACTAGAAACAATATTTACAACTCAACAGAAGTATGTAAGATATTCTATATTGATGAAGGTAAATCCTGTAAAGCGATTCGGTCGCATGGAATTCAATAAACTTGTGTTGTTTTCATTTTCTATTATGTACAATTACAAAGCAGCAAATTAAAAAAATAAACTATGGTAAACTAAAACAGAGGTCCAAAGAGTATGTATAAATTTCATCTGGATCTATGTATATTGTCAACATTGAATTTAAAAAAAAGATGTGGTACATGATGATTTTCAATGAGACAACTCTTCACAAGAGACGAAATAGCAAAGAAATTAAAAAAAATATAGCCCCCCCTTTTTTTAGGCCAGTCAGCGGGGCCCCCTATAAAAAAGTGGTTCCGCCACTGATCATAAATGACATGTAAATCATATCTTATAGCTGATAATGTTTGCTTTTTTTGTTATTGTTTTCAATTAAGATCATATAAACAAATGGTATAAAACAAATCATCATTATTTAAGGGCAATAACTCAAAGATAGACTGGCAGTTTTGTGTAGATAGACAGACATCTGTGCACCTGGCAGATGTTTTCTATCTATATATACAGGGGCGGATCCAGCCATATTTAAAAGGGGGAAGAAAGCCCATATCGCATTGTCAGCTATAAAAGGCCCCGAAATGTCAAATGACCGAAGGTAAATCAATTCAAACGAGAATGTAAAGCCTCGGTCACACCTTACCGGATAGCACGAACGGACGCCTAACGGATGAAAATAAAAGTTGTCCGTTGACAAAATTGTTATCCGTTGGGAGTCCGTTGATGTACTGACCGAATAAAACGGACGTGTAACGGATGCATAACGGACACACACCGGATATGAAACGTTCGAGAAACGAACACGTACCGGACAGAACGGATGTCGAACGTACATCCAACGGATGAGTACCGCATAAAACGGACACCTAACGGAAGCGTACCGGATAAAACGGATGAACAAGATATACGGAAAAAGCAAAGGCGACAATAATAATACATGTAAAACGCATATATATTCAAAATGTTTCTGTGTAACTGATTTTGGTTTATTCTTCAAAATTCCAACAAAGGGCAGTGTCTGGCCTGAATAAGAACTGCTTTATTGTGAAGACGTGCCTATACTCTAAGATCGATTATGAATAATAAGAATTCATGAACCTTTAGAAATCTGACATACCAATAATTGGAATTTCTGATGCGAAATTTTCAATTGGCATTCATCCGTTTCAGATCCGTTCATCATCCGTTTTATCCGTTATACATCCGAAAGAAGTCCGTTTCTCATCCGTTCAACATCCGTTTTATCCGTTAAACGTCCGGTAGAAGTCCGTTGGTGAATTTATCTTCCAGACCTCCAACGGATTTATAACGTACACGTAATGGATACAAAACGGAAACGAAACGGACGAGTACCGTACAAAACGGACGCCTAACGGACATTTTATCCGTTGGACGTCCGTTCAAAGTTTTGAACATGCTCAAAATTTTCCACCGGACATAACGGACGTCGACGGATAAAACGTACGCTTAACGGACATGCAACGGATATGGACGGACGTCTAACGGATAAGAACGGACGTCTAACGGACATGAACGGAATGAAAAAAAGTTATTCGTTAGGCGTCCGTTCGAGCTATCCGGTAAGGTGTGACCGAGGCTTAAGCAAATAAAAAGACTCCAATTTGAATGAATAAACTGTCCCGATGTCCCGATTGGCCTGTGTCATAGGACATTTTAAAATATGTAACGTAAAGATATAAATTTGCATTTTGACGTATCCCCCCCCCCCTCCCCCCCGGAAATACATCAGTATTTGTGTTCGTACGGTATAAGGTATATACATGTACTTTTAAACAATTGTGTCACATTACTTTGCCCTAATTGGAGAAAATGTGTCATATATATAGAACATTTATTATATACATGAATATACTGTGAAACGTAAAGATATTTGCATTGTAACGTCATTCTATTCCGGAAATGCATCAGTATTTTTGCCCTTATAAGGTAATGCACTTTTAAACTATTGTTTCACATTACTTTGCCCTCATACAGAGCCTACCAAAAACTGTTAATATTATTCAACATAAATAAATTATTTATTGAAAATAAAGTTTCAGCACACTCAAAATGGTTTTATTTATCCGAGTCAGTTATTTTGTTTACCAGTTTGATTTTGTGTGCCATTTTTTGTTTGTTTATTATACACGTGATCACATGTAATACTATGTCATCTTGCAAAACCCACTTGATGTCAATGACAGTCGTAACTGTAAAAAACAATCAAAGGTATTTTTCAGATATAATTATGCCTAAACTTTGAAGTAAATGATGTATGAGGCTACAAGAGCTTACCTGTTCAGACTCTTACCTAAATTGACACAGAACGATTCTCAATCGTTGTTGAGCAAAGGGGCGTGCCAATTCAATCGAGTTTGCTAGATCGAAATAAAAGTTGATACGCCCCTTTTGTGGACTATACTTCAACATCAAATTGGAGTAGCACTATTGTCGCAAATACAGACCGTCAAAAACTTCAAAATGCTGTATAGCCAGTCAAGGTCGTAAAAAACCTCCATCATCATATAATTTTTATATATAATTATATGCAGGTTAATGATGTTTTTTACTATCATCTTATTTTACAAATAGCTTTCTGAATTACGGCAAGTTATGAAAAAGAAAAAAGAAAGAAAGAAGGTTTATTTGATTTTCTAACACGTTATATATATCCGGAATGCACATAAGGTTCTGCAACACGCAGCGTGAACGTCCCACACCCAGAGATGGGCCTCATCTATCAGCCGAAGGCTACCAATGGGTCTTCGACGCATCGTTAACATCACGCACCTGGAGGTGGGCCTCATCTTTCATTAAGATACAGAAATAAATCTTCATTTTGCCATTTCTTTATTTGGAAGATTTCATATTTTTTTTCAAATTTATTTAAGCTATGTTCACACTGCCGATCAGATCAACTCGATCAAACTCAATCAAGACGATTTAAGCGATCGGGAGACTGGTCTGACTCAATCGCCAATAATGTTCGGGGTGGTCTACCATGGTCGTCAGGCGTTACCTGACGAAGCCGCACGACAACTAATCTGAAAACATCGCAAATCAATCGTATGCGACACACAGATCGTATATATTCTTTCGACAAGTCTTTTTGGGGAAAAGATAAAATTGAGAATGGAAATAGGGAATGTGTCACTGTGACAACAACCCGACTTAAGAGCAGACCACAACCAAAGGCCATCCATGGATCTGCAATGCAGCGAGAAACTCCCGCACCTGGAGGCATGATTCAGTTGGCCCCTAAACAAAAATGTTTACTAGTTCAGTGGTAATGGACGTCATACTGAACTCCCAAATATACACAAGAAACTAAAATTAAAAATCAAGCAATAATAACAAAGGCTAGAGGCTCCTGGCTTGGGACAGGCACAAACACGCGGCGCCGCAGTGGCGGATCCAGGGGGTTTCCGGGGGTTGGAACCCCCTTTTTTGACCGATAAATGCATATAAATGGGGACATATAGTTGGAACCCCCCTTTTTTTGTCCTGGGTTGGGAAACCCCCTTTTCAGAAAATTCTTCTTCTTCTTCTGTTAAGGAGTTGACCTCATATTTGAATGCTTTAATAACTCTGCATCTGGGTTCATACAAGGCATACTGGGTGGCATGATTGCCAATGAGACAATTCTCCAAGTCTAATTAAAATATAGATCTCCGATTTCGTTATACTATAAATTCCGCTATACTTTGTAAAAATTTTACTTAAAATTAAAATGAAAATTTACATTTTTCACGGTAAAGTCGTGTTTTTTTTCTCACTTATTGATAGTTAAAATTGAAAATGGAAATGGGGAATCCGAATGTGTCAAAGCGACAACAACCCGACCATAGAGCAGGCAACAGCCGAAGGCCATCCGGCAATGGGTCTTCAATGTAGCGAGAATCTCCCGCACCGCGGAGGCGTCCTTCAGCTGGCCCCTAAACACATATGTATACTAGTTCAGTGATAATGGCATCATACTAAAACTCCCAATTATGCACAAGAAACTAAAATAAAAAATCATACAAGACTAAGAGTATGTATATAGTATAATGAAATCGGTACCTATATATTAATTAGATAACTGATTGACAACTCTCCAGAAGAAACCAGAGACATATATACACACATGTACACCAAATAGTACAGTTAACAACTGCATGTATAGTTCTTGAAATATTAAACATAAGCACTTTTAATGGATTATGATTTCTATGTTAAATGTTAAAAAAAATTATATTATTAAAAATGTCTTGAAATATTTAACTTGAATATTTTTTTACTGACATGATTTCTTTTCTAGAACATGTAGAACAAACAATATATTTTTTAGGAGTACATGCATGCACCGTGATTTAGGTTTATACAATGTATATCTGAAAAAAGTCAACCGTTAATTTTATGGTTCTAAAATTGAGTCATATTTGGAGAATCGCACTTTTTTTTTATAAGCAACAAATAAAAAAAAAGAATAGAGAAAGATGGGAAATAAGGAATAGAAAATATTGACGTGATAAAATGTAAAATAAAAGAGAAACCGTAGTCAGAATTTGTAAAGAAAAAAAAAAGCATATATATATAGATAGAAAAATTGCAAAAAAAAAATTAAAGGTCCTACGTACCAACCTAGGTTGTCCTCTCCTTAAAATATCCAGTATGCCTTTTGGAATATACAAATTGTCAAGAATTTCAATAACAGCCGGGAAACAGACTACCACACAGACCCCCAATGATGAGCTCCCCTCCCCCCTCCCACCCCCCTCAATGATTGCAACGGTATAAAATCCAGGCTAAACGGGGAACTAGGATACAAAAATATATTGACCAATCACAAACCGAGAGAGTACTCTGAGAATTTAGACTTCACCATATTAAACCATAGTTAAATCTGAGAGTATCCGAATGACATTGTAAGAGCGGGAAATAATTGCGGAAAGGCAGCTGTGAAGCAAGAAAGGAGTCTACTGTCTACGAATCTAATGGGTGTAGAATCGGAACCTGCGAGCAAGAAGCCAAAAATGCCCCTTGACAATGTGGTTTTAAGATTTGCTAAATTGACAGCCAATGCTCTATGTCCGACTAGAGGTTCTAAGTTGGCCGCTGGATATGATTTGTACAGGTATTGAAGAAGTAAAATGCGCCTATATTTTTCGCTGACCTTTACGTTTTTCTATATCTCCAGTCATCTAAAAGTTTAATGGACCGATGATCATGTCCATTCGAGTCAGTCGAGGAAAGCGATTGTTTTAACTAAAGAAAGCCGGGACATAAATTGAACATAAAAAAAGATGTGGTATGATTGCCAATGAGACAAATTTCCACACAAGAGACCAAAATGACACAGACATTAACAACTATAGGTCACCGTACGGCCTTCAACAATACACCTTATCGCTATTTGTCCGCCATTGCTGGAAATCACACAGGTTCCCGTAAAATTTTGACGTCATAAAACAAAATGTCTGACGCCACAATGGAAAAGTGATTGTTGTTGACGTCAAAAGTTCAAGCGGACGGGTCAGCCGGGAATAGCGATAAGGTGTATGAGCAAAGCACTCTGCCATATTTTTTTCTCCAAAAATAAATATACAATCTTTTAAACATTGGGTATCTTCAAAATTGAAATTGTTAAAAAAAAAAACTCAGAAATGAACTTGTCGACTCATATGGAAAATATTGTATCAAATATAATGATAAATAAGTTCCCTTTACGTATTGAAGGCGGTAATTATAGTAGAAGTAGAGTTAGCTTTGATGCCAGAAGTAACATTCATACTGTCAAGACGTCCATGGGACGTATAAACTTATTTACACTTTTGGTATTTATCTGTATCTTGCCTCCGAATGACCATAAATCTACTCCGAATCACCTTTTGACATCAATCAACAATCACTTTTAAATAGTGACGTCAAATTATGTTGAATTGTGATGTCAAAATTTATGGCGGACAAATTTGCATACAAGTGTAAATACGTCTATTGACCATACCTTGAAAATATGTGGCAGCCTCAAGACGATATCATTTATGATTTAATGAACTGGTGTCGTCCATGTTGTGTTAGAAATACGTATTTATCAATAAAGCATTTAGATATATGTAAATGTTTGTAAATCTATCATGTTGTAAAATTTGTCATCATGAAGGTTGTTAATTGCTTATTTTTTTTAACATAAGTATTAATTTTGTCAATAAATTATAATGGATAAACAAATTAAGATCACTGTTATTTTAAATACACAGCAACTTAACTGTCTACAGGCAGATGCAAAACGCATTTAAAAAATTATTCGGGTAGTGTTGTAATAATATTTTATGTTACAACCTTGTGCATGTTGTGGTCTTTACATGTATGGTCAATGAGGCAGTATAACCGACACATCTTATAGATGTCATAGAAATGTGGCCATTGCGTCTCAAAAAACTTTGTCATAGTATACCAATATAAGATCTAATAAGCTGTTTACTGAGGCCACAATTAGAAATATTTAGGTTTGCCCAAACCCTACCCAAGGTTGAGACGGTGGGTAGGTAGGTAGGCATTTTTTTTTTTTTTTAAAGAAATTGAAGTATCGGATGTTTATTAGTCTTCATGCCTATCTGATTAAAAAAAACTTCTTCAAATCGGGACAATAAAAGAATTTGAGTAGGCAGCTTTTTTCAGGGTAGGTAGGGTTTGGGCAAACAAACTTATTCTCTTTTATGGCCTGACGCAGAAAACATTACAATACAACACAATAATCTTTATTCTTAAACATTGTTTCTATAAATAGTCTTGAATTTAACTATTAAGTGTTGACCAGCATATATTTTTCCCATTGGTCAGTGTGCTCAAAATAGATTAAGGAGAACTAATCCATTGTTTAAAAGTTTAAAAAATATTGTCTATGTAAATTTTTCTTTTCAGTGCCTATGATTATAAGATTCCATCGAAAGGGAAAATTTGTGCAATGACAGACATACAGATAGCTTTACCAGAAGGCTGTTATGGTCGTGTGGGTAAGTACGACAGACATACAGATAGCTTTACCAGAAGGCTGTTATGGTCGTGTGGGTAAGTACGACAGACATACAGATAGCTTTACCAGAAGGCTGTTATGGTCGTGTGGGTAAGTACGACAGACATCAGTGTTCTCCCCAGGATTTTTTTAAGGCGCAAAATTCAAGGGCGCTTAACTCTTTTTTTAGAGTGAACTTTTGTGATCTGAAGCAATCAGTCATTAATCCATGACATGCAATATGAATTATAATGCAGAGTATTTAATAATGAATTACAAGAATATATATATGAAATAAATTGATTTTAAACACAAAAGTTATAAAATTTATAAGTCAAAATACAAATATTCATCTCTGTACTCTGCTACTTCTAGGGATAATGTTTCAAGATAGTGTTATTTTGTTGGACAGTCTGTTCCTCAATTTTGTCTTTATCCTCTTTAGGGTTGAAAACCCCCTCTCACAATAACTTTTGCTTATACCCCCTTTAACATTTGTAAGCCATGAAAACTCAGTCAGCCACTTGTCATTGAAACCAGAAACATGGTGCTTGCTGTTATCACTTGCTAAAACTTTAGCTAGGTTGAGATTAGGAGAAGCAATGACATCTGCTTATACTGACAGTGAAGAGGAAGGTGTAATATTCCCCTTTTCATTAGAAGTCATTAGGCTAAAAAAAAAACTTCTACTTCCATCATCTGCCTTTTGCTAAGTAGAAGTCACCCTTTTGTTATTTGCAGAGAACATGTTCATTCAGAATTAATAAAATCGAATATGGTTAAGATATTTGATCATATTTGGTATACAACTTTTTAAAACAAAAATATGTTAATGAACAGCTGACAAGTTTCCGTAGTTTTACATTACGCTTCCGTGTGTTGATCTATTATTGTTAAAACCTATCTCTGACAGGCAGATATAAACGAAACTTATGCAAGTTTTTTAAAGTTAAGACCATTGAAATTATCAACTAGTGACATTATATAGAAGCTGCAGCAATTCCGTACCCGTGTTGATTGTCACAATGATATTTCCTGACGAACGGAATTTTGCGATCGATGTTCAATGATCATTTTTATTTCTAAAAACACGACAGTTTGAGACAATTTACCTTGCAAGTAACATTTTTTCACTTTATATTAAAAATAAATCACTTCTCTTTATCTTTAATCAAAGTTTATTTTATTTTTTTTTAATTACAAATACTCTCATTCATAATTTTCATCGAAAATATCTTAAGCAATGTGTATTCAAATTTATCACGTGTATTCATCACGTTCATTGGTCGTGTTAAAATAGATTCTTCTTCTCGACGACCAATAAAAAAATTCGTTATTTAAATGGTCAAGTGATCACACACACAATGCGTAAATACAATGTATTTGCGATCTATTTCTTCAATTTCTGCACTGAAGTTTTTAAATTTTTTAATTTTCTTCTACAAATATCTATCTTCTTGATGATCATGTACGCTATTACATGATAACAGTCCGATAAGGCTGAGATAAGCGTGGCTCAGGTAAAACTAATTATCAGTTATTGCGTAACACTGACCGACCTCTCAGCGGTGATCAGCAACTTGACAATTTTAACCAACATTTATAATGAAAATGTGAAAATTAACACGCTGCGGGATCAAGTATTAAGGGACAGCGGACAATTAAGACGCTGCGGGATCTTCGAAAATATTATTAAGGCGCTGCGGCACCGCAGCGTCATATCGGCCTGGGGAGAACACTGGACATACAGATAGCTTTACCAGAAGGCTGTTATGGTCATGTGGGTAAGTACGACAGACATACAGATAGCTTTACCAGAAGGCTGTTATGGTTGTGTAGGTAAGTACGACAGACATACAGATAGCTTTACCAGAAGGCTGTTATGGTCGTGTGGGTAAGTACGACTGACATACAGATAGCTTTACCAGAAGGCTGTTATGGTTATAGAAAGGGAATGGTTTTATATTTGGTCTGCAATTTTTTCATCTGCATCTGAGTACCTGCTTACTGTTCATGTTTACCAATAGAGTAAAATTTACTTGTATATCAAAAAAACTTTCGTCAAAATTTTCTCGACTTCTGATGAGTTGTACATGTTGTAGTCTGTAAGCAATTTGACATCTGGATTGCTAATAGTTTTTTGTACACCCGACAAAGAATTTTTTTATCAAAGTTTGAGTGGCTTCATTGAAAATGAAAGACGATTTATGCTTCAATATACATGTTACCTAAACCAATTGCTTGCAGCAAGATGAATGGTTTTGTTTCTACATTAACATTAATTGAACTTCTTTTTCAAGATGTGAATGAACTGTCTAAATTTTTAAATGATTTAAACGAGGAAATACATCTAAACTAGAAGATGAGAACTCTACATCCAGTCGCAATTAAAATGTTAACAATAATAGGTCAGAGGCCTTCAACACATAGCCTTAGCTCATAACAAACAGCAAGCCATAATGACTAGTGTAAAACAATTCAAATAGGAAAACAGCAACATTTACAGCGAATAATATTCAACACAAATGATGATAAACTGCACCACTGGACCTCCAGGCACAGAGGGAATAATTTGCCAATGAGTCATTTACTACTTTATATCAATGAAGATGTACAAAATCATAGTGTATTGGTTTTGTAATTGCCATGCTTCTCATCTGACAATACAACAATAAGTATTGTTATTTAAAAAAAGAATTATATCTGGTTATAGATTTGTACGATCAACCCTATATATGCGTCTGTCTATTTAAACATTTCATCTGGTTTTGTTTTTCAGCTCCAAGATCTGGTCTTGCAGCCAAGCATTTTATTGATGTTGGAGGTAGGTTCCTGTTTGATCTTGTATAGTGTTTTCAACTGGAGGGGATTTGATGGTATTGCCAATGAGATGACTCTACATCCAAGTCACAATGTGTAAAAGTATGACTTCAACATGGAGTCTTGGCTCACTCTGAACAACAAGCTATTAAGGGCCCCATAAATGACAAGTTTAAACCATTCAAACAGGAAAACCAAAAGTCTAATCTATGAAAACAAAAACAAAACACTTGAGAACCATATCAACAAATGACAACCACTGAACATCAGGTTCCTGAGTAAATGTGCAAAACAATGACAGGGTTCTAATGTTTTTATAGACACCAACCTGAAACAATAGTGAGTGTAACATCACAACATAAATGCACTACACAGCTACTTTTTCCTACATGTAGGTACTATTTCTGAACAAAAAATATATAGTACTGGAAATTTACTTTTAATATTTAGTACTATTTCTTTACATGTACTTTAAAATTATTGTAATTTTTAGGTACTTGTATTTTACAGTACTTGATTAGTATTAAATATTTTGGTACAGAAATAATACCAACAGTGATCACTATATTCCGTTTGAAAATCATAATTTTAAGAGATTTTAAATAGAAAAACTTTCAAAATGCCGAAAATGTAACGGTAGTAACCAAAAATCTGTAGTACCTATTAATTTTCAAGTACAAATAAAGTACTGTAAGGCTTAAATTAAAATATTGTTTGTTTGCCCTTTACCGACCGACCCTATCAATTCGTTCCGCCTGAAAATCTTTTATTTGTATTTACCAGCAAGATTTTATTTTATTTTATTTTTTCGTTCCTACCAAAAATCTTATATATGTATTTCCCGCTCAAAACTTTTTTACCGGAATCCTCGGGTTTTATCTTTACGTATAAGGTCCAGTCCGTTTGGTATCACCTGAGCGTTTGACATGAACACTTGCATTTGAAGTTTCAAAGCATTTGTTTGAAATCGATGTTGAACGCTGAAATCATGATATGAAGTACGTTACTCTGTACCTTTAAACTTAAAGAGCAGGGTTCATTTATAAAAAAGTTTGTTTGATACAAAAGTATTTACGTGTGTACAAACTAATTTGTAAACGGACGTTGTATTCTATGTAGTGATGGCCTTTTGTGATCCGCATATCAGAATGATTATGTTAACGATGCCGCTAAATTATTTATATCTGACATGAACCAAAAGTGACAAAACCCTGTAAAGTGGAGAATATCTGGCAGTAAAATCGCCAAGTTTTCCATACAGATCATTTATAAATGTGATGCAAAATACGTGACAATTGAGTTTTAAGTCTTGTAGCATTTTTATTGGAAAAAAAGGCACACACGAAATTTGTAACACTCTAGGGACTTTTTCTACTAGTAATTTATGTCTGCCCGCACATTATCTTACCAGTACAAAGTTATCTCTTATATATTTTTTTTTCAAAACTAATAGTCCCAGCGGAAAACTTATTTGCAAAAACAAACGGACAAAAAAATGACATTATGCAGATTTTGTATCTATAAAATAAAATATTTTACCTACCTGCCTACCCATGACAAATAATATACCGAGCCAAGTTATTTTTTTGGGGAAAAAAATAAAATATTTTACCTACCTACCTACCCTGTTTCAAAACATAGGGTCGGAAAAGGGCAAACAAACAATATTTTAATTTAGGCCTAAAATAGAGGTACATAAATGTTACAATAATTTTAAAGTAACAAAATAGTACTGAATATTAAAAGTAGATTTCTAGTACTACAGATTTTCAGTACAGAAATAGTACCTGAGAAAGTAGCTGTGTATGAAATATTTATTGAAAGACAAAAATCAATGACCATACACAGAACAAATAAATATGATCTTTGGCAATGCTGAAAAACAAAATGGTCCTATTCTGTTACCCATAAAGGGCGTTCTCACTTCTGATAAAAGTTAGACAGTCTCAAATTCTTGATTAAACTCTGAAACCATTCATATGTTAATCACTATGTTGTTTTCTTTCAGCTGGAGTAATTGATCAGGACTATCGTGGTAATGTCGGAGTTATCATGTTTAATTTTGGAGAACAGGAATTTGTTGGTAAGAGTTATAACAAATATTATAAATGAAGAAGAAAAAAAACTTGATCCCAAAACCAATTTTACATATCACAAACTGTTTATCAGGAGATATACCATATTTTTGTTATTTGACAACTGCCATTTTTAGTCTTGTTTGGTTAACCCAAGTTTAAATCTAAACCTAATCTTATTGGCCATTACCTTTTCTTTATGCAATGATTGTTAACATGAGAAATCTCGTTAGTACTTTGGCCAACCCAGATAAATAAAATAAACATAAACATGGAAGTTTAATGGTGTAATTGATTTTGAAAGAAAACATTGCACACACAAATTCATATAAGGGTTTTTCCAGAAAAAAATGTAGGGGGGGGGGGTTTGGAAGGCACATTGTATTAATAATACATGGGTGATGGGTATCAGAGCAACTTTTCACACTATAATGCCCTATAATTCTCAATTACAATTGTCTGGGTGGTGGGTGCCGACAAAAACTGCCTTCTAACCCCTCCATACATTTTTTTCTGGAATAGCCCTAACAACCAATATGACAAAGTTTTAACAAATAGAAATGCATGGAAAAATTTAAGAAAAATATAAACTGCTCTCTAATTTGCTTACTTTTCCTACTCCATGATTCTGTGTTAATTGTTTGCTAAGGCCATGTTCAGTAAAACTTGAGATTCCTTTTGTCAATTATATGTTGCGGATTAGCAATAATTGTTAAATAAACTCATCATAGATACCAGGACGAAATTTAGTATATACGCCAGACGCGCATCTTGTCTACAAAAGACTCCTCAGTAACGCTCGAATCCAAAAAAGTTAAAAAGGCCTAATAAAGTACGAAGTTGAAGAGCATTGAGGACCAAGTAGGGAATAACTATTTCAACCCATACCTTATTTGTTGCTACAATTATAGAATTGTCAAAAAATCTTAAGGAAGAAATGTGAATTTCCCAATACTTCAGGAGTCGATTTCACAAAAAAAACTTATGACTAAGATTGATCGTAAGTATACTGATTTGTTCATGCATGACTTGTGATCAATCTTAGACGCAAGTTTTTTTTGTGAAATTGACTCTAGGTATGTTGTATGTTGAATTTTTATCTATTGTAGGCTCAAATTCATATCACTGGACTTACTTGTAACCAATAATTAAGTTTAGATTTATAGTAGCTTAATTTAATTCAAAGAATATGATGCTATTAATTAGATTGACATTGTGTTTAATAATTTTAATTTCAGTAAATAAAGGTGACAGAATTGCTCAGCTGATATGTGAAAGAATTTATATTCCTGAACTAGAAGAATGTGAGGTAAAAAAAAATTGTTAAATTTATGGAACTGTTTTAAAATAATGAAAGCTTTATAAGTTGACTGTCCTACAAGCTACAGGTTCAATCCCAGTGATATTGTTTGCATTAAATTAGTGGAAAATAAAGATTTTTCCCCCTGGAGAAGAATCCCAATTTAAAAAAAAATGGCTTAGAATTATTCCCCAAAAAACAACTTTTTTCCCAAACAGTGCAGTCTCAGTAGTAATTGTGCAAGAATAGAAACTGAAAAACACTCATTTAAACAATTTTCTTGCCTAAAATGACTATATGTGCAAATTTGAGGGTCTATTTATGTATCATCACTGACAAAATGGGGTCTTATTTTAAAGCAGGGTTTGACTGTTGAAATTGGGTCTGTAAATTGAAGTTTCAGTCAAATCATGGTTTATTTTAAATTTCCCAATTTGATGAAAATGACGCATATTTTCCCAATAAAAAAGGGTAGAGGTAGTTTTTAAAAAAGCCAACAATATCACTGAATCCACCATGTCTACCAAATCGGGAAAATTACTCTTTTGATGGGTTTGAGGTTTGTCATTTTATAAAGGACATTTTGAATTTTCCATGGTAGTTTAGGTATTTTGTTATTATCTTTTTATTAGACAGCAAGAAAAAAATCAGGAGACATCTAGCAGCTGTCATACAGAATTCATCTATCTTGTCTTCACAATACTTTGAATCTATAAAATACACATAACAAGGGTTATTTTAATTTGTTGGTATACCAAATAGACAGAAAATAGACAGAAAAAATTTAAAAAAATGTTTTCAATTAATTAGTCTTTAAAAAAATTGACAGTTATCCCTTGATGATGTGGTGTACTTCGAAAGCAGTATTGTGGTTAGATACTTGTCAATGTGTTCAATCTGTACCTCTATCTTAACTTCTGGAAATCTTTATTTTACAGAACTTGAATGCAACTGAAAGAGGAGATGGTGGATTTGGTTCAACAGGAACCAATTAAAAGGGGCATGATGATCATGGTAAACCAATCAGATCAGATGTTACAACAGATCTTGTTACTGTGTCAGCTTACATTAACAAGACAGATTTAAGGTGGTACCCAACACTTTCACTAAAATTTATTTCGCTCGTTTAATTTTCATAAAATTTTGACAAAGTATTTACTTTGAACCTTTGACAAGAATATAAAAATTTCAAAAAATTTGAACCAACCATTTTATCAGAAAAATTACACTGGTTATATAGCAGTTTGACAGACACTAATTTTGATCATTGAGAAGCTTAATATTTCCTTAACAACACAACGTAATTAAAACGTTTAGCTGATTTTACAGAGTTATCTCCCTGTAGTGTTAGGTACCACCTTAAGACACTTTCTGAATGATTGAGACCATTGATATAATATATCTATGATTTGTCTACTTGTATGTTTTCATCTTAATTATGTGCATGTAAAACATGTATGTTGTCTAATATTCATGAATTGTTTTGTAAATTTCATATAATTGTGTGTGTGTGTGTGTACTGGTGAGTGCTTGTGTAAATGAATCATCATCTGAATGGGTATTAAAATGTTTGAGTAAATGAGTCGTTATTGTGAATGCTTGTGAAGATCAATCGGATAATTGTGTATGTGCATTTGTGTAAATGAATCATTATATGAATCGGATAATTGTGTATGTGCATTTGTGTAAATGAATTATTATATGAATCTGATAATTGGGTTTTGTTTTGTCATTTAGACCTCTATCGCAATTAAAATCATGTAGCCATACAAATACTATGTCTTTCAAAAGAATTTCAACTGTTTAAATGTTAAAGGATTTTTCATTTAGAATTTGGGCATAAACACGATTTTTTATCATGATCTGTGCAAAGAAAAAACCCAAGTCCTATTGATACTAAAATAAAAATGAAAAGTGATAGTATTAACTCAAATTTTACCAATAATACAACTTTTGATACATGTTTTCCGCAACCAGATGCACAAAGATGTAGTAATAGACACTGAGATAAATTAAAATGTATTAAATTAGAATTGATTATTTCACAAAGTTTGAGTAAGGGCTATTCCAGAAAAAAATGTAGGGGGGGGGGGGGGTTTGAAGGCAGTTTTGGTCAGCACCCGCCATCCAGACAATTGTAATTGAGAATTATAGTGTGAAAAGTTGCTCTGATGCTAATCACCCATGTATTATTAATATAATGTGCCTTCCCCCCCCCCCCCCCCCATACATTTTTTTCTGGAATAGCCCTAATATTAATAGCAGTTAATTGTTGAAGCAATATTGTTGACCGTTTCCATGCACTAACTTGTGTTCAAATTGTTTTTAGTGCTGTTTGTTTTTCTACCTCGTGTAAGAATTTTGTTGCTTTGTTATATTATGTTTGTAAGGTCCTGTACACCACCAGATTTTCTCTGAATTGTTCTTGTATGGCTTAACTTAGCAGCTGAAAAGTTTTTTGATCAGTGATTCAAAGAATGAAAGTTATAAGGCAAAATTACATACTATTTATAAATGAAACATTTATCTGCTATGAAAAATGTCTTTTTTCCCTAAAAAGATACAGATTTTTGTTAAAATAACCATATGACTTTTTAGTAAACATGAGTCTTGCCACAATGGCAAATTTCGTTGACATGAAATTCACCTTCAACAATAAATTACATATTTTAATGATTTGAATTAAAGTCATAAGAAACGAGTGACCGGTGAAAAATAATGTTCTTCCAATTCTTGAACTAATGCATACAAACATCCTAAACTTCGTCTTCTGTGCTCGAATTTATCATTTTTTTCGTGTAAATTTCGTATAATTGACAATTTTTTTTCTCAATCGGTCAGTGTTGTTGTGAAAATATGGCAGGTAATTAAAGTTCGTGTTTTGAAGCCGAAGTTTAACGATTGTCACCTGTTTGTCAACAATTGACGAAAAATAAACAAAAAAGCATGGAAATTGAGCACGTGTTTAACATGTAAATTCAGATAATAGTTTATTTTAAGGACATCCATGCGTATTGTGGTCACCGGATTTTTACGAGATGGGTCACACTGAGGTCACCTTGCATACGGAAAATATGTCGGGGGAATATCTTGCTGGAAGGAAGCTATTCAAATAAAGTAAACTTCTTCTAAATATGAATAAATTAAAGAATTTTCTTCAGAAAAAAGAATATGTACATAAGTTTTATAATGAAAACTATCCATTGAGTTATAAAAATCATATGCATTATTTTTTTTTGATTTGAGGTTTCTTATGACTTTAAATTAAGTTGTTATTTGAATAACTTCAATTTCTAAATTCACATGAATTTCACGTGAAAAAAAGCAACTTGATTTTTTTCCCCATATAAGCTCTTTTGTGGTAAAATTTACTCGTTGAAATTTCACACATTTTCATGAAACACTATAAAGGGCATAAAGAAGAATAACTGGAGTTTACAGGACCTTAAGATACCACCGACTTGTGTTCAATCTGTAAATAGTATTATTGCAATTGTAGTATAGTTAGTTATGGTACCAGTTTTGTAGTATATTTAGTTGTGGGGTACCAGTTTTGTAGATTGATTATGGCTATATAGCCAGTCAAGGTCGTTAAAAACTGCCATTATCAATGTAGATTACATAGTTATTGGGTACCAGATTTGTAGTTTATTCCCTAATAAAGAGAACCAGTTTAAATGGCATTCTAGAATCTCTGGTTAAGGTTGTACCAATATTTTAAGTAAAAGTACTGTACCAGTAATTTAGAATCTCTGATTAAGGATGTACCATTATTTTTAATAAGTGTTCAAATTATGAAGTATATATTCAATCATGGAATTTATGGAGACAGTGGTGTAAATTTGCTGCTCCTTGTCAGGAAAAACATTATAAAGACCAAATTTTACAGTATATTTGGAAGCTCCTGCATACTTGAGTAACAAAGATATCTGACATACTTTTTTTCCGATCATATTTGTTAAAAACACAGTTGTCTTGATAATATAGAGCAAAGACTTCTGTACAAACTCTGGTGCTAGGGGCCATTTCGAAATTAAAAAGTTGTACCATTTTATGTACAAAATTTAGTTCAATTTGTGGATGAATGGTATTCCAATTTTGTATTATCTGCTATTTCATTTAAGAGAAACAACACACCAAATTTTTGTTTACAACTATGATTTTGCCAGCTTCCTTAAGATGTAAACAAACTAGTGCAAAAATAAAGAACAAAAGTAGAATTGGTTTTCATAGTTGTAAACAAAAAATTGTGAATTTAAAGAACAAAACTAGAATTCCTTTTATGAAAAGGTTTATGAACAAAACAAATCCGATTTTTTTATGTGTTTTGAAAGGACTTTAAAAAAGTTATTATATTCTTAATAAAATGTTCATTAGTTCACTAGTTTTACTTTATTATGCCGTGATAAGAATTATATGAAGTTGATAGATGAGACATTGGTGTGTTGTTTCCTAGTGCAGTGGCTTCAACAATGCATTATGTGTGATAAGTTCATATCAAAAGTGGTTGTTCAATGATATTTGTTATGCTGATGCATTAGCATTGGCAAATACTACTTGCTTCCGTGCATGGAGATTACTTGACCCCTACCCTTTAGTCATGGCCTATTGACTTTCACCTCAAGATGAAGTTTGTTCAGTATAGTTGATTGACTAATGATAAGTCAATAATGTTTTCCCCGGCACATGCTTTTGCAGAAGACATAGAAATACTGGGTGTCTGTCCGTCCATTCTTGTAAGGCCACATTTAAAAGAATGTCTGTTTCCCCTTCCCGGGTCTACCCTTTGTAAACTGACCGGACAGGCAGGTCTTCTTTTTTTTTTTTTGATGATATTAACTTATTTGTAGATCTCACTTCGCTGAACATCACTTCTGTTTACAGTATATCTTTATCTACTCAATATTAAAGATAACCAAAAACAGCAAAATTTTCTTTCTTTTTTTTTTAACTGGATGTCAAGATGGCCCCCTTTTTTTTTTAACTGGATGTCAAGATGGCCCCATGGCTTGAATAGATCATAAGGGTAAAATGTCGATTTTGGCTTGTATCTTTGAAACCAAAGCATTTGGAGCAAATCTGACATTTGGTTAAAATGTTCATCAAGTTGAGATCTATTTGCACACAAATCTGGCAACCTATTGTTGGGTTGCTGCCCGTGAATTGCTAATTTTTAGAAAATTTTGCTGTTTTTGGTTATCTTTAATATTGTAGATAAAGATATACTGTAAACAGAAGTGATGTTCAGCGAAGTGAGATCTACAAATAAGTTAATATCTGAAGGAGTTATTGCCCTTTTTGTCGAGCCTTCGACTTAAGTCGAAAAAGCGAGACTAAGCGATCCTACATTCCGTCGGCGGCGGCACCACAAATATTCACTCTGAGGTTAAAGTTTTTGAAATTTTAATAACTTTCTTAAACAATACTGAATTTCTACCAAACTTGGACAGAAGCTTGTTTATGATCATAAGAAAGTATCCAGAAGTAAATTTTGTAAAAATAAAATTCCATTTTTACCGTATTTTACTTATAAATGGACTTAGTTTTTCTGCGAGGAAACATTACATTCACTCTGTGGTTAAAGTTTTTAAAATTTTAATAACTTTCATAAACTATCCTTGATTTGTACCAAACTTGGACAGAAGCTTGTTTATGATCATAAGATAGTATCAAGAAGAAAATTTTGTAAAAATAAATTTCCACTTTTCCGTATTTTACTTATAAATGGACTTAGTTTTTTTGCCAGAAACAAAACATTCACTCTGTGGTTTAAGTTTTTAAAATTTTTATAATGTTCTTAAACTATCCTGGATTTCTACCAAACTTAGACAAAAGCTTGTTTCTGATCATAAGATATTATTCAGAAGTAAATTTTGTAAAAAAAAAAATCACTTTTTCTGTATTTTACTTATAAATGGACTTAGTTTTTCTTCCAGTTAACATTACATACAGTCTGCAGTTAAAGTTTATAAAGCATTTATTAGATTCATAAACTATCCTGGATTTTTTTACCAAACTTGGAAGCTTCTTTCAATCAAAAGACAGTATCGAGAGGGAAATTTTTATTGATGTTTTTCTTCATTTTTGTTGAGTCTGCGATTAACAGCAAAAGTAGGCGAGACACTGGGTTCCATGGAACACTTACGAATTTTTAGTTAATTTTTCACATTTGTTCGTAAATGTTTGTATTCTTTTACAAAAATCTTCTCCGAAACTAATTGGACAAATTAAACCAAACTTGGCCACAATCATCATTAGGGTATCTAGTTTAGAAAATGTGTCTGATGACTCTGTCTGCACACCAAGATGGCTGGCATGGCTGAAATGGAACACGGGGGTAAAATGCAGTTTTTAGCTCACCTGGGCCGAAGAGTCGCGTGAGCTTCTCCCATCACTTTGCGTATGTCATCTGTCGTCGTTAACTTTGACAAAAATCTTCTCTGAAACTACTTGGCAAAATTAATCCAAACTTGGCCGCAATCATCATTAGGGTATCTAGTTTTAAAAATGTGTCCAGCGACCCGGCCAACCAACCAAGATGGCCGCCATGGCTAAAAATAGAACATATGGGTAAAATGCAGTTTTTGGCTAATAACTCAAAAATCAAAGCATTTAGAGAAAATCGGACCAGGTAAAATTGTTTATCAGGTGAAGATCTATCTGCCCTGAAATTTTCAGATGAATCAGACAACCTGTTGTTTGGTTGCTGCCCCTGAATTGGTAATTTTAAGGAAATTTTACTGTTTGGTTATTATCTTGAATATTATTATAGATAGAGATAAACTGTAAACAGCAATAATGTTCAGCAAAGTTAAATTTACAAATAAGTCAACATGACAGAAATGGTCAGTTGACCCCTTTAGGAGTTATTGCCCTTTATAGTCAATTTTTAACCATTTTTCGTAAATCTTGGTAATCTTTTACAAAAATCCTCCTGAAACTACTGGGCCAAATTAATCAAAACTTGGCCACAATCATCTTTGGGGAATTTAGTTTACAAAATGTGTCCGGTGACCCGGCCATCTAACCAAGATGGCCGCCATGGCTAAAAATAGAACATAGTGGTAAGATGCAGTTTTTGGCTAACTCAAAAACCAAAGCATTTAGAGCGAATCTGATGAGAGGTAAAATTGTTTATCTGATCAAGAACTATCTGCTCTGAAATTTTCAGATGAATCAGACAACCCGTTGTTGGGTTGCTGCCCCTGAATTGGTAATTTTAAGGAAATTTTGCTGTTTTTGGTTATTATCTGGAATATTATTGTAGAGATAAACTGTTAACAGCAGTAATGTTCAGCAAAGTAAGATTTACAAATAAGTCAACATGACCGAAATGGTCAATTGACCCCCTAAGGAGTTATTGTCCTTTATATTCAATTTTTAACAATTTTCATAAAATTTGTAAATTTTTACTTACATTTTCCACTGAAACTACTGGGGCAAGTTCATTATAGATAGAGATAATTGTAAGCAGCAAGAATGTTCAGTAAAGTAAGATGTACAAACGCATCACCATCACCAAAACCCAATATTTTCATGAATCCATCTGCTTCCTTTGTTTAATATTCACATAGACCAAGGTGAGCGACACAGGCTCTTTAGAGCCTCTAGTTTGCTTATATCTCTGAAACCAAAGCATTAAGAGCAAATCTGACATTTGTACCAAATGTTCATCAGGTTGAGATATGTCTGCCCTGAAATTTTCACACACATTGGGCAACCCGTTGTTGGGTTGCTGCCCCTGAATTTGTAATTTTAAGGAAATTTTGCAGTTTTTGGTTATTATCTCAAATATTATTATAGATGGAGATTAAATTGTAAACAGCAAAGTAAGATCTACAATTAAGTCAACATGATCAAAATAGTCAATTGAACCATTAAGGAGTTTTTGCCCTTTATGGTCAATTTATTGTCAAAATATTTTTCTCTTAACAACAGCGATGAGAGGAATGATACAATGGATATTTGTAGTTCAATATATAGTTCAAATTCTTAACATGTTTAAGACTTATAAATAAGTTACCATCAACGTTTTGCCAAACTGCAATGCAAAAAGAAACAAACAAATGAGAAACTAGTAAAATCTTATTTATTTTATTTATGAAAAAAATACTTTTATACAGCAACATAGACAATAATCTAACTTGTTAACTTAGACAAGCTTTACAGTTAATGTCCTAATGCATATAGAGTAAGGCGTAAGACTTTGTTTAGCTTGCTTGCTTTGTTTGTGAATTGCACAATAGTAATTGGAATAACTACTGGGCCAAGTTCATTATAGATAAAGATAATTGTGAACAGCAAGAATGTACAGTTAAGTAAGATCTTCAAACACATCACCATCACCAAAACACAATTTTGTCATGAGTTCTGTAATGTGTGTCCTTTTTTTAATATGCACATAGACCAATGTGAGCGACACAGGCTCTTTAGAGCTCTAGTTGTTTTTCAAATATTTTAAAATGACCAGTTGTTGGCTCGGTTAATTTGTTTTTATACTTACCCCATAAATGGATCATGGTCTGTCCGGCTTTAATAATTTGTAGGATGTTCATACACCTAACGAAGGTGTGCATGGCCACAGGATTTTGACTTTTTCCAAACACTTTCAAATTCTGACAATGACGGGTATTTTTTGTCACTTTTATAGGCATAGGGATCCGGCGGCATCAGCTAACTTTTTAACAGCTTTATCTTTTAGAAGGTCTAAAGCAAAGGTTAAGACCTGGATGCTTCATACTTTGTATATAGATAACGTATGTAACGAAGTTTCCGTCTGTCACATGACCAATGTCCTGATCCCCATTTTCATGGTTTAGTGACTACTGTACTTGAACAAAAAAAGATCTTTTGTAATGTCAACTTCTCTCCTATTATGAATAGTAGGATAACTATAATTGGTGTGTGCGTACCTTGTAAATTCCTCATGCCCGTCATACATTTTTCACTTGACCTTGGCCTCATTGCGTCAGTGAACAAGGTTAAGTTTTGGTGGTCAAGTCAATATCTTATATCCTATAAGCAATAGGTCTAGTATATGTGCTGTATTGAAGGATTGTAAGGTGTACATGTCAAACTGGCAGGTTTCATCTGACCTTGACCTCGTTTTTCATGGTTCAGTGGTCAAAGATAAGTTTTAGTATTTTGGTCTTTTTTCTTATACTACTAGAACACACCCGTGATATCGCGGGTCCTTGACTGAATTAAGTATATAACTATGCGCAAGCCTTATTTTATTATTAGTACTGTCATCTGATAAAGTCATGCCGATTATAAGATACACAATTTTCTCTGCTTTCAAATCTTTCTGTTTGAACCCGTCGAACTGGAACTTATCAATTATTGGTAATATTAATTATTTGGAAAACAAAAGGTCCTGGAATGGAGTATTTTTTAATCAACAGCATTGTCCTATATTAGTTATAAATAAAGTTGAATTCTTTGATTCGCTGTTTTACGTCATGCCCGCTAACAAATTGAAACTTATTTTTAGTCCAGATTTTTAGTATTCGTATTGTTATCTTAGAAAGTCTTACGGATTAAAATACTACAATAGGTAACATTTTGACAATTTAGTAGTGTCAACCCTGTGATTATGACCCGTGTATATAGCATATTAATCCTGAATACACCGTTTGGTGGTGCGCCTGTCAGATGCGGAACGTACAGATAAGGTAATAGGTAACAGGGGATTATACTATTGGTATCGGTATCGGACTCGACCCGGAACTTCCTAATTATTGGCAATATTAATTACTTAGAACATACTCACCCCTTCTCGTCCAATGAAAAGTCAGTTTTTTGCCCTCTAATTTTCATAGTACATGGTTTTCCATGCACTATGAAATGCTATACATGAATTACTTTTCATTGTCAGTTAATTATGAAAATGAACTCTTAATAGCTGCACTAACGAAGTGTACAATCCCCTAAGGCATTTTCCTTGGGAAAATAGCCTACTGATTAAAGATGAAAAAGCAAAGATTAAAATAAAAAAAAATTGAATGTTGCAAAATTTCATGCATTTTCTAATGGTACACATAGATAGAATACACCAAAAAAAAAAAATGGGAAGGATAAATAAAATGATATATGTTTAATTTATATACCTTACATTTAAAGGAATTATTTTCGTTTTCTTTAAAAAAAAAAAAGACAATACCAGACTGCTGATTTATAAAGCAAAGGATTGATTTCGGAGAAACACAATACATTTAAATTTATCAATAAAAAGTAAAGCATTTAGTGTTGAATGGTCTGAATTCAAGTATTTATGCAGAGAGTTTTATATTTATAAAAAAAATCAAATTTCAAAAATGGGATTTATATAACATTGTGTTGCTTTTTAAAATAAAAAAATCTAAATATATAATTTATTTGCCTCCTATTGGAGAGTATGAAACAAAGCAAAGACAATTACAATTAATCATATACAAACAACACGAGTTATGATTTACACAGAGACAGTCAATAAAGACGAGATCACGACGAAAAGTTCAATTATTTACATATGTTCATTACAGTTTGAAGATAGTTTATGTACTTCTAGCAGCAGTTGCGGTTCTGTAACAATTTACAAGAATTGTAGATAAAGTTCACACACGTGAAGTTAAACTGTTCACGTTCTTTATTCTGTAGATCAAAATCGGTGTCACAGGCAAGAATACAATTAAGCAATTTATTGTCAGTCATATTTCCTAAGTGAACACTAAATGAAATCGGGTTTATGTCTATAACACTCCTCCAAAATTGATCTCGAGCATCAACTGTATAGTCACATGATAGTATCGCATGAGTACAAGGATCATCAAAAAGTTTACCACATTTATCGCACAGTATTCTGTTGTTTTGTAAGTTCTCGCGTATAAGACAGCACGTTGATGTTACAAAATGGGCCTGTCTGCGCATCAGTGGGTGACGTAGTGCTACTCTCCACGCCGCATGCGGTACACAAAACGAGTGAATGTCTTTGAAAACAACAAAATCAGGATCCACTGCCATCCGATGATGCCACTTTACTACCTCAACCTGGTAAATTGACGTCTTGACTACCGATTTCCAAATTGCCGAACTTGGGAATTGTCCATCATTGAGAAACTGATCTAGATATTTCGATAAACCATATTTTGTGAGTATTTCAATAATGTCAAA